>NC_044195.1:9506918-10938231 GCF_900880675.1 Sparus aurata | reverse complement strand
TGTGTGTCTAGTGTCTGTCTGTCTGTCACTCTCTCTCTGGGCCCAGATGTTTTTGGTTGCTAGGTGACCGTTGGCAAGGGCCGTAGCAACGGCCCTGTGAGGGAGCTGATTTGAGAGCAATTTCTGCCTCACATCTAGGACGTCAAACTAGTGCTATTTGGTCAAATCTTACATGATATCAACATTTTTTTTTTCACGATCGAGCCAGAAAGGCCTTAAAGAACACACTCATTAAGTTTTGTGGTCCTAGCTTCAGAAATGTGGAAATGGCAGCGAGTTAAAAAAGCTTGCAGTTTTGGAAATCCTTCTCCCGATTTACATTGGAGTAAATGGAGCATTTCAGAGCTACTCTTGTCGGTTAGCGGTCGATAATTTAAAAACCGTAAATCCTACCAATAAAGTAGACACATTGGGAGAAAGAAGACAAGTGTGGCTACAACTCTGGGAAATATCACTGTTTTTGAGCCCAATTTGTGGTCAGGATCGTCACGGAAAGAGAAAATTTCGGAGAGAATTTTTTGAGTCTCTCTCACTCTGTCAGTTGGCCCTCTCCACGCTGCTGCACGAACATTCCGCCATACACAATCATTGAAAACCCTGAATTTTTCCAAAATCACTCACCTTCATTCAAGGATCACAGTTCAAAAACTACACATCATAGCAAAAAAGTTCAAATACAACTTAAATACTCAGGACTTGTGCCTACATTTTAAAGCTGGAATGGCGTTTCTAGCTGAATGTATGCCAGAGCAGGAGATGTTTGAAAAACATCGCAGATTTGCGAGTTTTTTGACCTCATCCCATTCATTCCTTATGGGAAGTGTCTCGCAGCTGTTCGCGTCTTACGACGCGAAAGATTAATATTCTAGAGAACTGAATTATAGCATACAGAGTCCGATCAAGCCGCACATTGAATGAGTGAAAAAATGATCGTTTAATGTCGTTTAAATGCTGGGAAATATACTGTGTGTGTGCGTCTGTGTGCATGTGAGAGCACGCTTAAGCAGCTCTGTGTGTGTGTCTACATGTCGCTCTGTCTGTCTGTCCGTCTGTCTGTCTGATGTGTGTCTCCTGTCTGTCTTTCTGTCTGTCTGATGTGTGTCTCCTGTGTGTCTGTCTGTCTGTCTGTCTGTCTGATGTGTGTCTAGTGTCTGTCTGTCTGTCACTCTCTCTCTTGGCCCAGCTGCTTTTGGTTGCTAGGTGACCGTTGGCAAGGGCCGTAGCAACGGCCTGTGAGGGAGCTGATTTGAGAGCAATTTCTGCCTCACATCTAGGACGTCAAACTAGTGCTATTTGGTCAAAATCTTACATGATATCAACAATTTTTTTTCACGATCGAGCCAGAAAGGCCTTAAAGAACACACTCATTGAGTTTTGTGGTCCTAGCTTCAGAAATGTGGAAATGGCAGCGAGTTAAAAAAGCGTGCAGTTTTGGAAATCCTTCTCCCGATTTACATTGGAGTAAATGGAGCATTTCAGAGCTACTCTTGTCGGTTAGCGGTCGATAATTCAAAAACCGTAAATCCTACCGATAAAGTGGACACATTGGGAGAAAGAAGACAAGTGTGGCTACAACTCTGGAAAGTATCACTGTTTTTGAGCCTAATTTGTGGCCAGGATCGTCACGGAAAGAGAAAATCTCTGAGGGAATTTTTGAATCTCGCTCACTCTGTCAGTTGGTCCTCTCCACTGTGCTGCACGAACATTCCGCCATACACACTCATTGAAAACCCTGAATTTCTCCAAAATCACTCACCGCCATTCAAGGGTCACAGTTCAAAAACTACACATCGTAGGAAAAAAGTTCAAATACAACAAAAATACTCAGGACTTGTGCCTACATTTTAAAGCTGGAATGGTGTTTCCACGTGAACGTATGCCCGAGCAGGAGATGTTTGAAAAACATCGCAGATTTGCGAGTTTTTTGACCTCGTCCCATTCATTCCTTATGGGACATTTGTCGCAGTTTTTCGCGACGTACGTCGCGAAAAATTCATATTTTCCTGAGAAAAATAATAGCATACCGAGTCCGCCCGAGCCGCACGTTTTGATGTATTTTTTGTTGGTATTCGCTCAACGGTTCGGGGCGTGAAAAGTACCAAAAAAAGGACGGTAGAAGAAAAATAATAAAAAGAGGCGCGAGCAATAACAATAGTGGGCTGTGCTCCGCACAGCCCACTATGGACACCTATAGCTCTGCTATAGAGGTGTCCATAGTGGGCTGGCGAGCACAGCCCACTAATAATAAACTCCAGAAGAACAATAGTGTGAATGCTTGCAGCATTCACACTAATAAACTCCAGAAGAACAATAGTGTGAATGCTTGCAGCATTCACACTAATAAAAAGAGGCGCGAGCAATAACAATAGTGGGCTGTGCTCCGCACAGCCCACTATGGACACCTATAGCTCTGCTATAGAGGTGTCCATAGTGGGCTGGCGAGCACAGCCCACTAATAAACTCCAGAAGAACAATAGTGTGAATGCTGCAAGCCAACCTAGTATTTATTTGTCACAGATAATGAGTACAGTTAATTATTTCTTTGATGTGGCCATGAATAAACTGATGAACTAATCAATGTTTCACCCGTTGTAGGGCAGTGTACGCCCAAACACAAATCTTAGGCTCATAGGCTTGAGCTATTTTCACTGTCAAAAAGGTCTTTATTGTCATTGTACAGGGACAGTAGCTACATTTGCTTGTTCATCCCGACACGGTGATACAGAAAAAAAAAACACTGAACATTTATAGCCTACGCACACTCAGCCTCGCTTTCAATAAAACACACATGTGCATTCTATAACTGAGATCAGTAGAATGTGAAAATAATATAGACATCATTCAAAAATGAAAAAAGATAGTTGTTGCTTCAGTTTATTTATTTTTTAAATGGATGAGGGTTAATATGTAAAAGTTGCACAATGTTGAGCTTTCAGAAATTAAAACACTAAGGGCTTAATATAATATTGATCATAATATTAATCATTGTTAACTTGCGCATTTACACGGTCAGCAATTTTCTGCCAGCAGCCTTCCCTCGCTCTATTGGCGGCGACAGTGTTACTTTTTACCGTGATGGTTTCTTTGAATTCTTCATAGCCTTGCATATTAAGAATCTGCTCATCTTGAGTAAAATGTGTGGCCCTGGATCGATCCATTTTAACACGGAAGTAGAATAATATGACGTCAAACGCCCCCTTTTATGTGAACGCGCGCAAAGCACAAAGCAGAGAACCAGACTTGACAAATTAAGTTGATAACCACCGTTGCAGTACCGTTTAACTCTGATTGGGGACTTCAGTTCAGTTTTTGTCAGAGTCAAACCATCAGTGTGTCCTTCAGCTATCAAAAGTGTAAAACCACAAGAAGCAGGAGGACACTTGACCTGCAGAGCCTTGCTTAAGGTGGCGCATTGCACAACTGACTTTGGATAAACACACATGAAATTTGATGTCCAAGAATTGGGAAAATGATTTTCAAGGTCCCACAGCCTTATCTACCATAGTTCTTTGAGTAATCTAAATAAATTCCAGTGGTTTTGGTGTTCTGCATGCTATTATATATTGTTACTACACAGTTTTGACCGTATCTTTCAGAAATTGGCATTATTGTAGTTTGTAAACAGTCGTTTCCACTGAAGATTTTGTGAACTGAGGTTGCTTTGCTACGGCTCAAGGTGGCATTCCTGGGGCCTGTTTCAGGAAGCAGGTTTAGTGAAAACCCTGAGTTAGTCAACCCTGAGATGAGGAAAACTCTGGTTTTCCGGTTTCACAAAGCCAATTCATCATAACTCTGAGTAAGTTACCCGGGCAACATACTCCGTGAAACTAACCTGCTCGCAGGCAGGTTTGCTTCAACTAACCCTGAGTTTCCCCTGCTCTTAAATTGAAGCCTGCAGACTGAAGCAGTGACAGACATGGCGTGTCCGTTTCTCGAGGAGCCAGTTGATGTCGAAGCGCAAATACTCTGCAGAAATCTCCGTCGGTAGAGGATTATCAGACCCGGATTAGATGTTTTGTCATTCCCTGATGAGTACCTGTTTGAGCGTTTCCGTTTCTCTGCACCATCAATAATTTATCTAAACAATATTCTCAGCCAGAGCCGGCCCTGGGCATAGGCAGGCAAATGCTGTAGGGGCGCCGTCATCCGCGGGGGCGCCGAAAACGGGGGGAGGAAAAAATAAATAATAATAAAAATGAATAAAATTATATTTTTTACCAGTGTCATTACTACTATTATTTCGAAATATTATATAAGCCAACAGCAACATAACGTCATAGCAAAGACCAAGGCCGCTTTAATGCACGGGCTTACCTGGGCTGAAGCCCAGGGGCCTCACGCTTTCAGGGGCCTCCCAAGTTCAGGTTCACAATGAGCTGAAAAGATCATATTGTTTTGTAACTTGTCAGGTTTTCTGTCAATCACTCTAATCGCACCTACGTGGCTGCTGACTGATCCAAATTAGGAGTTACCCACGTGGCCCTATGGCCCGTGGGCTGACCTATCAGAATGTCTATAGTTAGTTTTGGGGTGTGTCCCTCTATGATTGATTGACATTTAGTGGAAAATGTCGGGGAGGACGTTTGAGAGTGGTGCCCAGAAAAGAAAAAAACTTATTAAGAAAGAGTTGGGCGAAAAATAATTACTGAAGAGCATCCCAATGCTTTTTTAAACCAGCTGCTGCTGAAGATGGACCCAGCACCAGGGGAAGCTCGCTATCTCACACACCGGAGGGAGCGGAGGATGCGCAGGCCGCGCAGGTGGATGTAACTGAAGAGGAGCAGGGGACCGCCCGCAGCAGTGGAGGGCAGGAGGAGGGGGGAGCACACGGGCCCCAGAGAGAGGACCAGGCTGCAAAGCAGTCAGGGGGAGACGAGTCAAATGACCCATGTAACAGTGACCCGGGCCGCAGGGGAAACAATACTAATGCAAAAGTGCGCGCTTATTGGGCGAAAATGGAGTCCTGTCAAAGTAAAGATGCTAACATGATGGATCACACCCCATGCAAACATGTTCTATCCTTTTTAATTAATAGAGAGGCGTTAGTGGAGCCTGTTTCATATGTCCACGCTTGCTCTCCATGACTTCTCCACACCGGAGCGCACAACAAGGATGCGCTCGGACTGCCCTTCCACCTGGACACCACATACCTCGACCCCGTACTCGGCCAGAGTTTACCCTACACACGGTTCTCGTATTTCTCCTTTCACGGACTCCTCGGCGTGTGTGATTACTCCTTCAGCCTGCGTTCATCCGCAAAAGGAGCGGCTCGAGTGCGCTGCGTAAATGAAGGCCACGCGCGGCTCAGAAAACATCTGCCGCAGGAGCTGAAAGACAAACGACTCAGCAAGGTGGAGTCACTGCGGGTAGCTATTTACTATATCAATGTGGAGCCTGCTGGACTTGTATCGGGATGGAGGTGTCGCTTGGAGACGCGCGTAACTGCGCCGCTGCAGCAGAGGTCAGAGTGCAGCAATGATGGCGAATACTCGCTCAAGTTGGCACAGCCATATAAATGTGCCACAAAGTCAACCCAGTGGGAGACTTGGAGATCAGACGCTAAATTCAGATTAGCTGTTGTTAACGTAGTGCTAACTTAAGCCAGTGTGCAGGCGAAGTTGAGCGCACAGAAGGATACTGAGAGCAAGAGTGAGCGGTCTGCAGCGCAGCCAGCAAGAGTCTGTGAGAGTGCAGGGGTTATTATTGCACCTTAAAATGCATAAAAGCCAGCATGCAAATACATTTATTGAGCACAGAATATATTTCTGTTTCCGCAAATTAAATTATGTTTTTAGATTATACTGCAAACCTCCTGTAAATGTTGCTCAGTTTCATCTTTTTGGCACCTGGCATTAGGCCATGTTGCTATCCATGGGGCTGAATGGAGTGTGTCTGTGCAGGTGCATGTGATTGGTTGACAGGGCCACTGAGGCCGGAGAACAGGTCACTAACTTTGATCTGTTGCTGTTCTTCGCTTATACTGTTATGAGTTATTATCAATGTTTGTGCAGACAGGTGATGGTTGGTGATGTTTTTCATAATATCGTTTGAAATCATATTTGCACACATTTTGGTTTTATTATCACCATAAGTTGCTGTGTGTGGTTCTTAAATAAAGTGTATTGTGTTTCTACTCAAGTGGGCTCAGTGATATGTTAATAACAATATTATGGTGTTTTCTGGCTCAAAGAGGGAAAATTCACTGTTGTATGTCTCCAAAGAAACTAATGCATTTTGTGATGTAGATTACCTAGATATTACGCTTTTTTAAAATGAGACTCTATAAATCGAGGGGATGGAGGGCCTACAAAACCTCTCAGCCCCGGGGCCTAACATTAGGTTAAGGCGGCCCTGGCAAAGACTATTAAATGGGCGCGTTGAAGTTGACCTCCTGCTGCCTGATCACATCAGCGAGATCTGCTGGCGACAACAGGGGCGGGGCTACAAACGCTGCTATGAAGTCGGTCACTCTCTCTTCGCGTAGACGTGACGTGACCTGGCTGAGCTTGCGGTGTTTGCCTTCTTCGTCGGCGAAGAAGTGGAGGAAATTGAAATTCCATTAATGTTTGATTACAATCAACAACGACTGCGATCAGTTTTCTTACCTGATGCTATGGGAACTTTGCTGGCCTTTTTCTCATATTAATCTCCTTCAGAAATTATTCAATCTGAGATGTTCAAAATATTAGTCAACCAAAACATTTGGGCTGAGGGAATAGAGCAGTGGAACTGCTGCTGTGTTGCATGCAAACGACCGGGGATCTAGACCCGTGTCAAACCTTTATTTTTGCAGAGGATGTATTCATCTGATTACTTATATATATAGGTAGGCTAATATTACTCATATATATATATACATACATATATATATATATATATATATATATATATATATATATAGAGAATAAAACCTGCGGAATTTCAGTATGTCTCCAATCCGAGACACTTAATGCCCTTTTTACCATCCCACCTAATTCTTTAGCCTGATGCTGAGGATGTACAGCCAGCGAAACATGAGGGGCAGCTTCGTCCTCCATCATGTACCACTGCAACTGTTCAGGAGCCAAATCAACACCCGCAGCCACCCCTTCTGGTGCAACGTAAATGTTTTGACTATGTACATCCCAACACACCCCTTCAAGTTGATCCCTGAATTTCTCCTGATACCAATCAGTTTGTTGTCTATCATAAAACAGAGTCACATGCGGAGGGTCGGGGGGAGAGACAAACGGTTCGATTTGGGCTATCAAGGGCTTCCACTGCAGGTACGCAGAGAGGATGCCAGATGTGTCGGGGGTCTCTGGCTTTATCATGCCCCAGTATATGTCCGCGCATGCTTCTTCGACGGGAGCCATCAAATATTGACCTCCGGAGGGAGTGCCTGAGCAGTGTAAGGTGGTATGGTCTGGTAAAGTCACTGCGAGCCCGTCCGGGCTACACAAAATGGAGGCTCCCAGTTTGATGAGGAGGTCCCTCCCCAACAAATTCGCAGGGACGGTGGGGGAGTGGACAAAACTGTGCATCAGTGTTTGCCCCCCAATTTGAGTCGTTAGTGGAATAGTAATTGGCAGAGTTTGTTTTTCCCCAGAGAAGCCCATGACCGTAATGCGCTGTTTCGAGAGTTTGTCAGGTGGTGCCTGAATAAGTGTGGAACAGGTAGCACCCGTATCCACTAGGAAAGGGAGCACGTCTGTGTCGACCTTTATCGACAGCATCGGGTCTGCCGGATTGCTGCTGTCGGAGCCTCTCCGTGGGGTGTGCTATTGTTGTTGGTGCGCCTCTCCGTCCCAGCGTTCCCATCCGAACGCGGGAAGCTGGCGCGCAGCCGGAGCACTCTGCCCGCGAGGCTGTGGAGGTTTCTGCTCTCCAATGTGTGGACAATCTCTCACCCAGTGTCCTGTCTCCTCACAATAGTAGCAACGACCTCTCCCTTGTCCTCCCCTAGGTGGACCGCCCCTTCCACGCCCGCCTCCCCATGAGCCTCTGCCCCTACCATACCCCCGCGTGGGCCTCTGCTGTTGGTTTTGATTTTGATAAGGAGGTGGCTGGACCCAGGGTGGTGTTGGGTAAAGGTCTGGGGTTCCTGCGGCGCCCTGTGTAGCTACCAGCACCTTTTTATCAGGCTTTTTCTTATCATTAGTTTTTTGCCTGGCCTCTGCCAGCTGTATTTTCAGTAATTGAGCCTGCAGGTCTTTTACTGTCTGACTCTCATCCTCTACTTTATCCTGAGCTCGCAACAAATGATGTATGAGGTGGCGGTCCCACACTGTGGAATCGCAACCTGCCATGTCAGGGTTATTTTCCATGGCTTTTCTCACCTCCTCTGGAACACCCTTTAAGACGGCCGCCCTATACCACTCTCTCTGTACGCCTTCTTTTCCGGGGTGGCACCCGGTTTGTTTGATCCACATGTCCTTACTATGGTCTAAATACTCACGCGGGCTTTGTTTTGTGTCCCATTTTAGCTTTGGTACTGCAGCGGCACTAGGAAGAGGATATTTAACCCTCATGGCCTGACCCATTTTTGTGCTAACAGTAGTAAAAGGGATATCATCTCTGTCTTTATTTGTGCCTGCATCTTCCTCAAGGTCCCGTACATCGGACCCTGTAAGGCATCCACTTATTACTGCCCTGAAATCTCCTAACGCGAGCTTTTGGCCAGCTGTCAATTTATCTAGCTGACTCAACCATAAGGACCCTCCTTCTGCCACGGGGGGTAGTTTATCCACTAAGGCTTGGACATCACCTATGGGGAATGGACGGTACTGCATAGTATTGCTCGAACCTGCCTGTATCAGTGGGAGTTGATATCGGATAGGTGGTCTAGATGAATGTCCTGTCTGAGACCTAGTTTGCATGCGGGCCTTTTCGGTCAGTTCCTTCATAACCCGGTGTGACTCTTCGATCTCTTGTTTTAGCTGTTCTAACGCTTTTCCGTCGTTATCTTCGCCCCATACTCCCCTCGCATGCATTGCCACCTCAGCTTCCTCGTCCCTATAGGGTCCTGATTCCCATCTGCCTTTTGCTGACATTTCAATCTCCCCTTCTCTGTCTTCCCTTTCATGTAGGAATCGGGCAATTTTGTCTTCGACTATTTTTTCTTTTTCCTCCTGCAATTGTATCTGTGTCAATTTTTCTCTAAGTAGTCTCTTTCTTTCTTCTGATTTGTCTTTTCCTCCCTGTGCTCCCTGCACCCACCTATCTATATCGGGCCCGCAGGCCCCTTCTGGTGTCTTTGCTCCCTCCTTTTCTTTCGGCCGCATCCATTTTATCAAATCCGCCTCAGAAAGGCCTAACTGCACTTCCTGATTTGTTCCGTCTCTCTGTCCCCTTAATAAAAACGGCTCTGGCTCAATATGATTTGTCTGCTTCTGAGCAGTGTCCTGCCTTTGGGGTGTGGGAAGCGGTGCGTGAGATGTTATTTCTGAAGCTGCCGTAACGCTTATACCGCTACGTGATTCTGTCCAGTCACTATCTTGGGCGTTATCTATATAGATTTTCCCTGATGTTATCTGCAGTGAGGGATATATACCCGGTGTAGGTTTAGTAAGCGGAGCACTTGGACATGCAGTCGAGTACGGTGGGGGATTTGGAACCGGGGGGTTGTCTATTTTTTGTTTTTTGGACTCTTCAGTCATGAGGTGTTTTATTCCCTGCCACCACATAGCCCATTTGCTCCATTGAGCTCTCTCCTCACTGGCTTTTGCCTGTGCTTTCTTATGCTTTCCCTTATTTAGGAGTCCGCATGTTTTCCCTTCCTCTATCTCTTTCTCCTCCCTTTGCTTGGCTTCCTCTTCTTTTTTCCAAAACTCAGCCTTTAAGTTACCTTGACCTTGCATGCTTCTCTTTTTCTCCTGCATCAATTTTATCACTGCTGCTTTTAGCTTAGATTTTTCTTCTGCCGCTGACCGGGGTTCGTGTGTTCGATCTATCACTTTATTGAGAGCCAACACCTGCTCCTCGACAGTCCTAAGTCCCGTAATCGGTCCCCACCCGTCATCATCTATTTCTCTGTCAAACTCGCCGTCCATTGTTTTTCTCAGTTATTTCAGTTGGCGGTGTACTACAAGTTTTGTTCCTCTCCGTACTACAAGATGTTACTTCCTCAATTCAGAGTTTGAGTGACTTACTTCAACAGGCCACTGCGTATGTTAACACCGTTAGGTTTCAACAGTGCTGCTGCTTCAGTTCACTTTTGCTCTGACATTCACACACATACACATTCATTCATTACCCTCTAATTATGGACTGCTCACAGTAGCGCTATGGTCTTGCTAGTCCCTGGCCTGCTCACATTTATTTCACTGGTCTTGCTAAGCCTGTTAGCTCACATTTATTTCACTGGTCTTGCTAACTTTTATTCTGAGTAGCTCACATTTATTTCACTGGTCTTGCTACTCTGTGTGTGTTTTCTCGTGTTCTGGAAAGGAATGCTTTGACTCACAGGACTTATCTTCTCTGTTCTTGCTGCTTCAGAGCATTTAGAGACAACTCACGTGGGATGTCATGCGATCTTGAAGTCTCCAAATGTTAAAACAGCTCACAGTTATTTTTTTATTTTATTTTATTTTATTTTATTTTTATTTTTATTTTTTTTTTTTCTGGTCTCGTTATCTCAGGGGCTGGAGATAACTCACAGTTAATTGCTACATATGTGTTTGTGTTCCTATCCCAAGTTCTGGCCGACTGGAAACTATGGCACGCTATGTCCCTGGTATCCAGTCCTTGCTGTGAATCTAATCTTCACAACTGACACCAAAACTTTATATATCTGTAATTTGAGATTCCGTCCACTTACTGCAGCGACCACCTAGATAGTGCGATCGTGTTTCAGTTTTCAGTCACTCAACATTCACACCATGTGTTTTGCCTGGTCTTGCCTTTTCTTTTTTCTAGCTTTCCTTGATTTAGCATTTGGGGATCCTCAGCCCCCGGGACTCAAACCCAGCTGTACAGCCCTGCTGTTTTAACAGCCCCTCGTCAGAGAACTGTGGGAGTCGCCACTCTCAGGATTTACACACACTTCCTTATTCTTAAGTTCATTCACTCACTCTATATATCATAGTGTAATCATTCACCTCGTCCCCCACTAAATTTGCAGACTTTAACTACTAGGATTTAGGACACAATAATTTAGTTCTATGCCAATGCAGAATAAAGATCTGCTTACCTTAAGTATGCCGGCTTGTGTCCCTCGTCCGTTCGTATCGGTCTTTCGTTTCTCAAATCACGTGATGAGGTCCGCTTTTGTCAACTTGGAGTTGATCCCGGACGAGCCCCCAAAATTGTTGTGACCAGAATTGTCACCCCGAATCCTCAGGACCTCAACTCTGTAAACACTGGAGGGAGAGAAGACTGAATGATCACACAGAGTCAAAATTAACTTCCGCCTGTTGCAAGAGGGAGAACTCAACAGCTCAATACAGATCACGTGACCTGCTCCTGCAGCTGTACCCCAAGAGTTCCGAGTTCTCCGTTGTTTGCAGGCTCGTTTTATTGCAATCAAAGGGGCGTTACATTTCATAAAGCATAACCATATTTAGATACATTTTACAGTTTGCTCCACATCTTGTTGTTTGGTTGGGGGTGTTTTTAGGGTAGGGGGTGTTTTAAGCCATAAATGGGTGCATTCACACTTTGCTTCATATCCTGGTTGGGGGTGTTTTGCTTCCCCCCCCTGTCGTACCATCCCCTGTGCTCAAGGACGCATATTTGTGTCTTACTCCTCTGCTTCACTTTTGCTTTTGTAACTTTCCACTCTCTCCTATACAGGGGTTACTCTCTGTGTGCATAATAGACTGTTTGTCATCTGAATATCATAAAGCATAGAGAATATAAAAATCCACACTGAGTTACAGGGGCAGTCATTTTTCGGCAAGGCCTCGCCAAAAAGTGACTGCCCCCTGTAACTCAGGAGTGCAAAGGGTGACACTGACCAAATTCAGTGTACATACACCTGTTACCCTCTATTATCACTCCAGAAAATTCTGTGAATATTGCCCTTTGCACTTCTGAGTTACAGGGGGCAGTCTCTTTTTGGCAAGGCCTTGCCGAAAAATGACTGCCCCTGTAACTCAGGAGTGCAAAGGGTGACACTGACCAAATTCACTGTACATACACCTGTTACCCTCTACTATAACTCCAGAAAATTCTGTGAATATTGCCCTTTGCACTCCTGAGTTACAGGGGCAGTCACTTTTTGGCAAGGCTTTGTCAAAAAGTGACTGCCCCCTGTAACCTTGTCAGGCAGCCTCCTTATCTTACAACAACAGCAGCAGCAGCATAAACAACCACGACAATAAAAGTATACCACCAAAACTCATCTCATGATTGTTAATTTAAAGACAAGTTGTAGCGTACGACAGAATGACAGCCTACTTCTCAATACAACATATCCTCGCAGTTATGCTGTGGACTGCAGTAACACCCCCGATGGGCGTTCCCGTTGGGGTCAGTCGTTTTTTGGCAAGCAGTCGTTTTCTGGCACAACACCGGACCGAAACCCAAGACCAAGAGAGACATTTACTGATACTGTAGCAGAACCACAACGTCCCAAAGACTGAAACCATCCGGCGCCCAGAGAAGGAAAAAAAGGAAAGAAGATAGAGGTACAGTAACGTCAATGTGATGAAGTTAATGACATTAATAGTTAAATGATCGTAGTTACCGTTGTTGGAGCAGAGTGTTAGCTTGCTAGCTTGCTTCGGACGATAGCAGCATCGTTTAATAATCAATAAATAGCTGAGTTGACGTGTGTTAATGTTACTCCAACTTAAATTCTTTAGGGACGTTTGGAAAGTTAACGTTAGGCCTGTTCAGGTGTTATTTTACAGGTGTCTTTCCTGCTTGTATGTAAGTTAAAATGCTATTAGTTTTCCATCCCCTTTGTAAGTAATAGGGTCGTTGTATGCCTTTAGTTTATTGTGTCACAGTTTATGTTTGTTAAAGTTTACATCAGTGTTAAAGTGCAGTTAAAGTGTTTTACTGTTAATACTCCACGCCTTAGCTTTCCCATGTCATTCATAGACGACATATATACACTGCACTTTACTGCTTTTTGCACTGGATAGCCTGAATTGTATTGCAATGACAATAAAGTTGAATTAATCTCATCACATTTTCATGATTAGTCTTATAGCACACACCAAGCATCTGTTTTGTTTAGTTTTTTATTAAAATGTAACATGCAGTGGTTACATATACTTCTCTTCTCTCTTCAGATACACGTTTAAGAGTGCACACAGAGTGTCAGAGTGACACAGCATCAGGACTAAAGGCTAACTGGCCATCTCTTCTAACTGACAAAGTGAGATGAGAATTAGTTCACAGAGGACCAGTTCAAATAGAAAAGCAGTTACACATTTCCCAAAAACAAAGATGGGAGAGTGTCAACATGACTTTTGTAACAGAGTCTATAGTCAATGGGGAAAAAATCAAAAGAAGCTGGCTGATGTACTCAAACAGAAATGATAGCTTGCACTGCTTCTGCTGCTAAACGTTTTTCCCATAAGAATACAGACTTAATAAGGAAGGACTAAAAGACTGGAGAAATGCAAGCCACTTGCTGAAGGTTCATGAGGATAGCCAGGAGCACAATACCACCATGGCAACATGGAAGGAGTCGGAGGTTGTTTTGCAAAGCCACTGAAAATAGATAAGAGAGAGATGGCACTCTGAGGCTGAGAGATGTTTGCACAATGCCTTATTTATATTGTATTTTTATCACTTGTTTCTTTCTTCAGTTTTGGTGTGAAATTTTTGACTTTGACTGATCTTGAATACATACATGCAGTTTCTGTGTAAATAAATTGATTGTGAAATTGACTGCGATGCAAGAGGGCGCTGGCTAAGATTTTGCCTAGGGCACCAAATTACTCAGGGCGGGCACTGTTCTCAGTCCTCACATCGCTTACATGACACATCGTGGAAATGCTCTCGGTTTCAAGCAAATTCTTTATATTGCACTTAGTTTTTTTTGCCAGCGGCAGTTTTTTGTACAACATTGGTGACGCAGAGCATGTGTCCAAGGCAACTGTCGGTCGGGCTGTCAGAAATGGGACAGTGGCGCTGAAATGACAACTATACACGTTTGTAGTGTTCCCAAGTCACAGACCCACCAGACGTCTCAAGGAAGAGTTCCACAGAATTGCAGGTATCAGTGTAAGCAATAATTAATGTAATTTATACAACAAGTAGTTCCGACCAAGCAATCTGATTGGTCAACAAGAAATTTAGAGAAGCTGGCGAAGTTTGTGACATTTTCATCCCGGATTTTTGAGTGGAGGGAATTAAACGCCTGTCCCAAATTGCCGCCTGGTCCCAAATAAACGCCTGGGCCCGTATTCACAAAGAATCTTAAGGCTAAAAGTAGCTCCTAACAGGCGAATTTAGGAGCAACTCCTAAAAATAATGGTCGTGTCAGTCATAAATTTAGGACTCCTAATTTTTTTAAATAAGAGTTAGTAGTCCAGAGGACTCCTAACTCGCTAAGACCTGGTCACAGCCGAATGTTTTGGAGACACTAAATGACAGGAAATTATTAAAACGATATTGGAAGGACCGCAAAGGGATTGAAGTTGTGGTTGAGTTGATGAGGGACAAAACGTCCCAAACCAACCGAAACAATCCAATAACGCAGGAGTTAAAATGTTTGGCAACACTGGTATTTGGCTACGGGGAAAATGCAAGCAAAGAAAATTAAAAAAAATAAGCAAAGTCTGTGTTTTAACTCGAATTTACTGACATTATCCCCCAGGTTGTTCGCACCGGAGCCCTTGCTGGAGCAGCACAACGGTTAGTTCAGTCAGACAACTCACGTTTGAAATGTTTATTACAAGCAGAACATAGTTAGATATTGGCGTCTAGGCTCTGACCTCACCACTCCCCGCAGATATGTTTACATGAGATATTGGGAAGTGATGATTAAAAATATTTCTCCTAGACAGAGCCTGCAGGTGGATGCTGGGGTGGTGGTGGGCTGAAAGAGGGGGTGATGATGCTTGTGGCGCAGGGCGCACCTAAGTACACTCACTTGTTGAGACCGCAAAGGGCGGGTCCCTGAAGTGTGCAGACCCTGAATTGAGACACGTCTAGAGAGTTACTTCTAGTTTAGGAGGACACTGTTTTCATAACTAAAAGGAAGGTCTCAGCGGCTTTGTGAATTACTTTTAAGAAACGACTCCTACATAAAAACTTTTAGTCCGATTTAGGAGTACTCCTAACGTTAAGATAAAAGTCTTTGTGAATACGGGCCCTGATCTATTAAGTGATTGAAACAATAAACGCCTGGCTATTATTTATTTTCCCTTCGGTGTGAGAGACACTATTGTGACCGCGGTGGAAACGTTCTATAAAAAATGTAAAAGAAAAAAAATCAACATCTTTGTCATAACTTGGGCTATAAAAAATAAGCATTTTCTGTTTATCTGTGCAGTATCGATTTAGTTCGGGAAATTCCGAGTCGCGATAAAACATTACTGTCAGCTCAGACTTCATTCTTCTGGGACTAAAAAATCCTCTCTGTTGCTAGGTCGTTACTAAGGGTTGGATTATTTGCTGTATTGGTAAACTACGTTCCATTACACACACGAGTCTACTGACGTGACTGGTTTTGTTTCAGTTATTAGTCAGACCCCATGTGTGTCCATGGAAACGCGACGCACACTTGCAAATTGTCCATCAACATTGATATATTTTGATTATACATTTTATTTTTGTTGTATAATCGCAATATTACCCTCGAGGGTGTGCTTTAACGTCATTTGAGCACTTCAGTGCTGCTTGCCTGACCGCATCACTGTCGTGCTCAAATGACGTTAAAGCTCACCCTCTCGGGTAATATTGCTTAAGTCATAAAGCTTTGAGACTCGCGGCACTAATCAGTCAATTTAATATATTTTAGGGTTTCCAGGTGTGATTGTCTGCATTGATGGCACACATTCCCATCATAGCTCCTTCAGTAAATGAAGGAGATTATGTGAATTAGGGGTGTCAACGTTTACAATTTGTTCTACACGTGTAAACGGGGCTTCTAACCGACGTGTACACGGTTACACGTCGGAGATTTATGATCTCTTTCTATTGCAGTTGTGGTAGCACCGATGCCAGCAGCAGTCTCTCCCTCCAAATTGTTCGGGTGTTTCCATCACAGGTGGTTTAGCATGGATCCCGTGCTGTTGTTGTAAGCCAACTTTGCCTGACATAGCCTACACTCAACTTGATTTCCACTGGCAGTTTGTTCAAAAAACACACAGTGCTCCGCTTGTTGACCGCCGCCATCGTGTCCCCCAGTCAACTTGAAGTGACGTGACGTGACGCGACACTGGCTGTGGCTGCGGGGTTTTTTTATATATATATATCAACGTAACATTGTGCCCCATTCATCTATTATGTATGCGGATAACTGCACTAGTGGGAACATTTAAGTGTATAGTTAGTTAATGTTATTATCTGAAGCTTTCAGGCAACATTATCTTACTTTCACTTTTAAAAATTGCGTCCGTCCAATTTTCCTTCGGGCGTCGGTATCAATTTATAGCGGGTCGGCTCTGGTACGGAATGTAATCTGTGCTACTGTTGGATAACGGGTCGGATGCGGTGACCAGTGCAGGACTCTGGTCTAAGTGACCATTTTAATCCTCTAGCCAATTATCAAGCTAAATATCCAACATGCTAGTTAACGTCAAAGACTGCGGTGGAAGACGACGGTAAAATATTTCCACTGGATTTATTTATGCCTGAATTTTTAAGGTGTGGCGGCTTTTATTTTGCCGTGGCGGTGCGCCACAGTCAATAACATGTAGGGGAAACCCTGAATACTATATATATTGATGAGAAATGAACGAGGAGGAGGAGGAGGAAGAAAAAAAGACGTGTTAACGGTTATTGATTTTTCTAAACGGTTATGATTTGTTATCCGTGTATCCGTTTACACGTGTAGACGTTGACACCCCTAATGTAAATAGATCTGTCCACAGCATTAATGTACAGGTAAGCCTAAATAGTAGCTTTTAACATTCCAAATGAAATATAAGCTACTTCAATACAGCTACTGCAGCTAATTTCTGTTCACCACTGTGAAGATCATGTGTGATGCAGCCTACATGATCAACAATCTGGAAGCAAAGTGGCCTGGGTCCACACTGAGTGATAGATTTGCCCGTGGGGAGTTTATATACAGTAAAGCTATATCCAATGATCAATATTTTGTTACCTCCTTTTGCAACTGAAACATTAAACTGTATCTTGTATTATCATAGGAGAGTTCGATGGTTACCTACTTGGAGACAGAGGTGATCATGCCAGCCCCATCTGCTGACCCCTCACCCTGACCCTGAGCCCGGCCCACAGCAATGCTACAACTTAGCTCTCTGCAGGACATGAGCCAGGGTGGAGATGACCACTGGGATGCTCAAGGCCCAAATTTACACTTTCATAGTGGCATGTGTAATCCGACACAACATCAGAGGGGAACGATGTCCTATTTTTTCCCCTGATGATCCAGACAACAATCCTAACCCCCCTGCTGATGCACGAGATGGAAGAGCTGTTAGAGATAGGATATGCTTCAATCATTTCTAACTGACCCATTACCTCCCCAGCGTCAAAGAAAGACAATATGCCTCTTATTTTATGAGGTCTTCTTTATTTCCTGGAAGTACAAGTGTTGTACAATTAATCTTTTGTTATTGAAACAATTAAAAATCATCCACCTGTGGGCACATCACCCACCTTTAACTGATGAGCCAGCAGTTGCATTTCCATGTGTCTTTTTGATCTGCATTCTTATGTGATCCATTTCCAGATTTGACTTATTGATTTGTGTTTGCAAGCTCACCTTGTACAGTTGTTTCACAGGGAGCTATAGGAACACAAATGACGCTGAATTTCACAGTGTCTACTTAGTGTCATAGTAGGTTGTGGGTCAATGCTGAACAACATCTTACTGAGGTAAGCTGTGCTGTGGAGGTTGATGACCCTCTTCCTCATTGTAATTTCCAGCATTGCTCTGTTAGAGAGAAAGAAGCTGCAAGTTGCATTGTGGAACAACACTATCATTAACTGACACCAAAGTTACTTTAAAAAGGTGGAAACCTCAACCGGCCTGCATCTTCCCTCTCTGTGGTGGCAGAAAGGGTGTCTTCATCATCCTCCTGTATTCAAATAGAAATGTTGTGTTATATTCTATCCATCATAAAAACTCTGTGGAATATTAAGAGTATTTACAACAGCATGGTGGTTTGTTATAGCAGAAGCCTCCACGAAGAAGATCACACCATCAGTAACTGGTAGAAGAAGATTAGTCAGTTGATGATTACCCAGAAAAGTACATTTCTTTTTTTTTCTCTTCTTTTTTTTTTTTTTTACAGTAGTGTGCAGATCCCATCAACATTTTTCAGACTCTGAGTCACCTTAAAATAGATTGATACCTGAGAGTAACAACAGCCAATTACAGAGAACTGTAGCCTACTGCTACAAGAAAAATCAGTGTGCCAAGTTGTGTCTATGATGAATGGATGGCCATTACTGGGCTAACACTAGAAGAAGGATGAATGTACATATGCCATCCATTTGAATAACTTACTTCTTATGTAGGCCCTTGTGTCCTGGGGCGTGGTGGGCTCTGATGAGCTCCCTCCAGAAATGCCCTTAGCAATAGCTCACCCACTGTTCTGACTTAGGGCCATCTCTTCAGCCTCTGTGAGCAGTGGTGTTTGTGGACCACCACCTGTTTGAACATATCCAGAAAACACAAATTTAGAGACATGCATGTACAACAGGCATTTAGGTGTGGCTTCCATATTGACAATATCAAATACTGGCAGTGATGGCTAAAGATTTGTCTTTTTCTTTGTTTAGGGGATCTCCCTAATTACTTAAATATCGCCATCACATGTTGAATGTAGCCACTGAATGCTGTTTAATGAGGGCAGGCTAAGCAACACCACAATTGCTTGTAATTAAATTATACCTTACCTGTTTGGACTATATTTTTATATTTCATCTTTAGTTGCTGCCAAGTCCTTTTTGTGCGTGTTGGGTTGCACCTGTGCACTCAAACACACATATAGAATATAAATGTTGAATGAGTGGAACACTCAAGACTACACATTTGCTTTTTTTCCTCCAATTACTTAATACTCACGCATTGAATCAGTCAGCAATTTTCTGCCACACAAGCTTTTGCTCTTTTGCTGCTGCCGCAGTATTGTGTTTTCTTTTGAAAATATGCTCATTTTCTGCATATGAGAGTTGATTCATTAGATTAGAGTTGCTTACAACGGACGTAGACAAAAGAGATTAAACTAGTGTCTGTACTTCCACTTTGAAAACGTTAACTTTTCCTCCGGACTCAAGACCAGGCTAACAGCCAGGTTAAGATTAATCCTAGAGATTCACCTGTATTTCCACCGTCAATCCTGTGAGGAATTAATGTGTTTTACAGCATGTTCATGGTCTTTCTAAGAATGTTGCATCATTTTAATTATCCTGCATTAAAACATTACATATATTGTCATTTTTTATTTCATTTAAATCTGTTGGCTGTGTGTAATTGCAACAGTCTTTTTATATTGATTCAAGTGGTAGTATTATGACTCCGGCCAAGTGTTATGCTATGCTAATGAAGACTACTTGTCAAATTGAGATTACAAAACACAGTTGATGAAGTTGCAAAGGTGTTTATTAATATATATTATATTATATTATATATATATATATATATATATATATATATATATCTATCTCTATAATATATCTCTGTATATTTCTATCTATATCTCTATATCTATCTATTATGTCTTCTCTCTCTCTGTCTATCTATTTCCTTGTCTCTGTCTCTCTCTCTTCTCTCTCTCTCTGTCTCTGTCCTCTCTCTCTCTGTCCTCTCTCTCTCTCTGTCTTCTCTACTCTCTGTCTCTCTCTGTCTCTTCTCTCTCTGTCCTCTCTCTGTCTCTCTCTGTTCTCTCTCATTCTCTGTCTGTCTCTCTCTGTCGCTCTCTGTCGCTCTCAGCTGTCTCGCTTCTCCTCTTCTAGTCTCTCTCTCTCTCATCTGTCTCTCTCTCTCTCTCTGTCTCCTCTCTCTCTCTGTCTACTGTCTCTCTGTCTCTCTGTCTCTCTCTCTCTCTCTCCTCTGTCTCTCTCTCTCTCTCTCTCTCTCTCTCTCTCTCTCTCTCCTCTCTCTCTCTCTCTCTCTCTCTCTCTCTCTCTCTCTGTCTCTCTCTCTCTCTCTCCTCTCTCTCTCTCTCTCTCTCTTTCCCCCCACACACACAGGTGATGGACTAAGATATTTATGTAGGCTGCTGGGTCCAAAAATACAGCACCAGGCAGCGCAAAGTCATGCTTTCACTGTACCATGGTCTGTGTTAGATTGAGATTTTTTGCAAGTGGGAGCTTCCTTTATTCTGTTGGGGATGCAGAGAACCTCAATAAAGGAACCATTTGCCGCACAATAAGCTGAAGTCCTTCATCAACATATTCATCACCTTCCCTGGCCACGGAAGACCCCTCCACATCAAGGAGTTTTACAAGATTGCAGGTAACCTCAATTTCAACGTATAACCATTAGTTTCTAATTGGATCAGTCACAGTTGGATACTCACTATTTGTGGTTACAGCTTTCCCTAACATCATTGGTGCAGTGGATTGCACACACACATCAGGATCAAACGCCCCTCAGGAGAATATAAGGGAGATTAAATTAACAGGAAATCCTTCCACAGCATTAATGTTTAGGTAAGAGTGATTTGACAAAGGCCATGCCTGCGAGTCATTCTTCTTGACTCCCCTTGCAGACCCCCAAACCCCACCACAGCAGGCCTACAACCATGCACACAGCAAGACAAGGGCTCGAATCGAGATGTCCTTCGGTCTTCTGAAATCTCAGTTTCAGTGCCTGCACCACCTAAGGGTTTATTTGGCAGTCATTTCTCTTGGTTGCTTGGATCATTGGATAGAGAGAGCAAAAGCAACAAAGATTAAAACACTGTATTGCAGTTATGGTTTCTGTGTGCACTGAAATACTCACTTCTCTTTCTAGTTTCTGGATTTCCAGGTCCAGTTTCCTGAGTGTCTGGTGTTTAATCTCAAGCTCCAGCTCCAGCTCCATTTCTTGGAGTTTTCTCTTCTTCAATTTGATTTTAATGTCTGCCAGCTCTATCTGTGTCTCCAGGTGCTTTGCATACAGTCTTCTGACAGCTTGTGAAAGGTGTAAATGAAATGTCAATTAGCACAGCAGGATTTGTGCATAATGTAGATTTACTTTAGCCAGTACTCACAATGTTACCAGGCTGCTAAAGAGACTGTGCAGCATCTGGGTCCTGTTACACATATATTTTCTATTAGCACCACATCACTGACTTCATACTAAATAAGCAGGATATTTCCATAAAATTGACATACCTCAAGCCTTATGGAGTCCAGTGACAGTCTCCTCATCTGCAGAATTGCATTCTGCAGCTGCAGATGTGCCTTCCCCCTGTCATATACATACATGTATTGAGAGAACTTGAATTAAGATTTCACAGGACATACCAACCCTGTGATTTGAATACAGTGTACCAACCAGATTATCTTGTGGTGGCTCCAAAAGTGTAATTGTGTTCCCAGACACTGTAAGGAAATCCAACGTCAGACAGTATAATTTATTTATTTGATTGTGTTCCATGTGCAGTAGCACTGCAATATGTACCTTGTATGAAGCGGACAGTTTCTGTGGCTGGGACAGAGTCTGTTACTGTCACTGGCCTCCCTTTATTTAAATGGAGTGCCAGCTCCTGGACTTTAAAAGTAACTCCTTTAGTCCTTTAATTGTGGCCTAATTATGACAGTTCCAGTGGAGCACTGTTTATCAATTGTACAGTTTTGAACTACTTACGCATCAAGCCGGTCCGCTATTGTCTGCCAGGCAAACGTGCAACCAATTAAGCCAGGATGCGCCGAGCAGACTAGGTCAAGCCGGGCTTGCTCAATTATCCAGGATTTCTTTATTCTACTTTTGTGTAATACCCCTCCAGTGGCTGAGAGCCGAGTTGGATGACAATAGCTTCAATGAGCAGCTTCAATTTGTAACGAGCCATATTTATTTGGCGGCAACGGCGTTGTAACGGTGAAAATAGTAATTAGTTAGATTACCCGTTACTAAAAAAAAAAAAAAAAAAACGCCATTTATTGTAACGCCGTTATTCCCAACACTGCTTACAGCACAAGTAATCTTGGGTTTCTACAACAGATGATGATAATTTCGTTACCAAACAGTCCGGCCCTCTCCGCTGCGCTCCGAGGGAATGAGATGTTGAGAGAGCTCTGAGGAAATATGATTTCAGATTTGAGTTGTCTGATACCTTTGACATTTAAAAGATGTTCAAGGAATAGTTGTACTTCACTACACGCAAATACGAATGACACCGCTGATTTGAAAGTTTTTGATAACGCAGATATTTAATTAACGTGTGAGATTCATGTTTCTGCACACAATAACCTAATGCCTCTCACGTTTCATTTCTACAAGCTCCTTAATCTGATCAAGTTTGGTTTAGAGATCACAACTTTTGTGTTCGCCTCATTCAGGCACAATTTTGTACGTAGGCACAGTTTATAGATGAGACCCCAGGTCATAACTTGGATGGAACCCAGCTCGGAATGCCAATGGCTTGATGGTTTGTCTTCTAATCTCTCACCAGCAGAGGTTGCTGTTCCTTGTTTAGTGGAGATAAGACTTGGAAAAAACCATACAAAAACACAGATGACCTATTGATCAACAAATGCATTAATGATTAATTATTTTCATAAATGTTGAAAATATGCAAAAAATATGCCTACTTAATACCGTAAACACATGGATGAGTCAATACAAGATTGTATTTAAATGGGAAATAAAAAATGTCTTCAAGGCCTACATTTATTTATTTATATATACATAAACCCAAACCTTAGTAGAAACCACATTTGATTAGCAGTAAAAACCAGGCAAAAGACTGCAAAATAATCTTGTTTTCAAAACACCCTTTCGTTTGCAAGATAAAAGTTAATTTCGGTATTATTTTTATTATTATAAACTTTATTTTATCATGTAGTCTCATGAAGACTAAGATCTCCTCAGAAGAGATAAATAGATTTGAACACATCAGGAGTGCCACCTTGAGCCATAGCCATAGCATACCTCAGTTCACAAAATCTTCAGTGGAAACGACTGTTTTACAAGCACAATAATGCCAATTTCTGAAAGACACGGTCAAAACTGTGTAGTAACAATATATAATAGCATGCAAAACACCAAAACCACTGGAATGTATTTAGATTACTCAAAGAACTATGGGAGATAAAGCTGTGGGACCTTGAAAATCATTTTCCCAATTCTTGGATGTCAAATTTCATGTGTGTTTATCCAAAGTCAGTTGTGCAATGCGCCACCTTAAGCAAGGCTCTGCAGGTCAAGTGTCCTCCTGCTTCTTGTGGTTTTACACTTTTGATAGCTGACGGACACACTGATCGTTTGACTCAACCACTTAATAGAGGTGCTTTCTCTTTGTTCAAAGATGATGTTTAATATCCAATTTGATTATGAATTTATTCTAGGTCTGCATTATCATTGCATTTCTCCATTGTCTCTGGACAGCTTGCACCATGGGCAATGCTGGCTGACATGCAAGAACAATTACAACTTGCCCTATTAAAAGTAACTCCTGCAGACCTCTCTCCATCTTGTCTCATGGTTTGTTTGCCTCTAGCCTCTGTTACTTGACTACAACCGGTTGACAGCCTACACTATGTCATATGTCGAAGTAATGTTTTACATTGCCTATGTTATTCACTCCAAGCAGTTTATGAAAAAGCACCAGATTTGCATTTTTAGCTTAACATTTGATGGAAACATGGCTAATGTCAACCATCTACCAGACATCACCGATATCTGAGGTGTCCGAAGAGTGCTCAAAAGGATACTAAAAGACAACACCAACCTCTTGCCAGGGACGGACAAAAAAAATTACATGAGTATCTGCAGCCATACCACCAGACTATAGAACAAATTTCCTCAGACCTTGAGACTCCTGAACTCATCCTCCACATTCCACCATAGAAAAGAAGCAAGGAGGAGATGCAAAAATGTTTGTACCTTTTAAAAATCTATCACTTATGTATGCATTCGTTTCCAATTCAGAATTTTTTTAATACAGCTTACGATTTATCATTTTGAAATGTTAACCTGCAAGACATTGTGTGGGATTTGGACCATAAACAAACTTCAAAATCACCCAAAGACACGTAGAAACAAATTGCTCAGTTGAGTATATTTATTGACCAATTCCCTCCTTATACAGTGGTAGCGGACACAGTCGTGGGAGCTGCAGTTGTGGGGGCCGCTGTTGTCGGCGCTGCAGTCGTTGGGGCAGCCGTTGTCGGGGCTGCGGTCGTCGGCGCTGCAGTCGTGGGGGCCGCCGTCGTCGGCGCTGCAGCCGTGGTCGGGGCCGCCGTCGTCGGCGATGCAGTTGTTGGGGCAGCCGTGGTCGGGGCCGCCGTCGTTGGCGATGCAGTCGTGGGGGCCGCCGTGGTCGGCGCTGCAGTTGTTGGGGCAGCCGTAGTCGGTGATGCAGTCGTGGGGACAGCCGTGGTCGGCGCTGCAGTTGTTGGGGCAGCCGTGGTCGGGGCCGCCGTCGTTGGCGATGCAGTCGTGGGGGCCGCCGTGGTCGGCGCTGCAGTTGTTGGGGCAGCCGTAGTCGGTGATGCAGTCGTGGGGACAGCCGTGGTCGGCGCTGCAGTCGTGGGGACAGCCGTAGTCGGTGATGCAGTCGTGGGGACAGCCGTTGTCGGCGCTGCAGTCGTCGGGGCCGCCGTAGTCGGCGCTGCAGTCGTGGGGGCCGCCGTAGTCGGCGCTGCAGTCGTCGGCGCTGCAGTCGTGGGGGCCGCCGTCGTGGGGGCCGCCGTCGTCGGGGCCGCAGTCGTGGGGGCCGCCGTCGTCGGGGCCGCAGTCGTCGGCGATGCAGTAGTGGGGGCTGCCGTCGTCGGTGCAGCCGTGGTTGGCGATGCAGTAGTGGGGGCCGCAGTGGTCGGCGATGCAGTAGTGGGGGCCGCAGTCGTCGGCGATGCAGTAGTGGGGGCTGCCGTCGTCGGTGCAGCCGTGGTTGGCGATGCAGTAGTGGGGGCCGCAGTGGTCGGCGATGCAGTAGTGGGGGCCGCCGTAGTGGGGGCTGCAGTCGTCGGCGATGCAGTAGTGGGGGCCGCAGTCGTCGGGGTCGCGGTGGTCGGCGATGCAGTAGTGGGGGCCGCAGTCGTCGGGGTCGCGGTGGTCGGCGATGCAGTCGTGGGGGTCGCGGTGGTTGGAGCCGCAGTGGTCGGCGATGCAGTCGTGGGGGCCGCAGTGGTCGGCGATGCAGTGGTCGGCGATGCAGTCGTGGGGGCCGCAGTGGTCGGCGATGCAGTCGTGGGGGCCGCCGTAGTGGGGGCCGCAGTCGTCGGCGATGCAGTAGTGGGGGCCGCCGTGGTCGGCGCTGCAGTCGTCGGGGCAGCCGTGGTCGGCGATGCAGTCGTCGGGGCCGCCGTGGTCGGCGCTGCAGTCGTCGGGGCAGCCGTGGTCGGCGCTGCAGTCGTCGGGGCAGCCGTGGTCGGCGCTGCAGTCGTCGGGGCAGCCGTGGTCGGCGCTGCAGTCGTCGGGGCAGCCGTGGTCGGCGCTGCAGTCGTCGGGGCCGCCGTGGTCGGCGCTGCAGTCGTGGGGGCCGCCGTCGTCGGCGCTGCAGTCGTGGGGGCCGCCGTCGTCGGCGATGCAGTAGTGGGGGCCGCAGTCGTCGGCGATGCAGTAGTGGGGGCCGCAGTCGTCGGCGATGCAGTAGTGGGGGCCGCAGTCGTCGGCGATGCAGTAGTGGGGGCCGCAGTCGTCGGTGCAGCCGTGGTTGGCGATGCAGTAGTGGGGGCCGCAGTCGTCGGCGATGCAGTAGTGGGGGCCGCAGTCGTCGGCGATGCAGTAGTGGGGGCCGCAGTCGTCGGCGATGCAGTAGTGGGGGCCGCAGTCGTCGGCGATGCAGTAGTGGGGGCCGCAGTCGTCGGTGCAGCCGTGGTTGGCGATGCAGTAGTGGGGGCCGCAGTGGTCGGCGATGCAGTAGTGGGGGCCGCAGTGGTCGGCGATGCAGTAGTGGGGGCCGCAGTCGTCGGCGATGCAGTAGTGGGGGCCGCAGTCGTCGGCGATGCAGTAGTGGGGGCCGCAGTCGTCGGCGATGCAGTAGTGGGGGCCGCAGTCGTCGGCGATGCAGTAGTGGGGGCCGCAGTCGTCGGCGATGCAGTAGTGGGGGCCGCAGTCGTCGGGGTCGCGGTGGTCGGCGATGCAGTCGTGGGGGTCGCGGTGGTCGGAGCCGCAGTGGTCGGAGCCGCGGTGGTCGGCGATGCAGTCGTGGGGGCCGCGGTGGTCGGCGATGCAGTCGTGGGGGCCGCGGTGGTCGGAGCCGCAGTGGTCGGAGCCGCGGTGGTCGGCGATGCAGTCGTGGGGGCCGCAGTGGTCGGAGCCGCAGTGGTCGGCGATGCAGTCGTGGGGGCCGCGGTGGTCGGCGATGCAGTCGTGGGGGCCGCGGTGGTCGGCGATGCAGTCGTGGGGGCCGCGGTGGTCGGCGATGCAGTCGTGGGGGCCGCGGTGGTCGGCGATGCAGTCGTGGGGGTCGCGGTGGTCGGAGCCGCAGTGGTCGGAGCCGCGGTGGTCGGCGATGCAGTCGTGGGGGCCGCGGTGGTCGGCGATGCAGTCGTGGGGGCCGCGGTGGTCGGCGATGCAGTCGTGGGGGCCGCGGTGGTCGGCGATGCAGTCGTGGGGGCCGCGGTGGTCGGAGCCGCAGTGGTCGGAGCCGCGGTGGTCGGCGATGCAGTCGTGGGGGCCGCAGTGGTCGGAGCCGCGGTGGTCGGCGATGCAGTCGTGGGGGCCGCGGTGGTCGGCGATGCAGTCGTGGGGGCCGCGGTGGTCGGCGATGCAGTCGTGGGGGCCGCGGTGGTCGGCGATGCAGTCGTGGGGGCCGCGGTGGTCGGCGATGCAGTCGTGGGGGCCGCGGTGGTCGGCGATGCAGTCGTGGGGGCCGCGGTGGTCGGCGATGCAGTAGTGGGGGTCGCGGTGGTCGGGGATGCAGTAGTGGGGGCCGCCGTAGTCGGCGATGCAGTCGTGGGGGCCGCGGTGGTTGGAGCCGCAGTGGTCGGCGATGCAGTAGTGGGGGCCGCCGTCGTGGAGGCCGCCGTCGTGGAGGCCGCCGTCGTGGAGGCCGCCGTCGTGGGCGATGCACTCGTGGGGGCCGTAGTCGTTGGAGCCGCAGTGGTCGGCGATGCAGTAGTGGGGGTTGCAGTGGTTTGAGCAGTCGTGGGGGCCGCCGTCGTGGGGGCCGCCGTCGTCGGCGATGCGGTCGTGGGGGCCGCCGTCGTCGGCGATGCGGTCGTGGGGGCCGCCGTCGTCGGCGATGCGGTCGTGGGGGCCGCCGTCGTCGGCGATGCGGTCGTGGGGGCCGCCGTCGTCGGCGATGCGGTCGTGGGGGCCGCCGTCGTCGGCGATGCGGTCGTGGGGGCCGCCGTCGTGGGGGCCGCCGTCGTCGGCGATGCGGTCGTGGGGGCCGCCGTCGTCGGGGCAGCTGTGGTCGGCGATGCAGTGGTTGGTGCAGCAGTTGTCGGGGGCGCAGTGGTGGGGGCCGCAGTTGGAGCGTTTGTAACATCTATTCCAGTGTACGGTTTGTCTGGAATTTCTTCAAATCCCCACAACTCAGAAAAGTCTCCATTATCAGTTTTCTCAGTTGTAGTGGTGTCTGTACTTGAGCTGCCAGTTGTTGCCGTCTGCGTTGTTGTCTGCGTTGTTGTCGTCTGTTCCCTTTCAGGATCAAATGGTTCAACAGGAATATCATCAAAGCCCCACAGGTCAAATACATCTGGTTCCTCCAGAGATCTCCTAACATGATGCCTTCCAACTTTGTTAGGAAACAGAGGGGCACAGGCTGCAACCACCATGCAAAGTTCTCCAGAGTATAAGTAAACCACTTCAAAGCCAGAATCCTGTAAACATTCTTAATGTTAGTTTTCAAACTCGTTTAACCATCACTTTTAACTTCTTTTGCATCTCACTCACCCTGTCTGGCAACTTTGACATCTCCACAAACAATGTAGTAGGGGTCCTCCATTTTCTCACCGAATATCCTTGGTTAGTCATAAACTCTGCCAAAAAAGTAAAACCAGATCCCTTAGAAACTAGTTCACGTTTGAGGTTCGAGCAATAGAAAGCTTCTAATCAATAATCAGTTTGATGGTTTTGTTCAGGGTTTGACAGGTTGATGTTTGCATTAGAGCCATCAGCCTCACTATGGGGTTTGCATGCCCCGAACCATGTCATTCTTACCATGTCGTTTCACCTTCTTCAGTTCTGCATCACAAGGCAGCTTCACAGTGACACTCTCTGTTCTACAAGTCACCAATGGCGACACTGCCCGTGGTGACATTGCTGTCTTCTCACAGACAGCCATGCCCGTCATGTTCTCCTGCAGCAGACGGTCGAAGTAATGCAGTTTGAACGGCCAGAAGCCAGTTCCATCTCCACTCTAGGAATAGACAACATTGTCGTCAATGGTAGGATACAGTCATTTAAAAGACTCGGGTCAGTCTGGTGTAAATCCTGTAAAAAAGATCAAAACCAATAATGTGCTAGCAGTCTCAGTACTTTTCAAATCCCCTACCACACATGTGGACCACTGGGTCCCATGGACTAAGATTTTTAGAAAAGCATTGTACATTCCAAAGTTCCCTTTTTATAAAGGAATGACGATTTGCAAAAACAGCTGGGCACTTACTCCATGAAAGACCATTTTCAGCAGGTGGCAAATACACCATTAGTGCTCTAGTGTACATTTCCAACAGCCAAATGGTATGCACAGGATTGAGTATAGAACAGTGCGTTTGTTCATGAACATGGAAGAAACACTATTGGACAACAGTGGAGCCCCATGGCACAGAGGAATGAAATCTATCAGGCTCTGGATACTAGACAATACATCAATCAAGACATGATTTTGGTCTAATGATATTTTTTGACAAAAAAAAAAACAGCTGAATATCTGCATCCTTCTTAAAGGCTTTATTTTACCTGTATTGCTGTGCAGCAGCCAGTATAAGGAATATGAACAGATTGGAGACACTCGTCAGGCAGTGACAATTGGGCACCATCTGGAAATTGGGTTTGGAGAAACATTAAATCAATAGCTGTCACTCCATTTGCAAGAGACAAAAAATAAAAATAAAAAATAAAAAAATAAACAGAATGTAGGTGGTCGAACCTAACGCACCTTCCAGATGCAGATTTGAGTATCGGATGAGCGAAAAGCGCAGGGAAAGTGTTCCATTTCTGCAGCGATACTGTGGCTGGTTGATGTCTGATGTCTCTGGACTTTTCCCACTCACTGAAGTTACTGAAAATGGGAAATACAGTCAGGTAAAAGTAATAGGCAAACATTTATGTAAACGTGCTTTCTGACCGTGTGCGTATGTGTGCGCGCTTTGCTTCTTGAAACAAAAAACACGTGTGGACAGTGAGTCTTCACCTTGGAGGAAATGCCACACCGGCGCAGGGAAACTTGAGTCGGCCCAGTCTTCTGGAGCAGTGACGCCGCCGTCATCAGGCTTCTCCTGAGCGTCCTGGGGAAAATGGCCGTGTGCGTACCGATGGCTTCCTGTCTTGTTGAGCTGGGCTAGCATTAATCCGATCCAAACCCAAGCCATCAGTGCGGACGCCATGGTAGCACTCTGCAGACAGACCAGACCAAAGATGGCTCTTGGGACGCCGCGCGCCTTTAAAGCTGCCTCATTAGCTCACAGAGCTGCACAGGTGCGTTTCCACCTGGCGGTCAAATCAGGCGGCGGGGAGGTGTGCTGCAGTGGGATTGGCTGAAAATAAAGAAGTTCAGCTGCAGGTCTGCTGCCACTCTCGATGATACTCGATTAGGTCACTACAAAACACTTGGTTAACGGATCAAGTTTTGATCGTCTCATGCATGTCGACTGTGAAAGAATACAGATCTTTATTCAGCTAGTTATTCAGCAGTTTTGGTAATTGTTGATGTTTCAGCTTCTATAATAGCTTGTGTGTGTCTCTAAGCTTACGGCCACTCCGCCCTGAACGCACCCACTCTGGTGCAACAGGCTTTCTTGAAAGTTACATTGCATGGTCGTCGCTATATTTTTGTGTTTCGATATGGAACGAGTCCATCCTTATTTTGGAAGTCATTCCCCCCAAGAGCTTTTATTGTTTGGGGGACTTTTCGATAATTGTACGTGCCGACAGCATAGCGACGGATAAAGGACTGGAGAAACGCTACGAGAGACGGATCACGGCGGATGGCAACCAGAAAAAGAGAATCTTTTGAAAAAGATTCACAGTGATTTTGGAGCCTAGAGGTGACGACAGAGGCACGATGATTTAGCATCTGAGGAAGGTAAAAGAAGAATGTGGGGGAGGTGACTGGATGTCCGTTCAAGACGCCGAAAAGTTACGAGCTGGCGATGAGAGATGTTTCCCGAATCAGGAGACGGATGTGGCCCGGGACGAACATTGCTGATGGAAGGCGAATTTTAGAAGTGAGGTTTACTGACACGGTGAAATCGCCTTCATATTGAACAAACATTGAGACAGTGGGAGGATCTGGACACTTGCGCGTTCCGCCTGGTCATGGATTGAAATGTGTTCAATGCGGGAAACGGGGCTACGCACGATAGTACACGGAGCGGGAGCAGCCGGAGGAAGAGAACTGGGGTCAGGAGATGTCAGATGATGAGTAGAGGCTGAGGGAGAAGAAGTCTCTCGTGCTGGACTGAAGAGAGTTTAGCTGCGTGTTGCAGGAGGAGCTGGAGATGAAGAGGAATTGATGCAGGAGAAAGAGGAGCAGGGCGGAGGGGGAGAGACAGTAGGGGAGACATGTATGGAGCCGAGAGAAGAGGTTAGGGGGGAAACTACAGGGATGCGCTCCTACTCGCACTGCCCTTCCACCTGGACGCCGCATACCTGCACGGCCACAGATAACCTTACACACAGTTCTCCTATTTCCCCTTTCACAGACTCCTCTGCGTGTGATTACTCCTTCGAGCCTGCGTTCGTCCACAAAAGGAGCGACACCGAGTGCGCTGCGTAAATGAAGGCTACGCGCGGCCAAGAGAGCCTTTGCCGCAGAAGCTGGAAGACAAACGTCTCAGCAAGGTTTAGACACTGCGCTCGGCTATTTACTTTATCAAACACCTGCAGAGCCTGCTGGACTTGAACGCGTCCGGGATGTTGGTGTCACTCGGAGACGCGCGTAAATGCGCCGCTGGAGCAAAGAACAGAGTGCAGCGGTGATAGAGAATACTCGCTCAAGTTGGCACAGCGATATAAATGTGCCACAAAGTCAAGCCAGTGGGAGACTTGGAGATCAGACGCTAAATTAAGATTGGCTGTTTGTTAACGCTGTGCCAACTTGAGCGAGTGTGCAGGCGAAGTTGAGCGCACAGAAGGGAGCGACTGAGAGCAAGCGTGAGCGGTCTTCAGCGCAGCCAGCAAGAGTCTGTGAGAGCGCAGAGTTTATTATTGCACGTTAAAATGCATAAAAGCAAACGCGCAAATACATTTATTGAGCACAGAATATTTCTGTTTCCGCAAATGAAATTACTGTATGTTTTGCTCGGAGAAAACTTCTCTCTAAAATATAATGTCCTAACAAAATATATTTTGCTGTGCTCAAAATCCCACTCCCGCTGCTCCTTCACGAATGTGGCACAAATACCACGCCATAAATATGAAACATGTAAGAGTAGAGGGAGAGTAGAAATGCACTACAAACATGAATATCGTTCTTTGATATTGTTGTTGCACTTTGTGTCTGTGTTACCGTAACTTTTATTCAATGCTGATTTTTGAGACGTCATTGCACTAAAATAATTGTATATCACTCAGGAATGTGAATGTTTTGTCTCCGTGACTGTGTTACGTTGGCTAATTAAATGATGGGGTTATAGTATCCTACTGGTGGAAGTGTGCGATTACATTCCGGCCCTCAGGTAGTGAGGATAACATTTTTGTGGCCCTCTCTATCATCAAAGTTGCTCATCCCTGGTTTAGATGGATGGAGGAGGAGGATGAAATGACATCTCATATGTCGAGAGGGCTATTTAGACAATTACACAAGAAAGGGAGTAGAAATAGATTCGAAAACTACTGGCCACTTAGCACATGTATTGGCAACGGTCATTAGCCAAGAGGTTGAAAAGAGTCATTGGGACGTTGGTAGGGGCAGCAACCAGTGCTTTGAAATCAAAAAATCAACATTCAATTATTCAACATTTTATTATACGCATCTTGATGTGGATGTGAAGAAGTAATGTGACGCGTGTGGCGTGGGAGTGGAAATGTACAGATCTATAGAGAGACAGGAGTTTCTGGAAGGGGTCATGGAGGAGAGCAGCTTCATTCAGATTGGGGCTTATGGGAAGGTAGTGATGGATTTTGATGGATTTTGGTTAAGGCGGTATGTACGAGGGTTTTAGGGCTTTCTGAACGATTTATGTTTTGGTTTATTTTATGTGTGTGTTATGAAGTGTTTTGGTTTTGGTAAACATAATTTCAGGTATTTTGTTTAGCTTTGGTTTCTGATGTTTTGGGTTTTTTATTTTGGCCGGAGTGTTTTGGCTGCAGGACCTTTAGTCAAAATGTATTTTTGCTTGTTTTGTTTGTTTGTGCAGCTTTCAATGGCTGCTGTATTGACTTTTGATTTATTTCAAGAGCTGTTTTTAACAATAGACTGAGCAGCCAAGCTCTGCTTTAGCTTCGGTGTTATACTTTGTAAATAATGTGCATTGTTTAGCTATATTTTTGATAATGAAAATTTTAAAAATAAAATACACTTGCAACAGGACACCGTCTGGTGCTGTCAGCTTTTCCTTCTCACCTCTGACCAGCAGAGGGCGATGTTCCCTCTTTAGGGGACAGATGGACGGACGGACGGACGGATGGATGGAAGGATAGAGTGGCCAGCTTTACTGGAGCACTTTATTGATCACAGTGACAATATGCCAGCGTTACAGCAGACACACATGAATCACAACAAACGAAGGACACAGAAGCTTTCTCGTCTCATCTTTCATCAGAGAGTGTATTTATTTCATTTCAGTTTAATGAATATGTCATATATCTATGCAATATAAACAGATTTATAAACAATACTACAGCTATTTTTCAGATTATACCGGTATTGTTATCACATACGTGATAAGGTTCATTTAGCAAAAAGTACTAATTTATATATTTAAATCTAATTGAAAAAGAGTTACTTAGGATCTACTATTTCACTGTGATGTGCTGTACCAGAAACTACACAATTGGTTTCCACACTAAATTTATATTTGTTCATTTTATGTACAGTCGGCTGTACACTGGTCGAGAGTAATGTGTGTTGTAATAAATCCAATGAATGGTGGTGTACTTAAATTAGGTCAGCTTGTTGAGTCTTTTGGTCATAGGACGTTTTATTGTTGCACAATGTCACAGCAAAAACATTCACAGTGAAACGTAAAAACATGACGGAGAGCGGCAGGGTGAGTTCTCACAGGTCCTTCATATTTCTTCAAAAGGATACCGCGACATTACCGTGTCTCATACGGAGTAAAAAAGTATTGTCAGAAGTGGGATTCGAACCCACGCCTCCATTCGGAGACCAGAAGTCCCATACACAGGAAGGTTGATCACCTTGAGTCTGGCGCCTTAGACCGCTCGGCCATCCTGACAACTGTGCTCGAACTGCGGCCAGAAGGCTGTTTGACTGCTGCTCACTGATGTGATACTGGTAAAGACTTTGTTGTCGTTTTGAGCACAACAAAAAGCCCCAGCTGCTGAAGTCATGGTTGTACTTCCACAGAATGTGACATCACACTCATCGGCAGAGCGATCGTGTGCAGTGACATCAGATCTAAAATACACTTTGACGTGCAGTTTAACTACAAGTGTTAAAAGACGTCTCAAAGAACTGCATCGTGCTTTCGGATAGACTGATTATTAGTGTCGGATTTAGTCTTTTGATGTGATTTTCAGACAACCCTGCTGAAAAAAAGCATACACTAGCACCAAAACGCAACATATGCAAGAACAGCATATGTTGTAGTTTTGGTGCTGGTCTACGCTGTTTTTTTCAGCAGGGAAGAATATAGCCAAAATACAGAGCTATAGAATATAGACCGTGTTAGCAGTTGAAGAGAATACATAGTTCGTAACATGGTCACTGAACACACAACAGGGGAGCTGTAGTATCACAACACCTGTGTGTGCATAGTGCTCCATCATTTACGGCCACAGCACTCGGAAGCACACGGCCGACCTCGGAGGCAGAGCAGAGCCGGGCCTGGTTTAACTTGGACCGAAGACAGCCCGGGAGTACTGTCTCGAGTTAGTTTTTCTTTATCGCCTGTGGCTAGCAGGGGGCGCTGTTCCTTCGACAGTGGAGTGGGCTTTGACAGATGCATCGATCCGTACGGGGACAAGTAGATAGTCTCCATTTGGGCACCTGGTTGTGTTGCTAGTTTGAGGGGGAGCGGCCCTTGCTTGATTCTCCCAGGTCCCTGTGTAGTCCTACTGCTCGTCGCCAGATATGAATCACTTTATCATAATCATTCTAGCTGTTATTGTACTATATTATGGGACCTCGGGTTTAAGCTTGTTGAAAAACAGTTTTTCGTTACACAGCATATGTAGCATGTTTAGCTTTTAGACTCCTTGTGGAGTCCTTACGGCAGACCCTTTCTCATACACAAAACATTGCGACTGTGTCGAAAAGCATTGTCAGAAGTGGGATTCGAACCCACGCCTCCATTCGGAGACCAGAAATCCCGTTCACAGGAAGGTTTCACCTTGAGTCTGGCGCCTTAGACCACTCGGCCATCCTGACAACTGTGCAAAAGCCGCTGAATCAAAGGGTTAAGTATTTATATATCACCACCCATTCTATGATTGTTGGGTGTTGACGATGGCACCGTTTCCTCCCTTCAAGTCTCTGACATCTTTTCGTCAGGCTTGATACGTAGAAACTCAAAACAGCGGCAGCTGTGTAGCGATTTACTAATGTTGACAGCGACGAACGTATTCATCCACCAGGGGCGCTGTAAAGATATTTTAAAAATACTTCCGGTGGTCATGCCAGTGACTCCCCGCCCACCCCACTACATAATCAACTCCAGCCCGTCTTATGAAACTCAAGCACCGGGCAGGTTACTCCACCGTCTGTAACATACACACAGACTGAGAAGGCGCTCATCTGTCTCTGAAGATGTCGTTTTACAGGAATGCCGTCTGGTTTGTGAAAGGACTCCAAGAGTACACAAAGTAAGTGCAGCGTTTGATTTCTACTGAAGGAACCTGAGTGGTGAGGAGGTCAGATATCTGGTAGTTATCACGGTTTACCTGATCCTCCTCAACCTTGACCACCACGGCCTGACACAGTTACTGGTTAACTAACAGTGTCACACACGATCATGTGTCGTGTTGCAACCGCGTTATGAAATGCCAGATTATGGCTGGTAGAGTACTTTACTTCAGGTGACGTCTCCTCTTGATTTATCTCCCTAACTGTCATTGTTTTCTGTTAACGTTGCTTGGACAGAAAACCGGACAAAGCCGTGAAATGTCACTTTGAGAAGTCATGTCTGACATATTTGCACGATCGATAACCTAAATGATTAATCAATTGGAATAACATAGTCGGTTTTGTCTGTATGACTGAATAGTTGATTGATTTTTTTTTTTATTATGACAGATGTTTTCTATACATCTTGACTGATGCAGCAGTCTGAAGGAGGAAATTCATGATACTATTTTTGATCTTAAATTGAATCAGTCTCCGATCACGATGTCCCGCCCACAACACTATCTGATTGGTTGGACGTCACAATGACCTGCCTGTAAACACAATAATCTGGATCTGCAAAGTAACTAGTGACTAAATGTATCAAATAAATGTAGTGGAGAGGAAGTATTAAAGTAGCAGATAAACAAAGTACTTAAGTAAAGTACCTCAAAACGATACTTCAGAACAGTATTTGAGTGAATTCTACTTTATTTCATCACTGGTTCTTCTAATTTTTGACACAGAGTTTAATTTTTGCATTTTTACCATAAAAAAGCCATATCGGTCGACCCCCACTATAGAGTCTTTAAATTGTTAAGAGGTTCAGAGTTTCACAGACAGGTGAGTCAGCCTTTACGAGTGTGTCAAGTTGCTGCTGAGTTCTCATGTGTTCACTGGACTGCTCTAATCGTTACAGGAGTGGCTATGAAGCAGCAGCAAAGCATTTTGCTCCAGCAGACCTGGATGTAAACCTGAGCGGGAGGTCCTTCATGATAACAGGGGCCAACAGTGGGATAGGAAAAGCCACAGCGCAGGAAATAGCCAACAGAGGTGAGTTTGGCTACACCACAGAAAAAGAACACCTCTTTAGCCTGCTTCAGACCAAAATGACAAGGGCAGGTCAAATTGTTAAGGTGGTGGGCGTTACTGCTGTCTCGTTGCAGGAGGAACCATTCACATGGTCTGTCGGAACAAGGGGCGGGCCGAAGCAGCCAGAGATGAAATTGTGGAACAGAGTAAAAATCAGGTGAGAAGTCTGTTTTTTCTAGAGGAGAGCTCCCTGCTCTTATTAACAACATCATACCTACATTTTTTTTTTTAAAGATCATACTTTCCTGTTTTTATATCTATGCTTACATGAATCCTGACATTTGAGGACATGGATAGTACTGTGACTAGTTTATTTACTTATCCTGTAACTGACTATATCTGAGGGATCGCTGTTGTAGATGGATACAAATACTGGATGATGTCGATCAGTATTTCTAAGTTTGAATTTGTTCGTAAGTAAACGACTGAAGGAATGACCATGTTGCCTCACTCATGCATGCGAGTTGGGAGGGGACCTTTTTATTATTTCAGCTTCGAGAGAAAGTGTTTTGTCATTATTATTATTTTGTTTTATTTAAAACATCAGTGTCCCTGTTAAAGACTTATCAATTTTGAGGATTTGCTGCACTACGAGCCACCAGCAGTAAAAGTTTGTTTGAGTTGTGATCTTCTCTTTTCAACAGAACGGGGTTTGACAGTGTTTCTGTTTTTCTGTTTATTGCCAGAACATTCACATCCACATTGTCGACATGTCCAGTGCGAGGCAAGTGTGGGAGTTCGCCCAGAACTTCTCACAGAGTGACACCGTACATGTGCTGGTAAGTGGCGGCATATATTTATTTGGTCATTTGTAATACAGACGCTGGTTTGTGTCGTCACTGAACTGCTTTTTCACCAGATTAACAATGCAGGCTGTATGGTGAACCAGAGAGAGTTAACTCAGGAGGGTTTGGAGAAAAACTTTGCCACAAATACACTCGGTAAGATATATTTTGTAAAACTAGTTCCAGAGCAAAAGCTTAGTTTGAATTCAAGGAAATATTGGTGTCATTTGGTAATATTGGGATGAAAACTTTGACATCACATTTGGTTCATACTCAGCAGGTAGAAATAATTGAGTTTGGGTTGTCATCTATAGCAGGTAATCATTGCTGAACCAGCCTCTGTGCTTCCTTTTTTTTCCAGGTACATACATCCTCACCACAGCATTGATACCTGCACTGACGAATGTCGAAGACCCAAGAGTGGTGGGTTGAGTTTTGACTGAAAAAAAAAAAACGCCCATCATGTCAAAAAATAACAAGACACAAATCTGCTGTGTCAAATATGCTTTTTATTGCCAGACCTCTGCACTAGAGCAGACTCACTGTGTGTGTCTTTAATGTCATGCCTTATTAAAAGCATAGGATACGTACCATCTCCCACCAGGTCACTGTGTCGTCAGGTGGCATGCTCACACAGAAGCTGAACGTGGACGACCTCCAGTTTGAGAAGGGGACGTTCGATGGCACCATGGCCTACGCTCAGAACAAGGTAAAGGAGACCGATTCACAACAGCAGCACGGCTGGACAGAAACCCCTGCGGCACGGATCTGTGTTTTTATGTCTTTTTTTTGTGTTGTCATTTCAACAGAGGCAACAGGTGATCCTCACAGAGAGATGGGCCAATCAGCACAAAGAGGTCCACTTCTCCTCCATGCACCCGGGCTGGGCAGACACGCCAGGTATACAGAGCCGTTTAGAGCTGTGGTCAAACAGCAGCTGTGCTTCACTCACCCAACTATATAAATGGTCCTGACTAAAGCTTGGTGCCGCCTGTTTTCACGGATGAACAAAAATATTTTAAAATGTTTAAATTTGATTTGATTATCTGAAGTTTTAAAGTTTCAGTCGAGCTGATTCTTCTCTAAAAACAGCTGAATAACCAAAATAATAAATTATCCTTAAAACAATAAACACATTCTAAATACCAGGGTAACAAAATCAAATCAGTGCTGTGTACTTTGTAGTACAGTAAACGTTGCCTTTTTGTTCGTCTCTCTGCAGCTGTTCAGACGTCCATGCCTTCATTCCACGCTAAGATGCAGGCCAAACTGAGGACGGAGGCCATGGGGGCCGACACTGCGGTGTGGCTCGCTGTGTCTGCAGCCGCCAGGACGCAGCCGAGCGGACTCTTCTTCCAGGGTCGGTCTTTGTACACCTAATGAAACTTGAGTGTCATTGTTTTTCTGCTTTCACAACTTTTCATCTTGACAAGAGAAGCAGGAGTCAAAGCATAATTCATGCCACAATAACGCAACTCAGATATTTTAACCCTCTTGTAGCCAAGAGTTCTGGTTCTGCTGTACATTTATTGAATGTTTTTGTGTCGGTGCTTGGGGTTAATCTTGTCTCTAGCAGCAGTGATGGACAGATGGACAAAAGACATATACTGTTCTCAAAAGGATTGTGAAAACTTACCATCAGCAGCATGATAATGTTGCTCTGCATCTGCAAGACATGAGATTTAAAGCTTTTGGGGAGCTTTTTTTGTGAACAGACAAAAGTTCCGCGAGGAAATGATGAGACCCTTTACTTGAGTAAAACTAGCAGTACCACCATGTAGAAATACTCGATTACAAGTAAAAGTCCTGCATTGAAAACGTTATGCAAGTAAAAATAGTATTGTACAAAAAGTATTAACTAGCTTAAAGTTAAAAAGTAAAAGTTCTAAGTGCACAACAACAAATATTTTATAAGTTGATCAAATGTTTCAAAGGAAAATCAGGATGTTGAATAAATGTGGTGGATTAGATATATAAAAATATAATTATCTAACTTATTTATAATAAAAGTGCAATATTTATGGACAAATGGATTTAAGAGTGGTATGAAAATATAGGAATATGAAGTAGCATAAAATTGTAATACTGAAGTAAAGTATACTTCATATTTGTACATAAATAGAGTAGTTATGTTTATGATATTTTGCTTCAGGAAGGGTTCAGGTTCAATTAGCAGATTTTCCTGCTGGATTCAAAATCAATTCATGAAACCCAACTGTACCGACTGTAACCTTTGTTGAGACTTTAATGTGTCACTGTGGGCATGTCGGAAGCACACAGACCTGATCTCAAACAAACAAATGAAGGTTTCCTGTAACTTAATTCTGATTCAGTAATCACAGGAGACACCTGGTCCATGTCTCTACAATACTGCAACACATAAGATGAATCCTGATTTCTGTTATCAGCTCCGTGAACGTCAGCAGAACACATTTTGTTGCCTCTGGTGTCTCACGTGTTCTCATCACATTTCTTCCAGATCGCAAAGCGGTGGCGACACACCTGCCGCTGGCCTCGTCCAGGTCCACGCCACAGGAGGAGGAGAAGCTTATGGCTGCGCTGGAGGAGTTCTCCCTCAAGTTCAAACCTTAATATGACTGTAAATGGACCAAGCACTCCTAAATAATTATGAATGTTTACATTATCATATATCTCAAGGCTTTTTTTTACACAACTCACTGATGGTTGAAAGAACAGAGGTCACTAAGTACAGACTTTCCAAGTGCAGTTTGATTATGATATCGGGGCTTTTATGTACTATGCTCAAATTCAGGCCTCAGGAAAATATGAATCGCTTTCTACTACTCATCAAGCTTATATGGGGAAATGTATTAATCACTGTGGTTTTAATAGAAATGTTTTCAAAATGTATTTAATTTAATTTCAAATTAAAAGTATTTGTACATTGTTCTTTCTCGTGTGTGTGTGTGTGTGTGTGTGTGTGTGGTGTGTGTGTGTGTGTGTGTGTGTGTGTGTGTGTGTGTGTGTGTGTGTGTGTGTGTAAAATGTAGATGTGTAACATCTCTGGGAGGATGAAGGAGAGTCTGAGCTAATAAGCAGTAAAGCTTCAGGTCACGTTCAGGGCTCGTATTCCTAAAGATTCTGAGAATCCTCTCAGAGAGCTCCTAACTTAACCTAAAAATTCCTAGCAAGGAGTCTTAGCTTAGGCATGATTCCAGAACATTCTCAGAGAACTCTGAGCAAGGAATGGACAGAAACTCCTATCTTAGTGAGGAGGTGTGGTTGACCCCGTTGCTAGGTATGAGTCATCATTTCAAAAGCTGTGATTAGTTGATCCTAAAAGCTCGATAAAAAATATACCTTTGCAGATAATGGGCAGAGGATGGACCCTCAAATCGATAATCTTAATCATAGAATCTAATCTTATGAAGACTGTGTAATTGTAAATAATATTTCACATAAAAGAAAATATCTGTTAAATGAATAGTAAGCTATACTTTAGAATTATCCTACAAAATGTGTGAAAATTTAGGCCCACTTGCATAGTATTCACATAGTGATAGATATATTTATTTGCTTTATTTATATGCTATTTGCCATGCTGATAATTTTTGCACTTTCAACTTTCAACATTCAACTCAATGTGGTATTAACGAGGGTAAAATTGCTCAGCTTTCATCAATGTCTGTGATTGCTGACCGGCCTATAAGAAGCGGTGTTGTGAGGACTTTCATTTTGGGTGGTATTGCATTGTGGCGTTGGGTTGGAGAAGTAAGTGCATCTCTAATGAGATCAACCACAAACATGATTCCTGCACGATCCAATCTGTAGCGTTTCATTAATTCACTGTCATCCCGTGTTTGGAGAATATCTCTCCTGCCTCTTCCGTCTGCCATTTTGTCCTCTGCTTAGGGAACTCCTAAGCCGCTTAAAAGTCCTCTTCCCTGCTTTTTACAGATCTCACCTTAGGAGCTCTCTTAAGAGCTAGGATTCTTTAGGAATAGCTTTTATCTTTACTAGGATCTACTCTTCACTTTTAGGGGAAATTCTAAGAAAACATCATGATTCTAAGAATTTTCTTAGAATTTGGCCACTAGGAGCAACTCTTTGCACTAAGAATCTTTAGGAATACGGCCCCAGGTCTTTTGTTTGCCAGTACCCATCTGGCTCAGTCACGTCAGGTCAAAATTAGATGCCTCAGGTACAGGTCTCACTTTGAGGCACATCTTCGTCCACTGCTATGTTTATCTGTAAATCCATATAGATGTTTTTTTTTAATTTTTTTTTATATAGAGATATGTTTCTTCAGTTCTGTACTTCACAGAAATATACAGGGCTGTTTTAAGTACCAAGAATGGACAGATAATATTATTCAGTAAAATGGTCACATCATGTGCACTTTAAATGGAAATGCAATTTTCATTTATATTTTTCTGAGGTTCACATATTCTCATTACTCACATGATTTCAATTAATGGATTAAACAGTTTGGCAACCAATGAGTTGTGAAAGTGATCCAATTAAAAAATAGCAAACATCAGCTGGATCCAGCCATTCAAATTCTGCTGCTTTCTCTCTATTATATATCAACTGAATCGCTCTATAGTACAAGATCGTTAGTCAGTATTTTGACAGTTCGCTGAGAAGGCCATAAAGAAAATGAAGTATTTATTGAAGATTTATTTCTAACTTATTATCCACCGTGCCACAGAATATAAAACTAAGTGTCATTTGTTGTGAAACTTGCATTGTCATCACAATGTTGAATACATTCAGTTACCTTGGATAGAAACAATCACAACTCCAACATCATGACTTAAATGTTCTGCCTTCCTTGTCACAGGCTTTGAGAACAAAACTTCTTCCTGTCCTTTTGCAGTGAGCCACCCCCTCCCTCCTCTCTCTATCGACACAGGCCTGTGCAGTGTCTTCAGAGCAGACAGGACCGCCTCTTCATGGAGTTTTCTGTCCTGATTAGATAAAGTGGGAAGGGATAACAGGAGATTTCTATTCCGAGTCTGACTTTTTTTCATCACCAACTTAACTGAAGAAAGTCTTAAGTCTGAAGAATGTCTGTTTCTAAGGTTTATAAAAGGCAAACGCTTCGAACAGGGGCATGTTATTTAACAAATACGAAATTAATTCAAAAAAGGAGTCATGGAGGGAAAAAGGAAAGAAGCTCTATGAGTCAGCGTGATCTGATAAAGAACAGTCTAACGATTGGTCAAGTAGGCGAACCTGCTCTTTTAATGTCATTTACACATACATGGTTACATGGACAGACACACTGAAACACACAATGATGTCTGTTATCTTTCCTGCAACTGGCCTCAGATATAGATACATGTGATGTGTTAAGGTATTGTCGCTCTACAGCTTCACATCTCCCGTGTCCTGTTTTTAAACCTTTAAAAAGGACCACACCAATGATTTTGCACATTCTTGCCCGCATTAATCTCACACACTTTACATGATCACACATATCTGTTAAGTTTTTTTTTTGTTTTGTTTTTTTAAACTAATATTCCAGGCAGCCACAGTTTCACGCGAACTGTGCACAAGGCAAACAAAAAAGAAAAGAAACAAACAATGGTAAGCAGTTAATTGTCGGAAAAACACTGGTACGGTCCTTTAAGGTGTTGGAACATGTACCTCTCTGGACAGCTGTGAAGCTGTTGGATGACGTTCGTTAACACAACCTTATCTTGGCTCTCAAAACCAAACATCTTTGGAAAAGATTTAGTGGGTTTGAACATTAGAGGAGTTCACCAACTGATTACATAAAAGCACAAACACAACGATTTCTCTTCACAGCAGCCATTTGTGACATTTACTTGTTCATTCCAGTGCATTGACATAAAGCCATTATACAATATCAAACAGTAACGATGAGAACAAAATCAAAGCGTTCATTAGTTTTCTTTCCGTCCTGATACGTGTGTGCATGTGCTGCCACTGATTAGCTTGATGATATGTCAGAAACATTAAGACCACACTTCTAATGACAAATACGCTCGTAAAACAGCTGGCGGATCAGCCAGCAGTCTGATTGGTGCGTTTACAGATTACAAACACTGGTTGTACTTACAGTTTTTCATCGACAGTCGAGTCAATTTCCTCTGCATTGATCTCAAACTTTTGATTATCCACACGTTTTGTATCGGCCGAGAGAGAACAAAATGTTTCCCCTCAGAGTTTCACACACTTATCCCACATGAAGATTTCAAAGACCAAATCAAAGGCTCCATCTTGTTGTGGCTGCACATTAACATCCAATGGGATGAATTTATACACACTTCTCTATATTTTAGCCTGACGTATTTATAATCTCAACTACAGTTTAAAGCGAACTTCTGTGGGTTTGGACCGCATGTTTTCACAGAGCATGCATTTGTTATCATGGACCAGCTGTATGAGGTTAAAGGTGCAATACATAAGAATTGGCCAACAGGGGGCAGCATATCACCAAAGTAACTGCTATCTGATGCCAACTGTAGCTGTCTTTAGCTAGTTAGCCGAGCAGCTGGCTAGCGGTCGGGACGTGGGGCTTGGAGTAGTATTATGAGAGAGGACGGGTCGGGGCTAGCTGGTAAGCATGCTAAGTTAAGTAGATGTCACTGCAACACTATGCAGAGAGGTCTTCTCCACATTCTGTGAATCATTTTTACTCATTGTTTAAATGTTGAAACTAATATTCTTACATATTGCAGCTTAAAGACATTCGCTTGATATCTTGTTTTTCACTTGAGGATACAGAACTGCGCAAACATACTTGAGCTGGAAAAAACCTACGTAGATCTCCAGATAGCGTGTGGTCTGGAGACCCTCCTGTGTCCACACCTACAAATTAACCTCAAATATTGTGGCCATACATGACCCTCTATGAATTCAGGTGAACGGGAGATACTTCCTGAAAGCCTGCACTGCGAATGGTTGACTTGAGCAGCAGCAGCCCAAACAGAGACTTGTGAAGGGCTCATTTGGGAACATTTAGTAATTTCATGACGTTTTCCTTCACTTTCACATGGTTGAAGAAATACTACACAAAATCAAATGTCACTATAATCATTTAAGTGTGTTCAGAAAGTAGAAGATGATTTCTTTTCCTCTTGAACGGGAAATGTGAAGCACCTGAAACCAGGATCAGCTTATATAAATGGACTTTCAATCCACCCTTTTCCACCCATTAGGAAGCCCAGTAAAAGGAGATATACCAATGTGCTCATGAGCACCACCTACAGGCAAGGACCGCAGCAGCTGCTACAGACTGGTGCCACTTGCAGGCAAAGAATTACAACTGCAGGTTATCATGTGTCTGTTGCTTTGTCTTTGTGTTAACAGGTTGTATATTTTACATTTAAGCATGTCCAAAGCGTAAAACTCCTCTCCTCCAAGAGTCACCATGTCTCTTGTGTCTTCAATGATGCTCCCAGTAACTTTAAGATGAAGGAGGAGCTGGAAGGTAGATTCAATTTGTCCAAAGGACAAAAAAAGTGGTGAGATGTAGTAAATAAATTAAATACAAATATTAAATTAAAAATAGATGGCATCAAATAGGAGGAAAGATGAAAAAGAGAAAAAGTCAAATGAAAAATAAGGTGGTGGGACACACAAACGTACACTTTTGGAGTTCATTAGCTTTGTAAGCTAACTATGTTTGGTGCAAAAAATTAAAACTTTAAAACTTGGAGGAGTGACTACAGACCTTCCACAGACAACTGACGCCTGTAGTCACATGCAGATATCTGTTTATAATTGAATAAGAAGGTTATCATATTCAAATGTTGACAAAGCTGTGTTAAACCTGTTGGTTATTACACACACACACACACACACACAGTGGGAACGTGGACGTGTGGTTGGCGTTGCTGCTGCTCCTGCTGAAGTTCAACTGTGTGGTCACTGTGGGGGACGTGGTTTATAATGTGGGACTGTATTGCATTATGCAGAGAGTTTTTGGTTTTTTGCCAAGCTTATTGATATAATGGACCAAATAACAGAAACATCTTTGAGGATAATGCACTACCATTCTACATCAAACCACAAACAGGACTGGATTAGAAGAACAGAGTGTAGGCTCACTTGTCCACAAGCCATCATGTTCCCAATGAAAGGTGGATTTTGAGATGAAATTGTTTCGTCGAATTAAAATTTTGGGTTTGACAAATTGAAGTGTGACCATGATTTACTTGTTATTATGGCAAACAGCTGGTCACTTTAAAATGTACAGCTCAGACACTTCAAACTCGTTGCCTGCTGGTGGCGCAAGTGTTTGCTATTACTCTCATTGCAGGTAGAGGGAAACATGCCCACACATGAGTTGACACTGATGCTGCTGTTACTTTCTTTGCCTGCAGGTGGTGAAGGACGGCAGGTGGAGAACTGATAAAATGGCTTCCCTCTCATGGAGCATCTACAGCCTGTTAAACCTAAATGAGAGCATTTGAGCTTGTATGCGAGTTGTGGTCCAGTTCCGTGACGTGCTTCACATCAAACAAATGTAAAGTTTTGGTTCGACCGTGGAAAAAGGTTTCACTCACTGCTTTGTGAGTTTCCAACATGAAATTGGCAGGAATGCAATGAAATTAAGTAAATAAGGTGTCAATTCCTTACAAAGTCAAATGCCTCCACCCCTCTCAGACACACAGACACAGACACACACACACACACACACACACACACAGACAGATACCCCAGCTGAGGGCAGCCTTCACACAAACAAACACCCACAACTGCCTGTAGCCTTGTGTCAACCGAGGCCGTCCTGTTCCCATGCCTCGCCGGCCTGCCGTGTCCTCACTGTGAACGTGCAACAGCCACTGTTAAATATTATCCGGATCACATCGATTTTGTTGGAGAAGCTTCTCTCTTTCTCTTCCAATTGCAACTGCTGCCGTGAAACCATCACAGTTTGGTGAACAGAACTTCCAGCTGACTGCTTGTCGCCCGCAGACCTCAGGACACCACAGGAGTCATGTCCCATAACTGCACAGACACAGAAATCAGTCTGTTAATCAAGAAGCTACGAGAGACATTTCAGTCAACTCGATCTAATGTTCAGACACAGATGAGACATTAAACAGTCTGAAACAATCATAAGAATGTGTTCAGATCTGACACTCATAACGACATATTGAATTTAATCCTAATTTTATATAATTTGTCAGGTGCTAAGTGGTGCAAAGCCTCTGAAGCAGGATTCAGATTAGCAGTATTTAAAAACCACAGCTGTGAATTTCTTTAAGGTTTGCATCCGGGTCTCAATAGAAATAGTTGTTATTCTTGGTTTCTTCTGTCTGTAGCTGTGATCATGGAAGAACCCGATGAATAACACGACTACCTGGTTGAAAACATTACGTAAAACAAAGGAAATGGTGTATACGTCCACCAAAACTCTTCCCCACTGATTATTCCAATCACAGGGAATATTTTGAGCTCCATCTGGATCTATCTATGGCTGACATGTTAGCAAACAACTACCGCCCAACCAGAAACAGAGCAACACGGTCAGCACCTTGAAATAACGTTGGATGGAAGTCTGATTCACTCTCTCGTTTATTTTTCAACAGCTGTAAAAATATCTCCGCTTCCTTCAGCAGCTACCTGTGAGCTGTGTCAGCTGTTTGGTGCTGAGCAGTGACTTTATCAGAGCTGCTGAGTGCTGACACTCTACCACACAGCCTGTTATCATTTTCCAGCAACATAGAACCAGTTCTCTTCCAGTTTGCACACCTGATTTTAAACTGAAAAGTTGGTTCTCAGCTGGAACCAAAAATAGCAGCTATTCCTTGACCTGAAGGGGGCGTGTCCTACTCTACAGGTCACTGTCCATCGTGCTCTTTTGATGATGCGTTCTTCATTACAATGGTTCTACTCAGAACTGGCGCAGGCTGGTTCTCATCATGGCACCAAGTTTGAAATCATCAGTACTAGAACCAGAGCTTACGTGGTATCGAAGGGGCAACAGAATCAAAACCAAAGTCCTACAGTTGACGCTACATACAATGGGCTCTATTTAGACGGTGTACAGTGCATAGTCTAAAGTACTTAGAGGTTTGGCCAAGTCCATTTTGCTTCCTACGAGAAGTAGAAGTCTGGTAAGTTTAGATAAATGACATCACTTTACAATAATACAGCCTTTAAAACCAAGAAAAGGCAACATGTCATATCACCATATAACCCATATCCATAGACCACATAGTCACCTGTCATCATAATGATGTATATCACATATAATACCCAGCCCTAAAAGAATCTGAACCAAAACCTTCAATCAAGTTTTTAAATAGACTCAGCCTAGATTACGTATCAAGTAAAGTGAGAATTTGTGTGTGTGTGTGTGTGTGTCTTATCCGAGCCTCATGAAGACACTGTTTGTTCCCATACAGACCTTGATAACCTTGTCGGTGCCAGAAGTGAGCAGGTTTCCAGTGGTGGGCTCATAGTGCATGTAAACAATGCTGTGCTTGCTGTCGTGGAAGGTGGCCGTGGGCGCTCGACTGGAGGACACAAAGGGAACACGGCAGAGTTTACTGTGAGAGCTGAGAGCACAAAGGGCCGGTACACGAGCACAACAGAGCGCCGATTGTTACTCACTCCTCGTCAGTGATGGACTCGTGGCAGCTGTCACACACACGCACCTCGAACTCGAAGCCCATGAGGGGGATGGTGGAGCGTTTGGACGAACACTTGCCACACACGGCCTGGCCGCACTTCCTACAGTGGTGCTGAGAGACACAGGAGGACGTCAACATGTGGTCAGCTTTGATTAGCAACAGGAACAGCGGAGTACAGCTGCAACGATTATTATCTATGCTCGTTAGTTCATTAGGTGTTAATTTGTCAGTTAACAACTATTTTGGCAATTGATTCATCTTTTGATAATTCCCTGATTTCAGCTTGTTAAATGTGAATATTTTCTGTTTCTTTCCTCCTGTGTGACAGTATACTGAATATCACAGGGTTGTGGACAAAACAAGACATTTGAGGACATCATCTTGGGCGTTGGGAAACACTGATACACATTTTCAACATTCTATACAATTTATAGACCAAAGTAATTAAAATAAATAAAAAAAATTTCAAATCAAAGGTGGTAAGCAAAAATCATTGTTTTGCAAGTCCCAAGTAAATCTCCAGTGCCGGCTGTGAAGTGCTGAGTCAAGTCTTGAACCTTGTGTCAGGTTTCTGAACATCTCATTATACTGCAATTCAAATATAATCCAAATCTAAATTAAAACAGCAACCATTATATTTACCCTTACTCTTAATAACTTCCAAAGCAGACAGACGGATGCTGCTGTCTGTTGTCGTAAAGTGTTCCCTTGAGTTCATAAACATCAAATTAATCCCTCACATCAAATGCAGAGTTTGAGACACTCTTCAAGGTCAGTGACTGTTAGAACACTGAGAGAACCAGCAGCTTCACAGACGCTCACAGACAACAATTAAAAAGAGAGAGGTTTCAATATGTGACCGCGTCTCAACTGTGCTGCACAAAGCAGCAGGAAACACATGCACACAGCAGAGCGCAGCAGATTTATTATTGTTGAGTAAGTTCTATTTCTGTTTCTGCATAAAATCTCCTGAAATTCACAAACTTTCAAGGATTTCAAGCACTTGTGGGAACACTGGTTTTCATCTGAATGCGATCATCTACCGTGTCATCTGTTCCAACAAACACACATTCTCCTCTCAGTTGTGCAACGTGATTGGCTGCTGTCGAGCTGGTTTAAAGTACAGCGCTGATTTTCTGTTGTCATCATTGGCCTTCGGGGGAAATAGCAACAGGTCAAAGTCACCAGTTTAACACCTGAATGGATGATCTTGTGATTTTATGATCGTGTCATATTTTCAACTGATCTTCCTCCATCTTCGTCGCATCGCTATCTACTGACATTCTCAGTGGGGTGCTGCTCACAGAGCTGTTGGTCTGATCCGCCCTCCAGGTTTTTCTCTTTTTACGAGCAAGTTAAAGAGAAACATGCAGTTCATCTCCAGAAACACCGACATGACTCTGCTTCAGAATGTCCCTTAAGATTGCTGTGCAGTCAAAAAAAGGCCATTACTGTGTCCATAAACTCACACACACACACAAAGAAACACTCAGTTGAAATGGGTAACCACAATATGAAGCTGTTCGGGTGAAGGAGACAATAATTCAGTCACAGGATGTAAACTGCTTGGCCAAAAAAAAAGTCACTACCTAGATTTGTCGCAGCAAATAGGTGAGAACATTCCATCGGATAATTACTGCAGCCATTAGCCAATCAAGTTAATTAAGCTTGCAGCGAGTTGCTTTTCATTTCTTAAGCAGAAGACATATCGTGTAGTCGTGGAAAATATGTTTTCTGTTTCAAAGTCAAATTATTGGCCTGCATCAAGCAAGGAGAACAACTAGAGTGATTGCTGAAATTAGTAAAGTTGGGTTAAGAACTGTCCAAGGCATTTTTAAAACCTGGAAGGATAGCAGTGAACCATCATCTTCGAGGAAGAAAAGTGGTCGGAAAGAAATCTTAAATGATTGTGATTAGAGATAAAATAGAAAATCAGCAGAACTCATGGCGGTGTTTAATAGTGAAAGTATGAGCATTTCCACATGCTCCATGTGAAGAGAACCTGAGGGGAATGAGAATGAACAGCTGGGTAGCCTTAAAACCACTAATCAGTAAGGTTAATCAATTTGCTAGGGAGCATAAAGACTGGACTCTGAAGCAATGGAAACAGGTCATGTGGTCTGATGAGTCCAGATTTACTCCGTCCCAGAGTAATGGGTGCATCAGGGTAAGAAGAGAGGCGGACGAAGTGATGCACCCATCATGCCTCGTGCCTACCATACATACCTGTGGGGGCAGTGTTATGATCTGGGCTTGATTCAGTTGGTCAGGTTTAGGTTCAGCAATGTTATGTCCCCAAACAATGAGGCCAGCTGACTACCTTAATACACTGAACCAGGTTTTTCCATCAATGGATTTTTTCTTCCCTGATGGCACAGCATATTCCAGGATGACAATGCCACGATTCATCGGGCTCAAATTGTGAGTGGTTCAGGGAGCATGAGACATAATTTTCACACAGTCCAGACCTTAATCCCGTGGAGAATCTTTGGGAGGTGCTGGAGAAAACTCTACAGTCCAGGGCAGTGCATGTCTAATCTGTCTTAACTTAGTGTTTTGTGTCTGATGATTTACAGTTATGGAACATATTATGTAGAAATGAAATGAATACTGGGTTGTCCAGTACCTGCCGCAGGCCGATCTTCTTACTGTCCCACATCTGCTTGAAGTTCCAGAAGAACGGCTGCTCGCACTTTTGACACGAGTCACTGTCCAACCACTCTGGGGTCTGTGCACACAAAGAGATTCTCCTTTTTCAAATGATCATTTCAAATATAAAGACAAATATACTTAACACGCTATTTAAATACCCTGAAAAGTTAGACAGTATACAGCAATTTTGCTAGAAAACAATAAATGATAATCCAAGCGCTTCAATTAGCTTTACAGCTTTTTTAGATGAAAGAGTGATCAAACTCCTACTTCAGCATTTTTGGAAATATCCCATTTGGCTTGTTCTTTCTGAGGGGGAGGTCAAAATATCAACATATTATTTGCATAAGTGAGGATGTGGCTGGCCCAGCGTAGCTGTCTGATTTACAGAATTCCTACACAAACAGTGTAAAATAACAAATCCTTGTTAAAGGGAGAGTTGCATGTTGGAACTATTTCTTGACAAACATCAGCTTTTATCTGTCCAGTGCTTCAGCGTGGCACAACCAACCTGGCATCCTCAATGTGACAAGATGACTTCAGGATATGAACACACACACACACACACACACACACACACACACACGCACGCACGCACGCACAGAGAATGGTCCTGACTTTTTATCACGTAACTCCTCAAACACCAAACATTTTTCTGTTGATATCTGAGTAAGATAGGACAGCTTCAGAAGTGTGGTAACTGTTATTTTGGACTTTGGACTGAGGCAGGGGAGCAGTTTTGCAGGGCTTTGGTCCAGATTTTCCACTTGCCTACAGATTTTGGAGATCTCTGACTAAAAGCCCTATATCAGACACAGATCACTCCTGAGAACGACTGTCGGTACGTGTGAACTGAATGCAATCCACAGTCTTCTCTGACGTGTTGCCAGTGCCTGCTGAACTCCTAGCAGGCATAATATGTGTGTGGACTTTCTGAACTCTCTCATCAAGTCTGATCAGGCATCTATTTGTATGAAACAGGCACAATAACAGCATATGGTTTCAACCAGTTTCACCACTTGGAACTGTGTCGTCCTGGCTGAACCCCAATACAAGCAAGAGTGTTTTATTTTTTCAGTGCAAAATGAATCCTTGCTGCCCGTGCATCCTGATCCATCCTCTCTCTGAAATTCTTCTTTTACTTCCGTGTTTTGTCATTGGAAATCACCCACAAACAACCTGGACTGTTTGGACAAAGTCCTTCCTGTCTCACGTCGCGCACGTTCAAGTTCAGTCCTAATAAACTAAAGTAAAGAGACATGAGAGCAGAAACAATCTACTTATCTCACTCATGTCAAAATGCTCAACTTCCAGATTTGGCATTTTTGTATGTAGCATACATTCTGATGAAAAATCATCTTTTGATGCCAGCACAGCAGAGCTAGATGTTACAGGCGGACAGAGGAGGTGGTGGAGGTACAGCAGCTGTGGCGTGTGGATGCTGGGAAATACAACATCCTGAGGAGCTGAAGTCACAATGCTGTCTGTGTGTGTGTGTGTGTGTGTGTGTGTATGTGTGTGTGTGTGTGTGTGTGTGTGTGTGTATGTGTGTGTGTGTGTGTGTGTGTGTGCCTGTGTGTGCGCCTCCCTGGTTGGTTGCTGTAGTGCCAGATTCCACAATTTTAAAATAGAGTGCGAAACAAAGAAACATTCAATCAAAGAACAGAAACAGAATAGAGAATCTGGGCCAAATAACAGAGCCTGAGGAACAACAGGATGACACTGAGGGAAAACAAAACTGGCTTTGGGTACATAAAAAAGCAATCAAGCCGCGCTGACTGTGTGGAGCTGTGTGTGTGATTTTGAGCGAGGAAATTAAAGAACTAATCTGGTGAACTGAAATGATCTCTACAGTTCATTTATTGGAGAGGAGGAGGGAAGCAAACATCAGCAGTTCATCCAACACATTCAGCTGTATCACCGTTTGTGCACGTGCGAAAATGGACATGAAAACACACAATACATGTGAAACACTCCCTTCACAGACCACAAATTGTGTGTGTGTGTGTGTGTGTGTTGGGGGGGTTTACTTTGCTGCCTCTTCATCTCTCTCACCTCTTGTCTCGTCACGTCCATGTTCCAGATGACGATGCCTCCATCTGAGCTGCAGGAGATGAGCTGACGAGTGTGCGAGGCGTAGCACAAGCCCTGAATTCTGTCACTGTAGGCAGCACACACACACACACACACACGTACACACACACACACAATAGACAATAATAGACAATTAGACAATAACCTTGGCTACCGTTGCTCTCTGTTGGCTGACTCAATTTCAATCTGCTCGCATATTGCCAAAAAAAAAGTGATTAACACATGTAAATTGATACTAATGATATATCATAAAGCCACAGCAATCTATTTTGTCGAGAAATTGATTCATATCCTGATCTTTAAAATGTCAGAAAGTAGTGAAAAGTGCTAATCCTAAGTTCCTGAAGCCCAAGATGAGGTCTTCAAATCACTGTTTTGTACGACCGAAGATCCGTTTTATAAAACATGGAAGAGCAGCAAACATCTGAAAAGCCAGAGCCGGGGAAATAGTTTTGCATTTCGCTTAAACAAGAAATGTGGTATCAATGTAGTTTTCAATACATTTCTCATTAATCCACTAACTGACTAATTGTTCCATCTGTAAAACTGAATATGGTCGGCCAACATAAAGGGTAAATTATGCACAGAGAGTCCCAACTTATTATCTTGATTTCTGTTGGTGCACTGTCCGACTTATTATGGGATTCACTGGTGAGAAGGGGTCAAAGGCAAAACAAGTTTGTGGAATAAATCTCCTTCTATCATCATGTTCCAACTTCCTGTCCGACCGTTTTCCTCTTCTTGCTCGACAGGCGCCACCCTGCGCACAATAAAAGGTCCTGTCGCGTCTCAATAGTGTTGATAGTCATAACATTTACATAACGGAGACCTACTTGAACATATCTGTGTCCAAAAGGGCTCCTTTGTTTAAGTGATGTGGTCTTAGTAATCACATATATACATATAGGTCTCAGCTACATAAATGTTCTGTATGGCTCTATTCAAACGTGACAGGAGCATTATGGGGGAAAAAAAAGGTATGCTGATGCAACATTCGTCTTCTCATCCTGTATGTCAGAGGGAGTGGTGGCACTGCTGGGGAACAGCTGGGAAGTAAACTATCAATGAAGAGATGGGGAACTTTTAAACTGATCTTGCAGCTGAATGACTGTTCGTCTGCACTGCATGATCACTGACCACTGTGAGCATTCATCCACTGATCTGATCAACACAAACTGCCTTATCAATACTCACAGCAATGTCTTCATTTAAAAGACCGAAGAGATAGACAGAAAACTGTTGCCTCTTTGCCTAGCAGTCAGACGACGCCTCAGGCGAGTTCAAGAGAAAAACATGTCAGGTTGGAACTCTTTGTGTCATGTGTTTGGCCTGAAGTTCGGACAGTGAACAACTGCATGCATGAGATGAACAGGTGGAGACAGACGACTGATGGCTGAAGAACCTCTTCAACAGCTTTACATTGTCTCATGGCGTCGCTACAGAAATGTCGCCGTCGTCTGTCCAACTTCCACAGAAGTGACTAAGTTTTTACGACTACAATTATGTTTTGTGGTGTAAGATGCACGTCAGAAAGAGGCTATAGTCTGCTAGATACTTTAACGTTCCCTCAGAGAAAACCACAAACCTTTCAAACACAATACAACAGTAGCAACAGTCAAGAGCAGTCTATCAGCAAAAGGCAGACAAAGACAACTCCTCAGTGTTGTTCAGCAGCTGAATAAGAGACACGTTCACAGCGGACGTCTGTGGGTCTTACTTGTGTCCCTGCAGTTCGATGGCGGTGCCTTTGCGCCCTCCGATGTCCCACATGATGATGGAGTGGTCTGAGCTGCCGGAGAACAGCACCCTCTGGACCGGGTCCCAGCACAGCGCCGTCACATTACCTGCAGCACAGCACAACATTCAGACACACACAAACACAACTATGCGAACAAAACACATCAGTGGCACTTTACACGAGATGCCAAATGCCAAACTTTCTTCTCTGACTGATTTTTTTGTGCGTTGAACCTAAAAGCTGTACAATACAATCATCTGCTTTTCTGATCACTGATATGAGGGTAAATCATTCATAACTGTCACTGAATACCTGAGTGTGACAAAGCAAACCTTTAACTAAATTCAACAGTTGTGTCCCTAAAGTCACCTCAATACTAATTCAGATGTCTTTTTATCCTTTAATTCCAACCGTCAAGCATGTTCTTTAAATACTATTGAAGGCACCGCGAAACAATCAGATTCCACAGCGACAGTTGCAGAAGAGTTGCAGAGATTTTTTAAACCTTGAGACGGTCTAAGGATCGAGTGTCTGAGGAGAGAGGTTGTCGTTCACTGTATGGATTGTGTGAATGTGAATGTGATTTTGGGCCATATAAATAAAACTGATTGGATTTGACTGGATTTGAAGACCATCAGGGACTTAAAGTCACTTTTTATCTGCCTCAATAAATCTGCAACTTGAACACAGCTGCTGTATGAATCCTGGTGGTTCATGTGAGCTTCCGACGATGTTTCAGTCATTAAAGACTTAATTTCCTGAAGAAAAAGAAAACACGGCGACTGGTAGGAAAAGCTTTAGCTTTTGGCAGTTATTTATCATTATTATTATATTTTTTTGTTTGTAAATGAATACTGAATACAACATTTTATAGATAATTACTACAAGTATTAGTACATTTTTGTGATTTGCACTCAGTAACAGCTCGTCTCTCTCTGGCCCACACCACCAAAACCTTCCTGTTCATTTTCACAAATTAATGAATGTTTCATTTCTGCAGAAAGGGTCGGGGCTTTAGAGGTGGCTGCAAAGCAATTTGTGTGATTTATAGTTGAACGGACACCATCTGAGCAAATATTGTGCAGATATCAATACATTGGTTTTTCAGCAGTGATGCAGCTCATGCGCTATAGAAGAGGCTGAGAGCTTCATCAATAACGTATGTGTTGGGGCTGCAAACATCATATTCAATGTGGACAAATCCATTGATGATATCATTGATACACTCATTCTTTAGGCTATAAGATCTAGAAGAAAATAAGAGAAGCAAATGTCCCTGAGCTCAACATGATGTCCTGAAATGTTTGTTCTGTCCAAACTACATTCAAGAGAAGACACTCACATGCGTGTGTGTGTGCGTGTGCGTGAGTGTGTGTGTTTATACCAGTGTGTCCCTTGAAGGTGGTGACCAAGCTGCAGTTGTCCTGCTCCAGCTTCAGGATGGTCACCTGACCAGACTGGTCCCCTACGAAGGCGTGTCTGGTCTCCACATCAAACCTGAACAAGATGACGGTCAAAGAACAACAAACTGCTGAAAAACTACTGGTGCGCCTACTGGATCTTAATCTGTTACCACTGCAGTTTCGCCTGAGCTGCACACTGACCCAGTTGTGTGTATGGGTGTGAACGACTGTATGATATGTGAGATTTGAGTCCAAGCTTTCTGTCGTGGCAGTCGAGGAGTAAACAGCGCGTCAGCAGATGATTCTCAGCTCTTTCACCAGACCCTACCCAGAGCCCTCTCCTGACCTGGTTCAGTCACTACAGACCATAATCACTGCAGCACTGATTGCAATGTACAACCCGAATAACCTCATTACCATATCCACTCTTAAAAAACAAAATCAATTCAAACACAGTAACAAGAAACTGAGATGATATACCATATATCAATCTTTAGCAGTGAGGCCAGAACTTGCAGCTTTATATTGTCGTTGTCAAATTTCTTTGACTATGGTTTTGCCTGGCCTGTTGATGAGCCTCATTTGTTAAAAAGTCTTCTACCTTCTTGTCATTTTGCTGTTTCGATATATTTTTAGCATCTGATGTTTCCACATAAATGAGATTCCTCTCAGAATTGCTGTAGTTATGTCAATTATCCCCAGGTCACTGCCTGCAGTGATTCTGTGCTCCTCGGGGACAAACTGCCCCACAGCTTCAGGACTGTGACGCCTTTAATCAAGCTTCTGCTTTAAAAGGGATGTTTAGATGTTAGGTTACATGTGACTGTTGTTTAAACAGCAGTTAAATTACAGACAGCTAATTACAGTAGAAGTAGGTTCTGTTCAGTGTGTCAGTGTGCCTCATCGTCACATCTGTAGTCAGGCCGACCAGAAAACATGGAACTGTCACCGCGTCTGCTCTCACTGATCGTTGCCATGCTAGCACACATGTAAGCATGTAGAGGCCAACACACAGGTTGGCATGTAGAGACTAGCACATGTTAGCATGTAGGGTCTAACACATATGTTAGCATGTATCAGATGGCAGGGCAGCAGCAGTCTAATGAGCTCAGGCTCATTGGTATGGATCAGTGTTGCTGCTGAGCACTCACAGCCTTTCATCTGGCCATTACAGAAACCTACTCAGACCGTTTCCTTGACAACAGCATGACTGATGCCTATTGTTAGCCCTTCCCATTTGTACAAACTAACTGGAAGCTAATCTCAATTGCCCTGTCTTCTGTTGCTGTGGCCTTAAAATAGACTGCTGTCATAATAAAAGGCAGAGAGTTTCTCACAGTCCAGAGCACCAAAGATGGCTCGTCACTTCCCATCGGTTACGTCCACTCCACTCCATTAAGCAGGAAGCTTAGCTGCCAGGTTCATTGAGCAGGCTCAAGGGCCAAGTAGAACAAAAACAGAGCAGGAGGAGTTAAAGGATACTGTAGTCCTGAGACCCAGGCGGCGGTGCGATACGTTCCCAGCTGCTGGCCGCTCTCTGAGCAGTGCCAGGTGAAGTTTTTGTCCTGGCTGGTGCTCAGGAGCCACTCCATCTCCAGCACAAACAGCACCACGGTCACTCTGCCCTGATGGGCTGCACGCAGAAACAGACGCACATACACACACACAGAAACACAACACATGAAATCATTTTCACAGATCGGATGGTGTCAACTATTTAAAACAGAGCAAAACAGATAGTTGAAATGTACAGTATCACACACGACACACATCAAGGGTTTTAACTGTAATGTGAGCCTCGTTCACAGGCTTGTATGTGCATTCATACAATAAAAACATCAGATGTCGTTGAGGCCGTACAGGAGGCGGGTGCAGAGTCGTCCTCAGGTTACACTCAACAGAATGAGATGAATTATGAAGACAAACCTTCCTCAGGCTGCACAGTGTCTGAAGCATTATGTGCACGGAGCTGAGCAGACTTTAGCAGCAGTCAAATGGCCTGTTGCGGCCAGTGAAAGAACATATGCACTGCTACTTCACATGTTCCAGACAATTTAGAGAAGTGACAGCTTTAAAAATAAGCTTTCAAAGCCATGAGCCCAAAATGTGTCAAAGACCAGGTCACTTGCTTCTGTTACAAATGATGTCTCACATGAGGGAACGATGCAGTAGAAGTCCACTTTTGGGGGCATTTTTTAATCATTGCATCAGTTTGCAACAGTCTCTAAAAGTAACCTACCTTACAGAAACACTGTTTGTGCTCATCTCAGATCAATAACTGTCACTGTCACTAACACTGGATGATAATTTGGATTAGCCCATACCAATAACCGATCATTCCCCGCTTCTCATGGCCAATCCTAAATTTCACATTTTGCCCCTAACCTGTAGTTCATGTACACCTGAGAGTGAGAAAGGCAAAGGTGGTTGATTTAACATTCCACAGCTCGAATAATAACATTTGGTTTTATTCTGAGACCTTTATCCCTCCTGCTGTAGATCATCGTGTTGTCTTAATTTTAAGAAAGACGAGTGAAGAGAAGAGTTCCAAAAATAAACGCAACATTGGTATGTTTTGGTTCTCTTCCAGACATGTGAGACATAAACAGGCTCACACACACACACACACACACACACACACACACACACACACACTTCCTGTCTCACCCTGGTATGTGCGTGCTGGGGTCATCTTGTTGTAGTCTTCTGACAGGATGAACTCCTGAAAGACAGGACATGGAGGTTAATGTTCACACTGGCTGAGCTTTGTGAATCACACTCTAAATATGTGACAGTGTTTATATGTCAGTATGTGCACAGTAACACCTGAACGTCACTTTGAAATGTCAGTAGTAGCGGATGTCTTCCTCCTGTACAAAGTGAAAGACTCTGCAACTTCACTACATTTAAATGAAAATGCAAATGACTGAAATGAAACACTGCAGGCCTGCGAAGAGGACCGTGAAAAGAAGAAGAGCTCTTCATCTGCCTCTGTGCTTTCCTCTCAGGCCAACACCCAGATTTAAAAAAAAAAAAAAAAAACCCTTGTGGGCACTTTGTTCTGAGATAATAATCAAAACAAAACCTGCGACTTGTGTCACAGATGTTTGTCGTACAGTCTTAAAACCATCAAAACAACCAGTCCACCAGGCAGTAGTCTCGCCAGCGGCCACTAGAGACAGCGAAGTTCATTATAACAGAGCGATGAGGCTAGAGCTAAAGGAAAACCACCGGGTCATTCAATTCAAAATGAGACAGTTTAGTGTATTTATCTGCTTATTATGATAATTATGATAATTATAATAATTTTACACTAGATTTATATCACGCTTTTCTTTTCTTTCTTGACAAAACAAGAGAACAATAATCCATGAGTAAAGGGAACATGTGAGAAAGGGAGGAGGAGAGCAAAGGTCATCAGAGATTGTGAGCAGAGGTGTGTTCTGAGGGGCTGTTTGAAAGTGAAGAGAGAGGAAAAGGGAGCGGCAGTGGAGTAGACCCCGTCACCCAAGGACAGACCCGAGGGGGCGGCAGTGGAGTGTGCCGGTGGAGCAGCTCAGTCAGGTAGGGGGGAGCCAGGATGGAGGGACATATAGGTGATGGGGAGGGGTTTGAAGTGGATACGTTGGTAGATGAAGAGCCAGTGGAGGTTTTGAAGTTTTTACTAGTAATATCAACATGTGGAAATGTCATATCGTGGCTCCAGGGAGGTGCTCGGGGAATTCTACGGGGCATCGAAAATGGAAAAGGTTTCTTCCACCCTCTGGGTAATACGACGTGCTGAGTAGATCTCAGACCAGTTAAGGGTTTGATAGACTGTGCGTACAAATGGAAGTCGCGGTACCATTCCCTGACAAACTTGAATATCAACAGAACATTTCATGGCAGGGCTGTCACAGCATCAGATGTTCACACCACCACTATCGCTGCCAAAACAATTGAGAATAGCGATAGCATCACAGTATCTACTCGCACAGCTGGGAGAGTACCTCGTTCTCTGCCGACATCTCTTCAACAACATTCCGCGCAGCATCAGTAGCTACAAACTGTGGTGATAGCAAGCTAGCTGGTTACTGCATCTTCTTCTTCTTCTACTTTTTTTCATTTAATAGCAGGTGGCAACCAGCATTAAGGTGCAATTACTATCAACTGTGTTGACTGTGACAAAACGAGAACAGTAAAAAACAAAAAATAATTTACAGGACTCCAAAACAAATTCTGAATTCTTCAGTACCACAGTAATTGTCCCTCAGACCACAGTGCTGGTCACAGGTAGGGTTTGAAGCAACATTGCTACAGGGGTCACATAAAGCCTCAGGATTCCCACTCTGGGGACCATGAATATCCAGGCTTTGGTGATTTCCTGACTTAAGTTTCATGAAATCTGATCCAGACATTCACGTCCCCGTCAGGATCATTACAATGCCTCCAGTCATCAGGTTAAATATTTGAATGCATCTAGAGCGTAGTTATGCATACGTGATACATGGATCCTGCTGAAAATCTGCCTCAGTGAAAATGTATCCGACAGAAACCTGAGAGAACCACAATTCTGAAAGGAATGAAGGCTCCACGCCACCTCTACACAAGACAAAGGAGAGAATTCACTGTATCCTTCGGATGATTTCTGCTGAAGCAAGCAGTCTTCAGAGAGGTTGTGTGGCGACGGGAGCAGGCTGGAGGTTGGACTTACACAGATACTTCCAGTGTCCATCCCCACGGACAGCCTCCTGGTCTCTGGGTTAAAGGACATACAGGAGCTCGGCGCTGGAGACACAAAGAGGAATAACAGTTAACATCCTGCCTGTATGTACGCGTGCGCATTCTTGTTCACTTCCCAGTCTCAGTGTGTTTCTATGCTGATCTAAGTTCTGTTCCAACATTATTCTCCTCACATGTTTTTTTTCTCAGACCTGATTTGAAGATACCTAAAGAAATCCAATGTTTATAATCCATATGTACCCTTCAATGACATTGAGCAGTAAGAAGTGATTCCCCTTTTATACTAACGTTTAAACCTCCCGTCAATCCTTGCGGGCTTGAATTTTAGACCATTGATTCAGGTCACTCGAATGCTGCTCATACAGTATTTTACTACCCAGTATAGATGGTAACAGTATATCTAATTGTGAAGTTTCCAAATCCTTCCATCTTGCTGTATAATTTGGGTTGCAGCAGCATGCCAGTGGTCTTAATTGCGCTGCCTTACAGTAGTCTGCCAAGCATGGTAGTGATCTACCCCTTTCTCTTCAGACAGTTGCAGTGTTTTGAATTGAATCCTTGGCCTTCTACTTGTCCATATGAACCTCTGGCGCTGCTATAAGCAGTAACACGTCATTCACATAAAGACAAATCTTTTGCTCGAAGCCTCAGACCATCATTCCTTTTATTACCGGGTCATCCCTAATTGACGGTGCTAAGTCTCCTCAGATGTTTTTAAAGCCACTGACATTAATATATAATGACTGGAACTCATTCTTGACTTTGAAGACAAAAACAAAAAAATTCTCTTTGTCAACTTACTGGCTATTCTTAGCCAGATTTTACAGCTCCGTTTACTGAACTTTCACACTTCTGTCAAGAGTTCACAACCGAGCAAACTAAGAAAATGCTCTAGTTAAGCTGCAGTATGGAGTGGAACTGGAGTTCAGATTTTTTTGGGCACTGCTGGCTACTTAAAAAATAGCTTTTAAAAACTACAATGATTTTGTTTAGAGCCTGACTTATATTAACCTTTTTAGGCAGATACTAATATCAATATCTCAAAGTCAAAAAAATCTGGTAACAACATAGTGTGACGGACACACACACACTCTTTGAAAATAACCTTGAACAGAACATTTCCTGTGTTCAAATAAAGCATGTGGCTCACAAGCATCATCGAGCTGTTGCTCAGAACACAAAGCATCTTTGACAGCTTTAATCTGATCAAGAATCAGCGAATGACACATAGTGACTGATAACACCATGGGTGTCTGTCTTCGTTTCTGCCCATACACCATAGTTGTTAACCTGCAGGGTCAGCAGCAGTTCCCCAACAGACCATTTTAGATGTCCTAAAATGAAGTGTTGACACCAGGCGTAAACGTAGCAACAGTTCTGTGTTTTAAACTTATGGGAGTGGAGGTAGCCTCAGCCTGGGCGTGGTTTTCTGTTGACAGTCAGCCTTGGTGCAGTTCTGTGAAGCATTTTCAGTGTTCTCTCTGCTCAACCTGTCTATTTGAACACATGTTCAATTTGAATCTGCAGCTTCAGGTTTAAAAACATCTGATATTGCCTATGAAGAGGCAGGGTCTCTCTTAACCGTTTAACCACTTTGGACAACAGCAACCTGTTGCAATTTCCTGGATCTGTCAGCAGAGGTTTAGGAAGCGGTTCCAAAGTCACTGCAGTTTGACCTCATTTAAAGTTACCAGATAAACAGATGCTGCGTATCAAACTCGTCCAGAGATCAGATGTCGAGATCAGGAATGAGCTCATTTTACCCTCTGTATGAACTTCAAGTCATTTCAGTCCTGCCTCAGATGCAAACTGCTGCAATATATTCCTGACAGTGTCGATTACCGTGTGATCTTTTTCACTCTAACGCCAGCTTTTCTGTCAGGAAACTAAAACGTTTCATACCCGCAGCCCTTTGCTACAGATCTTGCTGATGGTAGCACGGGATTTCCTTCAGTTGCACAACTGGTCGCAAACAAGGACAAACAGTGTGACGAGACGTGCAGCACTGAGGGCAGCGCAGTGAACGACAGTCCAGGAGCAGGATCTAATTTCAGGAGCAATTAAACTCCACGCTTTCATGTCAGCCTGAGCGCGTGTGATTCATTCTGTTGGTCACGATGAGGAGAGACACTCACACGGAAAACACAGAGGAAGAGTCAACAACAACAACAGGGTACTAGAAGAAGAAGAAGTTGCGCGCTCATGAACTCATACTCATACATATTCATGGATTATTTGATTACGCCGAACAAGCTGAATAAGCGTATCCTCTGCCTTTGTTTGAAGATATTACAAACAGCACATCCAGTCATTGAAGTAAGCAGGAGTACTTACAGGACATTGTGTGGTGTACACTGGGCCAGTACTGACCGCTGTCTCTCTTCAGCCACACCCGAATCGTCCTGTGGGGTGAAAACATGACATTCAACTGAGAGCCCTCATGGTGTCTGAAGTCTTCATGTGCAACACTACAAGTCCCTGTGAGCTGTGGGTGATCGGTGTGCCGCACTTTTCTTTCATCACCACCACCACCGAGGACAGAGCTCGTTATCGTTAACATTCACATGAAACAACAGCAGGGAAAATGACCGGAGGCAACCAGGCACTGGCTGTGGACCTTCTCCACAATAATATCTGTAGTGCTGTAACTGATTAGAGTAACATATTCATAAACATTTTTTAAAATTCACTCCCAACACTTACAGGCCATGTGAAGACACTGACTGACATACTGAATGAGAGTGGTTCCTGCTGCAGATGAGTGTGTATATGAAATCGTTGGACGTGAAGCTTTGATTTTTTTGATCTGTGACACGGCGGCTGAACACTTCACAAGTCTTAAATGACATCCTTTGTATGTTGATGTTGTCGGACGTGTTGTGACGATGCTCTCTACCTCTACACTGTCAGAGCTGTACAGGGCCTCACCCGTGCCTGAGGCTGCTCATGTGAGCTAACACGTTCTGGTAAGACACTGAACCAGACTGAGGTCCAGGAGGACCGATGGTCACCTCTATGATGGACTGACTGCCAGTCTCCAAGATTTAGACCTGACCTGATAGCAAGTCTTCAGTCCTGAGTAGTAAAAGTCTCTGCGAACTTCATCAGTAATTTTATAGGAAGAAAAGTCAAAATGAGCTTATTTCAGTTTCTTAAATGGGAAAATTGTGAGAAGTGTATGTACATATACATATACATATATATATACATTACATTCCATTATATATACATTACACACACATTTCAGGTTGGTCCATCTGAAGGGACGGGACTTCAGCTCTTTATCTTTGCTTAATGTTGTCAGAAACTTAGAATAACATCCTCAGCTTGTCAGCCTCCATTTCAGAACCTTTGGTAAGTATGACTCAATAAACATCAAAACATATAAATGGACAGGCCAGTTTTTGCAGTTTTTTTATACCACGATTCCCCTTTAAGTAAATAATTGACAGAATAACAAACAACAGAAATAATCATTAAGTTGCAGGCCTAGCTCACATAACTCAGTGACAGCACATGAATGAGTAAAGTAAAGTAAATATAGAAAACACAGACATAACGGGTAAAGTGACACACAAGGACACACAGCCTCTGAGCACACAGAGGCTCACACACACCCCTGGGCACTCACACATGTCAATAGACGGAGCACACACACAGTCACAGTGGCCCAGGGGAAACCATTATCATTATTATTATTATTATCAATAATAATAATAATAATAATAATATTAAACTGGGAGGATGAGTGGAGAAATTGGCTCACAGGCAGCGACCCAGTTTGGGGTCCTGACCCCAATGTTGAGAAACTGTTGTGTCCAGTAAAAACATGCTTTAGCTCCTATACTGCCATTACAGTCTGTGGATGGGTTTATCTCTTATAGCTAGCTAGCTTAAGTTAGCTGCCATTAATATCATAGCCAGCAGTCAAATCTGATTAAAATTAATAAATAAATGAACATGTTTACAGAGGTGAAGTCACAGGGTCAATAGTGTAAAATATTTGCTTATATCAATGATATCAAAATAAATAAATAAACATGTTTACAGGGGTGAACTCAGAGGGTCAATAGTGTAAAATATTTGCTTATATCAATGATATCAAAATAAACAAATAAACATGTTTACAGGGGTGAACTCAGAGGGTCAATAGTGTAAAATATTTGCTTATATCAATGATATCAAAATAAATAAATAAACATGTTTACAGGGGTGAACTCAGAGGGTCAATAGTGTAAAATATTTGCTTATATCAATGATATCAAAATAAACAAATAAACATGTTTACAGGGGTGAACTCAGAGGGTCAATAGTGTAAAATATTTGCTTATATCAATGATATCAAAATAAATAAATAAACATGTTTACAGGGGTGAACTCAGAGGGTTAATAGTGTAAAATATTTATCTATTTTAATCTGATTAAAATAAATAAATGAACATGTTTACAGAGTTGAAGTCACAGAGTCAATGGTGTAAAAATATTTGTTTATATTAATAAAATCAAAATAAATAAATAAACATGTTTACAGGGGTGAACTCAGAGGGTTAATAGTGTAAAATATTTATCTATTTTAATCTGATTAAAATAAATAAATGAACATGTTTACAGAGTTGAAGTCACAGAGTCAATGGTGTAAAAATATTTGTTTATATTAATAAAATCAAAATAAATAAATAAACATGTTTACAGGGGTGAACTCACAGGGTTAATAGTGTAAAATATTTATCTATTTTAACCTGATTAAAATAAATAAATGAACATGTTTACAGGGGTGAACTCAAAGGGTCAATAGTATAAAATATTTATCTATTTTAACCTGATTAAAAGAAATAAATAAACATGCTTATAGAGGTGAACTCACAGGGTCTATGATGTAAAAAGCAGCATACTGTCGTTAACAGGCATGACTGTGTCAGCTGACATGAGATGTTTTCTTCTATAACCATGGACCATAAACTGTTGGACCGTCTGTACACAGCCGCAGGCGGCTTTATGGAGCCAGACGGGGACATGAGCTCCACTACAGACCGACAGGCGCGGGGATAGCACCGGGTAAACGCGGGGCAGGAGACCGTATAAACTGGGCTTTACAGGCTAATTTGCGGTGCAGCAGCAGAAGCAGCAGCAGCTCAGAGCTCACCTGTCCTCGGACACGCTGATAACGCCGTCCTCTTTGGGGATGATGACCGCCGTGCTCACTACATCTTGGAAAGCCTCGATCTTGCTCAGCAGACATGGCTTCCGAGCCTGCGGCTGGGGCTGGATCTCGGCCGCCATGGGTCGGTGGTGCACAAGCCTCCGTCTGCGGTCCCGGCTCCGGGAAACATAACCCAACCCGGTCCGACCGCACAGCCTCGGCTAAAGGCTGCTAGCTTCTGTCAGCAGGTAGCACACGGTGTTGTGACGGCTGTCAGAGATGATGTCAGTCAGCTGACAACACACACTCACTCACACTCACACCCGCCTACACACTGAGCACTTCCTCTCAACAAAATAAGGCTTCCGGTCGAGGCTTTACGTGGCATTTTCAAAATAATAGCGTCATCTCTGAAACATTTTTTTTTAAACCCACAAGTTTCAGAAGTGAATAGAAAAAAAACCTGAGCCTGTTTCAGCAATAACATATTAAAGTGCCATGCAGTAGAAAGGCATATGAGTGAGTCCTTATCATTACATACAAGTTTATTATTTTTCGAATAAGACAACCAGAGAAGACACATAGGGTAGATTTACTAAAAAGTTAATATTAATAACTTATTTATTCATGCTTTAAAGTCACCATAAAGGTCACTGCAAAAAACTTTTGGGTTTCTAGGTAGCTGTTGAAATTCCTCCTCCAAAAAGACTGACCTTTTAGCTGGCTGTTTACTTCATCAGAAAGCCCCTCAAATTGATCATTTCCTCCAGGGAAAGGGCTGCAGGGCCTGTCTGCAACTGTAGAAACATTTACAGTTGTAGACTTGTTCAGGTACTGTCCAAATAATCTTTTAGTGATACCGAAGATAATTACTTTTTAACAACATCTCTAGATGAGTTAGTCATGTATCTAGAAGCTCAAACTCAAAGTATAAATATAGGATGTTTGTGCATAAGTCTTTTTCACTGGACTCATACGCCTCTTACTTTGGGTGCTTTTATTCTGAAATAATCGGAAAAAATAACCGGAAGTCGCACTTTGAGCGCATGTATGGTAGCTTCACAGATGTATCGCTGTGACCAACCTGTGGTGGACCAACACAATAATGAAGATGCTATTGACAACAAGACATAGTACTTCCGGCTACGACTTTCATACTTAAACCCTACCTGACAATCACGTGTTAAGCTAACATTTATGATCCAATCACAGTATTACCATGAGAAAAAGTTGGCACAAGTTATGTCTTCGTGTTGTGTGAATGTGACAAATCATACAGTATGAAAAAGACTCTTCTCCTCTTGCATACAGTCGAAACACATGGGCAATCACTTCCGGTCTAAATGTGTCTCAACTTCAGAATAAAGTTCTAAAACAAGTTAGCCCTATAAAAAAACTATGACTGTTAAGTTCTTCAAGAATTTTTTAAGGTCAAAATCTTTGGAGCCGTAGTAGAAAACACAGTGGTAAACATATTATGACTATGGAAAAACTTGTATGTTTGTAACATATTTATAAACATTAGATGCTAAAATATATGTTACAAATCTAACAATACAATAAAAGAACCATAAAGAAGCTGAAATAATAGAGAACAAATGCTTCATATTGAGGATATTTAATTTTTATATCAATGTTTACTCTAATCAAGGTGACTAATGTATTGTAAAGGAAAACTTCAGATCCGCCACTTCTACAAATAAAACTAATGCCACAATATTAAAACACTCCATCACAAGTAAAAGCACTGCATTAAATTGTAAATCTGAATTTGTATATAACTATAATTAATATTTTCTGTATCAAAGTAAGAAGTACTCATTAAAGAGAATCGTTCTTTGAAGGCTATGTTACTGTTTGTATTAGCAGATTATTTTTATTAAAGGATTAATACACACAGCAGCATTTTAATGTTGCCGCTGGCTAAGATAGAGCTAACTCTGAATGCTGCATATTATAAAATGATCAACTGTTTTGTATGTAAAATCTTAATCTTCAAAGTAACCAGGGGCAGTTCTGGGGGGGGGGGGGGGGGGCAACAGGGGCCATTGCCCCCGTAACTCTGAGTCTGGATCCCCCCCTGTGGCCCCACCGACAGGGAGTCTGCATCAATAATACAATGACAGATTTCTTGCAATGATTTGTTTTGAAGGGAAAGGCAGAAATAACGTGTCTTAGCAGTTTACTACCCAATCAAAATTGCTGAAATTGTAAACACTGTTTTGTCTGAATGAGGGATTTATCTTTTTTTCCGGGTTGTATGTGCCCCCTAACAAAAAAGCCGCCCCCGACCTGGCCCCCCTATTAAAACTGGTCTAGAACTGCCACTTTAAGTAACTGACCATAGTTGAATGAAATACACTGAAGTAAGACTGTGGCACAAGTGAAAGTACTTCAGTATCTCAAATGTGGCACTATGGGAGTAAAGAACTTGATTAAATGTGGGCTAGTGGTTTCTACTTTCCAACACTGACTCTCACTGTTTGCCGTATAATCAGCTAAAAACGCACCTGGTGTCACGTTTAACCCGCCACGATCCAACTACACCAGCCACGGAAGTTATTTTATTGTGAAAAACCTGTCAGTGATACACCGGAAAGTGAAGTGTTTGTGTTGCTCCAGAGAACTGTGTCAAAGAACAGGCAGTAGACCTTCCTCCTCTCTGCTATCGAATGTCACCGGATGGTTTCCTCTTACTTTTGCGGAAGTGATGACAATTTCCAAGGAGCCACATTATGAAAATTGTATTGCACAATCGTACATATCTGTGTGTGTGTGTGTGTGTGTGTGTGTGTCATTCAGAGAGGATCCTGAAATCAGCCAAGATGATGTGTGGCCTGTTGGGGATGTGGGAGAACGAGCTGAGGCCCATTATCTCACATGACGACATGTTTGTTACAGAGAGCACCAGTCTGCACCGCTCTGACACATCCCACTTACTAAGTCTCTCTTCAGAATCATGGTTTTAAACGTACTCTTTCCAGCCAGTGTGTGGCTCATTGCACGGACGGGAAAAGAAAGGCAGGGTATGGCCATCTTAGAGCTGCAGGGTGTGTGTGTGTGTGTGTGTGATTGCGTGCGCGCATGTCAATCCCTTGCAGCGAGTTTTCAGATAGGGCTGTCCTCCTTCACAGAAAGCCCTGTCTTTATTTGGTCATCACATAAACCGGGTGGCAGTGTCAACCGGTGGTGTGTGTGTGTGTGTGTGTGTGTGTGTGTGCTTCTGGTCTTAATATGTCACTGCTCTTTGTCTCAATTGTCCGTCAGCTGTGTCTCTGTAGTCTGCAGGCCTTGTCTTTCTCAGTAGCCCACGCCCGTGCACAGGATGAAGTAAATGCCGATTATGTAATGAGCTGTGAGGGCAGACACAGGCCCTCTCCTGCCTGATACCTGCTCAGGCATCGACAGTAGTGCTCCGAACACCAGCGCGTCGCCACATACATCGCATTCTTATACACATATTGCATGTACAGGATATTTTCCTTGCATTCCTGCCTCTCGGGCAAGTAAGCATGCGCATGAGACGCTCCGCTTTGGCCTAATTTGGATATGGTAATGAGGGGCTTGAGACAGCCAATGGGGAGCGAGTATAGGTACATGTGACGCTGAAGGACCGCTTGGGAGGCGGGGTCAAACGCGGAGCTTAGGTTAAAACCAGTGGAGAAGGCACAGCGCATTCAGTGTAGGGAGAAGCAGGGACTCACTATGAGGGGGAACTTTGTTATTATAAAACTTAGGAATATTTGCAAAATATAGTAAAAATTATCAATATCCCTCGTGAATCCATAACCTGCCCCTAGGGTTTGAGGTTTTTAGTTTAGTCCGCCCGGAAAGGGCTTCTACACTCACTATTCTTACACTTTTTTGAAAGAATGTGGGAGACAGACAGTTAGCCAGCTAGCTAGCTAGCTGAGAGGTGATACAGGCGGCAGGAGAACAAAAGATTTTTTTTGCGTTTTGGCCGGTTGTACTGACACCAAGTCCATGCAGAACGTGTCATTACCATCACAATGCCCGTTTTACTTTTTCTGATAGACACGTCCGCTTCAATGAACCAGCGCACCCATCTGGGCACTACCTATCTGGACATAGCAAAAGGCGCTGTTGAGACTTTTATGAAGGTACTGTAACCACGGGACACATTGATGTTGGGGGATCCCGAGCGGGATCGTTGTGCTGTTGAAGCTCGCCTGTCAAACATGATCTCTCGATAACCGTCAATAATTGTCTACTATCTCCACAGCTCAGAGGCAGAGACCCGGCCAGCCGAGGGGACCGGTACATGTTGGTAAATTTTGAAGACGTTCCGTTCGGGATCAAGGTAGAGTTTGTTTTCGGCTCATGTCCAGCTTTACATTGTCCCTCCATCGCTCCACCACGTTGTGATCACTACATCAATTGTGTTGAGAAAATCTTCAGGAGGAGCTTTCATACCCCTTTTAAAACATGGCCGACATTTTGTTTCAGTGTGAGCAGCAAGGAACTCTGGGTGTTATTTATACAGCGAGGTGATATCTGTGGGGAGGGAGGGAGGTGAGGGGGGTGGTGGGGGGGGGGGGGAGACTAGCTTACTTTACTTGTTTAGACCAAATTGTCACTTTAGTCTCGGCACACGTTGAGACTGTGTAATGTTTGATCCCAGGCTAGTCACAGGCTGTCAGACACAGATCAGCTCCTGGCTGCACTGCTGTCACATTATTGTCTTGATAAAGAGGAAGTGACCTGTATTTGTGTTTTTAGTAAAGCACTGACTGTTGTAAAAGTTGTCTGGTGGTTACCACAGTGGGGCATCATCTTTTTTTTTTTTTTTTTTAAATCCTGCTCGTCAATAACTAAATGTTTTGTTTTGTTTTTGAAAGGCTGGATGGAAAGAGAGCCACGCCACGTTCATGACAGAGCTGAGGAACCTCCAGGCAACCGGACTCACATCTATTGGCCAGTCCTTGAGGACCGCTTTTGATTTACTCAATCTCAATAGATTAGTGACTGGGATAGACAACTATGGACAGGTATGTAGCTCTGAAGAGGCAGAGAAGAAACTCAGGCTTATAAAGTGTTAGAATAACTATAATACGGTGCTGTTTTCCCACACAGATGCCCCCCCTCCCTCCTCCTATCCCCAGTCTTACAAGCATCAACCACCCGCATACTGTGACCCCACACACTCATGACACAAACATGACCGTGACGAGACAGGAACGCCTCAGTAGCCCTTATTGATTTCACCATTGATCTGGTGACTTCATGCTCTAAATCATGGATAGCTACATGCTAGTATTTTTAATTTTTTTAATTTTTTTTTTTTTTTAATGTATAGTTTAGAGCTTGCCATTAGCTTTGAAACATAAAACCCAGAGAAGTGCATGGTGTCTCTAAAATGTGAGGTGCTCTCACAGCCCCGGAGGTATAGATGGCTCATGAAGTCTGCACAGATATAAGTTGGTGTTCTAGTAGGTTTCTAAAAGAAATGGCCTACATGACACGTTTCTAATATTTAGAAGGGTTATAACATTCAGTTTTTTCTGACATGTTTTTACAGAGGTTATTTCGACTCAGTGGTCAATTAGGAGGTGCTTCATCATACATTACGTAAATGAGTGCGACAAAATATGTGAAGTCGATGAGAGTTCAGCTTCAGAGTGACCATAAAGTTGATTTAAACCTCTTCTTAACAAAACCCGAACGTTCCTGCCTTCAATACGGTATGATGCATTCCTGTTGTTTTGGACCGCATCATGTCTTTGAAAGATGGACCTAAAATGACAAGCGAGTGAAGGGGACCTTCTAAACCTTCTATGGTAATCTGAGTTTTTGATTGCCTTAATAATCATATTCTCAAGATTTAATGACTCTTGTCCTTCTGATGCTGAGATTTTCATATAATTGTAAAGTTTTGCAAATGTGAAAATTGTTCTATTCAAGCCAACAGCAAACAGATTTATCTCCCAGGAAAGTCATTTAAATATTCTATATATAACAAGATGATCAGTGTTAAAATATTGATGAAAAAGCTTTACGATGTGAGACTGCAGGCTCAGATTTTATTCATTGTATTGCATAACTGTTTTAATTTGTGAATTTGAAACAAGTCCGTCCCTCAGCTGAACAGCTGGAAGCTACTCTCACATTAATTTAATCAGGACTGAATACGGCACACAGATATTCTGTGAGCCCACAAAGTCTGTAATCAATTCAATATTACTGGCCCGGCTCCGAACAGTGCCGCCTAATGACCTCACCAGTTCAGCTCTGCTCTGCTTTCCAGTTGAGGGCGGTAGAAACCAAAGCTGTGCTGGATAGAAGTTGTGAAATTGTGTTTTACAGTTTACTCTGGTGTCTGCAGCAGATGATATACACACATACAGATATTATTATTATTATTATTATTATTATTATTATTGTTGTTGTTGTTGTTGTTATCGTTATCATTATTATAATAATAATAATAATAATAATTATTATTATTATTATTATTATTATTATTATTATTAGTCCAGTCCATACCCAGTGTGACTGCTCTGCACACCTGTGCTTCATATAGAATCTGGACGTGTTTCTCAGTGTGGAGGTAAGTCTGAGGGTGGAGCAACAGTTAATGATTAACCAGCACTTCCTGACGATCCCTGCCATCCTGGGTAATTCATACATATAACACACGATACATGTCAGATACTCTCAGGGAGTTTGAGTATCAAATGATGTGAGGCTGGACCCAGACACACGCCTGCTGACACAAACACACATGCTGAGGTCAAGGTTACCTCCTGCCGTGGTCACCAGTGACCTCTAATGACGGGCTGGCAGCATTTATAATTTAATGACCCCGTTTGTCCCCCGTGCCTTCTCACGGCTGAAAGGAGGTCAGTCTCAGAATAAATGGCACACTCCCCTCTCCCTCTCTCCTGACATCATAACCCACGTTGTAATTATTACTAATTACTGTGGTTTGCTTTTCTATATCCTTTCAAAGGCAGTGCTATAATAACTGAAGTTAAAGGGCTGTGGTTACTTTTATTATCGCTTAATCTGTCTTATTTATCAAAAATGATCGGTCCTTTAGTGGAAATGATTAAATCAAAGTTTCCCAAAAGTTTACAGCTGCATTTGTCCAGAAGGCAAAGACATCAGTTTATAATCATAAAAAACTGAGAAACGGGGTAAATTCTAACGGATGAGAGGCTGTAAGTGTGTTTTGCACTGTTGTTTGATTAATGACTTAAATGATCAGGTTTATAGAAAATGTTCTAAAAAATGTGGCGGTCTGTTGTCGGCTGTTTTCTGTTGTAGTTTATGTAATCACACTCTTTGTCCTTTCAGTGAAGCTTGGCCAGTTTGTTAGACCAGAAGTGAAGCAGGTGCACTTTGAATTAATTGTTTGAGACATTGACTCTAATATTGTCATACTGTCATACTGTCTTTTAGCAGTACCCACAGTCATGGGATTAATGCAGAACTTGTTGGTGGTAATTATAATTTCCTGTGAACTTGGCGACGTGATGTGAAACCTTTCCAGGTGGAGCTCATTTCTCTGAGCAGTCAGAAGTGATTGAGGTTCATCAGCGCTCTGATGACTACAGGCACTTCTGTCACGTCACAAGTAGAACTGTGTCTGTGTTTACCAGCTGTAAATCAAAGCCAAACCAAAGTGATGCAGCCCGTGCTCTGTGTTTGAAGCGTCCTGTATAATGAGTCGACAAAGGTCTTAACTCAAAAAGAAAAGTCGACTTTGATTTGCATCCCTGTGCTGCGAGTGCTCGAGACTTTCAGTGGGGTAGAAAGCTATGGAGGGAGAAAACAAAGGGGAGTAAGGCTGTGGGGGAGTTAATATTGCCCTGGAGTGCTTCTCTCTACAGTAACAAAGAGCCCTCCAGGTTGCCAGGCATCTGAGATGTCTCTCCCCTGGGAGATGGAGAGGAGTACGGGGGTAGAGAGGGAGCCAGCCAACGGGTAATCCTCACTCTAATCACAGTTTCATTAAGAGAGGGGAGGATGAGAGTGAGGAAATGATATGACCGCTGATGTTTGGCAGTAAGTTAACATGTCAGCCGGGTGATAAACAGGGCTCAGTCTGGCTTTGTGTCAGCACAACAGAGATCCTGTGCTTTAAGATGGACTACTTACACAACCTGTCTGTAAAGTCACTAAAGATCATAGGGGCTGCAGTTAACGATTATTTTCTAATTGATGTATGTGTTGATTATTATGTTTGTTTGTATTATATGGAGCTTTTCACTGATTATGAAGCGGCCTCAGTTTAATACGGATCCCTTTATAAGACCCGCATAAGCTAACGAGACTATCCGTGAGAGGATGGTTTGTTTCTGTGACGTAAAAGTCGTTCTTAATATCATCAGGTTGGATAAGTTATGAAATGAAAACTTATATTTTATTGAGCAGTGCTGATGATGAAATGAGGAGGAAGGGGCTCCTCTGTAGTCTGATGGTGCAGCACTCAAACAAAGTCTACTTGTTTCTCCCTCGTCGTCTTTTGTCCAAAGGAGCCGCCACAATCCACAAATAATGCAAATCATTTCTTGAAGTAGCTTTAATCTTTTGCTGTGTTAACCTGAAGCATCACATGGTTTGTGACACAGAACCATCTGGGAACTGTTTGGAAACAGGAAGCCACTTCCATAAAATAATACTTGGCAGGTGATTAGGCAGATCATCTGTTAATTAATGTCTTATCACAGGCTAACTTCAGCCAATCCACTCAACGGTAGGAGAAGTCTACCCCCAGTGGAGCCAAATCAAACTATTCTGAAGTCAGTGGAGAGAAGAGCTTTTTTCCATCTGAAAAAAAAAAAAAAAAAAGCCTTCAGTGGCGTTTCTGCTCTTTAATGAAATAAACTCACCAGCTCTGATGGAACTGACGCTATAGCAGCTACGCTCGACCACAAGCACGTAGCTTGAAGCCTGACCAGATGGACTGTGAGATCAATGGTCCTGTGATGTCACCCAGTATAGATGTCTTGTAACGTAATTGTTCCGTAACGTAAGTCCACGGTGATGTCATTGCATGGCTTGTGTCTCCTGTCAGTAAGTCTAAAGGTGTTGACTTTGTCACACGAGACAAACTCTAGCCGGTGACGTTGGTGCATTGTTGCTTAACGTCTGACTTAAACTATTAATTATCAAAATAGTTACTTTTTTCCTTGACTTAATGATTAAATTAATCGAAGCCTAACCCACTGGACTGTAGACAGCACCATTACAGGATTATTGTAAACACAGACTGATGTGGCTGGATCTGCTAATAGCAAAGCAACAGTGGAAGCTAACCTGGATGAAGTCATCACTCCTCCGGCAGGTTAGCCTCATTGCTAACTCATTAGTGTGTTTTGGGGGCAGGTTGTCATGGATACTAACCGTTTTGTGGATGTTGGTGATGTCCTGCTGTGTTTGCTCTGGGCTGTGTGTGAGAGTGGACAGATCCATCATTCAGCCTACAGGTAGAGTCCATTAATAAGTGCCCCTCTGTCAGGACAGACCGGCCTTCATTGAGCCACTGTGTAGCTCTCGGTGAGGTCCAGTTTGCTGACTGCTTGCTGACAGGACTTGAGCTTTTCCACCCAGTTATTCTGTGGCCTGTGTGCAGCTCCCACAGGGCTGATGCACAGTGATAAATGCAGCACTGCTCCACTTTTATTTTATCAGTGTGGAGCGCTGGTGTCATGAAATATTTTGGGGTGTAGCAGAAAAGAGGTTTCACATGGAGTGAACGTGTACACTGACACTGCTCTCAGTTCAGTCTGTACTTTCACTGTTTTCTTTTTACCATTGCCTCGAGTTCAGTTTTTCCCTTTCACACACCCCCTCACTTAAAATAGGTCCTCTGTAAGTTATCTATATAATGATGCATTATATGTGCCTATAAATACACAGCTGCTAAATTCCAACATGAATGTTGCTGTTGGTTTCTATGAATGCTCTGAGCTTTTTCTAATTTTGACACACAGCTTCTGCTGTTCTTGTGGTTTAGTATCTAGATTAATAGTGAATGTTCTTTTGTTTCTCTCTTTGCAGGGGAGGAATCCCTTTTTCCTCGAGCCTGCCATCATCATCGCCATCAGCGACGGCAACAAGTTGACCAGCGGCGGCGGGGTCCAAGACGAGGTCAGCCAAAATGTCCAATCAGGAGAGCTTCTTGCGTGGTTGGATGACATCTGGTCACACAGCCACACAGACGGTGTTCGCATTAGCACAAGCATCAAACTCTGCCCTGTTATCTGTCACTATAATCGTTAAAATGAAATGTAAAGCACAAAAGTCCAACGATAGTGTCACAGCATCATATCTCACTAGTCTTACCATCAGCTACCACAGTCTTTGATGTCATCACCATAGAAGAAAGATGCTATCAGCTTTAACTTTTGAGTCATAATGATTGCGGATATTTTTTATTATCGATTATCCTGCAGATTACTTTCTTGGATAATCATTTGATGTACAAAGTTTGAGAAGAAACCTCCCCAACACATTCAAGAGACTTGTTTTATGTGTTCAGCAGTAAAAGGCCAAAATATTTAAAATTTCCCATCAGAACATCAAAACCAGCAAGTGTTCACATTTCATGACCTTTAACCAGTTTTACTGAAGTGACTCGAGACATTTTTCTCATCACTGATAAGCTCGGGCGACATGGCCTTGAAATAATATCACAACATGTTTAAAATGTATCGTAATACCGTTTAAATCTCAATACTTTGAAATCTCCTCTAAAGCACATAATTTGACAGGGCAACAAAGATAAATATAGTATTTTTAACCAAATGCTGCAACATCAATAAGCAACAATATTTTAGGGATGAATGTTAGGACTTATACAATATACTTACGCAGCAAGTTTTTTCTTTAATAATCATCAGTGATATGGACACTAATGTGTAAATGTAAGTATTAAAACTAGTAGAACAGTGTGGTAAGTTCAGGAAAGGACATCAGTTTACTGTAATGAGCCTTAACAACCAGGAGAAGACAACGCTGATAACATTTAACCACATCTAAAATCTGCGATGAAACATTGCCTCATATCCCGATAACGATATATAAATTGTATATCGCCGGGCCCTAACCTCAGGACCCACTACCAGTGAATGTTTTGGCTCAAACCATAATTTTTTTTTTTATTTGATTATTCTGCCTGTGTTTTTTTTTACCTAACATCATCCCTCTCATCTTTAAAATAAATATTATAATAAATGTATATAATATAATAAATATTTGTGCTGCAGCTCCCTGTACACATCTCTATTAAGAAATGTAGTCAGTGTTGTGGCTTGAGATGGTAATTTATGGCTTCTGTGATAATTCTAGGCGTGTGCCAGTTCAGACTGGGTGATGTTTGGTGGGGAAGTCTGACTTTAAGAGCTGCTCTTCAGTTATTTAAAAGTCAAGGCTGACTGCGAAGTGCCTGATAATTCATGAGAAAATCAGTATTGGTATTAGTGAGGCAGTATGATGGAGAGAAGAGATAGAGAGAGAGTTAGGAGATGATGCATCAACACTATGACATCTAATAAAAGTATTTCTTTTAACAGTGGGTGTCTGCCTAAATGTTTGAGGAGTTAATTGTTTAATTATATATATTATTATATGGGTCTGCATTCTTCATTTCAATCAAGGAGTAAATTCAGTCTTCTGTCATGCTACATATCATGTTTTATTGTCACAGTTATATGTTCTAGATGTTTGGATAGAATAACCCCAGTGAGAATATCTGTGTTTGGATAATTCATTGAAATAAATATCTGTGTCATCAATATTCCCATAAAATATCCTCGCTATTGATTTACAGTTGTCTAAATCAATGTAATAATCCTGGGAGAGCAGCCTCCACATACACAGCTTATGCTCATTTGTGTTGCGTCGTATGCAGTATGTGGATGTCGTCATCGTGTCGTGAACACTAAGGCCTCTGTTTCTCTGCCCCGTCCAGCTCCACCTGCCTCTCACCACCCCGCTGCCAGGTAGCGAGCTGACCAAGGAGCCCTTCCGCTGGGACCAACGTCTGTTCGCTCTGGTGCTGCGTATCCCTGGCAACGCTTCGGTTGAGCCCGAACCCCTCGGTGGCGTCCCGCCTGACGATTCTCCCATCACCCCCATGTGTGAGGTCACTGGAGGTAGGCGGATGGAGCACAGGCTGGTGTTTGGTTAATGAACTATTGTACATGTTTGTAGAGTGCGGTGCTTAAACCGGCTCTCTATAAGTTCTGCACATAAAGGTCAGTTTACCTGTCTCGTGGGTTAGGGTTAGGGTTAGTCCTGCATGGCCCGTGACAACAATATGATGTTTGAAAATATCATTTTCAATCAGGTTTTAGTCTTAAAATATGTCATAAAACCTGTGAACTTATCACAGCATGGAACGTTTAATGATGCCTGGTACAGAGAGCTGCCGTATTTTGTAACTAACTGAAGTTAGCATGGCATCGCATTCCCTCTGAGATTTTGTTATTTGATTTTGGATTATTGCAGCAAATGATCTCTTTGACAAACACAAGTTCATGATATTTACACATTTTGTTCATCAAGATAATCTTCACAGATGAACGGCTCTTTTTGATTTTTGAAGCGTAAATTAAATCTCTAGCAGTAAAAAGCTAATGTTAGGCTAATTACAGACTATATTGCGGTAACATGACTTTAACGTCACCACCACTAATTGTCTTACTACGCAAGTATATTGATCAGTTTATAATAAAGTGCATAGTAAAAGTTGTAAAGTTAGGGTTAGAATAGTTGGAGACCTAAGTTGGCCTGAAAAGACGGACTGCCGAGAAGATAAGTCCCTGTGTTGCCAACTTAATTTTGAGTTTTAGAACTAATTTCTGCAGCACTCTATGAAGTTGCATTGTAGGCAATGTAGGATCCAGTGTTCCTGGTGCTTGACCCTGATATAGAGCATTCTTTCTTTAAGTTGAGTGACAAGTCTCCAGACGATATGGACGTGCAATATTGAATAACTAAGATATTCTAATAGTGAGTAATAAATAAGCTAAACCATGACTGAATAATCCTGAGCATCCTTTGCATTTATGACTTGGTGTCTCCAAACAAAGAAGAATATTTAGATGTCTTAATTGCTGCAGTTAAGTTGGTGACAATAAAGGGCTTTTTTTTGTTTTTGTATCATATCAACAAATATGCCCAGCATGCCGAGGCTTAAGCAACAAATTCAGCTCCAAGCAATCAAGAAACCCAATTAAAGTAACATTACAATGATAATATTTACCTTTTTGTCTTCAGCATTTTTAGTTTAACCTGCAAGAAAAAATAAAAGTGAAGACTACAGTGTTTTTCAAGAGTTACAGACAGCTGACTGACATAAAGACAGGGCGGCTAACAAGAATGGAAACTTTTATATCATCTGTACACCTGAATATTTGTGTTACTTGCGATTGTTCCCAGATGTTATTTTGTTGAGCCAATTTTTTATAAATGGATGCTATCATAACCCTATTTTGGAAAAGCACCACTGACATATTCCTCATGGGAGGGCCTGGAGCCTAATGTCTGCAGCAGAGCCTGGTGGAACATGCTGGGACAAGCTCAGAGTATTTATAAGGGCAGATCAAAATAGCTATTTGTTAAAGGCATCATGGCTCAGCTGATGAATCATCTCTTTCAATACAAAAAAAGAGGAGAATAATGTCTCAACCAGCCAGTTACAGGTTTGAACAGCCAGTACAGGCACAACTCTGCTTTAACAGTCAGCAGGTCTGCTGGAGCTGCTGTGGAAGGTTGAGTGCTTTGCTCAAGTGCACTTAAGGATTAATTGTTGATTGAGGTTAGAAAGCTCAGATTGTACCGCCTGGTTCAGGATCGGAACTGTCTCTCATGTCATGAATGTTTCTCATTGAGACTTTCAGGCTTATGATTTTAGTCTGTAAGTGATTTAGAATAAGACAAAACCAGAGTAGAGTAGACCTCCAGTCTCAGTCCTCATGCTGCTTGTGGAAGCACCTGTCAGGAGGAACAGACTAGAATGTTGCTGATGACAGGTTAAGATTCATACACACACACACACACACACACACACACACACACACACACACACACAGCTGTGTGTAGCAGTCAGTGGTGCTGAATGCAGAACATGACACAGCTCCATTGTCACTGACTGGTCGACGGTACATGCTGCCCGCCCGGCCATTACTGCTGATGGCAGACCTGACACAAAGCCACAGCCTATTGAAACAGCAGAGTGAATGGGTGCATAACAAGGTCATTAGAGGTCAAGTTGGAGGCAGTAAGGCTGAATTAGACTCATCATCAGTTGTAAAACAATGTGTTTGATTTGTGTGACTGATGCTGTGACAATAAAGTAAAGCGGATGTAACATGCAGCAAGTGTAAAGGACTGATACCATAAAGGTCAGTGCAGTGTGAAGTACCCAAGTCAGGTGCTGCAGTCTGAGAGTACTCAATATTCAGTTATTGTGAAATGCTTTTACTCAGGAATATTCTCAAGGTGAGGGATTAAATCATGGTCAGGTCCGGGTTGTGAAGGGTCTGCTATGAAGTTAAACTCCTGCATTTGTTTTGCTTTTCTCTTCTGTCACAAGATGCGCAACTTTCAGGGCGTAATCTATCAGTATAATAGTGGTACTGATCTCTCTCAGAACGTCCTGATTTGATTCGTTTTGGGTCAGTTGAATCCCCTAGAGGTTTGGATACTTTAGATGACGACACAAATAAATGTCAAAGTGATTGTCTCTGTTATAACTCAATGTAGCTAAATGAACATTTGTCCTGTAGCCCTCACAGCACCAATTATATCCAGTAACCACAGTCTACACATAACGTTTAATGCAAATGTAGGCACATTCCTGCGCACACCTATCTTCACATTAGATCATTCAACTTTCAGTTATGGCTGTTTAAATATGTGATTCAGCCACCACACCTCACACAGACACAGTTAGAGATGAGCTGGTAAACACCGAGGAGCTTTAAGCAGCTAAAGAGCCGGACATTTTTCTCAGGTGTTCCAAATTGATTCTGCAGGTCTGATTCTGGTGGAAGTGTTTCTGTTTTTATCACCCCGAAACATTTGCAGGAACAACTTAAACTTGTTCAGCTTGTTTCACTGCCCCCTAGTGGCACAAAAATGAATGAATGCAAACCTTAGAGTTCTGACAGGTGAACTGAATATGTTTGACAGGATTCATCTTTAACATGTTGATCCAATACTTTATTCATATTCAGTTAAAACCCAAGAAATTAGTTTACTTAAATGTCCAGGCCTATATGCTAATGTGGGTGTGTGTGTCTGTCTGTGTGTGTGTTTGTGTGTGTTGCAGGTCGTTCCTACAGCGTGTTCTCTCAGCGTATGTTGAATCAGTGTCTGGAGTCGCTGGTGCAGAAGATCCAGAGTGGAGTGGTGATAAACTTTGAGAAGACAGGGCCTGACCCGCCTCCTTTAGAGGGTAACACACACATTTGTTTGTCATTTATTTCTCAAAAGGCCTTTTTAACAGCTGCTGCTCTGCATCTGTTTGATTAGGCGACGTCTTCTTTGCTGTCTCCCACTCACTCATTCACTGCTTCCTAATCCTCTCTGAGCTTTCCTTCACAAACAGCTGATGGATCTCACTGTTTAAACCCCCGCTTTTACGTTTGAACTGCCTACACACTCTTACAGTTCATCAACACCATTTTGTTGTTTTCCGTTTTCACAAACACCTTCTTGTCTTTAGCTGCTCATGCTTATATTTCCTGTGAAGTCAGCTTCCTCTGCTCTGTACGCAGATGCTCCAGCTGAGGTGCTGAAGTCCGGTGTACAGCCGTGGCATTGTTGTCACAAGTTGATCTACGTACGACCCAACCCTAAAACCGGTGTCCCCATCGGTCACTGGCCCATCCCTGAGGCCTTCTGGCCGGACCAGAACTCTCCAACACTGGTGAGACCCGCTACAACTGAAATTGTTTACCAAAAGCATTTGCATGGTTTGATAATGCAGATTTCATACTGTAATACACCATAAGGCCTCTATTAAATTTGTTACACAGTAATTTGGATATTAGCTCAGTGTGTTACCAATGGCCTACAGATACAGCAGAATAGTCCTGGAGAATACAAAACTTAACTAAACTTGTAATCATTTCTAATTTTTTTTCTTCAAATATTTGTGTCACAGAAATCCATCTATAATAAAGATGCAGTGGGAAAGGCTTAAGCAAATTAATTTGTTCATTTACACGGGCTCACAACACAAAGAATCAGACAGTTCCTACATTAATAATGGAGAAAAGAGGGAGTAGTAAAGGTAATAAAACTGAATTACCCTGCCACATGTACTGCATAATATAACCATAAAGGTACAGCACTGGAAGGTAGCGACGCAAGTGCTTACAACACTGCACTTAGCCCCAGGCTATCAAAGCTGTTAGCCCCAGGCTAAGATAGCCGTCAACCACGGGCTACCCTCCATAACAGGGTTAGCCCCGACGTTGTAGGGATATCCCCAGAAAATCAACTAAACACATGTTAAGATGTGCCAGTGTGGGCTGCAGTAAACAGAGTAGTAAGTCAACATTAACAGTTGTGTATTCCAGTAGAAGTGCAGTGTGAATCATTTGGACCAGGGCTCATGTTAACCCTGGGTTAACAGTCTCATGTGTGGAAAGATTTCAGGGTTAACTGTTAACACAGGGCTAAGGATGTGCAGAATTAAAAGCCCTTATATTGTCTGTGTCATCAGGAGTGCAAATTACTCACATCTGCCACTAGTTTACAACTAATGTATACATTATCTGGCAGTACATAGTATGTAGCATGTTTGCAGTCTTTTGTCATTTAATTTTGAATTTATTATAATTTCTCAAACAGAGAGTAAGCAGTAAAAACATAAGATGAAAAGTTATATAGATATAGTTGTAAGATATCAGAGACTTTATTTTTAAGAAATGACACAAACTTGTGACAGAAGCCACACTAACATCACTTGTATCGCAAAAATAAACATTTTCTGTCAGAACAAGCAGCCCTATTTTTCATGCACATGTTTCATGAGAACATGAATGACATCAACACACATAAAATGTGCCTGCGTGTCACAGATCTGGTCAAATCTGCAGGTTTACTGACAAATGCGAACATGGAAATACAAGTATAAAGTTTATGCAGACAGGCTGAAATGTGCATTATTCTGTATCCATTATCATGATTAGAGAAGTGATGAAACATGTGGACTATCGGAGTATTTACCCCTCCCTCTGTGCCCCCTCCAGCCCCCACGCTCAGCCCACCCACATGTGCGTTTCTCCTGTCTGGATGCGGAGCCCATGGTGATAGACAAGGTGCCCTTTGACAAGTATGAGCTGGAGCCGTCGCCTCTCACACAGTACATCCTGGAGAGGAAGTCCCCACACACCTGCTGGCAGGTATGGCACAACATAAAAAAGGACTTCATTATGCTCTTAGGTTTTACACCTGGTGGGTCAAAGATAATTGACCTCTGTCACACAGATGGATACCAACTGCGGTGGAGTGATTGCATCATGAGATGTTCCACCATATTTGCTGTGCGCTGATGGAGAGGATATGTTTGAATTTAGAGGTTAAGAACATGACGGAGTCAGTGACTGAGTGAACGGCAGTGTTAAACCGCCATCATGTTAAATGATCCAGTTCAGAGCTTTCATTTATGTAGAAGTAGCAATACCACAATGTAGGAATAATCTGTCACCTGAAAGAATCAGGCATATAAATCTTATTCCAGTAAAAGTGCTCATTGTGCAGAATATTATAATTATTGATACATCACTGTCTTCATCTCTTTAATGTTGAAGATGGTCAAGGTGGTTGAACTACTTTATACACTATCTGCTGGGTAGCTCAAGGATCAAAAAAGTTTTATCTTAATCTTTATTGTATTGTATTGATTTTACCTTACATTATTACATTTAATCAGCAACAATAATGATAACCAAAGCTGTCAGTTTAATGTGTATTTGTCTGAGTGGTAAAAAGAACCTAAACATTGTACTTAATTACAGTACCTGAGGAAATGTACTTACTGTGTTACTTTACATAACTGATATGATCAAGATGAGTTAATGTTGGTGTGCCAACATATACCAGGCTAATGTTAACATCCAGAGGTTTAAAATAGAGATAAAAGATGCTAAGTGAAGGTAAGCTAAAATCTAAAAGAGGATAAACCCTGTCTGATTTGTTTCCTCTCTCCTCCGCTGCCACCTTCAGACCACATGTTACATGTTTTTTGTTTTTTTCATTCCACTGTTTAGTTTGTTGCTTTACATCCTTGCGGGGCTGTTAGCCTGTCTGTAAACATTTCCACTTCTATCGAACTAATGGCAGACAAAAACCTGAATGTAAGAGCTTATTGAATATTACAGTAAGACATGCACAGCCTTCACAGGAGGTGTCTTCTTTACCCACACTGAATGTGTGACAGGTTCCTGGAGGTGAAAACATGAGATCAAAGATCACAGAGGGAGGGCTGAAAGGGTGCTCATCTATTTAAAGAGACAGCATCAGGCGTGTGGGTGGTAGATCCTCATGATGGTTACAGGCCAGTGATTCAGCAGCTCACTGAACCAGTGAGAAAGACGGGCTGCATTTCTGCAGGTCTGAAGTTTGTTGGTTTCTGGTTGAAGAGTTCTGGTGTCATTTCCCTCTTTCTGTCTGTCCATCTTTCAGGTGTTTGTATGTAACAGTGCCAAATACAGTGACATGGGCCAACCGTTTGGCTACTTAAAGGCCAGCACTGCTCTGAACTGCGTCAACCTGTTTGTGATGCCCTACAACTACCCCGTGCTTCTGCCACTTCTGGGTAAGACTGATGGAGCCGTGTGCCAGTTGTTACTATATGTGCTTTCTACATGGTTATATGTTCTTATCTAGTGAAGGTATCATTATCAGTCACGTCAATAAATTCATTATTATAATTTAGGCTTGAAAAAGTGTATTTTAAGTCTGAAAAGTTGTAAAATAACTTGTAATTGTATCACAGTGGGACAGTGGGCCTCTGTTTTATAATGTACACGTTGTCATATTCAGTCTGAACTTATTTCTTTTACTTTCTTGTTTATTGCAGATGACTTGATCAAAGTGCACAAGTTCAAGCCGACCATTAAATGGCGTCAGTCCTTTGAGAACTACCTGAAGACCATGCCCCCATACTATATCGGGGTCAGTTGACCTGACTTCATTCGTCAGTGCTTTACTTTTTCTTCATGTGATCGACATGCATAGAACATGAGAAACATTGTGCTGGTCTTACCTCTTCGTTCTCTCCGTAGTCCCTGAGGAAGGCTCTGAGAATCATGGGAGCACCAAACCTGCTGGCCGACAACATGGAGTACGGCCTGAGCTACAGCGTGGTGTCCTACCTGAAGAAGCTCAGCCAACAGGTAAGAAGTCTTAAACGATATTATTTATTTATTTTGAATTGTCACAACATGTGATAGAAAGAATTATTATTATCTATGTTTTATTTAGTACAAAAACATGTTTATAATCAGGGTGTTAAAGTCAGGAAATTTTATATTGTATTTATTTCACACTTTAAAAAAAGATCCAACTTCAATTATACAGAAGAAAATTGTTCTGCCAGACTTTGCTACAAAATTTTTTACTATACAATAGAAACGAGCAACAACCGGTGCTTGGGGTCACACACTGAGCCCAGTTAAAAAATATAATAAACAATGTGTTGGGTGTTTCAGGACTTGCATGCAAAAATCCATGTCTAGTACAATAACAATACCCAACCATAGTGTGCATGTTGTTTATATAGTCTTATACACCATGTGACTGAATGTAAGCTCACTTTAAATGCACAAAGTCAAGTCCCTTAAGTATATTGGTGCGTAACAATAAACAAAGCATGAGAAAATATAAAATGGAGATAAGAGCAAGTACTGCAAGTCAAGAAGCCTGTGTATGAAAATGTAGACTGACAATAACATGAAAAAATATAGAAACACATACTGAATGATCATTATTGAAATGAATGCTGTGCAGTTTTTGGTGGCAGTGTGTAAACATGTTGAACAGGATGTGAGCAAAAGTTCATGTTATTAAGTCTGAAGAATATTTTCAATCTGCAGTTTTCATTTAACTGATTTGCTCTCTTCTCCAGTCAAAAATGGAGTACGACCGCCTGATTGCCCTGATTGGTAAAAAGCCTTCACCAGAAGCCGGCATCAAGGTTCGCTGGCGGGGCGGTGGTATTTCACTGGCCCAGCGCCGGGACTTCATCCAGCAGCTGCAGAGTCTCTCAGGAGAGGGTCCTGCTCTACCCATGGAGCTCAACCCCAAAGAGTTCCAGGGCTTCCACCTGGCACTGCTCAACAAGGTGAGGCTGGAGTGTTATTAACATTTCCTGAGGATACACAGCTTGAGTTATTCTGTTATGATTACAGACATCAACATTGCCTGTACCAAGCTGCAATCACTTGGACAGTTTTTCAACTCGAGAGCACTTCTGTGTTTAAACTTCACTTTCTGCTCGGACTTCCCAGCCAAAAGGCCTCCTGAGGCGTCTGTTCCGATGTTTTATGTCATTTTTGTTCGGGTGCTTGAGGGTTTTGGCCACCTCTCTCAGACTTTATCCACTGTGTATCCACTCTGTTATGGCCAAAGTGTGACAGTATTTCAACAGAAAACAACCATCTTTCCTGATTTATAGGACGGCCATATTTAAACCCAGTCCCTCTCTTTACTCTCCTGTCTGCCTCGTGTCCTCACCAGGGCTTTAAGCCGCAGAGTTTTAGAAATCCCTACGACATCCCCCGCAGCCACCTGCTGGACCAGCTCAGCAGAATGAGGAGGAACCTGCTCAACACCAGCGTCTGTAACCTCCGAGGGCAGGACTCAGGTAAGTCTGTTTGTTTACCACTCCCATTGCTGGGTTTGGTCATGAGTGCGCAGTGTTAATCCTGTAACCACACCCAAAAATGATGTCAACTGCTCAGTTGACTCAGCAAAAAGAAAAATGTTACGTTACTATTTGAGGGTAAAACGTGTAAAACTCTTCATGTTGAATGTCCCCGTCTCTTGTCCAGACCAGCTCCACAGCGTGCCAATAGCCCAGATGGGCAACTACCAAGACTTCCTCAAAGCTGCTCCTCAGCCTCTTCGAGACGCCGACCCTGAGCAGCCCAAACGTCTGCACACATTCGGCAACCCCTTCAAACTAGACAAGAAGGTGAGTCCCACTGATCTTGACCCTGATCCTCTTCAAAAGGAACCCAAAGATAAAACATGTCAACTGACCATCTCCCTTTCTCAGGGCATGATGATCGACGAGGCAGATGAGTTTGTGACGGGCCCTCAGAACAAGGGGAAGAGACCAGGAGACAGCAACAACATGACGGGTGGAGGACCCAAGAGACGGCGCTGCATGTCTCCTCTGCTCCGTCTGGGCCGGGCCTACACCCCTCCAGTAACACCTCCCGCCAGCCCTCGACCACCATCAGGTGAGATTTCTGTTAAGACTGTGACACATGTACAACAAGGTGTCTGATTAACTGCACTGATGACGGTTCCAAAGTGTTTCCGTCCCTGTTCAGGCGTAACTGTCAGTGGCTTCAGTCCTAAAGCCAGTTCTGCTGACTCGGCTCTTCTGAATCGCTCAGGTATAGGCTCAGCTAGTGAACTCAACAGTTAATCACTTTCTTTATCCCTGCAGCCGAAGACATGGACATGAATGATGGAGCACCTGAACCAGACCTGATCATAAACCACCTGAATGAGAACCACTACGGCTCGGACATCCTGGAGGAGGATCCTCCCTCGGGACCTGCAGACCGCCAGGAGAACCACATGGCCACAGACCACCAGGACCTCCTGCACGGGGACGAGGAGGAGAACGGGCAACCCCAGGCGGATGAGCTGCTGCCGGGCTGCGAGGGAGGAGCAGTGGTGGTGCTGGGGGAGGATCAACCGCCTCGCTACCTGTCACCTGCAGCTCTGAAGAAGCACATTCACACTGAGACGACAAAGGTCAACAACGAGCTGAGGGCGCTCATCACCAAGGAGATCAGAAAACCCGGCAGACGTATGTATCCAAACACTGTGTGAGGAGGCGGGGCAGCCTACACGCGGGCTTGGATGTTGATGGATATTTCTTTGATACTGTTATTGATGCCTCAGCAACACTTTTTTGATATCTTACTTAAAGAAATATAAACATGTTTTCTACAAAGACTTTTTAAAAAACTATGGAAGGCAGATGAGAACCAGGTCTTAATTGACGACAGCATTATGGTTTCAATCATTAAATATCTGACCAAAGAATATGTAAAGAAGATTTACAGTGGAGGCCCAATGACAGAAAAAACATTGTCACTACTTTAAAGACATGAAAGATCAGTCATGTCTTTTTATATCAAACATTTCCTAAACTCATGGCTGTGTCCCGTCTTATTTCACTTGCTATTTTATCCTCATTTAAGAAATCTCAATTTGTACTTTCAACACAAACCAGCATCCTGTATCCATGATAAGAGCTGTCTACTAAACCAAGATAAGATGGATTCAAACTCAGGACGTTTCTCTGATGCTGCCCCTGCGACTTAACACCCAGTCATACTTCCATGCAGTTGCATATTGACCAGCGTACTATTAGAAGGTGCGCTGTCATTCAGTTTTACATAAAAAGACGAAAAAAAAAAATGGGGCCCATCTTCCGTCAAAGTGTTTTCATCCTATTATTTCAGAGAAAACCACAGAAGTGAACCCAGTGGAGCTTTTCTGACCTTGGGGTTGTTTTTTTTTCTCTAAGATGGCAAGCTGTGGATTGAATTTTCTCCACATCAGGGATGTAGTCTGCATCATAAACAGTTGAGATGCTTCACTCTTCTTTTTCTCCTAATTATGTTAAATGTTAGTTAAGGTAAATTAGTTTATATGTCCACGCTTCATATCATGATAACACTACAGCTAAATAAAAATAAATGGAAACTAACAGCTGTGACTAAAATATACAATTCAGACGTATAAATGTGTCCTATGACTGACCGTTTCTGTTTCTATATAATGTCCTTAAATCTTCGATATTTCTATTCTGCAGTTTCTTGTTAGCTATCAACTGATGTAGGTGTCTGTATCTGTTGACAGTGCCAGTTATCTGTGATACAATGATATTAACTGGGTTTGAGTCCAAAATGACTTAAAGAAACAAATTAATCCTTGTTAATCCTGAATCAGTAGCGGAATCCATAAGAGAAGCAATCATTAGTTACTTCTCTAGAATGAGAATGTCCCTGATAGTCAGACATTTTCTGAGAGGAAATGGCAAACCTGTATATTATTGATCATTATCAATGATTATCATAAGCAATCGTTATCCTACTGGTTGCAGAGAAAGTGAATAAAGGTTTTCAGCCATCCTAGCAACAAGTCATTAATCCTGGATCATTTGCTCTTTCGGTTTCAGATTATGAGAAGATCTTCCTCCTCCTGAAGCAGATCCAGGGCACACTGGACACCCGACTCATCTTCCTCCAAAACATCATCAAAGAGGCGGCCAGGTACGGAGTTCCGGTATCAACCATCTCTGCCCTCTAGGCCATACCCTTTCTTCATATAAAGATAAATTCTGTCTTCTCGGCTGCACCAACGTCTTGATCCTGACACAAGAAAGTGTTGCTGTAACTGCACAGACTACAAACTGTAACATTTGCTTTTATCCATTGTTCAAAGGTTCAAGAAGCGCGTTCTCATCGAGCAGCTTGAGAACTTCCTGGAAGAGATCCACAACAGATCTAACAGCATGAACCTCGTGGACCCTCTCTGAGACCGGCTCATTCCCAAACTGAACTCGCTGATAATGAACCCGTCAACCCTCCACACCCTTCTCAACCCGCCCCTCCTGTACTGGGGCCATGACGAGACGGGCCGAGCCTGCATCCAGCCCTCAGACCGCGAGCTCTGCAGTGGACTCTCTTCATTATGTCGACTTGTTGATCGTCCTGTTGGTTTGCACATAGAGTTGATTCTCCAGATATCTAAAAGGGGGAAGTGAGGGAGCATTTTGTTGCTTCAGATGAAGCCTGTGCCTACTCAGTGAGCAGGGTTATTTGTGTGATCGGTGAGCCCGTCCTGAGGCGTTCCCTTTGATTATCCTCCTCCCTGAATGGATTCTCCTTTTTTTATGTTCTTTTTTTTTTTTTTTTTAAATGACAGAAGAAGAGAGAGAAAAGTCTCTCAAACGAGGAGGTGGAGTAAATGAGGGAGTGCAGAGGAACAGATGGCAGCCTGCGCCTGGATGTTACGTTCAGTCATGTTTTATCGGTGATGTAGGAAGGGTTCAGGTTGTGTGTGTGTGTGTGTGTGTGTGTGTGTGTGTGATTGTTTGTTTGTGTGTGAGTGTGTGTGGATGCGTGTGTGGTTGCGTGTGCGTTTTCAGCCAACTCAGGGTCAAACGGGATCCAGTGCACATGCTCACGAAACACTTCTCTTCCCTCATGCCTTTTCATTCATTCACTTTCCCTTCCTACCAGGTTGTTTTGTTGTGTGGGAGGATGCGTCTGTCATCCTGTTGAAATGTACTGTCTACACTCCGCTCACTCAAGCACTCCTCTGCCCTGCTCTTGAATGACTTGGCTCAAGTATTCAGTTGGTTAACTTGCGGTTCAGTTTAAATCTTGTATTTGTCGACTTGTGGTTTTCCCTCCAGACTGACACTTAATATTATCGAGTCGTTGCTTAATGAACAATCACAGATTTCTTGAGACTGTAAACTTAAAAAAAAGAAAGTCTGTGCGTTTTGCAAAGAGACCAACACAAAGTAAAACCATTTGTAATGATGCAGCATCATTGGTGACAGATGTTGAAACACAGGGACACAAAGCTCAGGAACTAATACTAGTGCATCATAATCAGCAATAACATTGGAGCTACTTTGACCCCACGTTTATCTTTCTTTGAGCCTGAAACGGCCGATATGCAACACACACCGTCGTCCCCTGGAGTGTTGAACTGAGAGCTCGGATGCCAGCTTGTCCCAACGTGTGCTGGTCGCTTGCCAAATAACTTCACCCCACTCCCTTAACTCCCCCCATCCGCCATGAATCTCAAACCAACTTCTTGTCCCTGAACCGTGAATGCACTTGTGTACATTTGAGAATGTTTATTTAATGTAATCTAAAAGAAGAGAAAACACATTTTGTCGCAAGGAGTTTGTTTTCCAACAATCTTCATTATTTTTATTTTTTTTTGTCAGGTCGGTTCAATTTTCTCAAATCTACATGAATAATCTGAAGTGAGGTGGAGAGGTCAAGAGTTGATTTGTGATTCAGAGGGCAGCCCTCTTCTGCTCCCTCCCTCCTTGGACAGGGACCAAAATCTGCCATACTTGTCTTTGTTTGTGAAGAGGCCGCTACCAAAAGAGTATTTTGAATACACTGTAAAGATGTAAATAACCCTAGAGTACTATTTAAAGAGAATGTTCAGTGGAAAACGGCCTTTTTGTAAGTATTTCCATGAATAAAGTTTCTATTTTACACTGTGAAGGGCCATGTAAATAAAGTGTTCTGTAAACATGTGACTGGACGCGTTTTTGTCCACGTTTTTGTGACATCAGCCAGCTCACGGAAGAAACGAGCCAAACAGCGGGAATGTAAAAACATGTATTAAAATTTTATTTACAGACATGTACAAAAATAATGTCCCTCTTCCTGAAGTGTCGTGGACCCTCCTGCTGGTCCACTAATAAATACCAGTAGTGAAATAGGGGTTGGGGTAGGAGTGTATATGTGAGAGGTGTTTGGGTCTTAGGGTGCCTGGTCCGCTGGGTTCATCACCCGGCCCATGAACAAGATGGATCCTGAAATGAAGAACACAATGTTGAAGTTTAAAATGTTTGGATTTAAAGGATCGTACCATTTTTTTTTTTTTTGTTTTGTTTTGTTTTCAATTCCTTAAAGACACTGAAGAATATTTGTGATCGTAAAATCTTTTTAGTTCTAAGGTGGAAGTTTAGCCCATTCATGAAACTGTCCACTAGAGGTTACCAAGTTAAAAATGTTTAAATCCTACAAATGGGACCTTTTCACTGCAAATCATGCCAAGTTAAAGGGAAACCCCACCAGTTTTACACATTAAAGTGTGTTTACAGGAGTACTATGGCATGAAAAGGCTCCAGAGGAAGCTGCACATAATGCTTCCAGTGATGTAACTCAGTGCTCAAGTTGCATTGTGGGTAAATTGACAACCAGGTTTTGAAAAGGAAGAAAGGAGCTTTTGATCATTGTTTTCAAACACTGTTGAAGGAGTGTAATGTTAGACCAATGGACTGCTTCCCAAAACCTGGTGCCTACATTACCCACAATGCAAGTCAGCCACTGTGTGACATCACTGGAGGCACTCTATCAGATTACATGCAGCTTCCTCTGGAGCCGCAAAAGGCTTCATACTACAACAACATTCACATAAGCAGTCGTACTTCCCAACACCTGTAAAGTGGTGGAGTTACCCTTTAAGCCTGTTGCTCACCATTTTGGTACTTTTCTACCTTTCAGACAGCTTTTAGACTGAAACGTTCTCTGAATGCTATGACGATAATTCACACGATTTATCTACTGGTATGTTAATTTAAACAGCGCCCTCGACAGACAGGAGTGGGAAGCAGTTTGACGCATTCTCAGTGTAAAATGAATACCTGTGTTAATCTGTCGTAGAAGAAACAAAAACGGCCGGTCCGCCTTGAAAACAGGAGCACGGGATCGTTTGAGTAGCACCATCGCTGCAAAGTTAAGACATAATATATATTTAGCCATAAGTCTTTATTCTGTTCCAAGAAATGTTGGCAGGCGGGTAGAATCATGTAACATGTCTTTATAAATCCTAGTCATTATTACCCGTAGCAGCAGCTGCCTTCGTCCCGTCTTCTGTCACCTCCATTCTCACTTCATGGACGGCGTCAGACACGTAAAGGCTCTCTTCCACTGCAGGAACAAACACCGAGTCAGTTGCCATTTGTGTTGTATATTCAGTGAAGTTTCCGATAATCAGACTACAAGACTTTTTTTTTTTAAAGAACTCCACACATGTTGTAGTGAATGGATGTATTGACCTGATATTCCTGTGAAATCAGATGCTGTGGGGTTAAAGGCGTCACTGATGCCCATGGCAGGAAGCACCGATCTCAGGTTGAACTTGTTGTGCATCCTGAACCTGTGAACAGCAGACAGATCATGGTTTAAACATCAGCTTCCTCTCTGCTGATAAAAATGCTAAGAGTCTCTGTGACAGGTGCACGGATGTGAACCTGGGTAAGAAAATGTCCATCTTGGTTCTGCGCAGGCCGGTGTCCCAGGAGGCCAGCTGACGAGCAGTGAGCTGGGACTCGAGGGAGGACAGCGGCGTCTTCCTCTCGCTGGGCAGGACCACCTGCAGGCTCAGGGAGCGGCCCAGATACGGCAGCTCCAACACGGTGTAACGCTGATCTGCTGCTGTCCTGAACTGACCTGCCAACAGGGGACATGAGTTCAGGTGTGAGTGTCATTACCTCTGTGATTAGTCAATCCATCCATCCACCCATCCATTGTCTGCAGCCGCTTATCCTTTACAGGCTCACAGAGGGTGGGCTGGAGCCGAACCCAGTTGACATTGGGCAGGTGGTCAATGGATAAGTCGCGACTATTTTGTGGATTACCACAAAGTTTTGTACAGATAGTCATGGTTTCTATAAGATGGAGTCTGATAACGTTGGACATCGATGGACTTTTCCTGTAGTTTTCAGTGATACTGCATGGATTGTCATGAAATATTCACGTTCCCTCAGTATTAACTGAAAAGACTTTAATGAAACCCTGACTTTTATCTATCATCAGGTCAAAATATTAATATGTCCAACAAACTGATGACATGTCATCTTCAGCTGTAATCCTACTGGTGTTTAGTGCTTACTAGCAAATGTTAGCATGCTAACACCCTAAACTAAGATTGTGAAGATTGTGGACATTATACCAGCTGATCGTCAGCATGTCAGCATGTTCACACTAGTAAACCTAATGAAGACATTGCATGGCTGTCTTGTTACCAAGTTACTGATCGTGCTCAGTTTAGTCCTAAATAGGACCTATTTTATATTCTATCCACTGGGGTAATATCAGACATCTTCTATGAAATACACACACACGCACAGCTTTTCTTTGTGAAGCTACGACATAGAGATCACGTGAGAGATCCAACAATTCCTCAGACTAGATACTGAATATTCACTTTACAGGATCAGTAGGTGATGTCATCAACTGCGTTCATGCTTAACGCAATGATGGATGGATAGATGGGTGTGTAGATTGTTGGATGGATGGATGGATGGATGGATGGGTGGATGAATAGATGGTTGTGTGGATGGATAAATAAAGCGATGGATGGATGAATAAATCAATGGATGGATGAATAGATAGGTGGATGGCTTCTCTTACCAAAGCCGACCTCTGTAGCCTGGTACATCATGGGCACCTTGATGGCGGTCCCGTCACACAGGGTGAAGGGCAGGTTCTGGGTGTTGGTGAACAGGAACTGTTTCTGCCAGACTCCCCTGAAGGCCACCGTGTTCACCAGCGCCATCTGCAGCCGGTGACCCCACCACAGGGCCTCTGCCTGGGCCTCGCCTGAGCCCGACAGCTCTCCGCTGCTGCTTCCTGCCTGGGGGTGCCACGTCTCATCTGGGAGGTAACAAGGGAAGGGCGACATTTAGTGTAAGTCATGTTTGGGAAGTCAGCAATCTCTGATCTACAATCTACAATCTACTGACTGTCATGTATCCTTAGAGATCCCAACACACTGCAGTTGTAAGTATGCGTTCGAAAAACAACCCAGCTCCTAATATCTGCGGCACTGTTGCACAACTAGATGATGAACGGGATAAGAAAGCTAATCTTCTGTCGGACCTGTAGACATCTTCAACAATGATAACACGAACATGTTAGCAATCACATACTCCTCTATAAGAACAAGAATTAGAGAAGTTAATGCTGCCTTCGTTGTTTGCTCATATGTTTGTGGTCACAAGGGGGCAGAGGAGCTCTACAGCTGACTACAGCAGAGCCCTGACACACTGGCCGTGTGACAACAACTGCCAAACTATTTATGCTAGAGAAAGATTCAGTGTGCCCGGCATATAGTCTGTCAAGTGCAGTACGCCAAAAAACACCAGGATGTCCGGTTGCACCCACTCGTATCTGGCAGTCTGCAAGTCTGACAGTCCTTCTGGCTTCTCTGACCCACAACTTCTACATATTTTTTGCATCTGATGTATAATTAGTACGGACCAGTTTGGGTGTCTGAGCTAGATGTTCAGAATGCAATGTTACAATGAACTAGTATTTCCTGAAGCTGCAGCAGAATCAGAGCTGAAGTCTCATGTCTGCGTTTCAGTGCATAGTAAGTCCAAAACAAGGAGCTAAACGAGGCTGATGAGCTGAGTGTGAGTGCGCCCTTGAAAAGCGTCACGGGGCTGCAGAGCTGATGATAATTCTCTAATTGACGAGTGAAGCTCTCACTGCTCGATAAAGCCGCCCTGCTCACCGTGGTTGTTCCCTGCTCTCTCCGGCTGGCTGAGGGTGTGGTTGGGATGACTGAAGTTGGCTCGGACCACGCTGGTGTTGGCCCAGGCGGCTGCGTGTTGAGTGAACTCGGTCAGGAGCTGGACGCCACTCTGGATGAACAGCGTGCAGGTCTGCTGCAGCCACATCCCCTGGCTGCTGTTGCTCACGTCACCCTGCGAATGCAACAGGAAGTCTTGTACCTGGACTTCTGAATGGGAGGGAGACACAGAGGACACCTTGTTTAGAAGCAGTTTAAGTTTCTAACAGTCATTTCCTGTCAGTCAAGGTTTGATCATCAGCTGCGTCAAAGACCATTCATTCACACCACTTTCACAAAGTGCAAGAAAAGGACTTGTAAGAGTGTCCACAGCAGAGGAATCATGACTGAAATGGATACAGTCCAGCAGCTTCTAGATTACTTAAGTTAGCTGAAGTTACAGCGTCTTCCTGTAGCGCTGAGCACAAACAGCCGCCCATTTGAATTCATTTAAGGTTGCTTAACACTTTCTGTCTGGGTGCTGAGACCACAGTCACACACCACGAGGATCGTCATCACGATCCCAGCTGAAGTCCTAAAAGTCTGTCAAAAAATGGCCTTCGGTCTATTTTAATAATGTGCAAAATCATGACTTTAGAGCTGTAAGTCAGTTGATCCACTAAGTGATGATTTGATCACAAGAAAATGAATCTGCTTTTAACAATCCAGTTGTATTCATCAGGTAACCATGCCAAACTCATGCTGCTTCCAACTTCTAAAGTGTGTCAATTTTCTGACTTTCACCGTTTTATATCATTAAACTGAAAATCTTTGGACTTCTGGTCAGACAGGAGTCATGTTAAGAAGTCACCTTGAGCCCAGAGTAACTGTGTGACAGTTTACGGACAAAACAATGAATGATTTATGAAAGTAACGGCTTCAGCCTGACATGACTGGGACATTTCTGCTCAGGTTATTATAAATTACAGTTGCAACAAGAAGTCAGTTAATAGATTTTTGGCTTTGACAATGGATTGTACAGTAAATGAAGAGTCTCTGGGTTCTCTGTTGGTCAGACAGTGAAAGACATTTGAAGCTACAACTTTCTGATATTTAATGGACAAAGTCAATCATGTAAAAAAACAGCTGATTCATCTATAATGAAGAGAATAATTGCAGCTCTAATTAAAGCCAGATATCATCAGTCTCTATCTCTGACTGGCGTGTGAGATCACATCCTGGAGGAAACGCAAACAGCAGCTCCAGCTCTCATTTTGTTGGTAATAAACACAGTGACCTCTCGACCCCGAGGCTGAGGCCGGGCTGCAGGAGAGGTTAATGAGATTAGAGCTGGTGTGGAGGCAGGTATTATGGCTCCAGACACCACTGTGCTCTGCAGGGCCAAACACAGCAGCAGCAGCAGCACCGCTCCACACCACCTGGTACCAACAGCACTGAGCACTCTCACAGCAGGAGGAGCAGCTACCTGAAACCATCTCCATGTCAAATGACTCGTACCGTTCACGTTGTATCCCAGCGTCCCCTCCAGCTGAGCCAGCGTGTTGCCCCTGGCGCCGAGCTGCAGCAGCCCCAGAGACAAGGACACGCTCACTGGCGACACGATCAGGTTGGAGTTGTTCTCTGTCTCGGTGAGCGTCTGGTAGAGGCTGACGGCGAACCTGCTGTGCAGCTCTCCCATGCTGTCCTGTAGGCTGCCGTCACAGTGGCTCCTCTCCACCAACCAGAAGCAAATGAAGAGCGAAGTCACCGGCAGGCGACACATGGCCTCAGTGCTGCAGGAGGAGAGTGTCCACAGGGTGCGACAGGACGCCGAAAAACTAAATCCTGTGGGCAGAAAATAATAAAAAACCACAGAGGTCAGTGAGGTCAGCCAGTGTGTGATGATGTGATCCGTCTGATGCGATGCATCAAACATCAGCTTTGATTACTTCATATGTGGGTTTTGCAAACATTTGCTGTAGCGTGACATATAAAGAGACCAGGAAGATAATCATTCCAACCACAACAAGGAGCATCATTCATAACTCCCAATATGAAAATATAGAGAAATGACTCCATGCTCCTGTTATATTATTTTAACTGCTCAAATACATTTCTTCAACTGCAAAAAAAGTGTCATTTCCTGTCTATGCAATCATTTACATTAGATTTTGCAATTGAAGAAATGTATTTTAGAAGTTTAAATAATAACATAATAACTATTAACCGTAGATCAGTTAACAACTTTATAAGCAGATTTATGATGTTCTGTCATTATACCAGAAAGACTTAGATATGGTGGTGGGAACAGTGTGAGGCCAGTTCAACTCTACATATATATATATATATATATATGTATGACAGATACTGTTGTGTCATATGATGCAAATGTCCCAAACAATAAATATTATCTTGTAGACATGTCACAAGAAGAGTGGAGGAAAGTAACTAAGTACATTTACTCAAGTACCGTACTTAAGTGAATTTTCTAGGTGCTTGAGTGAGAGGGTTCTATGCAATACTTTAGTTATCTGAGCTCCACCATGACCAGCTGTAGCACTGACGTGTTGTCTGAATGTTGTAATATAACCATGATAACATTACAGTCATCTAACACTCACACAATCACCTCTGAAACTTGAAGTGTACAGTGCTGAGGATACTTAAGGTGTACTCTCAGGCCTCCTAAATTAAGACTTTCAACTGTTTCTCATGTAACACTGAAGCAGGAATATTCCCACTGAGACTCTAAATCTGTGTGACAGCAGTCCAGAGCTCTGGAACACTGTGGTGAACACATGACTCACACCTGACGACCGCTTCATGGACGTCGTGATCACCTTCGTCTCCTCAGTGAATCGCTGTGATAATCTCGGATTATGCTGATGTTGTGTGGCGTGATGTGATGTGGTGTGGTGTGTGAGCTCAGTGAGGTGCTGCCGGGTGCAGCTGTGCTCCTACCTGCGGACAGGTGAGGTAGTCTCCGTGTGACTCCAGCTGTTCTGTCAGACTGCCACCAGACCATCCAGCCTGTGCGGGGCCGCTGTGTCCTGTGTGTCCCCGGCTGGTGTCCCTGACTCAGTCCTGAGCTGTCAGTCTGTGGTCCGGTCCTCGGGTCGTGTCTCTGTGAGGCTGGCTGTGGTCATAAGACCTGTTTAAAGGGGAACGCTCCGCGCCGTGTTCGCGGTCTCCGTCGGCGATGTCCGTACCACTCGTCCGGGATTCCTGCAGCCCCGGGGCTATAAGGAGCCAGGCGGAGGGAGGCATGTCACTGAGCAGCAAATCCCAAACCGGGCAGGGCGAAGGAAAAACACCCACATATGCGCGCAAAGCACAGCACAGCACGGCACGGCACGCATGCACGTTCTCTGTACTGTAATGCGTGTTGTTGCGGTGTGTTCTTATGGAAACAGGGAAACAGACACAATATTACATGATCATGAATATGTTACAACCTAAAGCTTTAAATCAGTGGTTCTCACAGTGGGGTCCGGGGAACCCTCAGGGGTCCTTGGGGTCGTTTCCGGAGGTCCCCAGCAAAAGTGAATAATTTAATTTCTATAAAGTTTTTCCACATGTTCCACAATGACATGAATGATTGTGTGGCTGTTTTGGGTTTTTATGCTCTTTCTGTAAAAAACATCTCACAGTATAATTCCCCTCAGATGGGGTCCAGACTGCACTCGGTTTAAAATATACATTTTAGTCATAGCTAATGTGGTGAACTGAGCCTTTAAATGGACCTGCAGGAGAGAGTCCTGGTGTGTTCACTGACAGTGCTGACATGTTAGTGGGATTCATGATTTCACTCCTGTGTAGGTGATGAACTTATGGGACAAGACAAGATGCTGCCACACTAAGTCCTGGACTCCTGTCATCACCATGAGGTGACATTGTATTAACTAATATTCACTGGATCACCAGATTCTGCTTAAAGGCAAGAAAGGCAAACACTGTGCATGACAGTAAACTCTGGGTGGGGAGGAGGTCGAGTGGGATGCTGGGGCTTGTGTCAGTATTAACAGGATCTTGTCTTAAACCTTAACCAAGTACTTCTGCTGCCTTAACCTAACCAAAATGCGACTGTCTGCTGAAACCTTTTCCAGTGAGCTTTATTTTGACAGTCACAGCAGACATTTCGTATTATTCCTGACAGTGGAATGAGAACATATATTTTTCACACCCAGGTGAGACAAGCTATACTAACATGGTGAAAAGGCAGGCCTGTGACACCAGAATAGTAACATTTCCTCAAGAGCAATTTAATTTGCCTTTATTTTACAGGGAGGTAAATATCAGTGCAGAGGCTAGACAGCAAGGAGGCAGGGAAATTACAGATACAAGATTTTATTATGAAAAAGGTTTGTGGGTAGCAGGGAAGGGAGGCAGGGCTGATGAGAAGAGGGACAGGAAGAGTGGGCAGAGAGACACATCAGGGAATACAACAACAACACATTAAAGACGGCTTGAAGCATCGCAGCACTTACTGGTATCAGAAAGACAAGCAGCCACATGGAGGTGGAGGGCTGAGGACTGGTGACACACTGCTGGTGTGGCTCTGCTCTGACTCAACACACACACACACACACACACACGCACACACACACTAAGACATCCTTCCTCTTATACAAGTCATTTGTCCTTTTGTTGCCATGATCAAAAGACATTTGTGCTGTGCGCATCACACTGCTGCGTCAGTGTCACTAATTGGTGTCACTGTGTGGAATGTGGACTCACTCATCATATAACAGCATCTCAGCCAGCGGGAAGCATTTTATTAATGCTGTGCACACACATGCAGGACAGACATTTAGAAAGAACATGACACGACAAGGTACAAAACATAAAACTGCGGTCAACAGCCATGCTCACTGTCCTGTTGGGCTGTACACAGGCTAAAATCTGATGCTGGCACGGCGACCGGCATGTTTTTCCAGGTATAATATAAGCTGTGCTTACCATCTATACTGATTTAATTATTTTTTTATTCCCACACAACATCAAACCACTGAGGCGGATGGGAAAGTGGAAACCGCATTTAATGTTAGCCAATCCCATAGCTGTTGAAACATTTCACCCAGACCTCGCGGTGTTGCTTACAGAAGAGTCAGAGGTACACCAGTCATCAGGATACATCCTCTGAGGACCATGAATGTCCCGGTAAAATGTCCTGACATCCAATAGTTGCGTGGATATTTCAGTCTGGATCAAAGAGGTGAGAAACAGACTGATTCCACTTCTATTCGAAAGCGACAATAACACGTCAGCCAAAACACTTCTCCTTAATCCACTGACGCCAGTTAAGTCTTTAAATTCTGACATTAAATCGATAAATCTTCACGAGAGAGCCAGGATATACTCATATCAGCATTTAAACGTTATATTTGTTCTGTATATATTATATACATATATATAGGACCTTTATCAAGCACGCAGTGCTTTACAAAACTGAAAAACAAACAATGAATAAAAAAAGCTCTAGGCAATAAAAACAGAAATTCAGAGCAGATCAAATCACTGAGAGGCGGCTTTAAACAAGTGTGTTTTCAAAGTGATTTAAAAGAAGAGAACTAGTTTGTGTTTCTTCCTGATGCCAGGCAGCAGCTCATGGAAGCTAGCCTCCTGCTGCAGCCTCTGTCATTATGCTACTCTGAACAGTCATGTGGAGGTCGTGTGAGAAAAAAAAACAGCTGACCAACAGCCTCTGAAAGCGATGTGCGTCAATTTATTAAATAATACATTAATAACAAATAAACTGCCACACAGACACTTACAGGACTGACCAGATGGTTTAACTCCTCATTATACAGGTATATATAGTTTATGCTAAAACTGTACTTTACTTGTGCACCGTAGAGACGATGAACCATCAGTTCCCAACGACTTCAGGACGCACAGCTGTGATGCAACAGGACACGTTCTTCTGTGAGCCTGCGGCCCGCTGGGCTCGTTTGTTTTGATGGATGAAGCTGAGTTATTGTATCCGGAGCTGTTGCAGAACCATTCAGCCCTTTTTCAGTTTAAAATCTTTCACACTAAATCACATTTTCCCCCCAGATATTTCTCATTACACACCAGAACAACACAACTGTGTCCGACTGTTGTGTTCAGTCATTGCACAGCTTGTATGTGACAAGCTAATATTTTTCGCAACATTGATGTTACTCTCAGTACTGTTCTTTTTTTTTTATTTTGGAGGGAGGTCAACTGTTTGTCACGCAGCTGTGTGGGACTGCATGTGGGCACCCTGCATCTCGGACGGCACCGTCTCCTGAATACCAGACTTTTTCATTACAAACTTTTTAGACATGTTATTATTATCATTATTTTTTTATTAATGCCAAGTCTCACTCAGCAGTGTTTCAGAGACTGTTGTTCCCACTCACTCTGTTGTACTTTCTGTCTTTACAAAGGCTGCACCCGCCAGCCCACAGCACCCAGTCTCTACATCCAGGATTACCATGACGACAGAGGGGGATGCAGACCACATGAGAAGGATGGAGGACTACGGGAGCAGCTGGAGGGTGGTGGTCACCTGCATGAAACTGGTGACTGATGCAGCCCTGACATACTCCTTTGGAGGTCTGCTATTGGCTGGTTCAGTGCTTATCAGTGGAGGAGAGGCACAGTGGGCACACATGATTTTAGTCCCTCTTTCAACACTGGAGTCAGCATTTAGTGATCACACTTAAACTTTCCTTAATGTTACTTTAAGGTTATTTTCACAAAACTAAAGCAAGTCCCGCTCTACATTAAAGGTTAAATTCACCCACAAATGAAAATTCAGATGATGATCTGCTGATCAATTCTGGCGCTTCACAGCTGAAGTAGCTGGGGACTTGTTTTAAGTCAAACGGCTCCATGCAGTCCAATGCAAGTCTCCAGTGATCCCAAACTGATCTGGGTTGGACCGCTGTTTCTCGATTAAAGGAGAAAAGTATGCAGCTCTAAAATGTTTAGAAGTTCTCTAAAGAGACCCAAGTGTTTCGCACTGATGGGTTTGATTTTATGTTCCAACTTGCAGTGTTTTCATCAAAGGCCACAAGTATTATCATAAATCCACGGCATCGGGAGGCGACTTGGTTTGTTGTTTTTGATATAGTGGAACATGAATTATTCAAATGACTGAGCAGCTCACCTGCAGAACAGGGCTGGTCCGACTGACTTATGTGGACGTTATGGCAGTGTTAAATTTAGCAGCAGAGGATGGGTTAAAAATTCTAGAGCTCCTTTTGGGGACAGTGTGACAAGCAACACGAGGCAACACAATATATAAGACACTGGTGGCCAGAGAGAAAGGGATGTGCACATTTCTATGTCTGGACAATATACCACGAGATGACAATAGACCACGAGCTTTAGTGTGAGTAAGACCAGTCCGACCACATGTTAAGTGAAAAGACTCTAAAAGCTCCCGGCCCAGCAGACATGTACATTAAAATCAACAAGAACGAGCAGCTGATCATGAAGAGATCTGGAATTAAATCATGACATAAGAGAGATTTATTACCAGAGATCTTATATGAGGGAGAGCTATATTGGCAAAGGAAGGCACAGAGTTGTATTGAACCTGGATATGACAGGAGTTGACCACAGCGGTTTGTCTTGTCTTGTCTAGAGAGTGAAGACTTGTCTGTTGCCCTGTAGTTCACCTATAATCAATGTGCTGTGGAGTGATCTCCCCTCGACTGTCCCTCCTAATTGGGGACATGACAGTCAGCAAAATAACTGTGGGCATTTTTTCCCATGGAGGGAACATGATTGGTAGCCATCAGGTATTTGGCTGCTTTGTCCGACGGGGAATTCCGGCCATTACTGGACTTGACTAATTAGTGGAGCCATGGCTTGGCTTCATTAAACGGAGTCGCCACATTCTTTAAAAACGCCCCGACTCCGCACACAGGAATGTGCACTTTGAAGAACTGGGATTGAGGAGATGAGATGTCACGGTAGCTGACCAAAGACAAACGTTTGAAGAGACGCCACCATAAACAGCAGCTTTCATCTTGGCCGTGGCGAGGCCTCTGGAGGAACAGTTAGTACGTTAGAGTTCATGTTTGTGATTTGTGCTCTCTGGCCGTGATCCCTGGACCGGCGGCAAAGCAAACTGCCGCCGCTCCGAGGGGTCAGGACGGAGCAGAGCTCACACAGGACCTGCACACTCAACACCATCATTGATCTGCGCTGACTGTGTTCTCTCAACTGCTTCATGACGACCCGCTGATACTAGCAGCACAGTCAGTCCGTCTCTGTGAGCAGTCGGTTCACCCCACAGTTTGGTCAGCTGCCACGCGGTTACAGCCAGGCCAAGCTGAAGCAGCGGCCCAGCATGCCAACCATTGTACCAGGCTGAAACATGGACAACTACCAGATGGATTTCCATGAAATCTGGTGCAGACTTTCCTGGTGTATCTCGCAAGGCAACTAGGTCTGCGACATGACGTGAACACGTTACCTACTGAATCCATCCTGCCCGACTCAAAGCTACGTGTTTTCGGCTGTTGGGGCCAATCGGCATCTGAGAGGAAGTGGCAGCTGTGGGCGTGGTTTAGGTGTGGCGACCAGTGAGGGAAGCGACTGTGTGAGGCCAAAAATTGCTGTTCATAAAGGGGTTAGCATAGATGCTATATTCTCAGTTCTATCAGAGCCGGAGAGTTTATTTCACTGAAAGAAGAGCAGAGAACAGCTGAAGTTTTTTTTCGCTAACTGGTGGTGGCGCTCTCTACTGCGTCACGTGGCTTCACATGTCATTGGTTGAAGTTAGCCCATTACAGATGGTGATACTCAGATGCTTCGTCCACTCACCTACCAACTATTTTTTGAGCGAGCCTGAACTTTTCCAGTTTCATGGGAGACTTTCCTAACAAACCACCAGGTTCTTTCACGATTCCAGAGACTGAATCCAGAGACTTTGGTGGTTCTCTGACTTTTCTTCTGGCCCTGCTGAAGGATCGACATGTTTTGTTTCGAGTGTGTTCTTTTGATAATTATTGGATGGATTATAATTGTCCCCCACAGGAAGAATCATAAAATCCTCCAATCTCTCTTCTAGCTTCATCATGGTGTCTACATTTTTATTCATCCAATAATAAACATGGTGAACATTGTGTCTGATAAACATCAGCATGTCTTTACATCAGCTACTAAAACTCACAGAGCTGCTCCATGGCTGTAGGCTCTCAGTCTTCTTTATTTTATTAATTCTGCTTTTGAAGTCTGAGAACATTCAGTCCAGGTCGTGACTGTGGTCAGAGTCCAGTCCAAGACTCCCGTCTGCAGCTCTGTTGATGCGGTAAGAAGAACAGTGTGCACCAGAGAACATCCTCAAAACAGCTTCAGAACAATATAGTTAAGATGTTCTGTAACTGTCGTCACAACATTACAGGTTTGTTCTTCATGACGTCTGCTTTCCACTCAACCTCCTCAACAGCTTTTCAGAACATTGTTATCACCTCTGTTAATATATATGTCCGTGGAAACGTTGTGAAACATCCGCACCAACACTGACGAGGAAATGTTTCCTGATAATAATCATGGCATGATCGTGGATAACATTAAGAGATGTCACTCTGCATTTGGTTTGATGAGACTACAATATTATCAAGATGAAACAGCATTCATGAGTACATTTCTAATTGTTCTAATCTTTAGCCGCACCTCCTGAGAAAACATGGATGTTTCAGCATTGCTAAGGTTCAGGATTTAATCAAGTGATGCATATCACGGAAATGTCCTCAACATTAATACTTAGAAGTGGTTGTGCACGTCAGTCTGTTTCCAGGAGCTTATCATGACTCCCTGAGAGTTTTTCCTCCCATTGGTAAATCTGTTCATTGATGAGTGTCTGTGTGACTCTGCGACACCTCCGCCTTCCTCCACACGGCAGCAACTTAATCCCTAACTAACGGAGACTGTCCCCAGGCTCTCCATTCACACCGTTCACCCCAGTCCCCTCTCCACCAGCTGACCTTTGACCTGGCAGGGAAATGATAATGAATGGAGGAGGAGGAGGAGGAGGAGGAGGAGGGGGCAGTTCATTGACCTCAGGAATTCTCTGAGGTTTGTGGTCTGTGTTTTATCCAACAAACAGGAAAGTATCTGGTGAGGAAATGTCATGTAACGGCCATGAAGACGAAAAATAAATAACAGTGAAGACAAAGAAGAGGAGTTAAAGTTAGTCCCGCACTTCACCTAACCTCTGTGATCCTGATCACCAGTGTCGTAAAGCCGGTTTGTCATCTGGTTCTGCTGACTGGGTTTTCTAATCCCGATACGAGCGTGCTCATATTAAAGAGGCAGAGTTTAATGTGAACCAACCAGGGGAGAGCAGAGAGGAAGGAACGTGTCTGACTGAAATGTTGCTTTTGGCATCATGGTAGATGATTCACGTCACGCTACTACAAACCTGAGCTAAACCCAAGCTCATGTCTTGAGTCTTCACCGTCGACCCTCCACCTCACCGTATGACAGTGAGAACATTAATATGCAATGTGAGCTTGGTATGAGATATATTGTAGGAATGTCAACATGGTACTTAGCCTGTGACATAACATTAACTGCCAACATTTCATCCCTCTGACTGGGCTGCTTACTGCTAAGTACACTCAGTTTTACAGCAGCCTGTGTGAAGTTGCGTAAATGAATAGAGTTTTAGCAGCAGAGATGCACTGAGCCCAGTCAGGCTGCGATTCAGCTTCACCTCCAGTGCCCTACTTCCCCGCAGGCTCCGGGGCCTTTGGGAGGGATTAGAGGGGATGCTGGTGTGCAGGCCGGGCCAGGCTGCAACAACGCCAACAGCGCTGTGAGCCGGTGTCGCCAGAGCGATCTGCCAGGTACGCCACGGCGGATTAGAGCCACTAGTGCTGGCACTGTGAGAGGGGCGACGTGAGGGGACGTGGCCCACGTAGTCCTCACCTCTCAGGAGCACCATGGGAACATGTTGGTGGCTGTTAGTCTGAGCACAAGGAGGAGGACGGGACTGTGAAGACAGCAGCTGATCAACACATTTAAAACACATGGAGAAATATTCCTTGAATTGGTCTGAAATCAATTCTGCTGTGACAAGGAGGAGGAGGAGAGACCTGCAAGACAGTGTTCGAACAGTTCAACTGCGGAGGGCCAGAAGGACGCAGGTTAGTGAGGTGTTCATTGTTTCTGTTGCACTACAGCTCCATCTGCTGCCATCTGGTACTGAAGTGGAAGCTGTCCCTGGCTGGCTCTGTTTATATCTGTGACAGTCGTCCAATCACAGGAGCTCTATAGAACATCTTCCCTCCAGACACCCACCAGATTATTACCAGGTTTATAAACAGTTGGTGTGATTTCTGTCATAAAAACACGGCTGACATTTTAATTCAATCACGTCTCTTTTGCAAAGGAGTTCCACTTATTGACCTCCTCACTCATCAGACTTTACAGAAATTCAGTCATTACAGCAGCTCAAGAGTCAGCAGCTGACGGATAAAAACAAGACAAAAATAGAATCGTATAAGGTAATAGTAATAATAGTACCTACACATTCTTTTCATATACAGATATGACAGAGACACACAATTTCACACGCACAGTGTATATAAGTATAAATGTGTAACAAACTGCAGAAACGTATTTTATTTAAACAGAGACAATGGGATTGAACAGAATAAAAGAAGGAACTGCACGAGTTTCACTGCATCAAGTATGTTCTGTATATATTTTGTATTGACTGTATATTACAGTCAGTAAGTGATGTTAATACTCATACAGCGCTGACAATTGAAATGCACTAAACACACACAACTGTAGCTTCTGGTCCCACCCCTGCTTTTCCTCTCTCTACCTCCTCCTCCCTTTGTTCTCCTTCTGTTTGCATATAAAGGATATATTGCTTTTGGTTTAATCAAATCATTATTTATACTTTTTATTTAACAATGAGCTGAGCTAACACCTGCATCTTCCCATCTGGTACTGTAGTAACACAAGTGCCAATACATTTACCTGGTACTTGCTTCTTGTTCCTTACTTCTGGAAATGCCACCTCTGCCTGCACTCACTTTGAGAGACACCAGTAAAAAAGACGGCAGATTAAGGCTACACATTCAACTAAAGCTTTTACTGTAAAAGGACAAGCATGTAAAGTATCTCTGGATCTGAGCTCACAGACTGATCTGTTTTCCAGACGTCCTCATGTTGAAGCCACACATCACACCGCCCCGCGTGCTGGTGGGCTGATGACAGCCAGCGTGCACTGTTATTGGATTTCCCCCTTCAGACTGTGGAGACCTCACAGGGAGACTCGCACCTGTTATAGTGCTCAGACTGAAGACGCTGAGGCTGAGCTGACACAAGAGACACTACACACCTCGGCGACGCAACTCCGACACACGGGGGTGCTGTTTGAACCTTTAGGATGGATTATCTGCGTTAACTCATTTAGAGATGAGTTTAAAATCAGGATGCAGCTCTTTAATGATGATGTACAAATCCAATATTCAAATGAAATCTTTAAAGTTCAACACAAGAGGGCAGCATTCTATTACGTTAAAAGACAGTCAGGTAAATAGAACAGCTTGACCTCACATTATAATTCTGTTATTATCTGTATTTGTTAACTTTTTCTACACTTAATAATTTTTATCATGTTTTCTTCTTTGATAGTCAGATTGTATTTTTAACCTCCCTGTGAAAGCACCTTTTATTTTGAATTGACTTCAAATGTATCACCTCATCGTCAACCAAACTATAAACCTCGTAAAACTTTTTCTCTTCGCGTTAAGGTCAAGCAGGACTGGAGTAGGTCACCCTCGGTTATTTCTTCAGGGCTTTTTAATTTGAAGGTATAATGAAGCAGCCAGTCTCATGAGAGTAGAGGAACCTTGACAGATTAATAAACAGATCCAGAAGCTCGTGTTTGTTTCTGACCTCTCAGCAGAATGGCAAACTGGGCAAAGTCTAGTTGCATTCACTCCCCTGACCTGCCTGTCAGTATCTTCTTCCATCTGTGGCTGCTGATCTGATATATTTCTATTAAATCGTCACGTGAAGACAAATTATCATTAACCCTGCAGCTCGATTGCTGCTTTTCAGTTCAAAGCTCAGAGTTAGGGTGTGTGTGTAAGTGCTTGTTTCTTAGTGCCAAACCTTGTTTTAGGTAGCAAACACACCTGTACAGATACACCTGTTATCGGCCCACTACCTGCCAACAACCAGACAGCAGAGGAAGTGAGGAAGAACATGCAGCAGAGACCAAACCAGAGCTAAAAGGACAGTGAAGATCAGATGTACATTAATCCACACAACACTACATGAATGTTATGTGAGTGTGTAAAGACATACAGCTTATTTTATATGTGTTTCTCAGTGCTGGGTGTTTTTTTTTTTTAGCTCATCTCTGTCATATGTATGGATGACTTCACAAGGACCAACAAGTGTTCAAGCCACAGAGCTGCATGTCATCTGTTTCCAGGGTTGGAGGAAGGAATCCTCAGCTTCAGTGAAAGTACTAATGACGAAATACTGAATTACAATTGAAAGTCCTCCATTTAAAGTGCCACTTAAGCAAAAGGAAAATGTTGATACAGTATCGAAAGTGTGAGTAGTGTTCCAATATATTATTATTGACGGACGGCAACTAATGGTGTTTTCATTATGGATTTATCTTCTGGTTATTTTTATTTTGTTTTATTGTCTATTGTTTGGTTAATAATATTCAAGCAAGAAGAAATAGTCCCGAGCTCATAGTGACACCTACAGTTGCTTTATTTTCTCTGGCCAACAGTCAAAAGCTTGAAATGGTTCTTTACTAACTGGGATTTATCACATTGATAAGCTGAAAACAAGAAATATTTCAGACATTTGTGAAGGGGGAAAAAAATGAGCTAAAAGATGACTCCATGACCAAAACACTAATCAGCTCATGGACTGACTGTTTGACAGCTTTGTGTCTTTTATGATCAGTGTTGGGAAGATTACTTTGGAAATGTAGTTGGTTACAATTACAAGTTACCCTGTTGAAAATGTAATAGTAGTGTAACTATTTCAATTACTTTCTCAAAGTAATGTAACTAATTACATTTGATTACATTATGATTACTTTTCTTTATTTTGAATGAAATCTCTCAACTGCTAACCATTTTCACATTTTAAGACCTATAGTGTGATTAACCTTTCAGTTCAAAGGTTTAACCATATGAGTCTGACCTTAGGCCTGTGCTGCAAAGGAGGCTCACTTCCTCACTAAATGGAGCGACAACGGACTGATTTCAGCCAAGAGGAGCAGGTTGTTTCAATGGAGAGAGTATGAGCGATACAAAAAAGCCTGATCACAGCCTGAAGCAACAGTGTTCCTGCAAATATGACAAGAGGAGGCTGATTTTAATTTCTGACAGCTCTACATTGAGCTGCTTTTAAATATGAAGCTTTAGAGCAACAACAACTGTTGTGTTAAACTGTGTTTTATATTGTTTTCATATATTTCACTGATCGCAATTATAAAATGCCAGTGTGTGTTTTATTGAAAGCGAGGCTGGTGTGCGTATGAAAATAGGTTACAGTGGGTTTTTTAGGTGCTGTAGCTACAAGCAAATCTCATGTTGTCTCTGTACAAAGACCTTTTTAAATGTGAGAAAACAGAGTAGACTACTCAAGATTTGCGTTTGGGCAACACATAACAGGCGAAACAATTAATTTATTCGTGGCCACATTAAGTTAAATTATCTGTCCTGCTGCGAGCGCACAACTTCTTTCAGTGGTTACTGACTGTATATAAAAGTAAATAGGCTATAGCCTAACAAATGACCTCCTGACGCGAGTCGGATCATCAGCTGAGCAGCGTATCCCCTCAGCTGAACATCTGTAGAGACGCTCAGAGAGAAAGTAAACAGCAGCGTATCAGCACGATCTCTCCCTCCGTACAAATGCTCCGTTCTGATCCAGCCCCACTGGACTTTCAAAGTAAAGGTGACGCCAGTTGTAAATGAGTTAAATAGTGAAACAGCGGCGCTTTTATAGCCGATTTTATGATTAAACTCTGAACAGAACCTGGTCGGGACCAGGTTATGAGCTAAGCATAAGTTACCATGGTGATCTAGCCGGGTTAAAAGAGAGCTACCTTTGTAATACAGGGAAGCCTGGCTTCTGTCTGTATTAAGTGTTTTTTGTATTTCCAGCCCAGGAACATCTTGTGCGCCGCCGACACTGTTGCTGCTGACTGCCGCCGTGCGGTTTGTAGGTTGAGTCGAATGGCACATGACCAGACAGAGCCAATCACAAGCGTCAGTTTTGGCAGGAGGATGTTGATATGAAAATAACTAAAAACAAACATGAATCCAGGGGGGCGAAAAACTATTTGATAAATCCGAGCTTTTGCGGCGATTTTTCAAATGTAACTTAAGTTGTAATCATTGAAATTTCCAAAAGCAACTGTAATTTAATTACATATTTTCTCCCAGTAATGTAACGGATTACAATTACGTACATTTTGTAATTAAATTACGTAACGTCGTTACATGTAATTCGTTACTCCCCAACACTGTTTATGATACACCATAATTTTAATTTCTTCATAAGTGTTAAAATCTGAATAACTAGCGGGGTATGATGCAGTGTGACTGAGGTATAAAGTGTCATGAACTGGTGCAACACAAGTAGTAGGAGTAATTGTAATCAGTTACATTCCACAACTGTCTACTTCTGAGCTGAGCTGCATTACTTTGTTGTTGTGGCTTTTAGATCCTTCGGTTTCTTTGACTCGTGATAGAAAGACATGAAACGTTAAACTGCTTGTTAGTCACTTTGCTGTCATTCTAACTAACTTGATGAGATACTTTTGGCCCCCCGGCTTTAAGACAATCACTGTTACACTCTCTGCATATGTTCTGTGCATAAATACAGTTTATTATATTCTCACACTGATGCTGGACCCATTATAGTTGTTCAGATAAACACTTTAAATAAAATGGAGAGTCGAGGTTCTAAGTTTACCTTAAAGTGTTAGGAAGGAGAAAAAAGGTTTATTGAGTAGTGTTTCTGTACAGTTATGTGATTGTAATTCCATGTACTTATATATAACCTGACATTTACAAAGCTTTAATCTACATGCAAAAACCTTCACAAATACACGAGAACATGAGATACAGTTTGTGCTCACTGTTAGTTTACCTATCAGACACCAGGGGGCAGAGTGGAGCTGCGAGTCCTCTCGGCTTCTAACTACACATCAAATGTAGAATTCTTGGTCCTCATCTTCGTCTTTGTCCGCCACTGGTGCACTGATGATGCTGCAGCTGTCAGACTGGTTCATAGACACATCGCTCAGTGACGGAGATGCACTCGTGTGCACACTGGTGCTTTGGACACGTAACCCAGACATGGCAGAGGGGGTGTGGGTGGTGAAGCTGTGTGGAGTCCGGCCCAGTGTGGCAGCCTTGTAGGCGCTCTCTGGAATGCCAGGAGAGAGGGAGGGTCCGATGTCTTCTGGTGGTGCCGATAATGGCCGAGACATTTGTGGCAGGCTGGATTTGATGTACGCAGACACCACTGTAAGGTCCACAGCACTGCCCGGACTTACTTTGTCCCCCGTATCAACGTCCGTCTCCTCGGCTCCGACCAGAGCGTCCACATTGAGCCTGAAGGGCGGCATGAGGGAGTGGCTTCTGTTGAGGGAGTGGCTCTTGTTGTGGGGGCTGGGAGAAGGGCCAGGAGAGGAGCAGGTGGAGCGGGAGCTGGCTGAGCCGAGGTTGGGTAGAGAGAAGAGGGAGTCGGACCGGTGGCCCCTCCACTGGCTCCTGTCCGGGTGGTGCCGGTCGGCCCACTGCTCGTCCAGTTCCTCGCAGGCCAGAGGGTGGGGGCTCTGGTGGACTCTGAGACGGGACGTCGCCCGGTGGTGGTGGTGCCGACGCTGCCTGTAGGAGGCAGCGTTGCGGGTGAAGGTGGACGGAGCCGAGGCTGATTCAGTGATGGATGATGATGTGTGACAGGGATCGTGTTGGTATCCGAAGTGTGCAGCTTGGACCTGAGCAGGCAGACAAGAAATCGATGAGTATATAGACTGTCAAGTTTATTTAAATCAGAAGATTTACCAGAGGAAGACTGCAACAAAGGCTTCTGTCTTATTCTAGGTGATTACACATGATCTGTTCTTCTGAAAGATGAAAGCCTGATTATGTCACTTAAAGAAGCGATACTGCCTTTAGCCAAGTGTCCAGCACAGCTGTGGTTACTAAAACACTGATGCAGAAACATGGTGGGCGGTATCAGCTCAGGCCTGTGAGAGCTGGCCAATCAGAGCAGACAGGGATTTGCAGGAAGGGGGCCCTTAAAGAGACAGGAGCTGAAGACAGCTCAGACAGACAGAGGAGGAATAGAGTATCAGAAAACAAAACCTTTTTGTTTTTCACATTAAATTGTGAATTCTATATTTCACTGCAAAACTCATTAAATCTAACTAGTCTGACTGAAAATCAAAAGATATACCTTGACTTGCCATCACAGGAGAAGCACAGATGGAACCAATCACATTAACGCTGGCTCCATGAAGTGTCTCAGTAAGCCCTGACACTGAGCCAGCATACAGAGCAGGCCTTGGAAGTGGCTCATCCAAATGGATTGCACTTCTCATTAAGGTTACTGATTACAGCTGTGCTTTTCCTGCTGTCACATGTGAAATTGTCTGCTGTTAAAAGGCTCTCTGACAGTAAAAGACTTCAGCAGCACAGCAATACAAATAATTACTCTTGATTTCAGAAAGTTATTGAAACAAGTTGAGAGAGCCTGATTTTAAGAGGACAGAGCTTGTATATAATGAGACATTGTGCAAAGGTAAACTTGAGCTCAACAGAAAATGGACCTGACTAAAACTGTGTGTACACACTAAGACCAAAATACGCACACACATTCTTTATGTCAGATTTCAATGGCTGTGGATTCCTCTGATTCTGTTTCATAAACCTCATTGTTGAATAGGCCACATGTGTTCAGGCTTACGTTACATCAAGGACGTAAAAACATGAGTTTATGTATTAATACCACCACTCATTTGACCAGTCGATAAGAAGAAATCATACAATTTAACGCTTTCCTCCATGAGGTATCAGAACAAGTGACGTTACATGGTTTGGTTCTTCAGAGACAGATGTGGTAAACCATGAGCAGTGATATTTCATTTCTAATTATTGAATGTCAGAGAGATAATCAATGCAAACTAATGGATCAATGAAAACTAATATTGAAAGGGGCACATTGCTTCATAATTGATTATAAAATCACATGACACATTGGAGACTTTGCACACATCCTGGTGTCCCACAGCTCTGCCTCTTTGGAGTTTCAATGCATACAGTCAAGTATGAACCGGTCAGTTCTGCTCACCTCACTGAAAGATTTTGTTGTTTGATACAAGCAAATGTCTTAGGAGTACAAAGTATTCAGGGTTGCAAGATCAACTTGATAACAGGATATTGTACTCATTAATTTATTCTGATAATGCAGTTATAGCCGATTATTCCCCCAATACAGTAAGTGGCACTCTGCCAGTTTAACATTGGTTTTGTGTCTGCCACTAAGCTGTGGGCGGTGGGCGGGGGGGGGCAACAAGCACAGCGCGCTAGCGGGTCCAAGAATGTTGTTACAGAGGAAGACAACACTATAGCAATTTGCAATACATGTTTCACAAGGGTTCAAGGGGGAGGGAAAAAGTCTGTGGGCTTTAATAATAATTAATAAAGTCACATAAAAAGTCGTCATTGCCAGTGTATTAAAGGATACGGAAGAGGATTCTGACTTTAATCTCAGAATTCTGAGATTAAAGTCAGAATTCCCTAATCCTCTTCCGTAAAAGGAGGACGTTTTCCTCACTACAAGAGGAGAATAGTAATCTCTCCTGACACTGTTCTTTGTTTTTGTGGGTAATAGCGATGTTAGTTAGACGGTTAGAGTTTTGGAATCAATAATTTTTTAAACCTAAAAGATCTTTAGAATGACTTTTTTGGTCACATATTTTTCTTGTTTGTAGAAGGGGCTGTGGCACTGTTATTCTCCCGTCTTTGTTGTCCTCCCTCAGAGGTAGTTATCCATGAGGTCACAGGGGTCGCAAAGAAATAAGGTACTATTCACGACTATTAACCTCTCCCTGTAGGGAAGCAGGCCTCCCGCTACATGCAGGCAGCACAGGGACAGGGGAAGAATGGGGTATGAGGGAACCAAAAAAGGGGTTCAAAAAGCCCCCACATGCTCCCTGTTCTCAGCCAGGACACTTTATGAATCACACAGGCAGCTGGAGAAATCATCAGCATCCGGAGGAGCCCCATGTGTATCGCACCTCCACTCAGAGTACAAACTGCTGCTGAAAACCACAACTCTGCAGTCTGATGATCATCCACACAACAGCAGGTCTGCAGAACCAATATGGTGAATTCCCCTCCACTCTGACACAAACACAGAAATACTCTTTTTTTCACATATCGGGCAGCCGCTGCAGTATTCACATCCCTTTCTCATCCATGTTTTCCTTCTCCCCAAGTCTTAAAATGCACCGCTCCTCCTCCTCCTCCTCCTCCTCTCACTGCTGATAGTTTCTCCATGTTTCTGTTCTTACATCTGCTCCATCAGCCGCCTTTTCAACCAGACAATACAAACAGCGGCGGCGACTTTCAAGACTGCAGCCTCAAGACTGTTATATCCGAGAGAACGGAGATGCAGGAGAGTTTGCAGATGTTCAGAACAATAGATATCCTTGAAGCAAAAACAGTTAAAGTTAAACTGTGATTTACCACCTTGTCATAACTGATGCTGGATTTTTAACGTTAATAAATGTTCTCTCCAATCATGAAGGACAGGAATAGTTATCACGGCATATGACTTTAAATCCAGATGCATCATCACAGATTCATTATACGAGCACTTTCTACCATAAGAGATGTCTGCTGCTTCAGTTTTCTGCTTTTCAGCGTTTGCAAATAGAAGTTGTTTTTATGTAAAGAAATCATCTTTGGCTCTGAAAAGTTGACTCTGATGGGAAAGGCAAAACTATGGAGATTTATTTGAACTATATTATATAATATATCTTTTAAATAGTATGAATACAGTAGAAACCGTTTCATAAACTTTAATACAGTAACTGATAATAGACTCTTTATACATAGTCAATTGTAAATGGTGTGATAACAGTCTATTTTCATATGGTGCCTCCAGGTGGTGCTATATGAAATGTCTGTGGACCACAACAATGCGTGTGTGTGTGTGTGTGTGCTTGTGTGTGTTTGTGTGTGCCCAGTTTCATGGCAATCCGCCCAGGTGTACTGAGACCAAAATCACAGATTTTTTGTCAGCTTCACTGAAGTCAGTGGGATTCATTCTTTGTGGATCACGAACGTTTGCACAACATTCAAGCCAACTCATTGGAACACACATAGAATACAGCACAATGAAGCTGTTGACTGTTGACAGAGTGTCTCCATAGCAACAGAGTGGATCTCGTTAAAGAAACACCTGTTAATGTGTCTAGTGGAGTGGCCTCTCAGCTGATTGAGACCAGCTCTCTCAGGACCTGATCCTGTGGACAAACACTGGGTGATGCTTCTTTTCATAAACAGCTGTTTCGGTTACCTCATCATGTCAACAGCTGTTTTTGGTGAAAAAGCACTAAAGTTACACAAACAACAACACACATTATTTGTGTGTGTGTGTGTGTTGTTGTTGTTTGTGTGCCCATGTGTGTTATCTACTCCGGTCATCTGCGTGCATGTGTGGGTGAAAGCGTGTTCCTCTGTCTGCTAATGCGACGTGACAGGATCTGTCCAGTGTTTTCCGTTAGGGCAACGCGCTACAATGCTGCTGAGGAGCCGCAGCAGGGGGTGCTGGGTAATGAGGTTGTTGACATGGCGATGATCAGACCCTCACTCTCGTAAGATTTAGTTATCTGGGGAAAAGCAGGGTCAGCCAGAGATCTGACCTCAGTGAGCCAAATACAGCCCAAATGAACACATGTCCATTTGTGCTGTGAATAAATGTAGTCGGGCGCTGTGTGAAACATGTAAAAAACATATAAATAGCTAATCTGTTTTGACATAGAATCAATAGATTGCAGTGCAGAGACAATATATCAAATGTTTTGACTCATCAATCTCATCAGTGACTTTTGTAAATATATCCTGTATATATCATGATTCAAACATGTTGGGACAGGAGCATCAACAGACTGTGAAAGAAACAGCTGTTTGGAGCGTTCCACAGGTGACCAGGCTCAGTGGTCACAGGTGAGGGTGTCATGACATGATGTTCAGGATGAGGCGAGGTTAAACACTTTGTCAGACACAGGCTAAAATGGGACTATTTGCTGCGGTTCTATTATACATGATGGTGTCCCAAGATCACAGCAGATACGCGGTTTGGGCAATCACAATTTGGCATATTAACCATCTTCTGACATTTAGATACATGTAGAAATAATAGATGAATGGATTCATTGATGAAGAAAAATGTCCATAACAGGCCACAAGAGCAAAAGTTTACAATAAAGTTTCATAAAAAAAGTACAAAACAGTCAATTAGAACTCCCAAGGTGCTCTTAGCTGTGAAACATCCAACCATAAAGCTTAAAATCTGACAGTGTGCTAACAGCTGAAGCTTTGACCTGCTGCAGAGTTTAATGAAGCATTCTAATGAGCTGTTTCCAGTCCCTGTGCTAAGCTAAGTTAAAAGGCTGCTGCTGAAGCTTTGTATGTACCATACAGAGCCGATATTCAAACTGCTTGATGTGAGGCACGGTGAAACCCCCGCTGACCACTGACACAGAGTAATCCACTGTGCCACGGTGTGGAGCGGCACATGACTTGAGGCCAGGTGGCAGCATATGGTCCATTGTCATGACAGATTAGCTTATTGTTTCCCTTCCAATCCCAGTAATGGACTGCTGCTTAATCGGCTTCAAAACTACTGATCTGCCACAGCCTGGACACACACCCCCTCTGAAAGTGATACCCTCCAAACAACGACCAGTGTGTGTGTGTGTGTGTGTGTACTTTTTCTGATGGCAAACATCTTTGTGGGATTATTGTGAGACATGCAAACTTTCTACAGACTGACTGAAAGTTGGTTGGACGGTGGGATTAAAGAGCCTCAGTGCTGCTCTGTCTTGTCTGCTGTATGAATTAGTTGTTTTTGGCCGCAGAATCAGTCTAACATCCCTCTCTGAACCAGTTTGTTCTTGCTTCCCCTCTCTCTGACTTCTCTCCCTGTTTGCTTTACAGATCGTAGGCTGAGCCAGTAAGACTCTGTTCTTTCTGTGGTTACTTTGTCCTGTAACAAGATGCCTGCAGTGCTCTGACTGACAATTCAGCGCTGTTATTTTAACAAAAGATGGAATGAGCATAATCAAACTTTAACTAATATTTAAAGGAGTTCGGAGCAGGGATAAGTTGTTTATAAAAGGCCCCGTGGTACCAAAACTAAATCACTTGTTCCCTGACCCATGGGCTAACTTTTCATCCAAATTCAGTTGCAATAATTTATTTTGTATAAGACTAATTACGGCCCACAATTGAATTTGAGTGTCATGGAAACTTCCAAGATGGAGTAAAAAAGCCAGTGCTGATGGAAAAAGTCTCACCTGCAGCAGGATCTTGTTTCCATCGTAGTCCTCTGTCTGCCAGCGGACCTCGCTGATTGGGCTGCAGGGGTGCGGCAGCAGGGGCACCAGCGCCCCGACATCTCGTACCCTCACCTCCATCACCGCTGACTCCAGCACCACTGGACTCTGACCTCGCGGGAGCCTCTTAAACGACAACTGGATCTCCATGTCCGGGTTGGAGTACACCACAAAGAAGCAGAAGTCCTCCTTCTTCTGTGCCACCCTGCGCTGAAGCAGCAGCTTGTAAAGCCGCACCATGTCCACATAATTCTCATGTTGGCAGTAAACGGTAAATCGCACGATTTCTTTCCCATAATGAACCTGCCGCACGGCCCAGAGCGGTGTGCCGGGAGAGAGAGTGAAGAAGTCCTGACTGCATGGCGTCAGCGGCAGCATCCGTCGGCCATTACTGACTTGCTCAGTGTGGTGGTAGCGCCAAGGCGGCCTCTGCAGGATGTGGTGAAGGATCAGTATTTGCTCGTCACCACCGTAAGCATCCTGCAGGAAGAGGATGACCGCCAGGGCCGGCTGGCAGGCAGCACCTAGGCTGCCGTTCTGGTGGTGCTTGGGCCGAGGTCGCTGCGAGACGGAGGCACGCTCTGAGACTTTGAAGAGCTGCAGCTCAGGGTGGACCCACGACAGGACTGCATCAGCAGCACGCTGCAGAAACTTTCCCTGGCCGGGGTCGGCGATGAGGTGGATGCTGACGAGGAAGGGATCCTGGAGCTCACCCATGGATAACTCACCTCCACAGACAACAGCATCCACACAAGATGAGAGAGGGCGCAGAGGGCAAGAAGAGAGGTTTGGGTGGGGAAGACATGAAGAAGAGAGACAGTTATAATCAGCTCGTTGAAACTGAGAAAACCAAACTAGACATTGTTACAGGTGTGCAAAGTAAGCCTGAATTAAAGATCCTGGTCCTGGCACAGACACTATGATGGAGGTATGGTTTAGAGTAGAGTAAGGGTTAGATCAGCCAGCTCTCCTGACCAAGACTTCAGTGAACTTTACCCCAGAAATCATCATCAGTCCCCTCGAGTGAAAGTCAGACAGGGTCTGCTGTTTACTGATGGTGAGTATGTAATTATGTATTTAGAGCAATAAACGTTACTTTATCACTTTCCAGGAAGTATTGGTGGGTCAGAATGTCAATCTCAACACATTATAACTGCATCCACATGATTATAAACAGTCAGTGGATCCATGTTTAGATTAACAGGTGGACACTGGAGCGGCTCTGAACTGGTGCTGCTTGGTTCAGAGTGGACAAACAAAGGCGGAGTGAAGGCGAGCCTTCGTTGCGGCGATAATGCAGAGTCTCTGTGTTTACCTTTCTCCCCCCTCTGCTCCAGCAGACCCATGTGGAGCAGGGCTCCTCCGTGGAGGCTCATTAGTGCCATTAGGAGGTCATTACTGAAGCCCAGAGGAATGTTCCAGACCACAGCGGGAGCGATGCATTCAGGTGTGGCCTCCCCCTGAACTCCTGACCTGGATCAGCTCAGCACCCTGGCTCAGGTACGACACAGCTACACTGAACCTTCCAGACTTTCTCATATTTATCCTGTGTTTTTACTCTTCATGTTACATGTACACACTCCTGCTGTATCTCCTCATCTCCATGTTCCCTCCGTCTTTCTTTCTGGACTTTTCCTCTGGTCTTTATCTCACTTCTCAGGGGACTTGTCCCATTTTGTCTCAGCTTTGAGGCAGTTTGGGAAAGGAAACTCAGTCCTCTTGTCTGCAGCACCACAGACTGAATCCCTCCATGAAACAGAGAGGCCAAACAGGGACAGGTTCAGTCTCATGAGTCCTGCTGGCCTTTGCAAAAGGACACTTTCTACTTGACCAAAGTGATGACATTTTCTAAATGTTAAGATCCCGTTACAAGGAAGCCGTGCTTAAAGGTGGAACCACTCGTCAGCTCAGGGGCCAGAGGGTGACACCATACACTTCTCAGCTAGTGATAGCTGGTTACAAATGTGCAAATGCTGTCAGATTTGAATCATTTTATAGTTTTGTGTGATATTTTTTCTCTTCTGGGGAATCTCTGAAAAGTGATTTGTTTAAATGAGGTTGAAGAATGAAACATGTTCGGATCAGGACGTCCTCAGATTATCCGTCAGATCTATGAACGGGTCGGACTGAGAGTTTTGAAAGAAATGATATGTTAATATTTTCAGGATGCAGTTGAGACTACTGTGAGTGTACACTAGTTATACTTATGTACTTGAACAGTATGGTATACTATTTAAAGGAACAGTTCAACCAAATAGTAAAATCTAGTCATCATCTCCTCCCCCCATGCTTATGGAAAGTCAGGTGAAGTTGTGTAGTCCACAAAACATTTCTGGAGCTTCACAGCAAAACAGTGATGTAGAATTCTCCTAAACAACTGAAGTAGCTGCCGAATTCTTATGAAACGGAAAAAGGAACCAAAAAAACATCAAATGGCTCCAAACAGCCCATCTGCTGCATTCCAAGTCTCCAAAAACCCTGAGATCACAAACTGATCTTAAAAGACGTTATGTACACGCTTCTGCTTCAGACAAGGTGCACGCTAACACTTCTAGCTTATCAGCTACAGTGAAGAGCTTAAAAAAGGGTGTAAATCAAATCTTTTCTGATCAGTTTGTGATCTTTGGGCTTCCAGAAACTGCAAATGAGCTGTGTGGAGCCATTTCTTGTTTCGGTTGTTTTTTTTTACGTTTTAAACAAGTCCCCAGCTACTTCAGGTGAGAATTCCCATTGATAATGAGTGAATTTCACTTCTTGGGCGAACTGTTCTTTGAATGAAAACCAAAAGAATGTTTGGGGAGTTGAACCTTTGAAATAAATGGAGCCTCAATTCAGACATGGAAAACCTGCATTGTAAAAAACCCTGAGGAGCAGCACCAGAGGAGGGATCTGTCTTCTTGGATGGACAGAAATGTTATAAATCTTGTTGCACAGAGGAGAACAAGACAGCGGAATTACAATGTGGAACATGTGGAAGACAGAATCTGGACGTGTCCCGATGGTCAGGTAAGCTGGCAGACGTATAGAGAGCTGTTACAGGCAGCAGCATTACTTTCTACATTTGACAATCTAATTAGTCAAACATTTGTTGGTTTTCACAACTTGCCTGACAGACATTATCCTTACAAGCAAGTTAAGTTATGTGAATGTCGGTGATTTTCTTTATGACTTAAACGTTAAACAGATCCAATGAATCAGCACCAATCAGCAGCAGATACAATGTTGGATTCGCCCGTGATACGATGCCATCAACACTGACACGGTGTCGTCATGTGGCTCAGTGCGTCTGAAGAGATAAGTACAGCGGGATCAAGACGAACCCACAGCAGGTCAAAGCTGGATGCCAGGGCACAGACGTCCCGACGCACACACACACACACATACACACACTCAATAAGGACCGCTTGATCCAATTAGAATCAATGTCTGTCTACCCGACATCAAGACACCAAACACAGGGATGATAGGGATCTGTAAGGGTATTTACGTTCTAGCACATTGTTCTGTAACACACATGCACGTACGGATGCACACGCACGCACACACACACACACACACACACACACACACACACACACACACACACACACACACACCAAGGTGGATTGGAACAAAATAGACTCCCAGCCGAAGCAGGGCAATTTAAACACAAACATAAGAAGTCCATAAGATAAAAGGTTGACATTAATAGAGCAAAGATTCATACCCATGGTGTTCAGCTTACAAACACACTTACATTTGAATATATTTACTGTTCGTTTACTGTGGTTGGTTGTGATAAAAGTAACGCTGCCCTGAAGGGAGCAGCTCATCGTCAGGGTAGAGGGGGTCTGTTGTGTCATTAATGACAGACAGAGCCTTCAGCTGTGCAGTAAACATCATCTAGATGCTTCCTCCCTGCTGCCATAACACAGACAGCCTCTTTATGTTTACTACAGTCAGGTGCTCGTACCAAACAGAGATATGAAGTTATGCACTCTGAACCTGGTGCTTTCCTCCTGCAGTAAGGGTTACTGTGAGGCTGGCACAGAGGAGAATAAATGAGAGATTAGGTCACCCCAGTCCTGTAAAAGGACTGAAGGGGTGTGGGTGCAAAGCTCTGAGGAGTGTGTCTCTAAGCTCTTAATCCACTCCGGCCTTCAAACTCAAGCTGATGTACTGACTCCACTCACTGCAATCACACTCACACATGGACACAACCCTCCTCAACACACGCATGCACACACACATACACGCCAATTTGCACACATTTCTAGACAGAACTGTCTTTTCTTTACCTTCGCTCTGTGTTTAACCAGCAGCACATGCTCACAGCCATACATACACATGACGACGCGCCTTTCGAGTGGCCCCCGCACATATGAGAGTGATTAGCAGCGAAAACTCAACTCAGGCCTCTGACTCTGTGTGTGTATGTGTGTGTGTGTGTGTGAGTGTGTTCGCAGTCACAGCTTTAGCAGGCTTGGCCCTCAGCGTAAGTCAAAATAACTAAAGGAGGAAATTCAAGACGGGGCCCCTTTCTGTCGTCTGGTTAAAAGCAAAGAAAAAAGATGGAGTTCCAGCTCTGGTACGTCACTGTGACTGCTGCCAAGGAAATTCAAATGTTTCAGTCCTGTACGTTCAATAAAATCTCAACTACTTACTTTTTATCATGATAAAACACAGCACAAACACAGAAGTTTTAACTTAGATGTACAGTCTCCTATACACTTATATACCAATATATGTAATAATATCACAGCCTATCGATGGTGTTGGATATAATATGAAGATTCTCTTGTACAGAACATAATGCAGGAAAAGATAATTGGGGTAATGTAGAATTCTTCAAGTCCCAGTGTTCAACAGCTAGTCCCAGCTTTGTCTGTGTGCTGTTCGGTGCTGAGCAGGTAGAGTGCTGTGACGTTTTCAGAAATTGCAGCTCAAAGCAACATGAGTACACATTTTCGACCAAGGAGGTTCCTGTGCTGGTTCAGACCCACTGCCTACTCTGGAACAAGTTCTTTGCCAGGGAAACTGGCTCCTGAGTGGCACCAACACTTTGCTGGTCTAGAACAAAGAACTGCTGACATCACAGGCTCGGGGAGGAGCTATCCTGATCAAGGATCAACTAAAACTGCACATGACCACAGATTTTAAAAAACCAGAGCTACTGTAGCGTGTTCTGACTGATCCACGGGAGAGTAAACAAAAGATTTGAACTATTTTCACTGATTGAATCGACAGTGGTTTGAGGACCAGTCCTGTTTGGATGTTTCATGCAAAGCCAGGAGAAACACTTGCATAGAGTTGATGTATCGGTCCAAACTGGTCCCAGAACCATCCCAGAACCAGCACCTGGTTTTCTTTTTAAAATCAGTCCCACATTCACCAGCATGCTGCTGGAAATACTGACTCAAGAAACAAATGCACCATTTACTAATGTTTACATCAAGTTTGCAAGAAACTACAGTGGCCAGCTGTTTTCAGACAAACAGACAAAGACAATTTGAAGATTAACTTGAGATCCAAGATTTCAGTAAGAACCAGGAGGATGTAGGAGGAGGAGTCAGAATGACTGTACAGAAGAATAATTACTGTAATTACTGAAAAATATAGAATCAATCAGCCCGATCATTCAAGCAGTTCCCAGAGACGGCACAGAGACGCTGAGACAGTAAAGTGGGTCCGTCGCCAACACTGAAGTCACACACAACATAAAAGCTATTAGATCAAAATGTGGAGCTTCAAACTGCTGCTGGTTGCAAACTTGACAATTAGATCGGATGGGTTACGACACACTGCTGTGGGAAAGATTAGACACAGAGGCTTACCGAGGAGACCAAAGCCAGTCAACGGAGACAGTCCAAGTTCATGATGTCATGTGACCTTCACTGTCTCAGCAGACGTGGGACATGGCAGCTTGGTCTGAAGAGGTGCACCCTATTTATCTCTAATATTACACATCAACACTGTGTCAGTGTTTGGATGCTGACTGTGTGGTGTACTGATCATGTGGGACAAAATGTAAGATTTGAAATAGCCTACAACAGCTTTCAAGAGAAAATGTTGCCTTTTAGGTGCGTGTTCGAGGACGTTCATGTCCAAGATGTAACACACAACGCAGCAATACAACAGAACCCAACTCAAACCTCATTAGACTCAATATAAATTGGAGCTGGACGGACTCCAGTCCTTGTCGGTTCCAGCTCGGGTCTTTGTTTAAACGACTCAAGTTCAAACTTCAACCTTGTGCTCATTTTAAAGCCCATATAGTGCTGGGGTGAAAACATATTTCACTGTGACTCCGCTGACACTTAGTGAGAACACACTCACTAACTCCTTGTGATGAGGGAACCACAACAAGTCAGACACACAGAGCTGCTTCGTATAAACATGAACACACAGCTGACTGCAGCATGTTCGCTGCCATCGCAGCCTCACAGTCCAACACTTACTCTGCAGGGACGCACATATGGTAGCACTTAATCTAAGCTGTCTTATCGCACAGCCTGGAGCTCATCAACATATATGTGTGTGCGCTGAGCTGTTACGGGTGGTCCTTGATGCATCAGGTGCTGTTCGAATGGATTGTGCTGAAAGTGGTTTGGCTGACACACTGAGAGAGGTTTGGCTTGTGAAAGGGTCCTCAGCTCTGTCCTTATGACACAGACATGATGCGTCATCGTCCCCGCTGTCTCAGTGTTCATGCGAGCATGAGCTGAAGAAAGGGACGGTGAACACGTCCATCTCACTCCAACAACACAATGATTCACAGAAACCAGCGTGCTGAAGCTCATACTGATCTCAACATATATGTTTTGAAACACAAACCCTCGTAGAGTTGTGCTGTATGTTGTGATTTATCTGCTGAAGCTACGTATGGCTACTACAAAGTAACCCCGGTGGGAATGTGTTGTGACTGGCTGCTTGTGCTTTCCAATGTCAGGAGAAATAGTCGAGCGTGACAACAACACGAGTGACGTTGAAGAGAGACGACTTAGTTTTCTCCTTTTCAGTAACACCCATGTCACTGCCAACTTCACTGTAAACCCTCTGCTCTGTTACACTCAGTGAAACAATGTGAACATATGACTGCGTGGCAGTAATCTCTGAAGGAACAGAAGTACATGGCTCCATCACATATATTTATTTATCTGTATTTGCTGGGAGCCAAAGCAGAAGAAGTAAATCGGCTCTTAGCTTTTATTCAAAACCTAGAAAGAAATAATATATATCAACTCTAAACAAAAACACAAATAATAGTACAACGTATTATTTGAATCTTAAACCTGCTGTAAGGAACTTTTTCTCTCCCCCCTTTCTGGCAGCAAGTGCAATTACGCTGTTGACGTGTTTATGAAGAAACCGTTACGGTTTCTGCTTCAGCTCTGGAAAATCCATCTTTTCTGGTCGATGTAAAACACATCACACCAGTGTGCCAGCATGGGAAAATCTCCACAAACTAGAGAGATTAGAGGTGTTACTGATCACATTCAGCCACAACACGTGTCTCTCCATCTTACACTCATGTCACAACACTGCTGGTCTACCAATCATATGTCCCCTCAAGTGGTCAATTTGTTGCCGCTAATGTCACTAACGCTAACATTGCTAGCTCACTATTGGCTGACACGGATATAAACTCAAAGATTTTGGACCTGACAAACATTGTTAAATTATCGATTCACAATCAAGAATGTTTTTAAAGAGAAAAGATGCTTTTATCCTGCACCTCTCTACAAGCTCTGTAGATATTCGCTTGACTTGTTTGGTAACAGCTTGAATGTGACAAAAGTTCATTTATCTCTCTATAAAAGCAAGGAATCTCTCTCTGTCTGTGTGTGTGTTCCTCAAATATCTCTGCGGATCAGGATCAGACTGACCTGAGACCTACAACATGGCTGCTGCTTGGTTTAAGGGTGTGCGACGTCGGATTTGTTTGGACTGCAATGATAAATTATTTCATAAATGCTTTACGAATTCCGCTAGCATTGTCAACTGCAGCCACCATCGTCACGTGCGCACCAGAGCCAATCACTGCAGAGCCCGACTCCACGACACACCTTAAGAAACTAGCGGATTTATACCTGCAGCGGCGCGAGCTGGACCGGGATTTTGCCGGCGGTTCGGTCACGTTCTGTGCATCTAAACTGACTGTTGTGGATTAATGAGACTAAACGAGTCCGGACCAAGTCTGTGGGGTCTGAGGAGATACGGAGACGCGCGGACAACCAACTGGAATAGGAATCTGTGGATGTTCGTGTGTAGCTAACGTTAGCTGCTAGCCCACCCACACGGCCCACCTCCTGAGATGACGGACGCGACGGCACGTCCAAAACTGGACTTACAGTAAATAATGTCCGCCACGCTTTTTCGTGAACATTGCCGTCACGTTTGCTTTGTGTCTGGTGCGGGGAGAAACGGTAAAAACGGCAGTGTTTGGTGTAGTGTGTTTAGTGTGTAGTGTAGTTGTTTTTTTTGTGTTGTGAGTCAAAACAACTAGGAGACTGCTGAATATTGAGCAGGCAGTGCAGATCTTCATGCCTGAGCCTGGGGCATTGCCTGCATTTACATGTAAATAGTTACATATAACTTTGTAAATTTTCAAAACTCACGCACAAATTTAGCAAACAACAATTTATATTTGCATTATAAGTAATAAAAATGGTTTGTTAAACATATTTGTGGTTTTCACAGTAAAAAATCTAACTTTTTCCTACTCGGATTTTATGTTTTTTGTGATTTTAGGTACACTGTGTTAATACAGTATGTCAAAATGAAATAATAACCGTACAGTCACACATGTGAGGTTGTGCTGAAAATAATGACACCAAATAAGGTAAGGTAAATAGTTTTTACGGTGAAATATAATGGTAAAATCAGTAGTCAAAAACTGCCAATTATATCCCTGATGTCCCACCTTCAAACACAGCCTCATTTGGCCATCCATGAAAAAGCTACTTAACCTCCCACTTTTCTAGAGGAATACATGCTTCCTACGGGCAATGCACTAGTATGTAAAAATGAGCGCTAACATACCTCAAAGATTTGACAGAACGACCTGACAACCAAATTAGACCATGTAGTCCTGACTGTCATGGACTGTCCTCTACAGTCACCTGACCTCAACGCTGTCCAACACTTATGGGAGCACCTGAAGACCGAGACAGACAAGCAGTCTGTGACTTCACACATGTCAGATCATGCTGCATAACATGAGGTTTTACACTAGCTTGTGGAGTCCATGCAGCTTGAGTCGTGAAAGGGGACAAACCCAACACTGACATACTGTGACAATCATGGACATTTTCACTCAAACTGATCTGTGATGAAAGACTAGTTTAACATCAATACAAACAGCGGTTTGACTGGTGGACTCCACTGTATGAACTCCAGTTAGTATATGCCTGGGTGGAGAGAGTTCCACACATCTGCATGATGTTCAGTGAGTTCTAACTCAAAACCACAGACCCTGAATAGTTTTAGAGAGGAAGTCAAACTCTCACTGGTATTTAGTCCACTGCCTGACTCACAGTGCGGCTCATGTACACATTTGGGAGAGGGGATCTGGAGTAACTTGCACACACATGGCATATTGGTATTACCACATGGTATAACCATTCCTGGTGGTCCCACTCTGCTGCCTGTCTGAGCCCAAGTAACAAGAGCAGGGCCTCAGTCTGAATGAGCCAAGTGTGTCATTTCATTTTACATGACCTGAGATACACATTATAACCCCAGTACTGATACTATTCACCACCAGTCACCTGCAGCTTCACAGCAATAACCAGTCGATATGCTGACACACTGTGAATACTTCTTCTGTGGTTTTCATTGCTGCTGGCTGCTGCCTTGGTACATGCGACTGTAATTGTTTTCTAATTCACAAAAGCTCCAGTGTTGCCGTTTGTAATTAGAGCTAATCGATATCAGCCTCTGTGTTCACTGCTCACTGTCCAACAGCTGTCTCACAGCTGCATGAAGCAAATGAAACCCAAACATTTCACATCCAAAGGGTTAAACTGGGAATCCAAAGGAAACAAAGTGTATTAGCGCTGTGATATGCCAACAAAACAGGATATTTTTATGATGACTTAATCAATGATCATTTTCAGCAGATTTTGTCATCAGAGTATTTTACATTTTGCATTTTGTAATTAACTTAAATAAAGAAGTCTAAAGATCTGGCCGAGCACTCAGTAACAACTATTCTGTACTCAGAATGTATTTAGGTTCGATACATGTCATGCTTATACACTAAAGAGACCAAGAGACACATCTACTCCTACACACGGGACACATGTGTTCGTGTCAGCGAGCAAACATCTGCTGGTGACAGAGCCTGAAAATAAAGTTGCAACATCAAGTGGTGACTCCAGGCTTCTGTTGGGCTGCCATCAATCCTCAGATATAAAAGACTTGCTGAGTGTTTTAATATGCTGACGCACGTCTTATTCATTCACTGTTTTGAAATCTGATAAAAATGTTTTCACAGTCGCAGTCTTGCCTACAGTCACCTGCAGAAGTTGGACGCCCTCAGTCCCTCTCATGGTTTCCTTTAATCGCTCATCCAAGTTTTTCAATTCTGGATGCTGGCTGTGGTGTGAACTTCCACGAGTCTACATCTGCGACTAATAAATTCATCTACAGTTTGTTTGGTAGACATTCGAGTGTGACAAATCATGTGTGTCATTCTGCAGTCTGGTTATGTCTCTTTATGTATTTGTGTCTGCGCTCTGGCTGTTTGTGTTGTTCCAGTCTGACCTCTCCCTCCTTTCTGGTCTCACAACATTCATCACTCTGACAGCCCACCCCCCCTCCGTCTCATACATGTACACGCACACAGACGCAGAAAAACATTTGGGGCAGGGTCACAGGTCAGTCGGGCTGAATGGACGCTGATCTGCAGTAACCAACAGACAGTGAGGCTGTTTGATGATGTGGGGCGGGACTCAAAGATGCTGCACACACCAGCTGCAGATGGCAGACATGCTCCGTTCACCGTTTCATCTCCTGCCACTGCTGCTGCATGAAATCCTACCCAACAATTACACTCCTCAACTTTGACTCTGACTGACAACACCACTGCAGAAGTCTCTGCATCGATGAACCTTTGTGAGACCATGCAAACACAAAACTCCGCAGAGGTTTCAGATAAATGTTCCTCATGCAGAAGTGGCTGTGGTGCGGCACTAATGTTGGAAACAGACAGACAGTCATTTGTTCCATTTTCTCAACTGGTTTCAATCTTCAGCACTGCAGAAACTACACTGTAAGTGAGATCTTTAATTTATTTTTACCTCCTTAAAATCATTCAGTGTATAAAACACTAGCCTTTACAATCTAATAAATGTCTGCTGCATGACTAGACATGCCATTTTTTATATTTGTGTGATTTTTAACAAGAAAAAAGTTAAAGTAAGTGACATATTTGTATGAGAATTAACGTTAAACAGCTCTATATTCCAACAGTAATGACCGTTACAGTGTTTGGTCAGTAACACATGTCTCTCCACCTGCTCGTGCAGCGAAAGAGAAAATAAATGTTCTGGTATCCGTTACCACTTAATTAAATCAGGACAGAGAACTCCATAAAGAGGCGGCCCTGTCTGCTCATGAACGCACAGAGAGCAGGATCCTCCCGTTTACCGCCCAATGGTGGAACAGGGAGAGCTACCAAGTCCAGTTATACCAGACAGGCCTAACGATGGAGAACGCTTATAGAAAAGAAAGACGCAAAGAGAGCTGAAGAAAAAAAAAAAAAGGAGTCGTGCAACTGTGGTGACATAGTGAGGAGGGGGGGATCACTTACTGTTAAACAGGAAAGTTAGTTAAAATGAAGACAACGCTTACAGAAGCTTTACATTTTTAGCTATATATAGACTTTAAAGGTGTCATTTGTAAAATATAGCCAGGATAAGAAGGTAGCTCTCAAACTATAGGGGCAGCTTATCACCACAGCAACCGAAAACTGCTGCTCTTTACTAACTAAACTTGGCTAGAGCTACATAACGTTAGGGAATTAGTTCAGTTAGCCAAGAAGCTAGTGGCCCTATTAGCTGACAGACTTCTGCCTGGACCACAACCTTGGATCACAGGGCAGGGGGTCACCACAGGCAACAGCGCTGGGATCATCCCAGTTTGGGCAACCAGTCTGGGATTGGACTGGATACAGTACAGAGGTGATTTACAGCGGCTCTGACCAGGAATACGACTCCAGGGACGAAAAGACACTGCAGACAGGAACAGAAGAGGAGAGAGAAAGTTTCGGACGGTAGAGACAGATTATTGTCACATCTTACTCTGTGAAATGAGGATTTATTTGGACTAAACCAGAGGTGATTGGACACCAAAGTACATACATCTCTGCAACACAGTACAACGACGACTTCAACCTCACTTAAACACAACTTATCTATTAATGTTTGAACTAAAAGCCTTTATTTGGATAAAAGTTTAAGATATAATTTCTGTTAAAAATCCACCTCAAGTCCCCATGGAACTTCTCATGGAGTGCTATTTTATTTGCCACAGTTATGTGTTTCCTGTAAAAACAGGCAGCAGCCAATACCGTGGAATGAACATTATGCCGCACTTCGTAACCCCAGAGTCCCCGACACTGACTCTCCACAGACGGACAGCTCCCAGTGAACATGGACGGACCAGGACGGAAAAACACCTTCAAGTAGACTGAGGCAGGTTTGATGAAGGGAATGCAGTACTGAGGTGGTTTTCTACAACCCGGGGGTTAAAAGCAGCTAACTACATTGAGCAGCAGTTAGCACTTACTTTAGCAACAAAGCTATTGGTATATGTCTGTATACAGCTCTGGTCCAGGAGTGTTCACTGAGAAGATTTGGACTTCATGGGGACTTTGAGTTCTTTCACAAAATCTTATGAGCTCATTTTGGCTCAGCCCACCTGCATTTTTCTGTTGATAGAAGTTTTGTTTTTCATCAGGCTGTAGCAGCATGGCTAGGCTAAGAAAGGCTGACTAACTGTCAAATGCTTCACCCTCAGCTGCAACGGCGGAGGCTCCCAGTGGTTCACAGTCGCACACTCGTTTGAATGCTTCACACATATTGATGTAGTTTCAGTTTCAGACTGAGGATGAGCCGTCTGAATTCTCCAGTTTCTGTTACACCAACAAGACCTACAGGAGAGTATAACCTCCAACTGGCTGATATCAATCTGTCTCCAGGGGGCTTATGGCTTGGTCTGAGCTGAGGTCAAAGGTCGGGGGTTAACACCACCTGTACAAACATGGGAACCCTCTCTAGCAGAACCTAAATATACCTCTGTGGAGGAGGACGAGGCAGACTGATGCTGCAAATGAACTGATCAGCGCACACAGACAGGCATGAATTCACACACACGCAGGACAAAAAGGAGCCACACACAGCGCTGAGACAGAGGACGTCTCTTTCACATCTTTGGACACTCTGTCACCACGGCAGTTTGCATCCATCTGTCCTGTCTGTCCTTTCTGCGGCGATCATTAGTCTCAGTTTGACAAATGAACCGCGGCTGCTGCTTTCTCTCTGTCTGTTGGATGTGGAATGCTTCATATACTCAGTCTCTGACCCCGTATTAGACAAAGAACGAGTATTCGCCCCATGTCCTCCAAACTGAAATCCTCATGATGCACACTGTATTTCACTCTGCATCTCAGTAACTTGAAGACTCTAACTTGAATCTTTTCTTTAAGGTGAAAACAACAGACACGCCGGCAGAAGATGATGAATACAAGCTTTGAAGCCATTTTAGGGATTCGATTCAGGAAGCTCATCCAGCTACTTAGAGGCTACTGAGAATAACATCTGGAGAAGAAGCTTCATCCATTGCAGTGTTTTGGGTTTTTTTTCAACAGGAGTAGGATCTGATAAATATGATTAAAAAATGTCACAGCCCCTCATCAAGTCTACAGAGTGTATCCCTGCACTGATCACAACAGCCACCTACTGCAGAGAACGGTACAGTAAAACGACTGTGTTCAAAGTTTAACCCATGGCTAGGTCCAGTGTTCATAGTGGGTAGCATCAAGAGCTATGGTTACATGCAGTGTGATGCACCATGTTCACAAATTTAGATCCCAGTGTTCTACATAATCTGCCAAACTTTTGAGGCTTCCAAAAACCAGATCTTTGCTGGATAATCCCCAGATCTCACAGAACCACTTTCAATTTCTATAAAAAGAAAGACTCCCCGTTGACCTTATGCTGTGTGGACATAATATAACGGTTGCTTTTACACATCATTTGATAATTCTGGAGGCAAATCCACTTATTACCTCCATTGTTTTGGGGTGGCACCAACATATCTGACAACCTCTGACCTCCCTGTGAGCAGATACCCCCACAGTAAGAGTTTAGAGAACAGATGGGAAATATTTACAGTATTTTTATGTAATTAGAGCGAAACAACCCTTTAAACCACAGTCACTAAACCGCAACTACTAAAAAGCTCAAATGGTGTCAGAGCGTGTGATTAGTCAGCAGGTTCTTCTCATCAGTGGGTAACTACGGTTACTGGCGGTTAAACATACATTGTGCATTTCTATAGGACGACTGATCAGAGCTTTATCTGAGGTGGACAGACAGCTGGCAGCCACACATGTATTCATTCTGACGTTTCAGTAAGATCTAAATCCGAGTGTCAAGTCAATCTGAGTTCTGCGCAGGCAGAATCAAGAACTGTTCGGGTATTTAAAGTCGTGTTTTTTTTGCCTGTTCTGTTTTGTTCCAGTCCTCCTGACCTCCAGTAGAGACAGAGACAATGCTGGGCACAAGCTCATCTGATACTGGAGAGTCGGGGGGAAACTGCCGGATCACTGTGTGTGTGTGTGTGTGTGTGTGTGTGTGTGTGTGTGCGTGTGTGTGCGTGTGTGTGTGTGAGTGCGTGTGTGTGTGTGTGTGTGTGTGCGTGTGTGTGTGTGTGCGTGTGTGAGTGTGTGTGTGTGTGTGTGTGTATGTGTGTGTGTGTGTAGTGGTCCTATGCTTCCTGGCTTGCGGGTGTGGTGCTGGTGGGATAACACACTTCCTGTAGACCAGATTAATGGGCTAATATTGGATATAAACTAATCCTCCCATTGTGAAAGGTCTGCAGTGGGAGGTCATGACCTCTGGACACACACGTCCTCGCAATCATACACACAAAACTGCACACGCGCGCAACATCAAGCAGCTGGTCTGAAACTCATCATGCCTCGGAAAAAACGTATGCAACTGATTCAGTTAGGGGGGGAAAACACTCTTTGACATCTTTTGCAGCACACTAAGAATAAATTCTGATTTGTGTGAAATGCGTGTCCTTTCCAAAGCTTTTCAGTGTGTTTTGACTTTCCTTTTGCGAATGTTTTCCACTCGTGATTTCCGACAATGTGCACAATGTAAAGTGTGTCGTACCGTCACAGTAAATGGTCGGCTAACTTGGAAGCCCGAAAAAAAAAAAAAAAAAAAAGAGAATCCTCCCTAAAATCTGCTGGAAGCCACACACAAAATCCTCCTGTGAGTGGATTTATTGTGTCAGTGTGTATTAGGGAGATAAAGTCCGGGGGTCTGATCTGTGTGTTTGTGTCGCTGCTGGTTTACTTACTGCTCGTTGAGGACAAGGGACTGTAATCAGACCTGCAGAGGAGGACAGAAAAGAGGAAAACGAGCGAGACAGAGAGAGAGAGAGAGAGAGAGGCAGAGAGAAAGTCGGGACGAGAAGCAGAGAGAGGAGACAGGAGTTTATATTACAGTATGAGGTACAGTCCACATGATTTACAGGACGACACACTCCTATTTCAAATAAAGTGCTGACATCTGGCTAAACAGAAGGAGAGGTCCAGCTGGAGAGGTCACCAAGAATGCACACAGGCATGTCACAGTGGTTTCTATCTAAAGGGATAAAACACAGACATTCACTGTGTGCAATACTACAACTACAAAAACACTGTGCTGCAGGAAAACCATTACTTCTATTTGGATTTTTTTGCTCCTTGTGCTGCATTCCACTGTATTTTAGATCTTTTAACATTTATTTTACTCACTGGTGAGTTTGCAGATTTCAACACATTTCCATAGCATATGACGCCTCCACTGTATCTAAAGTCATTAACGCGGGCCCCATCCCAACATGCTATGACATTGAAATGCTGCTGAAACATTCATGCATCAGTGATAACAATCCAACGCTATAAGATACAAAATGAAATGAATGAACATACTGAGTGTTATGTAATAATTCACATCTTTTTGAAACGAGAGGAAAAGTAAATATCAGAAAACATCCGTTTTTGAATGCAGGACATATACTTGTTATGGACTGGTGTCGTCGCTTTACTTAAAGGAACAGTTAAACATTTGCTTTCATTGCAAGCGTTAAAAGAGAAGATCAGAACACAACTCATGTGCTATGTGTGGTAACGCTGCATTCAAGTCCTATCTTAAGTTACTCAATCACAACAAACATAACTGTCAGCCTCCATGTTGCAATTCTGCAGTGGAGGTGTCTGACAGCGATGATATAAAGTAAAGTACAGAAGAGCCAACAAACTGCTGGAAATATGGCTGCAAGTCACCATCACTGTCGGTTACATGTAAATAAACCTGATATTAATACATCAAAATATTCAGCTGCTGTACGATTACATCTCTATATCTTAAATGGTGCCCCAGGCTCCAACACAGTGTCCACTTTCTCCTTAAGACAATTAATGATTCAATGGATGTGACTTCAACGCTGCTGGTGAGGCTAACCATCTTGGAATAATGTGTGGTTTAACAATTCTTCCCATTTTTTTGGCGTTAGGTATTTTGGCCGGGAGTGGCGCCTTACATCCTGCGTCTGACACACTAGACGGAACAGCAGAACAGTCAACGTAGCAAACATACCCAAAAAGGGCCCAGACAGAGGCAAAAGTCAGGTCTGAACACCAGGGTCAAAAACTCTGGGAAACCTATCAGTAGGAGAATGCTGGAACACTACACAGGATTGAAGACGAAATGGCAGGGAAGACAGGGAGCACGCACATCATTTCAGTAACCGAGCACTGAATGGTTTTATCGCCTACTTGTGTCGATGACGACCTACTTTTCCAGCGGAAAACTTCTCGTAAGGCCACCCAAATGGTCTAACATGGCAGAATATCGTCTTCCATGCACATACATGAGGACAAATAACCAAAAGTTTAAAAACCAACGTGCGCACAGACTACCACGTCCTGCAAAACCGTGCACATCTGGATGAAATGCCAAGGTTTTCAGGGAGTCCCACTGCGTGAATACAGAGTTGTAGCCACAGGCTGGACGTGATTAGCTTAGCTTAGCACAACGACTGGGATGGAGGCTAGTCAAGTGTTGTCCTAATGAAAGAAAAACTACACCTCCCACCTGTCACCTCTGATGTACCTATGGACCTGTTTGATTGGTGCTGGGCAGTTAGATTGTTCCTCAGCAGTTAACATATTACGTAACCAGCAGAAATTGTCCTGTTAACATTTTTTGTATCCATTAAACAAATGTACCATATGTCATAATGGTGTGGAAGAGAAATAATTCATACATTTGCCATTAAAAGAAAGACTGGTGCATGATACCGCACAAGAGTAAGGGAGTGGACAGCCTGCATCTGACACAGGCTATAAGTCAACCTCAGCTCTCATACTACACCTCCTGAGATTATTAGTCCCACAGGAGTCAGCTGACAACCAGACAACCGCTGTTCCTCCACACACACACACACACACACACACACACACACACACACACACACACACACACACACTGTGAGTCCGTCTCTAACTAATCAGAGCTACAGGACAGCAGGAAACAGAGGGACCAGTGTGTTTCCTGCAGCAGGAGGTCATCAATCTAACTAACAGGCTTTAGCTCTGTGAAGAGAGGAATGGATGTGAGTGTGGGAAGAAAGCGAAGAAGAAGAAAAGGGGTAGAAGGTGAGCTTTGAGAGGTTAGAAGAAGAGATGATGGGGGAATGCAGAGGAAGAGACAAATATACAGAGCGGATAATAAACGAGCAGAAGGATCCGGCTGCAGGACAGAGTGAAGCACATAAACTGTCCCTGCTAATCACCGACAAATGACTAAATGTGGAAAAAGAGGAGAAAAACTCTCTCTGCTAACGTTTATGACGCTGGAGTATAGAGTTGGAGGTGGTGGTGTGTGTAGCCACAGGTCTGTTCTGACAGCTCCCTCGGGCGTGAGTGTTTGGCTGCAGAGCCGCCGAGCATCTCGGCCTGGCTCTCCCCGCCGGACCACACGGCCTCGCTTCATGTCCGTCCAAAGACAATAAACTCTAAGTGAAGCGAAGACTGGCAACATCCCGGTCCTGCACACAGGAGACCTGATGGGCTCTGAGTCAGTGTGAGGGGAGAGCTGGACACACTCAGGTGTCTCTCATTGGATGAGGGTGGAGGTGGAAGGAGGGAGAGACTCAGAGAGAGACTCAGTCCTCATACATACATATAACTGCTCCAAACAGTGACTCATATGAGCATTTGATGGCCTGCTGAATCTACAGTGAAGGTCTGGATGTGTCTGAGGGAAGTGGCTGTCGTGTTTAAAGAGGGTGACGCGGACTGATGGTCGAAGATGGAGCGTGAACCACAGTTTCCTGTGAAAAAAATCACATTCTTTGTGTAGAAGAAGAGCATAGAACAGGACTGGAGGATTTTCTTGATGGAAAACTTGTTTTCGCCCTTTTCCCGGCTGGCTTCGAGAGTTTCATTACTGGTAGCGGTCGCCAGATTGGTTTAAGTTAGCCCGTGATAGACGCGGATGGACCGATGGATCACCTGCCAGGTATTTGTTGGAAGTGTCTGCCCTTCAACAAACGGTTTCTAGTTTCTCTCTCTTTAATAAACCGTCTTCAGGTGAGGAAAACTTGCAGGAGAGACACACGATGGTCTCTACCCGCTGGTTCTTGAGCTGGAAGTGTTCACCTTTAGCTTCACTCTGTTCAGCAGCTAGTCTCTAACTGTCCGCCTGCTGTTCAGAGCAGGACAGACGGTGCATCAGAACTAATTTGCTGCTGTCTGCTGCTGCTGAAAACCAGGTTGAAGAGGCTGAACTAAACTCTGAATGTTCAGATGCCAAAATGTTCCGTAGAGTTTATGATAGTTGTCAGTGTAAGTGACCTGTTATTCAGTATCACATTCAACAGCAGAGATGGACTGAAAACCGTGGATGTGGGAGCTGAACGGGAAGCAGAACAGAGGTGGAGGATGTGACCTGATGGAGGTGGTGGCTCTCTGTTATCAGCTGGACGTCCCTGCTTTTCCTCTCACGACAGCTCGTTCCGCAGGGCTCCCTGCTGCCGATCCAGTCAAACACACACTCTCATTGTGGTGTTTGGTTCCCGGTCACGGCACATGAGCTGCACGCTCCCTCCCAGGTGACTCTAGTCCCATTCACCTTTCAGTGCGGAAATCATGCCCTGATACTCTGCCTTGCTGTCTTACAGATTACAGTAAAGTTACAGATGCAGAGCGGGGGGGACAGTTTTGCTGCAGCTCTGATGCACGTCCGGAGGTAGTATCAGAGGCGCAGCAGTGTGTGAAAGGAAAAGCCGGCAGCGTGGATCAGGGGTGTGTCGGTCTGCTGGTGTTCACAGTCTGACAATTAAACAGATCCTTCACTCAACAAATAAAAGAGAAATGTCCCACAAAGCAAAGTGACATGACCAAACAACAATAATGTGGTAACTGGTAGTGTCTTTTGCAACCTATATTTGGAAACAAATGCCACACCCATACATGGAAAAGCGTCTTCATGTCTGTCCTACCGACTCTTCATCACATACATCACCCGACAGAGGAGCCGGCAGCTCCTGCAGTTGAATGGCAGTGATTATGCGACATGATTTAGGGCAAAAAACCTTGACTCGCCATGTGTTTGTAACCTTCCACTATTGTGTTGCTGTAATTACTGTCTCTGGAAACCGTTCTCTCTCACCGCGAGCCCTCCTGACAGAGACTTCAGTGAACTTTCCTCCAGAAAAGAGCATCCCTCCTCGTGAGTGAGAGCTAGACAGGGTCTGCTGTGTGCTGATGGTGATTATGTAATTATGTAACTTGGAGTAAAAAATTTAACCTTGTCACTTTCCAGGATGCAGGGTGGGTCAGGGTCTCACACCACATTATAACTGCATCCATATGATTATAAACAGTTGGCAGATACATGTTTAGATTAACAGGTGGAAAGCGGAGGAAACATGTTCCACAACGCCAGCATGCTGTACGCACTGATACACTGGAGCAGCTTTAACCCTTCACCGCAGCAATAATGCGGAGTCTCTGTGTGAAAAGGGCTTCTGACAACAACAGCACTGATGTACTGATGCCACATTACATCTCCCATAACCACTTTCAAAATAAGAGATTCCCATCTCATTCCCATCTTTTTAAAAACTATCGACAAGTTGGGAATGAGAATCAAAAATCAACTTTTCTCACAAATTGCACCTTTAATCCTCAAATATAAACGTGTCTTTAATGTTGTTTGTCTGTCTTTAGTCTGCCTTGTTTTTAACTTTGGACATCGATCTGCCTGGGAACGACAAAGAAACCGGGCACATTTAATAAGCAGTGTACTTTGTGTACTAAATTATACCTTAACTAGTGTCAGAATTATACAGGACTCAACCTGAATGAACTCATGACTAGAGAGGAACTAAGAGGCTGGGCACCACCGGATCAATAACATCCTACCATTTCCAAATAATAAAATACGAGCTAGGTATATATTATAACTATTCTTCACTCCACGACAGCCTGTCGAGGGAGTCCACGGACACAAACACAAAGAAACAATAATCCAGACATGACGTGTACATTTATTCTTTATGCTCTTAATGACATCATCAGATTTTTATGGTGAAGTAAATACAAGATAATACAACTCTGAAAAACACTACTTCGTTTTTATGATGTGTTCAGAGGGGTGGGGTTAAATGGTCAGTCACTAAAACACACACACACCCACACACAAACACTCCACTACTACCACAACACTACACACAGTGGTGACATACCGCATCAGGAGCAGAGGCTCATCTCTGTCTACAGGCTGAAAGCAGAGGGAACAAAACAGTCACTCAGCTGTCATCTGCACTGTGACTGCTCTCTCATGAAGACTGCTGATTAACTTTCAGCTGAACAGTCAGATCACAGCGCGTCCATCAACAAGCCTCAGCCAACAAAGTCAGCACACAATAACAACACAATAACAACACAATAACCAATGAGTGACTAGGAGCCCGTGTCACCTCTGCTGCAACACAGAGTGCATGGCGCTCTGCTGCGCACCAAGGTTTATTTAAAAAACGCTCAATTTAATGCTTTCTCGCCTCTCTGACGAGGTGCAGCCCTTGTAGTGTGATTTCTCACATTTCACGTTCACTCTCTATAATGTGAACACACTTCCTCCACACAACACATGGTGTCGCCTAACAGCCTACATCAAAAATCACACATTGGCGTCTGAGAGCGCAACAGGAGTGTTATCGGGTGTAGGTGAGCTACCTAAAGTTTCAGCCTACATGAAACTGCTACTCCTTTATTTAAAAAGTCTGGATCTGTGACTCACACCTTGAGGAAACAACATTTAGGAGCAGTCCAGCTTCATCTGTACTCCACTCACCCTCCGGTCTCGGCTCCTGAATCCACGCAGTCATCTTCTGCTGAGCTTTTCTCCATCTCACAGGCTCGGCTCAGCCGCACTGAGTTGCATTCTTTCTAAGTCGTGACGTAACCAGTAAAAAAAAGTGACGTTCAAAGACGCAGTCCGCTTCAGATGTCACACTTTAAAGAGTGTGAACGAGCTGCTGGGACTCCTGGCTGCTGACAGGCTGCCCGGTCCGCTCACTGACTGGAGCAACAGGCTGCTCACTGACTGACTGCTGCTTCACTGCGTCAGCTGCGCTCTGAGGTGATGCCTTCTGGGGCCGTCGGAAAGATGACAAATCTGAGCGCGCATGAGCGAGAATGTAGTTAATATTTATAACATTAATGAGGTAAAAATACAAACTTTTTCCATCAGTGAATGAACAAGCTGTTCTCAGAGGAGAATACAGAATAATATAGTAAAGCAAAGATGAATAAGATTAAGGTGGCATATAATGATGCTCTTAGAATCTTGTTAAAATACCAAAGGTGGGAAAGTGCTAGCAAGATGTTTGTGAACTGTAATGTTCCCACTTTTCAGGCATTACTTAGGGATTTTATGTATAAATGTATGCATCGGCTGATTGATTCAAGGAATGGGATTATAATATTTTTGAGTGACGCTACCCAAAGTGAGACAAGATATTCATCCAGTTTTTGGAAATACTGGAACCAACATGTGTATGTGTTTTAACCACTGAGCACACATGTCTATTTATGTGTAATCTTATGTTTGTCTGTTTATTGTGTGTGTCTTTTATATCTGGACCTCGAGTCTGTCAATAAAGATAACAATAATAACGTTTGAAGCTAGAAAGGTGGCAGGGTCCGCCATATATAAACAAAGTAAAACAATATGAAATTGCGTTTGTTCGTTTATTGAGTACATTCAGTCGATTAAACAAAGAGGCTTTGTTTATTTAGTTTTTTTAGGCATGAAAAAAACTAGAAAATTAAATTCATTCTCTTCTGATTAACATTTCTTCAACAAAACTACAGAGTGCTTCTTTAAGATAAAATTACTTATGATGATCTTAGTAATAATAATAAGTTAATAAGTCATAATGTTGGTTTGTATGTTTGACAGAACAAGGATTTTATAACAGATGTAGGCCTGTGTTTTCAACTGGCGAGGAGACGGCTATAGAAATCAGAGTTTAAATAGTGCACGTGAATGCACCATGAAGTCCCTCTGAGTGGGTCTCCTCCGAGTCGAGGAGGAGAGAGTTGGCGGGCACCTTCTGATTCAGACATGTTCGTTTAGTTGTGAAAACTGTGTGAGCTGAACTCAGCAGCAACATATCCCAACTCTGTCTTCTCTGTCCAGCTGTCAACGACGGGGTAAAAAAAAAAAAATGTCAATCATCCCCAGCTTCACTGCGTATTCAACGGCACAAACAATTCCTTGATCTAAATCTAATCCAAAAAATAGCAAACGTAACGTACACAATGTAGTCTTCAGTGCTTTGAGAATCCCTGCTATAAACCACAGAGGCGATGTTTGTGACGGCCATGTTTACTTCTTCACACACAGAGAGCTTCAGGGATGGGGGGGGGACGTTTGAGTCTGGAGTGAGTTAGTGTGTTTGTATGGAGGACCAAACCTGACATAAGTATAAATAAATAAATAAATAAATAAATGCAGAAATGCATAAATAAATACATAAATAAATAAATAAATGCTGAAATAAATGTATAAATAAATAAATGCATAAATAAATACATGCATAAATAAATGAATAAATAAATAAATGCTGAAATAAATGTATAATAAATAAATAAAAGTATAAATAAAGAATAAATGCTTTTTATTTATTTATACATTTCTGTTCACCTACATTTATTTATTTCTGTATTTCTGTTCACCTACATTTATTTATTTCTGTATTTCTGTATTTCTGTTCACCTACATATATTTATTTCTGTATTTCTGTGTCCATATGTAAATGAGGAGGTAGGAGGTCCTAACCTCAGTCAAGAGCATGATTGGTCAAATCGGAGAGCCAGACAAAAGCAAACGATTCCTGATCTCAAGCCTCCCTCTCTGTAACGTTGTAAACAGCTCCAGTTAGCTTAATGGCCTCGACCAGTGTGACAGGTTAACTGGCGTTCATTTTAACTTGCGAGGGTCCCAGATGTGCTGGTGGTGTGGTTTGAGAATCCTGTCTGGAGAGCCATGTCCGCTAACCAGGAAAAACATTCTGCTCATCGCTCCAAGTCATGTATACGTGTATTCGTTTTGACGTGGCTTGAACACTTCTATCCACACGGAGCCGGGGCTGCGACTTGCAAACCACTGCTAGACGAGCGCTACAGAGCACAAATCGTCCAAAAGTGCATGTTGTCGGTCTCATATCTTTGTCGTGAATCTCTGTACTCTTAAACAACTCATGTGTGGAACAGTATCAAGCATTTGTTCACGCCGAGCGGCTCGAGAGCGGCGTGGACACCGCTGTTAGCAGTTAGCTGCTAGTTAGCTTTTAGCTGCTCGCTGTAGCGCTAAGAGCGTAGCGTCCAGGTTTACAGTTGACACGTTACCACCGAGAGTGAGATACATGTCTGGGCTTTCCTATGGACCATTGTCGCTACTGGTGTTTGTATCACAGGTTGATCTGGACGTCTCACGATTTGCCACAGCTGATTGACCTCGCGCTGAGCTCGGGCTGGATGTCAACGTACTCTGCAGACTGTTTGACCAGCAGGCTGTATGACAGTGTACAGTTTTCACACTGACTTAGCTTCAGCTTAATAACGATGTATGCGGCTCGGAACGATGGCTTTAAGCGACCATTTGAACAGTGTGGAATGAAAAATACCCGATGGTAACCGGTGTCACAAGGTAGCCTGGACGCTGCGCTACAGCGAGCAGCTAACAGCTAACATAAGGGCTAAAAGGGGTCTCCACTCCGCTCTCGAGCCGCTCGGCGCGAACAAATGCCTCAGCCTGTTCCACCCATGAGTTATTTGAGAGTACAGACATTCACGACAAAGATATGAGACCGACAACATGCACTTTTGGACGATTTGTGCTCTGTAGCGCTCGTCTAGATACACATATACATGACTTGGAGCGATGAGCAGAATGTTTTTCCTGGCTAGCGGACATGGCTGAGGATCCCTCTCTCTCCAGACGGGATTCTCAAACCACACCACCAGCACACCTCGGACCCTCGCAAGTTAAAATGAACGCCAGTCAAATTCATAACTAAACCAGAGCTACATGAACAAATGTCAACAACTGCAGCTAACAGTTAGCTGAGCGGGCTTGCTGGTAGCCAGCAACATTCCTGTACAGTGTACAGGACTCAGCGCTGCTAGTAAGGCAGAAGTAGTAGACCCTCATTGAGCACACTCCTGTAACCAATCATGCTCTTGACTGAGGTTAGGACCTCCTACCTCCTCATTTACATATGGACACAGAAATACAGAAATAAATATATGTAGGTGAACAGAAATACAGAAATACAGAAATAAATAAATGTAGGTGAACAGAAATACAGAAATAAATAAATGTAGGTGAACAGAAATGTATAAATAAATAAAAAGCATTTATTCTTTTATTTATACTTTTATTTATTTATTTATACATTTATTTCAGCATTTATTTATTTATTCATTTCTTTATGCATGTATTTATTTATGCATTTATTTATTTATACATTTATTTCAGCATTTATTTATTTATGCATTCATGCATTTATTTATGTATTTATTTATGCATTTATGCATTTATTTATTTATTTATTTATACTTATGTCAGGTTTGGTCCTCCATATGTTTGGTCTTCGGGAATCTTCCCCAACTGTAATAAAACGCGGTATGACTCTTGAACCTCAGAGATTGGGCTTGCAAAAGTATGCGTTTGGTGTTTTTTTTTTCCTGCAGCGTCCGAAGACGACTTTATTAAATGCGCTGCTTGATGGCGCCACCTAGAGGATAAATGAGGTACTGCAGCATGTGTGTCACCACAGTTCTGACCCGCCAACACAGTTTCTGTTCATGAATTAAAACATCTATGGTTTCTGATCATTTACCTGTGCTAAATTAGATTTGTAATTCATACACCTAAAACATGACGAGATTTATTATAGTGTCATGATGGAGTTAAACTTTGGAGCAGCTGTTAGGGTGATGTTGCCAACACAATTAATACCCATACAGGTAGGTTTGCCAACAAAAAAGCCTTTATTCTCAGTTTTTCATTAAAAAAAATGTGAACTGTACTTTATTTATTAAATATTGCACTAATAAAGCGGCTGTTAAAACTGTGAATGACTTTATGTTAAATATTTGGTTAAGTCATCTTTTTGATATATTTCTGTATAATGTTTTTAGTTTGTTCTTTTAAGAGAATAATTTCTCTTTTGTTTTGTTTTATTTTTTAGATTTACATTGTATATTCCTTATGTGTTATGATTCCCCTTGGTATTCTGTTAACATGTTTGTACCTTGCGCTGGTACTAAACAACCAACCACACATACAAACAAACAAACAAACAAACTGAAACGTTGCGAACCCAACGTGACGTTGGGAGTGATGACATCATCTCACCGCGCCACACACAGCAAGAGAGGCGGAGTCTCGTGCACGTTGATGTTTGTATGAATTTGCTGCAGACGGCTCTTCATCGGTTCTTTGTCGCTTCGTCATCGGCTCATCGTCGGAGCAGCCTGGCTGTGATCAGAAATGTCTGTGACCGAGATGTTCAGTTACATTCAGGGCTTCCTGAGCGCCGACCAGGACGTCAGAGAGGTAACGAGCCCGCCACACCGCTGCAGGCTGCTACACTGTTAGCTTCTCCCGGTTAGCTAGCTTCTCATCGTTAGCTAGCTGCTTGCAGAACCGGAGTACCGCCAACACACCGTTTTCCACCGGACCGGTCTGTAGCGACAGGTCTCACGTTGATGGTGGACCCTGACAGCCAGCTGTGTAACGTCCTGACAGCAGCCGTGTGGGTATGAAAGCTTGCTGTCACAGTCCAACAGCAGGAGTCACTCTGCTGTCTGTAACGTGTTACTCTGCCTGCTGCAGGTTACCTCCGCTCCCCATGACTTGGACAGCACCAGACTTCCCTTAAAAAACGGTCCAATTAATGCTGTCTTGCTCAGTGGTGGAATGTAACTAAGTACATTTACTCAAGTACCGTACTTTAGTACAGTGGGGAGGAACGTGAACATTGCTTGAGCATTTTTTATTTTCCACTACTTAATACTTTCACTCCTCTTCATTTTGGAGGAAGTATTGCACTTCTACTCCACTATATTTATTAGATAACTTTGGTTGCTAGTTACTTTACGGATCACGTGGTGCATCAGAGCCAAAGTAGAACATTTTAACATGTATTTATTTTATCAGCAATCCGTTAAAATACAAACAAAAGAAAACGCTGATTCTGAATATCAGAGAAATGCTGAGTATCAGATACAATAAAGTTAAACAAGCATGTCCATTATCAGTCGAACGCTCAGGTACATGTCAACACACACTTCTCAAAATGAGTCAGGGATATATTACGGTGTCATTGATTGGTTATTCTGAGACATATCTGAATTTAATTTTGTGTTTTGTGAATGTTTTCGGTCCCCAAAAATAATGTGACGCATTTTATTTGACTTTAATTGCGTATCCATGCACATGCATACATACACCCATATCCCAAAGTCCCTCACTCATTTTGACTACTTTTACTTGTACTTTTGATACTTGAGTACATTCGATATCAGATACTTTACTTCTTTTACTTAAGTACTTTTCGCATGGGTGACTTCCACTTTTACCAAAGTAATCTTTTAACACCATATCTTTACTTTTACTCTTGTGTGACTCACTCATATAACACTGGTCTTGCTCGTCTGTCGAGCTGTACCTCTCTCATTAATGTTTACTCTCTTTAATGTGGCACATCATTGCACAAACGCACTTCTTAAGGATGCCTTCAGACATGTAATTCTTAACCAAAAAAATCACATCACTTCTGTTGTTTTATCGGCACGGTCTGGGAGATGGAGATGTACCTCTGTTGGTAGAAAAGATGCTATTGTATGAAGACGGTAATGATGCATGATGAATTTTGTTTTGTTGCAGGATATCCGTAAGGTGGTCCAGCTGCTGGAGCAGACTGCCAGAGAAATACTAACAGTCCTCCAAAGTGTCCACCAGCCATCTGGATTCAAAGAGAGTGAGGAACTGTTGTGACTGCTGCTGAATCATGTCTGCCTCTCCAAATGACACTTTACAATCTTCATCCTTCTCTGCTCTCCCATCAGTTCCCAGTAAATGTGCAAAGGCTCGGGAGTTGTTCTGCACAGTCAAGACGCACCTCGCTGACCTCAAAACCAAATTTCCTGTGGAGCAGTATTACAGGTAGGTTCAGTACACACTCTGAGATGTGACTGTAAGGGCTTCCCTAGAGTACACTTTTCCTGACTGATGACCCTCATGAAATAAATCTGTTTTCACCTCTGTTTGTCTGACTGATTACGCTTCAGGTTCCATGAACACTGGCGGTTTGTTCTGCAGCGCTTGGCTTTCTTATCAGCCTTTGTCGTCTACCTGGAGACTGAAACTCTGGTGACTCGAGAGGACGTGGCCCAGATACTCGGCAGTAGGTACCAGTCAGTATGTCAGTGTGTTACTGTAACTGAGGATGGTGGTTTCAGTCTCCTTTTCTTCCCTCTTCACTCCACAGTTGAGGTGGTGAGAGAGAAAGGCTTTCACCTGGACATAGAGGACTACCTGGCAGGTGTGCTGATCATGGCCAGTGAACTGGTGAGTCTTCTGACTGCACTGATGTCACATGAACACATTTTGTACCTCAGTTGTCTAAACCAACAAAGACATAAAAGCATAGATCAGGTTAGTGTGTTTTGAGTTGTGTAGGGACTCCTTGTGATGTAGTACTGGGCTGTAGCAGATTGAAGCTGTGACATGTCCATTTAGAAGTTGGGATGAAACTCACAATTTGACATCTACAGTGACAAACGATGGCATGACTATCCAAACCTGTGGGTCTTACAGCCAACTCCTAGAAAATGACCAATGTCCCGACATCCTGAAAAGGTTATCAATGCACCACAGAAGTCAGATCACATATAATATATTCCCAGGTTTGAGAATTAAAAACATTTGCATCTTCACATTCTTCTTTCAGGCAGTGTATTAACTTAAAATAGCTAGAGATGAATAATCAACACCTAAACGGCTTCATGATTAAAACAAGTCCACTGGAGACTGACTACAGCCATTAGATCTGTCAGTGTGCGAGTGTTGATGCTGCACATGCTGATTGGCTGAGGAGCTGTGCCTCAGTCTCATAATGTTCAGGAAACCCCAGTTATGGCTAGTTTTAACGAGTAGTGCCTAATAACTCAGTGTCATGTCTGCTGTGTAAGTCTACATGTTATAACAGTAGGTTAATTAACTAATAACCATTTTTTAACGTTTTGATAATAAGTCATTAATAAAACAAACATTCCCCAGCCTCTTAAATGTGAGTATTGACTGCTTCACCTGGATATTTATGTCGTCAGTGGACAAAAACATCAGTATTACAGTGCACATGAGGATATGACGGACACTATTCTATCACATCACAAACGGCTTCATCAGATTGGCTCTGATGGTAAACAGATGAACGCTGTCAGTCGTATCCTGCTGTGTGCTGTTTTTAGTCAGCTGTGGTTAACTGTCGGATGAACTGGTCATGAAAAAGCCCAGTGGCAGTTATGTTACATTTTCAGCTTCCCATATGAACTGATGGGAAAGATTAACTGCTTTATTTTGAATAAGGACAGACTGACTGTTGGCCCAGCTGATTATTAGGGATAAAATTCAATATCTGTAATCAGTCTGCTTGATTAGTAACAATTATTATCAGTATTATAAGTCAGTCCCCAGTTTGAGCATCAAGTGAATTCTTCATAAGCAAAGGAACCTTGTGCATGTAATCAGATTACTTTAGTGTTTAATTGTTGCTGTTGTGTCTTCCTCCAGTCACGGTTGGCGGTAAACAGCGTCACAGCAGGAGACTACACCCGACCGCTGCGCATCTCCAACTTCATCAACGAGCTGGACTCCGGCTTCCGCCTGCTCAACCTGAAGAACGACCCCCTGAGGAAGCGCTACGACGGCCTCAAGTACGACGTGAAGAAGATCGAGGAGGTGGTTTACGACCTGTCCATCCGCGGCCTGGCCAAGGAGCCCGAGTCCGGCGGGGACAAGTAGAGCTCGGATGTGGTGATTGGCTGTGGGAGACGGAGGAGGGCTGGGACCTCTACACGGCTGCTGCACCTTACCCCACCTGGGCCGCAAGACCCAGGGGTGTACCTGAGGCCCCGACAGCTGAGGACAGACTGTGTGAGTGTGAATGTTGGATGTCAGAAGGGTGGCAGAGACAGTGACGGCACCCTCATCACCCTTTAAGATCGAAGGTTCAGTTTGTAGCTGATTTTTTGAAGTCTGTGTTTTCAGCTTCATCTTATTCATGTTGTTTTACTTCAAACATTTCATTTGATATGTAACGGTCAACTTGTTTTTCTTAAATTGTGCTAGTGGTGTTTAATCATTCGAGGAGACAGACGCAGACGCTCCGGACGTGCAGAGTTGATTGTTTCTGCATGTTTGAGTACAAGCAAAAAAGAAGCAAAGGTAAAATGTGTTTGTGTTGTTGACCATATCAGTCGATGCCTGGTGGGATTTCTTAGGATGCATCCAAACAGACATCCAGGAGCCTCAATTATGGAGGAAATATTTGATGCAACAATCAGGCGATTAAATCTAGAATTGGACGAGAATGACCAGTGTGAGTGTATTCTCAGCACCTAACGTGCAGCTAACCTGACGTCTAAATGAGGCTCCAGCAGAGGAAGAGCCAAAGAAATGACAAAGTTGCACTTCACATGATAAAAAACTCCTCTGTGATTAGTTAGACTCCTTTTTTTTTGTATTTTCTCCCAACAGCAAGAAAGCCTTGCCGAACAGTGCCATATGATTATGTGTGTCGGGGTGAAGAATCTTTCTCTGTAGAGAAGACGAAACACTCAGAATGTCACGTAGTGCATGCCATATGTTTACTGTTTCTCCTGTTTGTTTCACTTCAGGAAACATCTTTAAGCTTTGTTTCTATGATCCACGCTTCTGTTTAATTCTGTACCGTTGTAGAGCTGGATTGTATTTTGTAAAAAAGAATTCACTTTCACTCAAGTGCGTCTTGTGCTTTTGTTTCCTTGACTGATGAGTTCCACGTGTATGGTGTGTGTTCCTGTCCTAAAGATGCTGAATCTTCCTGTCAGTCTATTTCTGCGTTCAACATTTCCAGCGTAATCAGACAGGAAATACAACATACATGCAAAATTGTGTTTAAAATCTTTTAATATAATTCACAATATATTACATTGGGGAAATAATACATCAGGTCTTTCAAATGCAAAGGAGGAAAACAAAGGAAACTGTATGCGGCTCAGCAGTCTTTGTTTTTTTTTTTGACATTTTGACAGAGTTCATCTGAACCAGCGTCCTCCGACAGCACACGAGTGTTGGTGTGGAGTTGAGCAGCTCTGCCCTCCAAGAACACAGTGATTCACTACCTCCTCTAGTGCTACGTCATAGCAAACAGAAAAACGGCATAAATAGTAGTTTTGGTTTGAAGACTGGTTCCTTCGAACATGAAGAACTGTGAATAAACAAGACTGTAACATGTACAACAGCAGATCTAATGGAGAGCTTTTATTACAGAAATAAAGTGCATTAAACCAAATAAAGCCTTGATAAATAAACAGGGTAAAATCAGAGAGAGGATCAGGTGATCACAGATCATCAGCAGCCAGGGACTGTCAGAGGAATAATTATATTGCCTGTAAATTGATCCAGCAGAGGGCAGTCTAGTCCGTATCTCAGAGAAAATGCTACTGTGGCGGATTGCAAATACTTCAGTGTGTTTTAGGATAACAGTAATCGAGTACCAAGGCACAACAGCTCATCGCTGGCTCCAATCATAACCCACAGTTCAAGCTGTGTCAGGACGAGACGGGTGGGGTGGTTTTTGAGGCGAGATTGTCACGTGACCGGGGTCTGTCAACCTGCCACAGACATTTCCTGTTAATGACAATTTAAAAAGGAGCATATTTTACTTTTCAGCTTTCAGGAGTCATGGGAATAGGGTGGGTGTATATAGAAATAGTGACATATTTCAAACCTGTTTTGTTCAAACGGTATGAGTTAAAATGAGTCAGTGCCTCCTTTTTAACTGCTTGTAAATGTAATAACTTTACGATTTGGACCGTAACAAAAACACAGTCCAGTACAGTCAGGGAGTTTGAGATGACCATGTTCCCTATTTCAGACATTTTGTAGACCAACAGTGAACCAGATTAATTAATGAATCGGTTAACTTTGTTGCAGCCCTAAGAATAGGTTGAAGAGCTCTGGACTGAACACTCAGTGTATTGTTTAAATGTACCTATGTGACATGACGTTAACACAAAAGGATGCTGACTGCTCATTAACTGCTCTCATGGCACCGAGATCATTTCCGAAGATTGAAGCCGGGTGAACGCCCGAACGCCAGGGAGGATCTCGGGGAAATTAAATGCATAATTCAGTATTACCACTGCTACTTGTTTTGAAACTGGTAGAGAATTATTGCTCGTTTCTCGTGTGAACACAGTGAAACAGGAGGTCTGCTCAACTGCGTCTCTGGCAGTGAAAGTTGCTCTGCCGCCAACGTGCAGTAGAGGGCGGCGCACAAACAGGAGAGGGCAGTGACAACAAACAGGAACCACTGAACAAAGCTCTGGACCACCTCTGCGTACCAAAACCGAAAGCACCCCCACTGTCTGGTATAAAAATGACGTTAAGAGTTTTTCATTTTGCAGTCGGTCCTGTTCAGTCATGCTCTTCCACAGACACACCTTATTTACTGAAAACTCAGCTCTCTTCCTCCGAGAGCAAACAGTCTTTACAATCAAGGCTGGCGAGCACAGCCCAGGTTTTTTTGGTTGTCCAATGATCAGATATTTTTTTTTTAATGTTAACCATCTTCACACATAATTTCATGACAGTATGGCGCACGAGAGAAAAAGTGCTTTATCTTTGTCTTACCCTTACGAGACGTAGAGAAGGATCTTTTGGGAAACTGAAATCGAACAGGTTCTAACAGTGGCATCACTCAGAAATGCTTCTTGTCGTCACTTTGTTTTTGCAGTAGAAGGACTCAGGTTATTTACAGTGTAACAGCGGTGGACGGTGGGATGGTCAGTCTCAGGAGCGGCTCTGGTTCGTGTTGATCATGATGTTGGGCAACGCGTTGCGTCTTTTCCTCCAGGTGCCCAAGTCCCGAGCGTACCTCTTGATCTGATGGAACCACTGCTGGGTGCGAGATTTGTCCGATGCGCGGAAAACAAAAGATTCCCGCCGAATGTCGAGCACCTCGAATGTGTCCTCAGAGTCGGGGTCGGTCGACACCACACAGTTTCCCAGACGGATGGGCTCTCTCAGCACTGTGAACTTCCCACTGCTCTTGTCCTTGATTAGAACCAGCACTCCGTCTCGGATGCCGTCTCCTCCGCCCTCCCCCTGATCCCCACGCGCACCCAGATCGGTGCCCTGTCCTGGGGCCTCCCCAGCCCGCTGTGTCCTCACCATCAGCAGACTCTGGACATTTTGGAACTTGAGGGCCTTGCTGCCCTTCTTCACCCACTGACCATCTGCTGGCTGGGACAGCTGGAGGGGTCCCTCCATGACGAACCGCGTTTGTTCTCTCGCCCAGCCCACCGTCTTCATCGACACCTCTCGCATCTCGATGTTGATGACCTCTCGGTTTTTGCGGCTGTCGCGACGGAATGAGCGGAGGGACCACGTGACTCCGTTACCCTCCTGCTTGGTCTTCATGTTGATGTGCTCCAGATGGGATTCCACCCGACTCTTGGCCTCGCGGAGACGTGCGTAGTCGGGGTGACATTCGGGAGTGACCTTAATGATCCGGCTCAGGAGAAGGGGGTATTTAGTCACGCGCTGGAGGGGCGCCATGAGGAAGGAGCGCAGGTTCATCCGACGCAGTGCCGTGTTGTCGTTCTGGGAAACGTCCAGGAAGATTCTGGGAAGACAAACGACAGAAGATGAAGTTAAAAAGGGAGATTCTGCGCAAAACTCTTAAAACGTTGATTAGTGGGAATCACAGGACAGCCTGAGTCATGGCTGAGCTGGGCTTCTGTCTGAAAATATGAATCATTGCAGCCCTTCTCTCAAAATAGAACTTGTTGTGAATAAGTGATAAGCTGCTGTCTTTTCCATTAAGAATTATACAGAAGAGCCACGGCAGGAACCAGAGAAAGCTCCCAGAGTCACTCCTCCACCACACACAGCTGGAAGAAGAATCCTTGCGTGCACCTGAGCAGTTCTTTCTCCTTCTCCAGCGTGTTGAGCATGTTGACCGAGGTGGACTGCTGCAGGCAGTAGGTCTGGAAGGCGGGCAGCATGTTAACGAACTCCAGGAAGATCTCTCCAATGTAGACTGTCAGCAGATCGTCGTCTCCCTGAGGTCAGGGCACAGGAGAGGAAACGGTCAAGTCATTGTCATCCCTTAATGTGTACATCGATCGGTAAAATCGTAAAATGGTATCGTGTGAATGTAGAATATGTGCGTAGTGGCCCACTTGGACACACTAGGATACTGAGATACTGCTCTGCTGTGAGAAGCAGCAGACTTGTTCAAGAAACTAGAGTCAGTGTTTTGAAGGAAGGGACCAAATCATGGACAAAACTCTCTGACCACTCGATCCATTCAGTCCTTCTGGAGCGTTCAGTTCCGCCGGTCATTATCAGATGGAGTTTGCCCAGTTGTCATGACAGAGTGAATGTTTCCTGAGCACATTATGGATTTCTTGACTATTTTGGCCTAAAAAATTGACTTCCAAACATTTTTCGACCTTTGAAAGACCATCCTTTGCCAACTGCTGTTTCCAAGGTTATGAATGAACTTTCGATTTCATGAAAAATAAGTTTTGACTAGAGGGGGAATGTCAAAACAATTCAATTTGGATTGAGAATGGTTGGTTCCAAAGCTCATTTTGCTAACGTTTGAACTGCATGTCAAGAATGTTGCCAACCTGCCCTTTTTCATTCATTTAAAATTGGATTGGTCCCATTGAATCTGCAACAGCAGCTGAGACACGTGTACATGCTTTCCTAACATCCGGGCTGCTGTAATGCACTCTGTTCTCTGACATTTCCATGACAACAACTAGCGGTCTTTATTGGTCCAAAACGAAGCAGAAGTTCAATTAGAAGACCACCAGAGCAGCCAGAGTTAAAGTCTCAGTCCCCTCTGTCTGACTCACTGGCTGGCGCTGCCCTACATACTTGTGAGTGAACTCTTGGGTTGCGTTGCATAATAAATAAACTGAAGGAGTTGAAATAATCTTTTCTCTCAATAATTTAAGTATGATTTCACTTTTTGGAGTCAAAAACAGACTTAAATGATTTGCTATGATGAACGTCTTTGCAGTGGCACTCAGATGAATCCATGCCCTTACTACCTCTGTGTGAGTGTGTGTGAGAGGTCACCTGGTCAAAGGCCTGGTCGATGCTGTCCTGCAGGTGTTCGGTGAAGCGGTCGTTGACGTCTATCAGCTCCTGGACGTTGCTGAACACCACGGTGAGCTGCTCGGCTGTCAGCAGCCCGGCGCTCTGCATGGGGCAGTAAAACTCCTCCTTGATGATGCGCAGGTCCTCGCCGTAGCTCGACTCCGTGTTCAGAAACTCCAGGATGGCCTCCTTGCGCTCGGTGCGCAGCTTGGAGCAGCGCTCGCACATGCGCTCTCCTCGCTCTCTGGAGGCCCCGTCCCTCAGTCCACAGTCTGGACAGGGTCTCTGAGCCTCCCAAGCTCTGAGGGAGGCAGACGGTCTCTTCCAGGTGCGGGACAGACCGGGGCCGATGCCGCTGTCCACCCGCTCCACCTCGGCTCCCCGGGTTCTGCGGTAACGCCGAGGCTCGCTGTCCTCCTCCTCCCGCTCATCGCTGAGGCCCACCACGCCGCTGTCGGCACTCAGGCTGCTGATGGTGCTCCAGCGGTGCTGCCCGGACCGAGTCACACCCAGACCAGCCTGGCGCTCCTCACCAGGGGGCTCAGAGTGCCCACGGATGGCTGCTGGAGCTGAGGAGAGGGAAATGAGGATGGTCAGATTCACTGGTGCTCATGATGTTTATGGATTTACACACACACACATACACACCTACACACACACAATTACTGATCATGTCAGCATGAAGAAATTATTACAGATATCATCTTTCTCCAATAATTAGATCCCTCACCCTCCAGTCCGACACTTCACCTTTGTTCATATGTGTCAATACTGCTGCGTGTGTGTGTGTTCAAACAGAGCCACGCTTGTGTTTGCCGAGCTGCTAAGACATTGTTTCATTGCACAAGTGCTCTGTGAACGACGCATTCATATGAAAGCACCAGATATTTTTGGTAAAGACTTCAGTCAGTGTTGGTTTGATCCACTGGACAGAGCAACAAGCTCATCATTAGCATATGTCACACTGAATGACACTCTGTGGCCAGAGGCCGAGAGTCGCCGTTGACAGGAGAGAGCTCGGAATTAGCAGGGGAACTGTGTGTGTGTGTGTTTATGTGTTAGGTGGGGAGGTTAGGACTGAGTGCAAAGGCTACAGCAGTCAGAGACAAGCATGACATGAAGCTGCATAAGAGATGTTGGGACAAACAGATGCCGGCCTTCACAGCATTAATGTCTGTAGAAATAACAGGTTCAGTTGGAGGTTCACTCAGGATCGAGGGTAATTCAAGCTCCCTGATGAGGTGCTGGAGATGTAATGAGCGCATGGACTTCTGTAATTCTAATAATTGTAATTATATTTGCGAGCAGAGAGGGCTGGATGTAGTTCTCCACAGGAAGGAGGCATCGGGTCGAGAACAGCTGAAACGAGCTGGAGTCCCAGCCTGTTCTATTGTTTGTGTCCACAACAGTGACGGTGTGATCGTGTGTGAACATGTTCTGAGTGTAGATCGTACTGCCCAGGACTCTGATCAGATGTGGCTGAGTGGGTAACAGGACACTGAGAAAATAATTCTGATTGTGCCTTTATCCTGAAAGATTCAAAACTCTGGCACTCTCAGAGAAATAATAGAAGTTTTACCGTGGACTAAAAAGTGAATGTGTTTCAGCACCAGGCCTTCATCGGACGCTTTGGAAGATTCTTTCTCTGAGATTGCCAGGTTTTGTTCCTTTTTTAATCCAGCCACTTCCCCACACCCACTGTATATGTTTACTCTTTGGAGTAGTAGGCTGCTATTTTCTCACGTCCTTATTTTGAAAATTACAGTAGTCCTATTCAAATATTTACGCTGCTGATGAACAAGAATAATCCTGTTTCCATGCAGCCGTGTGTCCTCCAACACAGCCTCCCCCTTCCATTCTTTTAACTGAACTTTTGAAAGGGTGAAACGTTTAAAAGTAGGAGTAGAAGTTTCTCCTTCTGATGAGAAAAGTGTCCTCTATATTTGAAGAGTTAGACTCGACCTGCTCCATTTGGAAAGTGTCGTGACATGACTTTTGTTTTGAATTGGTGCTACACAAATAAATATTGATTGATTGCATGCATCACAACCTTGCAGTTTGCTTGAAACACACAAGGCTGACCGTAAAAAGGCAAGACTGTGCAGAAAAACTCCAACTGAGACGCACATCTCTGAGTGTATCCATGTCCAAAGAATGCTTTATAAACCTGAATAACACGGGCACATCCCACATGTCTACATTAGAAAGTGCAACATTCGGACTGAGGCCTAAATCAGGATATCCTGATGGAATCATATGTCTCCATCACCTGGATTACACCTGCAGTTAAACATCGTTAAAACCTCTGACAAAGAAGTTATGTTTTTTGTTTGTTTTTTTACGTTTCTGGAGCAGCACAGCTTTAAAATAATTTAAAGGGGCACTCCACCAATTTTACAAATCAAAGGCATTTCTCACATGGATTAACAAAACATTCGTGATTAAATGTGTACAATGTCTTTTCTGGCTTTTCAGGAGTGAATACATCAGAGCAGTTGCAGTGTTGCAACAACTAGAATGGCGCTCAGTAGAGTGCATACCTCGCCAAGGCCCTACACTCCCCTTTAATTCAATCGAGTCTCAAATAAAACATATTTAAATCAACAACTGATTTATATTTGGGTCTGCCATCAGTTTGTACTAACTCATAGATACAAATGACCTTCATAGACCTGATTTGTTTCATCAAGATCCATGCACCACAGGTCCAGTTTGTAAGATAGTTGACTCTTGATGTGTTGGGTTGGTAGGTCAGTGGCGGTGTCAATATTTGATGAGTTGGGGGTGAGATGCAACAAGCAACTATCTTACAAATGGGACCTTTAAAGAAAGTGAAAAACGTTGCTGGATCCGTTCCTTTATCTAGGTCTGCACCAGAAATGAAGGGGGTGTATTCTGCATGAGACACATCCTCCCTCAGTTTGACAAAATTATGATCACTAGTTTTTGTGTAATCCTGCTACAAATGAAGACTGGCACAAACGTGACCTCATGTCAGAGGTAATAAGCCTGTGGTTCCATCTGGAGGTGTGGACTCTGGTAGACATTGCTGTTTGTCTGATCTAACAAAAAACATGCTAACCTATTGGATCATGGGCAATTTAGAACTAGATCACTGGAGCTCTGGGGATGGGTGGGGTTTTGTAAAAAGTTAGGGATCACAAAATGACAACTCGCCTAATGGTTCATGATGAAGTGATAACCATGGCACCATTTATAAAGGACTTTACATCACTGCTGAACGTCTCCTGAGCCATCAGGTCTTTCATGTCCATGTCAGGCTTCATGTCAAATATTTCAGCGAAGGCCTCGCTCATCTCCACCTTTACAGCTGTCTCTCCACCGGAACACCGACCTCCGTCAGACTTGTTAAAGGACACATTTGGTGGCTGTGGCTCAAGGGGAAAAGCCAGCATCTTGTTATCAGAAGGTCGCTGGTTCAATTCCCCTGGTCTGCATGCCGAGGTGTCCCTTGGCAAGATACTGAGCACCTTGCATGGCAGCCACCGCCATCAGTATGAATGTATGTATGAATTACTGTAAGTCGCGTTGGACAAAAGCGTCTGCTAAATGCCCTAAAATGTAAATGGTGAACCCAGCGAGGTCTTTCACACGCTTATTAATATGTGGTGCATCAGTTACAGTCATTCTAACTGACTCAGCTTGAATAAAAGCCATCTTTATTCCTGGATGGGTCTTTAGAATCTCATCCATCATCACATCAGCATTAATCTCTACATGTTTTGATGCAGTTTGAATCCAGATGCATAAAATCGTTGAAACATTCTCTATCTTTAATAACAGATGTAAGAGACTGTGAGGCCCTGAGCTTTGAATCCTTTCCAGGTTTATAAAGCCACAGAGAACAAGTCCAATGTGTCCCACATGTGTCCTGTACTCACCACTGTCTCGGTCGCGGTCTCTGTCGCGGTCTCTCCGGTGGCTGTGGAGTCGGGCGGCGGCAGCGATCTTCATCTCCAGCTGTTTGCGCTTGGAGGCGTCGGCTGGCATGGGGTCGCTGTAGTGGGGCCGGAGACGGCACTCGCGCTGCGCCCTCACCGTCTCAGCCAGCTCATAGGCTGCGTCCGAGCTGGAGCGCCTGCAGCCCAGGCCGGTGTGCTGCTGGTTGGAGGGACACGTGTGTCAATCAAACGCTCACGTCGCTATAGCAACAGATGAAAAAGGGCACAATTCTCGGAGGAGACGAGGTGAGAAGGATGATAAGGGAGAAATCACAGCTGGTGTGTCTGTGAGAGCTCAGTGTCAACATGTTCGCTGTCATGACATCATTACATAACACATCTCGGTTATCTGTCTGATCCCCGCTGTACGACTGACAAGAATCCAAATTTCATACTGAGCTGCAGCAGTAATCGTCTGCCAAGTCCTGTAACAGACTCTAAACACGACAGGGCCACACATCCAAAAATCTGCTCTGATCACATCTTGAAAACAGCCGGCCTTGAAGACGAGAAACATCCCCGAGTGACAATTTAAAGCAGCTGCTCCTGGCTTCTTTCTTTCTTTTAAGGTAAAGCGAGGAATTCCCCGACACACTGCAGCTTTCTCGGATGGACAAACACTCTTCACGTAGATTTAAAAATCCTTTAGGGCTCCATCAAGCCCCCGAGAGATGACCTCAAGGGGAAGGTTCAAAGGTCATCGCCGTGACACCTGACCTCTCACCCCAGAGACATCACCCACATCCTCTGCACCTGGTGATATTGGCTTTACATCAAAGATCACCTCCCAAAACGTTGACAGCTCTCTGACGGCTAACAGCTCCAGACAAGTGAGAGGTTTTCATCGCTCTGTAGCTGAAAACAACATGATACACAGCCTGCAGCAATCAGGTGAAATGAAGGCGAATAATTCATGATCGGCTGAATTATCACATTGCAGCTCTTACTCCGGGAGTGCAGAGGCAGGATCCATTGTGGAATCACCAAAATGAAGGAAGGCAAGAAGCAAACGCACCTCGACATCTGTTCTCTAAAGCACCTCCAGCCTCCATGCCAGCCCTCTGTTCTGCAGATGCACAGAGAGGAGCAGAATGCTCTCTGCAGCTGAGGCTGGTGTCAGGCTGCAGGCAGCAGAGAGCAGGGACGAGGCGCTGAGCTACCAGCAGCCAGCTGCATGAGGGGGGCTCGGTCCTCCTTTTACTGCATCGTCAGACGTCGACCTGCTGCTGAAGACAGAGCGCTGCATGCTCGCCTCAACAAATACCTCTGCATCAGTGTGTGTGAGTGATGTGTGTATGTGCATGTGTGTCTGTGTGTGTCTGTGTGTGTGAGTGTGTGTGTGTGTGTGTGTGTGTGTGTCGCAGTCCCCTTGCTTGTCCCAGTCATCCTTGAATACCAATAGATCTGTGTGAGTCTGTGCACCACGCAGCATCGTCGAGAGGCGGCGAGCGGAGGCGAGCACAGACGACACGTTTGAGACAGAAAAGAGGAAAGAAAATGAGAAAGAATCCTTACGCATTCTCCTGCTTCCTCTCCTCCTCCTCCTGCAGGCGTCTCGTCGCCAGCCTCGGCTCCGCAGGCTGTTGCCGACGTTGCCATGGCAACGGCGGAGGGCTGACAGTCGGTCGAGGGGGCGGTGATGTCACAGCCTCCGTCCCGGTCACCTGACAGCTTGACGGGGGCCTCGCCGGAGATCTCTGCACTGCAGCTGGTGGAGGGAAGAGGAGACGGCGTTACAGAGGGAGCGAGAGAGGGATGGGGAGGAGGGGGGAGGGAAAGGGAGGGACGAGGGGAGGCAAGGAGAAGGGGAGTGAAAGAATGGGAGGAAGAGAAGGAAGGGAAGGATGTGGGAGAGAGAGGAAGGAAATGAAGAGCGAGAGAAAGCCAGAGGAGAGGAAGGAGAGGAGGGATTCATTGTAATTCAAGCAGAGCTCTCTCCTCCTCTCTCCTCCTCACAGCATCCGTCATTCACTCCACCTCACTCTTCCCTCTCCAGCTCACATGCCACTCTGCTTCCTGCTGTTTCTTCTTCTGTCCCCCGCCCCCGCCTCCTTGTCCTCCTCCATCATCCCCCAAAACACCCAAAATCAATGCCCCCACCCGCCCTCCTCCCTCCCAGCAATTAGACACATCATCGGACATTAACGCCTGAACCCTCAGACCTCAGGGACACACACTGCCTGCACACACACGCAGATCAGATTCTTCCTTCATCCTTTTGTATGTGTGGATCCATTCTTGCAGCACACAGCCAGCATGTGATCTGAGACAACCCACAGAAGCACACTGGCTGTGACACACACACACTGTGCTACACAAATGAGACACACACATCCATGTACACACACCACAGCCTGTCTGCAGGGACTCTACATGCATTTGTAAGAGAACATGAAAAACACACAGCCGAGACAACAAGTCTAAGGAAACCTTCTGAGCCTTCAGAGTAACGCTGACCATGAACTGACCAGGGACCTTTGTTTCAACACACTACTGATCTCCACACCGTTTCCTGCCAGTCTCCCTACTGCTGGCTGACAGACCAAATCAGAAAATGACCAAAATCTACACAAATCTGAGAAAGTTTGTGGCAGACTCTAATTTGAGCTGCATTGATATACTTAGTGGCCACTAGGGGGCAGACGAACACCACAACACACATAATAATGCCTTATAAAGTTGTTATGGTGAATGTCCAACAGGCACAAAGCCAAAATTTTTATCATTAGGTTGTGTTGCCCTTGGTAACTTGATGGATACAAGTCCAATATCAAATATCTATCTATCTATCTATCTATCTATCTATCTATCTATCTATCTATCTATCTATAGATATATGTATATATACATCTATATATATATGTTTACTTTAATTCAAGTATGACTGTTGGTTACAGAGCCTGAAAGGCAAATCCCACAATGAAGACAGTCTGTAAATCACTTGCTGCTGCTGCTGGTTATGAAGCTTGATTACTGCGAATACACAATAATACTTGTGGGACACTTAGACAACATCACATTATTATCAACATCTGTATCCTCTCCTCTGGATTTTATGTCAGCTTGCAAGTCCAAACACTGTTCAGAGACATTTAACATGAGGAAATCAAACCTTAAAAGATGAGCAGGACAAAAAAGGATTTTGAAAAGTCCTCCATTTGAAAAATGATTTTACCATCCCGCTGAGAAAACGCTTTGGTCATTAACAGCTAGATGTTCCACGTTCTTCACCTCTCTGCTGGGTGGGTAGTGTCCACTTTATCTGAGCCGCCTGCTGGCTGTGAAGCCACAGAGGCTCAGCAGAACAGCAACCGTGCCATCAAACTGAAACAATGAGCTAAAAGAGGCTGCAACAGCTAATAATTCCCACTGGGCTCCTCTCACATTACATGCAGTCATATTGATTAGCTGAGCTATAAAATAATGCACACATCCTTACATTTTGCTTCAGACATCATTAACAACCGGACCAACCACCTACGGTATATCCAGTCTATTGATTTTGTTTTTCAAACACGGTGAGCGTCACGGTCCAGCAGGCCCGAGTGTTAATATAATATCACTGCAAGAAAATAAACCCTGGTTCAAGCAGTTTCAGAGATGATTGTATCTTTATTCAAATTAAAGCAGTTTGTGGCTCAGTAGGTTTAATAGTCCCAGGGGTCACAGCCCAGAACAGACTCTCAACAGTGTCTGAGGCTGTAAAGTCCTGTAATATCGACTCCTCACAGCACATATGTGTACATGTGAGACTGATCCTGACCTCAGTGTACTGACTAGCTGTCGATCATCAGACTGCTGCTGTTACTGTGGAGACTCTTGTCTCTACTTCCTATTGTTTGACCGACCCATGTGTGGACAACTCTTTTCATTAACTGATACATTTACATGTCTTTAAAATGTTGTAGTTCAGTGAAAATCATCAAGGAGACACCTTCAATTAATTTGTTTTGTCTGATGTTCTGTTGACTCTGGTACAACACAGAGGGAATCATCAGATCACACTGCAGAAGCAGGAAGCAGAGAATATTTGCATGCTTGTTTGCTAAATGACTTAACAATTAACTTAATACAGCCAATCCACTCATTAATGACCTGTTCGCAGTCTGATCCGCAGCTCTGTGTCCTCCGATATATCCCCGTGGTTGCTTTACATGAGGTCTCATTATTCTAATGGTTCTTACATAACTGGGTCTCGTCCGAGCTCTCTCCGTCACAAACCAGTCAGACTGCTGAACACATAAAAATCATTTACCGTGCATGTTTTTCATATTAAACCTGTTTATGTTAAACGTGTAATCTACACAGCGGGTGAAAGCTGAGGGCCGATATAACGACTCCAGCCTTGAGGATGCATCTCGGACAAAGTGTCATTAAAGGGGGCTCCGTCACAGAGTCAGCCAGTCTGTCACACAGCGGATGATGCATGGGGCGTAATAACCTGCAGCTCCGTTCATCAGGACAGTGTGTGCGTGCCAGATCACCGCTTAACACGGCACAATGTGGCACTGAAATTAGCCCACTGTCACTTTTTACTGATGCACATATCGCTGCGATGAATTCAATATATTTATCAGTGCGTGCATCGAACAGAGGCGACTAAACAGAACATGTTCCAGCGGACACACACCTCCCCTCTGCACACTATACACACCTGCTGCTGCTGCTGCAGTATACGTTTAACTCAGCAGGGCTGGCTCATTTCTATTCAAGCCTCCCAGGTGTAATAATATAAATACTGCTGTAATAATGCAACTAGAGCTGTGTTATGCTTTGTGTGCAGGTTTGGCTGCATGATAAACTCAAACAAAGAGACTTAGTGCTGGAAGTCAAATACCTCAGGGTGCAGACATCACACAGAACACCGTCATGTTTAATTAATTAATCTCCAAGTATTAAAACATTCACAGAGCCCCGAAGTCACATTTAAATCACCGGTGGGAGCTCAGTGTGGTGCATTCTGGGTGCTTTTTTGAACATTAAAGATGAATCCACCTGGGATAAACAGCGTGGAAAGCGAGCTGCCGGAGCGTCAATGGACTCTAAGACGGAGCTGCAGCAGTGCTCTAATGATTAGTGGGCAAATCGATTGGGGAGACGACTGATCAACCATCTGGTGATCAATAAATCGTATAAGTGATTAAAAAAAGCAAGGCGCAGAACACTCGAGCATCTCAAAAGGGCCAGTGAGGAGGGTGTAGTTACATCTATAAACACAAAGACATGAAAAACCCTCTCAGGAGCCAGTGTTTGGTTTGTCCTTTCTGGGCTACCGTAGAAACATGGTGGACTCATGTGGAAGAGGAGGTACTCCCCCTCTGTACATAATTAAGCTCATTCTAAAGCAACAAAAACACAATGGGTTAGGGTCACCACAGTTTCAGGTGATTTTACACCGATGAAAACACAATTATGAATTCGATATTCTATTATTGCTAATAGATCCCTTTAAATTTTGCACACTGCACCTTTGAATGTGTTATCTGTCACTGCAAACAGAAAATATGTGGTACAAACATTTACGGTGCTGTCAGGGTGAACTGCAGTATCGTTGGTGATCCTCTGACTTCTCATCGAGCGCCATCGTTCCTTTGGTTTATGACCGGCTACCAGCAGATCTACTGACGTTTCCATCAGCCTCAGCTAAAACCTGTGTTTTGTGCTAATTAGCAAATGTTAGCAGGGATGGTAAATGATTGCTATCTTTATATGTACTAAAATATAGATTTAATATTGTGCTTGCTGATTTACAGTATACCACCGATATATTATTTTACACATCTTTTGACAATATATCAGCATTTATCATCAAATATATACTATGTGGACTTTCTCAACAGATTAAATTGATTTTTCTTATTTTATATATATTTATATATATAATATTCCATAAGTGATGTACAGATAGAGTGTAAGGATAACCTTTAGGTGCAGCTCAGGACTGTCACACATTGAGCACACACAGCAGTTATTTTCCGCTGCCTTCATGCAGCAGAGCTTTAGACATCCATCATCCCTTCAGCGGTGCAGACAAAGGAGAGACAGTCAGTGGAGAGTCCTGACAGGGAGGGAAAGATATCGTCTATATCTACCATCTCACTGCAGGGGGTGGAGTTTATATCCTCTAACAGGCCTCATCAAGCAGCTCCTCTGTGTTCGGGCTCTAATATTGACACTGTGCAGAGGCCTGGCCCCAAACGACCCCACCAAGCTGTAAAACACATCCTTCTCCTGTTTGTCCTTGGTCAGAATGAACCACAGTGGACTGAAGCCTGCATGTATTCAGCCAACAGCTGACAGTGAGGGGGAGACGGTGCCAGTCTTCAGTCTGTCAGGCTTCATGCCAGCCTCTCGCCCACAGTCTCGTCTGCAGAGCCAACCCTGTTAGCTCCAACAGCTGTTATCACAATAACTGAGATAAATCGATAACACACAAAACACGCACGCTTAAACAGACGGACTCGCACTTCCATACAATGCCCTGGCACTGTGAGGCACATACACACACTCCACTGACACACACACACACACACACCTCTCCTGAGAGCTGCTACATGGCTCCGATGATCAGACTTCACCATCAGAGAGATTAACTGGATTCAAAAACGATATGCTGATTGATAAAATACTCAGGTGTCACTGTGAGTACAGTGAAGCACAAACAGAGACATCAGACACAAATCATAGATAACTGGAGCAGGTTTGATCCACGCACTGAGGGGAGTCCGTGCCCGCTTTAAACTGCTGATATATAATGTCGGTGTATATGTCTGTCAACAGATGTCCAGAAATGACAGTACAGATATATCAAAAGTGTAACCCAGGTCATTTAGAAAGACTGATGCTGTTACAGAGATTGTGTCGATCATAAATCCTTATTGAAAATGTTTTTTTTATGTTGTATGTATGTGAAAACTGTAAATTAGCTGTTCATCTTTAAATGATTTTTATAACCTAGATCAATAATGAAAATGATATTGTTGTCTGGCCTTACTTACAGTGTTGTTACCAGCAGACTGTTAATAAGTAGCACAAGTAAAAGTACTCACCATGTGAAGTTACTTTACACATATTGTATCAGTGGGTGTGCTGAGGTTTAAATATTTTGAAGTCTGCATGTGGAAAGTTGCACTCCAGGCCAGTAAGTGGCAGCAGCGTGGTTACTGTGACACTATACGATGCACCTGAGCACACAGCTGGTGTGTTTGGACAGCAGGAGGCACAAGTCAAACATAATGTTAGGTGTAAGTGTTCACTGATGCATCAACAGGTGAAGAGCATCTTACTGTTGTAGCTGCTGAGGGTGGAACAAAGCAATTAAAAACAGTTGGATGTTTTTTTTTGTTTTAAAAGATTGTATTTTAAATGCTTATTATCATGCGTGTGTAAAATCCCAACTTTAAGTATATTAAAACATTTTTTACAAAAAGTACAATATATTGAGTGTGAGATTAAAGAAGCACAGAGGCCTGCAGCGATTAAAAAAACATAAACGCTACGACTGGGCGACAAAATAAAATGCCACTATTTTTTGACGAGACACCTCGATATCTATACCATAACAATACTGTAGCGATGACTGCTGGTACACAATGAGATCTGTAATCAATAATCATCAGTAATGTGTCAGCTATATAATGACTGAGTGGGTAAGGACAAGTATTGAAATGCATGCATGTGCTGTCGGAATGAATGGAAAAATTGATTCCCAACTGGGAAAATTCATGTCAATGCCCTCTCGGGTCGGAACAACAACTCAGAAAGTCTGAGAGAATGTTGAGTTTCATGTGACACTGAAACACGGTGGACAAAGGAAACACTGGGTTGAGTCATGTACTGTATAGTCAGTGTATTGGTTCCTTTGCTGCTCCTCGTCACTAAAATACTGGAAACAGCTGTCAGTGTGTTGTTTAAACCTCACCCTGCGTTAGAATACCCATCCTACCATACTATTACTTACACAGTGTATAATGTATGTACACCGCAGATCAACGACGAAATGATCCTTTATCCTTAAATTAGAGCTTCTTTCACAATAAGAGCTGAGTTTCTGTTTACTGAGCACTTTAAATGTTTTCAGGCATCCAAAGACGGAAACTAAAATAACACAGATTTGTATCTTCTATAGAAGAACTGACTAATACAACACACAATAATCTGAGATGGAAAGTACCTGAGCACCTTTTAACGCACTTTACTCCGTTAATCAAAGAGTATGGTCTAGACCTGCTCAATCTGACAGTGTCGTGGGATGACTTTGGTTTGTGAATGATGCTATACAAATAGATATAAAAATAAAGACTGATTGATTAATTGATTGATTATTATGTTTTCCCAATGGCACACAATAAATGGCACTTCACTGATATCACGTAAATATGAAACAATGACTTTTTTTCCTTTATATACTAAAAGTAAAACAGTATGATCATTAAATTTAAATGTAGGACTTTTACAAGTATTTCTGCATTGTCATATAATCAGATTGACTTCAGTAAAGGCTACTGGTAAAACAACCCCCTCCTCCCAGACCCACCTCTTCTTGATCAGGTCCAGGGCGGAGCCGATGAGGCCGTCCTTCATCTTGTAGATCTTGGCTCCGTAGCTGGACAGGTCTGTCCCCTCCAGAAGGAGTGCCGGGCAGCAGCTGGAGGGACGGTCCCAGTTCTCCCTGCTGGGCGGGAAGGGGACCGACCCAGCTGGCTCTAGGCTGCTTCTCCTCCGCCTGCTGCTCCCATCCTCTCCCCACGCAGCGGAGGCTTTCTCCGGGGCGGAGCTGGCCAGGGGCTGCAGGGGTGAGCGAGGAGACGGGCCTGTGCGGATTGGAGATAATGTGCTGCTGATGGAGGGGGAGGAGGAGGTTTTACAGGGAGGTCTCTCTGAGGAGGTGTCACCACGGCTGCATGTCCTTTCACCTCTGCTCATGTCTCCCGCCACCTCCACCGAGTCTTCTTGCTGCTCTGTGTGTCCTCCACTGGCATTAGTCTGAGGGACAGTCCGGTCAGGAGGAGCGTTGCTACCGTCTGATGTTCCTGCTTCCTGTGGCAGCTCAGGTGCTCCAGACGCCACAGAACCGGCTGTGGACTCTTTGCTCTGCTCTCCCTCCTTCTGCCTCATCCTCTTAAACTCCTCAAACGTGGGGATGTGAAGGCGTCCCACAGGAGGCCTGCAGCGCTCCGATGCAGAATCACTCTGGTTACCTGTGATGTTGTCAGTGGTGTAGGACGTCTTCACCACTCTGGGGCTGGACGGGGAGCTGCTCACAGCCAGGTTGGGACTGCTGTTCTGGCGCCGGAGCTGCAGGCGCCTCAGAACCTCCTGCTTGATCTCCTCGGGGCTGGTGAGGCGCATCGTGCACAGCTGCCTGGACCCATTCACATGATGCATACCCTCCCGCTCAATGGGAGCAGCACCTGGGTTCACCTGAGGCCGCAGTGGGAGGGGCTTCAGAGGCTCAACGGATGACCGTGCACTCTGGAGGCGGAGTTTCTCCCTCAGGCCCTTCCTTGCGTCCCATTCGTCGACACCACCTGGAAACAGCAGCTGAGGGAAGAGCGGCAGGTCCTTCCTGGGAAGCCCATGTCTGGGGTAAAAGGCCAGGCTCTCTGGGTTGGGTACCAGTCCGTGAGCCCCCACCACAGCTCCATCAGGAGGCCCGCCACACCAGTTGGTACTGGAGGTGTAGCGTAAAATAAACTCACTGTCCACGCTCCTGTAGGGGGCAGCACTGAACGCACACAGGCCAGGATCTGCCATGTTGTTCCAATTCAGGTTCTCCATACTCCTGTAAGGCCTGCTGCCGTTACTCCCTGTGTGGTTGCAGGAGCCCGGGGCCGGCCCGTCACCTGACCCCAGCCCCAGAGTCTCCTGCCTGCTGGAGCAGTACCTCAGCCCCAGGTTAGTGAGCAGAGTGCTGCTGTTACACCGAGCCATGAGCGGGTAGGGAGGCCCCTGGAGGCCCGGGTAGTGAGGGACGCCGGGTCTGTGTCGCGGGAAGGAGGACAGGGAGTCAGGGGAGAGGGGGAGGTTGGCGATGCAGGGCTCCATGTCAATGACGAGGTCGAGGGGAGAGGCGCAGCCAGCAGGAGAGCCGGCAGAGGCGATGACGGAGGAGGTGGAGGGGTAGTCACATGGTGGAGGAGGCTTTACGTCAGGCATGGCTGAAGGCTGAGAGGGCGGCCCTCAGACATCCAGTCAGCAGCGATGAAGATCTGCAGCCTGTGGACACACAGAGACACAAACATATGATCAGATCAGAGATGTGAAGCGGTCATGGAGACAACAGCTGAGACAAATTCATGTTTGTTAGACTCAGTCTGAGCAGTGGTTTGTTTTACATATAAAAATGAACAGTAAGCCTTTGAACTTGATTGACTTGAGCTGTCAAGTTTGTGAACAGTGAATATACTGTTGATTCTGCATTGATTGCAATGTATATTACTTTATTATGGCATGTTACCACAGTCCAAGTGCAAAACTTATGGATCACTTGATGTCCATGCTGATGGATACCACAACCCGTATGCATTGCCCTGCCCTTAACTTACTCTCCACAGATGTCATGTTTGAAGAGGAACAGTGTCAGATCAGATGGACACTTCCTAGATTCATTTGTGCATCATTTCATGCACCTTCATTTAATGAACAAGCTGCAGAAACAGATGGAGACGTAGTATTGAAGTATGTTCACTATATTTCAGACTTGTGATCCTGAACAAAGACACGAACAGCTTGGGTTGGAAGTAGAGCTGCAACAGTTAGTCAAGTAATTCATTAGGAAATTAGTTGCCATGGCAACTCTTTTGATAATTCGTGAGGAGTTCGTCAATGTCAAACACTGTCTGGGTCCAGCTTCTTAGATGTGAGGATCTCTTTTCTTCTTTCCGTTGTCATTTCTGACAGTAAATGAAGAATGAATGAATGAAAACTTGAAGATGTTATGTTGAGTTCTGGGAAAGGGCATTTTAAAAATAATTTCTTTACATTTTAAAGACTAAACGTTGTAACGAATAATCTTGAAAACGATCAGCAGATGAATCAACAATATAAATGATCATTAGTTGTATCTCCAGTTAAAGTTACTTCATTTTGACTTCTGATTTGATCTGATCCTGAATCTGACGGTTGGGGTAAAGAAGATCTAAAGTCTAAAAAACCCATGTTCTGCTATCTTAAGCTGAAAAAATGTTCAAAATGACCTTGAAGGAATAATATTGTGATAACAGAATCATATCATGTTTTTGTTGTTGTCTTATTAATGTTTCTAAGCTATCTATATTTAAAAAACAGGTCACACCACATAACATACATTGTTTTGGTGAAGGTTCTCAGTGGTCCAGGTCATGGTAGTTCTAGGTGCTGTATCATAGGCTACCGGACTCGTTTCAGTTTCAATTTCTACATTGTTGTGACATGAAACAATATATATAATCTGAAGGGTAATATTGTGATATTGATTTCAACAAAACCACTTTCCCCCTCTGTTATCTGACTGTTTGAAGCCTGATAGCACAGCTCATATCACTGAATCCACAGATCAGGCTGTGACCATGTGACAGATCTGTTTTAGGTCCTGGTCTTGGTATTAGCATTAGGTCTGGACACAGAGGCAGCGTCTCTGAAGCATGCTTCCTTCAGCACAATAATCAGATTCATTTATAGAAACGGCTCCCCGTCCGCCCCCTCCGGCTTCTTCTTCTTTCTCTGCAGCAGAATAATAATGGAAGGATTACTGCCCGGCTTGTCAGGCTATTAAAACATGAGATTGAGAGACAGATACAGCGAGACAGACAGTGCAGGAGGAGGAGGAGAGTGAGCGCTGGTGAAAGAGACAAAGATGAGACAGGGAGAGGAAATGAGTGTGACGCTGAGACAAGCTGTGAGCTGAGGGGACAGTAATGAAGATAACGGTTGGGCCCGCTCGGCTCTTTCCTTCACATTAATCACACAGCAGTTGTAGATTAGCCAGAAGCCGAGAGAGCCGGCAACAAGGTACTGCCGCTCTCTCTCTCTCTCTCTCCGTCCCCCCCCCCCTCTATCTCTCTATCTTTGTAATGAGTACAAATGTCGACCGTCCAACGCCTATCATCAGTATCTCATACCTAACCCTAACCCTAACCCTATGTGACAGTCAGCAGAGCAGGGTTAGGCCTGTGATTATGACTATGATTATGACTATGATTATGAAACAGGGACTCAGAGGGCTCATCCCCCATGCATTAGGTGAATAATCAAATCCAAATCATCTTTGGACTCAAACACTCCCTGACGCCAGAGCACAGACAGGACCGCCACGCTCCTCTGCAGCTCCGCAGTAATGGATAAATCTCCATCCCTCACCCTGCTGGGAGGTAAGCAAGGCGGCGTCGCAGTTAATCAGTAACTCCAACACAACAAGCACACAGGACTGATTTGTTGGCTGGATGCTGGAAAACTGAAAGTGGGAACATCAATCTGTTGATCAGAAGGGAATTTACCACCGTTTTCTCTTTTTATAAAGGACGTCTTTAAAGGATGGGGCTGGAGACACTTTGTATTTTCATCATTGTCAACAAATCAAATGAAAAGACCAAAACCAGCTATGAACTCCTGTAACTGATGGGTTTTGTCTTCATATCTGAGAGCTGCACTGCTGACAGACTGATACGTGCATCATACTGCATGTAGCTGTTTACATGGATATTATTTCATATATTTCTTTATCGTGATTTTGTCTTCTCGTCAAATTTGTCAGACATTATTTAACAGTATGTAATGAAATCATTTTGTCTCGTTTTTATAGGCTAACATCAGGTGTGCCTAAACAGCAACTTAATGGGGGGCCGACGGCTCAAAGCAAGTACCTTGTTGTGTTGTATTGTGTTGTGTTGTGTTGTGTTGCGTTATTAGGATGCAGAATGGAACTGTGATCCCAAGCTCACTTAATTGACTGACTTCCTGCTCAAGGTGACATTCTGTCCTCGGTGTTCAGATGGGAATAATGATTAATTAGGGATCATACATATTTCATGATCATTTTTACCTCACAAAAACTAAAACAGCATTTTTTTTTTTCATTAAAAACATCTAGTGGGCAACTTAAACCTGCTGGCGGACCGTGGGCCCCACGTTTGGCCTCGCTGGTCTACATGGACTGATCATATGGATAAAATCTGTCATTCTGTTTGGATAATTACAAGAGTCTGTAGTTCCTTTTCTTGGATCTTCTTTCAAAAAAAAAAAAAGGTACGGATAAAAAATAAAACAGGACTGTCAGTTTTGGGTTGATATAGTGGATTAAATACCAGGCGACGAGTCTGTGATGCCATGCTACAGTGTTTGCCCTGTGAGGCTGCCCCCTTTTCCGGCGGTGGTTCAGGTGCCAGTTCGGAGCCAGTGCCTACTCTTGAACCAATTCTAGAACTGCTGACATCACGGGCAGTGGGCTGAGGTATCCTGAGCAAGGATCAACCTAAACTGTCTAGTGTAGCGTGTTCTGACTGACAAACAAAAGATTTGACCCCTTTTCACTGATTAAAGCAACAGTGGTCTGAGGATCAGTCATGTCTGGATGTGTTCCTGCAAAGCCAGGAGTAACAGTTATGTAGAGTCGGTGTAGTCCGCCGTATTTGTTCCTAACAATGCTGGGAAACCCGGGACGTATACAGTGAATGATGTCACTGTACCGTGGCTCTCATGCCCGTGGAAAACAAACCGGTTCTTAAAAGGTTCACAGGTTGAACCAGCTCGGAACCAGCACTTGGTTGACTTGTGGAGAGAGGGCACAACGGTGCTAAAACACTAACATAAGTATGCTAACAAGCTCACAGTGACAATATTAACATGCTGATAATATTCAGGTCATGTTTACCATCTTGATTTAGTGTGTTAGCATGTTAGCTAATAAGCACTAAACACAAAGGACAGCAGAGGCAAAAACCAAATTCATGAAACATTTAAAAGAAGTCAGAGGTGTTATACCTGACACTGAGGGGAGCGGCGGGCTGACTGATATTAATGAGCTCATATGAGCAGCGGCCTCATGGAATATATCATCTGTGTGTCCATTATTATCTGTGTGCTGCTGGAGAAAGCGCTCAGTTTATAACCATTATAACACCCTGAGGTTATAACTTTTCTCTTTGCTCTCCCTGAAGAAAGATTTAAAAATCTATGATCAGTTTTTCATTTTGACGACTTTTGACAAGCACGTGGCCTCCGCATTCTTTTAACAACAAGCACACATAGAGTACGTGTGTGCGCATAGTTCTGTTTGGAGAAAAAGAGGCTGGTCTGTAGACTTTGCGTTTAATTATCATGAGTGTGTGTGTGAACAGCAGGCAGCGTGCAGCTCAGCAGGCCGGGGCCGCTCTCCCTCTCTGGTTGAATTACTGCCAGCATAAAGGCTCTCTGGAGGTCCGCTCCCTCTCTGCTCCCTCTGTCACGGGAGCTAACTGAGGAATAACTCATCCCGACCAGCGGGACAGTAAATCAGCCACCATGTCCCAGCATGCACAGGGGCTGGTTCCTCCAGATATGATGGCATGAGTGCGTGAAGAAGACAGGAAGTAAATCATTCATGCAATCAGACTCACCGTCAGAGTCGCTGCATTATTAAAAACACGTGCGTCAACCTCCATCTCGACAAGTCATTGTAGTATCGAGCCCTGTCTGTGCGCTCCTCGTGATTTAGACGAGACCCTTTCGTTCAAATGATGTGAAGTCTTTGTGATACGGTATGCGATGACATTTTAGATAAAATAATGCCCTTCCATCTTTATGATAACAGCTTATGTTTGTCCAGTTCCTGTTTCAAAAATGACGGTTCCTCCAGCGCAAAAAGTCAGGACCATACAGAAACTGGCTTCCCAGTTTTGTCTGCACAGGGACGGCGTTTAAATAAAGAAACATGAAACACAGAGTCTGACCTCGACCCCGTCCATCACCTTCGGGATGAACTGTGATCAGTGCTGGCACTCACTAATGCTGCTGTGGCTGAATGGGAGCAGCCAAGAACAAAACCTGCTCCTCCTGACACCGGAGGAGTGGAGGATGTCATAGTGGCAGATTGGTGATCATGGTCCAGCAGTCCACATACTTTTGCCTGTGTATTGTATTTTGTCTAAACAAGAATAAAAAATATATATATATATAGATGGGCCGAGATTATTTCACTTACAGCAGCATTCTTTAAACAAGTAGCTGGGGACAACCTGAAAGACGTCACATGGCTCCATACAGCTCGTCTGCTGTGATTCAAGTCTCACTTTTCGCTTCGCAGCTACAGCGAAGAGTTCAGTGTAGAAGAAGGGCGTACATAACGTCTTTGGTACAGGATGTTTTATTGCAATTCGATAAAAATGTTAAAATACACAAGATTGACCGTGTTCCAGATTAAGAGATTACACACTAAAGCATCCCACAACGAGAAACCTTCATATTTTCTTTGATGTTTTTTGTAGAGTTTCTATAGTAATCCTGTATGTGCATGTGTACATGACTGTTTACATGTATGTGTGAGTCAGTGTCTGTTGCTATCGGCTCATCTCCCCTCCTCTCCGACTCGCCCGAGGTTACCTAACAGCAGCATCGCGTTGCAGAGATCAGGCTTGGAAACAAATCCTCAGATTGCAACCAGCGGTTCCTGCAGCTGCTGGCGGCGTGCTGCCACGTCTTCCAAACTTACCCCATTTTAATCAAGCTTCTGCGCTGCTCCTCTCCTCCTGCGGGTCATTGGCTCGGATCCCAAAGTGCCCCGCCTCCTCTCCTCAGTCTCCTCTCAGGATGGAAACCTGTGCGGAGTTTCCACCGAGCCAGACAGACGAGGCCCTGAGCGACGAGTAAAGAGAGAGAGAGAAAGGAGGAAAAAGCAGATCAATCATTGAGTTTTCTAAACATAACAACAAACCAGTGGGATGCTCCGCCAGGAGCTGCTGCTCTTCACCCCGCTGAACTACAGACGGGAGCCTCACATGTATTCTGATACTGTAAAACAAACCGTGTCCTATTTTCACAGATTGAATTAGATGTTGAGTCAATTACATAATTAGTGTTTCTCTGTCAGGAGGCAGAAGCAGATGACACACATCGCACCAACAGCCTGCGTACAGTACGCGCGTGTGTGTGTGTGTGTGTGTGTGTGTGTGTGTGGATCAGTCAATGGTTCAACAGCCTGCTGCTGATAATTCTCTGTCATACTTACAATAACACACATGTCCTTCATATAATCATTCTGATTCATTTACAGATATTATGAGTGAGGGAGGAAACTGCTGGTGCTGCCCACAGACCACACAGGAGACGGAGACGCTCTGAAGCTACAGTATATCTCATTCACATTAATGAAAACATAGAACATGAATTAGACACGTGTCTTTGTCAAACGGATAATGAAATTGAACGAAACAATCAAAAAAATCTGGTGCAATGTGTGTAATGTGCTTTGTTGGTGTCAAATAAATGCACTGACTCATCTGTTAAGAGACAGTAATCAAAATATATATCAGTATGATTCGTCCCTCTCCAACAACAAATAAATTCAACACAATAAAAGACAGCAGCAGTGAAACACCTTGAAGCAGAGTTCAACGAATTAATGACAGTTTCCTGCAAACAGACCGACGTCGACACATTAAAGCTCAGTGTCGCATTACATTTCAAAATGTAAATATGTCATTTTACACAACAAAGAATAAAAGTAGAGCGATAAATGACACAAATTCCAAACATAACTGCTCAGCAGACTGAACATGATGTAGGCCAACAACAAAAGAGACTCTGAGCACCAGAGGAGCGGCTCAAAGACACGACTCAGCCTGCGGGACCATGAATACTCAGTAAAACAAAGAGACTGACCCCCACCTCAAACGCGGCTGCATCCACCACCTCACATCTTCAGCCACACGATGACAAACCAAACGTTGCCATTCAGAGCTCAGGTCACATGTTCTGTGACGTTACCACCCCCTCTCCTTCCCTCCCTCCCTCCCCCTGCGGGATGCTGGGATGCAGAGTGCTGTGGCTGCACCATCTGAAGCTTTGACAAGTGGCTGTCACTTAGAACTGAGCCCCCTCCACCCTCTCCTCCATCCCAGGAGTGCTGATGACTGACAGGACTTCTGGAGGATCCTCCTTTTTCCCATGCAGCCTGCTGCTCCTCCTCTGCACAAACAATGCCTCTGACTTCATTCACTTTCTGCAGATTTCAAACAGATTTTCAGCCTCTGAAATATTATTCAGTATCTTCAGCTGCTCTGCGCTCACTGGGAGAATAACCCCGCTCTGACAATCCCACTGAAACTGATAGGCTTTTCTCACAGGGAATGAGAAATTCGCTATCGGCGCTGACTGAAGAGGCCGACTTATTTATTTCATTTTCTCTCTTTTTATCCGGCGAGCTTTAAAACCACTGAGCCAATCCCCTGCAGCCGTTGTGGCCCGTTTCATTCATCCCCTCCTGATGGCCGCTTCACAACCTCCTAAACTATGCACAAGTGTTTCTTAGCCTAGCACACTGTGCACGCTGTCTCATAACTCATCTGTGTGTGTGTGTGTGTGTGTGTGTGTGTTTGTGAGAGTGTGTGTCTGTGTGTGTGTGTGTAGTCTGAATGTCTTTTAGATCCTCTGTAGTTATACAGCAGAAGAGGTGATAATAATGTGCTCTGCAGTTTCTGACACCTTCAGTGTTCCCTGCAGACATGCAGGCTCATGCCTCCGTCTGCCTGCTCCAGCTGTGGTGTGTGTGTGTGTGTGTGTGTGTGTGTGTGTGTGTGAGTGTGTGAGTGTGTGCGTGTGTGTGTGTGTGTGTGTGTGTGTGAGAGAGAGAGAGAGAAAGAGAGACATCATTGTATGTGTTTTGCCTGAAAAAGTCATCACTTTTTCATCTTTATAATGTATATCATTTCATGCTGTGCTTCCATAAAGCAGATAAATAAACAGTGAGCGTGTTCTGCTCTTTGTTACCAGAATCATCCACAAACATCCTGATCCATGAGTTCAAACAGCGGTCAAAAGAATCCAGCATCGAGAGACATAAGGAAAAGAATACTGTAGGTGGTACTGTCAGTGTTCTTATGAAATATGCAGAAACATGAACAGTCAGTTCGAACTGCAGATTCATTTAAATTCTGATGGATTGTTGCATTCATGTGCAGTAACAAGAATTGTAAAAATGACCTCCCTTTGATTCCACGGCATCATAAACACAGTTCAGACCTCCACAAATAAACAATGACTTGCAGCAAACTATGAATAAATGAATAATATTAGCAGTTAGCATTTTGCCATGTCCGGCTCATTCGTCTAAATGTCTGAGTGTGTCAGTTTTTTAAATTGGTTTTCAGGTAAATGTCTGAAATCAGGTGCGCGGTTACAAAGAGCATTTTTTGTACTACGATATAAAAAATAAGTCATTAAATGGCCCACAATTGAATTATAAAGCTCTTACGTGTTTTGCTAACAAGTGTCTCATTGAGACTACGGAGGTTGTCGCGGACATTGTTTAAAACATGCAGTGTCCGTGTCTTTAAGAGTACTTGGTGCGAAACAGCCATCTGAAGGGAGAAGAGAGCCTTGGATCTTTGTTTTATAACTGTGTTTCCTGTGTTCTGTGATTATATATTTCATTTTGAATATGTAACATTAGAACTTGTTTCCCAGTGGTCTAAATGATGAACTTCTTGATCTGACACCATGAGGTGGGCTGTTCTGTAACATTCAGATGAGATGTACAATCCTAGTGACATCTTCTACAGTGTATTTCTCCCATTTTTTCTCCGCAAGTAATTCTTCATCATGTGGTCGTCTCATGTTATTTTTTGACATTATCAGCCTCTTCATAGCCTACATTTATATACATACTGGCTTTACAAGACTGTCTAGATGTCTGATGATGATATGTCGGATTGAGTTTGAGTGTTTTCATTCAGTAACAGGAATTAATTGATCCAGGTTTGTCTGAGTGAGTGATGTCTGTCTGCAATGTGACGTGATTGGTCCACGTGGGTCTACAAACCTATTCAAGATGGTCTCCTCCAGCGTGCAAGATAACCTGATGAAGGTCTGAGTATTTTCTGATTTTGTCGGTCGGTTGTCGGTTTTCTCCTACGCACCTGTCGAACCACAGGTGTGCAATAGCTGCACTCTGGAGAACTGTGTTCTCCACCAGAGAGCGTTTTGTTTGAAAACCCAGACTCTCTGGTTACACTTTCAGTTTTAAAGTCCAAATACATGACGTGACCTAACCTTGTTCATAACAGAAAACAAGTGAATTAACAACCAGAGCTCTCCATGTGTCTGCAGTCTGTAAAGGACTCAGCATAACAGGAGGTCTGTCAGGTGGCCCGGTGGTTTGACGTGACAATATTCGAACGCCTTTAAAAACCAGCGTGGCATGAAGTTCACCTCCAGCTGATGTGAGGCGGTGCTCAGCGGGTGTCTGAATGTGAAGCTCTGTGCTGCCAGTGAGTGAAAGGAGGGCTAACATAAGCACAGCTGGACGGCACAGCAGGAGAGTGACAAAAGATCACGGTGAGGCTGCAGAGGATACCCCGTCAGACACACCGTCCACAGCGTCAGACACACCGTCAGACACACCGTCCACAGCGTCAGACACACCGTCAGACACACCGTCCACAGCGTCAGACACACCGTCAGACACACCGTCCACAGCGTCAGACACACCGTCCACAGCGTCAGACACACCTTCAGACACACCGTCCACAGCATCAGACACACCGTCCACAGCGTCAGACACACCGTCCACAGCGTCAGACACACCGTCAGACACACTGTCCACAGCGTCAGACACACCGTCAGACACACCGTCCACAGCGTCAGACACACCGTCCACAGCGTCAGACACACCGTCAGACACACTGTCCACAGCGTCAGACACACCGTCAGACACACCGTCAGACACACCGTCCACAGCGTCAGACACACCGTCAGACACACCGTCCACAGCGTCAGACACACCGTCAGACACACCGTCCACACCGTCAGACACACCGTCAGACACACCGTCCACACCGTCAGACACACCGTCAGACACACCGTCCACAGCGCCAGACACACCGTCAGACACACCGTCCACAGCGTCAGACACACCGTCAGACACACCGTCCACAGCGCCAGACACACCGTCCACAGCGTCAGACACACCGTCCACAGCGCCGTCCACAGCGTCAGACACGCCACCACACACTGTCAGACACACCATCAGATACACACATTTTCTGTCCACAATAGCCAGAGGTTTTCAAACTCAAAAATTTAGCTTTTGTAAGGGTTCTCCTGAGGGGCTGAATGTGAAAATGCCAGCCTCGACAGCTTCTGACATAAGCCTGCTCAGTCATGGCTGGGCGCTGTGAGGCAGACAAGTTAAGAGGACAGCTTTTGGGTAACTGATCATTCCTTGTGTTTACAATGTAAACATCTTGTCCAGAGGAGACAGATGACTTGAAAGAGGAGCAGAAGAATCCATCTATGTCAAAATGGAACGACAGTCTCCAGAGGAGAACAGAGGAGGTGTCCTGTGACATTACGTATCACCCTACTACAGTGCAGTGCTGAGTTCCCTCCCCAGACAGCTTAGCAGTCATTCACACTGGGCTCACCTAGCCCTAGCAACCACATGAAGGACATCAACGATCCACAAGTGGCCCTAACGACTCTGAATGAGAGTCTCCTGACAGACACACATAGCTGCTGTGATATTTCACTCTGTACAACAGAAACCCTGAAGACGGACACCAGCAACTGACCGCTGGCACACAGACGACTGATTTCTCTTTTCAACAGTGACGTACTTTACACTGTGACTGACGGAGCAGAGGATGAACATGTACAGAGGAGCAGTCAGGTGAGGAGCCGAGGCCATGAAGTCATCATCAACATCAAATGCAAAATGTACACTGTCCTATTGCTGTCTGAATTTAAATTTCGCAGCCTTATATTTGCATGCCATTTAGCTAATACTGTGACTCATCCACACCTAAACGGTTCACTCCGGTTTGAGGAAAACTCTCTCCAGCATCCGTGTTTGGCTGTCAAACATTTCTCCCTGGTAAGCTGGAGAGATGTTTTTTTCCGCTCCTTCAAAAACTGTCAGCTTGAATTCAGTCGGCGGAAATGCACCACAGAGGCTTCACCCAACACTTCTGCTGCACAATCCCCTCCGTCACTGTCTGCGTGGATGTTCAGTCGTTTGCAACTGACAGGAGTTTTGGCACAATGTGGCTAAAGTCACTCATAGCAGCAGAGCTCCAGAGCTTAACAAGCAGAGGACTTAGGCATATTTTGGCAAACTAATAACTGTTTGGAACTCCCCGAGTGAGCTTATGGATGAGGAGAAGTGGATCATAATGCAGGAAGAGCTGACTGAGTATGAGAGTGAGTGTGAGAACTTAAGTTCTAGAGCAATTTTCAAAACTGTAGTTAGAAAATGGCTTAGCGGAGGGAATAAAAGAGACGTAAAAACCAGAGGATAAAAAAAGTCCCCACAGTCACAGCGCTCTAACAAGGCCAAAACCCCAAACTGTTTCCCTTTAAGCCGAGTTGTGTTTGTGGCACTTTACCAACCTTTTAAATGTGATATATGTGACAATAAACACAACATCTGTGGAGTGGAACCCTCTCTTGATGGACACTGCATGTCAAATATATTCAAATGCACTAAAATATTTTAGGGCTAACCTGATAAAACACGAGGCCTCGCAACAGAAACCATCACTCGATGCTGATGACGATTAAACCGAACAGGCCTCATCCTCATCTCACATATTTATCAGAGGCGTCCTGCCGTGTTAAATATATAATGGTCCTGAGCGATGGTTTACCTCTCAGTGTGTAAGCACATCCAGCAGTTTGCCTCTTTATCCCCGTGAAAGCTCCAGTCCTGCCAGCTCCTTGTGGGCTCGGCATCACTCTATTGATTGAGATGCTTATCTGTAGTGTCTTACATAAGGATCTGACCGCCATTATCATTAAAGATTCCTGCACACGGGCAGGATTCATCACCAGAGGGAAGCTCTCCACTGTAACTGACACGTGCAGCACAGATAATGCCATCCCGTAATACTGTAGAATAATTAATGTTGTTCTCAGACTAAATTGTTGTGATTATTGTTGTAAGTAATTAACAGTTAGTCAGCTGAAACGTAATTGTTGGCATTCAGTTGTTTAACTCCCGTATTAGGCAAAAGGTTCATCAAGATTAAATACAGTTGTCTAAAATGCTTGATGGATTAATTAAATTAATAAAATAAAATAAAAATACTTTCAAGATGTCACTTTAAGCGCTGGGTGAATTAGAAAACGTTCAGTGGTGACAATAATTCAGTTCCAGCCTTATTAGCACAATAATTTAACCAGCTGAATCACTTTACATCTGGGAGTGGTGAGACTTCAGTGCTGCACACACACACACACACACACACACACACACACACAGTCAGTCAGTCAGTCAGTCAGTTAGTGAGGAGAGGCAGGTAATAAGAAACTAGTACCCTAATGAAGTGAAGTGGCACTCCATCTCCTGTCAGGAGGAGGATGAGGCAGCAGAGGGGAGGGGTCAGAGCTCTGAGGATCAGTGGAGGCTGTGTGTTAACTGCTACTTGAAGGATTGGTTTACCAAACTGCCCAGATGCAAATTAGGGAGGTGAAGAGGGAGAGGGATGAAGAGTGAAAAAGCAGATGTATGGGATTGGTAGAGCCACTTGATTGCAGCTGTGGGATCATAAAGCAGTGCAGTGTGGCTCATTCTGTATATTTCCATCCGAACCTGACTGAGAGTTGTTGAGAACCAAGCCCGACCTGAACCCGACAGGCGCGCTGTGTTTTTTTTTACTTCTGAACCAGATTTGACCCTGATGCAGTTGATGTGATCTGAAATGCTGAGTTTGTGTGACCCTGTCATGCAAAGTCCCATATGAATATTTGCTGCCTTGAAAGTAACCAGTGTGTTAAAAAAAAGTACCCAAAAGTAATACTTGAGTAAAACTAAAGATATCATTTTAGATGACTTTGGGAAAAGTGAATGTCACCCACATGGATTAAGTAAACAACCTGCTCTGACAGGACATGTACTTAAGTATTAAAAGTCATTTTCTGTACTTCAATATCTTGTATGTGTAAACTGTATACTTACTATTGACTTGGTTTTGGTGTTATCGGCCAATTATGATGAACAGAATCACTGGTTTTTGGGCAATAGCAGATAAAACATATACATTTGAAAATGTGCTGCTTTGGCTGTGATGCATCAGGTAATCTGCAAAGTAACTAGTAACTGTAGTTACCAAATAGTAGTGTGATAATGTAGTGGAGTAAAGTGCATGATATTTGCATCCAAATGAAGAGGAGTGGAAATATACAGTAGCAGAAAATGGAAAAACTCTAGTAAAGAACGTAAAGAAAGTATGTCAAAGTTGTACTTAAGTACAGTGGTTGGGTAAATGTACTTAGTTACATTCCATCACGGAAAGTAACTCAAAGCATTGTCACATCAATAACAAGCAAACAGGACAGATAGCCATAACAGACAGTAGGTCCTAATTGTACACTATATACATTTATTTTTTAACACTATATTTTTACCAAAAGCGACATTGTTTATAACTGACTTGACCAGAACCTGGACATAATTAAACATGTGTACTGAGGAGACCCAGTTCATCAGCATGATGAGTGTTCATAAGGTTTCACATATTAGGAGTTTATATGTCAAGGCTAACTGGTGGTTACGGTGGAAAATGGCTCACTCGGGGGGGACAGGATGTGGAGCATCTGTCATCTCTGCTCGAGGCTACATTAGCCGCATTAGCTGCCACTAGCTAACACACCCAAACTCCACACTAACTGCTTGTGCTCGAGCTGCATTGCGGTAAGGGTTGGGAGGGTTAATCTGGTACAGTTTCTCATTACCTGTTTATCAAATTCAGTCCCTAAAATAATCAAAGTATCGCAATAATTAAGGAATGTAACTTGATTACTTTCCATTAACTTTTGGATTACTTCCGTACCAAACCCATGCAAACAAGGGAAAAGAAAAATCAGTTTTACAAATTAACTTTACTTTTAAAGGTAAGGAAATAGATTAATTTAAATTATTAGTCTGTTTTACTTGGTAACTTTGAGGAAAACGGTTCCTCATAATTTCTTTTTTTTTTTTTTATCACTGTCAGATTTTACAGCGTGGATACCGACCAGTGTATCATTCCTTATTCTACATTTTATCGAAAGTACCTCTATCTATAGTCTAATTACTTATTTGTTCTGTAACATTACCGCGGAAGTTACCTTCTTTTGTACCCTGATTACATAATCCTGTTACATGCATTCTGTCACTCCCCAAGCCTGATTGTGGGTAATGGTAATAATAGGGGTTATATCTGGAATTATATCTGTGGCTCAGCTGTGTCGATCCTTTGTGAAACTGCCCACTGACAGTGTTGCAGGACTTTTAATATATGCCATACAAGGCGATGCGGATACAATGTTGTAAGTTGATTAAATCTGCATAAGTAAATGTTTGTGGTGCTCATGAGCAGCCAAACATGTTTTCCCCACTTTGGGAGCATGAGGGTCAGATTTCCCATTTTTCAACTTCCAGCTTCCAACCAAAAATGAACACATCATGTGTGTGGACAGTAGCTGTAATACACGAGAAAATGGGTGATCTGAATTAGGAAAAAAATAAAAAATAAAAAATAAATAAATAAAACAGCTTCTAGTTTCTCTCATTCCTGCACACAGAAGCTGAAGAGTTTCTTCAAAGGCAACACCCCACATTTCCATTTTCTGCTCTCAGACACATTCCCTCATGTACACACAGACACCTGCACCCCCCTCACTGTTCCCATCAGCCTGAGAAATGTGGGTTAATGAGGCACCACCCGGGGGCACTGTCAGCAGCACCTCCACCACCAGGCTCATCATGAGAGTGGGCGTGGGCCTGTGAGACACTGAGCAGGGCTACATCAAAGGTGGGAGTGTGGAGAAGAGCGGGTAATTAGGCAGAATGGCTGTGTTGTGTGTATGAACTAACAGTCTCTGGGGAGCTGAGTGGAGCTGTACAGTAGAGACGGTTCACTGTAGCCTCTGAGAGCGGCGCTCTGCAGGAATCTGGTTATTTTGAGCTGCGGGGTTACTTTTAAAACCCAGTCATTGTTACTACAGATGAAGCTGGCTGCGTAATGAGTATAGTCGCAGGGAGCTGCATTAAAAAACAGAACCACAGAGGGCACTTCTACAGCCTGCTTGAAGGTACCGTGAGGAGTGGTTTACCTCTAACAGCACTGCAGAGAAACGTGATTAAGAGCTGGCCCCCGTGCAGTCAACATCCCGCTGTTCATCTGAAGCGATTCTGCTGATTGACTGTAATGCACCAACACATGCAGAAATCATAGGCTGTATCAAACATGGACTCTGCATGAAACATGGTTTCTTTGTGAGCCTTTGTGAGGCACAGTGTGGCGCCTTCAGCTGACGCCATATTGGCACCGCCCGAATCCTTCTAACTCCTGACTCCTAAGGCAAAAATTGGGCAAAGAGGTGGCAGCTAGCTAGAGAGCTGGTCACAAGCTGTGACTCAAAATGGCCATGTCCTTAGAGCTACTGTAAGTGTTAAAACATGGCGGTCCGACCGAGCTGACGTTTCTGCTGTGCTTACTTGGTGTTCCGTGTTGCTTTGAAGGCGTCCTTGATATCTACACAACAGAGACGTCTCAGACTAACTGCTGGTTTGGTTCAATTCAAGCTGTCATTTTCTTTAAGAGTTAATTTAGGTCTTCCACTTAAAGTTGGTGAAAGTGTTGGCATTAGTGACATGTGAAAGCGTCAAACATGCACTTTAGATGAACGACATTTATACACTTTGAAGTAACATCATGAAAATTGACAGTTAAATCGTACTTAAGATCGTGGGGGATGAAGGGTTTTCTACAAACATCGTGATTCTATAAAGACCAAAACCGATGTTTGGTCCAGGCTGTAAACATGTTTATCTCCAATTAAAGGTCCAGTGGTCTAATGGGGTTTTTCAATACAAATGTGCTGGTTCTGCTCGACTTGGTTTGACTCGACATGTCAGCGCGGATCGGCAGGGATTTGAATAATCACTGCAACGGGGCTACCTGCTTGAGGGCGTGTCTGTAAACGACAACGCGCTTGTCTTGAGCTTCAGTGAAGGAGCAGCTGTAAACGCTCCATGCAGTATAATCAAAGACTGGCCACTAACAAAGTACCACTCATTTGGTGATAAACATATCCCATTTCCTTTAAATTCCGAACAACAAAAGTAAACGTGCGTAGTTGTGACTCGGCCACGATGGATGCCCCAAGTGGCCATTGGAGGGACTGCGGTTTTTAGCACTTCCACGCTGGCTTCGTTTTCAGCTCCAGATGTTACTGCTGGGTGGAAATGCATCGACAAAGGCAGTGATGTAGAATGCCAGCTGGTTACCGTGGATGTTAACACCACAAACGCAATTTGGTGACAGACACAGAATGTAAACAGAAAATCTCCGCAGGGCACCTTTAAACTTCACTATCAACTACCTCAACAGGTATCTGGAACAGATACAGCAGCCGAGCTGGCAGCTCCTGGAGTGCTCCTGTGGAACCTCTACAGTCACTGTGATCCTGATGTATAGTTACATCTTTGAGGAGACACGTATCAGTTATAAAAGGCACGACGTGTGTTGCCTCAGAAACTACATTTATTCATCAAAAAATGATAGTGGATTAAACATGACTGTAGAGCATTACAGTGTGGAGTTTTACTGCGATCCACTATGAAGTCAAATGCGCGACGAAAAATAATAACAAGAATAAGTTCATGGAGAGTGACTAGAGATCACCTACAAAACAAGTTGCACTGGTGTGTCCCTCTCCCTCTGTGGTTCCAGGTCATGTGGGTCTCATTCATATTTCATGTGTTGGGAGGTGGAAATACTGCAGATGAATAATACAGAGAGCGGATGACCGGAGAGCAAACACCTCGCTTCTTTTGCACAAGCAGATCGTCACACATTCAGAGAGGACAAAAAAGTCTTCTCCACCGCCGGGGGACGGTTCAAAGGATCGGTCCATGCGAAATGATGACCGCGGCGCTATGTGATAGGAAGGACTTGAAATAAATATAAGGAGCTCTGGAAAGACTGCAGCTCTGAAGTGGTTCTGACATTATGATTGCTCTGGTTTATTGTATTACTCATTCATATCGCTGGATTTCCTGTTTGTTGTTTGACCCGTAACTCTTCTCTCCTACAAGACGAGCCAGGGTGGGATTAAAAACTGAGGACGCCGTTTAATGCCACCCTTTAGTATTTTCAAGTCTTGACAGTGTCTGAAAGTCTTGGTTATATCTTCCTATTCTGTAGCTCTAATGATCATTTTCTTAATTCAACATAGTGTTTTATTCAGGCAGTGTTGTTGAGGTGAGAAGTTTGTCACCAAACCAAAACAAACCAAAAGATTTCTGAATAAAAATTTTTTATTACTTACGTACGACATGGAACTTTTAGCTGGTTATGAAACAGTAACATGATGCAGCTTTTATGACCATTAGCCAGTAGAAATGAATATAGGTATTTCATGTAAATACTTAAGAGTTATTTTCAATATGTATCAATGGATGGGATTCCGCCTTATCCAGGCTGGAAAATACCGGCTTCTTAAAGTGAGGGTCTGCTGCTTTTCCTTGTCCTAGTTCAGACAAGACAGGCAGACTCAAGATATAACCTTGGACTCTGATGGGCATCCTTAAAACAAGTTATAAACAAAATGATTTATTGATTAATGGAAACACTTACTGATACCCAGATCCTGAGTCAACAGAGGCATTCCTGGAAGTGAGATGGTTGCCCTGTTTTTCCCAACACTGGATATGCCACTAGGCGGTGTCACAATAGATGACTGACAGGTGCCATCACACTACACAAGCTACGGGCTACATCCTCCTACACTTCCTGGCTGCACCTGATTGGACGAACACCAATTGTGGATTGTCTGCTCCCAGTTTTTCGAACCAGGCTGAGGCCAAAGCAACAAGGCAGCTTGTTTGTAAACTGTCTCCTCTAAATATTGTTTAATACGTGTTTCTGATAACATTCTGTAGGCATCGCAGTTCCTCAGTCTGTCTTCATTTTAAAGCAACAGCAGTTAGTTTTAAGTTTTTTTGGGAGTTTCCAAACGCTGCAAGTCACGCTGGACATCCCCGATTAGTATAAAGTAGCCAAGACCTCAAGTCTGTGCAAGTACAGAGTGGCCAGCATGATAGGGAATGGGAAGCATTAAAAAATGACAGGTCCTGTGGACAAAACAATATGAGCGAGAAACACACACACACACACACACACACACACACACACTCACACCTGTGGTCAATACTAGACACAATCGACATTTGCATGTCTGCGGCTCATGTTTAATTGATGAAGCAGCAAGCCATGTAATTACCCAGTGATCACAGAGGAAAACAAGCCTTGATAAAAATAGACATAATCTCAATAACTGTGTGTGTGTGTGTGTGTGTGTGCGTGTGTGTGTGTGTGTGTCACCCAATCAGAAGAGTGGTTTTCTGTCATGCCACAGCCAGCCTCTCATATCGACTGATGCAGTTATAGATCTCACTCAGCATCAGTACCAACATCTACACAGAGCTCACCTTTACAGCCACAGGTAGACACACACAAACACACACACACTCACACACGCACACACAACCGCAGAGGCTACATGTCTTGATTACAATCCCACGTGACAGTTTCAAGTTGAGATCTTTGATGGATCTTTCCTCTGAGGAGGAGAAATGAGGCGCTCCCATCGCCACGTCTCATCTGTGCTACATGATAAAAGAACCAATGAGAGTCTGATCCGAGAACAAAGACAGACAGAGGGGGAGACAAACAGAGGGAGACAGATATAACGAGTAAAGCCTACAGTTAGCTTTGTGCAGCCCGCTGCTGACATTTAAGTGATGCAGAGAAATAAGGACTGTTCTCAGGATGAGGCCACTCGCCCGAGGCTCTAAGCTCTGATGCACCGTCTCAAAACAAAAGAACATCCTCCGTATTTTTTGTTTCATAAAGGTTTCATAACAGGCTCAGGTCCACACAGACTCAGCCATTAAAACGGAGATACACAGCTAATGTAGGTGTCTATCTTCCATTTCTGACATCCATCATTCATTCATCATCGCCTCAGCTGCTGACATTTTAATTCAGGCAGTAAAGTGTGAAGTGGAGGGAGCTGGAAGCAGTTTTTCAAACGCTATAAAAAAATCTGTTTTTCTGTCAAGCCATAGCTTCTCCGTGTTGTCGGCAGGGTGCAGGACTCACTCACGAGCCTGAGCCCGTCTTATGATGAAGAAGAGGCATCATAGTCAGAGCTCAAAATGTGACGTCCTTCCAATTAGGACCAGAATTCATCCAAACTTGACCCAGAATGTGAAAGTGAACTGATTTACAGTGATGAATGTTTAATCAGCTTTCTTCTAAACCTTCAGCCTCTGCTCGCTTTGAGTGCACACAGAATATTACACTCTATAATTTAATGTTTGGGGGTTTTTTTGGAGGCACAGTTGACTTCTTCAGTTTTTTTACGTAACAGACTTGCAGCGGCTGTTTGATGTGTGCTGATGAGAGTTCATCAAATCCATCCGAGCTGTAGAGGTGCTCCGGCTGTCAGTCAGCTCACCTTGTCAGCGCATAAAATGAACAGGACTTAACCTTCTGCAGGCCTGGATGCCTAAAATAACTCTAAATAACATCGTGCCTACGAGGAGACGCCTCCCCACTGCAACATTATTTCCACTGTGAGATTTCCTGTTGGAAAACTGGGATTTGTGATGAAGTTGGCCTTTTTATGTTACGTAGCATAAAGACTGCAACAAGTTATCTTAAATTATGTAGGTGCATATGTGGCTCAATCACTGATTAATTTGCCTTTTACTTCAAGGTTCGTCGATTAATTAAGTCTATGCAATGTCAGAAAATTGTAAACAAGGCCCCCCATAATTCCACAGCGCTCAAAGTGACATCTTCAAAACTGCGTCTTTTGTCCAACAAACAGTCACAAAACCAAAGATTCTTCATTCACTGTCACAGATGGCAAACATTAACCATTGCAGCTCTGGCGCAAGTGAGTGTCTTCCTTTTGCTTTTGTGTACATGTCATCGGAGGATGTCTTACTGTGTTTGTGAAAGATAATGTGAATAATATTTAAAGCTGTTTTGTTAACTTCAAAAAGTAACTTCAACCACTGATGTGTTCAGGGTCCAAGTCAATTTAAGGAATTACATTTTCTTCTCTTCACAAAAATAATGTGACTGTGAATAAGTGTGAAAGGAAAACTGTGTCTGCTACTGTATGTCTCGCTCTAATTACTTCGCAGGGCCAATGTTTGTGCTCAGTGCCTGTGTAAATGAACACACACACACACACACACACACACACACACACACACACACACACACACGCACACTCGCACACTCGCCCCCAGGGTGTTATGTGTGTCTGTTGTCATTTCTGCAGGGGATCATAATGACATCAGCAACAGCAACACCTCCACCAACAAAACATCAACAGGCTGCTCACATTCATATCCATATGCTCACACACACACACGCTCACACACGCGCACACACACACACACAGGCACGATGTCTGACCTCATTCCTATAATCTGTCTCCTGGGAGAAAAAGGACGAGGAAGATGAGGAGGAGAGGAAAAAAGAATCGTAGGTGAAATGAGGGGAGGACATGCAGGGATGATTTGAGTTGAGGAGGTAGGAGGGAAAGAAAGGGGAAGACATGACAACAGACAGAGGAGAGGGAGGAGAGTTTCAGGTGACTGGGGAGAAGTAGAAGTGGAGAAATGGATGGATGGATGGATGGATGGATAGGTAGAGGTATCATCGCGGTCCCAGGAGTGGCGTTAATAAACAAAAGGAGGGTAATAAGGCAGCAGAGGATTTGCCGGGCAGCAGATGGCTCCGTGACTCACTCCATCACCAGGGATGAGGGGAGACAGGGAGATAAGAGAGGGTGAGGGGGGACGGAGGGAAAAGAGAAACAGAAAATGACGATGGAGAGAAAAGAGAGAAATCATTAATGTATCGTCTGCCTCTCGTTAACCAGCCTATCAATCAAGAACAGAATAAACGGAATGTGTTGTGTGTTAGATACCCGGTAGATCACAGGCCGCTGTGAAGGAAAGAGGAAACATGCATCATTCATGCCTTTCTGTCAGCCTCTACTGACTGTAGGCTCAGTTGGAAGTCAGCATTCGGAAACGGGACTGTGCTCAGCAGAGGAGCAAACCACTGACTCTGCATTCAAACAGGCCAGAATATTCATGTGCACTTTGAAACATCACTCTGCACGGCGCGGAGTGATGCCGCCAACAGGGACTTTACGGCGCATTCAAGTGCACCTCGTAAACTCGGAAATCCATACTCAAACAGCCATGAAGGTTGTTTAAGACGGGGACGTTTCTGTTGTTGTTGTTTTTACTTCTTAGTTTGCTTCTTCTTAGCTCCCTCTTAGCTCCATCGACAAACAACGTGCCTTCTAAAAAAAATGATCAGAACATTCTGGCTGGCGTCACACCTTCGAACAGTGAAAACCTTTTGATTTATTTTCTGCAGAGGCTACTGTTAGCTGACAGGACTACATCTTTTAATTTCTCGCTCATTCACGTCAGCATTTTAAAGAATGAGATGCTAAAAATAATATATATGATAATATCTCACTCACTTCTAAGCATTTTAAATCAAAAATGACATCCTTAAGTCATATATACCCAACACACACTTGGGACAGTAGAATACATTCTTTGTCAGTGGATTTTTTTTTTTCATCTACCAGTCCTCTAGCCTCCCCACTGAGACCCCCCCGCCCCCTAAATATAAATCCCCATTCAGCCCCTGGGCTCTGGACACCAAAGAGATCTATGTGAACAGAGAAGAAATACCCACACAGTGACAGAGCTCCCTTCAGTCTTCATTTGCAAAGCCCAAACAGAGCTGGTGTAAGGGATCTTCATTTTATAATTTGACTTTACGATTGATTTTCAAAATAAGATGCCCTACTTTCACAGAATCAGAACTGACAAGAAAAGACAACATGTGAGTCCATCCACACATTCAAAGAACAACATTTAATACGTGGTCACTGAGAAAAGAATCTATGACTGTATGAAATAAAAACCATCGCAGTCTTTTAAATTCAGCCACATGTTGTGTTCCCAGCCTGTCTCCTCTCCCTGGATCAATGCTGACCCTTGACCTTGCTGAAGGCTGCCAGTGTTTTCAGAAAGCCTTTCTTGTCAGCTCATTGTCAGCTTTAACAGGGATCCATCAGAGATGCATCATGGCCCGCTTATCGACCGGGCGAACGGCTCCTACAGACGCCTAGAAGGATCCGTATCTGCTGAGGGCCTCCTGAATGTCATCGCATGACTCACGCTGAGAGGGAGAGGAGGAGGAAGAGGAGAGGGGAGGAGAGGAGAGTCACAGAGGGGAGAGGAAAGCAGGAAGAGCCCCCTATGCTTTCTCCTCCAGAAGCCAAGGACATGCCTGTAATTGGCTTAGACTGTATGTGTATGGAGAGGAGAGGAGAGGAGAGGAGAGGAGAGGAGAGGAGAGGAGAGGAGAGGAGAGGAGAGGAGATTTCAGATGAGAGCAAAAGAGTGAGGGAAAAGGGAGGTGGGGAGAGCCGGGGATGAAGAAGAAGGGATTGGAGTGATGAAAGGGTGGAGCTGGAGGGATGTGATGATAAGCAGCATGTAGGAGATGGAGAGGAGGGATCGTGGAGGGGTGAGCAGGAGGTGGGGTTGAGGAGGGTGATCACCGGTGGACCGAAAGCACAGTTCATAGAGAGCTGACTGTATGAACTCGGCGATGCATGTGTGCATTTACATTATGATGCAACCATCTAACCGTGCTCAGTGTCCAAGATATTACGTTCATATGAGACAGTGCTGTATCTTACAACTCCAGTGCCAACAGTCATCGGTTCAGTGTCAGATAAAGTAGTACTAATGCCCTGTGATGTACTGTGATATACTGTGATGTACTGTGATATACTGTGATGTACTGTGATATACTGTGAATGATATACTGTGCTAAATATTGTTGTCTCCCTTTGTTTTTTTCGTTCTCCTCTAACAGTCGGATCCAACATGTGAAAACACAGAGTGTGATTTAAATGAAATATTTTGTCATCAAATCACAGTTAATGACAGGAACCAAATACGGCTACGCAATTTGTTTTAAAAACGGCACTGTGATATTTTGGTGCTGTGCGGACAGATAAATGCCTCTGTTTGGAGATAATAAATCATTCTCGAATGTGGCCTGCTTTGTTTGATACATTGATTAAAGAATGATTGTGATTGGTGGTTCGGAGCCTGATGTCACTCACATTTAAATCAGGCTAAATAATGTTCTATCAAAGAGACGACTCTTGCAGATTAATTACGGAGAGTAAGAACCTTGTGAGGTTTCGTTTCGTATCAAATCGGCAGTAAAGTTGCAGCGGGAAGCGGTTTGAGTTTATCTGCCTGACTTGCGATGCGACTGATCCACATGTGCACGATCCTGTTTTTCTTTTTGAGAGCAGCATTTAAGCACACCTCCAACTGTGACAAGAAACCTGATGTCTCCAAACAACATGTCGGAGAAGAAGACTTTTAATACATTTGTTGATACGTACAAGTGAGTATTTGAAGCTGTTTTAATACTGGTTTTCTGCAAACAGGATGCACAGTTACCAGCCACACTTTCTCTCTCCCCTCTCTACAGCGGCGATTAATTGACGAGTTGTCAGCTCAGAAATCAATCCAATCATTTTGAGCAACTTTTTGAGAAAAGCAGAGTCAAAGTTGTATGATGTCAGCTTCTAAAATGTGAACATTTTCTGGCTCCTTTCCTCCTCCAGTGACAATGACAAAATGAGACTTGAGGACGGAACACTGATGGACACCTTTCAACATTTTCTGACATGTCAGACCTCAAAACTAAAACCTCAAACCAGTTTCTTGGCACACACTCACTCACACACACACATGCACGCACACTGCTGCGTGCTTTGGAAGTATGGTTTTTCAAGAAGAAGACGAAGAAGAGGACGAAGACAGAGACGAAGAAGAAGACAACAATGGCAAAGAAGACAAAAACATAAAAGAAGAAGAAGAAGAAGAAGAAGAAGAAGAAGAAGAAGAAGAGCTGCTTCGCCTTACGTCAGCGTGGGTTCACATTACTCACACGCTGTCTGCTCTGAGCCATCAAAACGCTCTAAGCTCTGGATTTAAAGCTGACGTCCAGTCTGGGTACCACTTTCTTTTCTGCTCGAAACCAAAACAGAAGATACACCCACCACATGTTTTAATAAGAGCTGAACAACATCAACCCACGCAAAACAAAGAAACGGGTTTCCTGTTACTCGCCAAGACTCAAATATTCCAGAGGACAAACTGAAGAGGCGTCTAATGAGACACACATGCAGCTGGCGGCTGAAGAGCCAAACACTAAACTGTATCTTTTTATCAATGGCAGATGGAAATTCCTAATTACTAACCCCAGGAAGCCTTTTGCTTGTCCTAACCGGTGGGTACAGAGATGATTAGCCTTGCGTGAACCTACTAAGCCCCGAGTCCAAACCCCTCTCCTCCCACTCCTCAGCATCAATATCACTATGCAAACCCGCCTGTGTCAACTCAATTTATTTTCCAATTTCCCGCAGGGTGAAAGAGTAGCTCTCACTCTGCGTCCTGTCTGCCATCTATCACCCCACAACTCTACATGCTCTGTTCATCCTCTCTTTTCTCTCTGCGCCTCCACCGCTCCTCCCGTCTAAGCTCTTATTGGTCTGTTCCAGCGCGGCGTGCTGTTGTCCTCCTTCACATTGAGACAGGTGATCCAGGAGGAGGAGGCCGCTCATGGGGTGTATACAGTTGGCGCTGAAACAATTAGTATCAACGAGGTGGACAGTGGACTTACGCCACACTAAATACGACCATTAAGCATTTGAAGCGCCAATCAATACTGCTGTATCAGCAATAAATCGTGTGAATGAGAGACACACAGTACAGACATTGCAATCAACTGTGTTGATCTACTGACTGTTTCAGCCTCCTACAGCTCAGTGTTGATGTGTTACAGCACATGTGCATCAGTCTGAGCTCTCAACATGCAGCTGATATAATCCAACAAGCTCTGATTAAACCTGGTGTACACTCACAGCTCCTGAAGTGGAGCATTTAGCAGCTGGAGCCACAGATGTTTGTCTCAGGAGCCGGTGGAGACCAAACCAGAGCAACACAAAGGTTGAACACACGGCTGTCATGAGTGATACTGCACTCCATGTGTGCCATATGTGTAAACAGAGACTGTTTGCTTTCTATTTCAAAATATCATATGTTCAGGTTGCTGGGGAGTTCTTCTCTGGCCTAGAGAGGGTTTGCTCCTTTTCTGTTTTAAAAATGTATATGTAATTACTTGAACTGTCAGAACAGGTCATCTGACTGATTATGACACCACCTCGGCTATTTAAAATGTTTGAAAGGATTATTTGTATTTTCTTTCTACAAGTATCAATATATCCGCGTTACTATCATTATCATTAGTAAAATCATGTAGATTACCACTAGTTGCATGGCAGAATTACTGTTTTCCTATTTGTCAATAGACATTTTTAGGACTCCTTCTTGGCGGGACCATGATGGAGGCAGGTGTATAAACAGATAATGAATGACAATATGGTGACACCGGCCAGTTCACACTCCCAACACCTCACATGCAGCAGCCTGTCCAGATGCTGTAGTTTCCGCAGTAGGGTCACTTCTTGAAGCGCCCCTCTAGTGCTCCAGCATTAAGAAGCGGGGCCGCTGGGCCGGTTGGATGGCTCAGACACTGGACATTCCCTCCAGAGACCAGGGTTCATGTCCCGTTTGTGACCAAAAGGGGTTTTCTACCGGCACATTTAGCTGTGCCAAGTCAAACAGATGATGGACCATCTCCAGAGTGGGGTCAAAGTGCACCCAACCAATCTATTCTTTTTAACAAAAAGAAAGCACTGTTAGGAAGGAGCTGTGCATGGACGGAAACAGTGACACAGACGTGCCATGGGAATTTCACGATGGCAGCGATATGAATCGATGTTTTCACTTTGGAACGATGCCATTGGATCATCGATCACTGAATCGACATATCGATCCAGATCCATGTCTCATTACGCCCCTACTGCCCAGCCTCAAAGTGGGCTGTGATAAAATCTCACCAGCCAAGCCAGCACATGTGTACGGAAAAGCCCCCAGTCAAGAGAGATTTGTTTTTGACTCATGTAAGTTAATGTACAGATATAAAGTAAGTTAATCAAGTTATGTGACTGAATGTAATGTATGTTTTTCCCCTAAACCTAACCAAAATGTGACGACGTTAAGAACAGCCCAACAGTCCAGTTATGTCCTCATATGCAAACGGCTTGTCAGCGAGCTTTATTTCTAAGATCTATTACTGCGAGCTTGACTGCGGACTCCTCCACATGTCAAACTGTTGTATTTAGAAAATGTCTCCACGCCTTCAAACACCGCTCATTAATAAAAACTCAGATATATTTTTGAATCTGCCTACAAATCAACCAACCATTCATTAACTGGAGTTACAGTAATGGGTTTCATATATTCATATATTCATAGATGCTGACATAATTATCATCATATTGATTCAGACCATATCAGGGAGCCCTGGCTGCACCTCTGGCTTACATACAAGGCCACAGACCTGCTCTCACACACAAAAACACAAACACACACACACACACACGCACACCAGAGCAAACACAGACACAAGGGGCGGCCGGCTGGCTGCAGAGGAATACACTATCGACCAACCAGGAATTTAACAGCCACAACAATTAATCTTGTGGGAGGTGGTTAGTGACTGTAGTGTGTGTGTGTGTGTGTGTGTATGTGTGTGTGTGTGCCTCTGTGGGAGAAATGGGGCGAGACTACAGGATAAGATCGAGGATATCTTTTTTGCTCAGACCGCCCTGACTCACACTCCCACAGGCAGACAGACCACAGACACACTCGAGGCTCCTCACATTCCCTCCACCTGCAGATCACATGACATCAGGAGATGGCCGAGCATCCACACCAGCCCCGATCTGTTTCCCCTCGGAGACACTTTCACCTTTGAGTTATATCAGCAGGTCAGGTGAGCGCACAAAGAGCAGTCTTTCAAACGGCTGATATGCAGCGTGCAGTGTGTGAATAAGCAAACACAGGGTTGTAAAACCGAGGCCAACTGCCCAAAGAGGCCGACCGAGCGATCTGTGTCCATGCAAAGCATCGCATTACACCTGCTGTCAGCCCCTGACTTTCCTCCATACAAGGCGACATGAATTATTGAGCGGCCGCTGCTTTGTCAACTACTACACCTCCGACTGAGCAGAAAACATATTCAACCTGTTTCATTAAACGGAAAAACAACAAGATCCATAGAAGCAAAAGCGTTCTAACAAGCAGGGGCAGCAGGGGGTCACAGTATATTACGGAAAAAAGATGAAGAGAGAAGACATGCAGTCCTGTCAGTCACAAAGCAGAGCACATGCTTCCTCTGGCTCTCCAGTCTTTACAGCAGCAACAACTGTCTGACTCTGCAGCCCCGTCTGTCACAGAGCCACAGACACTGATGCTACAAACTCCTCACATCCAGAACAGAACACAACAGAACAGAACAGAACAGAACAGAACAGCCAGGGCATTCACAGCGATATGTGCAGGTTTGTGTCCTCACCTTTGTTACGAAGGAGTGTGCGTTTGGCGGTCGTGTGCGTGTGTGTTGCGAGCTCGGCAGCGCAGCAGGCAGCCTCTCCTCTCCGTCTAGCTCCCACCGCGAGCTGGAGTAGAGTGAGAGAGAGGGTGTGTGTGTGTGCGAGTGTGAGCTCCCTCACTGGCCATTGTTACGGGGGACGGAGCCAAACTGAGCATGCTCCAACATGAACAGCCCCTTGTGGTTGGCATGGTTACCGGGAAGCGGCTGTAGAGTTGCGAGGTGCTCCAAACACACTCACATACACACACACACACACACACACACACACACGCATTCAGAGAACAAAGTGCAGGCAGGTGCTGCTGCTGCTGTGTCATCATCCTGAACACTTGACTAATCCTTTTAATTCTCTCAGTCAGAGTGAAGTGACAGCTGCTCCGTCAGATCATCACCTGGATCACACACACAAACAACTTCAGGATCACGGTGTGATCCGCAACAGTCCGCAGGCCTCCACACCGAACCATCAATGTGACCAACAGCAACGGAGACGCCGGAGCTGTCACTTCAGATCGGGGCATGACTTCATGTCTTCTCTCATCACCACCTCTCCAGAAACATATGGAGACAATAGTAGTATGTAACATTTCCACATTACAACCCTCTAAAACATCTATGTTGTTGAGTTGTGTACTTCCGTCACCCCGAGTGTTGTCCCTGTATTCATTCATTTACTAAAGGTAATGGTGAGTTCCTGTCAGTGGCCTCTCATTGTTAGAACTTCCAGGGAAACAGCAGCAGACAGCGAGGAAAAAGCAGGCTAACATATCGTCAATAGAACTTTAATACATTAGCTCGTCCGTCAACATCTCTGCTCTAGGCACTGTCAAGATAGATTTTCATCTGCGATGGTGGTTGCTAAACAACAACCCCAATTTACTTTAAAGGAGCACTCTGTAGTTTTGGTGAAGAAAAGTGAACAAACATCTACATTGGTTGGTTTTTGCCTAAGCAAACGGTATGAACAAACTCTCTTTGTTTTCACGTCTGAATAATGTGGCGGACCCTGCCACCCGTTCTGGGACCTTATTTTTCCCTGAGAACAGCTTGTTTATTCACTCGTGGAAAAGTCTGTATTATTACCTCATTAATCTTGTTCATATTAACTTTGAATTTCTTCTACAACAGTACATCGTGCCCCTTTGATCTCCATCTCTGACCCACTGGTGTAGCTAACTCCTACATGACGAAACAAAACAATTACTTAACTTTAGAGCCTTCAGACCAACCCATCCTCATTTATCATTTACCGGGCAGCACAGTCGTGCAAGATACTGTAAACAATTTGGCTAATGTATGTGTATACTGTATACTGACATTAGTAATGCTGGTCCTCAATGATTAAGCTAACATCTGCAGTATAAATTGGTCACATGCTGAGAGTGCCGGACTGAAGCAATGTTGAAACATCCTCACTACTCTCATTTCCTGTGACTGATTTTGTTACACCTGATTAAATCCTAGAGTGTGTATATGCTACACTATAGCTTTGATTTTTAGAATGAACTACATGATAAAAAAAAAACTATTCTGCATTTGTGCATCAAACACACTTGTGTTTGTGTTTGTGCACGTGATGCATGACTGCAGGTCTGGCTTTTGACCTTGAGTCACTAACGTACCTTTAAACACCTGAAAACACAGATTTGGGGGGAAATTGTGGGATTCTGCTTCAGTAACACAATGTTAGAAATGTCTGCTTTTTCTCACATGATTTAAAATATCAACACCGTCCTCCACATGAACATGACTGTCTCCTCTGGTGGTCGAAGGAGAAGCAAACAAGGCCAAAGTGTGACAGTGTGAAAGTCAGCAGCAGGAGGAGGGCGGGGCGGATCGATCATTAAAACATCTGGCATTACCTCTGGAGACAGCTGCTCTTCTACCGTTTCCTACTGACAGCCAACGTTGGGTTCTTTTGACCACGAGGTTCGCTAACTCAACCAAGTGGTTTGTTATTGTCACCATAACAAAGTATTCATGTGACACCATAGCGTTGTCACATCATAAACCTGTTTGGTTTTCTGATTTATAATGACTGAAGAAGGCACACAAGAATGATGTCATCTTGTCGATAGATGCATCAGATAACGCTGATATGTGCCACAGACAATTTACATATATTTTGCCGGTAAATTCGGAGGACGGCACCGCTGACCTTCAAGATATGAGTGATATTGACTGTGAAGGGCAGCATGACGCATCACGCGTCGCAGGGCAGAATTTATAAGAAGGAGAAAAAGAGGAAAATGATTGACTCATCCTTCTAGTGATTATAAGATTTCTTCACCTGCCATGAATTATGAAAATGAACAGATTAGCAGACATTTCTGTAACACCACAGCTTCGCAACAGCGCCAGAGTGATTTTAATATGAAGTTTCTATCTCTAAATCTCCTTCCCCTCATTAATATGCACACATTTATTTACACAGCGGGGAGCTCACAATCTAATCAGATCATCTGCTCAGTTGGAGGAACATGTGTCGTAAGAACGAACAATTTTTTAACAGGCGACGCTTCAAACACCAGCATGAAAGTTGTGTAACTGTCTCACAGAGCCAGGCAAAGCGAGCCAGTGTGTTATAATGACGGCATATTGTCACTGTATGTGTGGGGTGTGTGTGTGTGTGTGTGTGTGTTGTGTGTGTGGGCATATGGAGAGAGACTCCAGGGGCGTCCCATAACCCTGACTTCCTGTGGGAATAATAGTGACGAGAGGCACCACGCAGGCATCGGCAGACGGCTTTTCATGTGTTTGTGTCTGTGAAAGTGAGCACGAGCGGCTACACATTACTCTCACACAGAACACATATGGGTCACTTCCAGCACCAGCTTACTGCCAAAACCTCGCTGAAGCCATATCTTTTGTTTCACACTTCCAAACGAGCCTAAACTGAAAAAAAAAACCCAACAACAATGTTATTCATTTTGCTGCGACTCCACCGTCCACCTTGAAGGCGAGAGTGAGAGCGGAGAGAGACGTCTGGAGCTGCCGTAACCGTCGGCCGTGGGTGTGTTCGCTCAGCACCTGCTGCTCTGCCTCCAGCAGGCACCGACGCCCGAGGCTGTTTGAGCATTTCTTCTATATTCAGCAGCTCCAGTAATCAATACAGCAACCACAGGAGGGCATTAATCAGGTGTGTGTGTGTGTGTGTGTGTGTGTGTGTGTGTGTGGTGCACTACATGAATATACAGTGCGTAATCACTGTCACACTGACCATGATGAGATCCACTTTTACACTCGTTAATAACTGACTGCATGGAGCTAATTGAGCGCAGGTGCTGCTCGGGTTGTAAACAGGCAGGTGGTCCTCCTGTTGAGCAGCGTGGACAACATGGGCAACAACATGACCGACCTCTCGCATCAACAATCTCAGCAGAGATTGTTTTGCTGATGCCATGATCTCCAGTGCGTTTATATGATTGTATATGAAGCGTCTCTTGGTTTCTGACTGACGAATATATGATCACGTCACATCAAGCACTGGGCTATAGTGATGGGACATTTTCTGACAGTCAATGTTCCCCATTGATCTATTCATCAAGAAAATGATCGCTTGTTCACAGTTGATGGTTAACCTGCTCTCACAGTGACTTGATTGTGGTGAACTTTCATTACTGGGATAACCGTGGATGTTGTCACATGACCAGGATAAAGCCGCCTAGCTCGCTGGCGTACAGTCCTGTATTGGTTTTCTGATTTATTTTGAGTAACCTAAGGGCCCGTGTCCACGTAGAGTTATTTTCCTGGTGGGAAAGCGCTGGCTGTGCACTCAGGAGAGCTGAGATAAGCCTGTCACCACATCTGAACTGAGAAGTGTGTAAATACTAAAGACTCCACACTAAAAGACCACAGAGAGGTTAACACTATTTACTTGTCCATTATTTGTGCACCCGATGGTTTAGGGTTACTGATTGTTTTTCACTAAAAAAGATGTGTGTCCTCTGTGATGCATTAAAAATATTAGTTTCCAAACAAAATGTAAGGTCAAAGTGATTCCAGGATGATTGAGTGCCATTTTATTTTATATTTTTAAGTAAAGTCAAATTCAACTCTGAGCCACAAGTCTTAATTTCAATGTCTGGATCTTAGCTGCTACTGGTTCCACTACTGACTAACTCTGTCAGTGTGTTGTGTGGAGCTGGGCAGGAGGCGTGCAGAGGGTTTATAGAGATTGCTGGCTAAAAAACTGCTGCCTGCTGGTCCTGGACACAGGACTGAGGAATGACGCAGGCTGTGCAACCAAAACAATGAGCTAAAAGAGGCTTAAGAGCTCCTTTCACATTAGATAGAGCTTTTTAATTAATTGTTCATGTCGGGAAACTTACTGTGGAGCTTAAAGATCTGAAAGCGCAGACTACGTCTCACATGCCCCTGCAGAGGGAAAAGCCTTTACTGCAAGCCCTATAATACATCAGTGTGTGTGTGTGTGTGTGCGCGTGTGTGTAGGTGTGTGTGTGTGTGTGTGTGTGTGTGTGTGTGTGTCCAGGTCCGCCCTGTCCTATTCTCAGACCCACACAGACAGAGGTCCAGGTGGTACTGACACCGAGGGTCAAGACGAGATGTAGCCACAGAGCAGCTCTGCTCCGCCCGGCGACAAGTGCTTAGATAATTTATAAGGACTCCACCATTGGTTCAATAATTCAGAGAGCCCTCGCTCTGCCGTGGGTGAGTCACGGACAAGCCTTTTACTGAGAGGAAGAGGAGAGGGGGAGAGAGGGAGAGCCATTTGTGGGGGCTAACTCAATAAGAAGTTGCCACACCATGACTTTTTAAGGCGGTTCTAAATTTAGCAGCGCTTCATGACTCAGGGGAGGAGCTGCATGAGGAGCTGAAGGAGGGTGAGCCAGCTTTTAGTGTCGAGTCAGTAACCCTTGGAGCCCAGCAGCATGAAGCATCTCCCTGAACCAACAAACACAGCGGGACGTGAAGAGGAGACAGTGATGACATTTGTCCACATTATTAGAGCCACAGCCAGGAAGGCTAATAGAGTGTGTGGACGCAGTGTTTCCACATAATGCAGCCCTCACTGAGGCACAATGGCTGTTACTGTTGGGAACAACGCATTGTTGTTGACCCCCTCGGCTGGAGGGGAATGTGTACATACTGAAGGGGGGAGGAGCGCCTTAATACAGGACGTCGTAAAAAAAAAAAAAGAAAAAAAAAGTCCTCTGCCAGTGTGTTTATCTGCTTGGCAACCACAGGGGCATTGTGGGGCACAGTGCGGCCCCTTGATGGCTAACAATCAATAGAGTGATGGGTGACTGGGTGGAGGTTGATGGATGGCACAATGCACAAAAGGCACACAGTGACACACATACAGGAGAGTGTCCACAGGCTGGAAACACTGAACTATATTTAAAGCATTAACTGTGTCTGTGTCCTCTGACAGGTCGGGGGAGCTGGGTCAGTCCGGTCCGTCACGATCGGCTCCATGCACTGTGCCACTCACCTGTTTTCTGTGCATCACCTGTGGTGCGGAGGTACACTAACACATCCACCTGTTGTTCCTCGAATGAGCAACATAACAATTATTAACAGAACTGACCCCTGCAGACCCACAAATGCTTCTCCATTGAGTTAAACCGTCTGAAACACGTTCGCCCTGAGAAAGACTGGGAATGATTTCAAAGGAATGTGACATTTTCATAAAACCACTCACTTCCCCTGCAGGATGGACTGTCATCACTTTTTCAGATCACTTAGCTTTTACGACCAGTCAAAATTTGAGATTATCCTCATTGACGTTCCCAGCAGCCTTTGCTGTGTTTGTGTAAATGTGAAGCTGTACTGAGCCTCGTTACAGAGGCTCCATACGACCGTAGGCTCTTGACTTCTTGTGTTCTTAAAGCAGGGTAGCTGTGTGATTCCTGACATACGTCGACCCACAGCGCTGCAGAGACAGGAGGCAGCAGGGAAGTGACCCATATTCCTCCGCAAAAACTGCTGCTTCACTCTCTCATGATTTGTGCGAGTGTGCACGACCTACAACCCCCCGACACACAGTTTGATACATATACTAGCATCTCGGCTGGATGGCTATAGGAGTCATCAATAAATGATTTGTTAACTAGTGCACAGATGGTGTGGGGATGCGATGGCTTACAGATCCAGTCTGAAGCCCCTTGAACTGCTCACAGACTCACCTGGATAACATCAAACATGTGAATGACATTCACGATTTAAAATCTGAGGGATCACATCAGGACTTCGTGAGGGGAGAGGCATCCCGGAACAGCTGACGACGTTGTCAGCCCCTGGAGGCTAACGTTAGCTAGCATATTACCGTTGACTCTACTACTACTCCTGTTCTCTCTGAAGAATAGAAAACCCGACCTGTGACGACCGCATGTCCCCACTCATCCAGAAGCATTTAACCTCCTGCGATTATTTATTTATCACTGCAACGTCATCTCCATATCATTACGTCTGCTGCCCTATGAGATCACGTGAGAGCGGCGTTTGTGGTTTATTATGAATGTTACTCCAATTGAACGTGTCCAGATTGCGCCAAATCTGGCACTGCGCTTCCTCTGTGTGAAGCAGATCGGACCAACCATTTACGAGAACTTCACACAGATCATCAAAATTAAAATCATCATCATAAACTCTTCTGTTGTTCCTGATGAAGAGCTGAAACTGAAAGATGTTTTCCTTTAAAATTCTAAACCTCACATTTGAGAAGCTGGAACCACAGACGACTGTTACCAATGATGAAAATGTATGTTGATGTTCCGTTGATCATCAAATCAATTGAAATTTTCAGCATTTCTCACAAAAAAAACCAGGGCCGTGTCTTCCTCCGTTTTCACTGCATTAACATGGCCGTGTTTGTCGGGGTGTGTGAGTGTGCCTGCACATGCGTGTGCATGTGTGTGTTTGTATTGATCGGACCAGGCAGCGCAGGTGACCCGCCTGGAAAAATGGAAATAAATAAAGGCAGGTCCTCACGTCTGCATCATGACCCATTAACTTGATCCATTATTTCATTTTCCATCCATCCTCCAGAGAGGCCAACGCAGACCTCCGTCACACTTTGACATTTCCATGTGGGATGTTACGTAAAGAACGCTCTCTGACCCATATTCGCTGACTTGTTCGTGAGCGTACAGTATGCGTACACATACTTCCTCCTGACCCTGTATTGGTTCATTTAAAGGCCTGTGTGCAGAGCGGAGCCTGTTATCATAATCAGCACGCCTGCAGCTGCACAGTACACTGAATAAACTCCCTCCTGATGAGAAGCCTTGAAATCCAATTTTCCTGTCAATCTCTCCGTCTCCACAGTGTGCTGTACAGTCCCTCTCAGAGCCGCGTCTCCTCCACGCCATCCACATGCCTCTCTCATCAGTCGGCCTTGATTGCTCTCCTCCAGATGATACCGCAGATCTGGTTAGAGCGGCTGCAGGGTCATATCACTTTCATTATCTTTTCCACCCCAAATATATGCTAAACAGGCCCCGCTGCTGAAATATCACCACGGGGAAACGAAAAAAGGCAGCGCTTTCTTTAGCAAGTAGTTTGATGAGTGCCACATAGCAGAACAGAGTGCCAAGAGGTACCAGCATGCATCTTGAAGGAGTATTAGCCAAACAGGAAATGCCAAATAAATCTACTGCTCTGCAGAAACGCGGCTGGGATGCATTCATCTGCAAAACGGACGACCCTCTTAATATTCCGCCTGAATTAAACGCCTCGGTAGACACAGTAAACACGGGGTTGTTGACACAGCGACGCAGATGGTGCACCGGACTGAATGCATTGAACACACAGAACTGAACTGGATCATCTTCAGTCGAGGCACAGAGACACACAGATCCATGTTATCCCTCTTCCCCAGGGAGGCGGCAGCTCATGAAGTCTTTGCGCTGCGTGGGAGGCGGAAATAAAAACACATTAGCCATCAAAGTTCAAGCGCGGCGGTCTTCATAGTAATAGTAGGAAGCTTGGGCGTACTTGAGAATCATCAGAATTTACACATCAATGGAGGAGCTCGGCTGAGGCGTATTATGATGCAGAATGTTCAGACGGAGCAGGGCGAGGCTCTTTGAATCTCAATGGCGCTGCACACGGGCAGGCGGCGGCAACAGGCGAGCGCTGTGAACTGTTGGAGGCACGCATTGTGCACGAGGACGAGGTCCACGTCTGCGTCAAACACAGTCGCGCTAAAGAGTGTAACATTATGCAACGACAGTGACATAAGTGAGGCTCCAAGGAAGGAGCTGCAGGCCAACAAGGTCGCTGCTCCCTGAAATGACGGCGCACGGAGGAGCCACTAGAAGAGACCTTGGGCTATCAGTGGATAAATGAGCAAGGCTGCAGCCTTAGAAAGACTGTAATGTTAAACACGGAGAAAGAGAAGTGACTGAGCTGTGAAAAGCTTTCGCTTATTTAAGTGGAAAAGAAGATGCCATTTTCTTTTTTAAGCAACAGGGTTAAACTACACGGAGGTAACTGGGTGGCTGCAGTTCAGCCGTGTTTTATATCTGAAGAGCAGAGGAGCGCGTGCGGACCAACGTTAGTGCTGCATGAAAACATTCAGCCTCCCCATTCACTTCAATGAGCCACACAGAGGGCTGAGGGATATATCTGTATATTCAGAGCCAGAACTCAAGCTTTTGGTTTTTTCCACTTTTTACGTTAAATAACTCAATAATATCAATAACTCAGATAACACTGAGTTTAAATAAAGCATAAAGTATTTCATTATCCGTCCAAAATATAAATTTAGCAAGCTACATAAAAATGATAGGAATTCAAACGAGTGTCGAAATGAACTCACCGTGATTATTGTGTTGCATTCACTGATGTATTCTTTTCCCAGTAAATGAACACAAATTTTACAACATGTGTGTGTGTAGCAGAAATGACAATAGCAGAAATAACAAAAATGTTCTTGAAGAGGAAAAAGGAAACAATCACTAATCTAAGACACTTAATAATGTCACTGTTAACCAAACTGCAATGCTCAGACACATGCAGTCAGGAGGTTTGTCGCTAGCAATCAAGCACCGCGTCTACAACACATTCTCATATCAAAACCGCTGAATAGGATGATGGCCAGCAGACTACTGTCTTGAAGCCTCAAGTTTAGCACTACACTCTCACCGTTTTTTATTTCTGGAGCCAGATCTGAGAGGATATCTGAGTAAGAACACAGGGACGGGCCTCGGTAGGGACTAACCACGTGTGAAAACGTACCCTGCTCGGTGTCCATTTTACTCTAAATGGGACCATAATTTACTAAATGAACATCATGTTGTATCCAAGAAGACTTGAAGCTATTGACTGTGACTATAAACTCCAGAGGAAGCTGTTTCCTGAGCTAACAAACCAGGTGAGAAGTCAGCTCATTTTCTCATACGCTTAAATACAGTCACACCTCTTCCTGTCAGTGGCCCCCTGCTGGCCATTAGAAAGAAGAATTGATGATCTGCAGAGTGATTACAGTCCATCCTGCAGGTTCAAACCAGGAAGCTCCATCATATCTAACACAGTCTATAGTTGTGTAATATCTCAGCAGCTGGAGCTCAGCCAATCTTAAAAAGACATGAAAGGTAAAAAACCACCTGGTCCAGATAGTTCTTGTGTTTCCTGCTGTAGGAAAACGCTGATGGCTGTAGTTTGCAATATAAGACAGAACTGTCGGGGTGGGCGTTCTCAAACGTATTCAAATGTGTGGACTAAGGCCGAGGTTGAGGACAAAGGGTTACCTTTCTGGTTAAGTCCATTTTTTATAGCCCAAAGTTTGACATGTTTCTCAGATGGTTACCATATACGACATGTGACGCCTCCTGTCACCGTCGTGAGACCCTCCATTTGTAAAAAGAAAGCTCAAGAAACAGGAAAAATGAGAGAGGGAGTAACAAAGACAATCAGCAGAACACGTGGCAATACAGCAGCGGTATTTCTCAGACAGCAGCACAGAGAGAAAAAGAGTTGGGCTGATGTGCAGACCACAGTTTAATCCATATTTTACCAGCCGCATCATTAAAGGCAGAGCAGACGTTCTGAAGACGCTCCACGCTGACACTTTCAAACTAACCAACCTCTCCACAGAACAGCAGCCTGCCGACTCAGCTGCTTTCAGGATAATCCTTCCTACTGGTAAAATGTGCTCTGACCTGAATCCTGATAGTCCACCACAGGAAGGTTGTGGGCATGAACACACACACACACACACACACACACACACACACAAGCTGAAGCCGTCTTGGAGCTGTCAGGTAGAGTAGCACAGAGGCTTTCAGTCTCATTAACATTCAGCATCTGGCTTCACACACACACACACACACACACACACACAAATATACGCAGGGAGCAGAAAGAGAAATAGATTTTAAATGCCACTGCTCTCAGCGTACTTTGCTGTGTGGCGTGTTCAGTACTGGTTCTTTAGGAAAAATGCTCTCAGGCAAAAATCCACTCAGTCAGAAAGTATTTTTGTTTTTTTATTTAGTGGAAGAGCCACTAATGGTTATTTCCTTCAGGGCTGGCCACTGGGAGGGCAGTGGTGAGTGATTCTCGTTGTCAGAAGAGATTTATTAATTTATTTTTTTTTTTTAAAAGAAGAAGCTACAATCTGAATCTGTTGAGTCCATCAGCTGACGTGCTGTGTTGTGGTTTGACAGAGATCGGACCGATCAGGTGATAACATGGAACTGCGAAAAACTTTCAGCAAACCTGTCACAGCGTGAGATCTTCAGTGCACACAGTGTGTTCACTCATGGAAGTTACTGTGAGTAAAACACCTGCCAGGGCTTTTGTTTTTCTGAACATTCAGAAATGACGTATAACTGCGATATTTCTGACAATATTACTGTCATTTTGTCTGCGGCAAAGTGTTTATGATACGAAAGTATCACTGGGTGATGAAAGTTCGGACAACGTAAAATCATACCTTAAAGCATCAGTGTCCTTCCAAAGTGATGGTGTCGTCCGATGGCCGCTTGATGGGGCTCAAATCTTGATTCTTGAGAAAGAGAGGAAAAAAAAAATCAACATTAGTCAATGTGTGCAATTGTAAATCTCTAATTCTACCATTTTTAGTGGTTGGAGCATTTGTTCAACCCAAAATATTCTAAGATTCAGCATTTTTATTTTGGTTCACTACTGGAGCACGTTTTCCACGATAACACAGCAGCTGTGCTAAATCAATTCAAATGTACCAAACTAGCTGCTAGGCAAAGATTATGCAAATGTTTGACATGGTGATGTCACAATGTCACAGATTTAAAGGCGGGACTACTGGCGAGGCGTTAAGGAGCGGTGTTTGACCTCTTAAACTTTCAAGACTTTTCAAAAGGTCTCCTTTAAGGCTCGTTTTAACTGACTATAATATAAATGGTTGTGTAATGCTGTATTTTGATGAAGACAAAGAGAATCTGTGATATTTTCTGAGGTAGAAATTGTGCTGTGTCCCTCGTCTCAGTGTGGTTATGAGAAGTCTTTGCTTTTGAAGTTTTGTTTTATGTGAGCACATTACATCAACTGTGTTGGAACGGCAATAAAGTAAAGTCATTAATCAGTAATCAGTAACGTGTCATGTAAATGGCCTGCACACAGGCAGAACTGTGCATTTCAGGCTGCAACTGACGATAACCTATGTCGTCGTTTATTCGGTTGTTCATTCACTCAATTACTCAATTAGTTGTTTGATCCATAAAATGTCAGAGAAAAGGGAAAAATGTCGATCAGTGTCTCCCAAAGCTCACAGTGCCGTCATCAAATGTCTGTTCTCAGGTTACTCTCATGGAGGAGTAAAGAAGCTTTCTTTTCTTTTCTTTCTTTAAAAAAAGGTTAATTGGATATTAAAATAGCTAGAAATTAATTTCATAGTTGACCAAAATGATAGGTAAATCTTTGCAGATCTAAATATTTGATTCCCATTTTTACTGAGGTGCTGATCTTACATTCCTGATTCAAATGACCTGATCTGTACAATAGTTCAGTAATGTTACAACTCTTAATCATTCATGCAGAGACTCTGTTTGAATCCTTGCCTCTTCATGTGCTGCCCCTGCATCACTATTGTTGTAAAAAACCTGAATATGAGTAGTGTGACAGCGGTGTTAATGGGTTTTTTTTTTCTTTTTCTTTTCTTTTCTCTTCCACAGGCAAGAAAGAAAAAAGTAATAAATGGACATTTGGCCAGAGGTAGAACAGACTGGAACATTAAAGCATGTAGCGTAAAGAAGAGGAGAAAAGTGGTGCAGAAAATGAGAGTGAGGTTACGAATGGTTGTCAGCGAAGGAGAGAGAAGAGGCTGGATGTGGACGGAGCACAGCTGGAGCCCTGTCTGCAGCTTTACTCATGGTTACACCACATGATGGGTGGAGAGGTCTCGCATTCAGGGAGCTTTTAACCTGCCACGGGCCATCAGCGAGGCTGCCGCTTTTAGAAAATGACTGCACTGACAGGAAAGTGCTGCTGCTGTTCACCCAGCTAACTTCAAAGACTGCCCCTCCATCTTTCGTCTGATTTACTAGAAACCTGCCACACAGTCACCTGATGAGCACAAGTACAGGGTTCCCAGGTGACAGTCGATTCATCAGGGAGGTAGTGAGGGGGAGAACATATCAGGTCAGAATCAGAAACATCTCCAGTCACATTTTTAGACCATGAGAGGTTTTTATGGAGAAAAAAAATGAGACAATGTGAGTTATATTTGCCTCTGTGCCACCGATTATGACCCACAGCTGCAGGTTTTGTGCTATTCTATGCTAACACGAACAGAATAATAAACTTAAATGGATTATGCAGGCTAATCCTGATAATAATATTATGGGATGAAGCCTCATTAGAGAAGGTTAAACCTCTCAGGGAACAATGACATGAGAAGCCGATGCTGTGAGCAGGTACAACACTAAAAATGGCAGGTTTCTCATCTTACATACTGGGTTTTGGACAATCAAACGCTGCGCAAAGTACAGTGCACCACTCACACAGCAGTGTAGAGACGGTGAAGAAATTCAAACTCAGAATTGTAATATTTACAATATTAATGAGGTAATAAAAAAAAAAATCTATCAGTGAATAAACAAGCTGTTCTCAGAGGACAATAAGGTCCCAGAACACTGTTTGAAGCTAGAAAGGTGGCAGGGTCCGCCACATGTAAACAAAGTAAAACACTGTGAAACTGTGCTGTCCTTTAAAGTCAGTTTGTTCGTTCAGTTTATTGTTTATTTACTTTGTTTGGGCAGAAAAAGATAATCAGCCAATGAAGATCTTTCTCTTTCTTCAATAAAACTACAGAATGCTCCTTTAATTAAATGCATTCCATCATCATGTACTTTCGGCATTCTACTGATGTAGATGGTTAAGGTGAAGCTAATTTTAGATACTCAATATAATGTTGGGTATTTTCATAAAACAATGAATTTGATCTTATTAGAAGATGATAATGATAATGATAGTAAAGCTGACAGATACATTAAGAGTAAAAAAGTACAATATTGACCTCTTAATAGAAGTAACAGAAATGGGAAATTCTCTACTAACTTCTACTAATGTGACTCATAACCGCTCTCCTGCACAAACAGTACTGGAGTGAATGTATTTGATACCTTTCAAGACAAACTGAACCAAAATGTGATAAAATACACACTGATACATTCGCAGTCTTGGTTGACTGTGATTGCTGCCGCGTGTCTTTGTCCACCCTGACTCTGATGAAGACACAGCAGTGTGAAGAGAGCCCGTTGTCGATGAAAAATTATAGTTTGAAGCTTACAAAAAATAAACTCAAATAATGGACAGAATGTGAAAAATAACATGTATTTTCTAACAACATGTATCTCTAGAGTCAGCTAATACAGCTACTAGCTGCACAGTTGAAGGCGCAACAGGAAACTTTCCCCCCCTGGCATTTCCAAGTGGTATTATTGTTGGCGCTGCTGGTGCAAAGACAACTGGATCGTTTCAGTTTTTTCCTCAGCCACAAATAGCAACAACACAGGGCGAAACATCACTTTACCCAATCATTAGGCCCGGATTAGAAATGGATCACCACTTAACCTTCCTCTCCCTGTGTGACCGCGCGCTTGGCAGCCGACAACACTGTATAGTGATGATGAGGTTTTTGATGAATCAATGTAAACACTAATGGTTTCATTACTCTTTATCCATTACACTGTGACATGGACATCTACAGAATGAGAGGCTGAAGCAGAAAACTGAGCGTTAACAGCTTACGACTGCTCCGGTTAGCAGCAGTGAGCGACTATGTGTGGAGTTGCTGGACTTTGACAGGTGGTCAAATCTCACATACAGGTTAAATATATAATATTATGAACAGTACTAAAACAGGAAACAACCATATGCTATGTAAGGATATAGCGGAGTGATGGTGTCCTGGACAGAGAGTGACGTTGCCCTCCCTATGACTGACTATGTTTTTGCATGAGATCCTCTCCGACCTCCAAGTGTCCAAATTCAACATGGCAGCCTGATGACAAACTTTCTAACAAATATTCTAAATATTGATTCAACACCGCTTGGTTTTCAGTTTGTATTGTATTTGTTTCAGGTATAAGTACTTTACTTGAGTATTTCTTTTGACTTTCCCTACACCTGAACACAAATAACTGAACTCTCTCCTCCTCACATCTTGAAAACAGATTTGTTACTTCACTATGAATGTATTTGAAGGGAATTATGGATTGTTTTCATTTGCCGTCATTGCACGCCGCCTTCCCAACATCACAAGACTGATTTCAATCAGTGCACATCACACACTTTGATCCTCTAAAGTACATTTCAGAGCCTGTATTCTATTACTTTTACTGGAGTACAGAAGTTGAATTAGTACTTCTACTTTTACCAGAGTCTTTTTTTTATTTTTTATTATCTGAACCAATACTGAAGGAGAGGGTGGCTGTGCCGGTGACACCTCTGCTGGTTTTACAGCTTGAGTTGAGTTTCATGAACAGTGTGTGTTCTCACTCTTATTAACGACACGCACGTTTGTTTTTGGTCTGACACGCTGGTGCTCTAGTGTGGTATCACGGCGACAGTGAATATTTCACATTTCACCTTTTACTATCACCAGTACAATGTGGAGTTGCTGAGGGTGTGATGTTTATTCCCAGGATCGTGGTCAGAAACTGATCACATCAACTGCATATGAAATGACTGGAGCTTGTTAATCTCTGGCGTCTCTGTCTGCATATCAAACAATCCTGCGAGGAATATCAAGGCTGAGAGACTCATGGTCAGAATGTGTATTTTGTTTGCAGGCTCGGATTCACTATTCATGTCCTTCGCAGCAGCCTCTCTCTGAGATGTGTATGTGTGTGTGTGTGTGTTCAGTTGAAGCGATCTCTCAGCCCAGCCTCGTCAGACTGACAGAGCATGGACGCTCAGCGCTTGTGTTAGCATTTTATCAGGTGACCTTCCTGCTCTCAGTCTGCCTTACAAACTGTTTTCTTTTCACTGCAGCCTTCGCTCTCCCCAGCGAAGACACAACAGGCAGCTCTGTTGGACCGGCCCCCGTTCAGCTGGGATGGATCGCTCTCTCTCTCTCTCTCTCAACAATATTTACTGTCCGCAGCCACATTTTGTCAAAGGGCGCAATTAACTGTTTCACCTCCAGCAGCAGCTCCGTGTCTCCCACAGGCAGTTTATCGTTGCCACAGCTGCCTGATTCTTAATTACTCTGCTGGTAATTAGCAGTTGTCCATAATTGGGATAGGGACTCCTGACTGTCACCCGCACCACAATGGCCTTTGTTGAATGTGTTTGTTGGTAATAGGGATAGGACGGGTGATGGGACACTCACACACTCCATCAGTCATGCTGCCTTCATGCAGCTGTGACGGTTGCTCTAACGGGACACCAGGGGATGTGTTACAGTTTATCCTCGGAGCAGGATTCAAGAACAAAGGAGGTCCTCGGGAACAACGGCTTCAGTGTATGAGGGTCAGTGCTGATTGGCTGCATCAAACACACGCTCCCCATCGTCATTGCTCAGCTTATTGCTTTTGACTTTAAAATATAATCCTCACGATGAGTGAACATCCGAGACGTCTCTTCCTGTCGGAATTACCTCAGTTCTGATGCATGCGTAACCGCTGAGCCTTTGAATCAAGGTGGCATTTCTCCCATCAAGGCTAAGAGGTCTGAGTGCCTTTTGATAGACGTCAACAGCAAAGTAGAGGTTTTTTTATAGACTCATCTTCTCCGTACTCTCTAAAAATGTCCCGGCATGTCGAAAAGCTGCAGCTTGAGCTGTAAAACACAGAAGTGTGAGGTAAAACTGAATCAAGCCGAGACCAGTTTGCATCCTCGGAAGACTTGAGCCATAACAACTGCTGGAAATAGTTAGACGTCACATGATGGGGCTGGTGATATAGTGTTGAAATCATCCTTCTATCATCTATACCTGCTGATCCTGCAGAAGGTCACGGAGGCTGGAGTCTATCCCCCCTTTACTCTGGGTGAGAGGACACATCTCGTCCAGTCTATCACAGGGCTGACACAGCCGACCATTCACACTAACCACTGCACCACCACCAGGCATATACAGTGAACACCCAGCATGGTACAATACCATGATGACACACACACACACACACACACACACAAGCCTCACAAACTGAAAACCTTACCAGCTGCAGCTGTCGCTGCCGGTATTCTAAGTGCTGTATCACAGGAAGCTGGGTGTGTTTCAGTTTCTTGAAGACGTTTCACCTCTAATCCAAGAGGCTTCTTCAGTTCTAACTAACTGGAGGGGAGTTGCAGGCTTTTATACTCAGTGTGGAGTGTCCTGCTCTGAGTTTCAGAGTCGTCGTGGGTAGTTGACCCAACCTGTGGGTTGCTAGGGCTAGGTGAGCCCAGGTGTGAATGCTTGTTAAGCTGTCTGGGGAGGGAACCACACAGAGCTAAAAAACCTGGACCTCCCCTCCAGTTATAGTCTTAGTTAATGTCATAGTCTTCCTCAGCAGATGAGGTTTGGCCAGTTGTGATTATGGGGCCAAAGTTAGCCACCTACTGTTCAATAAGTCACGTGGTAACAACTGATCCAACACATTCCCAGGTCGTCTATTATTGAGGCTTACTCAAGCCGCTCCGCAGCCTCTCATACCTGTACTCTTCCATGAGTCTGTGTGTGACGTTTAGGTTAAGGCACCGGAACTACTTGGTACAGTTAAGGAAAAGATTATTGACTTTACATTTCACATTGGGCAGGAACCGTCCGGTCTCCCGAGGCCACCCCGACCTCCTCCTGACAGCCGCACCCTGTGTGGCAGTAGCTTGCTTGCTAACAGCCACTGCAGCTTCGTCTCCTCCTGCTGTTTTATGGCACGCGTTATCACAGATTACAGCCTGTTAGCCTGCTGTTAAAAGCAAAAACACTTTTTTAACTACATGCTGCTTGGAATGACCAATTACTTCTTGGACTTACAGTTTATTAACTCAAAATACAAGCTCCACCCCGACAGTTTGTGCTCCGTCTTCAGTCCAACAACGCAGTGTTTCTACTCCCCGTGTGTTTTATGATCTGTGTGTTTGCTGGACAGTGTCAGACGCGCTGTGCTCATATAAAGTGCTATCATTTCCTGGCCACTTGTACACTGTGCAAAAAACAGCTCCTTATAACCCGAATCCTTTAATGAGCACAGTAATGGCGCTTAGTTAATCTTTGACTTTCTATTACTTGATTGAAGTAATTGAAAGTCAGTGGACTAAAAAATACCTGATCTCAGCCAATAAGTTAATGGATGGTAATTATACTCCGTCCAGCCGAGCCGAGCCTGCTCACAAACTACACCAGTACATTACGACTTAGAGGCCCCGGGGCCCTGCCACACATTTCTGCTGGCTTAGCCTCACACATCGACCTGCCTCATTAAATCTACTGTTATTGACTCCTCCAGCTGTGTGTGTGTGTGTGTGGTCCACTTGACCTTTTATCACATCAGCCTACTGATAAGGTCCATGTAGAGCTCAGATAGGAGCAACAAAGAAACACAGTGGAGGTCAATCTATAAGAGTGCTCAGTACGGAGGCTCACTGGGCTCCACATACTGTATATACCTGTCTGTCACGTTCAGCCACAGAGGTAAAGAGTTGGGGCTGACGGTGTGGTGGAAAAATCATACCGTGGTAACTTTGACAGACAGTGCTGTTGTATACATTTTGTATGAGTAGGAATGATCAGTTTTTGCATCACGATTCTATTCTTTTGATAATCAATAACCATCTCAGCCATTTTCCCAGGCAAACATGTCAAACATTTGTCGGTTTAAGATTCGTAAATGTATGAATTTGCTGCTTTTTTTTCTCATTTAGGATGGTAACTGAAGGGTCTTTGGGTTTTGGACTGTTGGCAGGACAAAAGAAGCGGTTAGAAGAAGTCGTTTTGTGCTGCGGGAAATTGTGATCAGCATTTTTGAGGACCAAACATTTGATTATACCTTGATAATACTCGGAAGATTTATCTGCGATAAAAATAAGAAAGGCTGTCATGATACTAGATTTTCACTACACTATTATCGTGGCCTAATTAATTCAGGATAACGATATTAGTGCTATATCTAGAGAGAATTCGAAAAAATAATAATGCCGAATCAAATTCATCTGTGACTTTGTTTATTGTGGGTTTTCTCTCTTTTATGGCAAATGATTTAAGTGCAGAGAGGTGGAGAGAGTCTGTAACCATAACTGTACAAAAAGAACAATCAATCTTGATGAATTACTCATTGAGTCACTACTTAAATGGCCAGTGGCCACCAGCATTGGATGCATAACCTCCACCTACCGTGACGAAGAGAGAACGGTAAGAAACTGAAATGATATAAAGGCTCGTGTTATTTCATGATTATTGGATATTTCTGTATGTCCCCTAAACATAATTGTTAGTTGGTGCTCTATCTAAAACTATCACACACATATGTCATTAACGTAACACATCACTAGTTAATAAACTAGTTAGTACTGCTAATACTACCGTAATACTACAACTTAATACATAACAGTAATGGATTTGTGACTAGCTGATGTAACCCCATCCAGGTTGTTCAAACTTGCAAATTCCAGAAACAATCCCAAGCACATGACTTCAGTATTAGCCGTTACAGATTCCCAAATATCCCTGAGAATATCATGTCCATGAACACATCAATTCCACTGATAATGGATTAAGATAACGGAGACACAAGAGAAGACCTTGGTGAAATTCCTCCACACTCAAGAAGAGAACGGTGAAGATGGTCACAGATGGTGCTTACGAGCAAAACTAATCAATAAGTCAGAAAAACCACAAGTGCAAAACATTATAGAAGCTCGGCAGTACAATGTTTCCAGGGTGGTGTGGGGAGCGCCTTCATGAGAGCACCGTGACTGAATTCAAAGTGTTTTCCACTCATGTGACCCCCACGTTGGAAAATATACTGAGTGTGTTTTCATCAAGTATTCATATGCAGCGAGCCCGACCTTCATTGTACAGGCTTCTCCATTCCTGGAAAACTGAGAAACTGCTGCCGGTGCAAACAACACTATTTTACTGTTTTCATTAACATTATCTGATTGTGGTCTGGACATCAGCCAGCGCTCCCATCACGCTCGAGGCATTTCCAGTCACGGCTCAGATGCACCTGCCTGCTGCTGAGGCCCAGTCAGCCCCCAAAACACTGCACTGTAGGACTCCCTGAGGATCTGAGAGAGTGCAGGGACTCCGGGGTGGAATAAATAACTCCACTGCCTCCTCACTGTTTCATTTACTGAATGGCAGCACAGAGGAGAGGCATGGCGTGATGGCAGTCTTCTGTCTGTTGCTGCAGGGATTTACATGCTTACATCTGAGGTATAAATCATCACGAGCAAAAGAACCCCTCCTGAGCTCCAGTCACCACAGTCCTACAGGACAGTCCAACAGGATAGTCCTACGGGATAATCCTACACCACAGTCCTACAGGACAGTCCTACGGGACAATCCTACACCACAGTCCTACAGGACAGTCCTACGGGACAGTCCTGAGGGTGTCAGTGAGGACAGTGTCCAGGCTGTTGAGACAATTCCCAAAGGTGAGGCCAGTTCAAGCTGGCAGCTGTTTCCCTCCTCTGATTCAGGTAATGACGTTAAGTTATTTAGTCAGACGGAGCTCTGTACTCAGGGGCGGTTCTAGGGGGGGGCCAACAGGGGCCAGTGCCCCCGTAACTCTGAGTCTGGACCCCCCTGTGGCCCCCCCGACAGGGAGTCTGCATCAATAATACAATGACAGATTTCTTGCGCTGATTTTGTACTGAAGGGGAAAGGTGGAAATAAAGTGTCTCAGCAGTTTACGACCCAATCAAAATTGTTGAAATTGTAAACATTGTTTGAATTCCCATTTATCCCTTGTCTGAATGAGGGATTTGCCTTTTTTTCCCGGGTTGTATGTGCCCCCTAACAAAAAAGCCGGCCCCAACCTGGCCCCCCTATTAAAACTGGTCTAGAACCGCCACTGTACTACACAACCTAACAATGAAGACTGCTTCAATACTTTGATTAGTCAATAAAAAAGAAAAATAGAATCAAGATACTGTCTTCTAAAGGTTCTCTGTGGAATTTCTGTGCTGTGAAGACAGTCATTCGTCTATTTTAGCGGACTCCAATTCTAAACTAACGTCAGCTACTGTAGCTCCTGTTCGCTATAATTTGAACTGATAAACATAAGGAGTAATAATACATATCTTAGTATAATAGTGGAGAATAATCATTAAAATTAAAGTACTATATTTATTTACAATGTGGATGTACTTTACTTGAATATTTCCATATATATTCATATTTATTTATTCCATATTTCTCCACTCCACAAAATGTTAGTCCCTAGTTACTTTGCAAACACAAATTGTTCAGTGTTTATAGACTGTCATGTAACCAATAGGACAGTGCTGTGGGCGGGACGCTGAGTGAGACCTGAGTGGGGACTACAGACGAAGAGAAGATGCTGTATCATAAGAGCCAGAACAGTGCGTTTTAAAAACGTTCATTCTGTCGACAATCAGACACAAAAAACACCAGTATTGATAATCAGGAAAAATGCTGACTATCAGCACCGATGATTGGCCAGGCCGATAAGTGGTCTGGCCAATAGATCTCAGTATCTTTGAGGTTACTGGAGTGATTATTAGACAATATAAGTACTTTGTAGACTCACTTGGTGCTCGCAAGCATTTAACAATAAAGGAATTATAAATAAATTCCTCTGTGATGAACAACAGGGATATTGGGAGATGTTATTTAGACCGCGCGAACGTAAAGCTTATTTTGTGGATCCACACGTTGCAGAGTGAAAACATGCGAGTCTTTGGACGATCTGTGCGGAGATGTGAAGGGAGGCGATGCTGCGATGGCTGGGTGTGAGCAGCCCAGGTATAAAGCCTGCTTTCATTGGTTGGAAACATTAAGCACGCGAAGGTCAGCGTAAAACCACAGAGGATCACCATTAAACACAAATCCACACACAACACTGCAACAATGACTGCTGAAGCAACAAATCCGGCTCCATCAATCACCGTCGCTTCCTGTCTCTTAGTCCACAGAACTACATATACTCATTTACTCATGTGTGTTAGTGGTTCATGTGCAGGAGACTCACTCAGAGTAGTTTCAGCTCCGTCCCATCAGAGAGGAGACGTCCTGTTTCTGCCTGGCTCAGGTTGAACACTCGCTGCTCCTCACACTGAAGGATGGGATCTGATGGGACCTGCAGACCGGGACGGACCGGGTCAGACCGGGACCCTAATATAAAACCACACTCTGGTGGGTCGGTCATTGACTTCTCCGTCCTTCCCTCCGGCAGGTTTGAGGGATTTTACCGGAGGATCCGGCTTCACGACCTCGCTCCTTTGCGGGGTTCTCCTTGGGAACTGTGCTGCTTTCACGTGCTGCTCGTACATTCAACACTCCCCGTTTCAAATAAACAACGTCTTGTTTTTACAACCCATACCATGATTACACTGTAGTACATATATCATTTAAATAGTAACATATACAGAAAATGTATTCACAAAAATATGTTTTTGTCATTCGATATGTATTAAAGGTGAAATGTATGAGAATTGTAGTTGAAGACATTACAACAATTTCATTGAAATCATCAACAGAATGTGAAGAGATGACTGTTTTGACGTTATGACGTATTATGTTGAAGAGATATCTGCTGAAGTTAGCATGCTAACCAGCTAGCCTCCATGCAACTGGGCCAGAGCTCGTTGTGGTACACCAACACCAACACTCCCCCAGTTCTCTGAGCTCCCAGTCTGGACCACTAGCTGGACAGCTAATTGAGCTAACTGGCTAATGGCAGCCATACTTAGAAGCAGTTAGCGGTTACTCTAGTGATGCTTCCCCGTTTGTTTTGAATATTATTCTACAGGTAGCAATTTCTTACATATTGCACCTTTGTGCTACTTTTGTTTGGTAAAGTAGGCTAGTTGATCAACAAAACCGCAAATGCACATTGGCCAGAAAACAGGAGATGAAGTCTCTAAATGGGTCCTAAACTTAACTTAAATGTAATGCATTGGTCATGTGTGGCCATGACAATGCCAAAATATCTTTCAGCTGCATTCTTATTTTTTTAAAATCAAAAGGCTCAGGCCTGCTGTGGGCTGCCTCTGCATGCATATAACAAGGTGAAATGACAATTTGATTCTATAAAAGCAAAAATGCTCAGTAAAACATATTATTTGGGGTCTACAAGGTGCTCATCGTGTATTTGAGATGTAAAGTAAATGCAACATAGTCTAATAAGAATATGTGCACAATCATAAAGGCATAACTTAAAATGACATGCAGGAAATAAGCTCAGAAACGTAGCACTTGGTGTTCAGATCAGCAGTTATGTGATGTGCATTAATGAATATTTGCTTAAAGAGGAGTACGAACATGCACAGTTTTCAACTTTTTACATGTTTTTTTTATGTGTGTGACTGTTAGGGACCCATAATCAATTTTCAGCCCAACCATACTTTGTGAGTTGCTGTTCAAGAGTTGCTCCTGTTGTAACTGTTATATTTACGACAGCAAGTGAAGGCATCACTAGCCATACGATAAACGCTCTGTATCTGCTCCTGATTGGCTCAGATGAAAGAAGCTGGCTGTGAGCGCACTCAGCCCATATGTCCCCCCGCTCGACCCCCTCAGCACTCAGAGGGCGGAGATCCCAGACCATGGAGGTGGCCAGTCCCTGTCACTCAGCGTGATGTGTGTGTGCACTCGCAGCTGCTGGCTCCTCGCCTTTAACTACAGCGTGACCAATATAAATGAATAAATAAGTGAATAAATAAAATGGCTCCCCAGAGCATCCTAATAGAGTATTTCATAAATAGCACTGTGAAAATATAGTGTTATACAGCCAAGTCAAATAATGTTAGTCATGAGACATGCGAGGTATAAGAAATAAAATCCAACAGCACCCTGAAAATAGATGATTTAAATAAAAAGAACTGAGAAGAGCCTGAAAATATAACCACTGTAATGTGTACTGACTGTTTATCAGGGCCTGTACATAACAACAGTAATGATGATAAGTAACATTGATTCTACTCTGTAAGTCTCAGACTAACATTTGTGGTGTGACACTGGACTTCATTATAGTATATAAGAAACACACTGTGATTTGATACAGTCTGATAAAACATCACCACAAAGTACACGCTCAACATGTCTAACATACACAGACAGCAGGCACAGCTGTGAAAAAATCTTTTGAAAAACAAAAGTTATATATATACATTCTGCATGTTAAGACACTGTTGTAGCAGGGTGCCTAACTTTCCATTGAGGAGCTCCAGCAAATCATTTGGGTGCACCCGATGATACATTTTGATTTAACTTCTTAACATATTATGAAAATGATGTGAACAGGAATAAAGATAAATGTTTGCCTTGTGTAAAATCACAGCAAATGCAATAGTTAACATGTAATGAATAAAAGGTGCTGACGTTTAAAGTAGAGACTCGACCAATACACAAATGGACTTCAGATAGAATAAAAAAAGACAAAAACATTATCACAACATTGTAAATACCATTAACTGAAGTAAAGGTTTAAACTTTGTGTTTAAACTGCGTACTGTAAGTGCAGTCTGAAGGAGGTTTGTCACAGTATTCATTTCATCCTGTGTATTGTTCTCCCAGTAGAGCAGCTTTCTACAGTGGCAGAGAATGGTCTCTGTGCAGTCTGTCGTCTCTCACCGCTGCTACTCCCTCACAACCTGGGAACCCATTGTGGCTCTACCGCCACAGTATTGTGAACTTGTGGATAGTTGCTTGGAAACAGTAAACCTTGCCTCCCGAGGTCCAGGGGCAACCACAGTAACTGATATCACCAGAGGACGGCCACTGTTTACCCTCAGCCATGGAAACGGACCCCTGCTGGTTTCTCTTCACGGGGGATACATATGCAGGGAAACAGGACTCCTGTCCGGCTGCAATCTATACTGGTCGGATTTCAACACGACACTGGCATCCTTAAATAGGATTGTAATTAAAAAGTAATGGAAAAACAATTAAAGGAATTCAGGAAGACCGTGAAACGACCCAATCAAGACCTAATCTCTGTTCATCCTGAGCCTCTGAATTTTCTGGCAGCTGATGAACTTTACTCTGATTCTTATGCTTTAAACCAGAGGTCAAAGGGTCACAGAGCCCCCCAACATTACTGCCCTTTACTCTCTCTTATTTATTGCATTCTGCCACAGAACCACTTTTCCTCCACCTGCACACATGCGCAGACACGCGGCTCCACATCGTCATGTGCTGCAAGTGGACGGGGGGACCACGCTGCAACAGAGCGGTGATAACACACTCCTGTAATCTGGACATTCCACTTGTCTCAGATGTTGATCCTTTAATGTTTGAAGGCAGCGGAGCATATGGCCCTGTTAACGGCAGCAGTTTAAGGCTTAGGAATCATTAAGAGTTTAAAGAAAGGAAAAGAGATTATTTTCACTGCTCATAGCGCCTGCAGCCCGTGGAGTCAGTAAGTGTTACTACAGCACTTCATTAGTCCCTCAGTGCCAGACCTGCAGGACCTCCGCGCTGTGTTTCAGTTGCTCGAGCTAATTCAGTTATTATGTTTACAGCTCAGACCAGTGATGCTGCTCCCTTCCTGTCACAGTTCGCCCTGGTTTACTCGTCACAATTTGTTGTTGTTTTACCCTCACAATTCTCACTGCTTTTCCTCGCAAGTTACAAATTCAAGTTGAACTTTGAACACACCGCCACACTCTTACACACAAGAGGCACAACACGTGGTTGATCGATATATTCAGCTGACACGAAACTACCTTGTAGAGATTATAAGGCAGAAAATGATGCTTGAAGTAGGTTAGATTTTGGTAAATAAAGTTTACTGTTGAACTGTAAAATATCCTGCTTCCATAACAAGTGTTTGATAACCACATTCAGTGATCATTGCAAAAATGTGTATTGGCCCACATATCAATATGCACAGTTTTCACTTCCTGTTATCGGTGTTGGCAACCAAAAATCAAGTATCAGCTGGGCCTCTAAATTTAACCAAGAGCAATAAAGGCATCTCTATAATCTGGATTATAATGGAGTGTTTGTTTGATAAACTTCACCTGTCTTTTTCCCTTTCAAAGATCTGTTCATCTCGCGCTTTCTGAAAAAAATAAAGAAGACATGCCCACCTATAATCTTGCAACCTGATCTGACTCTCTGATCTATTTTTAGCTTCAAGATGAGCTGAGGTGACCCGTGGTGGACATGTCAGAAACCTTAGTATTATCTTAAACTCAGACTTAAACTTCAACAGTCACATCAAATCTGTCTCCTCAACTGCGTGCTACCACTTAAAAAAAACAGCAAGAATCCGAGGAATAATGTCCGTGCATGATCTGGAAAAACGAACCCACGCCCTTATTTCCAGTTGATTAGATTATTTTGCTGGTCTATTCACAGGGCTCGCAGATAACACACTACAACAACACCGACTAATTCAGGATGTCGCCGCCAGGGTCCTGATAAAAACTAAGACATTTCTACCATATTATACTTGTTCTACAATCCTTACACTTGCAAACAGTTGCTCTGAGAATTGGCTTCAAAATCCTGTTACTTGTCTTCCAATTACTCCATGACTCTGGCCTGAAATACATCACCGACATGCTATTGCCTAATGAACAATTCAGAACCCCGAGGACATCCGGGACCAGTCTACTGGTTGTCCTAAGAGTCAAAACAAAACATGGCAAATCATCATTTAGTTGTCATGCAGCCAAGGCCTGGAACAATCTCCCTGTTCACATTAGACATTTTTCCTTAAAATGATTTAAGAAATGTTGTACATTTTATCTTATTTTAATTTGATTTATCTGTGCACCGAAATATATATGTGTGTGTGTGTGTGTGTGTGTGTGTATCAATAGATCAATAATACAAACAGCCAGCAGGTCATACAACAGTGATTATAGCCCAGAAACCATGTGACGTTTGCCCTGAAGCTGCCCTGTCACGATATCTTGATTGACAGACGATGAATCAATCAGACGAGCGGAGAGTCCAATCAGAGTGAAGAGGAGGCGGGACTTAGCATTACCAATGAGGTGGTGAGGGCTGTTCCGTACATGGTTATCGGATGAGACAGAGCAGAAAGTTTACTGCACATGAAACTGTCAGAATGAATGGGACCGCTTATTCCAACTTTGACAACCAGGAACACGTCTTGAAGTTAGGAGAGACGTTTGAGAAACACCCTAAAAGTGCCTTCCACACAGTGCGATGTAAGTGCAACTCTCCGTGTGTCTGGATTTACAGTAGCTAACTGTAGCATGCTAGTTAGCTTCATGGCTAAAACTCAGCCGTCTGACGTGTAGCCAGGTTAGCTGCCTCGTCAGTCCGTTTGTATCCGCCTGCTGTCGGCACGTTTTAACACGGTTACAGTTCTTCGTGTTCTTTGTCGTCTTCGTGAGTTAATGTTAGTTAACGCTTATCTTTTAGAAAGCATCGGTGCTCCAGCTGTCAAAATGTTAGCTAATGTTAGCCTTGTGTCAGCCTGTTAACCAGCACCATCTGGTGGTACCGGGAGACAACTGCAGCACCGAGGGACCAGCCGTCGATATGTTGGGATAATATTGAATGCTGCTGTTGTTAATATTGCACATAATATCTATATTTCCTCTTTAAATTCTTTCTTTTCTTTTGTCACAGACGACTTCAAACCAGCATCCATCGATACAACATGTGAAGGGGAGCTTGAGGTTGGCAAAGGAGAGCAAGTCACTATCACTTTGCCCAATTTAGAGGTCAGTGTCTGAAGTTTCTGTCCCACAGAAACAGGTCTGTTATTCAAAAATCAGTGATGAGTAGTATTCACACTTTTTGTAGGGTAAATACTGTAATTATGTATTTATTTTTTATATTAACTTAAGATATTAACATTGTCATATATAATATATGATTATAGGATTTATTTAAAACTCTCTGGGGTAAGGGGACTCAAACAAATGACCAAAGTGTTTCTGAAATCCTGACAATGATCCTGACCTGTGTTGTGTTTTTTAGGGTTCAAGTGCTCCAGTGACAGTCTTCAAAGGATCCAAGAGGCCGTACATGAAGGAGTGCATCCTCATCGTGAACCATGACACCGGAGAGTACAGACTGGAAAAACTCAACAGTAACATAGCTGTGAAGAAGACCAGGTGGGTTCATACAAATGATATGACTAGTGTTCTTCTTTTGATTTCTTCCAACACATTTTTACCATCTGTGATTTCTATTGATGTTCCATGTACTACTTTTTAAAGTGCACATTAAGCATAAAAATCTGACTTAACATGGCAGAAGTTAAAAATAAATCCAAATTACAGTGTGAAATAACTTGGATGAGGTGGAAAAGACAAATAAGTACTTATAAGCGGAGTCAAAAAAAAACCTCAGCCGGTTCTATTTCAGTTGTTAACTCCAATATTGCAACATTTGAATAGAAACATTAACACCAAACCATGTGCATTAATAGGGCTGAGGGCAGCAGCAAGATCCACTCTCGTCTGGAGCAACAGACCAGCCGCCTGAGCCAGCAGATGAAGAGTAACAGCAGCAGCAACAGCAACAAGTCATCAGCCAGCTCCAAGAGCTCTCCTCCCAAAGAGAAGACATCTCCAGCATCCCCCATGGATGACATCGAGAGAGGTAACATGGTGTCATGCTCAGAGTCTATCAACAATAATGACTTTTTGTTGATGGTTGTAACAAATGTTATCACCTGAAGGAATGGTTTAGCCTGGTAAGTTTATTGTTCAACCATTTTAATTGATTGAATGTGTTCTCACAAATGGGGATATTTGTCCCACGCCTGTTTGTGAACAGAGTTGATGGCAGAGGCGCGGGTCATGGACCAGCTGAGCAGTGGCGACAGCTCCTCAGACTCCAACAGCTCCTCGTCCTCCAGCAGCGACGACAGCTCCAGCAGCAGTGACTCAGAGGACGAGCGGACCTCGGCGCCGCCCGCGGCCCTGGCCAATCACAGCATGCCTATCATCAACACCAGCAGCAACTCCAACAGTCGCCACCAGGAGAGTGGAGGAGGTCTCATGAACACACTCAGTAAGTAGCCCTCTCGGTTTTATCTGAATATGGAAAGTAGGTTATCTTCTCTGTTTCTTTACAGAGAAGTGGAAACCAGCCAGCTGCTCCTCAGCAACGGCTGAGACTACAAAAGCAGAAAGACCAATGACTCAACACTCATCCAATGTTTCTCACACTTTTATCAGCACCTTACTGCAGTAACAGCAGTTTTCATTCAGATGTCGGGGAAAACAATGGAAAAAAACATCTAAAAGTCCCACAGAATTATTTCAATTTCATCTTCAAACTCTGAAACACTGTTGCTGTGTCGTGAACTTGTCTGAAGGTCAAGATGCACCACGGGAATCAGGAGTCAGTTGACTTGCATGGTGAATGTAACCAGTGTACTTGTGTTGCAGAGAGTGACCTCCAGCTGAGTGAATCAGGCAGTGAGAGTGACTGAACAACACGAGGACGTCTGACACCTGTGGACGCCAGGAGGAACCGCGCACAGACCTGCTCCCTTTAACCTGGGACTGTCTTCTCTACATATCTACAAATATCATTTGTTGCTTCTGCGCCAACAAGCTTCATATTTTCTGTCACATTTGTTGCTTCGTGATGTTTATGTTTTGTGTGACGAGTAGGCGTTAAAGAGATGCCTTAGCTCAGAGAGACGTGATGTGGCACATGTAAGGGAAGCAGTAAATCATGACAAACTATCATCTCACCGGATGCACGTGTGGTTCAACCGACCGATCACATCAGAGGCAGAATGACAGTGGCGTTCATGTAGCAAAGATAGAGGTTTTCTGCCCTCCAATCAGTCGTCTTAAACCACCACTGGAGTCCCTGCGGATCAGTTTAGCAATATTCAGAACTTCTGTTGTGCCTCAGTTCAGATGTCGTTATTTTTTCCCTCAGTTCAGCTGCAGCCGTTTCTGATTGAAGACAATGACATGTAATTTTTTTAGGATGAGCCAAAGTGATACGAGTCTTCTGCTTTTGTCTGAAAGAGTTCTAGTTTATTTGAGCTGTCAGGGCTTTTGCTTTGGATTACTGAAATATTTTAATTTAAAACTGCATTAATGACATTTTTTTTGTTTTTGTTTTGTTGTATTGGTCACTTTACAGGAAGTGAAACATATGAAAGATATAATTTATGTCCGGTATGTCTTTGGGAATGTTACATTGCAAAAGTGCTATCAAGCAGTTGGTTATTTACACATCCAAAAGTCCCAGATCAACGTTATCATTAATTTATGTGTCTGAGAAATTCAAGTCCAGTGTCTGCTTCAAGAGGTCAGAAAGGCAGCTGATGATCACCCCCCCCTTTCAAATCCCACCCACTCATTGTATTCATTGTTAATATAAATATATAGATTATTGCAGCCTTAAGATTGAAGCCTTGTATGTTGTGAAGTCTGAGTGTGATTTCTGGCAGAGTAGTGCACTAGTGTTGAGTTGACTCACTTTGGGTCATGCTTTGTAGCTTTAAACCTGCAATACTTGAATCTAATTAATTATTTATATTTCAAAATATATTTGACCAACGATGAATTGCTTAATATATTTTATATATATTTTATTAGCCAAGCAATCGGAAGTGAGAGTTAGTATGAAGTGTAGTGCGTAACAAGCCATTGATAGAGCGCAGCAGTGCCAGTCTGACAGAACTTCATGTGCCTTCTGTTATCACCCTGGGTCCTCCTTCACCCTCATGTCACTGCTGACAGGAAGCTGCTGTTTATGTTCCAGCATGTGTTGATCATCCCAGCTGACTGACACAGTCAAGTCATTTGTTGAGCCTTAAGGAGAAAGGTTGCCTTGGAGCATCATTTGTAAACTATTTGAGAGAAATTTCTTTGTAGAAAATAAAGATTTTAACAGTTCTATATGAGGTTTTTGCATTAATTATTTATGCTTTTTTTTGTGCCACGGTCTGTAGATATATTATTTAACAACCATCAAACTATCGCATAGAAGGTCTTTGTTATACTCTCCCAAACTACCATCTGCTTCTGCCTCATTACAGCAGGACATCCTGGACGTCCTGTTCCTTCCTTTTATGTAACTTGTTTCCTCAGTTGTCGTTTTTTCACTCGTGGACAAAAAAACAAAACAAGTCACAGACAATAATTCTGATCAAATACAAGCACATGTCCTACTTTATTCAGAACGCACACTTTTTTCAAAACGCTACACACAATTCTCCACATTCAGCACAATCTTAATGAATACAATACAATTTTTTCAGCCACCCACAATGCTAATGCTCAGGTGTCGACGAAGGAGAGAGGGGAGGAGGAACAGCAATAATAAGGGAAGTCAAAATCTCTGAAGACATTTGGGCCACTTTGTGGTTAACTTGAGTCTCATGTTACAACACACTAACATTTACTCAATATAAGAAAACCCATCTGAAATACTAACCCACTCTTTAAAAAGTAAAGACAAGATTCTTAAGGAAATGTGAAATGAAAATGCATAAGAATGGCGAAACATGCATCTGCTTGACACAGTTTGAGGCAGCATTGTTGAAATGTCCCACGTTTTATAGGTCACTTACCATTTCATCATGGACCAATTACCACAGAGCGATCCAATGCTGTTGATGGTGAGACAGCAGGGAGTCCACCAGAGGACCGAAGGAAGTGTACCAATAAATGGACGTTGAAAAGGTTGGTCACCGCAGTAACCTGTAAGAGAAGGCATGTTGTGTCTCTGCACAGAACCCCAGAGGGTACAAGCTTGATTATAAATGTCCCACTGGCAGGCAGAGACACAGAGTAGAATCTGAGAGAGGAAGTACGAGGCAGATGCACACAGGCACAGGTAGGTCTCCAATGGCAACGCTAATGAAAGAACACACCTGGGATCAATTAAATCTACAGAACATTGACAACACGGAACAGAGGTCGAAACCTTTTAATGCTGCTGCTTTATAAATAATATATAAAGGTGCAGTGTGTATGAATTGGCCACCTGTTGAATTTATACTTAAAGCCAACAGGGGGCAGCATATCGCCAGAGTAATCGCTACCATCTAGCTAGTTCAGTTGGCTGTGCAGCTAGCGGTCCATACTGGGAGCTCGGGGGGCCAGAGGAGTGTTGGTGTTCACACTGTTTGCACTGGAGATTTAGTCTGGGGCAGGATGGTAAGCATGCTAACTCCGGTATAACATCAAAACTGTTACCTCTGCACTTTCTGAACTAAAATTCCTTCACATTGCACCTTTAATGTGTGGAATGAATGACTTCACACAGGTCAGTGTGTAGACAGGCGGACAGACAGACTACTGTTAACTGCTGCCCCCGGTGAAGGAACTCGGTTTAGCAGCAGAGCCAAAGATCAGGACTTGATTAAGATACTGTGAACTATAAATGCAGAATTTATTTTTGCATTGTTTCGCTTAATGTGTCCTCTTGTGGTGTGTTTATTATTTGGCCTCCATGATAATAAAAAATCCACAGAACTCACTGTGAACAGTTTTCACTGTCTGCTAGGTTAATATAAAAAATACCTGTAAATAACTGTGACTTGTTTCTGCAAAGACATGTTGCTGCTGATTTCTTTTTATTGCAATTTCATATTGCACATAAAAGTTTATTCTAGACTATAAAAACAGACCGAACAGTTTGACTAAATAAATTAATACTCAACTTAATCATTTAAGGCCCACTTGCTAGTCTTTGCTTGAGCCTTCCGCAGCATCTCGGGGTCTGTCTCGTCCCTCTTGGTACTTTGTATTTTTTCAGTGTATTCTTTACTGTGATTAACCTTTTTAAAATGATCCTGACTGCATACATTTTTATTCATATAAAGATGATACAATCCCTGTGAAATGTTCAAATTCTACACAGAAACAGTGTTTTAAAAAATAACAATATGGTGGTGATTTATTACTTTGGTAAAAGTGAAGGTCACACATAATATGAATAGTACTCGAGTAAAAGTCTGGTATTAGATTAACTTTATTATTATTATTATTATAGTTATTATTTATTTATTTATTTATTTATTTATTCATTCATTTATTTATTTATTTTAGTTTGGTTGTGTTTCTTTGTTATTAATTCCTCTAACTCATCTTTAGCCATGTTATATATGTGTATGTTCACATTCGTCACTTGTATTGCGCCTAAAAAATATATAAATAAAAAAAGTACATGTAAAACTAAATGATACATTTATTTACATGTATACTGTATACTATGAGCCAATTACTGGATCTGATATTGAGCATTTTTCTGATTATAAAAATATAATAATAATAATAATATAAGTAACCAGAAAAATAAATTAAATGTACTTCGGCTCTGACGCAGCATGTAATCTGTAAAGTAATCAGTAAATTAATCAACTAATTGCAGTGAACTAAAAAAGTAGAAGCAGAAAATGAAAATACTCAAGTGAAGTACAAGTACCTCAACATTTTTGCTTAAGTACAGTAATCGAGTAAATGTACTTACTCTTTAAATACACTGGCTCAAGTGAAAATGAAATGGAAGGTAAGTGTCCCAAAAGTGGATGCTGCTGCTGCTGCTCTCTTTGGTTTATGACGGTATCAAAGTCCACGGTCGGTTCAGTCTGCTGCGCTGTCAGTACTGCAAACAGGGAGCCATTATACTGAGACACCGCACACACACATACACACACACACATACGTACACGCAGGCAGATTGACACACCGGGACTGTGAGGCTGGTTCAGACCGCAACAGACGGATCACCCGTTAAAAATGTTGCGGAGATGTCTGCGCAGCGTCGGGCTGCGACTGAACCGTCCGCAGCATGAAGGAGGCCGGGGAGCGACGGCGAGCTGCGGGGACATTCACCGCCGAGACGCGTCCTCCAGCGGCTCCACCACCTCCACGGTGATGGGGGACAGCGTCAGGCAGAAAACTATAGACGATTTGGGCGGGCCGAGTTTTCTTACCACGTTAAACTGGCTCTTTGTGAAGGGATATTTTCAAACGTCGCAACAACTGCAAGTGAGTGAAACGTGTGTGTGTGTGTTTGGTTTACTCTGACCTGTGGTGCACCTGTGTATTAAGTGGTTATTGACCTTAAGTTACCTGCCATTCCCCGCATTAAAGGTTCAGTTCCCCCAAATAACTGGAATGGTGTTCTCTCATTTAAACCTCCTGTAGTATTTATGCAGACAGTTTGGGGTTAGTGGTTTATCTCCTGTCCTGTACAGGTACAGTGGAGCTTAATGGGACTGCATGTTTCAAAATTACATTTTGCTACTGAATGTTTTATGACATTCGCACTCATTTTGAGGGTTTTGAGTTGAAGGGTTAGGGTCATAAATTATAAGGGTTTACTTCACCAGGAAAGATGAAATCAGCTGTATGAGTGCTTCATTGTGTACAGAAGGATCACAGTGCAGGAAGAGCCCATGTAACAGAAACCAGAGGCTTTTTATAGCCTGATACTGGCAGCGACCACAGGGCGGGGGGAGTCTGTACCTAACCTCACCTTTAAACTGACATAAACAACAGATAGAGCTGCAAAACAAACAGCCACATTACAAAAGAGCACATGTTGAATATGCCTAGAAGTTATTTTAAAGGAATATATGGAACATATTAATGTGAACTACAGATTCAAGTACACAGAAACACCCCTGTTCATCTACTGGGTCCCTCCAGGAAACTTTGAAGTGGTGTCTGGAAACTGTGGGTCACATAACTGTGCTTTTTGCATATGGATCATTTTGATCTCCTCAAACGGTTTTATAAAGTCTGTTTTTATATCATTAGCATATCTTAAGATAAGATAATCCTTTGTTAGGCCCACAACGGGGACATTTGCTATATTGGCATATTTAAATAAAGAATGGGTACACTGTAAAAAGGAGATAAAACAGAGATCAGTGGTTCGAACAAAGACATTGCACCAACTGCATGATGTATAAAACATTCATCAGGCTTTTATTCAGTTCAATTCAGGCATGTGAGGCACAAAATGAGAAAACTATCCAAAGTTCCTGTGTGTTTCCTTCGATCAGTGTCAGCGACAGTATCTATAACATCACAGATACACGCACACATAGGACAAAATCAGCAACTCATTTAAACACATTACACATCAGAAGATTGTGACGTTATTTTAACAATTTATTCAAGCAGTGGCGATGCAAAGTTTGATATTTAAAGAGGGCCTTCATCACAGAAGTCTTTTCGATTATTTGGGTGAACTGATGGTTTAAGCTTAAAGCCCTAAAGTGACTCGATTTATAAAATGTCTCACTGCTGAGCGTCTGAGTTGTTGGTAAATTAATGTCTTTATGTCTGAATCTTTATTCAAAGATAGAGCACAGTAAGATCTACGGCCCTCTGTGGAAATCAAAGTACGGCCCTCTAGTCGTGGTGAACGTGGCCAGCGCTGAGCTGATAGAGCAGGTTCTGAGGCAGGAGGGGAGACACCCGGTCCGGAGCGACATGCCCCACTGGAGGGGCTACAGAGAGCTCAGGAACCAGGCCCATGGACCCCTGACTGAGTGAGTGAAACCACTATAGAACCTCTGGCTTTACAGCTGTTCAGATGTGGGTCACTTCTGTGTCTTAAAGGTGCACTACGTAGTTTTAGGGAGGACATTTTAAATCAGAAGAGAAAGATGATTGATTTTTTGACGTCTAATCAAACTATCTCTTTTTGTATTTATGTATTTGTTTTATCAATCTGATTCTGTCTTATTTGTTCACATTCTTTGAATGTATTTATGAGTGAGCGGTTTCCATGTCTGTTTTTGGGGTGAGCTCACCGTGACAGTTCCACTTACTCAATTTGATACGGCAATAAAGTATTGAATCTTGTTTTCATGACTAAGTAAACAAACAAACTTTACTTTGTTTATACTAGTGCAGTGCCCGTAGGAAGCATGTATTTCTATAGAAAAGTGGGAGGTTAAGGAGCTTTTGCATGGATGGCCAAATGAGGCTGTGTTTGAAGGTGGGACGTCAGGGATATTTAGGTTTGTTGTGAAATCCGATATTCCAGGGTATAATTGGCTGTTTTTAACTATTTTTGATTTTGCCATTATATTTCACCTTAAAAGCTATTTACTTGGTGTCATTATTTTCAGCACAACCTCACATGTGTGACTGTACAGTTATTTTTTTCATTTTGACATACTGTATTAACACAATAGACCTAAAATCACACAAAAAAGTAGTAGAAAAAGTTTTACTGTGAAAACCACAAATATGTTTTTTACTTTTTTATTACTTATAATGCAAATATAAATTCTTGTTTGCTAAATATGTGCATAGATTTTAAAAATTTACAAAATAATATGTAACTATTTACATTTAAATGCAGGCAATGCTCAGGTCTGCCTGTGCTCCTTGAGAGCTGCACTGCCTGCTCCACATTCAGCTTCTCCTCATTGTTTTGACTCATTAAACAAAAAACCGACTCCACTACTCACTAAACACTACATAACACATTAACTATGCACTCCAAACATGCTAAATGTCACAAATCTCTCAACTCTCAGTATCGCTGTCTCTTATCGCTGTCACCGACCGTCGTTGTCTGTCAATCATCCGCCTAGTTCCCTTCCACAACTTCCTGTTCCTCAACAACCAAACTTGCTGCTTGGACACCTTCGTGACAAAAGTCACGAAGTCACAAAGCAAACGTGACGGCAATGTTCGGGAAAAAGGGTGGCGGACATTATTTACCCTAAGTCCGGTTTTGGATGTGCTGGTGGGTCTGGTCCGTCGACTCGGGAGCTGGTGTTTAGTCTCATTAATCCACAGCAGTCAGTTTAGATGCACAGAACAGAACGGGACCTAACCGCTGGCAAAATCCAGGTCCAGCTCGCGCCGCTGCAGGTATAAATCCGCTTGTTCCTTAAGGTTGGGGGCGGCGGTGGGCTCTGCAGTGATTGGCTCTGGTGCGCAAGTGACTGTGGTGGCTATGGAATTCGTAAAGCATTTCTGAAATAATTTATTAACGGTATCACTGCAGTCCAAACAAATCCGACGTCGCACACCCTTGAACCACGCGGCAGCCATGTTGAAAGTCTCAGGTCAGTCTGATCCTGATCCGCAGAGATATTTAAGGCACAGATACGCACACACACACACACACACACACACACACACACAGACAGACAGACAGACAGACAGACAGACAGAGATTCCTTGCTTTTATAGAAAGATGTGGCGGACCCTGCCACCTTTGTAGCTTCAATTTCCATTTCTGAACTAACGTTAGCTACCGTTCGTCTCTGTTAGCTGACTCCACTTCTAACCATCTGTTTCTCTTCTCTGACATCCTATCCTTGCTCATGCACCGTTTTACCTGTCAGACCTGTTTCGGCAGCGCCCGTCATTGACGGTGACAGCTGTGACATCAGAGCTCCTGAAGAGGCAGACCTGTAGAACAGCCTCAGTAATTAAGTTTTTTTTTTTTCTTTAATGCGTCAGCCATTTCAATCACTAGTGAAAGAATAGTTTAGAGAGTGGAACCAAATGTTCTATTCTTTATTACAAGGTCATTGGATAGTAAGGATGAGACTGGCATTTTTCTCGGTTTTCTTATTGTCAACAGAGACCACGGAACACATTTGAAATGGGAGTTGGCTGAGCTAACCATGTTCTCAGGGTTCTCCCCTCAAACATTTTAAATAGAGTAGGTGTCGTTGTTTTTATCTGGATCAACTGGCATGAGAAAAATCATGGGTACATTTGTAATTTCATCCGGACACATATTTGAAGATATTTAAAGCTCTACCTACAGAAACATATTGGATGACTAATTTATAATAACTTATCGAATAGCAAATAACTTCAAATCCAACACATAGAACCACAAAATCTGATTAAATCTGATTAAATCTGATTAAAATCTGATTAATTATCAAGGTGTCCTTGAGTGACAGAAAGGCGCCTATGAAATAAAATGTATTATTATTATTATTATTATTATTATCAAAATGAATGTGACACAGTTAATCACCAACAATGGAGCTCAGGGGTTGGTGCTTTTGCTGATCAGTCTTGAATACCTTTCATAACCCGACTCAGTCATGAGGTGCCCAGTCGTATCAACTGATGTACCGGTTGCACTGCAGTAAGATCTAAGTAAAAAATCTAAATAAAAGCTAACAGCTAGACATCCCCTCTGCCTTGAAACCTTTCATCTTTTTTTTCTTTATAAAAGAACCAAACAAACAGGCTTCGGTCTGTTTGTCAGTTTTTGGGTACTATGACTAAAAAAAACAAAAACATGATGACAACAGAAGGAAACAGTCCACCAGTTCCCAGATAAGGGACCGTGTCCTCCTGTAATAGTGCCCAAATCTTGAGATATATCAGGCTCTGCATACACAAACAATATTTGATATTTTTGATGAATTCATTGATGTTTTTGGCCTTTTATGGGATTTGCTGTTGAAATGAAGATAATAGAATATCAGTGACCTCTCATTGAAGGAGAGCATAAGAAAAAAAGGATGTAAACAAGAGTCTCATAAGACAAATGTGATACATTTCCCCTCAAGGATGAACGGTTTCTCGTGAAATGGTCTCATGCGGCTCCAGCGTCTTAGATTAGAACAGTGGAATGAATCCTTTCAGTTTGTGCAGGTGTTACGCAACTTGCTCTTATTCTGTCATGAAGCTCATTTCTTCGTATTACTCCTGGTTTGCAGAATGGGGGCCAAGTGGCAGCGCATCCGCAGCATCCTGAACCCTCGGATGCTGAAGCCCAAACACGTCTCGTCGTACTCCAACTCCATCAACGAGGTGGTGACTGACTTCATCCAGAGACTGGCCTGGCTGAGGGAGACCAGAGGTGGGGGAGTGGTGGTCCACGACCTGGCTGGAGAGCTCTACAAGTTTGCCTTTGAAGGTTAGCGGATGAAGCTATCAAACATTAATAAAGATATGTGATGGAGGCAGGATGTTTTACACTCATTTTGGCCCCAAGAGGCTGAAGTGCACCACCATTGCCTGTAAAACTGTGGATGCTTGTTTTGAGTGTCACAGCCCCTGAGAAATGACTCGTTTCATTGTCAGAATTTGAGCCATTCAGTCCAATAATGTTTGAAAAGTCTAGAAGGGCTGTGCGATGAAATTATTTTATCGCCATTCAAGTTAGCCTGATGTTAAACTGGAAAGTTTGCAAAAAAACTGTGGACAGTTTGACGACATGAATCCAGCACTCAGGTGGAAACACATGAATATGCAGGAGCAGACAAGTCTCCTGGACTTGAGAGATTCTTATTGTAACTTTTTTATTATTATTATATTACGCGTTATCTCTAACACACAACCCATGACAGACGACAGAGGGATATGCTATCAGCCCCGCTGCAAGCGTCCTTGACTTTTTTGACGAGCAGCTCTCTGTGTTATCTAGGTGCTGTATCGCAGGCAGCTGGACGTGTTTCAGTTTCTTGAAGACGTTTCACCTCTCATCCAAGAGGCTTCTTCGGTTCTTACTAACGGGAGGGGTGTTAGCTGGCTTTTAAATTCAATGGGAGTGTCCTTCTCTTTGTTTTTCTTCATCTGTCATAAAGTAACCTCCACCTGAGGTCTGAATGTTTTGTAATGATTGAACAAACAAAGACTCTTTAAGTGGGTGGAGCAGAGACATGCTGCTGTTTGTGGAACAGCCTGTCTCTGTATGTGCTCAGGGTTAGGGATACTTTGACTTTGACACAGTTGAGTGTTTTGGCCTTGACAGCTAATAAGATACTGTCAGATGATAATGCAGGTGTGATCCTAGCACCTTATGGGTTCACACAGGTAGGTCTGGGTACTGTGTTGGTAAAGAAATCGTTTCTCATTTTGGGAAACCCGCTTATTTGATGTCTTGTGGAGAGTTAGGTGACCACGTATAGCGCTACAGTTAGCAGCCAGTTAGCTTAGCTTCACATAAAGACTAAAACATTCAGAATCAGCAAGCCAAAGATCACTTTTGTCATGTTTGTTTACTTTGGGTGTATGTTTCCAGACAGACATGACAGTGGTGTTGATCCTGTCATTACACTGATAAAACACCAAATGTCCCAAAATGAGGATCCGTTCCTTTAACAGCCAGCCTGTAAGTGTTTTTTTGTTTTGTTTTTTTACTTTCTGTGTATATCGTTTTTACAGTTCGGAAGCTGTGTAGCAAGACACGATAAATGAAACATAATCTGTATGGTTGACACACTTTTCAATCCTGTTTTATCGAAGCCGTGGTGTGATAACGTAATTGTGAAATGCAGGGATCTGTGTGGTGCTGTTTGAGAACCGTATGGGCTGCATGAATGAGGTGATGCCCGAGGACACCCAGAAGTTCATCTCCTCCGTGGGCGAAATGTTCAAGCTCTCCGTTGTCATCGTCCTCTTCCCCAAGTCCGTCTGGCCCTACCTGCCCTTCTGGAAACAGTTTGTGGCAGCCTGGGATCATCTCTTCAAAGTCGGTGAGCAGCTCTAATGTCAACCAGGGAATCAAAGCAGTGGAGCATGTCGTAGGCCATTTTGTTACAGAGTGCTAAGTAATGTGTACCGAGTAATGTTCGTATCAGTCATTGTTTAAACTGACTGTTGAATATTAATCCCATGAACTTCATTGTTCAATCTCTGAAGTCGCTCACATTTTTTTCACTCTGTGTGACAAAGATCACATCCTGTATATATTCTACATGTGCATGTCTCAGGCATTTCTTTCATAAAGCTATTTAATACTTTAATAGTGAAAAATACAAAAAACAAGATTTTTCTGTTGCATCAAGATTTTTTTTATAGATATGTTTACGATAACATTAAGACGACATTAAAATGCAGCATGTGTTTTAAAGGCCCAGTGTGAAGGACTTAGTCGTGTGATTGCTGATTGCAACCAACTGAATACCCCTCGCCTCCCCCTCCCCCACAGCCGCTAATAGTGCATTCATTAGTGAAGTGAATTATTGGCCTGTCTAGATTCCATACAAAGTCAATGAAATGATGCAAAATCTCCTCTATTCACGTCTATTCACATTTGCGCGAGTTGAAAATCTTGAACTCAAGCAAGGATTTCATGAGACGCTGTGTCGAGGAAAGCCGCATTCACACTGAGGTCAGGACGTTAACGTTGCTGATGTCCGAACATTCATGAATAGTGATGGAGGAGATGATAACCACCCCTTATCATGGCCGTTTGCGGACAGGAAAGTGAGCAAGGAAGTCGGACTACCTGGTAAGTCATGGAAATACGTCTCAACACAGCATAGCTATGATTGAGCCAAACTCCATTCAGCGAACAAGCATTTTAAAAGTTGCTCGCTTGTCATCTGGCTGACAGACCTGACAAAGCATGAATTCAGGCTTTATGATGTTGTTATTTCAGTGTCCCTCTGATCCATTTATTGATCAGATCACAGAGAAATCTCTTGCCGAGAAGTCCTCGGAATTAATCGGAGCCAACAGGTCATTGAACTGGACACTGGTCAGCCTCAGTTAGCGCTGGAAGTGGCAGTCATCCGACACAGCTCCTGAAGAAGACGCTGAAAAACAACAAGCTGGGTGCATCAGTGCATGTAACGTGAGCCTAATATTCTCTTAACGTTTATTCTGAATGCTCCATGAGAATGCAAAAAAAACAACACGCCCTCTCTCTCTACTTTTAGATAACAAAAACACAGTCAGTTTCAGGCAGCTATACTCTACTACAGACATAATTGAGAATATAATGTCTAATTTCTGCCAATAGATCCCCCTAAATCCTACACACTGGACCTTTAATGGTGTGTGAATGTTACCAGAGTTACACATTCACTATGTTCATGTTCAGTAGAGACCAATGGCTACTTGGAGAAGTAAGGAAAATACATTGACAGATTTGAAACCCGCAGGGAAAATGGTAGGCTACGTATTATCTGCACCAGAGGAGTTCAAACATGTGAACACACTGGTTGCTCCAAATAGTACTGAGGTGATATGCTCAGTCCTGCAACTGTTGAAGTTACCTTGTGATCCAGATCTTTGGAAGTTAATGTTGCGGTGTTGTACTTTAATAAAGAAAGTAATCTGTATTCAGCTGATATGATATTCTATGACTGTCAGATGTTCAAATGCAGTCATTTTTGGTTCAGGTGTACCACACCTGAAATACAATAAAATTAGTAAAAAAACACTTTTTTAAACTTTATTTTCTTAAGATATTAAATCGCAAAACACTTCATATTAACTACATTTGAATTTTCTTTTTTACTTTGGCATGAAAATCTCACACACAGGAAGTATCTCATGTTTTTATACAGATGGAGACATGTGTAACTCCTCTGTTAAGTATTTAAATGTTTAAAATTGAAGCCTGAGTTCAACACGCATCATGTTTTGGCTCTGGTTTCATGGGGCTGTCGTAGGCCTTCCAGCCCTGGTAGAGTTTGTGCTGTGGGTTCCTCGACAGCCCTCTGCCACTCCCTGTTAGAGCTCAAGCTTCATGGCCATTTTTCAGTTTCCTTTATCAAATAATTTCAAGGACGCCAGACTCTTGTTACCCTCAGAGGACAAAGTCCACCTCACCAAACAAAATCCCTCAGTGCGTTTCTGTCGCCATCTAGTGTACAAATTGTGGAGGCCGTCTCCTCTTAGTGTCCCACGGGAAATTAGACTGGTGAGTATTCTCTTGTGTTTCACAGCTGAAGAGTTGGTGCAGAAGAAGATGGAGGACCTCGAGGTGAAGGCGCAGCTGGAACAGAGCGTGGAGGGAGCGTACCTCACACACCTGCTGCTCAGTGACCAGATGACGGTCACAGAGATCCTGGGCAGCATCACTGAGCTACTGCTGGCAGGGGTGGACACAGTGAGTACAGACAGTGCTGGAGGGACACAGTGAGGACAATGTACAGTGGTTGAAATGATGAAGCAGCAGTTTTATTGAACCTAAAATTTATACCAGTTCTAACCAAGACATCAAGCGAGCATGGAGATAGAGCATGACATGAAATGACAGAAGTCTCTGTTGCAGACGTCCAACACCATCTCGTGGTCTCTGTACCTGTTGGCCAAGCATCCAGAGTTCCAGGAACAGCTGTACCAGGAAGTGATAAGTGTCTGTCCCGGAGACAAGGTGCCAAACAGTGATGACACTGCTCACATGCCCTACCTGAAGGCCATCATCAAAGAGACGTTACGGTCAGAGGGAACCTTTTATTTTCATCGACAGAATAATAATCAGTAGGACACGTGATTGCAGGAGCTGCATGTTCTTTCAGTTCTGATTCAGATTGTTTGTGGACTACAGCAGACGGAGCGCCGTCAAACATTTGTAAAGTTTTGGATACGAATCAACAAATAAGTCTGTTTTTGTTGAATCATTACCAAACTTTTCAAATGTTTAATTCAACTGGGTGGAGCAGAGACATGCTGCTGTCTGTAGAGCAGCCTGTCACAGTAAATAGAGTCAGCCTGACTATAGCAGACTTCAGGTGGTTCCCCCAGCATGCAGAATACACAGTAAAATGATGATGAATGATGAATGATGCTGATGATGATGGCCTGGCAGTAGAAGCTAGTTTACTCTGACATTTCTCTCTGTCTGACTTTTCTCAGCAGCATAGTTTTCCATCACCAATGTTCGTGAATCAACTATTCAAGAACGCTTCCCAGCAATGTCCCTTTCAGTGTGATCTCATTGTTTGTTGTGTTGTGTGCTCACCAGGCTGTATCCAGTGGTACCAGGAAACGCCCGTGTCACTGTTGAAGACGAGATTGTGGTGGGAGGTTATCTCTTTCCCAAAAAGGTGAGACACACACGTCTGAAGTATTCAGCTCTTTTCTGACGTAGTCCTCGTGTCCATTCACTTCTAAAAAGACAGGAATAGCTGCAACTTCTTTTAAAGACCCCGTTCAGTGAAAATGAAGTTGGTTTAAACCTTGTTAACCTGTTCATACTGTGTTTTCATATGATGCAAGAGATATCATGAGCAAAATAAGCAGGTACCACCATGGATGAGCTTTACTGCTTTGTAACTGCAGTGTATCAGTGAGCGTCTCAGAACAGATTCAGAGGTCAGGGTTTCATGCATCACACACCCTGAACTTGGGGTGAAGACATAATGTGGGTTTTTAGCCAAAATGAGCTCATTATACTGAAACAGAACTGAACCTGAAATTGATGAATTGATGTGTTTTAAGAACTGTAATTTAAAGGGTTTTATAAATTGTTTTAATTTAATATATTTAAAAAAACTAAAAACACGCATTTTGCACTCTTCACTTCAGCTACAATATACTAACCAGGTCACCAGAATGTGTCTCTGCAAACCATGGATGCTGAAATTACATTTCTTTATGTTGACAGTTTGGGTGTCTTTAGGTTCTGTATTCAGTTTTATTTTTTGGTCCGTTAGGCTCTACACACAGGTGGAAATTGTTCTGAGGCCTTGATAAAAAATATCAGGTGGTTTCATGCTTAGAAACTTGCAAACGCAGCCTTGAACTGTGGTCACTGGCTTGTCAGCCTCCTCACCTGTAACTCCCCCACCCTCCCCTCCTGATGTGACAGTCAGGTCATAAACAATGAATGTGAACATGACATGAGACATTTTGTTAGAATGTAAATATGGTACGTATCCTATGACACTTACGTGAGATGTGTGTGTCATATTTATGATATTTCTGACTGTATGCTCATTTTGATCTCATGTTAACAGCCCCACAGCTGTAGGTCTCACAGCTCGTGTGCATGTCTTAATGTGTAACAGAGTGTCCTCTCTCACAGACGCTGTTCCACCTGTGCCACTACTGTGTGTCCTACGATGAGAATATTTTCCCCGACCCTCACACCTTCATGCCACAGCGCTGGCTCCGAGGAGCCGACGAGAAGTACAAGCTGCACCCCTTCGGGTCGGTGCCGTTCGGTTTCGGGGTCCGGGCGTGTCTGGGCCGACGGGTGGCTGAGCTGGAGATGTATCTGCTCCTGTCCAGGGTAAGAACAGCTCAGTGCTGCTCACATCAATACAGATCTGCTCTCTGTCACAGCTCTCATCCACTTGAAGCCTTGAAGTGAAACCTTGAACCCACTGTGTTCTGGCAACAAACTGCAGTGAGCCCGGTGCATGCCGAAGCTGATGGGCTGGTGAAGCTAGCGGAGTTATGACGATAATATCACCTCAACCTCCGACTGGCTCCATTACTCTTATAGCATGTCACCTGGCCCATTCCTGTCCCTGTAAAGAATCACAGAGGTGGGCAGGGCTGCTTCCACTTGTCCATCTGTATGTTTGTCCATCCCATTCTTGCAAACCTGATATCTCAAAAACGTCTTGAGGTCATTTCTTCAAATTAGGTACAAATGTTCTCTTGGACTCTGGAGGATGGATTTTTTGGTAGCCAGAGGTCAGAGGTCAAGCTCGCTGTGACCTCATCAAAATGCTTTTTTGACCTCAAGAACCCACGTGATATGTCTGATAGGGTAAAATTGATGAGGTTAGGACATTTGGTCTCCAAAAGGTCAGAGGTCAACTTCACTGTGACATCATGATATTGTGCTAAATGTGTTCTGGCCACCATTCAACACCACAGCTCAGGAACAGCAATTTGACTGGAGCAGAAAGGCATGTAACTGCTTTTTCTACTATGTTTACATCACTTCTGACTCCTGCAACACCCAAACCAACATGTTACTACTTTGTGAGTGGACTGATTCCTCTGAAAATCTGTGATTTTCCAGTGATACTACTGGAAATCAGCAACTTTTCCAGCAGACCACAGAGGGAGTGCTGTGCTCCTGTTATGAGTCTTGACAGTGGAATTGATGCAAACCATAAAATCAGTCATTTGACTTTTGACTTATTTAATTTACATTAACAAAAACATCCCTTCATGTATTTCTACTTGAACGTCTTTCCCCTTTTACCTTGCAGGTGATAAAACAGTACGAGGTGAGGCCGGATCCTGATGGAACCACGGTGACGCCCATCACCAGGACTCTGCTCTGCCCTGCGAAGCCAATCAACCTGCAGTTTGTGGACAGAGGGGTGGAGCAGGAGCCGAGAGCAGCCACCGGAGTCTCTCTGTGAGCTGTGTTAGTATTCACACCGTGTCTCCGGTCTGTCACCGAGCACTGGCTGGAATGCACTTGAACTGTGGCAGAAAATAGAAGCTAATAGAGAATGTGGAAGGCTGTATGGTGGAGAGTATAACCCTGTAACGGCCACAAAGAGTTTTACTCTTGAGGATTTATTTAGTTTCAGTTCTGTCCAAACCTGACCACAGTAAGGCTGACCGGACCTCTTCTGTGTGTTGGTGTGTTTTTTCTTTAGTTTTCCCAGCAGCAGAGTACATACATGTAACTCCTACAGAACAAAATTGCATTCATACATTTTGCTTAATGTGAACAAATGCCCTGAAAAGACCAAACCAACAATGCGCCACTCTGTCCCTGCTGTGTGTGTGTGGCGTGCAGCCGCATCGCTTCCTCCTGAAAAAAACATGAATCTGTTCAAATGGGTCCAATAAATATGGTTTGGTGTTCTCTGAAGGGTCAGGAATGCCCTGAAGCAGTTTGACTGTAGTTTTTATGAATCATTACTCAAACAGGATGGAATAGTGTGTTTGTTGGAGACGTTATGTGCACTTGTGATTATGTGGGAAAATGATCTACAGCGTGTGTGTGTGTGTGTGTGTGTGTGTGTTCATGGTAATGAAGGATGATGTCACTCAGTCCAACAGTGTTGCTCATTAATGTGTTTTTAAGACTACAGTGGGGCTCGCTGACACAGAGGAATAAGATAAGCACACACAAGCAACACTTATTAGTAGGATCTATTCATTGTTGGTATTCTACTTATAGGGATACCATTAAAATATGAAGATGATTGAATGTAGCGATTCCATGTTTTTGTTCTTTCAGGCAGACGTTAACTGCCATATTTGACTAGTAGTGTCTTGTACATAAAGACATGTGTGTTTAGGTTGTAGCAGTGTTTATAATTGTGATTTTGTCTCCAGTTTGTTATATGCATAGCCAAATGATTTCATGTAATGTTTCAATGTGTTCAAAAGACCCATAACATGAAGTTTCTAATCCACTCTGGAGCCCTCTGGAGAGATTAAAGTTTCTTTCTAACAGTGCCAGTATCATCCTGGGTTTGGTCTTTACCCCGTGTCATTCTCCTCTGTCTCTTGATTTAATCTAATAAAGACATAAATACAAAATGTGTTTTTTTTCTTGCTTGTTTCCATTGTGTGAGACTGCAGCCAACGTCCCAGCTCAACCCAGTATACACTTTCTAAGCAGGTTCTGACTCAATCGTGGGACAAAAGTAACTAACAAGTTAGTATGCAGACTAAGAATGGCCTCAGTTCTGAGTGTGCTGTTGATTGACCCTATTGTACGGAAGAGGAATAGGGCCACTGTAAAAAAAAATGAGTTCTGACTTATTTCTAAGAAATCTGGGCTGTGTCTGAAACTACACACAGTATAGCGGACTATAGTGTGTAATGTGTGTTTGCCATTTTGTTGTGCTGTCCAAATGTATAGTGGGATTTATTACACTCCGAATAGTCTCAAAGTAGAGTATTGACCAATGAGCTGACTATATATTCCACTTGTTCCTCTGTCTTTAATTCTTGGATTAAAGTCAGAATTCTAAGAAAAAAGACAGAACTCCAGTTATTTTTACAATGGTTTTTTTTCCTCTTACTCTTGCTCTGCAATGCAGTGCAAAAAGGAAATGATGGTGCTTCTCAAATCAGTGATGGTCCTGAAAGATTTTGAGAACACATTTGAATAAAAATGAGCTTTTCTGTTGATGAAGTATTATTGGCCGTTTGATTGACATCTGACAACACCAGTCTTGTGCCATGTCCTGTTAGTATAATATGGTACATTATGGTAAGGTTTCTTATCCAATCCAAAACATGTGTAAACACATATCAGAAAAGATAAGCGACTGAGCAGTTGACACGCAGCTGCATGACAAACTAGAATACCACTCGGAGGCTCCTTAAATTAAATCAAGCCTAATCAAATATCAAACTCTCCATGAGCGAAAATCACCAGATCTAGGACCCACGTCAAATTGTACCCACTCATAGATACCAGCCACCTAAATACAACAGATTTTATTCATCCAGATCTATTCATTATTCTCTGATGAATTAATGAAAATGGCAAAGAAACGCCCAACCTCACAATGGTAAAGAAAGTAGGAAAAGACTCCTGGATCCGTCCCTTTACCTGGATCCTCACCAAAAGTTAATGTGGCCTATTCTGGGCCGAGACACTTCCCCCATCCAAGTTTGATAGAAATCCCTTTAGTAGCTTTTGTGTAACCCTGCTGACAAACCAACCAACAGACAGACAGAGAGACAGACAAGCAGGCAGGCAGGGGAGGCTGTAGACTGAGTTATCTAGTAATAAGAAGGTTGCTGGTTCCAATCCCTCACTCTCCCATGTCGAAGTGTCCTTGAGCAGATAAGTAAACCCCAAATTGACGAGCTGTTGACACCTTGCATGGTAAGACAGCATAATTGCAGTCTTATTTAACATGTAAAGCTGAAGAGTGACTGTGTGTGTGTGTGTGTTGTCCTGCTATGTTGTATGGATCAGCGTTGCCTTTCATTTCTTTTAAAGCTGAACCACTGAATGTAATTGGGAACTGACCTCAGCTACATGGAATTTGAATTTTTCAGAGTTACACATCACAGTTTCCAAGGTCATAATGGACCTTCATGCTCAAAATGAAAGCACAATGGGAAAAAAACAGAGCGAAATCCAACTGCAGCATGTCTTCACAGGCCGTCACTGTTGTGCAGAAGCATTGTCTGCTGGTTACTGTCTTTGTATCAAATCATTTAGAGTTAACTATTATCTATTTTCTATGTAGATTTAATATGTAAGCATGTCCCAGCCGCACAGTGTGTGTCGTTTAAAAAACCATCTGAACTTGTATAATTCTCCTTGGGTATGCTGCAGCAGACCAGTGCTGCTGTCTTGTGGACTGTTCCGGCACTACGTGATTTTCCAGTTCACTAATTCAGGTCTTCATCATTTCTTTAACGCTAATTATTTACATTAATAATCATTTCTGTGAAACGTGTCTCCAGACAGATGACCAGGAGCCACGCGCTGAGCAGACTCTGACTCATTACACTCGTCCGACAGACAGCACTTCTTGCTCTGTAGGTGCTCTGACAGTAACAGTCTGGGCAGCTCCTTCCATAGAATGATTGCCAAATCACTAAAGATCACAGGACCATGACTGTTTGGTATTTTGCAATCTAAAAGATGACGATCATTTCACTCTCGAGACAACTTCATCTATTCACCATCCGAACAATCCGTGTTTCTGTCTCTGAGCACACAAATCCTCACGCGCTCGTTTTCTGCACCTCCTCTCCTGTCTGTGGAATCGGCTTAATCAGTAGGTCACGATGACTTTTACTTAACTGTCCTTCATCCATGGACCTCACAGGAGGGAAAACAACAGGGAACCCCAGCAAACCCATTATTAATGTGTTGTTTTTGAGTTCATTCTCTGCCTCAGAAATCAGGACTCAGTGTCAATTTACTCACTTTTCCAGGAGTCGTTAACCACATTTCACAGCCACCAGTAGCAGACAGAATTAGCAGAGTTGACCTCACGTGATATATGCATCATCAGGTGATCATACAGTATGTTGGGGAGATCATGGCCCCCGTCTCAGTACGGACATTTTGATCACTGTGAGGATGACAGTGTTTGGGGTTTTGTGATGACTTTAGGAAGAGTGACACATAAATTACACATTACATCTGAAAATCTGCTCTATACTGCACAATTTCCATTTTGAAAGTAAAACACACACATCCATATGGAATATTCAAGTATTTAGACATAGAAACAAACGTGGTGACCATTTTAAAAAAATGTTGTGAGGCAGTCTTGCCAAGTGGGGCAAAGTAACATTTTTGAGTGGCTTGTTCTTGTTACTCAAGTATTCCCACCATCTACGACTTTGTTTTTACTCCACTACATCCGCAAAAGTACTCTTTCACCAGATTAAGTTGACAGCGGGGCTGCAAATTTTGAACAATACTCAATTATCAATCAATCATTAATGATATGTGAAATACGTTGGATGTTCTTCCATGAGACAAGTCTTTTAACCACTGATTTGATCCATGTAGAGCAAATTTGTAGTTTAGGAGTACATTAGGAGTAAAAGAACAGAGAAAGTAAACACCAAATGACTTCAATGATAACTACATGACAAAAAATAATGACTAAATCACTATATCAGTTTGTGTTCACTGTCTTTTTGTATTTCTTAAATTTCAAATGACTTCTTTAAATGGGCAAGCACATACAAAATTTTGGAAAAATAATTAATTGCTATTTTCTGATGTTTCTAGGCTAAAATAACACAATTTCATGATTTTTTCAAAACATGACCTTTATTTTTCATTTTACAGTTTGTATCTCCTGACATACATTGCCCGTTTAGGGTATAAATTTACCATTTTCCAATTTTTCAAATATTTCATTTGTAAACTTTTAAAACATATTATAATCAATTAGTTAGCTACTCTCTTTCATGTCTTGTATACAAAGTTTAAAAAAAGTGAGGGAAAAACTGAACACAAGTTATTGGACACAAATTTTAGCTTTGAATAAACAACGAGCTACTAACATTACACAAAACGTCTTACACTTCCTACACTAGAAATAGCCTATTGGCAGTGGAAGCTGTGGAAACAGTTGCGAGGGTTTTGGCCAATGACAATGCAAAGCCTCACTTTGCACTTCTGACACACGATGGAGGTCTGTCCATCCTGGCACATCCTGCATCGGCCTTTCACTGACACGATAGGGAAGTGGTCAGTCCCGTCATATCTCATATCATCCACAGGCCTGGGGACTTTTGGCTGTTTGATTACTCTTGGTGGTGTGTTGTCTTCGTTTCCTTTGGAGGGGCGACCCCTTTTTTTGCTTTTCAGGGTAGATGAGTCCTTTGGCAACATCCAACCTAAAGTCCTTCAGACAATGATGTTTCTGACCCAGTGGGGCTGCATCACGACGATGGAGAAGCCAGGCATTATTGACAGCAATGTCAACCATCTGCCAAAATATGGCCAGGTACCATCGATGGGACTTGGCTGGAGTGCGATACAGGGCAATCATCATATCAGCCAAATCTACCCCTCCCATGTGAGTGTTGTACTCAGATACAATCTTCGGGCATGGCACACTTATTTTCTTCTTTTCCTCGTTGGAGTAGCGTCTCACTTGGCCAACAGGGTTGACAGAAGCACAGGAGCTCACCAAGGTGACAGTTTTGTTGTTTGCCCATTTGACCACAGCAAGCTTTGCATCGTTGTCTACACGAAAGTCAAAGCTGCCTCTTCCTCTTCGTAGGAGGTCTCGATCTTCTTCCAATGTACAACCCATCAAGCGGTTCTTTCGAATGGTACCCAAACTTCTGAGGCCCATAGACTCCTTTAGATGAGTTATCAGTCTCAGGGATGTGAAAAAGTTGTCGAAGTAGACAACGCAGTTGGAGGGGTTTCTGATGGTTGTGCACAGCTGCAGAACAACATTTCCACCTAACCCAAAATCTTTGTCGGGAGTAGAACCATCAAGTGTAGACTTCCCTGTGTAAACCATGAAGTCATACACAAAGCCAGACACACCAGCTTGCACAAAGATCTTGAATTGAAGCTTAATTGGCGAAGTTTCAGGAGCAGGACCACACCTCAACAGCGCCAACTTCCACATTTCTATAAATAACCACCTGACCCTCTCCTCTGCTTCGCTCTCGTATTCTGCACCCCTCCCCCCCACCCCATTTCTCTCTGCCTGTTTCTTCTTTCTGTCCTCTCCTTCGTAGGTCCATGAGGGGGTCCGTCGCTGCCCGGGAGCAGCGGCGGATTCTCTACAAGAATCCCCACAACGCACTCGAAGAACTCAAAAGAACCAAGATCTTCGACACTTTGTTTTCCTTTGTCACTAATAAATCCTTAAACGCATCTCGTTGACGGTGTGGTCCTTGCTGGTGAAACCCCATTTCTTGGGTTTGCTGGGTAGATACTGCTGCAGACTTCCAGCTTTTTTGCCTTTGTAAGGAACCATCATTTCATCAAATGAGAATTGGTTTTCACTCTCAATTTCCAAACACTTCCCCCTCATGTGGTCAAGTACAGGCCTTACTTTCACCAGGCGATCTTCACTGGAATCTGAGCTCATGTTGTCTTGAAAGTTGAGCATCCTGGACAAACATTTATACCTCTTGAGTGGCATGACATCTGCTATTTTGTCACATCTAGTATCTGTTGCCCAGTAGTTTTTCTACTGCAGGCATTTTCACTACACCCATCATCAACTTCATTCCAATGAATGCTTTGATTTCAGAGGCATTAGTGTTGATGCTGCCTCCAATGAGCTGACATGAAGTTCGTCTGGTGAGCAATGGTCTAAAAGACGTCCTCATCAAAGAATTTGGAAAAGTATGTTAGTGGAGTGGATAGCTCATCTGGTGCACTGAAGCAACTTGGTGTAGCAGTAGACTGGTGCTCAAATTTAGTTTTTCTCCACCTATTGAAAAGGGAGAAAAGAATATCTGTGAAAAAACAGGCACCCCCTTTCCCCAATCACCAATACAAACCACCAAACTATTTCTAATTTTAAACTGAATTACCTGAACATCTTCCCTCTTTTACTGTGGTTTGCTCCCTCTTCTGCCTCATCATCACTTGAGCTATCACATAACTGGTCACTGCTGCCTGCTGCCTGTCCTGACACTGGCCCTCTGTATACAATTCATCTTCCTCATCTTCACTGGTTCCCTCATCTGAATCAGATGAACCATCAGGTGGCAACACAACAGATGCCACCTCTCTCTTTCTTGTACCATAGAAAGTACTGGTAGAAATTCCCTGAAAACATATGTACACTAGTGAAATAATCAGTAATACACATTTACGAGTAAAATGAAGTGTAATCAATATTTAACACCTTTATATTATTGATTATCTGTAGAGTATAGGCTTCAAAACATAAGTATATCTGAGAGTGATTATGCCTGTTTATATACCCCTATCTGGACAACGTATCCCCCAGGATACAGACATGCAATGCCTGTTTATCAAAGTTGTGTAAATGTAATTCATTATTGTAAAAACAAATCCCCCCAAACATAATTAACAAGAAAAATAACAACACTTACCTCATGGCCAGTGTCTCTGTCCTCGTAGGCTGCCATTTTGGAGTTTGACATAAAATTATCAATTTAGTTTTGAATGCTTTGAAGTCACATGACCTGGGTACTTGACCCATCCTCCCTTAAGACTTTTTCATGATATTCAGTGCAGATACTTAATGCCCCTCCCCCCTACAGCCTGCCAAATGTCTGTATCCCCCAGGATTCAGAAACCATTTAAGGTTAATACACTTTCTCAAACCTGTATTCTGCATTTTCTTCATCTATATTTGAAAAGCAATGATAGTAACCTGTAACAAGACACTCTTTGATGTATTTGTGCCCGTCTCTGACTGTCGGTTTTTAATCAGCTCAGTTCTAGCAGCGATTAATCGATTAATCGATTAATCGTTAATCATTAACATCCCCGGTTGACAGATACAGTGACTAGCTCCGCTGCAGACTTTGATTTTATGGCAAAACAAAGTCATTTTTATAAGATATGATAAAATCCCACAGGTAAAACTATGCACAAGTTTATGAAGTTATTCAAATGAGGTTCAGTCGGACCAGATAAATGAACATTTTCCTCAATGATTTGTTTAATAAAAATGTTTATGGGCCATTCTGTTTACTGGGTTTTTTTATTTTTTATTTTTTTATTATTCGGGACTTTGACTAGTAACAATATATTTTAAAATTGTGGACCGTATGTATACATTAGTCTTCCTCCTTCCACCACTTGCAGCAGACTCTGTTCATGATCTTACTCAGTTGATTCTCATCACAGCGTGCTCGTCAGCTCCCCTCGTCACCCACATCCCTCCACCATCCTCTGCTTCCTGTCTCCAGCCCCCTGCTCACATCTCCCAGGCCGTGCTCTTTCCATCTTCTCCCCACAGCTGCCGTCCTCTAGCTGTCCACCAGATGTCCTCAGACTGCTCTTCCTGTCCTCCACACCTGAGCCTCACCTGCACCTTACATCCTGATCAGCCTTTCACTACATACAGCTTTCTCCTTTGTCGGATTTGCTGGATCGTCAGCTTATCATGCCTTCCTCTTTTATAGCTTAAAGCCTGACACCTGCCTGCTACTTCTGGCAACTGCTCCAGGCAGAGCAGCAGAGAGAAAACCAGACAATATTTCCTCCATAAAACATGTAACATAAAGTGATAAAGCTGAGTTTCTGTACAGTAATCAGAATAAACTTTATTGGCCCAGCATGTGTACACAAATAAGGAATTTGACTCTGGTTAAACTTGCCGTCAATGTTCAGGAAATAGAAACATTGAATTTAAAAAGAAAATTTAAAAAGAAATAATAAAATTAAGACTTATAAGTTCAAGAAAAAGGTGCCCTTGTAAGGAGTGCAGATTTGTATGCAGTATTTACATTAAAAACAGGATTTCCATTTAAAACAGTGGCAGGCTTGAGCGACCATGTTTTTCTGACACTCTTAAGTGTTAGTCAGAGTGACAGCCTAGGGGAAGAACCTGTCTCTGCGTCTGGTTGTTTTGACGTGCCGTGCTCTGAAATGCCTATACCGGAGGAGAGGAGCTTGAACAGTTTGTGTCCGGGGTGTGAGGGGTCTGCAAAGATGTTACCTGCCTGTTTCCTGACCCTGGACCGGTACAGGACCCGTATGGAGGGCAGGTTGGCCCCAATTATTTTTTTGTGCGGACCCGATTGTCCGTTGCCGTCTGTTCCTGTCTTGTCTCGTTGCAGATCTGAACCAGTCCTACAGCCTTTCTGATAATCCGTCGCCGGAGGAGCAGACACACATCCTCTTCACATATGTTTTAGTGCAGGTGGGAGGTCAGGAGGGAGGGGGGAGATGGCTGTGAAAGAGTTCCTTTCAAACCTGATGTAGAAGCTGTTGAGGTCATCTGCCAGTCAGTGTTTTCCACAGGGTGGGGGGATGGTCATCTGTAGTTAATGATGTTCTACAGGCCTCTCCGAACTGACACAGGGTCGTTGGCTGAGAGGCTTTCCTCTTAGCTACCCTGATCCCCAGTGAGTTTCATGGCCTGGTCCCCACTACTGCAGGCCTCATCCTTCGCCTGATGCAGCTGCCTGAGTTTAAGTGTGAACCAGGGTTTTGTCGTTGTTGTATGTGCAGAAGGTCTTGGTCTGCACACACACATCCTCACAAAAACTGATCTAAGATGTCACAGTGTCAGTGAGTGCTCTAAGGTCTGAGGCTGCAGCTTCAGAAACACCCCAACCAGTGCAGCCAAAGCAGGCATTTACTTATCCGTCACTTTTCCTCACTGAAGGTTGACACACTGCCTGTAGGTCGGGATGAGATGGAGCAGACGGTGATCAGACAGTCCTAAAGGTGCACGGGGAACTGAACATTAATCGTCCTTGTAACTGTGTAGCAATGGTCCAATGTGTTGGTGTCCCTGGTGGGACACTTTACATGCTGTCTATATTTATGGTAGTTAGTGTGTGAGATTTGCTCTGATGAGCAGAGAGTCTGTGTGATCTTTCTCCACGTCTGTTATCTGGTCAGCCAGGTGTCGTAACGCCTCCGTTACACAGGCTTATGGTGGGACTTAAACACTGACCAGAACAAACAAGGACAACTCCCTCTGAGAGTAGAAAGGTAACGTTTATAGAAAGAGTCTCCATCTTCGACCCTGTGACATCCGCACACCAACCTTTGTTTCTGTGGAAGCAGGTTCCACCTCCAGGAGAAAAACATGTTTGATTTACGAAATTCTCTGTGCGCCTTGGTTAAAACTTTTTATGAAACAAGATCGTTTTTTGCTTTGCAACATAATAAGCTAATAATGTGATAATTAGACGTCTGATAAAATGATCAGAGGGCCAGAAGGAGGTTTTTAAAGAGCCCCATAAGGCCCACGGGCCTCCTGAGTGCTGCTGAATAGGTCTGGTCTCCAGCCCTTTACTGCCTCCTGCTCCTCTGAGCCTTTTGTTCCTGTTGGAATGCTACTAAGTCCATGTACTCAAGTACTTCATGTTGAGGTACTTGTACTTTACTTTTTCTGTATGATCGACTTTGCACACTGTCAAAGATGAGATCAGAACAGTTCAGTTCGTTTAACAACAAAAACAGACAAACAACATCCTTTATGATCGGAATTGTCCGGTGCTTCCAGGAAAGTAGTGGGGAAAAAAAAGTCCACTAAAAAGTCACACACACACACACACACACACACACACACAGGACAGCAGAGTTTACACGTCCAGAGGACTTGGAGCCTCCATCAGTCTGCTGTGTAACAACGACACTATTGTACATGTGAGCTTGCTGCCGCCGGGCCACCTCACTGACACCGACTTCAGTGAGAAGGTGGGCTCGAAAAACACGGATCCGGGTGATTCACTGCGCTGTTTGGGAAACTTTTTTTTTTCTTCTCAAGTAGCAAAGTCTGGGGAAGCCGACCCGCAGTTCCTTAAACGACAAGTCCACGTTTGGTGGTGGAACATTAACTTTTAGTCCGCCGGAGGAGCATAAATGATCGCGGTCTCTCAGCCTGCCTCCACAGCACAGTGGGACGGACTTGGATGTGAGTCAGGAGCTCCGATGCGACAGTGAAGATCCATAAGCCACCACAGACACGGCAACATGAGTAAGGTAAGTGTGTGCACTTTTCGTCCAGGTCGATCGGTGTGACTTTTACTTTTTTTTTTTTCTTCTTAAAGTCACTTTTTAAACCCGCCGTGAAAAGTTGGAGCGGATGTGTGCGGGGCAGACGCGTGGACAGTGACGCGGGGGGAGGCTTTTACGTGCGTGAAATGTGGGGCTGAGATGTGTTGTCGAGTTGTTCAGCCACACTGCAGATGTGTGGTACTGTGTCGGGCAGCGATCGGCCCCGCTCACCTGGTGTGAGCGCACCGCTGCCATCACGCACTGCCGAGATGATGCAACAGGCGCATCCCGGACACTGAAACACCGGGAGAAACACGACACGAACCGCGTGAAGTCACATGCGATAGTGAGCAGTTTAAAGGGTCATGCCACCAAATAAAATGCGAGCGAGCTTATTTCCACGGGGAGAGGACAACACCATCAGTGACATGTACATGATGGTTTATTGAGGTGGAACATGAGTAAGATGCTTCTTTAGACAGAGATAGATAGATAGATAGATAGATAGATAGATAGATAGATAGATAGATAGATAGTCTGACCACATGATCCTGAACTCGGCTGACAGGATCAAGGGAGCATTTACTGTCAGCTGTACTCTAGTTGTTAGTTATTTCACTCAACAATGAAATGCTTTATAGACCATTTATTAAGCATTTGTAAAGGTTTACACCCGTCAGCTGCAACTGCACAATAAATGCTTTCCTTTTACTTTTCAAGTGGAAAAAATATTAAAGGGGCACTACGTAGTTTCAAACTCTCTATATCTACAATATCAATGAGGTAAAAATACAAACTTTTTCCATTGGTGAGTAAACAAGCTGTTCTCAGAGGAAAATAAGGTCCCAGAACACTGTTTGAAGCTAGAAAGTTGGCAGGGTCCGCCACATGTAAACAAAGTAAAACAGTATGAAACTGTGTTGTCCTTTAATGTCAGTTTGCTCATTCAGTTATGAAAACAAACATAGTTTGTTTATTAAGTTTGTTTAGGCAGAAAAGAATCAGCCAATGAAGATCTTTCTTTTTCACATAAACTTTTTCTCACCAAAATTACAGCATGCTCCTTTAACGAGATACAATGTGCCAGATTTCTTGGAACCTCCCGAAAAATGTGTCACTGTTCTTGCATCTGCTTGTTCACTTACCAATGATAAGTTATTGAAAACATATTTGCATTAAAAATAACTTTAACTGAAGTTTAATTATTTATAAAGGGACCATTTATTAAGGATGGGTAAAGTCTTACTGATGCTTTTGAACTTTTTATTGTCTAAATGTCCATGCAGCTAACCTGACTGCAAACAAAATGTCATGAGTCTCCACAGTAGTGTGGAGGCTGATGTTTCAGCATTCAGACAAACACAACCAAAGTCAGATTTACACTGATGAATGCCAGAGGAAAGAGAGACACGTTTTAGTTGTATTTTGGTATACAAAAGTATTAGCGAGGATACAACATATAAAGAGAACAGAAGGCACCAATCAGCACCAACACTGGATCAGTGAAACGCCAATCCCAGCAAACAGCTGACTGCGCGTCAGTATTAAAAGTCCTCCAGTTTACTCTGCTGGAGCGTTGTTCCTATCAGTTTTATAAAGATGACCTCAGATTAAATGATGCTGTTGTGTGTACTGAGTTTGCAGCTGTTAATATTTGTTACCACATATGACTCTGATGATTGTTTGTTAGGATTCACTGATTAACTGTCGAGGTGAGATAATGTAACAGAAAAGTTCCCGGGACTCAACGTCATGTGGGATGACAGCAGCAAAACGTACAAAATGTTGCTGTTGATCAGCTGATCAACTAATCATTTCAACTCTTGAATTTTTTTCTGCTGAGGACTTCTAGGGGCTAATCTGTGACGCTGCTCTATGCTGCACTTTACAAGCTCGTTGTGTGTTTAGAATTGTACTCACTGGCTTTTCAGTGTAAGATGTTTTAATCAAACGGCCCATGTTTAATGTGTTAAGTATGTTACAATGGGTAAATGAATGATTGATGAAAGGTATTTTAAGGGATTCTTGTTTCCTAGTTTAAATAACCTGTCATATATTCCCTACAACTTCCCTGTAACTTCTCGATCTTCATAATGATTGACCTGAGTGATTTACAGTACGAGTGGTAAACAAGCAGGAAGTGTGGCGTCGCTCCACAACAAATGATCGATCAGCTTTGTGTTAGAGCAGGTGAAACTATTGACTGAATGAACAAGCTGATGTTAATATTTGACTCGGAGAAAATAGATAATCCAGTGAATTCACTTTCAGCAGGTTTGGATGGTTAATGTCTTGTATCATATTTCCGTTTTCCTCTTGTAGAAAGTATGTGGGACCAACTATCCGCTCAGCATCTGCTTCATCGTGGTGAATGAGTTCTGCGAGCGCTTCTCCTACTATGGCATGAAAGGTATGCACACTGTCCGTGTGGACAACATGTGGTAGATCAATTGTAGACCACAGGAGAGGCTTCAGGGTCTTTGAATATTGAATTTGTGGCTTGTTAAACCAACACGGACACATACAGCTGCAGTGTATGTCTTCTTCCCACATGACCTCACTTATACTCACATGTCCGTCCGTCACATTACTTCAGTCAGCCACACACAGATGGAAACATGTTGTGCAAAAGACAATTTCCACTTCACGCTGTCTAAGTTGACAAGTGTGAATATTTTCAGCTGATCGTCTTTGTCTGTATGTTTCCATGTGTCCATTTAAATAGGTCAGTAACAAATCATTCTTGTTACCAATTTATGATTTTGATCATCTTTTAATCGAGGTGAGACTGGATTCAAAGACACTGAGCCTCTTTTTGAAATGCACACTAGAATTGCACTCAGTAGAGTGTATACCTCCGCATTCTTTAATTCAAGCCTAATCCAATATTTGAAAACAAAATATTTAAAGAAGCACTCTGTAGTTTGGTGAAGAGATGTTAATGAGAAGAGAAATATCTTCATTGGCTGATTTCTTCCTGCCTAAACAAACTAAATAAACATTAACTGAATAAACAAACTGACATTAAAGGACAACACAGTTTCACAATGTTTTCCTTTGTTTATATGTGGCGGACCCTGCCACCTTTTTAGCTTCAAAGAGTGATGGAACGTTATTTTCCTCTGAGAACAGCTTGTTTATTCAGTTATGGAGAACGTTTGTGTTATTACCTAATTAATAATGTAAATTTGAAAATTCTCAGTTAGAATTTATTTTATAAAACTACAGAGTGCTCCTTTAAATCAGCCAGATCTGGATTTTTATTTCAATCCAGATCAAATCGTAGTCACTCATAGATACCAGCCATCTAAATACGCCTTATAAAGAATGTGTTCCTGGATCTGTCCCTTTTTTCTGTCACGTCAATTCTGGGTTGAGAACATCCTCCATCCAAGTTTGGTGGAAAACCTTTCAGTAGCTTTTGTCTAACTCTGCTGACAAACCAACAAATTGACATGGATGAAAACAAAACCTTCTTGGCAGAGGTCAAATACGTACCGATGTGCGTGAACAGTGTTAATTAACAGTTTGAATGTTCATCAAAGTTTATAAAAAAAACGTACTTAGTGTCTACTTACTAGCTTTAAAAAAACGTTTATAACAACATCTCACAGTTAACTGAGCAAAACACAAGATGCGACTGATAGCTCAGGGAAAAGCTAGTAAATGGACCTTTAATGAAGATATTTAGGTTCAAAAATGTCAGTGTTTACTCCTAGAAAACTGCCCTCAAACAGCAGGAGAAGTGTTGGACAGTGTAGAGTGTTTATGTCAAACTCGGTGTGTGATGTGACCTCTGTTTACCTGTCACCGTAACAGTGCTGCAGACACCCAAGCTCGGGACACAGACACAGTAAATTAAAAGATTATACACTGAGGTTTAAGGAGGTTTATTTAATAAATATGGCAGTGAAACACAAGAGAGACACTGGGTCCTGCTGATGAAGTTTTACTCTAACAGTTCATGTACTGTAATGATGGACAACGCAGCCAGGCTGGTAACAACAGAAGAAAATGGTGACAAGTAGCATCAACGTTGGAAAAAACATCTTATTCTAGACCTTCAGAGGAGTCTCATACATATTTTGTTTTCTTTTGTTCCTAATCCATCACATTGATATATTTTAGATGTCCTCTGCATCATTTTGTACACATTCAAAAACCAAAACCAAACCTGGGATCATCTCTTGGATCTCCTTATCATGAAATAAATGAAATAAAGCTCTCTGGGTAGGAACAGTGGAGGAGGAGAATTCTCTGATATGAAATAATTGGGCTTTACAGTGTCAGTCTCTGTCAGACAGCTCACGGTGGTGTGTGTGTGTGTGTGTGTGTGTTCACAGCGTTGCTGACTCTTTACTTCCTCACCTACCTGCACTGGGACAAGGACCTGTCCACCGCGATCTACCATGCCTTCAGCAGCCTCTGCTACTTCACGCCCATACTGGGAGCTATCATCGCCGACTCCTGGCTCGGAAAATACAAGTGAGTCCGCTGGTGATTCATCCACGTGTGCATTAAAGGGCTAGTTCAACAGTTTTAGTTTCAGTTGCCTCATTAACAGTGTAGAAACAATGTCTCAGACAACCCACAGAACTTACTTTAAACTGTATTGGATCTACTCACTCCTGAAGAAACAGTCACCAGGGGATGGTAGGTGTCGTACTGTGGTGTGAACATTTGAGCAATCGTTCACACCGCATCGTTGCAGTAAATAGACAGGCCTCTCTGTGTATCTATAGTTGTATTATCATCTGCTTCATGCAAGCTGGCAGCTTGGTGAATGTGTAACACCACCAGTTAGTGAACATGAGTCACTCTGGCCTCGCAGATCTCGTGTGTCCATAATGACCGTGTGCTCTCTACAGGACCATCATCTACCTGTCCATCGTCTACGTGATCGGCCATGTGGTCAAGTCGGTCGGAGCCATCCCCACTGTGGGGAACACCGATGTGCACATGTAAGTTATCAAGAGCTGACTCACCCTCTCTGAGCAGCCAGGTTCACAGCTCAGCGCTGATACGCATTCATTTATTCTTTCCCTGTGAGTCGATCAACACGTCACAGATGTGCCAGATTGTTTTTTAACTTTGGCTGCCCGCGACCAAAGAAAAAGGAAAAACGTTCACGATATATCTTCATGATTAAAATTTGAAAATAGATTTAGGGATTTAGAGCGAGACAGCAGTTGCCACGTCAAAAGTGGTGATGATGTGAATGTGTCAGAATAACTGCTTATCATCGCCCTGTCTCTGTCACCTTTACTCTGGCTCTGTGTCGTAGTACGTGAGATCGGTCTTGGTCTAAAGTTAGGCCCAGTTTTGGAAGGTCTTGTTTCGTCTCAGACTCGACAGATTTTTCCTTGGTCTCTGAAATGCCTTTTGATTATTTTATCAAGAAATGTGTTACTCTTATACTGGTCTGGTGCTGGTCTTGACCCTGACTTGTCCTCTTGGTCTTGGTCTTGCCCCAATGGCAGGGTGCAGCTGCTGTATGGAGTTTGAGGGGTTTCAATATGTAACTAACAGACCAGTGAAACTTTGGTTCATTGAGACTCTTCTCATCAATTAATGATTCATGTAGATTATTTCCTGGTAAGACAGACTCTTAGATAATGTTCGGTTGGTGGACTAATCAAGTCATATACTTATACTGTAGTTTCAATACAAAAAAAGAACACTTACTGTGTATCCCTGTGTTGCAGTGCTCTGTCCATGGTTGGGCTGATACTCATCGCCTTCGGCACTGGAGGAATCAAACCCTGTGTGGCAGCGTTTGGAGGAGACCAGTTCGACGAGGAGCATGTGAGACACCACACTTCTTCTTTAGGTTTAAAGATATGAAAGCATCGTAACTTGTAGTTCGTGTCTGAAAAACAATGTGTGTGTCGTGAGTCCATAAAAGACTGTCAGCTCAGTACAAATCAGTGCAATCATGTTTCGATGTTTTCGACCTTTTCCAAAAAAGTTTCTCCTCGTTCTTCGTTTGATCCCCTCCAGACCAGCGAGAGGCAGAAATTCTTCTCCATTTTCTACATGTCGATCAATGCCGGCAGCCTGCTGTCCACTGTCATCACACCCATCCTGAGAAGTGAGCACTGAACACATGTGATTTACCCACGGAAGTCCACTGTGTGACCACCATCAGTGTGTTTCAATGCTGCTTTGCTCCTGCAGGTGATGTGCAGTGTTTCGGTGGGGACTGCTACGCTCTGGCCTTCGGAGTTCCTGCAGCTCTGATGATCGTGGCCTTAGGTGAGTGTCCATCCACCTGTAACACACTCCGCTCACATGGACTCCCCATAGCTGTGAAGGTGTGGACACTGACTACAGTACTCTTGTAGTCAGTCTGTTTGTCTGTCAGTTCATGAATCTGGTTCAGACTGAAATAACTCAACAGGTATTATATGGCTAGTCATGACATTTCATACGGACGTGCACGTGGCGTGGAGGAGCCGACCTTTGGTGACCCCTCCACTATTATAGCATGAATGACATTTGTGGTTTAAATGGAGTCGTCATCAATTGGATTGCAATAAAACTTGGTACAGACAGTCTTGTCACCCTAAGGTGAATTCCACACAAACGCATTTCTTATCAAAACTGGGTGCCAACATTACCCACATTCAAACTTGCTGGCCGCCGCTTCTTAAGGCAATTCAGGTGTGTTGTGCTAGTAGTGGCTGTGTATCCTCAAGCCTCCAGCCTTCAGCAGAGATAAGGAGGCTACCAGGGTCTGATAAATGGTTGTTAAAACCGAACCACAGAACCTCTTGCTGCATTTCAGTTTGAAGCTCTGAGTAAAGCCAGTAAGAGATCCTTGAGTCAGAAACAATTTTGAACTTGAATTTAGACAAATAAGATTCGACGTACACAGCAGTTAAAACATTTCCTCCCAAAACATACTGTTTATTTATGATACTGCATCAGCTAAAAACGTTGGCCTGGATCAGAGCAGTCGCCCGCTAGTCAAAATCTGACAAAGGTGAATACAAGCAAGCTGTACGGACGTGAAAAATCAAACAAATCGGCTCCTTAAGAATTTGTTTGTGGTTAAAAAAATGATTTGATAAAACATAAATGGACTCAATTTTCATGCCTCCAGGAAATAAAAACACCAGGCTGTGATGTGATGCCTGTATTTTGAGGTGGACCTGTTGCACTTTGTGGCTGTTTTCCCTTCCTTTAGTGTGTTATATAGGTTCATGTACATGTAAAAAGTATTGGAAGTTAAAAGAGACAGGAGCTAAAACCGAAGGGGGGGGGAATCAGAGCTGCTGTCTGAAAAAACTGATGCGTTTTTCTTGAGCATTAAAGCGTATAGACCTTTTCCAGTAATGACCTAAAAAAAAATAGTGAACCTGAAAATGAACAGCTTATGTCTCCTTTAATCTTACTGGTATCAGTGACTGTCACCTTTGAGGACATTACCTTAGCTCAGGCTGTGATCTGCATGCTGAGAGCATGTGTGTGTGAAGTGCAGCCTCTGACAGGGTGGGCTTCCTGCTGATCAAGGCCCCTCTGCATACGTCCTGACAGCCCGTTGTCTCTGCCTCTGAATCCCCGTCCCCTCTGAACCTTATGGGATCCACGCTCGGCTGAGCGCTCACTGTGAAAACAAGCTGTGATTTTATTACTGAGGGGCCACGGACAGATCACAGCGAGCGTGAGACAGAGTGCAGGCTTCAGCGTCCGAGCGGTCAGGCCCAAACTTGACGTGTTTACAGCGTGTTCGACTTTTTCACTATTTCATAAGCCGCTGTAAGAGGACGAAACATTCTTCAGTGGTAAACCGCTGTGTGTCAGATCCCGCTCAGGGAGTACATATAGCTGATCTGAGCATGTTGGTACCAGGCGAGTGGAGCAATTGTTTGCACAGCGGCTGAGCTGTTTCCAACATAAACTGTCTGACTCTTCATCCATCTTGTGCAGTTGTGTTCATCTCTGGCAGCAGCCTGTACAAGAGGAGTCCTCCCGAGGGAAACATCCTGTTGGAAGTCTGCAGTTGCATAGGCGTGAGTCATCTCCCAGTCCCTCTGAACCGCATCGGATGATTTACCAAAGTGCAAACAGATCTATTCACTTCTATTTACTTTGCTGTTATAAAGGGCTGATTTTTACACGTTGCCTCTGCTCCTGTTGTGTCTGAGCTCTTCCGTTCGTCATTCCTATTCTTTACTTACAGTTTGCCATCAGAAACCGCTGGCAGAGGGCCAAGTATGACCCCCCGAGGAAGCACTGGCTGGACTGGGCCGAGGAGAAGTACTCGGTAACAAAAAGACTTCTTCTACTAACTTTTCTGCGGATGACAAATTGTAAAAAGTCAAGAGGCCGATGTTGGTTTCAGTGCATCAATGATCCGTCCTGTGTGTGTCTGTGTGTAAACAGAAGCGTCTGATCCAGGAGATCAAGATGGTGCTGCGGGTTCTGGTGCTCTACATCCCGCTGCCAATGTTCTGGGCTCTGTTTGATCAGCAGGTATGATATGAACACCGCTGACTTCTTTGTAATGTTTTCCAGCTCCATACTTCATACACTGCACTAAAGTCGCGTCCGGACTGAAACATCTAAACAGTTGTTAGATTGTTTGTCATGAAATTAGTCCTCCTCAGGATGAATTGCATCACTTTGATCCTCATCATTGACATCCAATTGAAATTCTTCAGTTAATGAGCAAACAGGCCAAACTCATGACATGCCCGTTAACCTCTTGAGCAGTTGCCAAGCAACCAGTGAAATCCCTGGTCCCAGCCAAAAACAACATGCAACACTTATTGTACTGTACATATTGAACAGATCCCACTGTTATCCAAAAGATATGAATGATGCAATGATTACAACTCCAAGACACATGGGCTTTGAGTTGACCGTATTTTGTTATGATGCCTCTGCACCAGCAGCAGCTGTGGCCGGATGATCCGTCGGCCCTGTTCTCGCGGACGCAGCCTGTCAGGAATGCTTTGTTGGAATTTCTTCCAGTTTGACACAAACGTCCAGCGGGACACCGTGATCGACTCATTAGACTCAAGTTATTATAGTAACTAATAAGTATTATTATATTTAATTAAAGTTATTATTAGTTTCACCCATTCATTTATTCGGTCTTATTTAAATCTTGAAAATGATGTCGAACGCACAAATGAAAAACAGAAAAGGTCCAAAAATGTGACAACAAACAGGAAAATCGAACATAATCACAGAACGAATGAACTGAATGGGAACATAAACGTGCAGGCAAAGGAACATGACAAAACACAAATAAAACTGAGGAGCATGAAAGAGAAACGGTAAACAACCATACAGGACAGCGCGTAGTTAGAAGTGACCTATAGGTATAACTGTATGAAGTTTAAATGTACGTTGTAAAATGCTCCTAGTGCATGCAGCACTGAAACTGAAAGCAGCTTTCCAAAATGTTGTGTTTACGGGGGGACGGTGGGGCATTATGCAATTGCTCAAGCGTGTTGTATAGTGACTCTGTGACCAGTTGGATGAAGAGCTGATGTATGGTGCCATGTTGCCCTTCAAAGCTTTGAAAAAGAATCAGGAACCTTTGGCTGTCATGTCTTACTGTTAAAGGTGCCCATCCAGCTTTTTCATATTAAATGTAAGGATTTACATTTACCCGCAACCCTCACGGAAAAAGTGGAAAAGAAAACAAAACGAAACGAAATGTAAGGATGAGCAGAATAGCAGTCACTAGTAATGAATCTGAGGGGGGAGTGAAGAACCAGTCCAGTGGAGTGAGAGTGGAGACAGAGGCGTGTCTATAGATCACATCACCATGATCCAGGACAGATAAAAAGACAGCTTCAATGATCTGTTTCCTACAGAACATGGGAAAAGTAGTTCTGTTTCTGTATGTATACAACAAATGTTTTGTCTTAGCTTGCAAACAAGGTTATTATAATTGTAACTAAAACTAAATGAAAAACATAAAACCGGGTATGAAAAATAATTGTATTTAATTGAAATAGAAATAAAAACCAGGCCTTCGAAAAAAAAAGAAAAGAAAACTTGTTGTAACAGGACTAACAGGACTAACTACAACCTAATCAAATATACAGGTGATGTTTGTATTGTTGTCAACACAACGTCATGAGACGTCAGTGGTGCATATGTGTACCAAGACTGTAAGATGATTGCCTTCACACAATGGTGTGATTGTCATACTTATCATAAACTTCTAAAATCAAATGAAAAGAGACCACAACTAACAGAGAAACCAATGAAAACTACACTGAAACAAACAAATGCACTCTGGGAACATAATGAAATTACACTGAATTGAAAACAATGATAAAAAAACAAATACAAATGAAAAATGATAAACAATATAAAGATAACACTGGTCAAGATCACTGTTGAAAATGATGAAGTGATGACATTTAAATCTAAAAGGCCAAAGGTCTGCATCACCGTGATGTCAGAATGCTCTTTAAAACACGGTCTGTGACCACATTTCACATTTGGTCAGATACTGACTTGGTGACACTAATCTATGACTGTAGAGATCTCCTGTGCTGCTGGGTTCAACATGTGTGAAGCATCCACGTTCTTTGCAGCAACATCCATATTTGAAACAATCAGAAACTCATTGGTTTTGCTGATAGTGATCTTCAGGGGATTGTCATTGCACCTAGTTGCAAAGCCACTGTACTTAGCTGTAAAAATACATGTACATCTTAATATAGGGATAATTAAAAACAAAACACTTGAAGAAGCCTTATGCAGCTTTTTCCTTTCCTTTCCTTCAGTGTTATATGATCTTGAGCATGTAAAAAGTCTTGAAAATTAAAAAGTCCGCACCAACAAAAGCCCCTTTTCTCCCACGGAAAACACTGCTCCTGAACGCCTCGTCAGTAGTCTCGCCTTTAATTCTGTGACTTTGTGACATCACACTACGTCACCCGCATGTCAAACATGTAATTAATGCCTAGCAGCTAGTTTGGCACCTAAGAATGGATTCAGCACAGCTGCCCTGTGGTTGTTAGTGGTGCTGGCTCAGACGCGTGGGAGCTGACCAATCAGAGCAGACTGGGTATCCAGGCGTGGCCTTAAAGAGACAGGAGCTATAACGATGCATTTTAGACAGAGGGGGGAATACAGACCTGCTGTCTGAGAAAAAAGATGTGTTTTTGGAGCATTAAAGCGTATACGCCTGTTCTAGTGACCAGTGTCCTTTATCTAGTCCTTGATCTAGTGTCATTTAATACCTTTTAAGTCCTTCCAAGTCTGGACAGACACGGATGAAGACTGCACCTGGACTGTGAGGTGATAATTCTGTTTTTTAATATGGAGTGTGTAGCTGAGACACAGCTCCACAGTAGATACTAGCAGTCTGTCATTTGTTTTATGTTTTCATGTCTTTTGTATTGACTTTAAACTGATCTTTACAGCAGAAGTGTTTTTAGCGTATCATATCATAGTATCATATTGAATTCTGTTTGATTGTACATACAGAACGACTCTCCTCAGTCAGCATGGGGTCAAGGTCTTGTGTCATAGCTCTCTTATAAAAATCCCATAACTATCTGTTATCTTCTCCTCCGACCAACACTCCACACAACCATCTGATTATGGAGTACCTCGACAAAAACATTTCACATTCCTGAAGTGACTTCGTCCATAACTCATAGCTCTTCATTTAAATCGACTTTAGAGCGACAATCAGAAAACTGTCAGACGAGACCAACAAACCCACGTCTTCCCTGGAGCGCAGAGTTTTATTGTTGTCCTGTGTGGAAACACGAACACAACACATTCTGTGGTTAAAGGCTCATTTCACTGAACCAACTGTCTAGCTGTTGTCGTAAACTAGTGTTTGTCTCTGTTGCAGGGTTCCCGCTGGACAATTCAAGCTGCCAGGATGAACATGGCTTTTGTAAGCGTTTCCTCATGATGAATAACTTTTTTTTTTTTTTTTTAATCATTTTTAAAAAGCTGATAAGATCTTTATTGCACTCTGTTATCAGTGGGTGGGTGTCAATATTCATCCAATGTACAAACTGTCCTGTAAAACAGACATCCCCATTGTTAGGGTGTTGTTACAATTTGTCATTTTATTCCGGTGAATTGCATCGTTTATGGCCTAAAGTGACTTTTATTACACAATGCCCTGCACATACTTTTAGATTTATGAAGTTAAAGTTTAAATGACTGAAATCATCTCAATTCATTACAGGGGAACTCCTTCAGCATCAAGCCTGACCAGATGCAGGTACGTGCAAGTAAACTGAGCAGTAACGCACAACAAGGACAGTAAATACACTGATATATCTGTGATTAAAATGATATGTTGGTCAAGCTCTGGTTCTGTTATAAAAAAAGTGAAAGGATAGGTGACAAAAGAAACAGTCGTGACATTATAGCATCAGCACCACTGTCCTGCTTTTTATTGGATCTGGGAGAGTTTACACTCCAGCAATGATTAATATTAATAATATAAGGATAACTACGGAGCTCAGACTTAAGAATAACCTGGCCCAATCTGTAGAAGTACGTACATCCTGACACATTTCATCACAAAAACAGAACAGATTTATGTGATCATGGGCTCAGAGGAATGCTCCATCCACAGACAGTGCAGCAATTTGTTAACTCAACACATGCACACGCAGTTTCCTGTTATTGAAAGATGATCAAAATGACAATCTACACGTGATACGACAAAATAGTTGCACGCCGGCAAAAAAAAAAAATGCCACTCAGATGAGTTTAGATGACATAAATCAAACAAATAAGATAAGATAGTTCTTGGGTGGGTGTAAGGAAGGACAGCTTTGAATTACAGGAGAGACGCGATGGTTAAACTGAATAAATTATTAACCATATGCCAAAAATATCTGTAGTTTCAGTCGATGGGCAAAGTACATGAAAATGGTGCAGGAGGAACTGGATCACTGTGCAAATATGAATGCATATTTCTCAATATTACACACAGTTCGGTTAATCTGAGGGAGTTCACACTCAGGTCAGATGAACCGCAGTCTGTAACAAACCAAGATGCAATCCAGCAAATACAAGCAGATGTATCAAAACAAGGAAGAAAACTTAAATACAGAGGCCAAATCATTCAAAGCCCAGTCAGGAAAAACACTACACATTCAACCCCTGGGTCTTCATCAGGGCTCTGGTGAAGACCCAGGGGTTGAAACATGCTCCCCACAAGCAGCGAGTCTACATTACGTTACATAGAACAGCCAGTCATTTGCTCTGACAGTGCTGGAACTGTGTACATTTGGGCTCTCAAATGTCTCAAATGTTAGCAGTATTGATGCAAACGCGCTCAAGCATACTAAAAGCTGAATGTCAGCGCTCTAACAGTCATAGTTTCGTGGTAATGTCACTGTGCTGGAGTATGAAGCCAACAGAACCAGAAGCTGTGTCCCTGATTACCTGCAGACAGCTGCCGTTTGAAACATCAGTGTATTTTTCCACTAAAGTGTCACCTGGAAAAGTGATGCCGTTGTTGTCCCGAAAACACCTTTACAGCTCTTAATCACTGCCAAATGACCCTTCTAGTCACTGGTGATATTAAACCGGAATCGGTCTCTTTCTTCACGTGTAACTCTGACCTTTATGATTTTATGGGTGTAAGTGATCTTTTATAGAGTCATTTAAGGGCGAGCTTCTCCCCTCCCTGTCGTCTAGATGCTGAATGCCCTGCTGATTCTTGTCTTTGTGCCCATCTTTGACCTCATCATATATCCGCTCGTTGGCTTTTGCAGGATCAACATCACGTGAGTAGAGCCCGTCGTCATGGATACTCCCGTCTTTACTGCAGACAGGCGCATTTAAGAAACCTGTAAAACTGAAAATGAGCCGTGTGACTTCAGGAGATTTCATATTTAATGAGTCCGTCGGACATCAACATATTGTATATTTACAACTGTAAATGTGAGGAGGGGGTTAATGTTTGTGGAGCTCTCAGGGGGGGATTATACCACAAGGTTTAATAGAGTCATTGATGATGTTTCTGTTTTCTCATCTCGGAGAAACGGGGCGGAAAAAAACTTCCAGAAGTGTAAATGTGGAGTCAAGTGGGTTTCAAAATAGCAGGGAGGGCTTTTTTAGAGCGCAGCCAAGGTTGTAAAGGACACATTTGCAACAGATGGCACAGCGTCAAAGCCAGTGATGAGGCAGTCTGTTATCAGGCAGGAGATCAGTGAGGACACTGATCACCTCTCTGATCTATAAAGTGATAAAGCTCGACCCTCACAGCAGTAAACACACACTGTGATGACAGGTGTGTAAAATTGTGTGCGCGTGTGTGTGTGTGTGTGTGTGTGTTTGTGCTCCAGGCCTCTCAGGAAAATGGCGGCAGGGATGATTTTTGCCGCGCTTGCCTTCGGAGCCGCCACGCTGGTGGAGGTGAACGTGGTGGTACGTATGAGCGGCGGTCATGAATCTGACCTCCCGTTAGAGGATACTCACCAGCACTCTTACTCGCCTACACACACTGGATTACATGTATGTACAGCGTGCACACCCAGCAGGAACACATGAAGACACCTGCACATAGACTGTCCGACTTACAGAGTTAGTACGGAGTTCACAGTCGTCCTGGAAAGACAAACTGGAACTCTGTAATGATGCGTTCCGGTCCTGAGAGACAACAAAACATATTACATTCATTTTCAGAAGCCACAAAATCAGGGTTTTTTTTTTGTTATCTAAAGGTACATTTGCTTTAAAAGGAAACTTGCAGTAATGTCTGTGTGGCAGAATGGGATCTTTTGTCTTCATATTCAATATTCATTTGTCAAAAAACAGACACAGTATATCCTTTCAAGTAGTTTTGTCCAGCCTTTTTATTTGCCAATGATGTTCTTAGCATTTCAGAGAACAGTCGCGCACACAAGTCTTTATGGTATGATGAGTAATTCCTGAAAAGACTGCTCTCTGATGGCACACAAATCTCACTCTCTGTCTGCTAGAAAACAGTGGTGGACCCTGCACCTGAGGGGAGCTATCTCATGCAGGTCTATAACCTGGCGGGAGGTAACGTCACTGTGAAGATACCCGGCAGCGGCTTGTTTCCGGAGCAGATCCCACACCTGCAGGTAAACACACTCTCATACTCTCCAGCGTGGACGCGAGGCAGCACAGAGCTCTCAGTGAGAGTCGAGGTTATAGACTGGAAATGTGCCAGATGTCTGACTGTGAGGGTGTGTGTGCTCTGTGAGAAAGTGTTGACCCGAGCAGCCTGTCCCCCCTTCACTCAATAATATTAACTCAATTTAACCAGGAAATGCCTCACTGAGAGAATAAAAAATGTTAAGCAGGAATGTGTCCTTACTGAAACAGCAGCAGTGGACAGAGAAACGACAAAACATACAAAGTAATATAAAATAGATCAAATGTATGAATGATTTTTTTTTTCTGGCTGATTCTGATTTCTGATTCTGAAAGGCTGACCTGCTAATTCCCTTTGTCTTTGAATCCAAGAACTTCAATAAACAGCACACACAGATATCTAGTCCTGTTACCGAAATGTCTAAATTAATTTTAGCTCCCTCTCGTAAGCATTAACACAGTTTATAAGGACTCTTATTGTGAAAGGTAAAAACAGAGGCCGTCTTTCTGTAATACGCTGCAAAGGAAAACCAGTACAACAGATCACAACACAATCCTGTCGTCAGCCAAGGAAGCTAATAAAGGAGGAAGGGTCATCACGTCGCTGAATCTTGACTCGGAGCCAGACTATGTTGTCAGCTGTATTGAAGTCTGTGGGAGATGATGGAGAATCACACTAACATATCTATTTTGTATGACTTCTGATGAAGAAATGCCTCCACGACATGACAGAACACACTGAGATCAACTAATGTAAAATAAGATCAGAAGGATACTTTAAAACGATCAGCATCCAGTGAACCACAAGATTAAAGAATACAAGTACGCAACACGAATGATGTGTAGAAATACTTGAGGCTCATGCTGATCGTGCTGTTTGTCCTTGACAAAGCCCTGACGCAGAGCTGTCAAGAGTCCACACACTCTTTCCACCGGTAGAAGAACACATACTTGTATACAAATAAGTCGAAGTCTGTCTCCGTCTTCTTACGTCTTTGTTTTGTCTCACTACATCTTGCTGTGCGTGATGTGCACTGATGGGTTGAAATCAATAATATACACACCAACACCATACACAGATACTTTAAATATGCCAGAAAGAATAACAGGAACTTGTGTGTCTCTTATCACTGAGTGATGTGCTGTTTTATCAGAGCTGTTTCTCTTATGAATTCTATATTAACCTCCTGGTTTCTGTGTGTCAGGACCCTCCTGAATATGTGACTCTTCCAGTGGTGGGCTCCGGCCAGGGACAGACGATTGATGTCACCTTGAATGGAAAAACTTCAGAGTTTCAATACCCGGTTGAGCAACAGAAGGCCTACAGTATCATCTTATACTCCGACACTGGTGCAGTCAAGTGCGAACTGGTGGGTGACCCTCAGACTGCACTGAACAGCACTGAATATTCACGTTTAGTTAAAGTTTTAAGAAGAACCAGCTCTGGTTTTTACAGATTAAGAGTCTGAATCATCACGACTATTGTAAAGGGTCCAACAGGTCTGTGAGCCAATAGGAAGACAGCAGGACCCCCAAAAATGAGAGGTGCCACTTCTCTATTCTGCAGTAAAATACACAAGCAAAAAATCAAAGACAGCCACATGAAGACTGAAATGTTCAATATCACAAGGCTCATATAATCTTTAGTCTAAATTCCGGTGCAATATTTCTGAAAATGTCGTGTTATTTCTGTCATTACCAGAATAATACTAAAATGCAAATGCCATTTTTGTATAAAAATAACTTTTGTCCATATGAGTAATATATTCTATGTTCACAACTTCAACTGAACCTTGCACTGAACTAACAAATTAAATGTGAAATGAAATACAGTGAATTCAGCTTCAAGATGGGCATCAGTCAGCCCAGACCTGTACTTGCATTTCTTAAACTGTTTCACATGGTTTTATAGGGCCAACATAAATGACAGCTCCATCTGCAAGTACCCGACAGTCAAGTAAAGAAGTGAAAGTCACCCATATCAATAGTCCTTGAGTAACTGCCTTTAAGTATCTGATATCAAATGTACTTAAGTATCAAAAGTAATTCTCTGGCAAAAAATAAGTACATGTAGAAGTATGTGTATACTGTAAACTGTACTTCGATTGAACCTGGTCAATGATCACTTCTGATATTCAGCATCTTTCTGATCGGGATCAGTGTTTTTATCCGGTGACCGATAAAAAAAGAAAATGTGCTGCTTTGTCTCTGATGCAGCATGTAATTTGCAAAGTAACAAGTAGCTTAGGTCATCAAATAAATGAAGTGGAGTAAAAAGTACAATATTTTCCTTTCAAAGCTGGTGGAGTGGAAGTATCAAGTGTGAGAAATTAAAAATACTCAAGTAAAGTGCAAGTATGTCTGGATGTGATGTCCTCAGTTATGGGTGTGGTTCGCTCACACTTGATTGACGGTCTTCCTCGCAAACATGAGCAAACAAACCCTCAACTGTCATAACATTTTGTTTGAAAATACTAAATGGTGTTGGGTGAACAAAAGTATGTGACATCACCTTTTTCTAAGTGATCACACCCAGTTAAAGTGGTGAGAGTGGTGGTGTTGCACATCGCCAGACGCTGAATGATCGAATAGCTTTTGTCTTTTAAAGAAATACTGTACAGTCAGAGAATATGTTACGGGAACTGAACTCCGAAATCCAGAGAGCAGCACAGATGAGCTCAGCAGAGGAGAGAACTGGATGTTGTTCACAGAAACCTTCCTGACGTGTACGCGTTTTTACTTTAACTCTGCAGGCGGAAGACTTCATAACGAAAAATCAAACTGGAGATCCTTTTCTGAGGTAAGACATGTTTAACCTCACCCTGCTGGTGTAAAAATGTAGGTCAGCTTTTTTCAACTCAAATAAACAGTTCGAAATAAACGAGTTCTTCTCATTCAACAGGTTCTTCAACACACTGCCTGAGTCAATAAACATCACTGTTGGAGACTTGGTGTTCACTGCGCCCTCTGGTCTCATGTCCCCCACCCAACCTGTGGATCGAGGAGAGTGAGTAGGACTGGATCAGTTTAAATGGCTGAAATCCTGAAGCCACTTCCTGTTTATGTTCTGTAGAGAGCTGCAGGGATGACGTGTTTAAATGTCACCACCGATCTCTGCAGTCTCATTTAGGCACGTGTTTCAGTTTCAAACGTGGAGTGTTAACTGATGTATTTTCTGCTATACAACAAAATCGGAACATCCCTTAATCTGTTCTTAAAGCGACATTATGTAGAAATTGTCATTCTGTGTGGTTTGGCGCTAACCCAACAGTTTCTTAGTGCAACACCACAGAGGTGACTCGGCAGCTTAGCTTACAGACCGACTCACGGTGACGTCGCGCGGGGAGGGTTGTACTCTTGAAGGTTGGCAGGTCTGTAACAACAATTTAATAAGCATTGTGGAGATATGTAAAGAATTTAAGCTGAAGTCTGCAGCTCAATAGGTAAATTAAGTGTCCAACTTGATGGTAGTGAAAGTTTTGTTATTGATGAGATATGAAAGCAACAATCATGCACTTAAGAAACACTTTGAAATACAAAAGACAGATAAACTGTATGTAAGGTAATGGGTGAGTACCTGGACTCTACCTGTCCAGTTTTTACCTTGCAGTTATTGTAAACCAATGTTGTGATTCAGTCTATAACATATTTTATATCAGTTTATATCAACGTTCCTGTTTAAATTTAGTCGCTCTGCTCCCAAATCCTTCAAATCTCCTTGTGCACTTCCCTTCCTGCTGAGCCCCAAACAGCAGACTCACACAGGGGTGTTCGAGCCAGCTCAACTTTGATTTGTAGCGCGTCACGCAGCGTCAGTTCGTATCATCAGATTGCCGGGTGGCTTCCTCTGAAAATGTCCTGTGGCCTGCTGCTTTGTCACTGGTGGTCTGGGCACACAATAACAACCAGCTGATGAACACAGTGGAGCATTTGGCAGCTAAAGAGCCAGATGCCAGTATGTGGAGACCAAAATAGAGCTAAAAGGAGAGTGACTGGTGGACACAAACACAGCTACAGATGAATGTGTTCAGATGTGTCGGAGGCCTGTCAGCTGAAAAGCTGACGTGCCCCAGTTGGCCACAAAATCAGAGAGGGATTACACAAAGACAACGTCTCTCTTTCAATAAATGTAAAGTATGTTTTTTCACTTCTTAAACAGACCAAGGATGTTCTGCATTCACTTCAACTCTTTGTATAGTTCCTTATTTACTTCGATAATTAGATTTTATGTTGTTGCATGATATAACTTTTACCTCATGTTAAGTGCCATTTGTTTGTCTGTGTTTCAGATATTCAAACGTCAACTGCAGCTTACAGGCATGCTCTAATCTCAACCTGGGCCTGCTGGACTTTGGAGGCTCCTACACTTTCGTACTGATGGAGGTCAGGGTGCTTCCTATACAAGTCAACATGCAGATGTTACCTGTCACACAGCATGACAAAACCCAGGGTCTCTGTGTGTGTTTTGTCAGGAATCAGGTACCATTGTGCCGTACAAGATGGAGGATGTGAAAGCCAACGACGTGCACATCGCCTGGCAGATCCCCCAGTATGCCCTCATCACCATGGGAGAGGTCCTGTTCTCCATCACCGGCCTGGAGTTCTCCTACTCACAGGTTCGTTGTCATACGCACTCAGTGTTGAGCGGTCACTCGATAATCTCTACGCACTTAAAAGGTGCAGATAACAAATAAATAAAGAGTATATTAAAAAAAAAGGTGCAGTACGTAAGAGTTGACCACCTGTCAAAGTCATGCGTAAATAGGGGGCAGGTGCGCCGTTTAGCTCAGTTGGTAGAGCAGGCGTCCCATGTGCAGAGGCTTTGTCCTCGCTGCAGCGGACCCAGGTTCGACTCCCGGCCTGGAGACCATATGCTGCGTGTCACTCCCCCCTCTCTCAACCTGTTTCCTGTTACCTTCTTCAGCTGTACTATCAATAAAGCCATAAAGGCCAAAAAAAACAAAAAAAAAACAAACAAAAAATAGGGAGCAGCATATCACCAATGTAACCACTAACTGCTGCTTATTGGAGTGGCCCATAGCTAGTTAAGTGAGTTAGCTCTGGAGCTAGCGGCTGGAACTGGAAACTCAGGTACCACACGAGCTTTGGACCAGAGCTAGCTAGTTAGAATTTAGCGGTCCCGCTCTCCAGTCAACCATTCAGATGTACAAGGACTGACTGTTTGATGGTCACAACATTTCTGGAAAGCGCTGCTGTGGAAGACAGTACGTTTTCAGTAGTGACTGTAGGTTTCACTGACGGCCAATAAAAAGTCATTCAAAAATGAACAGCAATCCTGCACTTTGCCTTTGTTAGGATTAGGAAGTACTGATTCCATTTCTGGGAACCTTTAATGCGTACTCTGCAGGACTCATCGCTGCTGCTGGTAGCAAGAACAAAGCAGTGAATCAGAGAAATAAAAGTTATTTTCTGACTGTTTCACAGTGTTTACGCTCTAAAGCACCTTCACACACACACGAGCCATCCATTTCTTTGAATGCTGCCCAAGTGCTGCTTTATCCTGTCTGCTGTTTGCCCCCCCGTCCTGCTGTGTGTGTGTGTGTGTGAGTGTGTGTGTGTGTGTGTGTGTGTGTCTTTGTCTGCGTCAAACAGACACACAGGCCTGCAGCTCTTACTACATCAGACAGACATAGAGCAGAGGAGGGAGATGGAGGCAGCAATGTAACCTGGTTTAAATGTTTTACGACCTCACGCTGCGATTGGCGGGGGGCTAAACACCACTGAACAAAGGTTGACGCCCAGAAACACTTAGAAAATACGAGTCCACATAAGGAGCCGGTTGCGGTTGAGCGTGGGACTCGGTTGACTAAATATTTTCTTTTCTATCTGTTCTCTGTCACAACCTCCTCACTTCTCACATGTGCAATTTTCCCACACTGCAAAGCTGTGACGTTACAAAAAACCGTATTGGGCAGTTGAAGTGATAGTCCTGAAGCAACATTATGATGTTGTAGGATCAGGTAAACCGTACATATAGACACCCCCACCCCCCCTTCTAGTGGGTCTTAAGTGATGATAAGCGCTGTATCGAATACTACAAAATATCTGCACGAGCTCCGGGCTGCTTGTTCTCTCCTCTCCTTGTTGACCGTGGATTACTTTTGTCCCTCCAGGCTCCAGCCAACATGAAGTCAGTTCTGCAGGGCGGCTGGCTGCTCACCGTTGCCTTTGGGAATGTGATAGTGCTGATTGTGGCAGAGGGAGCCGGACTGGAACAGGTATTACATCTCTCACAAAATGTATATGTACATGTGAAAATCAGCCTTCCTGAACACTGTGAGAACCAACAATAACGCTCCAATCACCTCGATGGTATTCAGGGTTTTCATTTGTCCAGTGATCAGGCTGGAGGTTTCAACTGTGTTCAAGTGTTTCTAACCTCTTAGTGAACGCCCCCATTTTAAGGTTCTTTTTCCAAATCGACATACCGAAATTAAAAGCATGACAGCTCCCACATAGTTAGAGACTCAGGGAGGTGCTTGGTACCATTGGAAAGAAGTGTAAGTGTGATTCTATGACATACTGACACAGAGTTACAGAGGTTGGAACACCGGTTTTGGTTTCCATCCAATTCAAATGTCAATAAACTGACCAAGATATAAGGGTTCAGGTATGTCTGTGGACACAGCAGACACAATTAGGCCATAGCCACAGGTCTCAGCTTGCTACACTCAAAATTTGAAGTCAAAAGACTTAAAAAAATTATTTTTCACAATTTCTTTTCTAAAGGCATGTCTGTGCGTTTTGCTCGGGTCCTTTTTTTCCAAGAGCGCCTACTGAGATTCAAAGGTTTATAACTTGAGAACTCCTTTATCTAGAAACATAATCTTGGTCCCAAATGAAAGCTAAGACCCTGGGGTTTCTTGCTTGTTCGACACTTGTAGCTAGTTTTGGGTAAAATGACAATGGATATTCCCATTCTATGGACTCTTGGCGAACTATGAAAAAAAAATTGTGGCATGACGTTGTAGCTGTGGAAAAAGGGAACACTCCGAAGGTATGTAGGCATTCTTGCTTCTTGCGGTAGAGGGCTCTTTGTAATGTTGTGTCATGGTGAGTTTAGAAGGCTATTACATGGTCTGGAAATAACTTTTTTTCTTTGTGTTTGGGCTTAAAATAATCATGACAGTCTCAGCTTTCCAACAGTGAGTATATACTGTTAAGATCTGATGCTTAAAACTATTAGCAAAAAAACTATTCGTTTTTACGAAGGGTGTTCCTTTAGTGAAGGGTGTTCCTATGTTGGAACGGTGTTCCTTAAGGGGTTAAGCTGTCAAGCTTTTTATTTTTGAGAGAGCAGCGAACCTCAACAGTGAACTTCAGCCTGCACCGTTCGCACACTAACCAGTATTTGTTGTCCCAGTGGAAGGAGTTCCTGCTGTTCGCCTGCCTGCTGCTGGGCGTCTTCATCATCTTCTCCATCATGGCTCACTTCTACACCTACGTCGACCCGGAGCAGCTGGACAAGGTCTACATGATGAATTCAAGCAAGGAGGAAGACGACCACGATGACAAGAAGAACAAAAAATCTAATGACATACACCTGGTGAAAGCAGGACAGGGCACCAGACTGTAACTGTGCCACAGCGCATACGCCATCCTCATCGCTGTAGCTGGTGTGATTTAGCTACAACAGTCCAATCATTGGATGACTTATAAGATACCACATTTTATTTCAGTCCCCGTTTTTAAGTTTTTCATTCGGAGATACCTTTTTTCGTGACGATGTAGCGCTAAGATGTGGATGAAGTTAGAAGTCCAGTATTTGTTTGTCACGTCATCGAAGTTTTTGTGCGAAACCTTTTGAACACTCCAGTCACAGTATTTTCTGAATGAGACATGTAACGATGAATAATGTGATTTAACACGCCATGATCAACAGTGTTATTACAAAATGCTGTATATATTTGTTGTGTATTAACTCCATGTCAAAATTGCTTATTTTCTGAGACTGCTATAATAATCTTAGATTCTGCCTTTGATAGAACATGTTGGAGATACGGTTCAGTTTACATTGTGTGCCACTAACAATGATATTAAATAGGACCAAACCCGCTGGATTATATCATCCCCATCCATTTAAAATCCAGTGAACAGCCATGAAGGAAGCTGCACTTTACACTGCTGCAGTCAGTCTCTAAAATCATTTATACGTTTATGTTGAATGCGTCACAATGAACATTTGTGACCTTGGCATTTTATCTGTGTTGATCGGTGGGCATTTGCAACTCAATCCCAATCTTTCTGTGCAGGAAATGACCAAATTAATATTATTAGTTCGAGAAAGGTTTCTTATTGTCTGTCTCGTCCGTCTGATTTCCTCAAAGCAAAACCACAAACATAACAGGTTTGATAAAAGTCGAAGACAAGGCGCAGTTAAAGGGATATTCCGGTGCAAGTTTAATCCATGTTCTAACACACTGTAACACAGAGTAGGACCCCCCCTCGAGAGATAAAGTTTGCGGACCGCTAGCTTGCGTAGTTTTAGCATCCTCAGAAACGACTGCAAGACAACAATACATTGCAGTAAATGGGTCCAAGTATAAAACTGCCATCAAAAAGCCACAACCGAGTGCAGTAGTGTTCCGCAGCTCAATGATGATCATTACTGCGGGACTCTACTGCACTCGGTAATCGACTCACAGGGCTTCCCCACAACAAGGAAGGCTTCTCGGGTGGTGAGTTTTGTTTATCTTTTCCGACAAATATGGAGAAGATATCAAATGTTTGATGCCTCTAAATATGTGCTGGGACTCTATTTGTAATGTTGCTGAAGTTTGGTGCTGTTCTGAGCATTATTTCAGGCTTTTTGATGGCGACTTTATACTTGGACCCATTTACTGCAATGTATTGTTGTCTTGCAGCTGTTTCTAAGGATGCTAAAACTACGTAAGCTAGCGGTCTGCAAACTTGATCTCTCGAGAGGGAGTGTAACACAGTTTCACGGTGTGTTAGACCATGGATTAAACTTACACCGGAATATCCCTTTAACTGTGAGGGATTCTCTCTTTAGGGTTTCAAGTCTCTGGAAACTGAGCTGATTTATGGTTAGCAGGTGGAAAACAAATCAAAAAGCTTCAAGAAATAGTCAGCATTATTGTATTATGTGATCTGTTTTTATGTGCTAAAACAAACAAAACTAACAGTTTGGTCCTTTAAAGTCATTAAATAGTTGTTTTATTCAGAGAAAGTGAGAATGATGCTGCTCCATATAAACTTCTGTAAATAGACATGTGTAAAGCTGAAACTTGTTTTTTGTGCTGTTTTAAATTTGAAAGAAGATTAAAACATGGACTGTTATCAGTTTCCTCCTTTTAATGACTACAATCGTTTCTGTGCCACAGTTGAAAAAGTAAAAAACAACAAATTTACTGAACAAACTGTTAGCAGAGAGACGACATCTGTTATTCTTGCACGAGTGCGACCTTCCCTCCTCTCTCCGTGTGACCCATGGCTGTGACTCTGTTCTCAAACATTTCATTCATTTCTCCTCACGAAGCTTTCATCAATCACCAAACCATTACGATCAGGCTTCAGTGTTCGTTCCTTAGATAATGACAGGAAACATTATGAGAAAACAAATGTTCACATCTGTGGAATATTACCTTGAATTATGTGACATATTACCATACCAAATTGATTTAAGTGGTCATTTTTCTTCCTTCTGGAGGAACCAAACAGGATCAGTGTGTGCAGGACAACAAAACCAGGACATGGTGGAGCCACCTGATGGCGTCACTTATCACATTACGGTTAGTTTGGCTCGTGACTTTCTCACATCCGAGAGGACCTTGACAGATGAGAGTAGAAAGCAAAGCAGGTGGAGACTCTTCCTCTCGATCGCTCACTTCTCACTGACAACACAGCATTACCCGCAGCCTGGAGGATGGATTTCTGCGGCCATAATAATAATTTGGTTTATTCACAGCTCTCTGTCACTGCAAACCCCGGTGAGACATCCGGAGTAGGAAGGTCGGAAAGGATGTTTATAGCTGGTGAAAATTAGAGCTGGGATGGTGCGCTGGTCCTGTGATTTCCTGTGTGCCTTTCCAGTAAAAGCTTAGTGACACAGGCAATGACATCAGGATGCACCAGGCAGTCTAACAGGTCATTAGTGGTTATTGGTGTGTGTGCTGGATCCTCATAATCCTCTGAAGAGTTCCCCGACCTCTCATCAGCACGGTCACATGGTCTACATTGAGTTAAATCAGGGCTACACTCATATTCTCCCCGGTGGAGTCGGACAGCAGATGTAAGCTTGGTTCTCTGCGCTGCGTCTGAGCTGAACTCCAGATCTTTTGTGCTCGTTTCCGGTGAGGACTCCTGCTGACAGAGTACAGGGGTGAGATGTGGTCCAAAGGGGATGCTGAAGGGCACAGAATCCCTGACTGAATCATTGCTCTTCCTGATTTGTCCTCTGGAGTCCCGCTTGACTGGACGGGTGTCCCTCATGTCCTGGTTCAGATCTCTGTGGCAGAGGCCCCTCCGTCTCTGAACACAAGCTCTCACAGCCAGGTTCACGTACTGCATGTTCTCACCGTGGGATGCCACTCCTTCCTGCAGAAACACAAAGAAAACACTTACAGTACAAGATCATTTATTTGAAGATCGGTATCTTTACATCAGGAGTTCAACATCTGGGAAACTCTGTCCGTCATCGTTGACTGCGTGCGAGCACCAAGCATCGATGTTATAAACACAGAGTCCACCTCTCCTCGTCCCGCTGAGGTTTTTGTGCTCTGCCGGCTCAGAACACGGCCGACCCATCGAGTGCAACAGTTGATCCGAGATGTTGTGCACGTGTGATAAATTGTTTTTATGTCCTAATACAATACATTAAATATATTTCCAGGTTGCACTTTATTTAAAAGTGCATGAAAAAGACTTGGTGAGCAACAAAACGTACTGGAGTAGTAGTATTGGTTAAATAAAATGCAACCCATTTCTGTAGTTGAAGAGGCTGCTGACTGAACACCATAATGAAGGTGAAATTTACTGTGCAAGGTCCACGGGCCAGTGTTTATTTCATCTTTCTTTCAAAGACAGATATTCAAAGCCTTAGATTTTGAAGGAGGAGACAGCTGGACCTTTCCTAAAATAGAAGAAAAAACAAACGCGCTGATACATCCCCTTACTCCCCCTCTGATCGTACCCTTGACCAACGAGATGAATGGGGTGAAACAAAAACACACAAAATATTAATTTGAACAAAGAAGCTTTAATCACATTGAAATTCTACGCACAGGGGGCTTTAAAGCTTGTCTGATGGGGGGCAAATCAGCAAAAAAATTCCGTCTCGCAGCAGCTGGTTACTAAAAGATTCGGGGGCGGCCTTCTGTTCTTCTAGCTTGTAATAATGTCTTTTCACTTACTGACAAGCTGAGATAAATTATACTAAACTGGTCCTGCAGAACCATCATTACAGCTCATACAGCTGTCTGAGAAAGACCACAGTGTATGACTTGGATCATTTTTCTAAATACTTCAAAAGAACTCTTCAAAAGATTCATATATAGACCGTCTAAAAAAGGGGGTACAGAGTAGTATTAGGAGACAGAACGGACCAGGGCTAGCTGGTTAGCATGCTAACTTCAGTAGAACATAGAACATCTTTGACAGATCGTCAACACTGTTGTTAGTTCATTTATTAATGTTTTGAACCAAAATTGTTTTAAATTAATGTATTCATTTGGACAAGAAGTTTGAAAGCCAAGATTATTTAAGTTGTTTTCTGACTTTGTCATCTGACACATCACAGTCCTCTGGATAGAATTCTTTCTAGAATGAAAAGTGAACAAGAACGTGTAAATCCTTTACAGCGCCTGAAACGTGTTTTACTGTGGCTTCACAAATACAAACTGTTAATAATCAGGGAGTCACCGGTTTGAGGGAATAATTAATATGAATGTATTGATTTACTACCTCAGTGGGATTGAGCCAGTCGTCGGTGTTGTCATCACTTGGTGTTCTTTTGAGGGCGCAGACAACAGCCTTGGTCACGGCTTCACTTACTCTCGCCACGTCATCCACTTCCTGTGCACGAACAAAGAGGCAAAGAGTCAAGAAAAATAAGAATGAGTGCTGCAAATCAAGACAATTACACTGAATTATAACGGCGCAGTGTGGAGGTATGCTGCCTGCATGCACAGTTAGTAGTGTCGGCGACCTTGTAGGGAAGCTGGAGAGGGACTCACTTCTTACATAAATATTTGTCTGGAGGTGAGGAGATTTTCATGCAGCACACACTCATCATAATGACAGGGAATCTTTCACTGCCTGTTCATTACTCAAAGCTGAGAGGGGCCTTCAAAGAGGACAACCACACACTGTTAGGATCAACTTTAGCAGGAGCTTTTCAGGGCAAACGCATCTCAAAATCATGGAGCATCTTTTGAATATTTCTTGTTCTGAGCTGAATAGTTCAGGACAAGGGCGACACACAATCCGTGCTTACCAACTCAATCCAGGAGTTGACGCTGACAGTAACGGCATCCACTGACTCCACATAGTGCCACCAGTGTCTGGGGACATACAGCACCTGAGCAGAGGAGATACAAAGCCATCAGAACCTTTAATGGATCAACAGTTCAGTGGCATCACCATCGTCTTTTTGTCTGGAAGCCTTTGTGATAAATGTTGAGGGAGTACAAAACTGTCCTGATCATCCACTAGATGGCAGCAGACACCTTTTCTCTTTTGTCAGCAGGTCATACGTTCCTGAAGTGACCCAATATTCAAATGGGCCAGTCTTATTGATCACAGCCTCCTCAGCCCCAAAAATCAGGTATCAGAAGTTAATAATCGCACATTTTCACAAGTTTTCTCTTTTGCATCATGCTCTGTAAAAAAAAGTTTTTATATCTGCACATATTGGCCAACATATACACTGATCCTGATATATGTGATGAGCCACGACTGATACATCAGTAGGGTTCTACATTTAACTATTATTTTCCATTATTTATTAATCCAATTATTATTTTCTTGAGTCTATATAATGTCAAAACTACAATTACAACATCGAAATTGTCCGTCTCTGTGCACCAGTCAAGTTGCTGTTTCTGAACTGTGGCGTTGAATAATGGCCAGAACATTGTTGTTGCAGAATATTATGACGTCCCAGTGAATTTGACCTCAAATCAAATGTCATAACTTCCACATTCTATCATATAATACATCTGCATCGTAAATTTGATCGTAATTATGAATTCTTGAGTTACGTCCGGTTGTGTATTGTGATGTCACAGTGAGCTTGACCTCTGACCTTTGGCAACCAAATTCTAATCAGTTCATCCTCAGATCATCTCGAAGTCACAAAAAATCTTTGTATGATAGTTAATAAAGAGAGAAAAATAACGTATTGATTCTGTTTGAATTGTGTCATGAATCACATGTATGAAGTCTGTCAATCCAAATTATTATCCTCAAGTCAAATGAGTCTCCGTTAGTCATCAAACTAATTAAATATCAGATCGTGAAAATATGTAATTATAAAGACCACACAGCAAACAGTTTCATTAGTGACACTGTCTCATTGAATGCTCACCAAAAGACATTGTAGAGCCGCTCCTGTTTATGAGCAACTCTCCTGCAGTTGACTGCAGTTGACAATATGAGCAGATTTAATAATTTATTACTACCATTTCTGAGCCAAGTTGGCAGGCATGTTGGTGTTGGTGACGTGTGTTGAGTGAGACTGTGTAGTTCACTAAGGGCTTTAACATAAAACTACATGAGATCTTACTTTAATTACAACTTAATGAGGCTTTATTGACCTGGAAAATTATCTTATCATATGTGTGACTCAGGACACAAATCAGACAGGATCAATAAATTCTTCGTCTCAGTTCACTACCATTCAAAGTATTTCCAAAACAAAGTCCCATGAGGTCCACTGGAAGGGATAAGGCTCTCCATAGGGAACATTTGTACCAAATTTGAAGAAAATTCTAAAGGCCTTTCTGAGACATCATGTTCACGAGAATAGGGCGCAACTCGGTCACAATCACCTTGACCTTTGGCCACCAACATCTGCTCAGTACATCCTTGAATCCAAATGAACACCTGTACCTAATTAAAAGTATTTCCAATAATAGGGCGAAAATTAGCTGAGCAGTCAGAGTTCAAAGATCACTGACTTGGAGACTGTGGGCGGTCACTACCTGCCTCCTGTATATAACTACCTCTTACTGTGTGACTGAAGGACCAGAATAAAGTAATTACACCTAAGTTAACTCCTTTTACTATATACATAAATTGTGCTCCACACGTCATTGCATGTTGTCTGAACATCAATAATTCTTCTTAATAACACCAAATCCGGCCTGACAGAGCTGTAGCAATGACACAACAGCTGGTCCTTTGGGGGAAACAAATGAGTTGGGGCATTTCAGTCTGTTTGGTTTATAATCTGTGGACTGTATGACTGGACTGTCATCATCACTGTTCGATAAGCAGAAGTGATCTGTTGAAGCATCAGTCGTAACCCTGACCTGCACAGTGCGTCAGCAGCCTTCAGTTATCTGACAGCTGGGTTTGGTGCTGCTGATAGGACGCTATTCAGGACGCTACAGGAGCTCAGACACAAGCAGATAGTGAAGAGAGACAGATGGCTAATTGCTTTGTCACCATTTTGACTCATGAAGAGCAAAACAATGCAGCTGGAATCTCAAACGAGACGAAGCTGGACATACACAGCCATTGAAAAGATTTGGAGGGAGTTCAGGAAACAGCTTGGCATACACAGACCCTCTCTGCAGCCTCCTCATCACTTGTTTGTCCAGTCTTGCATTCACCACATTTTTCAGCTGTGGCATAACAAGGGCATCCAAACCACTGGAGATTTTTGCCCACACAATGAAAACAGATTGGCCTTCAGATAACACACCTGTTCTGTTATTTTCAAATTTGGAAGAAAATAACTATCAACATTTTCCCTCTTTGTTTGATCTTCATGACTCTCTCAAATTAATCCAATTAAGAAGTGGATCGTGTCTGAGATCTATGATAGAATGGTTAAGATTAACACTTCACCATAAACCTACCTTAAGAACTTTGAGAAGGGAACTTTAAGTGGACTGATGGGAGGCAGCTTTGGACTTTATCCATTTTGCATCACTAACCCTACTCTAATGTAAGACTTGACAATCTTCCCCTCCCTCCCTGAATGGTTGTTAGCAACCACTGTTAACCAGCATTCTCACCCGGGCTCACCTAGCCTCAGCAACCCACATGGAAGTCCAGTTGGGTTAACTACCCACGATAATTCTGAAACTCAGAGCTCACACATGTCCTTAACGAATCTATAAGGACACTCCCACACAGAGTTTAAAAGCCTGCAACTCCCATCCAGTTAGTCAGAACAGAAGAAGCCTCCTGGATGAGAGGGGAAACGCATCCAGTTGCCTACGATACAGCACTTAGAACTTTCTTCAGTCCTTCCTGTGCCAGATGTAGACCACTGCAGATATGATTTATATGCTCAGGTCTTGTCCCACTCTCAGTGACTACTGGACAGACATTTTTAAAACATTCGAGGAACCATCAGACATTTTGACACAGATCCTCTTATAGCTGTTTTGGGGCTCATACCCAAGAGGGGAATTCCCACTGAGATTCGAGGGTTCAACAAGCTCTAAAACTGGACAAAAGCCAAGTTCTCATTGAAAGGTTCCTTGGCCAAATTTGAGAAAACCTAGAGAATGTTTGTCAGTCATGCACATACCCTGATATTTACAGAGGACTGATGTGGTCCTAAGTTACAATTACAGACATGTAAACAGGAAATATGATCACAGAGATCAGTTATTATTTTTCCATCATTATTCCTTTTCTTTCTTTCTTTCTTTCTTTCTTTTCTTGTTGGTGAGGATTTCAGGCAGGAAGGGCAGTTGAACTTTAGGTGGGGTGGGGAGGTGTGGTGTGTTATGGGTGTAACAACACTGCACAATATAGGGGAAAAAAGTCCAATGCTAAATTTTGGTTTTCTGCAGTATATATTGCGATATGAAAAGTTACTTTCATTTTCACCAGATTACTTGAATAGCTCAGGAGACGCTATGCATGTGTTGTCACAGTAGGCAGAAGTCACCATGTTGGCAGAAAAACAACTGAGTGACAAATATTGTCAATATACACTTATCAAGTGTTGCATTCTTAACATTCAGCTTGAGTGGCACGAAAATTCCAAAAACACATATAAATGTTGATGAGCTGAGCTTTATTTGCCTATCTTGACATTGCTCCTCCTGCGATGTCACTATTGGGCATGTGCACATCGCATTATTAATGCTGAAAACAGTGTATTGTGCAGCCTGATGGTGTACTTTTTTTTTTACCACTTTTGCAGTAATTCAGAAAATTTGAGAACAATGCCATCATTTAAAGATGCATCTTGGTGATCTTCTCACCTCAATCCCAACTTTTCTCGGTCTGAACTGACCTGCCTCTGTAGCAGAGCAGGTTTCAGGAACATGCCGGGTCTTCTACTAGCCGAGACACGACCCTGTTACCTCTACTCCTGACAGCACATCAGGAATGATGACGCAGCTGACTTTAATGTCACTTAACCTTCCGCTTCCTTTAATATAAAAAGCCCCAGTCTGTTGAAGGTGATGCACTATAACTGAGAAGGCCAGACGTTAATTAGTACACGAGTCACGACCGCTGCCTTGCTTCACACTTTTATGGAGGACACCACGACAAATAAATCTCACTGTTGAGTCTACTTGTACATGTTTGGAGCTTAAAGACCAATAAAGATTTATTTTACGGTTATTGCTTCAGAGTCACCAGCAGTTCATCACATAAATGTAGAGCGACTGTTGCATTATGTCAAACTTTAGTAGATCACTCACGCTGGTTTTCCAAGGTCTAAAAACATGACTGATGTGTTTGACAATTCAGTGTTTGATAAAAAATACAACCGTGCTTTGCCTAGGTGTGTAACTGTACTGTACAGTCAGCTTACTGTGTGGTCTGACACATGGTGCAGGGCTCACAACTCATAGGCAGAGATTCAATGAGAATAAATGTTGACTGTGGGGGATTACTTTTCTATTCTTTCCTCACGGGGGCATAAAGCTGTTTTGTGAGGATCTCTATCGTCTCCATCTACTGTTGTAGTCATCATCCATTAAGGTGCTCATTATTTTAAATGTCAGAAAATTGTGAACAAAGTGATGTCATCAAATGTCTTGTTTTGTCAGACCAACATACTTTCAGTTCCCCTTTGTATAGGACGAAGAAACTCCTCACAATGTAGGAACCGGAATAACGGAACATTTGGCATTTTTATGCTTGTAATGTGACATATACATTTACCAATTAGCAATTATTTCTTATTATTCCAAACTATTGCTTAGGACACCATTTAATCTTCAATGTATTAACAGCTTCCTCAATAAAACAGAGAGCAAATATTTAGATAAATCAGGTTAGAATACCAGTGTCAAAAACCTTATTTGCCCTAGCATGAGAGAAGCTGATTTTAGGCTTCTGGTCATGTTTTTGAAAGAAAATCTGCATGTGTTCATTTTCAGGCAGCAGCTGACACATCTGACAGCTCCCAGTGTTGAGGGGAAACACTACACCTGTGCTCTCATGCACTGGTACATTTTAAGGTTTGGGGTGAATCTGCTCCAGTAAAGTGTCTTTTTTTAGGACTAGTGGAAAGAAAATATCCAATTTATTTTTGTTAAGATGTCTGTAGTGAATATTTAAACATAAATTAGAGAAAACTTATATTACAAAAAAACTATTGTCTTAATGTAAGTAATCAACTAGATATGAACTGATGTCTAGTAGTTCATATTTTTACCCTACTCACCTGCAGTGTTTCCACTTCATTTCATTTCACCCCCTGGCTCTCAAAATGAGTCTCCAATAGGAGGCATGACTGATCAGATCGGGCCTATAATGTTTAACATTAGCCATTCTTTAAAGTCATGACCTCTGACCTGCCCTGGCTGCAGAGTGACGACGTGGGCCCTGGCTGCCTGGAATGCAGGGAACCTCATCAAGTCTGGATGGAGAACATCCACCTGACTGAAGACACTGGACTCTTCGTAGGGGATCCTGGTCGGGTAGAGGTTAACGGTGTCCTCTGGGGGAAAGAGATGCCAACGCTTCCTACACACAGAAAACACAAAAGAGCAGGAAAGGATGTTGTTAGACATCCATTTATCTGGTAGCCCAGGCTCAGAGGTGACAACGTGTTGAGCTATTTAGTTACACAGTAAATTCAGGATTCTAAATTGGTTAGGTTTAGGCACGAGGGGTGAGATTGGTTGGAGGTAGAATAACAGGTTGACCCAATCAGAGGCAAAGTCGGGTGAATGAGAGAGTTAGGGTTAGTGTTGAGTTAGTAATTCAGGTATTGTATAAAAGGCTTAGACCTCATCTCAATGTCCACACTCACAGACTTTGAGGAACTTTCCCAGTAAGTCTTAAAGGACTTCAGACTTTCCCACTGTCAAACTGTAAAGTAACTTTCCATAACTCTGTATTTCTGCAGACTCTGCTCGGTGGGATAACCCATACTTCTTTGCGTTGTGACATTTAACGTGGGGTAACCAGAGGAAGCCCTAAAAAGTGTAGATAAAGTGATGATAATCCAGATGATAGCGCTCTTGAATATCTGATTAAATGTAATAATTCGTTTTGCAATAATTTTATACACAAACAGAAATGTTCTAAATCACCACTAAAGATCTGACATTCTCTGGGGTTGTGGTGGCGTCATTGGGATTGAGCCTCAGCCATTTTGTGTTCTGTTCATCTGACCCCGCCGGTTGTCACAAATGTCATCATATCAAGCACTGTTGTATTTTCACAGATCAGCAGTGTCAAAGATCTGCTTGAGCTGAATCTCATTCCACTGGAGATCAATACCAAATAAAGAGAGTGTGAGACCCAATTACATTGGCGAGATAAGACAGAGAACAGAGGATTGAGATAAGATAAAAAGACCTTTTCCCTTTCGTTTCTTGACTCGTGTCGCCCTACATAGCGCCTCACCCTCTGTCTCCATTTCCGTCCCGCTCTGGCGAGCTCTGAGACAAATGAACTCTCTTTGAGGGGGCAGAGGACAGAGCACACTCTGTGTAAGCACTTACAGTAGCCTGAACCTTTGTGTTTGGGTGAGCTGGCTGGTTATCAGGCAGACAACTTCCACCACCTCCAGCGGTGTGCTGACACATGGCTGCAGTTGTCTGGAGTCCTGAACCATCTTTATGCTCAGTCACAACTCCTATTTATCACATGCACTAAGTTAATGTGACAGCTAGGCGGGTACTGTGTCTCTCTTTATACTCTTTAATCTGTTGCCCAGATTAAAAATCAATGTTTCATAAAAACAAAGATGTGGGATGTAAGAAAAAGTACAAAGTAAAGTACTGACGCACACAGTAAAACAGATTAGTGTGAGGAATTGGATCAGGGAAAATAAATCAGAGAACAGCTCTAAAAGCAGCTCTCTCGCATTCTCCGATATTTCGGACTCAGTATTTGGGCTCTGTGGTGAAGAGGACAGAACTATGTCTTGCTACATTGAACATTTTACCACATTACGATTTCCATGGCCACTTAAACTCCTAGTTGTGCATTATTTTGATTTGTGCTCCATTTAATCTAATCTTTTGTCGCGACTTGAAGCAGCACTTACAAATCTATGAGGCAGGGAAATGTGCGATGCCTAATTCCAAGTTCTGTATGTAAACAATATAAGAATGGGTGCATATTCAAAGTGACATCTCAGAACTGTCCATAACTGACTGGGTTCAAGCGAGTGTTTGAAGTAGAGCTGTTGTGTATTCATGATAACCATGATATTTGAAAGGAAACACTGATATTGTGTTAATAGCACACATATAGCTTAATCGCGTGAATAATCCAGCGAAGACGTTTTTCACTAGTAACTGAGTAGTTTTTCTTTGTGTACACTTATTTTTTACAGTTATGATCACAGACTCTCTCCACCTCCCTACACCCGTACGTTGAAGGTAATTTATTCACCAAAGACAGACGGAACACACAGTAAACAAAGTTAAAGACAGAGTTGATGGCTAGCGTACTTTTCAGATTTCTGTCGATATCCCCATATTGTTATTGTGAATTTGTTTGGCCGTGATAACCATGCAATGAAAATCTGATATCGTGCCAGCCCTAGTTCTTATCTTATTTTTGGCTGACAGAAAAATGTGACAACACTTATCAGTTAAAGCGGCGACTGAGCAGAGGGTGAGAGGTGCAGTGAGGTCAAAGATTTGCAGGTTAATCAAATAACCGAAATCAGAAAAGTATTTGTTGCTAAAGTAGCGATGAAAATTTAACAGAATTTCTTTAATGGATATTTGGGGCTTTTTTACATCAGAAAACTGTTTTGGCAAGCACTGACATGATCTACTATTTGTTTGATGCAGAATCAGTGTAGGCTACATTCAAAGTTAAAAGGACACCAAGTTACTTGAATGATACCAAACTAAGTTACACAAAATCATTTTATTTTAATTGCGGCACTCCCATTAGTCGCTATTCTAACTAGCTCAACAAAATTCAACACAAATTAAGGCTACTAAAGGGCTCAAATGTAATAAGATTGGATGTGTAGAATGTCTTTTTGTACTTTTTATATCAAAATTACTTTTATCTAAATTAAAAAGATACTTTTTGATGGATCTGTGCCCATTTCTGATTGTTGACATTTTTATTTTTTTTATTTCTTAACGGTGATTAATCAGTTGATCAGTTAATGATAAATGATTAATCATGAGTCAGTTAATGATGAATCATTAATCAGTTAATGATTAATCTGTTAATGATTAATGATTAACATCCCTAAATAAACCAAAGAATAGCAAAAGTAGCTTGAAGATGGAACTGGAATAACTGTGGAAAATCTACACTGCAAAAAAAAAAAAGAAACTGCTGATGGAAGAGGCAAAGACGGTGAAGAGGGAGAGTGATAGACACCGATTTAAAACAAGTGTAAACAGATGGAGAGCGCTCCAGTGTTGCACTTAGTCTGTTCCCCCGTTGATATGAGTTTCCTCTGAGCAGCCCCCAGACCTGAGATGCTTCAAAACTGGCATTCTTTCTACTAGATCAGTAAAAAATAAAACCTGCCAACTTATTTATCCATCCAGCTGGTTTACTGTTTTATACACTAGCCAGGCCAATAGAAAAAAACACTTAGATTGGGGTTAATGTAAAAGTTCTGTGAAAATAGTCTGTTTCCACTTTGAAAAAATGTTTTTTATTCTAATACAATAAACCAAATGTTCTATGCAAATCAGATGCCTCAGTATATTTTTTAAAGAATGTTTCAGCTTACAGGAAACCACACAGCGACAGGTAGTGATATATTCTTTTCACTTTCTTTGTCCACATCATCATAAATAAATGTTCTTTATTATGTTAAAGGAAACTCTGCTGGAAAAACCAGCAGAGTTTCCTTTAACATAATAAAGAACATTTCACCAAGAACACTTTCTCCTTTATGCGATGTATCAGACTACTGATTTATAATCTGGTAACTTTGGGCATATTAAGCAGCAAAAACATGCTCTGATCCCTCTTACCGTCCTTGTACCTGCAGCACCAGGTTACAGCCGTAGGAGTCCAGGTGGCATGGCGTGTTGGCCCCCTCGGCGCCGATCCATAAGGTGCTCTCCCTCCCATTACGTCCCTCAAAACCAAAGTCGGACCACTTTACACCCTGCAGCACACACACACACACCCACACACACAAAATGATGGGAAAAAATTAATAAAGTCAGACTTTTGAATTACATGTCGCCGTTCGTTTTGTCCGTGATAATGAAATGACACGGAGACTCACATTGTCATAACTGTCACAACTCACGGATGACAGACGGCCACCTCATCAGCTGCTTTGACAGGACCTATTATGAGTGACCAATGGAGGTGTCAGTGTAGAGTAACAAGGCTACAGTATTTGTCATCTTTCAAGGAAAACTGGTCTGTCAATCATGTCCATGTCAGAGCACAAAGGTGTAGCAATCACCAGCAACCTGAATAATGGAGTCATTACCATATATGCAGGCAGCTGTAAATGACAGACTGGCCAATCTAGCCTTCAGGCAGCCCTTTCCTTAGCACCATTTATCCTGTGAAAAGCCCATCTCAGCCTGTCTCAAAGGCATGAAAGTCAGCGAGTAATAATTGCAGGTGGATGCCCAATAAAAATATATCATGAGATAAAAATGAAATGAATGGGAGGCAGTGGCTGGAGAAAAGATGACACTTTTATGTCTTTACCTACCGCAGGACAAGAATAGTCGCTTGCATAAATTCATTACCTGCAAAAGCATCACAATTTTAATTGAAAATGTCCAAACAAGGAAAAGAAAATATAAGAAATATAAACTGGCATTCTGAAAAGAATGAGACTAGAAGGGAATATTTTGGCTTTTTCAATATGTTTTTCTCTTTTCCTTTAATGTTTAATTTGTTGATAAGCCGACGCTCCTGCAACAATATTAGGTGGCAAACGTATGAAAAATCTTTTTTTAATGAATTTTAACAAGCCAGTTTCTAACTGTCAACATATTCATTGACAAAACTTTGAAAAACAGGCTTTGAAAGTACCAGTGTGCAGGATCACTGAGAGAAATGGGAGATAATATTCCTAATTCTGTTTTCATTAGTGTATAATCACCTGAAACTAAGAATCGCTGTGTTTTTGTTACTTTAGAATAAGTCTTTGACATCTAAAGAGTTAGCAGCCCTCTCTACCCTGGAGTCCACCATGTTGCACAGCCATGTCTCGACAATAGTCCAAAGTGGACAAACCAAACACCTGATCAAGAGTTGCGGTGATAAGTTGCAGGTTTTTGTGACGTCATGTTCTGTTGTTATGGGGACGCTGGTCCTATGAGTGATTGTTTGTCCGCACTGATTTTTTTAAAAATTTTTGTGGCATAGACACCTTTATTAGCAGTAGACAGAGAGGAAACATGGGAGAGAGAGGGGGAGGCGACATGCAGCAAAGGACCCCCGGCCGGAATCGAACCGGGGTCGGCTGCGTCTTTATGGCATGCGCGCCAACCACTCGACCACCTGCGCGCCGAACATTTTTACTTTCAATAAACAAGCAGGATACAAGGCTTATCATTACAGTGGGTAACTTTAAACTGGTGCACAAGACCAAAGGACAGAATCGAAAAGAAAAATGTAGTAACACATAGAAATCTCAGTGTTGCCCACGGGTCGAGCATTTAACCAAACTACAGTGCCGGCACTATTGTCCACATTGTCTTTTGCTTTGGTGCTGTTTGTTCATGGTGATTTACAGCTTATTCACTTCACGAAAGGGAAATCATAATGTTCCAGGATACAATGAGAGAGAGTAGTGTGTTTCCACTTTGTGACAACAGTTTGGGGAAGTCTCTCTCTCATGTGTCACAAAACATTTATTTTCTCTGTTTAGTGTAGAGAAACTTGATCTAGTCTGCACAAAGCTCCGACCTCCACCCCATCCAACACCTTTAGTTTGAACCAGAACACCAACTAATGCTCTTTAGGCTGAACCAGTGTAGATTTGTGTGTCATGTTCAGGAGTCTTCATACTTTTGGCCATGTATTACATCTTTCAACAGCCTCTACTTTATCAAAAAAAAATACTGCTTAGTATAACTCATTTATACAACCTGGGATTGCCTTCAGTTGTCAAACTTTCTTCATCACACAGCCTAAATTTCAGTTTCATAAGTTTCATCATGCCGACAGGGTAACTATAAACGCAGTAATACCTGCCAGGTTAAACAAAAGGTTTGCTTGACCTGAATCTGTCTGATGTTCATTAAAAACTCATAAAAGGCTGCTGTAACTTTTGCATCATCAATCTATGTATAAAACTTGTGTTATTTTAAGTGCAAGAATGTGTGTTGGATTTCATCAGGGTTTTTTGACCAGGAAGCATTCTGATATCCTATAATGTGTACAGATTACCTCGAACATGGAAGGCTGGTGTTGAAACAACATGGCGATGTATTTGTAGTCAGCGTAGGCCCAATACTCTGACCTCGGGTATTCAGAAAAAGGTCCTTCATCTGTCCCAGCCTGGTCCTGGGTCCAGCTAACAAAGTGGGCCAGTGTGGCTTCCACATAAGGACACTGAGTTTCAAACAGCGGCACTATGGGTGAATAGCAAGAAAGGGAACAGGAAGGAGAGTAATCACTGGAAAATTGTTATGAAGTTTCAGTAAAACAATTCAACTGATCTATGCTAAAAGAAAAACGATCCATACAGCAGAATCATAGCACTATGCATCATCACAGGGGCATGAAATTTTGTTTTACCCACTTTTATGAGAAAAATAAATCACAGTTGTAGTCATTTACTGGCTTTTGTTTTAGTAAACAAAGTGTGTCTACGGTTGACTGACGCCATTTATAATCCATCATGAGCAATGTCCTCCTGTCAGCTGTAACAGCTGAAAAAGATGATTTAGAAATCTAATTAGCTCGTGTTTATCGGAGGACTTGCTCTCGGTTATTCATCACAGGAGGAGTCATTACTGTAGCCGTTTTAGAGCCACATAGAGGGCAAAATTCCCTCTCACAGACAAAAACCCACTAGGTTGTTTTTTTTTCCTGCGTTTTTTTCAGCTTCCATCACTTCATTAGGTCCTGATAACTACAGGCCAGGAGAATGAACCACAACTAAAGACTGCAGGCATTATCATGGGATAACTGAAAACTGGGGGCCAGTAGAGAACTGTCACAGGAGGCTCTGCGCATTGATGTGATCCGGAACACGCAAAGAGAAACAGTTATTCATTTATTGGTACTGATACCTTTTCATCATTTATAGCTGGACATTTAGAGTGGAAATGATAACTGCATTGCCTATAGTGTGTTTTTTCAGTGTGCTTTGTCCAGACAGATTTGGCATTTTATCTTGGAGTGGATTTAATTCGGATTAAGAGAACCACGGTCTCCTCAATCATGTCTGTCTGGGGAAACATTTCATGTATTAAAGTGAGGTTTAGTAATTCATTTTAGAAGCTTTATGTTATTTTTGTAGAAAATCATTTAGCATCCCGACAGCAAACAATAAATCAAATGCTCTGACAACTACAAGAAAAATATCCAGTGTCTGTGGCTGTCGCCAGTCTTTACAAAGCCCAATCATTTCAAACAGTCCAAATGAAATGATTGGATGGTCTACCTGCCGACCAGCGTGCACTCTACTTGAATCTTCCACAAGGCCAGGCAACAGACAGGAGCCCCCTTTGGCTGACCAAAAAATTAAATTCACTCACTATCTCCTCACTCCCATGCTGATGGAAAGTCGGGAGAAGTTTTGTAGTCCACAAGACAATTCTTTCTGGAGCTTCACAGCAAACCAGTGTTGCAGCATTCTTCAGAGGCCACAGGAACCAAAATGCATTTGAAAAGACAATATTTAAATACCATTTTAAAATCAGAACTCTTTACTGTAATTGCAAAGCAATTGAAAAAGTAGTCTGGGTACACAAGCTGGACCATACATCGAGGCTGTAAATAACGTCTCTTTAGATCAATTTGGGATCTCAGGGCTTCTGGAGACTTTGATTATGCTGGGCTAGATATATGGAGTAATTTTAAAAACAAGTCCACAGCTATTTCAGTTGTTTAGGTGAATGCTCCAACATGGTTTTACTGTGAAGCTCCAGAAATGTTTTGTGGAGTACAAAACTTCCCCTGACTTTCCATCAGCATGGGGGAGGAGATGATGACTGAGTTTTTAATTTAATGGTTAACTGCTCCTTTAAGTGTCATGTAAAAGAATAATTGCTGGGCTAGTATATGCTAACGGTGAGATCAGACCAAACAGGAGTGATTGGTAGCGAGCCTAAAGTGGATCTTTTCAGGCCACATGAGTCCAAATTCATTCTGCACATTCAATCCAGGTGATTAATTACACAGGAATGGCTTCAACACAGATCTGTCTGAATTAATCTTCTGTTCTTACTGTTTGTCTCCTCTTTTCTTCCAAGTCTGAATCGGATGAGTTTGTCACTGAGGCAGTCAGACAGGTGCTCAGCAGTCCAGTGGAGGACAGGCCAGCCACAGGTCATGTTCATGAAGACTGCAGGCTGCTGCAGATCAGGAAGAATCCTCTGGATCTCCTCTGGGCTGAAGGGTTTAAAGGAGTCAGGGGCAGCCATGCTCTATAGTTCACGCTGGAAGGCTGATGGGCTGCAACACAGATAATGTGCATAAGATTAGTTGATAAACAACATGTATCATTACCCTTTATCCATTATTCACAGAGATACACCACAGTCCCTGGACTAAGATGTGTCTTCTGTATGATAAAGATTAGATTTGTATGCATGCTGTACAAAATGGGAGATTTTTTGTGTCTCTCTACAGCTCTTTGTTTCTGTCTCAATGCCTTGTCATTCCAAAAACAAACAAAAAACCACACCATTACACCATTACTAATTAATGCAATCACTCAGAAAGCTGGAGTGCATTTGGGGAGAAGAGGAAACTGAAGGGAACCATTTATTTCTTAAATGGGTTTGTACTACCTGCACCATAAAGGGGTATCAGAACTTCAGACAGCTATTTACATTTATGGGTCATTGGAGATCAGTTTTTGTAGTAACACCAAAATCCAAAACCATGGCCATTTGCTGCTGTAACAGCCTCTGCTCTTCTGGGGAGCCCTGAGATCAGCTCCCATTCATTAGCAAAAGCATTAGTGAGGTTGGTCACTGATGTCACTTGTTTCAGTTCACTTCAAAGATGTGAAATGGGGCTAACATCAAACCTGTGAAAAAATACAGTGTCTCTCACAGAAAATAGCCTCATTAACTAGAGGTGCACTGATACGAGACTTTTGGGGCCTAAGCTGATATTTGGGTATTAAAAATTCTGATATTGACATATCGGCTTATTTTCTTATATATATGTATAAACATAATTTATGCAAAGATCCCTCAAACATTGAACAGTTGTGACAGTTATGTAACAGAGACAGGAACACAGACTTTTACAGTTCAACATTAAACTTTACTGTCCAAAAAGACATCATTATAGCGGAAAATAATATCCGTGTCAAACATAAGTTCATGATACGGGCACGTTTTGTTAATCAAGATAATCTTCACAGACGAACACCACTTTGAAGCGTAAAATACATCTCTAGCGGTAAAAAGCTAATGTTACTATGAACGGACTACATCACGGTCACATGACATAAACGTCACCAGCACTTAACGTCTTACTACACAAGATATTTATAACCGTGGGACGTTTAAAGATGAATTGTATGTCGTAGAACAAAACGTGTAAATATCATACCTTACTTATGACATAAAACTGAAAAGCCATTTGAAAGACTCACAGACTTTGAGACGAGGGAACCTGATGCGCAAGAATGCTAAGGCTTTCCAGGTTTTAGGGCTCATCTCTACAGCACTCTGTTGCTACTGACCTGGAGTTTGTAGTTATGACAGCAGTGTTGCGTTCAGAAACTGTTGGGGGCAGGAAACAGACGCTTCCTTATTTCCCAACGTGTTTGTACTATAATATATACCCTGCCATATAACAAAAAAAAGGATCAGAACTTCAGACAGATATATTGAGCAAATGAACAGACGTAGACTGCACTGATTCTATCATGTCTAAATGAACGTTACGTTAGCTAACATTAGCTTCCCGGAGAAATAGAGGGGCTAACAGCGGACTCACCTTTCACTAACGTTACACGTGCTGCTGAGTTTCGAGCGGAAGTAAACAAACCTCACGTGACAGCAAACGGTTTCATTTTACATCTGGACCAGCCCACTGTGAATCTACTCCATTGCGGCTCTACACCCAATGCAACAGCCCCACTCAAGCTAATGCTCCTAGCGAGCCGGAATGGCGGCCGATCGACCACAGTGTCCTCTGTAGTAGACATTTCCGTTCGGGCATGCGCAGTAAAGTTACGTGTCAGAGAAAGAAGCTATCGGCTGTTTTTGTTTTTGTGATCGAGTGAAGCCCGGCGAGACGTCCATTTCCCGCTGCTGTACCACCCTTTCAACCGGGATTTTGACTGAACTGACGAACAGAGAGATACTATGGGTGCCCGTCCGAGCACCGAGGCCGAAAGGGAGCCGCTTCTCACCCCCTCTCACGCGGAGACAAACAGTAACCCAGTAAACAGCAGGGTGTACGGCAGAAGATGGCTGGTTCTGACCCTGTTCTCCCTGCTGGGACTGATGCAGGGGATGGTGTGGAACTTCTGGGGTCCCATCCAGAACTCGGCCGTTCGCGCCTACGGATTCGCCAAGGCCGACATCGCGGTTCTGGTGCTGTGGGGTCCGGTGGGTTTCGTCCCCTGGCTGCTGTTTATGTGGTTAATGGACAAAAAAGGTGAGCTGGTCTAATTTGGTACACTGTGTCCTACATTAAAGTCACGGTGTTTAAGTCCTCGTTTCACCCCCTAAACATGTGTGAGGGTGTTATCTACTTGAGTTAATTACAAACTCATGATATACTGATAACTGTGATGGAGAACTCACTCAACAAATCTGTTGTGTTACGGGACTTCCCACCCGTGACAGATTTATCTGCATACAGTCAGATTAACGTGGTGATGTCCGATGTCACACTGTGTTCTGTTTATCTCTGTGGCTCTGTGACTTCAGCAGAGATTCAGCAATAGCTGTGGTCCCTGGTGGTCACGTGATGTATCATGTTGTTATAGAAAATGGTGCGCCCCCCCACAGCAGGCAGACTCTCACAGGCATACACGTAATTGGTGAGATGTAACAAAGTACATTTACTCCAGTGCAAATCTGAGGCACTTGAGTCATTTCTTTTCATGACACTTCTACTTCTGCTACATTTCAGAAGGAAGTATTGTACTTTTAACCTTCAGTTGCTTGACAGAGTTAGTCAGTTAAGTCTAGTTACCTTATACATGACTTCCTACATTGGCAAAGAGCATATATAGTATGAACTTTTGTGATACTACGTTTGCCAGTATATATACGACCAGTTCAAATGACTGGCCAATCAGTTAATTGATTGAGAAAATGTATTGACAGCTTTATTTTTTTAATGTATAATCCTCCAAGTCATTTTTCATGTAAAAGATTTATGATTGCTCCTCAAATGCAACGTTTTGCTGCTATTCCCTTTCATTATTTTGATCAATTTAATCCATTTTAAATAATTTCACATTTTGTTAAATTGGTTAGATGGAACAGAATTGCAAATATGTGACTTGGACTTCTGGCTATTTTCAGAGGTTTTACAAACCAAACAATCAGTTAAATTAATGGAAAGCATAATCAGTAGATTAATCCATCATGAAAATAATCATTAGTGTAGTTTACAAAATAATTCAAAGTAGCTCCTCCTCAACAAACTTAAACAGTACAATCTTAATTTGTGAGCAACTATGGCACTCAGTAGAGGGCATACCTCTGCTATGGCCCAACAGTCCAGTTGAAATCAATCGAGCCTACTCCAGTGTCAAACTCAGAAGCCTTATCACTCTAAATTTAACTGCTTCACGATAACTTAAGATCACCAGGTCTACGTTCTGCATTAAACTGTACTTACTCATGGATACCAGCCACCTAAATATACCTGTTTTTTCCATCAAGACCCAAGCCTTATTGACTTAGAAGTTAATGAAAATGTTGAAAACGGCCTATCTCACGATGTTAAAAAGAGAGAGAAAACTCCTTTTATCTCGATCAACACCAAAAGTTAATGGGGTCTGTTCTGGGCTGAGACTCATCCTCCATCCAATTTTCATGGAAATTAGTTTTGTAGTGTCTGTGTAATCCTGCCGACAAACCAACCAACAAATGGACACTAGTCTCCTTGGTGGAGGTAATCATAGTAATAACAGTCCCAGAGTGCTTATGTATATATATACTTTATATTAAATTGTTGGTGTCTCTGTTTCTGTTAATATCTGATAAACTAGTCACTTTTAACAAACCTAGAGTCTGAGGTTCACACCATTATTTCTCCTCCTAAAGGAAGGCACCTGATCACAGGGAGGACAGTAGCTATGTGCTGATATCAAAACTCTTTTTTTTTTTAAACAAAACCGAATGCAGAAAAATTTCAAATTAAAAATGAATGCATTCATTTTTAATTACCTTCCCAGTAGGTTGATTGTTTAAATTCAATGAATAATGAAACATAGTAGAGATAAAAATTATGTTCAACTATAAGATAGCCTGCCTCTATTTACATATCTTTTTTCACCTTTAATTTGAGGGATCACCATCCCTAATATTGGCATCCGCTCCAAAAATCTGGTATCGGTTGAGCTCAACTTGGAGCAGCAAATGTTTGGTAGTTTTTCATGATCACTTACTTAAACAATAAAACGCCGAACAGAATTGATCAGTTGTTGAATAGGATGATTGTCGACACTTGGTTCTACTTTAAATTCTTTTTACAATTAATACTTTCCTTTAAGTGCAGATTTGGCAGTTGTGTTAATTGAAATGATTGTTGAAAATGTTGGCAGTAAAAACAATGGGTTGATAACTCTCACTTTTTTAAATGAGCATAACCCCATGCCAAAGTGTTTTCCAGTGTCTAATGTCCAGCATCAGAGTTGGACGCATGTGAGAGTTAAAAGTGCTGATGTAGGATAAGAAACTCCTAAATGGCCTTTAACTTTCTTTCTTAATTTGCACTGTTCTTGAAACCACAGAGCATTTATTGAAGTGCTCTTGACTTCAGCTGCTGAGTCAGAGCACACTCCACCTAACCAGTTCCTCTACATCACCTGACTGACACGAAGTAGTTTGTGCCCCGGCTGGACTGTCAGATGACAAAGACAGTAACAACGCCATAACAACATCACAGTAACCAGGCTGCTGATGAATTAAAGACCGCAGGCAAAGTCTGTCCCAATAAATTACACAACTCGTCTTGTGATCCTGATTCATCAGTAATTACATGACGTTTTTCTGGATGTTTTGTGTGCCTAACTTAAACGTCATATCTGCTGCTTTCAGTGAGCAGTAGAAACTTCTTACTGACAAGACTTAGTAAAGTGACATAATCCAGCTGTAGATTGCCCTCGTACTTAAGTTAATGCTCAACTTTAGACCGGTCTTGCAGCTAATTCTGCCCCGAGTCACATATCGAATTAGAGCGGCTCATTCAGCACTCACAAATTGTGTTAAGCCACAGGGTGAGCAACATAACATCCAGAGGTTTCAACAGGCTTAGACTGTCATCTGTGTATGATACACACACTCCCTCTCTCACACACACACACTCACTGGCTCTGCTCCAAGTTGCCAGAGGGGAAAATGTTTGGCATCCCTCTGGGAGCTCCCCTCCCCACAGGTAGAGACTGTTAACGATCAACAACGCAGAGCTGCCATCCAAGGGCTGCAGTCTTAACATCGAGTCATATGTGATGTATTCATGGAGTAGTTAACCTACATAATGTGCTCGGTGTATGGAATACATTAATGCTGAAGTTACAGATTGTGTCAGAGGGAGCTAACCCACCCATTTAAATGTGAGTTTGTAAAGCTTGTGAGTCCTGCTTGCAGCGGCTGGCCTTCAGGGCCTCTCCAGAAAATAGGTTACTGACTTCCTGTGTCACTAAATACAAATGCAATGTTGTGTAAAACATAAACCAGCATACCTCCAAGAACATTATTATGAGATGATACTGCAGAAATAAAATTGGATTAACTGATTAAGATCTGTTCTCACTTGTAAGAATTGAATCTGCTGGGAGAAAACAATGAAAACAGAGAGAGAGAGCTGAAATGCTTTAGACACTTAATTTAAGATTTGACTGTATTGGTTTCTCTTTGGATATTAAAAAACAGATGCAGGGCTATTCCTGATAAACATTTTATTATGACTTATTTTTCTGTAAATTAGTTTGCAAAATGTCAGAGAGCCATGGATAAACGATTTGATTGTTTTGTTGGACCGACACACTTACAATGATATCAAACAAATAAGTATCAAATTCTCACTTATGACAAGAGAAAATTTGATACCTTTTGCGTTCTAAATGACGGTATGTAAATTCTGCTGCTAGGGGTCTTTCAATCAAAACAATCAAAACATAATCCCTAATGAGTTATCGTAGGGAATCTGACAAATTGTTATAATTTGATTGCTTTCTGGTTGATCTACAAATGGAAGGACAATGGATATTGAAAATCTGGAGTAACATTGAGCTGTATTTTTAAGGTAAAATCACACATTTGCTAACCTATTAACTATCATTAGGAAACAGCTAACATTAGCATATGATAGCTTCCTAGCTTACATTACAGTTTGGTAGCAATTACACAACACAACAGGAAAGGTGTAAATTAGTGATTAAAACATCAATGCACAACTTGGACTTGGTGTTTTACTTTAAAATATGGCCTGAGGTCCCTCCAGATATCACTTTCCGTACTCTGCTCAGTTGCTCTCAATCAGGAAGTGGTGAAATGAATAAAGTTTGTCAGATTTTTTACATATACATTACTTGTAACCTTGAACACAGCCGTATACATTCGAGTGTAGCATCAGAGGAAAATGGCCTCTGTATGATTATAGACTATAGTTATTATTGTTAAACAACCACAATAGGCAATGAAGATATATTTTACACAACTCAGACATAGATGGTAACAGACAACGTAATGTTTTAAAGATCTATTAATCTACGCTACATATGCCACTTCCACGCATCACCCGAAATCATCCCCTTTATTGTTTTAGACGTTTTAATTAGAGCCTGACCTGATGCCAATATTAGGGACATTTGGATATTGATAACAGCCGCCTATATATACAGATTTGTTTGCTTTACACTTTTTAGAAACAAGGCCTACAGTCACTGCCTCTTTCTCTCTATGGGAGAAATTTGGGGCAGTGTTGTGTGCCTCATTCAAGGTCACATTAACACTGGTTGAAAAGGGAGTGGGGTTAGGGTTAGGGTGCCCTACTCATTTACTTCTGCATGTAAGTTTCTCCAGTTGATCTAGAATCCAGCTGACAGTGTGCTTCCTGGCCCTGTAAGTCCTCTGCTGCTCCAGGCATTTTGAAAGAGGAACATCCAAGGCGTTTAAACAATGTGATCAAAGTCCTCAGTTGGCTTTCCCAACAAAGGCATCCATGACTCTGAAACCTAAATGTAGCGGTACAACTAATTCACTTGATTCTATCATAGTGTTATTATATTAGACAGTGATTATAGGGTCATCATGCTCCAATTCAAATTAACAATGAAACAAAGCTTTACCTAATTCGGCTCTGGCTGAAGCTGTGTTTGATTCAAGAAAGAAAGAGACAATTGACAGGAAACTAATATCCTGCTAATGGAGTTAATGACTTGTCTGTCCGTACGGGTTGCCACTGGTGACATGTCAATATTTGATGCAGCAGAAGGCAGCGTGGAGACAAATAGCTGACTGCATCTCCACTTTGATAGAGGAAACAGCCTGACAAACTCCTAACATGAACCATGAGGGTGTGTTGGCATTATGTCAGTGACAGCAGGATCAGCACAATTCCTCCTCTGCCCTGTTTGACTCATGTTAATTTGTATATACAGTATATCTTATTCACTACATTGTGCATTGATCTAGTCAAAACTTCAGCGAATGATAGCTCACATAAAAAAGTAGACAGGGAAGCAGATAACATTTCTTTAACCGGGCATCATGTGGGTGAAACGGAGAAGAGAAACTTCCAAGTAGACAGAGAAAGTCGCTTCGTCTGTTCTATTGCTGTCACACATGCGACGTTAAAGAAGGAACTGCGGGATTCCTGTTGACTTATTATTGACCACATACATTCCTACTTACCAGAAGGTTAAATGACAGAAACACCTCTCTGCAAAAAAGCAATGAAATTCTACAGGCCCAGAAACTACATCCTCAAAAAGAATAGTAAAGTCAAATCAACATCTGTATTATAGCTTCAACGAGAACTGAACATTACAACATTAATGAGCGGCGGATTTATTGGACAACTGCTGTTAGACTGCGACTTAGTGTAGATGCTTAGAAATGCAAAGGCAGCTGTGGCTCAGGGGTAGAGCCAGCATGTTGTTATTGGAAGGTCAATGATTCGATTTCTCAGCATGTCGAAGTGTCTTTGGGCAAGATGGTGAATCCCACACTGCTCCCGATGTGCTGGCTGGCACCTTGCATGGCAGCCACTGCTATCAGTGTATGAATTACTGTAAGTCGCTTTGGACAAAAGCTAAAATTCCCTAAATGTAAATGTAAAAATTGCCATCAGTTCAATATACTCAAAGTGTTTTGTTTCTTTTCTCTATATACATCATTGTAAGTTGAACCCCTTAAGGTTTGTGACTATTTTTTGCACAAAGCAAGCAGTTTGAGGAAAAACCTTAATCCCATGAACCGTACTTTTTTTTTTTTCGTTTTAAAGACTAATCACAAAGACATACTGAATAAGAATCAATCGTTTAACTATTTTCCCTTCCATCACCCTATCATGTGTCCTCCAGGTCTGCGGGCGTCCCTCCTCCTCTCTGGATTCCTCATGCTGCTGGGTGCAGTTCTAAGGAGCGTCCCACTGACAGACGAGCATCTCAGACGATGGTAAGACTCCTCTGTAAATGTTATGCCAGCAGATGGTTCGACGGGGCCAGTGTGATGAGGATCCTTTGAAAGGCTTTGGAAGGGAGGCAGCGAGTGACTCGTGATCTTCAGTGCACTCATAAGCCCTCCATAATTTACATAATTTGATTTATTAGGGAAACTTTTTCCATCAAACTGCCACAACCAATTCTGGAGCAGCTCTGTACATCAGTTTATTGGGGGAAAAAAAATGGAAAAAAAAAAAGAGATAAAGTTGGGGCTTCTCCTTGTTGAATGAGTTCACCATGATTTCTGATGTAGCTGACATGTTTAGTGGATTAGTGGATTAGTCAATTCACGGAAGATGAATCCACAGCTATTTTGATAATTGACTTTTATTTTTCAAGGAAAAATATCAAATATTCACTATTTTTTGCTTCTGTGAGGAATGTTATGATTTTATGCTCTTCTTCATCACATAATGATGAAGGTAAACTGAATATCTTTGTGTGTTGGACTGCTGCAACGCTGTTGAAAATGTCACCCAAGGCTCTGGGAAATATTAACAACAATCTCCAACTCCTTCTGACATTTTACTGGTGAAATGATTAATGATAATTGAGAAACAAATTGCCACATCAGCGGCTATTGAAAATAATCCTTTCATGCTCACGAAGATGATGATCTTATGTCTGTCACCAACACATTGAGTGATAATTATGTTCAACATATTAGTTGAGCATGCTAATATTTGCTAATTAGCTCTAAGCACAAAGTACAGCTGAGGCTGATGGGACTGTCATTAGTTTTGCAGTAGAGTGCCAAAAGAATGAATCTTATACAAGGACATTACATTAAGCCTGGACACAGTGTTGGAGGTGGAGCCCCGTTTATTCCTATGAAAGCTGCTCAGTGGCACATGAAGACAAAAAATCTTGCTTTCCTGTATATAGATTGACCATGATCGATCATGTTGTCACCAATAGAGCATGCATACTAGAGATCTCCGCCGACCAAGCTGGCTAACTTCCAGTTTAGCACCTAGTGTTAACTAGGAATGAATTATGAACTATGAATAGAGATAAAGTGATTTAATTTTGCAAGTCTTTCTAGACTAAATTTTACAGGATTATAGGAATGGACCAAATTCTTACAGTTGAATTAGTCATTTCACAGGGGTTGTGAAGCTCAAAACAATTATCCACCATTTCACAATGTTCACTAATGGGAAATGTTTTTTTGGGCCACCACTGAAAGTTGCCTGCGAAGCCCTGAGCTCTCCCTGAGGGCTTGGTCCTGACCCTGGACATAATTTAGCATTTTTGCGCTCCCTGTTATCTCATCTCAAAGTCAGTGGCTTATGTTGAATGGGTTTTCTGTTAAATGGCTGAAATACAGTCTGTGGTTAAGACAGTAACACTTGACAGATTTTCATGTTTTATTCTACAACCTAAACTACTGACCCCCCGTTTGAATTCTAAAGCATTACGTGTGTTAAAAACGGCAGTTGCTAACAAGTGTCTAAATGAGACTACAGAGGTTGTCGGGGACATTAAACATCATCATAGTGAACACGGAGACTCATCTACTCACTTGTCCGTCTTTACAGGCTGACTTTAGTTACGAACTATTCAAACTATTCTAACTATTCTTACTCTAACTTTACAGCTTGTACATCTGTTTATAGAAAACCTGTATAGTAATTGTGTAATAAGACGCCTAGTGGTGGTGACGTTTATGTCATGTGGCCGTGATGTGGTCTTTTTTATAGCCTAACATGAGCTTTTTACTGCTAGACATTTAATTTATACTATTTCTCATAAATATTTATTTGACATAGAGGTTATTTTTGTAATAATCCACAATCCAATTCAAAAATCCGACAGATGGAATGCGATGCATACTTCAGTTAGCTGCAAAATTATGCCATCCCTGCTGCTCTCTATTTGATCAAAAATCAAAGTATTGGGCAAATAAGATTTTGAAGAAAAGTGCTAAAGTTAAAGGTCCAGTGTGTAATCAACCAACCGAACACACCTCATCTCACCCTAATGTAGGAACATGGTGGACTCCTATGTAGAAATACAAGTTTCATTCTAAGGTAAAGAAAGCACATACATTTGTAGTTTATACCTGATATGAATATACACATATTCTGGCTGGCTGCTAGCATGATCGAAGCGTGAAGTCTCAGCAGCAGGACGAACCTCAGTACAACATGTCTTGTGAGGGAGTTATTCCATGTACCGCTATATTGATTCCAGTCGAGGTCCTTTCCCTTTCTTCAAAGTAGGGGCATGTAACTGAATACAAGGACAGTCAGGAAGTGTTTGACTACCAGAGAACAGGCTGCTGAAAGACAGCTCAATACTGTGTGCAGTCTATACTACTTTTTGATGTCCTTGCTGCCAGTTTCCCCCCTTATCAGACAGCAGGAAGACAGGCTATCACTGGAAAACATTCAAAAAAGAAAATCCTATTATTTTCAGTGTTTCATTTTCAGTTTTACTCATGAGCTCACTGTCCCTCTTTTAGAAAGTGCAAGAGCTCAGAGAAGGTCATTTTAATTATACTTTGCCTTTTGAAAATGTAATTTCATTGAATATTTCTGAGTGGTAATCTGTCTAATGATTCCTGCTGGGCTCCACAATGAGGCGGTATATCATAGAATATCAATACGTAGAGGGAATCCTGTTTCCACAGAATGAGCCACAGATCACCTTCCCTCCGTGGATTTGAGGATTTTAAAAGTAATTTTGTCCGCCGAAGAGCAAATAAATCAATTTTGTTTCTCTCTCTGTCATAAGAAATCCATTAGTGCAGTGAACGCTAATGGTACAGTGTGATACAGGCCAAATGTAAATGTATCAGGCAGAACAAGTGGTAGAATAACGATTCCCTTGTGACAGGGCATATGTTGAAAAATAGAATTTACAATTTGTTTGTTTACACCCTGAATGTATTGGCTCCCTGTGTGGTTGTAGCATTCTGTATTTGTGTCGTCCTCACAGCCCATACTGATAGCTTTACAGGCTCCTTCCACTGCCTTGAATCAAGAGCGGCGTCCTCTCATAGGAGCCTACCATTCCAAAATGTACTGTAGACTAAACATGTTTGGCACTTGTCTCATCTCAGGCTGTTAACCTTGTATTGATCAAAGTAGCACTGTTGCATAATGTGATCCTGGCTGTGTTTTACAGTGGCAACTTTTCCAGGTCACACAGGACAAGGGTCTTCTGGAGGTTCTTACTATAAAGGGGAAGTGAAATTAAAATGGAAAGAAAGCTGCAGTTACACAAGAAACGTCTTGTTTGGATACGCTCAGTGCAGGACTGTTAGTGGGTAAACTGACAAAAGCTGCGTTTTCACCAGAGTATTGACGGTATATTAACCTTTGATCCCGTCCCTAGCCCATAATGATCTGTTTTGCATTCCAGTGCGGACAGGACTCTTAAATGTAGGTTAGGTTGTTACTGGCCGGACCTCGAGGGTGAACCGCTTTCACTGTGGAGAGGAGGCTGGTCTCATCTCTTGAGGAGCTCCTGCGTTTATTAAGGGATAAACTGTGACCTGTAATCTACATTACAGCTAGAGTGACATAATATAAAAAAAAAACAAAACGATACACTTCAGGAAGGTTTCAGTTGGAACTGGATGTGTGTATGGAAGATTTCAGTGTCTTGGACAAATGAGTGAAATTCCAGTCGAATATTTTTTAATCGAGCTTAAAAACAATTCGAAGAGACCACTGATGTTGTGCACCACCAAACCAATGCATCGCTGTTTGACCAGCTGAGAATGAGCCTCAACAGCAGAGGTGGATTTCATCGTTCGATGTCGAGATTCAGTTCCTATCGGTCAGTTCGGCAGGAAGAATCGTTCATATCGTTTGTTTGTTTGTTCGATCAGTCGCGTTTCTGGTACAACGTAGTTTAGCGGTGAATCATGTAATGCACAGTTCTCAGCTCCTCGTTCTCAAACGATCGTGCTAACGGTCAACATAACACTGTAGTTCAAGGCAAATACATAGCTGCTTCATGATTATGTGTACATTTAGACAACCAAACAGTGGATAATGTGCATATTCACCTTGACATTAAATTGACATGTATTGAAGGTAAGCCAAGGGTGACTGACCGACTGAACGAGAACGATGAGCTACGAACGAAATGAAATGTTTGTTTTTTTCATGGAAATGGTTGCTATGCTTTCCTGTTTCTCATTGGCTAAAATTCGACGACTGTGTCCGAGACTCAGCACACGATTGGCTGGCTCTCAGTCCTCTTCACCACTCTGATAACTAAACAGTGAACACAGCGACTAGTCTGTGAGAACAAAAGAACGAACGAGAGAGAAGTGAAACGTTGAATCAGGTCAGTTCGTTTGCGTTAAAGAGTCGTTCCTTCGAACTGTTTCGTTCGCAAATGAGCCATCTTTACTCAATAGTCTGCTTTGTTTCTCTAGAAAAGCTTACTGCACCTTTTAATAGAATTCATATTGTCCTCAGTAGTGTTTGTCAAAAGTATTGAATATTGATACATACTAATACTGGATATCTGAAATGGTTTCAGTACCCCTAATGTTGTGTCTGTGTTACACTGTGGTATCATATGGTTTTGAAAATAAATATTTTTTCAAGGTATCATATTCACGCTAGTGCTTGGCAGGAAATTATTTTGACTACAGATTCTGACCAGAGAGATTCAAGTATGTCCAAGTTGTCATTGTCGGATAACAGAAAACCCGTACCTTAGCTTTACTCGAAGCGTCTGTCCGGTACAAAAAACAGCATCAGTAAGTCTCACTGCTCCTAAATCAATCTAAACAACAGGATTTATCAGTTCTTGCTGGCAGTCGAGCTAAAATGCGCACAAAGTTAAAGGTATATAACCAGGGACAGATCTGTGCTGTTTTCCCATTGGATGGTAGGGACAACCTTTCACAGTGTTGACCTTCAGCTCTTTGGATTTGGTATTTAAAGTAGAAAACAAGATCGCACAGTGACGGATAAGATAACACAGCAAATGTTAGTTCTGACACAGTTGGGCCTGATTAGCATATTAAATGTAAAAGGTCAGAGTGTTTGAAGTTGTGTTTTAATGAATGACACAGTGGATTATCTCAGTGAAGTGCAGTCTGATAGATTGATGCAGCTACCTGTTTCACCAGTAGGTGCCACTCTTTGCTTTGCAGAAGTGGATGTGAAACATGATCAGACTGTGAGGGCTTTGTTTAGTGACCTGTGTTGCTGCTGTGTGTGCTGGCTCTCATAGAACATATATTTTGTTCCTATCAGAAGTATGGGCTCAGATGATGGAGACGGGGGAGAGACCTGACAAAACAGCTCAAGTCGAGCCGGCTCCAGACTTTTTAATGTGCGGAGTTCAAGGGCATTGAGAAAGCGATCAAACACACCATTTGAGTTTCCTGTTCCCCTGATCAGAAGACAAATGGCGACAGTTATCCAGGTAGAAGTTCCCCTGACAGGCCCCAGCAGAGCTTGTGTTTGTTGTGTTTGAGCTTTTTCATGTTTGATAGGTGATTACTCCGTTTTCCTTTTAAGATATCCTCTCGAGGAAGTGAACGCCTCTTTGTTTCGAGTTTTTAAGATCCCTTTCAGGTAATCAAAGGCAGTCGTGAATTTGTGAGCAGTGGAAGTTTCTCTCTTTTATAACAAGAATCTTGTGTGTGTAGCTGCTAAAGTCACGCTGGCAAAAGAACTGGGCGTTTTGTGTTGTTTGGTGAGTTCAGGAGAGGAAAGGCAGCGCTGATTGAGTGGTCACTGATTACGCCTTGTTGTGATCAGGGCTGCTCTCAAATCAAAGCCATAACATTTTACCCTTCTCATTCTCTCCTGTCTCTCTCTCCGTCTGTCTCTCTTATACATTTAAATAAAGACCAGCTGTGTGATTAGTAAGTGCCAATCAGGTAGATCTTAGTCTCACTCAGACACCGTCTGATTGCCCATCGGAACACATTGTGGGTCCCGCAGCAGGCTGTCCTATTACTGTGACGATTGCTGTGGTGTCATTTTCAAGATACAATTGGCCTGGCCTTTTTGTGATGGCAGAACTGGCCCCTCAGAAGCAGTGAGAGGATTTCACCACAGCGCTGGCTTCTTTGTCTCCTTCTCGATCAGTTTCCGCCTGACAGGGTTCATCAATACTGATTAACTTAATCATCGCGTTGAAAAAAGCGGCACCCCGCCACAGTGCAGCTGCCCCATGTGACCGCTCATCCCCACATTGCTCACCATCCGTCCTCATCAGCTGTCACATTAAAGCCAATTTTCTTGGTCACATCCATCCTGAGAGCATACAGTACGGCCTGGGTACTTAGCTTCAACAGTTTCAAAGTTCCTACCAAACTTTGTAACACAAAGTTTTGCAGGCTGTGAAGAGCTGAAAGATGTCATGTGCACTGACAGAGGGACAATGTTATCATTTAGGTTTTTGCTGAAAAACAAATGAGTTGTATTGAAAAAATGAATGATATCTGGGGTTAAGGATTTAACACTAGGTCACAGCGTGCAGCATTTAGTGGCAACTACAGTGAGATTGCAGATTGCAACAAACAGATGGGCCCTTGCCTCATCATCCTCTACAGTGTGGCTTAAAATGTGAAACAATGCAAAAGCCCCCCTCTAGAGTCAGTGTTTGCTTTGTCTCTTCTTGGCTACTGTGGAAATATGGAGATGCAACATGAGGACCCACTCACTCTGCACATATTCACTATTCTCAGTTTCAGGTGATTATACACAGATGAAAACATCATTTTGAAATCAATATTATACCTCTGCCCCTTAATCCCAATAAGTCCTACACACTGCACCTTTAGTTTATGCTGCGTGTCTTTGTTGCGTTAATGACTAGTATTTGGACAAAGTGGATTTGAGTTTTGCGGGTGGAATAATGGTTGATGCTAATGAGAAGATACAGTACAGCAGGTGGATCAGTCTGGTATCTGGAGCCACCCCAGGCCTAAATGAGACTGTAATCACAGGGTGCGTTGCAAAACCTAACCAGCATATTTGTGCCAGTTGGTGATGGTTTCCAGTACATTTCAAGTCAGTACAGGAAACAGCGCATTCAGTGGCTCAGTGCAGAAAGTAAACAGAATAGCATGTGTTATCACCAGCATTGCAAATAATGCGAAAACAGTTTTCACATGACTGAAAAAAATATGTAGGAATCTACTGTACTGTAAACACACATAGTAGAAAATGAAATCAGTTCCAAGCTAGTTTAATATTCAACTTGTCATTTCAGTCTTTTTTTAAACGACAATGACAAACTGTAATATGAGGATTTTTGCAGCTTTTCTCTGTCATTTATGACAGGAAATGAAGAGTTTTGTTTTTTGACTGTTGGTTGGACAGAATAAGCAATTTAAAGATGTAACTTTTGGGTTTCGAGGAACTGTGATGAGCATTTGTCATATTTCTTTAATTGATTAATGATGAAAATAATCAGTGGAATAATCGATAACGAAAATAATCATTAGCGCAGCCCTATTGTACTGTCTCAGCTTACACTTAAAAGCTGTGAAAAGGTTGGAATTTGTGGCATGGCCAAGCTGTAGAGCAGTGGATCAGGTGACGTCGGACAATCAAGAGCTAATGATTCAGATGTTAACCTCTTGATAATGTCCTCGCATTCACATGTTGGAAGATGTTTTTGAGGACTCTAATGTGGACTGCGATGAACAGCGATCCTAGGAAAGCCTTTTGGATGAGAGATGAAACGTCTTCAACAAACTGAAACAAGTCCAGTTGCCGACGATACAGCACCTAGATTTACCATGACCTGGATGACTGAGCACCTTCATCAACATTTTATAATATAGTCCCTTTTTCAAGTCATATAGTGGCTGAAGACAAGTCAAAAGCATTTAAATGTGCGGTAACAAAATTAACACAATTTTAACATTGAATAAATTGCGACCTCATATCCGTGCTGTTAACATGTGTTACACTCTTTTTTTTAATTCAAAGGGTCTGGTTACTCTGATATTGGAATATTGTGGCATCTTAACATGATAACTCTTTGCCGTCTGTGGCATAAATAATTTAGTGGTATCTCCGTAAAACAAAAATATCCGGACAAATGAGGAAATAATGATTTACAGACTGAAATGAAAATGACAGGGTGAAACCCGGTGGAGGATATATTTGATCACATGTCTCCATCGTCTTCCATCAGTCATATTAAGATGGAGAAAAAAATAGCGCAGTGGCGATTGCAGCAGTGTCCTGACACTGGGTTCACCCATCTGCTGCTGAGGTGATTCACTTGGTACAGAAATGACAGAGAGGCTGGATGTGGAGGAGTCAAAGACATGCCCCGCTCCTCTGCGGGTGACCAGAGCAGCAGACAGAAGGTGATTAACTAGGTTTCTGTGTTCCGTTTGAATGTCATATCCCACATATGATCAGAGTGGGATATCAGTGCGTCAACATACTCGTAGATGCAGTAAAGACCAAGGCGCATGAAATAAAAGTGTACAGAGAGAGGGAGTGGGATGAATTGAAAGTATTTTAGGAGGTGCTGGCGTGTGGGCTGGGATGTGAGCAGGTCTGAGTCGTGGGAAGATGTAGGGTACACAAGTTATTCTCCAATCAGTCTGTAACCGACCGCCGCACTCTGTATTCTGTCATGACACATTTATGTATGAACTCCAGAGTCAATGGAGTGCCAAGTCATAAAGAGTTTGAGGCGAGAGAATTGTAAGCATACTGGAGAGTAAAACAAACTGGTGTACGCCAACTTTAAGTCTAAACATATTGCTTTCTGGTTTTTGCTGGGTTTTGGGCTTCAAAGCTTTTTTGGTACCAAATTAATTTTGTCTGTAGCACAGAGTGTCGAAAACTGCCAAGAACCAAGAGCTGGCATCAGATGTCTGCTCAGATTTACAACGTTGTTGGACTACATTTCATTTACTTGCACTTTTTGTTTTGTTTGTTTGTTTTTTGTAGACAAGCAGATTCTCCTAGGTTATTATATGTTGTATATGGTATCAATTTTATATCATAATGATACCAGCACCTTAATTTTGGTGTATCTACACTGTTACTATTTAAATATAGTTGTCTTCCTCACACAGGTTAATTTTCTGCGTGGTCATAATGATGGTTTGGCAAAGACACTGATGAATAGCAATGTTAGCAGTGTGTTTTGGGGGGTCACTCGTCTCACCCTACCCTATGATGGCCATTAAAATGACAAAAGGCCCTCTCTAGAGCCGGTGTTTGCTCTGTCTGTTCTAGGCTACTGTAGAAACATGACAGTGAAACATGGTGAAACCTGCTATCTCTGTTGATATAAAGCTCACTCTAAAGAATCATAAAAATTTTTTTCAGGTGATTATACACTGATGAAAACATGATGGTGAAGTGTATATTATGTTTAAATCCTAGACACTGGACCTTTAATCAATATTTCTTAATGATTGTATTTTATAAAATGTGGCAGGACTGATGTGTACACTTAATTTACTTCACTTACCTAATTGGTGATATGGGTCATCCAAATTGTTGTTTCCAAATGTTTAAAAGTGTTAAAGTTAACTTGATTAAACTTCCAAACCTCCAGGTTTGTCCTTCCAGCCTGCACTCACTTACGGTGAATAAGAATCAGCAGACGTTTAGCTGTCAAATTCACAACCTTAGCGCAAATATACACTGAATATTTTTACGTACCATAAACTCTTAATTAGCCCCAGATCCGTCCTTGTCCTCTGTCTTCCCCATCGTTTTCTCTCTCTGCCTCTCTTCTTCTCCCCGTCTCTCTGCTGAGCCATCTCGGACTGCTTTAAATGAATGGTGTCTTTCCTGAGCTCATAGACAATCAGCCGCGCGCTGTCTCAGGTGGCTGGCTGTATCACTCAGACAGTTCTGGAAGGGGGGGAAGGTGGTGAGGGGTCTGATGGCATCAGGGGACATCTCAGGCTACATCAGCCTCACACCGCGCAGTCTGAAGGTGCTCAAGTGAGACTGTACAGCAACTCACACTCTCTCAAGGGCAGCTTGTTGCCTACATCCTCAGAGATGATTAGGCCTTATTTCCATTACCCTGCCTGCCATTGTACCATCAGATATTTCTGACAAATATTTGATCATTTCATGTCTTTATGTGCTTATTTTTCATTATTAAATACAGTGATATGAGGCGCAGTCCTGCAGCCATGTTTGATTGTTTACAGTGGTCGACCCCTTACATTGTTTTTTTTTATAAACAGGATCCTCACAAAAGAAATGCTTGCAGGGTTCCAGACGCCCTGAATGACCTTGAATTGGATGATACACTTCTCCCAGTCACGTACGAGTCGTAGACGATGAAACAACTGACCACGATGTCTTTGAAAACAACTTTTGATCTTTCTTCAGTTTACTTTTTTTTCATTTACCGATCGATGCTTTTTGAAGGTCATTGCAGTTGAGCACAGCACAGAGTCAACCCTTTTCAGAGACAGACTCAACGTCATCACAGTAACTGCAAGCAACTGAGCTGAGAAAACTGGATTTGCCACATCTGTTGAACTGTCAGACATTGATTAGCCAGATTAAGTTTAATGTCTTGGGTGCCTGGTCTCACCGTTAGCATATGCTAGCGTAGTCATTATTCTTTGACATGAGACTGAAATTAGTCCCCGTGTTGTGGAAGATTAAGAGTGGGAACCCTGCATGTAGGGATGGAAATTGATAAGATGTTAATGATACCAATGCCATTATCATTAATTCTGCTTAGAGGTTCCGACTCAGTATTGATTCCCTTACTGATTCCTCATCAATTTTTGTGAAGCTCCTTGTCTTCTTCCTACAACTTTCCAGCACCATAGACACTTGAGTTCGATGTCGTTCATCACGGGATGATGATTCTTGATAATCTGATAGTCCCAGATGTTTATGCCTGCTGTCACATCACTTTCTCCCAGCGTGGTGTGTGATTTTATTTTGTGTGTGATTGATGTTGTTTCATGGCTTGATTTGAACCTATTTTTCTCCTGCTGTTTCTGTAACAGGTTTATACACGGAGGTCAGTTTCTGAACGGTTTAGCCGGCCCAACAATAATGAGCGCCGGACCCTACCTCTCCACTACATGGTTCGCCCCTGACCAGAGAGCCACTGCAACAGCCGTGGCCTCACTCTTCTCCTACCTGGGATCTGCTGCTTCATTCATAGTCGGACCTCTTGTTGTGCCAGCCCCCAATGACACCCTGACAGGAACCACGATGGCAGCAGCGGTTTCTGACAACTCCATCCGGGACAGGATCCAGCTGGTTATGTATGCAGGTACAAACAGCAAGCAAGAGCCTCTGAGGGCACGGAGGATCAATAGCACATCATTTCAACATCATGTCGGCGCTGTCAAGGGACATGAAAACACAATCAGGCGAAGGGATCCAGGAATTTTGCACCAACACCAAAAAAACCCCCCAATTATAATCTTCATAACCACCACTCTGAAAAATAGATTACTGGCACTGTTATGCTTTACTGATTCAGAAAATTAGAAGCATGCTGAAAAGAGAAACAAGCATGCTGTAATAGATTGAGCCTGCAGCTTTTGTTTTACCGAAAGGTAGTATTTTTATTACTTTCTAAAGGACAAAGCAGACACATTTTAAGACCCAAAAGTTCTGAAGGTCATCAGTAGAAAGGACAGGCGTACATCTTGTCTAGTAGACTGTTTCAGAGGACTTTACATGTCACAGTGACCTTTTTTTTTTTAATGTCAAATTAGTCTGACGGTCTTATCTATGGAAATGACACGTATGACTCTTTTATCTGTGTCGCTGTGCAGAGCTGGCTGTAATTGCTGTGCTTTTTGCGGCGGTCCTGCTCTACTTCCCGTCACGCCCACCGATGCCTCCCAGCGTGGCCGCTGCAAGCCAGAGACTCAGTTACAGAAGCAGCATCTGCAGACTTCTGAGGTAAAACCACACACACATACATGCTGACACACGTAGAGCATACACACACGAACAAGGTCATCTGAAAGACCAATACCATCTAACACCTTTGAAAACCATTCTTTTACTCCATTATTCAGTATGCCTAACTCGACGTGTCCTCGATTCGACTTGTGCATGGATGTGTTGAGCCGGTGATACCTTCAGTACTGCATGTGAATGTAGTTTCAGTTGCTGCTATGTTTTCCAACATCAGACTCAAAGAGAGCAGTCAAGAGTGTATTTCTGCAGCACCTCCAGTGCTCTCTAATCAGTCAGTCTACAAATCCATTAGGTCTAGTTTGCTTTCTTATTTTCTGATGCATTGCGCGTTTCTTGTCTCAGAAAGTTAAAGTGACAGAATCTCGCGCTGGAGAAGGATATAGAATCTTAATGAAGGGGTCCGTCACTCACCATCTGCTCGGGTTGTTATCAAAGAAACCCCAGCCTTCCCTCTAGATTAATTACTAAGCCATAATACTCTGGTCGCTGTTGGAAACCACATCATCCTCTACATCTTTACCATCAGGGTCACTCATCAATATATTCTCAGAACACCGCTGACGCATTTGCTTAGAGAGAAATGGTATATTATGAATGACTTCACTGATGTTTCATTAACTATTTCTTTCCCTTGGGCCTGTCAGTGCACGATCTGTACTGGCTGCCCTATCGACACCGTGCACGTTTAACTCTCAACGGAGGAGGGAGATGGCGAACTTGCATTGATTAAGACTTTGTAAAACAAATTTGAACTTCTTGATATTCTTCTGGATGAGTATACACCGATCAGCCTCGACATTAACACCACCCGTCACACTTTCAGTGCTTTGCCCTGAAATAATGCCAGCAGTAGTCGGGTTAAGTCAGGAATAACCACAGGAGAAAATCTTAACTTTTTGAAGATCACAGAGATGGTAGAGGAGGTTGAAGCCAGGAAGCATGTGTTTTTCATCGGACTATATAGTGAGTTGAGAAAACAAAGCCGAACAACTGCTACATGTTGTTTGTAAAGCTCATATAAAGTTCATCACAGGCTTGGACACACATACATTACGAGTACTTAACTACAATACCACTACATAAGCAGGGAAATCGCTTATATCAAATCTAGCCTTTACTAGCCTTTTATAACATAATTTCCACATCAAAGAAAGGCTACTTATTCATGGTTTTTGCTTAAGTCTTACTTATGACCAAAACTTCATTTTAAAAATGAAGCCCCTGATGTACCTTAACATGTAAGCCAACATATATACTCCATCATAAACCTCATCAGACTGCACCCAGATTCTGAATTAAAGGATATCTCGATGATTGATTAACCCTTCACTGTGGCTCTGCAACATCCCCATCACTTCCCACCAAACCAGTACATATTCTTCAGCATGTCCTGAGGAGCGAGTGCTGCAACTTCTGCCCAGCCTGTGGAGAGCTGAGGCCTGTGGTTGTGGCTAGGGATTAAAGGTTTGGAGAAGGGAGACAGAAAGCTGTAGCCGGGTAGTTGGCCTAGCTTTGTTGGCTACCGTAGGTCCCCTGCAGTAAGACATTTCTTCACTACAGTGCCATGTTTTCCACAGGCCTCTCACCAGCACAGAGAGGCTTAACCTGTAAAGAGCCCCCTCAGATACATGGCAGGGACCAAGCTGATAGCAACCTAATGCATAGTTTTGGACAGATGTACACAAACACAAACAGACTGGCCAACTTAACTAGGCCATTCAGCTGAGAGGGTTTCTGTTCCACTTGTGATAGGCAGCGTTCCAATCACCTGTTTGGGCAGCGTGTTGTATCCCAGTCCAGCAACATCACGCCTCAGAATTCGTCTGCAGGGACCTGACACAGAACAGGAAATGTGATGTATTAGTCTTGGTACTGATACAGGACGATGGACATGACGTTGTTAACATAGAGCCACAAATTCATGTTTTATATTCAAAGTTGATCATGTAGCCCTGGGGACCCATGGGAGAATTCTGAGAAAACTCTGCAGTTCTGTGCAGTCATTTTGGCCTCGATTAGCTCAGTGTTTTGGTTTTACATCAAGTCTCATTACATTGATCAGTCCTGCTTTCAGCAGTAGCATTGGGCTGATTTTAACTTAAACACCCTTATAAATCTGCTGTATGCTGCCTGCACAGCGCCTAACGTCAGAGTAACTGATTAGCCACAAAGAAAAGTCGAAAGGAGGCAGCGAAAGGAGTCAGATATTTCTCTCAGGTTTATCAGAACAACAGAAACGACTCCAGATGAATGCTGATGCTGTTCTGCAGCTACTGGTTGTTCAAAAAAGGCAGCTTTAAAACTTGACAGCATGTTTTGTGGATTTCTTGTGACCACAGATGGACATGGAACAATTAATGGAGCTTTTAGGTGTATTTTGATTAATTTTTTTATTTAAGAGTGTCTGTATTCATTTACCTGCCTTCTGTACATGCTGTATGCATTTTTTTGAGATTCACCACCAGCCTCAGAGACTGGTGAGAGTTTAGAGTTGCACCGATCAGACTTCTCTCTCCCAGTGGTACAGTCTGTCTTTATAAAACACAGAAATCAGTCAGCATTTTTGCACATCCAGTTCCCTCGCCTCAAAGCTTGTGAGTTTTTTATATTGGTTTTCAGTTAAATGTTTGAAATAATGTCTGTGGTTACCCCAGACTGAAGATATTTACACGGTTATGTGCAAGATGTTTAAACTAAATGGGAACATTTTGTGGCGTCCATGGTGACAGCAGGTGGTAGCCAGCTAGTCAGTCCATCTGCCTGATACCTGTCTATTGATGTATCTCTTCATCCATTTAGCTTGTCAGGGTCTGAGCACTGGCTAATGATCTTCAGCATGATGAGTGCTTCCAGCTGTTCACATCTGCTTCCACAGCAGCAGTCTAATTAGAAGCCTGAATGTCTCTGCACGTGGCGTAAAGTTGTCATTGTATTCCAGTCGCCGTGTGAGAAAATACTGAACAGCCCTGAGGCAGAGTATCGACGGCCCCTCCCTCCACACTCATGCTCACTTTAGCTTTGAAAGTTGTCATCTTGATGCATTGATCCCCAGCCGGGTCTGCCAAGGACAAATAGCACTTAGCTGATGATGCGGCCAGCTTTGAGACTTCTCCGGAAATATTTCATCACCAGCAGGAAAGGAAAGGGGAAAAAAAATGTCCCCTCTCTTACTCAGGAGCTAGCGTCTACTTGCTTACATCTGGGTATCTAAATAAGCTCTGTGCCGGGGAGGAAGGTGCATGGATATTGATTTCCTGCTGTTGTGGCAAGGTTAATGAAAGGGGTGCTGGGAGAAAAGCAGAGAGGGTGCTCCATCACAGGGCTTTTATGACTGTCCCTCCATAGTCTCCCCAAGGCCAAGTAGCTTCATACTGCTTAAGACACGACAGGCCTGCAGCGGGGAAACGGTCTGTGTTTGTTTTTCTGTGGGTTCAAAGCATTCTGCAAATGAAAGGGATTCATTGTGTGAAGTGCACTTGTGTCAGGAAAGGAAAGGGAATGGGTGTGCACATGTTTACAGCCACAGTGCTTCTGCTGTTCAGGTTACACATCTTCGGACACGCACCCGATCTCAAAGACTTTATCTGTCGGTGTGCTGGCCGTTTGAAGCCTAGCAGGGTTTCAGAAGGGCCCAAAGTGTTCTCCAGATGTCCCTGTGTGATACTGTTTATGATGCTGCCTGCATCAAAATAAAGGAGGCAGAGGGAGAATGAATGCAGGGGTTAAACAGCGTCCATAAACAAAGAGAGAAGAGCGGGAGAATCGCGTATGAATGCGCTGCCTGCGCGTCCAGCCCTGCCTCATTTGTCAGCCGCCCAGTGATTCTAATCATATTGTTAGGGTTGAGGAGGTGGCACTGATTTAAATCAGCATGCCACCTCATTGGGCGAAGGAGATTAGCACGGGTGTTCCGAGTGATTGTAATTGGGTTGTGTGTGATTGGAGGTGTGCCATATACCCTAAAGAGATGAGCTCTGATGGTGCATACATAACAAGGCATATGGAGGTGTCTCTATTCCCTGTTGTTCACAGCACACCGTGAGCTGATGACATATTAGCAGACAGCTCGTATCATGCCGGACTGCACGGTATTTGTGGCCTAAAGCGGTTCATCACAGCTGGGAGATCTCTTATTTGTACAGTTTCATATCAGTTGATAGCTGGATAGGCAGCCATCAGGTGATGATACGCTCAGTTTGTGTTGTAAAGATAAGCCCTTCTATCAACTGATTAAGCGACAGATTTGATAATTGATAGTCACTAATTACATGTTAAAGGTGAGCTCTGGTTTTAGCTTCTCAATAATGAGCTCTTGCTGCCTTAACATTTCTTTTGGTTTTAAACTGCTGGTCAGGTAAAACAAGCACTTTCACCTTGGGGTGTAGAGAATTGTGGCAGACATCTATTTGTTTTCAGGTAGTACATCCGTCTGGCCCATTTCCGTGAACACGTTTTCTCTAGAACGCCTCAGGAGAGTTACTTTAGATTTGGCACAAACATCCAATATGACTCAGGGATGAACTGATTAGAAGTTGGCGATCACTGATACCTCACAAAACAGCTTTTTGGGCCATTACTCATTACTCAACAGGACCAAAAAGAGAAAGGGATGGCATTTTATACCCAAAAGGTCAGAGGTCAGCTTCACTGTGACGTCACAATGCTCTGCGAAAATGTTCTGGCCATTACTCAACGCCGCAGCTCTGGTACAGCAACATGACCCGTGCACAGAGGCAGATAAACATGAACCAGTAATTCTAGTTGACTATTTTCTAGTTTAATAAGTAGGGGTGTGCCAAAATATCGATACAACGATATATCGCGATATTTCGTCTTGAGGTACGTTATCGATACACTGGTGTCAAATATCGATATTAAAAAATGTAAAAAAAAATATATATATATTATTAAATATTAAAAATCATATATATATATTTTTTTTTGGCCCACCACCACCACCCCTCTTCGGAGGACAGCTTTATCTTTATTCAAACAGATATACAACCAAATACAATTTTGAAAATGGTTTAATTAGCTCTGAAACCCACACATATAGATATTTAATGATAGCTGTAGTCAGTGTGTGTGTTAAGAAGAGACACTGAGCAATATACTCTTTGTTTACTTGGCTGTCATTCATGTGAAATTGATTGACAATGTTTTGTAATTCCTGTGAAATGGTTTCAGTGCAGTCAATAAATTCTGAATTTCTTCAGTGACACAGATATCGTGATGTATCGTGGATAAAATTTCTTGCAATATATCGATTATCGCAGAATCGCTGTATCATGATATTATCGTTATCGTGGGCAAAATATCGTGATAGTATCGTATCGCGAGGTACCTGGTGATACCCAGCCCTATTAATAAGTTATATAGTATAATCAATAGAAATATCTATAATTAAAAATAGTTGTAAGGAACAGAGCAATGGATCATTTTTGCACTAAGGAGAGCACCTAACCTTTTTCCCTTATTTTCGCTGTAATGTATGAAATGATAACCGGTGGTGAGGACTGTTCTGTCAAACAGCAGTGATCAATGGTATGTAACCCAGATCTAAAAATGTATATATGTGTATATATAGGGATGCACATTGGGAACTACCTTTAAAGGTGAATACCGCCACCTATTGTATCGGAGTGTGTAGATGCTGCACTCGATTAAAGTCAATTGAAGACATTTTGTTTTCATTATCAGACCAATAATTGAGCTTCCCATATACATCTTGCATCCCTACATTGAGCATCTTCTGTATTCTACATTTTAAATATGCCTGATACAGACAGAGGCAGCAGTAGTGGTAGTCTCTGTGGCTGTACTCTGTTGAGTTTCATAGGACTGTGTGATGTTTTAAATAATCATTTAAATCTGTAGCTTTTTAAGTGCATTGTTAAGTTTTTGGGTGCATGTTGACCACTGTGATACGTTTGAGCTTTATTCTGGCAGCTCTGGTCACTGTGCTCAAGTTGCTGCTTATCTCTCTGTTAGAGGTCGACCGATAGGACCTTTACCAAACTATTCCAGCGATCGATAGTTTCAATGGCTGGAATAGTTTGTCACCATTTTGCATGGAGGATGTGCTTAGATGTTTTCAGCTGAAGTGGACTCGAATGATGAGGATTGCCTAAGTCCTCTCGCTCTCCCTCTCCCTCATAATCTCAAGTAAACAAACTGATTACAGACAGGTAACGGCTGTACGTTAATGTTAGATAGGCAGCAGCCTTACACACACGACAGACTCTTAACTAATGTCATGTATTTCAATGGAGACTAAGAGAGATTAACATTACATCAAAGATATTTTTTCATACTGTAGGTCTCCACTCCATCTATATCTTTGCGGTCCCAGGGTAACATTTAACCTTCATCAGGTTATCTTGACCTGATGTTTTTATTAAACTTCATTGTAAGTGAAGTGGACAGTGTGTGAGAGTTGACAGTGTTACACTTAAAAAAAAAAGCTAAAAGCGCATTTAATATATTGTAATGTAAATGTTGTACCTGTCCAGCTTTTGCCAACAAACAAAAAAATCTGCATTTTGATTTTATATACATATGTTTTTGATATCGACCGATTAATCAGCTATGAGCTTTTCCTTCTCCAAACTAACATTATTATATCGGCCTTTAAAAATCCACTGTTGGTCGACCTCTACTCTCTGTTAATACGCTCCGCACAAAGATCGATCTTTACTGTGATAGTGCAAGGAAATGAACCAGAGCTGTGTGTCACATACTGGTGAAAAGACATGCGCCTCCACACACCAGTGAACACAAGGGGAAGGAGACGTTCCATTATGCTGCTTTCGCTGTTTGGTCCCAGGCCGGTGCTGTTAGGATGTAGGTTGTACCTGGAGGAGGCCTCATGCGCATCGTCTAATTGGTGACATTTTGTAGATTATAGATATGAAACCCTTCATGACTGTGTGGGGGAGTGTATCCTCTGATTAGAATCAAATGCTGACCAGTTATAGACCAGCATCTATAAATATCACATCGCCCTTTTGATGTAATGAGACACTTGAAAAATTCTACACGATGGAATCATTGATGGAGAGAAAACAGGATATCATTGAATGCCTCATCAAATTCAAATACAAGTCTGCCCATTTAGTTATTGATTTGAGCAAACTGCTGCATGTAATGACTGATGCACTGTGAGCTTTACATTGTCCCCATAATAATTGATTGAGTTATGTAAGAAGTAAAGACCACAGCAGTAGAGCCAAACTGAGAAATGATCTTAACCAACATACTGTAGGTAAGTGGGAGTAGAATACAAATAAACCAGAGGGTGACAACATTACCACCCACAGTCTTTTCACAGGACTTCATGTCAAGCATATAATTTAGGACATCATGACACATTATGCATCTAGTCTTGCATGGACACACCGGGTCAAAGAACTCATCCATATTCATATTTCAGCCAGACTCGACACACAAACAATTAGCTTGTAAGATGTTTTTTGTGAGTGCATTCTTGAATCCCTGATGTGTTTTTGTCCCCTTTAGTAACCTGCGGTTCCTGATGATAGCTCTGGCCTACGCAGTGCCCACAGGAGTGATTGCCGGCTGGGCCGGGGTCCTCGACATGGTCCTTACACCTGCCAAAGTCAGCCAGGTAGGCAGCAAACACACACACACACACACTCACACACGCACACGCACACGCACACGCACACACACACACACACAATCCTGCTTGTAGATGTGTGCAACTTCACAAACTCTCTTAGAGCCTGGATCAGACCTTGTACCAACATCCATCCTGAGTGATCCAGTCACAGTGTTCAGCTCTCAGTCCATCAGGTCACACCTGGCATTAAATGTGTCTCGAGTGACCACTTGTGATCCAAACTCACTTGTCCAGGTTATGTCGTTGTCTTTAGTCCAATGGTTGGATCAGTTGAAACAGACAGTGTGTTCACAAACATCTGCTGCTAACATCGGCAGGTTGAGAGAGGCCAAACTTGTAATTTACATTACAGTGAAGCACATGGAGCTCAGACAGCGTGTGTAATCTTTTCTGTCCTGTTTGTGTGGCTTCTTCGTGATGTTTCACGGAGGACATCAGTTGAGTAGGCGGTCCTTCAGTGTGGCCTAGGACTCATTTGTGTACACACTGTTTAAAGAATGTGGTCACATGTGGCCCAGACCACCTCTGAATGAGGCCTGAGTGAGATATTTGTCCTCAGTGCGTATCGGGCGTGTTCACACCTTTACTGAGACCTGTCCAATTGTGATGGGATCACTCTGGATGGATGATGATACAAGGTTTGAACAGGGCCTAAACTCACAAAATCCACAAAAAGGAATTATTCTGTCACCTTTTATTTTGTCAGAACGAAATCTACAATCTTGCACCTTCTGGATTCAAGTTTTTCCCTTTTCTAAGATGAGCTTAATTGCCTTGTTAACGCATCCGAAATCACACTAATTCAAACGTGTTACAAATAAAATTAAACTCACCAAAAGCATCCATGTCAGTCTTTCCAAAGTTTCCAACCATGTATGTTACATGACAGTGGCCATATATTTTGCAAAATATGGGAGCCATTTATGTCATATATTGGTTTAGATTTTGCTGCTATGTTTTACAAGAGACTTTATGTAGAGTGAATCCTGCCTTATAGCTATTTGTTACTGTTTCTTGTAGGTTGTGTAAATCCTGCGTGCTTGTGGGAATATGTGTCTATGAGCTGAGATGTTCTGTTCTTTTTGGTTTTGCCCTATTTCTGTTTGTTTTTTTGATTTTCCCTCTCCTTATTTTTATTGACACTGTTCTGCAGATCGATTGCTTTGATGCAGTCAGATGTCTTATGTTAAATCTAAATAAGTAATTCTATATTGAGGAAAAAAAACGTAAAAAAAAAAAAAAAATACTCAAAACGATACCATCAACATTTAGTGTACAAACAATCTGCTCCCACTGATGGACTTTTCTGGCTCTGTTTCCGTCTGATAAAGCTCAGGATAGACAGACACAGCCAGAACACGCTTCTCCTCCATTCTGGATTACCAGGGTGACGAGTCCCGACTAATCTAATAAATGCTTGGTTGCCTGAAAAAGAGCGATGGTGACGTCATCGGCACCTTTCTGAAAAGTTGAGAGATTTTCTACTTGAAGCTCGGAGCTGTCAAACAAAACCAGCTCTGTGCTCGGAAAAAAGGCGCTGGATGCAGCGCTTTTTTTCCCAGGCAGCCGCAAATGCTCGCTCCTTATTTTAAACAAATTAAAAAAGGACAGAGCAGTGTGTTGACACAGGCCTTTAAATGGTGCAGTCCTATTCTGACTATTGACCATTGTGGCATGGGGACTTCACAAGACCCCTGAAGGTGTGGCACCAAGACATTAGCATCAGATCCTTTAATACCTGTAAGTTGTGAGGTCAGGCCTACAGACATCAGACTTGTTTGTCCAGCACATCCCACAGATGCTTGACTGGATTAAGATCTGGGGAAATTGGAGGCCAAGTCAACACCTTGAACTGGTTTGTTTGTTCCACAAACCATTTATGAATCATGTTTGCAGTGTGGCAGGGTACGTTATCATGCTAAAAGTGCTCATTTCCATGAAAGGATATACTTGGTCTGCAACACCGTTTAGGTAGGTGCTAGTGTCAAAGTAACGCCCTGACCCATTCATCCAGCCATTACAATTTGGCCCAGTTGCTCAGGTCCTTATGCTTGCCCGTTTTTCTTGCTGCCAACACATCACTTTGGAGGACAAAATGTTCACTTGCTGCTTATATATCCCACCCACTGACAAGCGCCACTGTAACAAGAAAATCAGTGTTATTCACTTCAACTGTCTGCGGTTCTAATGTTGTGGCTGATCGGTGTCTATTATACGCTGCAACCTGGTATGAAAACAGGCTCATCTTATATTGCTACATAGAAACGAAGCAGACCTGAGTAGCTCGTCAGTCCACTTGCCAGGTATGATTTTCCCATTTAGAAACCTCCGCTGCGGCAGCAATTTGAAAGGCTTTCCACAAGTGCCACCCAATCAGATAAACAGTCTGACGAAAAGCTGGTAAAGCTCTTCAGTTTCATGGTTGCATCTTTAATTACCTTTCAGAAACTTGTATTGCCTCTTGAAAGCCCAGGTGATGCTCCTTCATGTCAATGCAAAGAAAGCAGGCATTGTATTTTAAAGCCGATCTGAAATACTGTAGATGTTGAGGGATAATTAAACCCAAGGCTCCTGTACATGAGGAGTGTATTTCAGCATAGAAGCACTTCAGACAGCTGAACTTTTCTGCATCGGTTTATTAACTCGCTCTTACCCTCCTGTGGATACATTTTAAAGTTCCAGAGCCCTGTCCCTCCCCTCACACCAAGAGATCTGGTCATATGTCAAGGAATGTAATAATAAAGGAGGGAAATAATTATCTTTTCTCTATTTTTTCTGTTTTCTACTTCTGTTAATCTTTTGTGAAGGGCCCAATCGACGGCACTCCGCGATTCGCATCCTCGCTCACCATCTTTATTCTTAGACAGACTGGGCTGGGAGTTCTCTGCAGCCCTGTGTAGTCTGCATCTCCCAGGTCTCGACACAGCAGTACGTCGTGAGACAAAGGGTGAATCTTTTCAAGGTTATCATCAGACAGGTGCTGCTTGAGACGAGATCACACAGAGGAGAGCGGAGGATGAGGCAGTCCTCGTCACCTCTATCTGTGTATCTGAGTGAAGAGGAAGCAGGGCACATACCAAATTGTTCTTCGATTTCATTTGTTCATGAAGGATATTTTTTCTCTCCTCCACATTCCTTTCATCCATGCTAGTTAAGAAGATAAAAGGTGTGTTTTAGAATAAAAATGTGTTGCAATGAGATGAGCCACGTTACAATATGTCCCATGGGTTCAAAACTTGGCACTTAAAAAAATAGATGAAACCAGATAGTGGTGCATCTAAACACGATGATGTGGAGGAGTATTAATGCAGCAGAAGACTTTTGAAATGTTTCTTTTTTCTGCGGGCGTAGAGACATTTGCTATTAAAGTCAAACTGAGGAAAAGCTCCCACGTCTTCCTGCATACCCAAGTTGTGGATAAGCTGTAAATTTTATTTTTATTCTGTCAGGTACAGAAACAGTGGAGGAAGATGCTGTTTAGGGACCAACATACGCATCGCAAACACAAGATGTGCTGTTTGTAGTTCCTCTTTCTATTTCCAAACTACCACATTATTATCTTTCTCTCAACCCTGAAAAAGTTTGTGTGAGTCTGAGTGTTTCTCTGGTAATTTAAAGTATGCAGTAAAAGCCTCGGGCCATGGCACAACATAGCAGTGTAGCAAGAGAGCAATTTCATGCTCTCAATTAATTTCCTCATGCTTTTCAGTAATTTGTTAATTTTGGTGCAGATGTCTGGCTGAATGTGGGTGTACTCACAAAGAGATGTTTGTAGCTTATAGGGTTGACATCAGGCAGGAGCTGCTCATTAGCGCACCACTGTAGACACTGCTGTAGCTCGCTGTTGCTCTGACGGCAACCTCCAACCGACCCGAGGAAACTGTCTCCCATCGCTAGCAAAGGGAGAAAATGGTAAATGGTCTTGCATTTATATAGTGCTTTTCCAGTCTACTGGCTAAAACACATTCACCTCATGAAGCCGGGGGATGCGGAAATCGAACTGCAAACGTTTTGATAAGTTTACGACTACCTCTACCTCCGGAGCCTAAGCTTCTAGATCGACTCCCAAAACACACATCTCATCCTGGGTTTAGAAGGATTTCATCTCCGGACATCATGTCTGTTACTTAGCTTCAAACAAAGTTAGCATGTTAGCTATATTGAGGAAGCCATGTTAATACAATTAAGAAAATAACAGCACGGCTGAGAGAAACGCCAACAGCAGAACGAAAGAAGCACCACTGCCACACATGTAACCGATTGTCTTGGCTGATGTGCTTAGCACGACGACAGCACCTCTGCACTCTGAAAATCATTATTCCCAATGGATTTTGCCACGCCCCGATGGTTTTCACCACCACAAGCAAAGCAGCAGCTGAACCCTGCAGCAAGTGTCTTGCAAACTGCAAATCTGAAAGGACTATAACAGGGCAGGTGTAATAAGAAAATAAGGAACAGGACATGAAGACAGGTGCACTGATAAGCACTGCCAACAACTCACATGATTCTGAGGAGACACACATACTTCTTCTTGCTCTCTAGGGAGCTTTTTAAATCACAGTGTGAGGATGGTAGAGGGCTCAGTAGTCTATGACTGTCAGCCACAGTGCAGCCCAACCTTTACACCTTAGCACTTCTCTGCTTTGGTGTTAACTGCTGCATTTTACAGCTACCCGCTGGATTGATATGAATGAAACTTATTGTGTTAAATGGGCACATGATATCATCTCCTATCAATTGCCGGCCCCTGTATTGAATCGAATTGAAATTGTATCATGGCAGACTTTGTACTGCAGATGTCAAATGCTGTTTTCTGTCTTCTAAAGTGCAGACGTCTGACAGCTTTGCAGTCATTCCTCCTTAGTCCGTTTCTAGTTCTTGTTCCATCTCGTCTCTCTTCTCCACCCTCTGTTGATCTTTGTCAGCACTTTTATTTTTCTTCGGGCTTCTTCACCAAAGACACCAACGCTTCTGTCAGTCGTGCATTCTGATTGAGATGTGACAGTGGCTGCTGTGGGGCAGTTTTCACCCAGATGAGACAAATGTTGCTGTCTGCTGTCTAAGAATGGTCTGGAAAAAGAAACTTGTGCCAATTCCATCACAGAGGGTCTTAAAACTTTTGGAATAGTGAAACATCCTGATTCACACAGATATGCAGATGATGAAAACTGTTCCCGCAGCGAGCCAGCTCTTCTGGTTATGGCCGTCACGCTGAGACTTAAGGAGCTTTCTAAATATGACCAGGAAATGGGGGTGTTAAGCAACTGGCGAGGCTTGAGCGAGTGAATGAAAGACAGAGGGGCAGAGACACGCAACGATCAGCAGGCTGGCAAACGATGCAGCGGGAGGTGAAGTGGTGATCTGACTGAAACCAGACATGGAAACTTTCTCGGGTTCAGGTGACTGAAACTGTATGAAGTTCTTGAGGCGAAGGTACATGCATGTGGATTTCCAACTAGTGTCATATTTCATGGTTTCATAAATGCAAGTCTTGTATGAACATAGATGACATTTTCAACCGTACTGTAAACATGGTGACCTACTATCGCCACAGGCTTCTGAAGGGACGATATGAGTTGAGTTGAGTTGAACTCTTGCCGTTGATTTGAAATTGGGTATTAAGGAAATGGGGTGGATCTTAGATGGTCAACCCTAAGATTCATGAGCGGCTCCGTGCATTTTATCCTGGCTGTGGATCAGTGCACCAGCCTGTTCTAGCTAAAATATATAGGGAGTTGTAAGAGTTTTCACATCATATCTACATGTGCTTTGTTGACCTGTGCTCATGTACCAGAGGGTGTCTTGTAGGGCTACTACAGAAACACGAGGTCCTGCGTAAACAACCCTTGTATTAAGAGAGAGCTGCATATTCTCACTGGCTATTGGAGCACCCATGGGTTGTAACTTATTGTTTTTGATTTTCATGTAAAGAATGTGTGATAAAGCAGAGCAGTAGAGGGTGTATGGTTGGTGAATCTGGCTCTTCATCTCTGCTTTTTGCTGATGATTTAGTTCTACTGGCATCCAATGCACACTGGGCGGCTTGTAGCTGAACGTAAAGATGGTCAGATAACAAACGGCCCTCACACGTCAAGGTGATGGTACTCTGCCAGGTGGATTTCCCCTCTGTAGGTGTCAAGTGAGTTGCTACCCATGGGGAAGGAGTTCACTTCCTCCCAGTTATATTATGTCCACATGAGTGTATAGCAGCCGTTGGAAGTATCGCCTGTCATTGACATCAGCCCTGCAGACACAGCAGTTGCCGCTTGACCTGATAAAGAAATTAAGACGCCAGAATTGGGCAGTTTTCTCTGACAGAAGCACATCTCAGTGGTCGCAATGGCATCCTTGTTGCAATTTTGTACCGTGGATTGTGCAGTCAGTCAGTCCTTCCTGCAGTTACAATAGTTTGGCAGCATACTCTCCACTGTGTTTGTATTCAGGAGGAGTCAAGACCAGGACAAGAGTCAAAAGGGGGGCTACTGTTTGAGCCCTGCTGGGGTAATGTGTTAGAGCGCCGAGCTTTGTATCGCTATAATGAGCTTGACTCAGGGAACAGGTGCATTACATAGTTTACCTGTCATTTAGAATTTGCAGAAGAGGAAGACTGATCTATGCTGAAGATAAGGACTTTGAATTTTGGATTAAAATGGCTTATAACAAGTGAATATGCCCGCACACTCTCTAGGCAATTTGTACTGTAAATTCCAGTTTGTTTGAAAAGTGTGAGTGTTCCTTGCTGTGCCCAAGCACGATACACTTTCTTGGCACTGACACGGTTGGAAGAGGTGTGCTTCAGCACGGTACGGTTGCTCATGCACAAGCACAAGCACAGGTGGTCACGTGGACATGAAGTATAATCATGCGTATTATGTATGCCACCTTGCATAATCAAGAAATCCAGGAATGTGAGAGGGCCGTCTATGACCAAAACAACACAAATAAGCAGCAAAAAAGTCAGTGCGGTTCTCAGTTGTGCTGCAACCGCGCTATGATGTGATGACATATGTACAAGAGGTAACCGTGCTCAGGCCCGGTTGCGGCCAGAGCAATGTGAGTGCAGACCAGTGGGGGACTGGGGAGGAGGGACAATACGGACCCACGACACGGAGCAACTGAGCCAAGTGCACCCTAAGAGAGAAAGATGTGTCCAGAGTCTTGAGCCCCGGCTTTCCCTGTCCTAACACTAGTCATCTCCATCTTATTTACACTATCACGATATAGCAGTTATGACTAAGCTGTGAGGATTCACATCTCCAGGCTGCCTTGAGCCATGCAAACAAGAAATGGGTGCCTGTCCAGTGAGCTTTTAGTGTTTTAGGAGGCTGGCCCACACACAGTGTAATTTAGATCAAATATAATGACATTCTGACATTCATCACTTACTGAGCCAGAATACATTTTACATTTAATAAGTTTGATCGTCCACTTTTCTTCATTATAGACTGCCCTGACAGGTCGCCGCAGAGTATGATTAAGCAAAAAGCATCAGATCCTGCTTTAGAGTCTGCTCCCTCGCCGTCTCATCTTCCATATGGTTGGATTTGGTGGAAAGTGAGTTATTGCCTCAGGAAGATTGATGGGAACCAAACACCTTCACTGGCACTCAGAGACATTCTCGCCTAGGTGCCACACACTGATTTTTGTGTGTGTGTGTGTGTGTGTGTGTGTTTGTGTTTGTGTGTGTTTGTGTGTGTGTGTGTGTGTGTGTGTGTGTGCACGCTCTCGCTGCACTTCCCTCATACTGATTCTGCTGCAGTCCTGTGGCCATAACGCCCTTCCGCCTGACTTTAAAGCCGAGTGTATGCGTCGTCCTTCATCCGTGTAACTCAGACAGGACAACAATCTTACACTCCCACACACACACACACACATATACACACACACACAGCTGCTCTTGTAGCAATGCTGCCAGGCAATTTACCAGACGCAGTGATTGACAGGCCTCCGTAGACTTCAGACACTTAGTACCTGCTCTCTGTCTATCTCTGTCCCCACAGTCATGGACTGCATTCTGAACACTGAATAACCTTCTCTTCTCTTCTCTTCTCTTCTCTTCTCTTCTCTTCTCTTCTCTTCTCTTCTCTTCTCAGGTGGATGCAGGGTGGATTGGTTTCTGGTCAACTGTTGGTGGATGTGTTTTTGGAGTAGCAATGGCAAGGTAAGATTTTATCATGTGACTGTAACATGTCGCGATTATTTGATATGGCTTCGAGGTGAAAAGTACTGGAAGATGGCGCAGTCCACCTGTTCTTTGATGTCCCAGAAACTCTCATCGACCAGAATAATTGCATGCAGCCTTCTTATTCATGTTTCTTTTGTCACTTTCCCATTGTGTGACTATTGAATATAGTTTGAAGTCTCTTCATACAGGAACATAAATCCAGTGCTACCCTCCCCTTGTTCCACACCTTATAATTACCCCCAACATCTCAGATTTTCTCAACATTTTAAGTGAAAGCAAAATGGCAATTCAGTCTGATTATTACACTAACAACACCCAGCTCGATGAAAACTCGATGGAGCTGCTGAGGCATCAAATTAGAAAATAAGCACTAACTGTAACCCCTCATTTACATTTGCAGACCTTATTTGCATCTGAGTCTGACATGTGAAGGAAATTGTCACTACCATACAGGAAATAAGAAAATCAATGCACAAATTGACTTTGTTTGGACTTAAATTTTTTCCATGTCCTTGTAGAATGCATTCAGACATTCAGAGCCGACCCTTCCTTTCCAGCTAAAAGTCACCAGAAGCAGCAGCCACCTGCTCCTGACTGCTTGCAGCACTGAATATGACTTTTTGAATCCTGAAAGACAAAGACCGTCGTCTTTGTCTTTCAGGATTCAAAAAGTTCTATCTTATATTCAGAAAAAGCAGTTACATACAGAAAATAGTGAAAAAAAACGTGATGTGATGAAGAGCAACTCTTGCAGGCTGCTGCCCGGGAAGGCACCAGAAGTTAAATGAGAGGAGTTATAGATAGAAACACAAATGTACAATTTTACAAAACTACTCTAAGCACTGAGTCTTCAAGGATCAGCTTACTAGGCTGGTTTGGGCCTGCTGTGGTAACCAGCATGGATGGTTTATTAGACAGAAAATACTTCAAGACTTAAAGTCAGCACTGCAGATCTTTGGGGTTGTGTTTTTTTAACACATAAACTTATTTACGTTGGCTGAAGTGTAGGACTTTGATTTCGATTACAATTCACCTGCCAACTATTCCAGTGCGCAACGATTCCTAATGGATTCTGATGCATCTCAATGAGCATAATTTACTACACGCACTAAAATAAACCTTACTTCCCTTGTAATTTAGGAAGTGCTTTCAAAATCAGGCTCAACTTTTCAAACCCAGTGTCTGTGTGATAGATTGCAAAAACAAAACATTAAACCTTCTGCAGTGCATCACACCGGTGCTGTCATTTACAAAACCATGGCAGCTCTAAGACGAGGATCAAACATCACAAACATGACTCTGCTGCACATCCCACTGTCGGAGTAGGGCAGAAAAGTTGGCCGGATCTACTCAGTTCATGGCTGATTGACTGGGATCACTTCAGCTTGCAGAACAAGCTTTGTCCGCTTGGTATTTCTCCTCACTGTATTTGAGTTCTTTGTGTCCACCGTTTTTATAGCTTTCTCTTGGATACTTGCTCTTATGGTCTGGCACCTGGTGGCTAATCGCTCATGAATGCATAGTGTCCTTTTTTAACACCCCTGCAACTTAAATATAAATGGGACCATTTGTCACAGCCATCTGTTTTGGGATTAAATTAATTTGTAGCTTAACATAACTCAAAAGACGGTTGTGAACAAAAGGTCCTTTAATTCATAAAGCCTGGAAATCAATTCATGTTCAGTTTAATAGCCTCGGTGCCTCTGCCGCCAGACAAACAAGATTAAAAACCAGCACCTTTGAATGTTCCTCACAGTGGAATAGCTCTGGTCACTGTGTATTTGCATGATGTACTTCAGTGTATCCCACCTGGCTGTTACTGATTGATAATAACAAACAAAGTTCTTATAAAGAACGTATGAGGTTTTAATTGAGGCAAAGGGGTGTCTCACTCACCTCATTTCATCTCCTTTCTTTTAATATACGATCTGAAGCCAGCAGCGCTGTGATAGAGTGGGAAATAGATGCTAATAAAACATCCACTTTACCTCCACTGACAGATAGGGAGCTGAACCTTGAAGACAAAGTGTGGAGTCTGCAAAAGCCCAGGATTCACTCCCGCTCAGACCGATATATGTTTATCGCAAGCTGAGGCCCAATCAGCACTTCCAGGCAGGCCCACTGTTTTCTTAAGGCTGTAATCAGGGAAATGAGCCCATAACTCCCATTGTTAATCAATGAAGCTGTTTGCAGCACAGATGAAAGTGTATGTAAACAGAGCTGTTGAATTATTGGTGTTGATTACATGGACTGTGAGTCAGCAGAGGGATGGATTAGTCTCTCTGTGGTGCAACAGTTGATAGTTAAATGAAATTCAGCTTTAACAACTGGCCGCAGGTCATTTGTGGAAACATGGTTGGTAGGGATGGGTATGAACTTCTTTCAGTCTCTGACCATAACTGTAACAGGGTTTGTACAAAGTCTTAAAGCTGCAAAAATGCTTAATTTCTATCATTATGTTTTCAACGTGAGGTATATGTTTGAATTTCAATATACTCATTGGAAGATGATTCATTTTCGACACCATCTGCTGTTTTAGTTACACAATCACGCAAGTAAACCAGACATCTTTGTAAGTTTGAAATGAAACACCCTTGTTGTTGTATTTGTTTTCGTCCTGGCATTAAATATTCCTGATAAACACATGCAATCAAAGGTAGCACCAACAGCTGGCAAGTGACAATGAAGGCTACATCAATTTTTGTGGATACAAAGAAATCTGCAAACTCTATTTTTCACAATAAAGATTGCGATCGAGGCTTCGAGAGTTGAAACATTTTTGCTTACGGTACCTTGAATGTGGTTAAGAAGTTCTAAATTTTTAATCTCAAAATGCTGTACAAACTCTGATTTTACATTTCTAATATATGTGTGATAAAAATCAACAAAACAAAATACCAATGAAGTATTTTGGGTTTTAAAAGGTGTCATAGAAGTAAAATAGGGCTCATATCGATCAAGTATGTAGAGTCCAGCGTATGTACGTTACCTGCACACCAAACAAACAAATCTGACCACATATATAATGATGATACTTCAGCTGTGTTCATTACATTGGAGAATTAGTGAAAAATAATTTAAGATGTCAAGAAGTTACAAGACACTGGCTCCGCCCCTGAGCCACAGCTGCCCAGAGTCAGATCTAATTTGTTCCCCTTTGACTACACACCCACAGTATATTTTGAACATATTTGTGTAATGATGCAATGTGCTAAGCTAGATCAGTTTATTGAAGTGTTCACCTGTTGTGATTTGAGGCTGCTGCTACTAGGTCAATTAAAACAGGCAGCAGACATTGTCACTTATTTCCATCATCCACCGGACCGATGGCTTATTATCTAACTTCCTCTCTTTGATTGGTGGCCCCCGTTGGGAGACGAGCCCCTGGATGCAATTCGAGCGAGGTCCTTTTGATTAGGGGTTTGTTTAAAACAGCAGAGGAAAATGTAACAGGATCTTGCTTCTTCCTCTCTATTAGCCCTTAAAACTAAATGCTGCCCCTCTCTGCTGTTTTCCCTCCTTCTTCATCAACTTGCTGCAGTATGGCATCATTAGTTACAGTCCCAGGAAAGCTTGGTAATGAACTGAGCACAGACCAAGCGTTGTCCCCGTCTTACCCCTTAGCAGCCCTTTAGATGTAAATGTCCCTGTCCCTGCAGTTAGCACGATACAGTGCCAATGCTGAGCACAGTTTGCCTAAGGGGCCAGAAAATGCCCCCCTGTAAAAGCATTTTGTGCTGCAGGTGCTGCAGTTTCACATTCTAAGTGTCTTATACTCCTGCAAAGCTAAATTTCTTGGGGGGTTAGCCGTACCCTGCTAGAAAACACTGGCTGCTTGCAAACATTCCATCACCTAATGGCAGGGAAATGCAGCATGTTCAGTTAGTATCGGATGCTCCAAGGTGAGCCACCCGTCATGGAAACATTTGACAAACAGTTTGGCAGCTGTCTGATTGTGTGGCTCAGACTGAAGCTGACTGGATGACAGCGGCACACTGCACTTCAACAGATTGAGGGGGGGTGGAAAGAATAACTAACAAGCGTCCCTCGTTATCTTCCCATTACAAGCCCCAGGAAAAGAGGGGGAGAGGGAGTGAATGAGGAGGAGGTGGCAGAAAACAGAACCAGGTTATTCTCCTCCACATCACAAAGGTCTGACAGACAATACTCCAGGTTAATGAGATGAGATAGAGCAAACACAAATGAGTATCAGCCACAGCCTAATTTGTTTTGCCTGCGACTGGAGACAATCTGTGATTGCATGCTGATCATCATATTATCCTGTCTACGTCTGTTGGCTTATTTAGTGCATGTCGCTCGCTGAAAACACAGACAGGGCAGGCCCAATTGAAAATATCACACTGATTGTGATATTTCATCGCTCCCTGCAGGCATGCAGGCACAGGGGAAGCAGAAAATGGAATCAGATTCTACATGACTTAAATGATGCTATCTTTCTGGCCAATAAATCCTGTTAGAGCAGTGGAAAAGATTGGCTTTTAATTCTGACTTTACCTCACAAGACGGCATGACCCTCTTTACTCATTGAGTAGCGTAACAGGGCTTTGAATTAAATTACCGGAGGCGTGCCCACCTTTTGGGTCATCTGGTTTCTTGTTCAATATTATGATGTTTTTCTTTTCTTATTGTCAGCAAATCCTGTAATAAACACCAAAACCAACAAAGTATTGTAAAGGTGTAACTTTCACATCTCTTTGATCATAAAGCAGGTCTATTTTATATAAATACTGTGAAAAAATCACATAAGTCCAACAAAGAGAAATGCGCACAGCCTGTATTCAGAAACTGCACAGCAATGGACATCATCAGAAAAATAATATAATTTAACATAATAATATAATTGAAACATTTTTCAAACATTGATGCATGTAAACAAAACACCTAAAATAATCAAATCTGGGACCTTTTATACTTAACAACACCTTGACCCTGTTTGTGGCAAGCCAGCTACACTAAGGACATAAACCTTTAACGACTGGTGACATGTAGTAGCATTTTCACAAAAGGTGAGGTAACTTCAGGACACAGTAGTCAATGCTGGGGGACTATTTCCAGTTTTGCATTAATATGCATTTGGTGCTTTAATGAATATTTGCAGCATCAGGACTGTTCGTGTGGGATTGACCCAGAACAGACGATTGTTGCCACATTCCTGGTAATTACTTTTTACACAGTGCAACAGCTTGGCTCACAGATATGTTTTTAATTGTTATTGGACAACAATGGAGGAATACGATGCTGTTTGTCAGGCTGTGACTACACAGGCTTTGCTTGTTGACAGCCTTGTTGACAGTTAAAGAAGCACAAATTCTCGCCGTATCTTTTAAAAATATAAGACTTCCGATGACGGGATATTTATAGTGCTATTTGTTGATTGTGAGCCGTCGGTTCCTCAAACACAATCTCTGCTCTGTTGCATTAGGCTTATTCAAATTCTAAGTGCTTTATCGGAGGCAACTGGACGTGTTTCAGTTTTGCCTCCTTTCTAACAGGCTTTTTCAGTTCTTACTAACGAGAGGGGAGTTGCAGTTTAAACTCCGTGTGGGAGTGTTCTTACAGAGTTGTTAGGGCCACTGGGACTGTGACCCAACTGGCCTTCATGTGGGTTGCCAAGGCTAGGTGAGCCCAGGTGTTAAAGGTTGTTCGGCTCTTTCAAACCATCTATCTTCTCTGGCCAACATGTTTACATTGTTGTGCTGAAAGGAATGATTTTTCCCCTTCATCTGTGTTGTTCCATTCGCTTATAGGTGGTTTGTGTTTTTTCTCCAAAATTCAAATAGTATCACACCTGACTTATCTTGCCAGTCAGTGACCAAGCTCTTTATCATGCATCATCAGGGACCATCAGAGTTAGTATAGGAAATAAGCTACTTATGCTGTTTCTACCCAGAGGGTCAGATTGGAATTGATACATAGGAGTCGCCTGTGATCCTCTCCGCAATGAGATGAGTGCTTGACTCAGGCCAAGGATTTCATCCCTCTCTAGCACCAGGGGTGACTGAAGGGCCGTGGATGCGAGCCAGTCATCGGCAGATGGGTGATGCAGATTTGAGGGGTGTAGCTGCGGGCAGGGAAACCAGACATCTCTGTAGCGGCAAAGGCTTGGCCCATGGACTGGACTGCCTTTTGCAATGCAGCCATCTCATTCTTATAAACAAAGATCTGACAGTTTAAGATCATTTTATCACGAAATACCAACAAATATAATTTGTGTTATTCCATGTTACCTATTCCCCCGATATATAAACTCTCAACAGTGATCAGGAGTCCAGAGAGAATGTGCTCAGGCTGTGAATGACAGCTCGTGAAATCCCAGGAGAAGTTGATGTCATGTAAAAAAGTCACTGCGGAACGTTCTGGGCTGAGAAGTTCTCATTATCCATCCAAAGGATGATTTCCCTCATCCCCTGGCCCTCAGCATGCCAACAGAACTTCACAACCTAGCTGAACTAATCAGCCAATTTCAACACTTGGTTTTATTTTTGCATTAAGTTCATTGTCAAGTTCAGCCCTATTTTCTCAAGCATCGTGTCTGTGAGCAACAAAACAAAAGTAATTAGTGTCTGTCTTTGCTACCAGCTTCTGTAGCTTCATCTAATCTTTCACAAGCATACATATGCACACCCAGAGGAGCGGAGAGGAGTTAATGAACTATGAGGGTTTAGAAAGGGCTACAAAGGGAAACCACAGAGCCCTAGAGAGTTTGGGAATGGCCCGATGACTTGTCTTCCATGCTATTATACAAAGCGCATCTCAAGTCTGCGTGCTTAGCTGCTGAGACAAATTGAATCAACCCTTGGAATGGTGTCTGCTTATGTAATGACAAGTACAAGTGATGCACTCAGAAACAAGTGGGAGAAGGAAATGATCTAGCCCTTGCCTCAAACAATGCATGTCTCCAATAATAGATTATGACACAAGTCACAGAGGGAGAAGACATTTAGAGAATGCGTAGCTGCTCATTGTGTTTATGAAGGATGCGTCTTGTTTCTGAAGCAGCTGTCTTTACTCACTTCGGTAAACTTGTCTGCTCTTTCTCCTGGTGTATTTCAAGATCACTATCATGAATTTGTTGTGCCTCTGTGTTTCCTTATTAATTGTTATTCCTCCTTTCTCAACCCACCAAACAACCCCCCTGCACCCACTCACCTCCAGGTTCGCAGACTCTATTCGAGGGATGCTGAAGCTGATCCTGGTGCTGATGCTGGCAGGAGCCTCACTGTCCTCTACCTGGTTCACACTAACCTGTCTGAGCAGAGTCACTCACCTTCCTGCCACAGCAGGTGGGTCTAAAGCAGCATCACTGTCAAGGTGACATTGTGTACATACATGCAGAGCAGCAGGTAGACAATGATACAGACCAGAGCCAAAATTGATTCAATAGGCAGGTTTTTTTTAGCTTTCAGCAACAGGACAGTCTGAAGTGTTCTCTGGATTTGTAGAAGACCAGTCCACAGATGTGTTTTCAGATTGAAAGCTCCATCATGTACTTTACTTTTCAAAATCATTTTGATGGTACACTGACTTGTAATTGTGAGAATGCTTACTCTTTCATTCCCACCTCGCGCCCCGTTATTAGTTAGCGCAGTTAGCCATGCACTAGCACCCTACGTTATGTAACAAGCAGCTGTAAAACGACCCAAATGACCCACAACTCGTTTCACTGTCAGAATTTAAGCTATTTTGGCCAATTAAATTTGGAAAGAGCTGCACGATCAAATCATTTTTATCTTTATCCAAGTTAGCCCAGTGCTAAACTGGAGGTTAGCTGACACAGTCAGCAGATGTTTTTAGTGTGCACGCTCTGTGAGCAACACAGTGCAGAGGATCCGGGTATCTTCATACCTGGGAAGTCAAGCTTTTTTGGCTTCATGCACCACTGAGCAGCCTTTATAGGCTCTGCCTTTAAAGCTGTATCCAGATTTTTTATGTTATATCTTAGAGGTAGTCAAAAGGTCCACACCCTTATTGTGGTATAAAATACTGAGCATGTGCAACCTGTCAGAGATTAGAAATAAGTGAGAAGACTTACTCCTCAGCAACTTCTGTAATCAGCTCAGGAAAAAGCTATGTTTCTAATTCAGAATATTATTGATTCAGACTTAAAGACTCGTCCACTGGCAATGTGAAAGGAGTTAATTGCAGTACTAGTTGGTTTAGCCGTGTTTGAAAAACCTGCATATACACGCCAATTTCGGTGTAAAGATAGTGTACCAGGCATCCGCAGACACCTGTTGTCTTGCTTGATGCTCCTCTGTGAGTCACATACTGTAGTCAGCTGCACTCGTCGCCTGTTTTAAAGACATTTTTCCCTCAATCTGATCCTCCACAAATGACAAACATACGGAGCCCCTTAAGGGACATGGGGAAAAAAAAAAATGATGGGTGAAAAAAAAAAAAAAAGATGTCATTTTTGCGGGATCTCGCAAAGGTTTTGCGAGATCTCGCAAACGTTTTGCAGGATCTCGCAAAGATTTTTTGCAAGATCTCGCAAAACCTTTGCGAGATCTCGCAAAGACAATTCTCATCTTTAGCTGACAGGAACTCAAAATAATGACTATATTTCCAGCTAGAAAATGCGCATCTCTCTCCTCCCTTCATTGTTGTTTGCGTTTGTATCGCTGCGTGGTGTTACACGTGAGTTGTGCTCATGCTGAAAACGTGAATTGTGGCACACGTGACATCACTCCCTGAGTCAGGAAGAAAGCAGAACTATATATTTTTACTAAGGAAAATGACAGAAATAATGATAAGTAACTTTAATCTGATTACTAGTTTGTAAATGTTGACGTGTTAGATTACTCGTTAATGAAAAAAGTGGTCAGATACCGGCATCACTGCGCAGAGAGTCTTTTTTTAAGGGGTCCGGGGAAATTTCGAAAATTTTGAAAACTGGGCTGTTTAAAGATGCAATTTCAACATAGTTTGAGAAGGAAAGGAAGGCCAATCGTTGGGTCCTCATCGTCATATTTTAATCACAAATAAAGCTAATTTTCCCTCACTATAGGCCTACTGAGTATTTTTTATATATTACAGCCTATAATAAGACCTGCGCTGTGTGCATAGGCTATAAGAGCAGGTAGAACATTCCTTATTATAATTTCTTGGCTTCATTGACTATCTGCATCAGGCCTGCAGGAGGCTTTGTAGGTAATAAGAGACAAATATCGTCATTTAACATCGTCAGTAAACCCACAAACGTAATAAAAATCTGCAGCATTTAATGTTATAAACCCACAAATATAATATATTTTCCACAAACGTAAGAGCCGCCGCCTACTACAAACGTAACAAGCTATTTTCTACACATGTAATAACTATTACGTCAATGATTTATTTGTGGGGACGTGAAAATCTTTATTGTAATAACTTCCCACAAATGTAATAATACAATGAATAATGGTCGGGGTCGTTGTTTTTTGTATGTTTGCCTATACACCTACTAATACTACTGACCGTGGGCGCAAAATCCAGCTGCTGACTCTCCGCTGTCACACAGCGGACCCCTGTGACCAAAGTGTCAGCTGGACTTCAGAAGGGCCAGAATTCAAAACTACTAGAGCGGCCGTAAGCTGTCATTTGGACCGCTAGATTTAAACTCTATAATCTGTCATGTAAATACCCAACTGAGTGATGAATGCATTCATGTGTCATGATATTTAAAAAAACAAAAAAACAACAACGAAATAACTCCAAAATTAACACGTTAAGAAGTTTAATTATACATTTATCAATATTCACATCATCGCACATAGTAAACTGTAATCATTGCATATTTACACAAGATTTTAATAGAGAAACACATAGAAAATTAACAACTAAAAGTAACTTACTTGACTCTGAAACATTTTATTTTAACACTTAATATATAATAAAACAATAATAGTAAAATAATTATCGAAAAAGCTGGAAACGAGCTGATCTAAAACAAACAAAGAGCCGTAGTGATCACTGGTCACATCTCCGCACATTACCTCCCCTCTCGTACAGTTCCACACGGGCTTGTGGCATTTCAAGTGTCCGGTGTTTGGTTCCGTTTGCAGCGGACCGGCACTGCCTCCGTGTCCGTGTCAGCGAAGATGGCCAGTTGCGATCTTCTATAACATCCTCCTCGACCTGGCTGGGATCAATGCCCGCATCTTGTTCAAGGAGTGCTCAAAGTGATCGAAACGGCTCTTTTTTTTTGTTTGTTTTAGATCAGCTCGTTTCCAGCTTTTTCGATTATCATTATTTATTTTATTATATATTAAGTGTTAAAATAAAATGCTTCATAATCAAATAATTACTTTTCTTGTTCTGGGTTTTAAAGCCTTGTGCAATAATTACGGTTTACTATGAAATCGATTAATGTATAATTAAACTAGTTAAAATGTACACTTTGGTGTTATTTCGTTTTTTAAAAAAATATCATGACACAATGCATGCATTCATCACTCAGTTGGGTATTTATATGAGACATTATAGGGTGTAAATCCAGCGGTCCAAATGACCGCTTACGGCCGTTCCCTGCGCACTCGCCCGGCTGCCGGCTGCGCATAGAGATCGATGTTGTCCGTCGAGCTCGGAGGACGGCTTATTTTAGTACAAAATCGGGGTTTTGGTCCTTGTAGCTCATAGTCTATGCTATTATGGTGGGACAGAGGCATCATTTGTGTTTGAAAAACGTTTCACTTCAGATTTATTGATCATCCATTAAAGTTCGAATCTGTGAATATCTTTCCAACTTTACCGAACGACCAGCAGTGTTGCAGCTTTTGCGGGATGTCGCAAAGGTTTTGCGACATCCCGCAAAAACTCTTTGCGAGATCTCGCAAAACCTTTGCGAGATCCCGCAAAAATGACATCTTTTTTTTTTTTTTCACCCATCATTTTTTTTTTCCCCATGTCCCTTAAGGGGCTCCGTACAAACATGATCAGCTCAGTCCAGGTCATGTTAATATGTTATGATATAGTACTATGCATTAGAGGTTGCATACAATTTTCACCTAGTCTGAATGTAGACACCCTCAAGCCACGTGTATACAGAGTTACTGTTTCATGTCAAGAGCACAGGATTTTAAAAACCTCTCACTTTGTAAATACTTACTTTGGTACATATTCAGCAGAACCAATCCATTTGCAGACGTCAGTGATAAACCCATTAGGGACATTGAACTGGACTTGGATGCCTTTTCCCAAGCCAAACCAATAAGCAAACCAGCATGTCGTTCAAAGCCACTGATTCCAGCCATCATCATCCATCATCATTCCCCAGGCCCTGGCACTGCTCTCTCTATCTCATGTCCTCTCATCCCAGACACTGGCAGTCTGCAGCAGCCAGGCTGCAACCCTGTTCATCCACCTGGCATATCATACCAGAGGGCGGTGTTATACTGCAACACAAACTGCCAAAACACCTCAGAGGCCCTCTGTGGGACGGCACACACAGAGTCATCTTAAGCGATCAGTCTTTGAAAAATGAAAATCTTTCAATGATTGGCCTGGCAGTTTTTCAGTGGGGTCTGTTAGACTAATTAATTTTACATGCCTCAAAGCAGCAAGTATCAGAAACAAGTTATTACCAAATAACACGTGGGTCCAAATATAAGACAAACCCTGTTTTGGATTACTGCTTTTTTTTTTTTAAAACACTTTGAAAGAAGCAAGGTACACAGATCCATCAAATTTACAATTTTATGGCTTTATTCATCACATTTGGAATATAAATGCAATTGATATAAAGATGAAGACATAGATACCATTGTAGATTTAGATGGTACTTCCCATAAAGCACAATTACCATTCATGTTGCACGCTTAAGAGTTTTTCAATTATGGTGTGCAATAAAGTTTAGCCAATTCAGCAATCCTGATTATTCTGACCTCTCGATGGCAGCTAATCATGTTGCGCACTTGACTATCCATCCCAAAACCCATGTAGGGTATGCTGGACACTTTGGGTTGAGAACAAGAGATTATATATCACAGAGAAGTATCACACACCAAGGGCTTTAATGAGGTGCTGCTCACTGTCAGCAGACTAGAAAGTGAAAGAAGTGCTGCACTTTCTGGCTCCATATGCAGTTTTCTTTTTGGTAAGAGATCATATGAAATCACCTCGAGCTTCAGGAAACTGTTATGTACATATTTCACTAATATCTGATATCTTGTAAACAATGAATCAAGGAAACAATCTGCAGATGAATCAATAAGGAAAATGATTTAGTTTCAGCCCTAAACACATGAATATCTTGTATTTGATTATAACTAGGCCTTTATCGATTCATCTAATGATTCTTTACGATAAGTTTTATGAATATTCTAAAGATGATTTTCTTTATATATATTAATCAAGTAACCATTAATTGACCCAAAGATAAATATACATTTGTCTCATTAATTTTCAATATTTTATCCAGCTATCTGTTCATTATTTTCTAAATTCCATGCCCACCTCACCTCCATTGGTCCATTCTGCTGCCGACCAAACAAATCTGCTGTCCTATTGGCTAGCTAAACTTCCGTCTGTGTTTTTGTCCTGTGTGTGCTTGTTCATTCCTCTTGGAAAGTTTAACTGAGTGGGGCGTGTCCCTTTGTGCCGCCCAGCCAGTCAGAGCCCGGCTGTGATGTGATGCAGTTTGTATCAAACAAGCTGAGTTTATTGAACATGTCGGCACTGCACTATCCTGGTCCTCAGCAACACAACTGCCAAGAGCGGAGTTGCAAATGTGTCTGCACGGCCGCCATATTGGAAAGGTCATGATCCAAGATAAATGTTTTCTTTTCATGATGCACCTTCTTGGGTCCTTATGGAGATGTATGAAGGGAGTGCAGCAAGTTGGACAGGGATTGATTACTTTATAGACCCTCTTCTCAGGCCACCTTCCTCCACTGCTGTGCCCCCTCACATGTTTCTTTCCTTCAAGGACTCTCCTTCCTCCTTCGGGGAATTGCTGCCAGATAGCTTAATTCAGTAATACGAGGGTGCAGTGGTTCAAGCGGTCTTAAGTATTTGATATCAGCGCTTCATTAGGGTTGAATAAAGACGAGCAGGGGAGAAGGTCGCCTTTGATGGCTGCGTGAGTGAGTGCCTCGTGGGTTCCCCGTCACAGGCAGCCGGGCAGGCAGACACGCGAGGGCCCTCAGAGGCGTTGTGATTAAAGGGACGTGCAGGCTAATGGGGAGCTCATTTGGACCAATCTGCTGTGATAAGGGAGATGGAGGGTGCCGTGATGCTCCAGAGGTGATGGCTTAATCTTGCCGCACATCCGATCTAATTCACATTCACACATTTAGGTTCCAGCCAAAGCTGGGAGCAGCAGCTGAGACTAGACCCTGAGCTGGCCAAACACACTGAATGCTGTCTGATTGCTCCACAGACATGAACACACACACAAACAAACACACGCACACACACACACACACACACACACACACACGGTTGACCATCTAATGCTATATGTTGTAGCAATAAGCCTGTATTACACAAACTTCTGCAAAAGACATTCATTGTCTGAAATAGATTGAGCCAGTCAGCACATCATGATTTTAAATTGAAAATTTACCATCCAGAATTGTTCCCATTTTTTTTTTCACCAATATAATCAAGAGGCACTTGCACCCAAATGAAACCAGCTGCAGCCAGCGTGGACAAGAATGTAGTATTCGTCATGCCTGAGGAGCAAATGAGACAAGTTGTTTACTTTGGGTACATCTGCGCATTTTGGCAAAATAGTCATACATTTGTTTTTGATATATTGTAGAATCCGTGAAATTAGTTGAATCCTAATGCTGAGAGTGCAAGTAAACAAAAAAACAATATAACAGAAATGAGACTGAAAAGCTGTCACCGTGCCATCCAAACTGGAGTTCTTTAAGAAGGACTGGGTGTCAATTCATTTGGTCCAGGTCTCAAAGCAAGTCATGTCAAGTCACAGGTTGTGTCAAGTCAAGTTAAAGGGATAGTTCGGGTCTCTGGATGTGGGGTTGTATGAGGTACAGACTGCTGCTGAAAGTTGGACCCAAACAGCTGTTCTGTGGTGTAACACACAGTGTTGTGTGTAGGAATACAGGTGTTGTACGGTTGAGAGTATGTAATCCCAAAGGAAAAGGCTGTCTGAAAGCAAAACTCAAAAAGCAACCAAGGCTTTATTTGGGATTGAATATGAGTCAAACCTTTGTGTAAAAGCATAATTGCGATGAAAGAGGCACTTTTAAGATTTACTGTAGTTTCGGTTTTGGGCACGTTAATTTTGAACGGGAGTGCTAGGGGCATGACACGCTAGCATCAAAATCGCTATTTTTAGAACACTAAGAAGGCGCGACACAACATGAAACTTTGCTCGTAGCATCACTAGGGTCTCTACACATGAACAAGAGCATTGAGAACATTGTTTGTGTACACAGAGTTTATGAAAAAGAAGGTTTTTGAACTACTCAAGTTAGCTGCTGCATCTCCTGCGCGTCGCTGTCATGGCAGACAAAAAGTGTTGATCCCCGAGTGCTACCTGACAGGCAGGAGAGTAATGGTGAACCGCTCCTCAAGCGTGTTTGTCAGGTCGCACTCAGGGATTGACACCTTTTGTTTGCCATGACGGCGACGCGCAGGAGCTGCAGCAGCTAACGTGAGTAGTTCAAAAACCTTCTTTTTCATTAACTCTGTGTATACAAACAATGTTCTCAATGCTCTTGTTCATGAGTAGAGACCCTGGTGAAGCTACGAGCAAAGTTTCATGTTGTGTCGAGCCTCGAGCCGAGTTTCGCTTGAAGGCAACATAAAGTGGCAAAACTGTAAAATATCTAGCACACTTAAACAGATACATATTTTTGATTGACAGCTGACAGCAGATTAAGGCTTTAAATAAATCACATATTCAAACAGAAAATAAACAAAGAGAAGGACTTGGAGTCATCCCGAGACAGGTCACATGGAATGTTTGTACAGATTGTTAACATCGAAACATGAATGTGATGTAAAAAAAAAGAAAGTAGTCCAGAAACAAAACCTGACAAAAATTCAACACGTGACACCGCAGACAGGTGAAGGCTGTGTGGCTGTGGGTGCAGTTTTGGTCTCAAGCTGACAGTCGTTGTTCCCAGCTGAAAGAGTGGCTTCTAATTGAAATGCTGCTTCAGGATCCGTCTTAAATCTAGTGCTAGTGCTGTATCAGAGAGAGGCTGTGTAAATCACCACTGCTGTTCCATAAATTTGACCAGTGTGCCACTCTCTAAAATATGAGCTCTGATAGGATTTGGAACTCTGTAACAGCACAGTTTCACGTAAAACTGTCTCTTACTTTGTTCCTGCTTTTTATTTCCCCACTTTCACAGCCATCCTGTACACTTCCTGCATCCTGGTGGGCATTTTCATCAACAGCAGCGTGCCAATATTCTTCGAGCTCCTCATAGAGACAGTGTACCCTGTCCCTGAAGGCATCACCTGTGGAGTGGTAACTTTCCTGGGGAACCTGGTCACTGGCTTGCTCCTCTTCTTCCTCACCTTTTACTGCACAGGTAAGACAGGATTACTGTAAATTTACAAAAGAGGTACATGTGTGTTGATATCTCAGTCGTACAAGATATCAGAGGTGTACATCACAGGTTAAATCACGATAGATATTATATTGATTCTTTGGACAGCCATATATTTGCTGAAGTCACAGTTCAAGGACCTGCAGGAACTATTAACAAAAGTATACTATTAATATCCTCACTGTCTTTATTTTGGCTGTCTGCCCTAAATGATACCTCACATGGTGACACAGACCTGCCATGGGAAATTAAAAATAAAGGCACATCTTAAAAAAGGTCATCGATGGTTTCACCCTGCACCAAATATAGTGTTTTGTTGTTCATTGATTCAGTATATTGATCCACATGTACACTATATTGCCAAAAATATTCACTCACCCATCCAAATAATAGAAATCAGGTGTTCCAATCACTTCCATGGCCTCAGGTGTATAAAAGCAAGCACCTAGGCATGCAGACTGTTTCTACAAATATTTGTGAAAGATTGGGTCGCTCTCAGGAGCTCAGTGAATTCCAGTGTGGTACTGTGATAGGATGCCACCTGTGCAACAAGTCCAGTCATGAAATTTCCTCGCTCCTAAATATTCCACAGTCAACTGTCATTGGTATTATAACAAAGTGGAAGTGACTAGGAACGACAGCAACTCAGCCATGAAGTGGTAGGCCACGTAAAATGACGGAGCGGGATCAGCGGATGCTGAGGCGCATAGTGCACAGAGATCGCCAACTTTCTGCAGACCTCCAAACTTCATGTGGCCTTCAGATTAGCTCAAGAACAGTGCGTAGAGCTGTTCATGGAATGGGTTTCCATGGCCTAGCAGCTGCATCCAAACCATACATCAGTAAGTGCAATGCAAAGCATCTGATGGACGAGTCTGGGTTTGGCAGTTGCCAGGAGAACGGTGCTTGTCTGACTGCCTTGTGCCAAGTGTAAGGTTGGTGGAGGGGGGATTATGGTGTGGGGTTGTCTTTCAGGAGCTGAGCTTGGCCCCTTAATTCCAGTGAAAAGAACTCTGAATGCTTCAGCATACCAAGAGATGTTGGACAATTCCATGCTCCCAACTTTGTGGGAACAGTTTGGGGATGGCCCCTTCCTGTTCCAACATGACTGTGCACCAGTGCACAAAGCAAGGTCCATAAAGACATGGATGAGAGAGTTTGGTGTGGATGAACTTGACTGGCTGCACAGAGTCCTGACCTCACCACGGTAGAACATCTTCGGGATGAATTAGAGCGGAGACTGAGAGCCAGGCCTCCCCGTCCAGCATCAGTGTGTGACCTCACAAATGCGCTTCTGGAAGAATGGTCAAAAATTCCCTTAAACACACTAAAACTTGTGGAAAGCCTTCCCAGAAGAGTTGAAGCTGTTATGGTTGCAAAGGGTGGACCGACGTCATATTAAAACTTGTGGATTAAGAATGGGATGTCACTTAAGTTCATATGCGAGTCAAGGCAGGTGAGCGAATACTTTTGGCAATATTGTGTATTTATTCATTCATTTGAACTGTTTCTAATAGTGTTTATTTCATGGCATTAGTCATGGTAACAGTAATTAAATATTTTAAAAGAAAATCTTAACCTAAAAGTTTTTACTCCATTCAGAAGTTTTCTGCCCCCCTGCAGAGTTCTCCCTACTGCCAAAAGCCACGGGCCCCTTTGTTTTCAGAAATTCAATTCAAGCCCTTCAGACGCTGCCAATGAATGGAGGACAGTGGGAAAATTAGGTTACAGTGCAACATGACACATTAAGCACAAAGAAAGAAAAACTTTCTATTGCACAGTAGCTTCCTATTTATCTTTATGCCGGCCGCCTGGCAGAGTTTGATATAATAATTTAGCTTGACAGCAAAGAGAATGACTTCTCATCCAAAGCAACATCCAAACTAAAAACCAAGCTCAGTCATCCATGTGAGCAGCTGCGTGTTGGTGCAGTGTAGTGCACATATATGTGAGTTGGTGTGTACTTCGGGATCGTGCTTTGGTGCATGGGTCCGGCCTCACTGTGCTGTTTGTCCACCCGTGTTTGGTTTCATTAACCTTCCCTGTAAGTTCGGCTACATCACAGGACCAATCAGCTGGAGTGATGGCTCAATCCCTGACACGAACTCCTTCCACCCTGTTTGTTTGAGTAAATAAGAGATATGTTTTCAGACTGTCATAAATATTCATGAGCTTCATCCTCCTCCTCTGCCAAGTCCCTCTGATTGCTACGAGGCTGCTGACAGCTGCTGCCTGACAACTGTATCCTGATCCTGCCATCTAGGTTGTCTTGCCGGTGCAGGGTGGATATGATTCTGTTTGACCTGAACAGCCGGGGCCTCTGAGCTTAGTGGCCCCAAACATTTCTCTGACAGATACCCACGTTCTCAGACAACGTATTTTCTTTTGAACATTTCCTGCCAACATTTCTTGTAAAGAAGGACAGGTTGCCAGAGGTAGTTTCTTTCATTCAGGTGCAGAATGTACAAGCTTGTTGACCACTGGCTGTTGTTTTTGTGTTCAAGTTCAGCTTTTTGGCCAAGACACTGTAGACGTGAGGAAACACAACAGACAGCCTTTGATTAAAGGCCAGTGTCTTTAGACTCAAAGCAGATTGCTATCTTGACATGCAGTATGGTTTGTTAGTAGGAACCATCTGGAATGGTGCTGCTAAACACTGTGTAGGAAAGGGCAAGCACTGTAAAAAAAACAGACTTTGCAGGGGGTTGGACGAACTATCTATCTATCAGCGTCTGTCACAGGTAAACTTCAACCAATTAGATCAACCAGGTGGTAAATCAAACTCTTATCAAAGCTTTGAGAGAAGAGCCAAAACATGCTTCCAACAATAAAATACTTCAGCTCCATTCACTGCTCTTCACTGATAGAACTGATACTACAGCAGCTACGCTAACCTCTTGAAGAGCTGCCATTGTTGTTTTCAAACGAGCAGTCGCTTTTCCCTCTGGTCCTCACACCTAAATCACGCTCATAGCTGCCATTAGTTCCTCAAATGGGCCATATTGGTTCAGCACCAGCTGTTGTGGTTGTCCTGGATCTGCAAGAAAAAATATGAAATAAGTTGGATGAGATATTACAGACAAGAAATGGTGTCCTTGTTCAGAGTTTTTAATTCGGACAACTGCAGGTTTGGCTCATATGTTAAACAGGTGGAGTTTGAAGAGTTGAGAATGAAGCTGGAGGGATGTCGAGTGGAAGCCAAAAGAAATTAAGCTGTTTGAAAATTGTGATGTGGATGCCAAGGAATGTATTTTGAATTGTCTGAAGCGGTAACAGGTCAGCATGGGGATTAATCATAGATGAGACAGCAACGTACCAGGTGTGGACAGACAGAGCTGTGGGTAGAATGTGCAACTGCAGGCCATCGCGCAAAAACACAAAAACACACAGACACACACACACAAGAGTCGGACTCATAAAGAATACATGATGTATCCTCTGCTCCACTCTTGTCTCCACTGTGCTGAATGATTGACTGCTTGGTGTAAAGGTGTGTGTGTGTGTGTGTGTGTTCATTTGTGTGTGTTTGTTCGTTTGTGTGTGTGTGTGTGTGTGTGTGTGTGCGTGTTCGTTCGTTTGTGTGTGTGTGTATAGCTGTACTCTTTGTGTGTTGCTGCTCCTCTGGGGATGTGACCATATGTGCTTGCTGTCGAGTGCAGATGCCGACACGTGTGTGTGTGCTTGTTTGTATGTATGTGTGTGTGTGTGTGTGTGGGCTGAAAGCATCTGACGTGCTCAGATGGATCCTGACAAGTTGCCTACGACAGCCGCGGAGAAGATCAAGCTGAGATGATGGAGGCTTTTGCTGCTCTTTTCTTCACTTCCCGCCCTGAAGTCGTGTGATGGAGTGTGATGCATCGATGCGCTCTTGTCAGGAAGTTCTCACTGCTGAAGGCGTGCAGGCGCTGTAATGTGACCTTGCAGAGTGCTAGATTGCCATCGATCCCGTAGCCGCACAATGTGTGTAGGTACCAGGTTGTTGGAGTCTGCTGGTCCTGGCACAGTGCAGGTCTGTAAGCTCTTCAGTGTCGGGGTTTGGTTTTCATAAAAGTGAGGTATATTTAAGCATAAATCAGGCGTGAATATGTTTTTCCTGAAGTCAGCGAATCCTGTGAAAAGACCAAAACCAACAATGTGTCTGTCTCTGGACACTTTCTTACCTCCCTATCCTGTCTTTGGATGTCAGTTTCAAGCACATTCATGCCTACTGAAGATGAAGACTTTGAAAAATGGATAACAATTCTCCAAGTTATTTTTTTTTAAAGACTCAGCAGTTTCCTCAAACAGCTGGGCACTTAAGTTTTTAATCATTATAGCTTACTAATGCGTTTTTAATAGTTTCTGGACAACAGTGGAGCGCAGTAACAGAGGAATAAGATGTATCAGAATTATGTGGATATGTTCAACCAGAAAGAAAAGTTCTGTTATTATCTCCCCCCCCCCCCCCCGTGCTGATGGAAAGTTTAACAGATTTACAGAAGAAGCTTCACATCAAAACACATGCGCTTGAACGCACCGCGTAAACTTAAAAAAATCTGCGCTCATGGCCACAAGATTGTTTAAAACAGGAAACTTTTTATTGTTTTCTTATTATCTGTCATCAATATCCCTTTCATATCTTCATTTTATTGAGATTTTATTGTAGAATTTTAGTAGAAAACCATAACAAAAACGAACAGTGATTATGAACAGATTATGAAAAAATAACAGTGTCTATCAACTGTGTTGCCGTGCTATCTGCTCAAGTTGGTATGCTAAGCAGTTAGCAAAGCAAAGCTCACGTGAAAGCGGTGTAAGCGCCGACACTTCCCTGGTACTCCGAGCCCTTCGTTCAGGCTGTAGATGACCGGCATACAAAGTTATCAAGTTATCGGCAGATACAGTTAGCGGTAGCCCTGGTGATATGCATCCTCCTGTTTGTTTTGAGTATGATTCAACAGTTGGCCAATTCGTACATATTACACCTTTAAACAAGAATCTCCAAAATCATTCAACTTGAATATATGATAATTGGGCGCCAGGTCAGAGGGTCCCTCGTACGATTTACAGCATCAGTTCTCTCAATATATCTTTCATAAGCAAGACACATTGGTATTGTAACTGAAGACATCCTAACTGAATCGGTATTAAAACCATGGAATAAGAATTGAATCGATTCAGGTAATCAGTGGCTGTATACCAGCTCTAATTACAAGATTGTTTGACCATCCAGTGTGATGGGAGACACCTCTTCTCTGCGCCAGCTCTTCTGTTAAACACTGATCCCAACTGTGTTCTGCTCTCCTGAAGAGGAAAAACGCCTGCGCAGATTAATTTTATTATTATGTAAATTCCCCTCAGAAGTATTGTAGTCGATCGTCTCATTACTCTAATTTCCTCTCTGTAGTCCAATAATGGATGTGGTAAATAATATGCATGACTTCCAAACTGATAAATTCTGCCTGAGCCTCGTCTTTTCAAACTTCGTTTTGCCCCCTCGTATTGAAAATTGGCAGCCATGGCCTTTAAAGATTTCCATCTATTTTCAGTTTACAGTTAATTTTTAGGGTTTTCCTTTCGGCTGCCCGCTGCCTCGTTATGCATTCTGAATTATGGGTCCTTTCCCTGCAGGCAGAGAGGCGTTTATGAATTTACCTCCTTGTCCATTTTAATATCCTTGAGAGCCCGGTCTTGGTTCAGTGAGCCCCACCTGGCCTCTTGACTTTGTTGTCGTGTTATAAAAATCCTCAGAGTCTCTGAACCATGTGCCTCAGAAACATGAATGAAGCCCGGGGCCCATATATCGGCTGTTGTCGCTCTCTTTCGATCTCATCTACTGTGTGTTTGTGTCATTTAGCACAGTGCACCGGGCGGAATACAAAGCAGCAGAGAGTTATTGTGGAGCAAAGCGCCTCAAAGAAGAAGAGGAGGTGGAGGAAGATGGGGGGGATGGCGGGATGGCGTGGAGTTTCCGTTCAGCTGTGAGCTGTTAGAGTCTCCTCCTGCACGGAGGGAAGCAGGGATTATTCAGCACTGAGAAATAATTGCCACAGTTCTTCAGTCCCAAGAAGTTTTTTCTCTTCTTTCTGCTAAACTTTGTATTCTCGTCTGAAGTGAAAATGCCTCTTCCGTTGAACTGTTTCAACCCTCCGTAAAGACTGTGAAGGTGTTTTAAAAAAAAAAAACAAACAGCCTCGCTTTGTAGAGTTCAGTCAACCCTGAGAGAATAAAAGCCTGTTTCATTTGCTGTTCCTGTCATTTTGATATCATGGGTAAAGCAACGCTGACAGAGTAAATGAACAGCGGCACACAAACACAGATCACACAATATCAAACACACATTCATGCACAAACACACACTCTCTCACACACACACACACACACACACACACACACACACACACACACACACACACACACACACAGGCAGACTTGGCAGTCGTAAATAATCTGGCTAATTTAGGTCCGTTCAACAACCTGTAGATCTTAAGTAAATATTTCCACCTGCATCACAATGAAGAGCTGGTCATCATGTGGTGACGTGTGTTTAGGCGTGACCTCGCGCTCCTCAAACAACCGCCGCAGCCATAAAGGAGAACTGAGCCACGTTCATTTCAACGGTGCATTGACCTCAATTAAGACTGATTAAGGCCATAAGACTCCTGTCGGCCCACATCTCTGTCTTCATCTGCAGCAGCGACGTGCTGACGATGGCAGCTACAGTAATAGACTGTTAAGGTGATGAACTGTCCACGTTCACACTGATGAACTCTGAATATGAGCGTTCTGTCGCAGGGAAAATTGTTAGTTCGCTCAAATGAATGGAAAAGAAGAACAAAAAAGAGAATGACGGAAATTGAGTAAGAAAACCCGAGTCTGCGAGCCGCTTGGATCTGATTGCTTCAGAAAACATCCACCAACATCACCCTCTTCCTCTTCAACAATTCAATTATAAGCCATTTAACCCATCTCACTAATGCAACGTGCTTCAACAATCATTACAAAAGACTAATCATTAAATTCATTAAAACCAATACAAACAAGAGGACAAGACGAACGGAAACTATGAATCCACATTTTTTTAAGAGTGAAATAAAACAATTTAAAAGATGATTTTTTTATTAGTCCAAGCTTTCAACTGCTACAAGGCCAGGTTGTGCTCAACCTGGATTCACTACAAGAATCTTTTCAGGCCTGCAACGCAACTGGAGTCACACTGTCGGTCACCGCTAAAATCTAACTATCAACTTAAAAGGAAACCAGTTTACTGTCGAACTCAGTGACTTCTTTCTTCCTGCCTTCCTTTTAATCTTGTTAGCTCTAATCTTCTGCCTTCATCCTCTCTCCTTCTCCTCCTCCTTCTCCTTCTCCTCCTCCTCCTCCTCCTCCTCTTTCTCTTCAGCTCTCCTCCATTCAGACAAACTTTAACTGTTTCCTCCAAACTTTGCTCCAGACGTGTCCTCAGAGATCAAAGGAGAGCAATTGAGCTGCTTGTCCATTTTCACCACATCACCTGATTGAATTATACAATTACCTAGTTCCCCATTAGCATTCCTTCGACGCTGCAGCCGCAAACACACACACACACACACACACACACACACACACACGCAGGCTGTTGGTCTCTATCTTTAAATGGACGAGTGTTTGTCGGGCGTACATGTGAGGAAGCGAGACAGCGCTGGACAGAGAAGACGGCAGGTCAGATAAACACAACTCCATTAACCCGCCTCCACGCCGGGTCTCCTGCTGTCCGGCTCACACGCTCCTGATTAATGAGGCTGCTTTGGGAGTCTCGACACCTCGCTGCAAGCAGCCTCACCCAATCCCTCATCTCCCTCTCTGCTCTCAAGCCTCTTCTCCATCACATATATCCTTTGCTTCCATCGTCTAAGCCCACTCTCGTCTTCTCCTCATGGAGGCACACACAGGTTAGAGCCAAAACTCATGATTTACCAGAGGAAAGGCAGCGCGGTGCAGTCTCTTCCTGCATTGATCAGGTCCTCTCTTGACCAGAGCAGCAGGATGGCGTTGTTATGAAGCGCTGGCTGATTGGAATCGAAGTGGCCGGCGTGAGTAGAGAGACATTGTGCTGGCAGGGCCTCCAGGGCTCCACTGCGTGTTACGACCTGATTTTTTCTATATTTGGTCTGGCTCGTTATCAGGGCACGAGCAGCTGTCTGCTGCCACCACATCCTCAGTCCTAGCTGAGAAGTTGGCCCTCGCAGCGCTGCGCAGACTCTGCTAAACATCTCTGTCCAGAGAAAACCCCCCCAAACAGCTCTGTGCTGCTGTGATGGCCGACTTCACAGTGAGGGGCTGCTTGATGCATTTGAAAGAAGGAGTTTATTGATTCTGGTTTTGTCCGAACTTGACAAGGTGTGACTGCGTGTTCATGCAGGCTGCATGGTGAAAGCCCGAGCAGGAAGAAGAGCTTATTTGTCTGCGTGCTGATGAGTTGAGATGCCGACGGTTCAGTGCAGTTGCGAGTTCCCATCTGCCCTCCAGATTCAGCATTATTGCAAACGGCCAGAGCTCCTCTCCTGTAGTTAATGGAGCCTGAACAGAGCTGAGAAAATAGAGCACCTCATCCTGCACCGTGCTTAGGTTCAAGTGTAGGTCAATGATAATGGGGAACAATGCCAATATCACTAAATTATTCACAATCGTTACCAAAGACAGCTTCCCTTATTCTCGTACGTCAGGCATTGCTATTGATTATCCATTCATTCTATATGATACTCATAACTTATTCAATGTCACTTCATACTAACTCTAATTAGGTGTACAGATGACTCATATTTTATAATGAAGGAACACTCCATCCTCCCACCTGCTGAGTCATTTATTCCGTGTGTGTTTACACACAGGAGCGCAAAGTTCTGTACAGATGTATTATCTTTATATTTAATACTCTTCACTACTGTAATTAGTACCCCTGAACACACACAATGGTGGTACCTTGCTGGAGTAATTTGCTCCCATTCAGCCACAGCAGCATTGAGTGAGCGTTCCAGTTCATTCCAGTGGTTTTGGATGAGATTGGGGTCAGAGCTCTGTGGAGGACATCCCATAACCTTTGTCTAGATACTGTGACATAAAGTCTTAGATTTTCATAAAAAGATAAATGTTAGAAAGTCTGTGTTTCGTGTGTTAAGCACTACAGCATTCATGGTAGTTTACTTCAGACCACAGTTGGAAGAGTAGGAGGAGGCGGGCCTGTGTGGACGCTGCGGCGGTGTGTGTGTGTCGACTCGCCGTTGGAGAGAGGAGAGAGTGGAAAATGATCATTGGGGCATTTTCAACAGTGGCTCTTGAACATGTTCAAGTCAGGAATCTCAGAACCTGGGCGCTATCACATGTTTCTACCAGTTTTGAGTGGAACTATTGTAATCACGGATGTGTGCTATCAGCGACTTGCAGAATATGACCGGCCCACTTCAGTTTACACCTCAGGCCAAGGAAAATCTGCTATGTCTTTATCCCAGCTGGGAAGCAACTTTTACAGTTCTGAACCAATGTATTGTTGGTTGAAATGCTCAGAGCGGTTCAATGTTAGGAGCACAAAGTGGATCAGAACAAGTTCCATGTTGAAAGGAATGGCTCTTCCACACCAAACTGGAAAACCATGTGCTCATGGACCTGGTTTCATGGGGGCACTGTCTTGTAGGACAGGCTGTTGTCGTGATATCAGACTACATGGACTTCGATTTTAGATATCATTAAATGGTGACATAAGTCTTGTTACAGGGAAGGGAACTTACCAGACTGTTTCTACGTGTTCTTGCCTTTACCCACTTAGTCATAATATCCACATTACTGATGATTATTGATCAGAAATTTCATCGTGTTCGTATTTTGTGAAATTATCACCGGTCATCGCTACAACATTGTTGCAGTATCGAGGTATTCAGGCAAAAATACTGCGGTAATTGATTTTGTCACCAAGTCAGCAAATGAATAAAGTGTTTTAGAGGAGATCTTTAAAAATCCAGATCATATTGTGTATTGTGATACAGGCGAAAAATATTGCAACATTGTCAGGCTGTGTCACTCTGCTCTACTGCTGTCTGATAATTGTAAAAGCAGGGACCAAAAGTACATCTACACATTTGGCCATTTAGCGTGTATTTTTAATCATTCGTAAAGCAAGAGGACATATGAAAATGTTCGTATGGAAAGAGAAGATGTAAGATAAAAAAAAAAAGGAGAATCTCAAACTGTTGAAGTGTCTTTGAGCAGGTCAGTGTCATCTCCCCACCCGCCTGATGCATCACACTGCTCGTTACAGTCTGACTCAAACATGTCTCTCTCTCTGTCTGTCCCCTTCATGCAGAGCTGTCCTGGTTGAACTGGTGTCTCACCGGCTCCTGTCTCTTCAGCCTCGTCCTCATCCTCTTCTTCAGGGAGTCGTACGACCGCCTCTACCTGGACGTCTTCGTCTCCGTGTGACACCTCCGAGGGCAAAACGGGACCACTAAAAGATAAAGGACTGAATAATCATTCTTGCACAACCACGAGGAGAAAAGGGAGCTGAAGGAGAAGTGGAGACCCACTCTCTTTTTAGATGTTAATGTATATATTGATAACCATGGTGATGGATGGCTGAAGAAAAAAGAACTGACTCTCCACCAATGTTTACCCTTAAGTGATGGACCTAACGCCATATGACTGTTGAACACATCGTCAGCTGTTTTTATATGTCAGCCTCTGTCTGTATGTTAACGGTTTAATTGTCTGAACCAGACTCGACTGTTAGTAGTTACCGTTTACAGATTATGTAATATTTAAAGCTGTTCTCAGTGTCGCCCCACCCCCGTGACTTGTATCTGACTCAAAGCCTACGAGTTGTATGCAGCGCTGACTCCAGATCAGCATGACAAGGAAGTAAAGAGTGATAAGAGGACAGCTCCTTCAGCCAATCAGCAGGCCTGGCTGTGCTGAGTCGAGTTAAACGAGCGACCTCCTGGTGTTTTAGTGCTGCTCCACGCTGCCAGGTACGACTCGCTGGAGAGGCGTAACTGGCCGACTCTGCAAAGTGACCTGTGACACTGCCTGTCATCAAGAGGCAGGTACTCAGATTCTGTTTTATCGCCCTCTCATGATGGATATTATGCAAAAATGATCTCACAAATTTATGAAACGTGGGCCAGGATTGGATGAGCCTGCGCTTTGAACTGTTCCTGTGGAAGACGCTGAGTCAGCTGAACCGTGACACTTTCACATTTCATTGGTTATTCACTCTATTTATGGTTAATTGTGTCCGTTTCTGGGATATTTGCTTTTTAATCTAACTCAATAATGTTGCTTTGCTTTCTATTTTTAATGCTTTCCTCAGCAGCCTGCCAGTATTTATTGGGCATGTGTCAACACTAACACAGTTAACACCTAGTTTCACTGAAACAGGATGTTTTTGTGACAGTTTCACCACAGCTGAGGCACTCTGAGGGACATTATTTTATCAGGCATGAGGATTTCGTTGCGATTGCCAAGCTGCTCCTCCTCTAAAGCACCAGCAGGTGTCTCTGCGCCAAATGAGAGTCGACTGGCAACAAAACCTGAAGGGAAACAGGATAGGAAGTTGCCATTTTTCTTGGATTCCTTGACTGATAAAACTGGAGCTGTGACAAAAACCAGTTCCAGATCTGGAGGGACGTAACCACAAAGAAACACACGAAGACAAGTGAAAAAATATCTGTGACTGAAAGACATTTTTTCCTCTTTAACTCGTCCATGACTTCTCTCTGTGTCTTCGTCCTGCATAGCAGCTATTTGAAGTGTTTTAATGTGTTCCTCTGGGGTTCAAGGAGGCTCTGTAAAGTGTTTCCTGGTGCTTGTTTTTTTATTTTTTACTCTCCTTGTACAGAGAAGGTTGTCTTTTACCTTTCGACGTGTTGCCTTAATTGCCCAGTGCAGTGTGTTCAGCCTCCCTCTCCTCCACACTGTGACTTCTTTATCTGTACATTCTGTTGAAGGTCATGTTCTCCTGCTCCACAGCACACTCTGTGCTTTCAATGGGCTGCGAATGTGACTCTTGAATATATTTCCGGCACCTTATTAACGGAGTAAACATTTTGAGAATAACACTGCTGTTGTTAATGAGCTAAAGAGGGTTATTAAACTTGTTTGACATCAATCTGTGATCGTCTGTGCATTCCAGGGTTCATCTGAGATGTTTCTGACTTGCCTTTTTGTCCTGTTCTTATATCAGCGGCCTCCTACATTTCCATCAGAGCCTGTAAAACATCTCAGACGTCTGGTTCCACTTCATCGTCACTTTTACACCTGCTTGAGTACAGAGCCAACACAGTCGAAAAGTGTTTCGTAGTACAAATACTTGCAGACCAAAATGTGGTCGACTATTTTTTGCTTGCTGAGCTCCTCACTCAACACTCAGCCTTTTGTGTGTCTGGCTCCATTATTTGCTCTCCATAGAAGCTGCAGTCAGGGAACATTTCTGTTGTGTCTCGCCTTAAGACAGATTCCTTTCAGAGTGACTGTTGAACAAATGGAAGAGTCTGGAAGGTTTTTGTCCTGTTATTATGTAATTAATGATCGACTTACAACACGTTCCGCTGTGTGCAGCTGCAGTAGAAATACGTCAGGGTGGTGTCAGGTCTTTAATCTAGAAAAGATGGAATTATACTCGTACAGGCTGTATGGATGCCAACGTGCACAAGGGTCACTGTCTTCAGACCTGCCACCTGAATAGAGTTTAGTCAACCAATCGCTTTGCTTGATTCACAGGTTCACACAATGTTTGACTGACTTATGGCCAGTCTGATAATATCTAATATCGGCCGATATTTATATCTAATATCGGACGATGCCCCCTCTGAAACCTTCAAAGACACTGTTCTCTGTTGAGGTTCAGTGTCTTTGAGGTGGGTTTCTCCTTTGATTTACAGTGATTAAATATTCTACTTGATATTGCTCTCCTTAAAGGTGTTGGACAGATCATAAAAAGAATGGTCAAATGAAGTCAGCGTGGGTAGAGATAAGCATCTTTTCATTAGATCCTTCCTGCCTGTTAAACGACCACTTCTTTTAAACTTCACGTCTTCATTCTGTAACACAGGCTTCCATATCTGCCAACACTAGGGTGGAGAAAAAAAAAAGAGGGAGAATTTCTGGGGTATCAACGGAGGTCATACTTCACCCCCAGTGATATAACGCTACACTACGGATTAACAGAATAAATACAAGGTTGTGAGAGTAAAATATCTTTACACTGGTCCTGTATATTGTGTTATGTTAGTCATAAGTAGTCTTAACTTATTAGATATTTAGATATAAGTGCAAAAAGTGTCCAAGAGTCAACTTCTAAAATGTAAATCACAAAAACATTGAGAGACAGTGTGTGGGGAGCCATGATTGCCAGGCGGACCCTTGAAAAAGAACAAGAGGGAGGATGAAGTGATGCAGGGCTACAGTCTGCAGAGTGAAGGCACGAGGACGAGCAGGTGAGATAGGAGTCAAGATGTCAGGTGAAGGTGAAGGTCTCGCACCGAGTTGGGTTGCCAGGTACCAACACGCACATCCCACACAAACTGAAACACTCTCATCTGATTTGTTACACTATGAAATCGAGAGATTGATGCGACAAATGACCAATTGGAAGCACAGGCATGGGCTTCCTGTTTCACATTAAAACTGAGACAACTTAGATGATGTCATGGTTAATGGCATCAATGTAAAGTGATTAAATATTGTATTGCCCCAAAGAGTGTGACTGAAATGTGGGTTTACTTTCTAAAATTCTGTTTACCTAAAGGTCCAGTGTGCAGGATTAAGGGGGATCATTTGGTAGAAATGGAATATAACATTACTTATTGTATCTGTATCTGTTTTCATTAGTGTAAAATCACCTGAAACTAAGAATCGCTGGGATACTGGAGAATGAGCTTTTCATATACAGAAGAAGCAGCTCCTCTTCTAGGATTCTACCATGTTTCTACAGTAGCCCCTGAGGGACAAGTCGAACTCTGACTCTAGAGAGAGACCTTGACCTTTTTTAGTGGTCGCTGTAGGTTCCTGTATCATCATCATCATTCTTTTTTTTTTTTTATGTGACCCATGATCACATGTCATGGCGCATGTCCAATAATACTAATACACAAGAGAGACATTCTTCAAAAAGGAATCTAGTTTTAAGAGCACTGTTGGCTCATCTGATTCCAGTTACACAACTCATCTAAACAGCAAGACGCCTACTGTCTTTTAAGGTGGAGCATTTTCTGGCGTTTACAGCATTTTTCTACTCAAAGCTTGAGTTAAAGGCGCCATATGTAAGAATGTGGCCAAAAACGGTTACTCAACGATACACTCAAATTCATAATACTGCGGCGAGTCGTATCCGCCTCCCCCTCCACCACCTCCCCTCCACACGTGAGGTTGCCAGAGCGGACACACAATTCTGTTCTCTCAGTAAAGATCAAGATGTATTGTTATTTATGGTAAAGTTAGCTGTTGACTAGGGGTTGACATATCAGATGGAATAACCTTATGCATGATATTTGACAGAACTGTCCTTCATTTTTGCCTCCCTTTTATAACGTTATGTAGTTTATGGCGATATACGTGCAAAGACCTAAAGAGGACTCGAATTTGGCAAAGTATCCAATGTAAGATTTCGTATTGTCCAGCCGCTGCTGGCAAACGCGCGGACAGCGGCTGGACATTGAGTGGACATGGACTGGACAGCAGCACGCTGGAGACCGGATGCCCGTACCAGGACAGTGCTAATGCTGCTAGCGTTAGCTGTGCTGCTAACGTTTGTTTCTATGATCTAAATGAATAACGTTATTACTCGACAGTTCAAAGTATTTGAAATGTCCATCCCCGTCAAGCTATGATGCTAACTTCGTTAGCCAAGCTTAACTTACCTGTCTTGGAGAAGAGTAGCCAATTCTGCATCCGTTTTCAAATTCCTCTCAGCTTTCAACTGTTTCCACCGTTCAAATGCATCCCATATATAGACCCTCGCTTTGCCTCGAATTTTATCTTGGCGTTTTTGTGATTCATAACGAGGTCTTTTAGATTTCGTTGCCCCATTGTAGCTCATTTGTAACTAGCAACCTGTGGTTGCTCGGCAGCTGAGACTCTGCTGACTGCAATGATTTGTAGACGGCGGTGGGCGGCGCCACATGCCAAAACATGATTTCAAAACATCAACATGATTTGCGGTCTGCAAAAGTTTTTTTTTAATGCAAATATTTTGGCTGTACTGTTGTTGTTGGTGAGTTCAGTATGTTATATGAACATTATTCCTGAGTCTCTGTGACATATTAGGATGATTTTAGAGTCAGTTGCTTTAGATTTCTTACATATTATACCTTTAACGTGCTGACTTTTTGCTTTTCTGGCTCTCTTGCGTAACAGACACTTGATGATTATTGGCTCTTCTAGCGCTTAGGATGTTTAAAGTGGATTATTCCACTAAATCCTTCACACTTGACCTCAACCCGATCACGTATGAGTCATCGGTCTCCTGATTACGCATTATTACTGGCATAAGCAAACTTTCAGCAGCATCAGATGGTTCATCACAGTGTGCTGTTAAATAATTGAGTGTTGGTCCATGTCATTAAGCATCTGTCAGCAGGTTTTAGAGTGATGGGGGTTTTGAGTCGTGGGTGCCTTGTTAACATTTGGCTGACGGGCTGTCGCTTAAAGAAACAGATTTCATCACTCTGCGCCGAGGCCTCGAATCGTCCTGGCAGCACAGTAACATTTCTGCACATCGTCCCGAGGCATGAGAAGACGCTGTCAGAGGACACCTGCATTCTAGGAAATCTCTTCGTTTTCCCTCCTCCGTCTCTTTCTGGATACAAATCAGCATGAACACGCACGGCCTACAGGCATGACCTCACTGTGTTTAAACCCTGTGTTAAGTGTCTGCGTGTACAGCTGGAGATGAGCTCATGCTCTGCTGCTGGTGAGAACTCCGGGCGAGTCCGCATGCAACATGCTGCTGAAGCCCTCAGTCTGGTTCCTATTATTATTACTGTGTGTCTGTGTGTGTGTGTGTGTGTGTGTGTGTGTGTGTGTGTGTGTGTGTGAGAGAGAGATTCATGTCACCTCGCCCCACAAAATCACTCTGTCGTGATCCTCTGAACCGGTGCCATTCTAGCTGGCAGGAAGAGGAACTGACCCAAGCTGTGACTTTTGTCGAGCATCAAACTTCATAAAAACATGAAATATATCCAGAAAAGAACGCGGCCGTGCATTCAATCAGATGGGTGTGCCTCGAATTACTACACTGCATTTTACAAAGCAAGCCTGCCGGGATGTAGAATTAATCCTCTGTTGGGTTTATGTGGATCTGTTTGGTTTTTGAGGAGCTGTCACATGTATTCATCTCGAGTCCGTGCCGTGAAAGAAACGCGCTTTGTTTTGGCTTTTCTGTTTATTGACACAGTTTCAGCTTTTCCCTCCTCTCCTCCAGCCTCCATCCCCTGTGTTCTACATGTGACGAAGCCAAATACCAGAAATGAAGTACACCAGGAAAAAAGGCTTTTTCTGGATTATATAAACAATGCAAACCCGCCAAAAGGGGTGAACAGAGTACAGTCGTTAATTGATACATTTCATCGTGGGTGTGTCTGTTTATTTGGGCTGTTGGACAGAAATGGTCCCAATGCAAGTTTGTTGAGTTGCTTTGAATGTTCGTCGGCCAAACACTCGGAGCTGTGCACGTAAAACCATTGTTTTCTTAATTAAAGTTTAATGATTAATTTGTCGTGGCTGCAGTGACCAAACAGCCATTGTTGTAGCATTGATCTGAGAGGTCCCAGAAGATTTAAGTTCATGCTCAAAAGAGATCTTGTAAATCAACCTGCAGTCCCTGCAGCCATGGTGCCGTCTCAAAACAAAACAGAGACATCTGCTCAGTTTGGTGTGGGGAGGACGGGGCAGATCCAGACCTTCCGGGGGAATAAACAACCCGAGTCACATCAGATTCTGCTCTGGTCTGGAGCCGTTTACTGACGGGAGGAGAGCTCAGAGATGACTTTTGAACTGTTGGGATTAAAAAGAGGATTTATCTTCACTCCTGTTTATCAGCCCGACTGCAGCAGTGATCTGCGGAGGTGACCTCCACTGTTGGGTGTTTATGTTCTGCATTGTTGACTGCTGGCTGGAGCTGGAGGGGAAGTGCACTTTACCTCATGAACGTAACGTTACAGAGAGGAGAGTTGGGAAAGAAGAAAGAGAACCAGAGTCCCTGCTGAGTGCTGAGTTCAGTGCATATCAATGAATTGGAAGTATAAACTCAACCCTGCTGACCTGCTCCTGAGTGTATTAAAAGGATGAACCAATGGCATTTCGACGCGGACTAAAGCAAATCCTCACTTGGCAGTTTAAGTTCATGCGAGAGACGAAGAGAAGCTGCAGGAGGCGCGAGCAAAAGTACAAAATCTGATTCTACCCACATTTATCTGATTTGGAAATTACTGCGAAGAGAAAAAGCTTTTTTGCTCACACGGGGGGATGTTACAGAGAGAACACTTCCCTTTCTTACAATGAACCTCGGTGTAAGCAAATATACTCAACTTCCCAAACAAGCCTGGGACAAAAGAGGTGGCTGTGTCTTCTTGTCGGAGGGAGATAAGGTAATGATGCATACATTTCCTCCGCTCACAGACACAGCGCTAACTGTTTATTAACAGCTTTTCAGCAGGAGTTCAATTCCAGTTTCCTCCTCTGGCTCGTTGTCAGCGTGGGACGTGGAATCGTCCCTCTGTTGAGTCCCTGGGGAGAGGATGGTGCCATGAAATGTGAAACAATAGTTTTCTTTTACCCACAAGCAATTTGGGTGTTTATGCTTTTGTGGCTGAGCCTGTCAGAAGCTATGAAAGCAGCTGGCTGGCTGACGAGTGCTGGAGTTGTTGTCACTGCATGTGACATTTGTGTAGCCCATCTTTTGTTTCCTCCTTTCAGGCGGCGCTTCTTACATTTCCCCGTTGTGTCTCCATTGAGACGCGGCTTGTTTTTCCTTCCTCTTGTGACTCAAACTCGCTCGTGTCTGTTTTTTCCAGCGCCGCACCTCAATGTCTCCTTGGGCCTCCCTGAGCTCCGCAAGCCCCTTAATTGACTTCTCCAGCATTATGAAAAATGAGCCAGGCTTTCAAATGGCTCATTTAGCACAACTGCTATCACAGTGCCTCTTACTTTATCTTCAACATATTAAAAAGGGCTAGGTGCTCTTGATAAGGAGCGATGGGCTGCAAAAGCCCAAGCTACCGGCATTTGACAGCTGGCCACTAATTTGCCAATTCATCACTGGCGAATCTGAGATATTTTCCTTTGGGAAAACACAACATATATTAAGATATAAATGCCCCAGCAGTATTAATAAACACCAGGAGACAGAGTTATTGGAGATGTGGGGAGGACACGCACATGGCTGCAGGCACACGGAGGGCTGGTTTAGCGTTTGGTCACAGCTTCATGGGCTGAGGCAGTTACTGCGAGACAGCCGTGTGTCTACAGCAACTTATCAAACCCGCACATGCTCATTAGGTGCATCAGACGAGTGCATGCACACAACACACACAAACAGCAAACTATTAATACACAGCAACAGGTGTCAAGACTCAATATATCTTATTTCCCTCAAACAGTCTCCTGCAGGAAATGCAAGAAAAATGGCCGAGTCTCGTGTGACAGTGTGACAAGTAAATGCAATATTTCAACAATATTACATCACACAAAGTTACCATATGATAACAAGCAGCTTTTTCTTTTTATATTGTGTCTTTCGTGTGTAGCTGCTGTTTGCGTTGTGATCACGTCGAATGTTTCATGTTATGATAACTGCTGCTGTTGGAACGTGAAACAGGTCACATGATGACGTCATGTGAAAATATCGCATTACGACAGTATCGATTAGTTCCGCAGCTGATCAAATTATATAAGCAATAAATGGCATCTTTTTCTGTCATATGTACTGTGCACTTACATTACTTACACTTTCACTGTATTTGTTTATTTTTGAGATTTCTTTGTTGAGAGTAAATTCAAGGACAAGACATTTTAAGGTAGAAATGTATTCCTGTGGTTCTGACAGACAGCTTTTATAGCTAGAAGTTCAACTTTTTAGGACAGTTTTGCTAATGTGAAGGTATCTAAGCTAAAGTGTCTGTTTGGTGCGTTCAAGTGACTGTGCTTTAATGACTATTGGGCTCGTGAAGCACCTCACCGGAGCTTTCTGGTTAGCGCAGACAGATAAACAAAGAAAGGGAATTGATTTGAGCACAGATCTTTTCGCCGACAGGTGCTAAGTGAAGTGTATAATCATATTTAGAGAAACATAACGGAGAAAGTGTCCATTACTGTCACAGGCAGACCTCACCATGTATTTGTCTCTTGAAGCGCACCACATTGCTACATACACTCACTAAGACGGGGCCAAATTTCACTACTTCCAGGGAGGAACGTTTGTGTTTTTGAGAAGGCCCTTGGTACAACACAGATGTACTGTATTCAGCGGTACATGGAACACACTCGTCTGATAGAAATACAGTCAAAGTGTTTTATTCCTGTGAATAATATTTCCTCCATTTCCAACATGATTCAAGCTGACCACAGCCTATGATCTTTATCTATTTCAGGACTGTAGTTTCACAGTCTACAGTAAGCCTACATCGATGACAAGTGTTATTCTCAGAAGACACATCTGGTATGGAGTTTCCACTTACGGAAGAGGAAATTAAATGTGGTTTAAAGGTCATTGAAGGCCTGTGAGAAGGTCCAGTCAGAGCTGGCTGATTAAAGCCGATGATGCTGTCAGATGATTCAGCAGCCCTTCCACCCCCACCCCCCAAAAAACTCCCTGTGTCAAACTACCTGGCATGTTCTGAGGTGAGAGAGAGAAAAAGCATCCACCTGCAGAGCCAAGTCGAGTTTGGCTGAGGCTCCTCGGCTCTAATGCAGGAGGACGTGGCCCTGACGGAAGCAGCATGTCCTCTGAGCAAGAGCAATTATGATAACCATGCAAGCGGAAAGGCTGTAGCCAGAAGAACAGCGAGACAGGCTTTGATCCGGCAGGCTGCCTATTTAAATCACTGCTCACCTCCTCTGCAGACGCCATCCTCGCCGAATGTAGAGGGGCTTTCAAAAAAAGGGGGTCCAGGACCTCTGCGGGCTCCTCTGTCACGATGTGTCGCTGCTTCGCCCCCTTGAAACATCATTTGTTTCTCCTGCCCTTCTTCCCATCAAAGGTGGGTGATGGCGCTTTTGTTTTAAGATGACTGATGGTGCCTTTCACTGGACACTTAGACAGTTTGCCTCAGAAGTACACTCTGTGGAGGCACACTGAAGCCCCATGCAGGCTCCGAGGGAACAGTTAGCTCAATTAACTTTCTATCAGAACACAGTCCAACTCCTAATGAAACTCTTTGAGCCTTGGATCTGTCCTGACAGCGCGAGGCGATCTACCAAAAGCGTTTTCCAAATAAAAAGAGAGGAACACCGACGGGAGGAATTGATAAACTATGTGTGACACATCAACCTGTCAGATGAGACTGAAAAATGTTATCAAATCTGTTTTCTAGTTCTTTCATACGTACAATTAATAACACAAAATACAAGCAGTGATCTACAATTGAAAGGTCAAAATCTCCTCAAAGTTTTCACCCTTCAGTTATGCAGATGTTACAGTTTATAACATGTTGTGTGAGCTGTGGGAATCTTTGTTTGATACTTAAGTGTCAAATAAGGTCACACAGGGCAAACTGGAAGGGAGTGACTTCAGCTCTCTCTGGAGCAGGAGACAGCTGCAGCTTGAGAAAAAATGGCAAGTCTGACATACATATTTTTCAATTTCATGCACTGCCTTTAAAACGTAGAGGAGAATTTTAATTTTTCATTATACTTCTTCATACATATAATTATACATTTGTTCAATTGACAGCTAAATCCACCGTAGACTGATGCTAGTTGTATTTAGTTGAGTTAATAGCTAGTTGAGTTAGCTATTGCTAGATGTCAGTTGGATTAGCTGTAGCCAGTTGAGTTATAGCTAGATGCTAGTTGGTAGTTGAGCTAGCTGTAGTTAGATACTGGTTGAGTTAACTGTATCTAGTTGATTTAGCTATTGCTAGATATTAGTTGAGTTAGCTGTCGCTAGGTGTAAGTTGATTCAGATGTAGTTAGTTGAATTAGCTGTAGCTAGCTGTTAGTTAGGTCTGCTGTAGCCAGCCAGGAAGAGAAATGCCTGTGGGTCTGTCTAGAAAACTCATTTCATTTCAGTCCTTGGAGAGTAAGGCTGCACTATTTTAAACTGCTTTAATTTGTACACTGGTATATTATACGAGTGTTTTTAGATCATTGGTTGTGTACTTCTGATATTGCCACACTCAGAGATCCAGTAGAAGATGCCTACCAAACACCTGCCACCTGTGCCTCAACCTCATTGGACGATGCTGGACCTGATAAACTGTTACCCTAGTACTGATTGAATGCAGCTATTGGGACCTCTGGAAAACTGTGTTGTAGACGGAGTAAGAGAACCAAAAGTAGGCCTATATTGTGTTTTCCATTAGTGATGGAGGGATTAGTTGATTGACAGAAAATTGATTTACAAAAAATAATCACTGAAATCCTAGCAAGCAAAAACACTTGTGACTGAAATACAGTTTACACTGAAAACTGAATACATTTGTGTGTCTGTGTTTTGCTCAGAAAAAAACAAGCAATTTCAAGCTGACACCTTGAAATTATGTTAATGTTTCCTGTTATTTATGCACCACACCGTCAATTAATTGAAAAATAATTGAAAGACTCACCAAACAAATGGCTCATTTAAATTTAGTTTGGTTTAATTTGAGTCAGTGCTGGGGATTATCGCAGTATTAACAGTATTTGCCTGTTCATCGGTCCGAATTGGCAGTTTGCTGTCAGGGTGATGTAAACATCGTCATGCGTACATGTCCACGACAGTATGTGCGCTGCCGGCTTTTACTGCATGTGAACACGCCCAGACGCACAAACAAGCGATGTTGTGTGAAAAAAAAGTTGTGTGCGACCCAGTTTCCTTTGAATGCTAAAATAATTTGCTGGTCAAAGAATGTTTACGAATGAGGAGCTGTTTTCACTGTAAACCCCCACGAGCGATAGACTGGTTCCAAGGTGTAGGAGTGGTTTGAGATGGAATCCGGTCCTGGCACCAGTAGATGATGTCCTCATTGTTAATACTGCCGACAAAGCTGATCGGCTTGGTGGCGTTTCCAGTTGGGGGAACAGCCGTCAATGTAATCCGCTCAGTATTGGTTTGGCTATTGAATATGGAAGTTTAATCCATTCATTCAGTCCAACTCATTTGGCTTCTTTTGGTGAAAATATGTGAGTTAGCACCTCCTTAAATTAAAGCATGTGCAACAGGGCTTTACCTGGATAATCCTTTCTAAATAAATGATATCAGTGACAGTGGATTACAGTATTTTGTTTTATGTATGTGCAGGCTGTCACAACCCGTGGCCCACAGATACAGTGGAAGTGATGATGAGGCGGGACGTTTTGGTTGTTGGCAGGAGGCCCGATCTGTTGGTACCCACGTCCCTCCTGCTCATGCTGATATAACTTTTCCTGTGAGGGGAATGGCCTCTTGGTGGTTGCTGCGGATGCCTGCCCACACAGTAGATTCCAGGTAACTGCGACTGTGATGATTATAGAGGTATAATTAGAGGTGGCTGGAGCAATTTGAATTAAGGGTTCGCCGAGCAGTATTTTTGTGGCCAGTCACCGATTGCTGGAAGCAATATTGGCTGATGCCAACCACAGATCAGAAGGATATACTATTCTGTAATGTAAAAAGAGAGTTCAGAGAGGACACAGAATTAAGGAAAATTGGTGTGTCTCAGTCTCAGTTGTCTCAGTCTTTGTGCTGAGGTCTCTGTCAGGAGCAGGGGCACACTGCAGCGTATCATTCGCTCTGCTAAGAAGGTGAGCGGCTGCAATCTGCCGTCCCTCCAGGACTGGAAGATTGTTGTCGACCTCTTTCATTCCAGACACAAACTTTTTGAGACTCTCTCCTCTGGCAGGAGGTTGCGGAACATCAGGACCAAAACCTCCATGAGAACAGTTTCTTCCCATCTGCAGCTCGCCTCATTAACTAGGCTGTGACCCCACTGACACCGACCCCCCTCCCTCCCCCTTCGCTTGCATTAATGTAAATTATCCATCTCTACTGTGACCTTGCACGATCCATGTCAAACATTTTGCACTCCCACTTGTACATATTGTTCTGCTGCTTCGTAAAGTTAATTTTTTTTGTCCATTTGTGTGTTATTATCTATTATATTCTGTCTCTATTCATATTTATATTCTTATGATATCTTTCCATTACTTTTAGTATTGTTTGTTGTTTTGCACGTACAGACCACAGCGAGCAAGATCCTGGTATATGAACGAGACTTCCACACTCATGGGGGACAGAAAATGGACTTAATACGAACAGACAGTCCCGAATGAAAATTGAACGGACTACCTCCGACTACAATGTAGCACATATGCTCACCTCTCTCTCTCTCTTCCCATCCCTTCCATTCTTTCTTGACTGTACTCCGCAATATGTTGTTCACCGCAGCCAGATAGTGTTGCAAAGCTGCTCTCCTCTATGGCAGCGAGGCTCTAAAAGGCAATCATTTCAGTGCATACGCAAGTGATAAGAGAGTGTGTGAATGTGATTCATTATTTTGGTGCATCAGTGCGAGTTCTGACACCCAGCCAGGCAAAATACATGAATTTACTACACTCTGATTTTGTCTTAGAATCTTTTATCTCTCCTCAGTCATTCATAGTAGCAAAGAGCAGCGTCCCAAAAAATGCAAGCGCTTCTCACTTGTAGCCAGCGTGTGACCATTACTTTTCCCCATTTAAAGTGTTGGGCCGATTGACGAAGCATGGTCCACCGCAGATACATTTACATTTAAGGCATTTGACTTACAGTAATTCATATACATTCATACACTGATGGCGGTGGCTGCCAGGCAAGATGCCGACCAGCACATCAGGAGGAGTTTCGGGGTTCATTGTCTTGCCCAAGGACACTTTGACATGCAGACCAGGGGAATCCAACCAGTGACCTTCCAATAACAAGACGCTGGCTCTACCCCTGAGCCACAGTCAGATGGCTGACAGTCCTTGATTACTGAGCCGTATCATGAGTTAAATCTTGATCGTGACATCTTAAATTTGTATTGCCACTCCTGAACAGATGCTATGATGACCTTGGTTTATTGTTGTAAGTGGGAGGTCAGAACCTAGAAACCAAACAATAGTCTGCCAATATATGAGTTGTGTCAGCGCAAAAAGTAAAATAAAACAAAAATGACAGTGACGGTGACTTCTCTGTGGTTGTCTCGATACCTGTTCTACCTGTGTGACCCCACTGGGCAGAGAATTAGAGGCGCGGCCTTTCAAACAGTGTCCAGGCTGGGTCGGCGGTTTCATTAACCCATCCGTGTTCCTGCAGTGCAGCAAAACGGCGCCCGATTTGCTCTTGACAGATGCCATCGACAATCAGCAGACTGATGGTGACGTAAGAGAGCTGCAGCGAGATGCTAAACAGCCACCCGAGATGTGGCAGAGGCATGTGGTGTGCCTGTGACAGAAGTGTGAATGTGTGTGTGGGTGACGAACGCTGAAGGGAAAAAGGGGAAAATTGAGCTTCAATTTAGAGCCAAATGACCCGCTGAAAACACACTCCACTGGGTCTTAAATCCTCTGCTGGAGTGAAGAACAGGGCCGCATAAAATTGCCTACTTATCCCTCAATTGTTTCCTTTTGTGCCAGAACTGAATGGAACAGATTTAATTGCATATTGTTTAAAGCACATTGTTCCAGAAATGTAAAGTAAATTATTAGACGTGCGAGATAAAAAATGATGGAAAAACATCTCCAGTCCTCTGATTTGTCTTGACATTGGGTCAGAGATGTGTTACTGAATTCTGGAGGGTTGTCTGTTTGCATCCCCCCACTGCGTATGTTTATGGTTAGACGAAAATGATAAGCTCCACGAAAGCTGCAGTGATCAGTCAGTCAATAGATTTGATAATTTGCAACTGTTTTCACGAGGGATCATTTCCCCAGGCATTTCCTCAGTCTCCTTAATCAAGGAGACTGGAAAACTATATTTTGGACCGATGTTCATTTGCAGCAAAAATTAAACACTTCAAATATTGATGAAGGTTCTCAGCCATCCAGGTCATGGTAGTTCTAAGTGCTGTATCGTAGGCAACTGGACGTGTTTCAGTTTCTTGATCCAAAAGAGGCTTCTTCAGTTCTAACTAACTTAGTCGCTGCTTTTGAACTCTGCGTGGGAGTGTCCTTACAGAGTCTTAAGGACACGTGTGAGCTCTGAGTTTCAGAGTCTTACGACCACTTGTGTACCTGTATGAGGTACGCCCGCAACAAGACTTATCACCCACCTACAATGCAGTACTGAGTTCCTTACCCAGACAGCTTTACAAGGATTTGCACCTGAACTCACCTAGGTGAGTGCTGGCTGGGTCAACGCCCCACACGTCCTTAACAACTCTGTAAGGACCCAATTTAAAAGCCTGCGACTCCCCTCCGGTTAGTTAGAGCTGAAGTAGCCTCTTTGATGAGAGGTGAAACATCTTCAAGAAACTGAAACAAGTCCAGTATTGGCCCCAATAATCTGTCTGTCCTGAGTACTAAACTACCTCTTGTGTTATGCCACACCGACTGGCAGTGGTCTGCAACCCCTAGGGGGTGGTCAGAGTTACTTCAGGGGGGCCACCAAATTATTGCTTGATAATATTTAGAATGCTTTAATATTTCAGATATTCAAATGTATCTGAAAGAACAGGTGGACTTGGATCCAACATAATATTAACAAGGATTCATTGCTGCCAAAAAATGAAATTACCACAACATTGATAACAACAGTTCTCGTGCAGTCATGCTGATAAACCTCACTGCCTCCAGCACTGATCCATAACAATAAACTAGTCAGGTATTATCAAAACTGTACCAAAATTCTGGTGAGCCTAAATAGATTGTTTTGTAACTTATTTATCAAAAGACTCGTTGTAGGCCCGGTTTAAAATGTAGCAGAATTAATACATCAGGAATGGCCTGATTCACACTTTCTTCTCCCTGCCAGCAGCAAGTACCGCGTCTCACATTTACATTTGTCTTAATTGCCTTTATATACATACATTACATATTCCACAACATGAACATTTAGTTGCGAAAATAATTTGCAGATTAATGGATGATGAAAGTGATAGTTAGTAGCAGCCGAAAGAATTCCCTAAAGCCGGGCATGATTTTTATCCGAACCCTAAAAACCAAGTGTTATCCCGATAAAGCCTCTTTGAAGTCGTCACCTTTCACAAATGTCTTCATGCTTAGTCTTTAAACTTTAATTAGTCCTCAGAAGAGAGATGCAGGAGAACACACGCGCAGCAGACAGCGTTGATCCGTCTCAATTTGTTTCAGCTGTGCCTCTCTTCATTTTCTCACCCTGTGCAGTGATTTCGCCGCGGTCCTCAGTCTGCTCCTCTGAAGGTGCTTTGCAGCAGTAAACCTCCTGATCCCTTCACCAACAGGCAACTAGAGCAGAGCATAAACATGATGAGAGACCTGGTGACAATGAAGCTGTTTGTCGTGTTCGGGGTAAACCCAGTGGAGTCCGGGTTTGCCTCCATTGCGAGCGCCACAGGCTCAGGCAGGGCTTTACCTGGGATGGGAGCGGGAGAGCAGAGATGAAAGTTGCTGCCAAATCTTCTTGTGATGCTCAAAACCCGAAAGCTTGCAGCTATTTTCTGGATTGACTGATTTCACAGCTGGGGATGCAGAGCAAAACTGTGCACAGCCAGACTGTAATTCTACGCATTCCTGGCTTTAACGCCCACACGCAGTGCTGATCTCACAGGAGCGCTCATGAAGAAGGTGAAAAAAGAAATCTGGTTTTTGTGCACTTTCCTGCACAAAAACGGGCCCAGTTGGCTCTGCGGCAGGTACAGAGATCCACCGTGAGTCATTTCTACTGATTACTGTCCAGAACATTTGAGTTATTGGTGTGAAGAGGCGGTGGAGGAGGGAAGCTAAATTAGTACTGGAAGTAATGATGCCCCGAGGCTGGAGGGAGAGAGAGATGTAGGAAAATCAACCTGTGGTCCATTCATTACCCCGTCTCTCTCTGCAGTGTTGTGCAGCAGTGAAACAGCCATCAGAGGTCAGTTCAAGAGCTGCTCTTTGTCTAATCACACTTCAATGAATGAAACGTTTTACTTCTTTTGTCCTTGCAGACTCACTATGATTAAAAAAGGCCTTTAATCTGTTGTTGTTGGCTTTGGCAATGTCTGAGAGAAATCTTTTCTAACCTTATAGCAGCTTTCCTTTGAAACAAATTGTCAGTTAATGGAACACACTGGCTTTGATGCACGTGTGTGTGTGTGTGTGTGTGTGTGTGTGTGTGTGTGTTTGTGTGGTCTTGCGTTTCAATGACATTGCAGGAAAAGGCATCAAACAAGCACAAGGACAGGGAAATTGCTTAAAAGCACCCGTTGGAGCGTGCATCAAATGAGTGGCCTGAAACTGCTTTGCAGTTACTTTGTCACTTTCCCATGTTTTGAAAGTTTAATACCCATGTTCCCTTTTTTGATATTTAAGCACTTTAAAATCTCATTCCTTTATATACGGGAATTGGTTCAAACTGTATTGTAAATTCCGAAGCCCCGGGCTGTATAAATGATTGAATGACATTGAACATTGAGCAACTGGTTACCCTCTCAGATCTGAAGAGTAAATGTGAGTGTAAATGGCTTCTCTGGGTGTGCATTAACCCTGCCACAAGGAGAGTGGGGGCAGGGGTGCACATCACAACTCAGACCTGCCAGAGCTTTAGTTCCAAAATAAATCAAGGAGCTCATGCTGAAGTCTCACAAAGACCATTGTGTGGGTTTTTTTTTTGGGTTTTTTTTGCAGCAAACTGTTAGATGGCATAAGGTGAGCACAGTGTGTAATGTTGACGGGGCGGTGGTCCGCTCCTTTACATGGTTCTGGCGCCTCGGTACGCTACGGGAGGAGCAGCGAGGTAACGTTCTGTCTTGCTTCCACACTCCGAGGTACCCGTGTCCCCATCAATATTTCTGTGCCATCAGCAGTTTTATTTACGACACTGTCATCAATATTGCCTCCACTCAGTGCGGCTGCCAGCCTTTACAACCTCCGTCAGCTGGTTAAGTAGATTGAATAAAAAGCAAATGGCTCACTCAGGCTCTGAGCTACGCAACTACCATAAACCCCAATGTTCGTCAAATGAGATTCTTGGAAACAACCTCCCGACTTTGTAGCGGCTACTTTTAACGACCGAATGTGGAGGCTTGGCTCTGTGTGAGGGGGAGGCGTTGGAGGTGATTTAACATCGTTTGGTTTCTCCTCTCTGCTTTATTAGGAGGGGGAGAGGGCCCTCCATCACTGCCGCCTCCGCCTCTCCCACTCATCTCTCTCTGTCGGCTGGGGTTAACTTGTGGCACCATTAACCCGTCCTGTCCTCCTACAAGGGAATGCAAGGAGAGCATCCCAACTTCTTCTCCAACTACGTGACCTTTTGACCTCCAACGGCTGGTTTTAACAAACGCCTGTTTGATCCGTTTACACAGTGGAGGCAATCTTAGTTACTCTCCAGCTGTTTTATCTGTTATTTTTCCAAAAACAGCCAAAGTTCTGTTGTTATGAAACTGACTGGACTCCAAGATGACATCCATTCATTCCAATAAAAGCTGACTCATTATGCACACATGCCAAAAAAGTCAATTCTGCACTATATAGCACATAAAGTGCAACACAGACAGGCTGCACCCACACCAGACACAGCCTGACATGCCTGGATTGGTGCTTTTCTGGAGTGGTGTATGTGAGATGGGAAAGTGCATATAGTGACACCTGTCACAAGCTGCAGGAGTATGTTGCACCACAGGGCTGAATTTTTGTGAATCCTGCAGAGATCGGAGTCAGGTGCACCCTGCCTCAGTCAATGGATAAGAAGGACACTGAAATAATAGCAATCAATATGCCGCCTTGTAAAAAGTCTGAATGGTACAGCTCTGGGTGTCCACAAATGGCCACAATTAGTGATTATTTTCCTCTCCTCTATAGTTGTTCATGAATGTCAGGACATCAGCGACGATAATGTCATGACGTCAGTGTGAATGTTAACGTTGATTGGCTTTGTGACACAGTGTCGCGCAAAATTGACGCTTGTGTTCGATATTTTTAAATCACTGGAATGACATGACTTTTTCTGTACCCTAGATGCACATTATGCATTCATATTATGATCATAGATATTAAGTGTGAGTCACGTTTTTTTCCCACAGGCTGAAGTGAACAGTTAGAGCGGTAGTAAGGTGTGTGTCTGCTTGTGTTGTTGGTCAGTGGATGAAGCATCAACAGTATCAGATTAGAGGACAGACCGGAGCAGCCAGCTTGATTTCCTTCTCCAACAGATTGCATTTTGGTGACTTCTTGACTCCTTTGATTAAATTTCCAATACAACCAATTCCCCTGGAGTTCCTCCCAGGCAGGCTTTGCCCAGACCACACTTACACACAGAAGAACTGGCCAGTAGATTAATACTAAACTGATGAATCATATCAAACAAACTGTTTTCCTGTTGAGGAGAATGGAGAGCCGTGATGGCGGAGGCGACAAAGTCTCAATCCCCGCAGACGATGAGAGCATTTTCTGGCCGCTACTTCAGACGGCATGTGATCTGCCCATCCTGTCTGGTTGCGTGAGAACACAGACACGTCTGTCTGCTGGACGCCTCCTGGGACGGTGCACAACACACATCAAAAGCAACCGGCTGTGCGCTCTGTAAACATGAAAACGGGGAATAAACATCAGCTGCTCATATTACGCAACTGTGATCGATGCTGGGTGATGAAGTGTTTGAGGTTTCTCAGACTAACAGTGCCGCTGTTGCACTCGCGATCAAACACATATGGTTAACCTCGGTGAAGGCCACGACAACACGCATCGTTCAGACAGAAAAGTCGTTCTTTATACTACAAGTGCTGCTCGACTTTTGACCTATGCAGAGGTGTTTTTTTCTTTCTCCATTCACCTCGGAAGTAGGTGAAGCTGTGCCAGAAATACCTTTAATTGCATGGTTGTCTCTTTCATAAGGAATACTGATGGATTAATGGCTCTGTTCATGGTTTATACTACAATTAGTCCATATGTGTATCCTCTAGTGCCTTACAATAACAGAAGCCTGACATTTCTTTAATAATCCACAACAATATGTAATTACATCTGTAGTCGTAATTGTTATGTTTAAAGTAGGGCTCTCAATAAAATGCGTTCACCCTCTCTGACGCCTCCTTGTTAACACGATGGAGGAGGATGACTGAGGCCCCTCCACCAGCCAGAGTTTATAACTTTTAACATTCTTTCTCAAACCAAGAATGGGATGTGGTTGATTGTTGAATTGACGCCATACCCACGGTGTTGCCTCTATGTGGGTGCCTGATGTTCACCTCCCCACAAATGTAACTGCAAATCACAGCGATCTGCAAAGGAATGTGATTGATCCTCTTGGAAGCATTGCACTTTCTGGCTTGTCCTCCATAGCTTAGCGGCGGTGCTCACATTGGGGATTGTGACCTGTAGTTTCCACAGTCAACCGGCTACAATCACCTGTGTCTGCAGTCCCTCTTGACCAGCCAGTTGCTGCTTTCTTGGATTATATAAAACCTCCACAGCCTCTCTTCACTGCAAATGCTGGAATGCCAAAACCAAGTCGTTCAAGCAGGGTTTGTATGGCGGCTCAGCCCTCCCTGCAGATACTCCGCCTGTCCGCTCTCTCTAGCCCAGAGACATGGCTGTGAGCTGAAGGAGTTGGTGTGTTTAAAGGGGAAAGTACGGCTTGCAATCTGCTCACCACAGCCAGCAACACAGACACGGGGCATGTTCAAATCTTCACTTGGTGTGAGTCACTTGCGTAGGTTTTGACGACTACTCTGCGTGGAGCCTAGGGGAAAATATAGCTTTATCCTTTAGTCAATTACTTTTTCAATTATATTAGGGTTTTTTTAACTTAAAAAAAAAAGTGCGGCTTCAAAGAAAACACTTAGATTGACGCTCCTGACTTATCTATTCATAACACATAACTTGCATTTGAATCGTTTTAAATTCGTACAGCAAATATCTGCATATGTGATTAATTTTGATGAATTGATCACAAAGCTTTTAAATGATTAGACACATTTTTCAACCACTTGACAACACTACTTTAAAGCCGCATTAGTAAGTGTTTTAATGTAACGTTGCATCTCACCAGTTTAACATAAAATGCGACGGATTGCTCACAGAGCACTATCACCGTGGGCCTCTTTGTTGTTTTGTTTTCAAGGCACATTTGGTCTCAATACTCTCATCAAAGTTAGTTTCAGGGAGGGCTGACTGCTTCTCAAGTAGTCATGTAATCTACTCGCAGCAAGAACAAGAAGACCCAAACATTAGATGTCCCCGATTGTAAACAGCAGTGGTTCACGCTGTTGCCTCACCCTGTACAGATCTCCCCGTGTCTGCGTGGGTTCTCTCCGGGTGCTCTTCCTCCAACAGTCCAAAGACGTGCAAAGAGTTAGGTTAATCAGTTACACTAAATTAGGTAATTAAGTGGGTGTGAGCGTGAGTGGAATGGTTGTTTGTCCCTATTTGTCAGCCCTGTGATGAACTGGCGACTGGCTGCTCGCCCACTGTCAGCTTTGATCGGCCCCAGTCCCCACCAGTGACCCTGAAAAGGATCAGACGGTTACAGATGATGGATGGATTATTGTAAACCTCAAAGTAAATGGAATGTTTTTATCAACGCATCAGAGTCACACACTCTCCTGCCGGCTCTGTAGGAGTTACATTACGGTAAGCATTTTGTTTTGAGACCCTTATCTTCAGTGGCAGATCTTGGCTGTTCAACAGATGATGTTCTAAACATGGTGCACAAACAACAATGCATTGCAAGTCAGCAGTCAGTCAGTTGTGAACTCTTCCTTTTAATGTAAAGTTTTTTGTTCTATCTATACCTTCATTGAATAGAACAACCAGAGATTTTGGACGAGACAGGTGATGATAAAGCAAAGAGCCACAGACTGGGATTAAACCTGTGCTGCTGCTGCTGTAACCCTGTGGTCATGAGGCACGCGCGCTACCAAGGGAACCACTGGGGTTCCTCAGTTTTTGGTTATTACACTGTGATGAACCAACTCTCCATTAACTGCCCAGCAAAACACACCTGTGATTAATTTACAGTCCAAACACCACCCCTTTTCCCCCCTGCGCCACAATTATCCGTGGTTTAACTTGCAAAATGGACTTGGACGCGACCTAAATGCACTAGTGCGCTGCATTCAGTGTGTACAAACTTCTATTGATTAATACAAGAAGCGCACACAGAGCATCTGACTTTGGGCTAGACCGGGATAGAGGTGAATAAAAAATCCCTGATCCATTCCTTTATCTAGATCTGCACCAAAAATGATGGGGTCTGTTCTGGGCTGAGACCCATCCTCCATCAAAGGTTGGTGGAAATCAGTCAGTAGTTTTTTGTGTAATCCTGCTGATAGAAACAACAACAAAGGACACACTTCAAGTTACTGTTTCCTAATATTTCAGCATGGTTTTCCATGTCAGGCCCGTCCAGTTGTCAGCATGTTTCTGACTTTTGTTGCCCCCTTGTGCCCACAAAATCAATAAATGCTGCTTAAATGAATGGATTTAGTTCTGGATATTCTGTCTTCTTGCAGCTGTTCTCAGGATGGATAAAAGTTATATTAGGACGAATGTGCTCCAGCAAAACATATTTTTTTTGTAACCTGACAAACTAACAGTCCTTTTAAATGGCTGTTTACTCATTTATTGACCGTAAATAAGGAGCAACCATTCAGATACCCCGTAGTTATGATTAATAAACTCATTATAAAGTACGCCCGAGCTCACCACCATTTCTTCAAACTTCTTCCGTCCTCTTAAATGTTAACAGATTTGTAAACAGTGGCCTTCAGGTAGCCAGTAATTTCGAAGATAATTCATGATGAATGTGACTCCATGCACTGCCCTGTTTGTTGGAGACGCCGACTCATTTTTCACGGCGCTGCTATCTGCTTTTAACGAAACTCTCATTAATATCAGTGATGATCACAAAGTCGAATGCTGGTGTTTTCCTCCTTTTTCTCCAGTGTTTTTCTCATCCCTCACTGTCGCGCGGGGTCGAATTACAAAGCCGAACATGCGTCCTTCCTACTCCTTTGCCGCCGTGTCCTCCGTGACTCCTCTCCCTTTCTTATCTGTGCGGCCTCCTCCAGCCCACAGCCTCCTCCTGGCGACCTCCTCTTGGCCGCCTGCCAGAGTGCCGATCACTGCATCTGTCTGTCAGCAGAATACCAACTGATTAATGCTTTCACTGCGACCATTAATAAAACTGCCGAGAGGCTGCTCTCTCTAATTGAGAGGTACAGCTGGGGCTGCATTGGACCAAATGAGGAGGACACATGCAGTGGGGATCTGTGAAGTTCTGGGCGGGTGTTTTAAGGGATGAAGAGTGGGCTGCTCTCGCTCCTGACAGCCAGTGATATAGCTGCCTCAGTGCAGAACCCAAACAGTGCACTCAGTTATTTATGTGAGGGCTAAAGACTGACTGTACGCAGAATGTTTTATCAGATTTTATTAACCGTCTCCTCCCTTCCTGTGTGACAGCAGCTGTTCTCCAGCTTTGATCTTGATTTTCTGCACAGCAGCAGAATCATTGTGGTGTGATGATAAAGCGCCGGTGTCTAGGCCACTGGCACCGGCAGTGATCCACGGGCACTCTGCTGGACACACCCTGACTACTTGGCTCGTTTGGCCCATCCATCTCCCCTGTTCTCATACAGCGAAGGATTCCAGCGCTGCAATCATTTGTCCTGGAGATGAAGGGAGAGGATGCGCTTCTGTGATATGTGTCCGACTCAAAGTGTGGCTCGGCCGGCCTGGAGTGCAGTGGAAGATATAGGCGACACGGTTATAGACAGATTAGTATTTTTTTTCTAAGGATTGCAGCAACGAGGACAAACTCCCACACCAGTTTACTACCTGCAAACATGGCCAGCTGTGTTTGCTGGATTGCACCGTCATGCAGGAGGTACCGATCCTTTGTGATGGAGGGATAGAGCTCGTGCACCCAGTCTTCCAATTCTTAACATGAATTTATCATCTGAACAAGTTTTGTATGCGTTGTACAGTCTGATATAAAGTGAACTGCCATACGAAATTGCCATCCTGATACTGCATCCAGTCTCATTTTGCGTTAGTCAGCAAGCTTTTCTTGCTATCCTGACCCACAGTCCTGCAGCAGAGGAGTCATCACATCGGCTCAGTTGCAGAGAGAGCACCGACAGATGACAGCTCGTTGGCTGCATTCCAAGTACTTTTTCTTCTTACTTCAAATTTTACGCTCCAGGCTGCAACCTCTTGTACGAGCAAGTAGATTACAGTTCATGGTGCCACGTCATGACGCAGTAGTTTGTCCCAACTGTCTGCATGCTGCATGCAACAGTAGTATGTGCTTTGGAAGGGCAGCTGCAGTGTGTTTTAAAAGTTAAAAGTAATGTGATTAGGAACGCTGCCTTCACACACGTGACAAATAATAAACAATACGAATATGCAAAATAGTCGTCTCAATGGTGCCTCAAACTCTCCACACCAGCAGCAGCCCGAGCTGCGTTTGCAGGCTCCGATATCTAATTCTGTGACCCAAGTTTATTGTCGCATTAAAATAAATCTTACAGGCCAAGCAGGGCAAGGACTGGTAGAAAAACAGTACCAGATTGCAGAGCTCTGATAGGCTACGGGGATCTTCAGGGTTGAGTGCGGCACTGACCGGCTCACTGACAGGTAGGAGGAGGTCACATTCACCAGGTCATCTCAGCTGACTGTCCCGGGGCTCCAGTGCAGTACATAATGATGTATAAACACATTAAAACACCAAAGTTACAAACAAGCCTACCGATCAGCACCAAGCTCTGCCAGGTAAAATGTTTTTATCACAGGAGTGTGGTGGATTTGAAGACAGCTCAGACGGATATTACAGCTTCAGTTCCCACATATACTGTGTCTGTCTGTGGAGCGATCAAGGTTACTCACCCCAAGTCACATTGTCTTTATAATCTTGTGTCCTTTGCAAGGATGTTACATTAAATCTGGACACAGCGTTGGAGGCAGAGCCCTGTTCATTCTTTGTTAAAGCTGCTCAGTGGCCAAAAAGTTTGGCTTCCCAGCTATAAAATGATCCGGATCTTCCATGTTGTTCCCCGATGACGTGACGTCTGTTTCACACACCACAACCGGTTGATGCCTTAGTACTCATGACATCATTATAAATTAATTGCTGGGTTTTGGGTTTATGAGGAGAAGTGCTGAACACCAGCCTTTATGTTCATTAAGGTCCTTTTTAATTGGTCAAGATCTCAGAGACTCAGAGACAAGGGATCAATGCCCTCGCTGTAACGCCTGAGCCTATGTCAGCTAGCTCACTAACCACTTTTAAATCTCTTCAAAAGATTTCTATAAAATGCTTTTGTAAAGTCCTAACTCCTTCTTTTGCGTTCACTGGTTATTGATGTTTGCATTATATTGTTGTAACTCTGTAATTCTGTCTGTACTGTGTTAAGTTTTACTTGCACAAGAACCTTGTAAACTTGTTACGAAACTTGCTACACAAAAAAAAAGATTATGGTTATTATTTATCAGATGCTGTTGATGCACTTAGCTGCCAACAAAGTTTCTACTAAACACTGTGTGCCGTGTTGGTCGACACTTTTGTGGTTGCTGTGTTTCGTGGTATGAGCCGAGATTAAGGAGTCAATCAGAAAGACTTACTTTTACTTCTTTGAATTTTTTAGATAAAAAAGTAAACAAACATTTTGTGTGCTTCAGACAGAGTGCTGACTAAACAATGCGAGAGGAGAGAAGTTGACTATAGCTGAGCTTCTTATGCTATCTTCAGAAGATACCCTCTGTTGACATCCTCTGTTGACAGAGTGTTGGAAAAATCACTGTTAGGAAATGTACGTCTCACTGCACACCAGATCCCCAGAAATGTTTCATTTACATGACATGATGTGTTTTGTGGGGTAAAAAGTACATTTTCATGCATTTAAAAACCTTTTCAAGCTAATAGAAAAACACCTTGTTAAACTGGCAAAAGTCAGAAGTTTTTCTGTTTTGTTTAACTAGGAAAATGTTGATCCATCAGCAACTGAAAATATCATGAATCACAGCCTCTAAAAGAATGTAACTGTGACAGAGCCCACTGGCCGGCTGTTGTGTTGGCATCAAGGTTTATTATCCTTTATAATGTACAATATACAAAAATATAGGGTACCAAAAATTCACAGTGTCTAAAAGGCAGTGATTACAGTCTACATGACAGGTCTAACAGTACACCTGGTAAGTTGCATAGAAGGGCACAGAGCCTCACATCGCAGGGGACAGAGCTCAAAATTGACCAATCAGATGACTGGCTCTCAGGCCAAGCCAACAGAGGCTGATTTAGATCAAAATGACTTCTTTTAAATTCTGTTTTTCGTCGCACGTTATTATCTGCAGTCTGATGTTATCGGTGCTACGTGGCGTTACTTTCAGTCCGGACTCGTGTGCGTCTCTGAAATGTGATGTTTGAGCAGCTGGGAAAGGTCACGAGCCACGGGCGGTCGCTCGCCCGCTCGCTCGGTCACACTGTGGAGCTCTGTCCCCAAACAAACCTCATGGTTGGTGTGTACTTAGCTGCTGCACTTTTTTTTAAACAACTATAAGGCTTTTTTTTTTTTTTTTCTTTTTTTTTTTAAACAAACAGTGTTAGCTATACAATATACAGATACATTTACACGATCCTCTGCAGGGTCATTAATGGGCTGCAGAAGGCTGTTGCTCCTATATACACATAGAGCTCTCATCTCGTGCATGTACAGTAGCTGAACTGAAAAGCATTGCTGGGTTAGCATTCATCAATCAGGCAATAATAATAATAATAAAATATAGCTGTGAAAATGCCCTTTATAAACCAAGCTTTGACTATAAATAGTGTCCGTTCCACTCTGCAGGAACCAGAGGTGCGATGCTTTAACTTACAATGATTAACATCTCGTACATGAAATATAGAAAAAAAAACTGCCTGGAGTGTCAGCGGCTGAATGTGGAAAGAAATGCACACAGAAAAAAAAATCGCCTCTACAGACCTGCTCATATACAGTCAGAAGTACGAAAGCATTTACATTGTACAAAATACAGCAATCCCCCTTTGTCCATTCAGGCGTACACACACACGGAGAGAGTACATGTGTTTGCATGTACACACACACACACACACACAAACACACAAACGCACACGCTCATGCACTCCTTTTGACCTTCACACAGGCAAACATCTCAACAAGCATAATTTAGTGTTTTTTTTCTTCTTTTCTTTTCAAGTGAGGCCGAATGGACGTTTTCTGACAGTCATTCTTTGTAAAAACCATATCAGTCATCTTTATTGTTTTTATATTTGTGTTAACATTTGAAGATGCAATGCTTACCAAACGTCTGGAAAAAATCAAGAAAAACACAAGAACGCGTGAAATTAGAGAAATACGAGAATTAATCGGCTCTACCTTATTTAACAAAATATGTCCTCCTATGCTACAGCTCGAGAATAAAACAAACGTCATCTTAAAAAACAAACATTAAAAAAAAAAAAAAAACGAACAAGTGCCAGCCTACTAGCTTATTCTACCATCATAGAAAACTTCGATCCAGTTGTTCAGCACACTGGCCATATTTGATATGACCACCGAGCTATTTAGCACTCAGTAGAATCGATGCAATCACTGGAGAATCAATTGGAGAATCAATCAATTCCCTTTCAGAAGTCTTTATTATTCTGGGGGAAAAAAAACTGAAGAAATAGAAAGAAAAAAAAAACAAATCTGGCCTTTGCCCTCTATTGCATACAGGCACCCAAGGCATCCCAAAGCTTTATGTACAGTTCCCTCGCTCTCCCTTTACGAGTGAATGCCCTCGTCTGCAACAGGTGTTTGATGAGGAGCAGATTTAGAGAATTTCTGTCCACCTCAGGCTGATGTTTAGTGTTGTGACTCCTTAAAATGTTCAAAAACTTCATCTGCTCTGAAGTTTTTATCTTTTCCATCACACGACACAACAATGGAGGGCGTGCCTCCGCCCCTGACAACCAGGCTGATATTGATCGCTAATTTGCTTCAACAGAGACTTCAGTGAGTTTTGTTCTCAGTGCTTTCGTTGTCGAGGGACTCAAAGTTCCTTACCGGCCAAGAATGTGGTTAGTAACGGAGAGGCGTGAAATGGTGACCCGGATCCAGAGGAATGTGATATATATTTTTATAATGTTGCGTTCATGTTCAGAACCATGGGTGCTTGCCTCAGCACCTACGTGACAGGTTCTGCTCATAACAATCTGCCTGAAGACTCGTCCTGCTAGAGTTTTCCACTAGATCCCCACATGAAGCTCCGAGTTGACACTTCTATATCCAGTCTGGCCCTTACATCAACACGTCCCCAGCTGTCCTCGAGCGCACCGGGACACGGGCCTCGTCCTCCAAACCCGGACCTCCTGATGGAAAGTTCCAGAAATGCCTCTGAAGACACAAACCCTGCCATGCGGAAGAGACGAGTGGAGCGAAGAGAGGGGCGGTGGCGAGCAAAGAAAAACTGGCCGAGCTCTGAGAAACATTTCAGTTCACGTCGGTTCAGTTATGTCACCGTGGCGATGGGGTGGTGTCCATTTGGGGAAGTGGCAGGAGGGGTTCGGAGAGCCGGTTGTGGGGCGTGTCTCAGCTGTTGTTGCTGTGGTTGTAGGTCCTGCACGGCGAAGGGGAGGAATTGGGCTGGTAGTCGTATTTGCCGAGCGCCGTGGGATAGTAGGTGGTCGTGTAGACGTTGGTCTGCTGGAGCGGCGTTGGGTAGAAGTTGGATCTCTCGTCTGGCAGCAGGTTGTTCTTATTCAGCGTCTGGAAGAAACCAGCAGAGAGAGCAAGAGGAGTGACGCACTGCATATTACAAAAATGTTAAACACATTTTTATGACAAAGAACACATATCACACATACCACTAATAATATTTTCCGTCTCTAATGACTTTGTTGTTTTTACTTAAAGGAACAATTCAACAAATTTGGGAAATAAACTTTTTGTCACCACCGGGTGGCAAGTGAGGACCCAGTGAGGTCACTCTTATTGTAAATCGCTTTGGACAAAAGCATCTGCTAAATGCCCTAAATATAAATATAAATGTAAATGTCAATGTAAATGTCACTGATCCCGGCCAAGCAATGGTGCTCAGATATAACAATAATAATAACTTATAAAGACTTAAAAACTGGAAAAAATTACAGATAAATCATGCAATAATAAAACAAACGAGAATTACTGAAATACAGGTTTAAAACAAAACAAAGTGTGCTATTCAGGAGGAAGCCTTTGTAATAAAGAATGTGTTTTTAAGAGAGATTTCAAATAAGAAACAGAGTTGCCTGCCTCATCTCCTCCGGCACAAAATCAAGGGGCTCTGATTCCAAAAGCTCAGTCTCCCTTGGTTTTTAGCCTCGATCTCGGAAATACTAACATTACTTCAAAAGTGACTATTAAAATATTTAAATCAGTTCTATAACGTACAGGCAACCAAGGTAGATGTGCTCAAATAGTTGTTATCCAGTTAAAGCGTGGAAAGATTGTACTGAGGGAGAACGGAGTAGAGAGAATTGCAATAATCTAACCGCGATGTAATGAATGCGTGTGAAAATTTCCAGATTTTCAGTGGATGTAAGTGCATACACAGCGCAAAATTATTCATGTGTAGGTAAAAGTAATGCATTTAACATTTAACAGAAGTAAAAGTACAAAAATATATCAAAATATACTTAAAGTACCAAAAGTGAAGGTACTCATTATGCAGAATGGCCCCTTTCAGAATCACTGTAGCCAAGAAATAGTCCAGCACATAACCCCTGTAAAACCACACTGTCCACTGTTCACTGTACACTGTTCATCTGCAAATTAAACAAACGAGATATAAAATGTTAATGAGTGACCCTCAGAGATGCTACTAGACATGTTTGTGTTTAACTCTGGACAGAGTCAGGCTGGTTGCGCTCCTCTGCATTCAGTCTTTATGCAAAGCTAAGCTAACTGTCTCGTAGCCTCATAGTTACTGTACATCAATGAGTGTCATCCACCTTCTTATCTCACTCTTGGTGTGTAATAAGTGTTGAACCGGTCCTTGAATAAACAAGCAAAGGAACCAAAACCAAAAATACTTGCATCAGATTTCTAATGCAAAAATCACTTTTTCTGAAATCAAATTCATTTTGTATTGCTAGCAGAGCAGATGTCTGCTCATTCCATTTTAAGATGCATGCACTCATTCATAAATCCCTTCAATAAGCAGATTTCGTTGGAAATAATTCTTCTTCATTGGAGGAGGTTTTCGGTTATTTTAGGACTCAATTATAGGGCGAACAGAGTCGTTAAGAAGGAGAGCGAGTTGTGTTTTCTGTAAGGGGTAAAAGTCATATCAGTAATTCCTGCCTGCAGCTGAATGAAATACCTCCACTAGCCAGCCTCGGGGCTATAGCTTGTGTGCTGTAAATGTATTCATAACCAAAGCAAACCAATTTAACAAATTTAATTTAGTTCATGTCAAGCATACTCAATACACTAATATATGAGATGGCGGGAATTCAGTGCAGCTCTCTTAAATAAAAACAAGACTAAAACGCACATTTTATTCTAATGCAATTGCTGAGTCTCTGGTAAAAGCCGACCATAAGGTGAAACACTTTCCAGGGGAAGCATTAGACTAATGTAATCCATCTGAACAGCTCTGGGGACAGAGGCAGGAAGATAATCAGGTTAGAGTCGGTGAAATACACAACGCTGGGCATCATAAATTGGCCTGGAGGAGAGGGAAGCTGCCGGATAAACACTGACGTGGCTGCACACGGTGACATCGGCTGCACGCCCAGCTGAGTCTGGCCCCTTCTGGTCATTAAAGTTAATGAGTTCAGGCTCTCAGCACCGCGACGGCTGTCAGCGCGGTGTGCACACAGCAACAACAATAACAGCAAGGACAACAAGTGTCTGGAGGCCGACCCGATCAAACACGCATTGTGGTTATCATGTTCCTGCCATGCTTTGGTAGGATCTTAGAAACCGTCAGGTTAAGATGTCTCCCTGCCTGCACACATGAGCTCAAGTCCGACAGAGGCCATGCTAATGTCGCGCTTTCATAAAGTCAGACTCACAACAGACAGATCCTTAACATCAAAATCAAAGCATCAGAGGTCAGGACTTTATAAAAAAATATTGTTTCTCAGTATTTTTGTTTACCAACCGTAACAGCCTGGCTGGTGTCTTCTGAGTCTGTGTGTCTATGTCATGGAACAATGATGTCCTATTGTCGCAGGAACTATTACGCCAGATGAAGGGAAGTAGTAGTTCTCTTTTTATGTGTCATGATTGCTTTTCACTTCCTCTCCTTTGTCCGTTTCCCACATTTTTTCCTGTTGACCTATGATTCATCTGTTAATTAGTCCCTGTCTATTAAAGCTTGTGTTTTTCAATTAATCTCTGTCAGTTCATCTGTTTAGTTTCCCCCACGTCAGCCCTGTATCTCCTCATATTCCTCCCTGTTCCTTTCCCAGCGCTTCATTGGTTTGTACTTAATTCTGGGATTTGCCCATGCCTGCTTCTTCTGTTTGTTGCCTTTTGTTGCCATTTTTGCGCTTTGACTTTGTATGTCTTGGACTTTGGTTTACAGCTTCATTTTAATTGAGCTCTCTTTTTGCTCCTAACCCTGCCTGCCGCCTGAGTGTCTAGCCTTTGGGTCCTCATTATTTTTGTAAAACACATCTTCGCTTTAAGTCATGGATCACTGTATCCCAGTTTCAATCATTTCTCTTCAATCGCAGACATCGAGTAAAACTAGAGACCCTCTTTCGATGGGATCACATCAGCCACGATGTAAAGTCCGTCTGTATGGTGCAGTGGACCACACGAGAGAAGTGAGTGAAGTTTGGTGAACAGATGAACTGAGCCATGTTCAGTGTTGTACATTACTGATTATTTCAGCAAAATAGGACGGCCAGGTGAGAGACTACTTTTTAGCTTTTGGGATTAAAGTGGATTCATCTTGCAGCAGTGATCTGCGAAGGAGACCTCCATTGTCTGTGTTTATGTCACGCTACTGAAATGTTGACTGTAACTGGAGCTGGAGGGAAATGTACTTTACTTCATGAATGTAACGTTACAGAGAGGAGACACACACACACACACTCCTTGTGTGCTCCTTGCCGGCTAACATTAGCTCATGGCTAATGTAGTAAAGTAATCTGGCTGTTCGTGGCGGAGAAACATTGCATGAATAGGGCCAATAAAGGCAAACGAATTGCAATTGAGCTTGCGTTGCTGGTGATTAATACACTATTGAATAACCACCGCTGCTGATAAAAATCTATTTATCTATGTGACTCAGATGCCAATTGTTCACAGCTGGGGTAACGTTTAAAGGTTTTATTCGTGTTAGGTTTAGTCCTTTTTGCCGAATTCTCTATCCCAGAAGTACAGCAGCGACTAAATGTTAGGAAATATTTAAATGTTAGCTTGAGTAAACTTGTGGATTGTGTTGTGCTTTGGGTCAAAATGTTTTTGGATGTATCATAAATTCATATTTTGGAATCAGAGTTTAAGCACCAGCTAACATCCAGTTGCACTACCACAAAAACAAAGACTGTGGAGTCTGAGCTGCAACAACTGTGTTAGGCGCGATGGTTTAGTGTCCATATGAAATGTGGTGTCATCTCCCGCTCTGTGAGTTAACCATGCAGAAATATCTCTTTATAATATTGTTTAAAAATCTGAGCTGCTCTGTGGTTATTCAGAGAGGCAGCAGGGGAGGAAGACCTGTCCACAACATACAAGGATCTAACTGAATATGACAGGGTGAAATGAATCACTGTGCTGCATCTGACACTCTGAATATTATATATGAGTATTAACTTAAACTAACAAGGTATGACACATTGAAAGGGTGGTGTCAGATCGGCTAATTCTGATAAAGGTAAATCAGAAGATGGTATATGCTGACAAAGAATGAGATGGAGGTGGCAGAGATCACAGTAAACCTTCTGATTCAGGTCATAAAAAGTTTTAAGTTAATGTATCTACAGCTGATTATCACAATCCTGGGAAGTTACAGAGAAGGAAAATCAATAATAATCTCCCAGAGTTGAATTCTTTACAATCAGTTAGTGAGCAAAACAACAGACGTTGTAAAGAATGGGACACAAAGTAGAAGTAAGCACATGAACCTGGAAGAAAAACAGTTTCTTGACTTGCTGTAAATGTGAATGCACAGGGGACTGATGGCGGTGGAGGGTCGACAGCTAAGTAATGCTTTTGGAAAAGTAATGGGCCCCATTAACAAGGATTTGGTTTGTGGGCAGGTAGAAAGGCTTTAAGCCTATAGGTTCTGTATAAGAGCAAGGAGGAATAAAAATGAACTGTAATTCATCTTCTGTGGTTAGCGCTCTATTGAGATAAATGCATGAATAAAGGCTCTAAATAAAACATGAATCACATTCATTGCCCTTGAATCTTCAACATTTACATTGTGTGTGTTTGTGCGTGTGAGTAACCCCAGGTAAATAGCCCTTCTATTTCCATTTTCATTACTTTTATCTGTGTAATATTTTACAAGATGCAGCTACACAGCTCTCTAGTGATCTCATACCTTGAACTCCATGGGCGTGTACTTCTCATTCTTTGGCGTGGTGTTGCCCTTGTAGTTGAGGTGGTTGGGGGTGGTGGGGTGAATGACGGCAGACTCCTGCGAAGGCTTATGGACACGCTGACAGTAGACGTAGATCAGGAAGGACAGCAGCCCCGCCCCGAGGAAACAGGAAACACCGGTGGCGATGAGGTGGATGGAGGTGAATGCTGGGGAACGAGGAAGATGTTTGTAAAGCTTTAGCATACATTATCACTTCCTTTTTTTAAATGTTTTCTTCCCACATCTCTGGCTTTATGTACATAACAGATTTCAGACATTCTCAATCTAAATTAGAAAAGTGTATACAGATTTACAGGTAGTACAAAGGCTAAGAAACATATAACTGCATTCAGTTCTGGCCTCTGTTGCATGTCTCTCTCTTCCCCCATATTATGGGGGTATTTCTACACTATAAGCTGACAGTAAAGACACACTGTCCAACTAAAAGTCTTTAAAAAGAGTAGAAAGTACAACAAATGGTTAACATTTCTCTCATTCACTTGACCATAACATGATCTTTTTCCAACACTTGATTAAATTGCTGGGTCATTGTCTGTTTTTCTAACATATTTTCAACCTAAAAAAAAAAAAAAAAAGTCAAATTTCTGGACAATGCACCAAAATCAGCCTCTGAATAAATTTAGCTGAGAAAAGAACCACACAGAATTATTCATACAGGTCGGCAGCTCAGCCAATATTACCTGAAGCTTGTCAATATTACCCTGTTGATATGCTCATGCCGACACAGTTTGCTGTCTATGCTCCCTCGAACACCAAAACGCTTCCCTCAGCTAAACTTTTTAATGTGGTTAGTCTAGCCAAAATGTGATTTTTCTGAATGTGTTGAATGGGGATCAGTTCTGCCAGCAGGAGAAGCCTCGTAGCATCTTGGATCCTTTGAGCTCCTTCAAAGAGCAGCGCCCTTTTACACCAACTATAACTATAACACTACACTCCTGCTATTACTACGATACACTTCGCTATGAAGGGTAGAATTCTTGACCTAGGTCAGAACTGAGCAGATGAAATGTGGCTGTGTGAGGGTGCTCTGAGAGGCCAGTTAAGCATATCTTTTATCCTTCTGATAAAGGCTGCGACAGGAAGTGAGGACTGCTGAGCCGAACAATTTTAAGTTGTGCGTGTCTTTCTCTTGAGAAATATGTTTTTTTCGTTTTTTTCTTCAAACCAGGAATGTGCACTTGTGTTTGTACTTTTGGTTTTTGCCATCAGTAACTTTGAGGTCAAGAAAAAAATCTTAAGTTTTGATCTGAGTGTTTTGGCCCGTGAAGCAACATTGCTGTGATGAACGCGTCTCAATCATCCAGCAGTTGGACTCTCCCCGATGGCCTTTTCCAGGAACATCACAGTGAACGTAACATTCTTCCTCCGCCTGAGTGGACGTAAGAATTCCGAACAGACACGCACCATGAAAATGTACATATAATGCATGAAAACAGACATCTGTGGAGACAAGGGGGCAAACCTCGACATGCACACAGAAACAAGGAGAAGGCAGCTGTTTATCCACTTACCTCCACAGTGCTGGTCCTTATCAAAACCAGATGCAGGGAGAATGACTGCAGAGAGGAGAGGAGCACAGGGTCAGACACACACAGGCATGCACACACACACACACACACACATGCACACACACACAGGCTCTCCTCGGAGGAACAGCCACCGACTGTAACATCAGGGGAGTTGACACATGCAGAAACAAAAACAGTGAATGAGAAATTGAAATGTCATTTAAAATGTTGCCTAAACGGTTTGTGGAGAGGATTTTTTTTTTCTTCTTCTGCATCAGTGAATTCCAAAACTTTCTGGAGAGAAATGGGCTGTTGAGTGAAAAAAACAGCTCTGCTCCACCAGATTGAACCTCCCTCGTTGCTGTCGGAGACACTTGACGGCAGGACTATAATTTACAGTTATAGCGCGTGTTGTTCAACACAAATCCTAGAAGAAAAGAAGAAAGGAGCTGGGGAGGGCTGATGTGTGTGTGAGCAGACTTAATTGCAGCGCCACATCTCCTAATTAATTTTTTGGCCTAATTTTTCAGCTTCCTCTCAGCTGCCTCCCCTCAGCGAGTGACCTTAACAAATCCATCCATCGCCGAATTGAAATCCGCAATAAAATTAGATGTGATTTGGTGTTGTGACAACCCATTAATATTAATCGCCTTCGCCTGCTCTCATTAAGGATTCTGCGCGTTGAGAGGCCAGCGCTGGCAGGCCATGAAAGATCATTTCAGGAGAAACTTTGTGAGATCGTCAGCAGCATAACAAGGTGCGCCGGGGCTAACGGGGTCAACCACCAACCTGTTGGATACACATGGACTTAATTATGGTTAATTAACAGAAGCAGATGACTTTGGTGCACAGAGGGGATGTTGGCTGCACACAAACAAATAAGGTATGTTAGTGTATGCACATGGTTGTGAGTGAGGATGGTGAGGGTGATGATGCTGAATCACTATGATACTTTGTAAATAATTGAGGGTGTTGGACTGCGTCCGATCTTTTACTTTCCAATGATGCTCCGACATATATTTGACCTGAAGGACGACTGAAGGATTGTGGGCTGAACCTGAAGCTTCCCCACTATTAGATGGTCTGACTTTACAGAGACCGAAGCCAATGGTGCTAACCCTCAAAGCTTCCTCTTTTATAGGAGAAAAAAAAACCTGCTGACATCTGGATTTTGTCTTCAGTGGGAAGGGGTACATTCAGCATTTGTTCATGGTTCAAATGACTTTGCAGTGGTAACATGTGTTTAGTGGCTGTGATGGATACCTAACACCCTGCTGGACACGCTCGTTTTTCTTTCCCAGCAGACTGCTGTGATATGCGTTGGAGTTAAAGATGCTGGCAGATAATAAAAAGAAGTAGCGGCTGTAACATTGTCACTGGCTATCACCCTATCAGAAATGCACATGTGCAAAAACAGAGATGAGAGGGAAGTGATTCGGCTCCTTCATTTACTATTGTCATTATCATCGCTGGAAAAAAGATGCTATCCAGAACGTTACCGAGACTTCTTTTAAAACAAGTTATAATGAGATTTGTTATCTGCTGCTTTCTGCTGTTCTGTATTCGTTTCGTTGAATGTAAAAAAAATGAAAGGCAAACTTGTCAACTGGCATTTGTAGTCAATTTACTTTTTTAGCTGGTTTATCTGCATTTTAAAAAACACACACAAACATGTGCTTACTGTGGTGTAAAAATGATATGACAGCTCAGATGTTGATGTTTTCTTCTGTCTGTTAGAACGGGCGGACGTTTCTCTGTTATTTTCTCAACAATTTCGTGTTGTCAACCCTTTTCTTGTCTCAAGTATGCTGCTAACGTTAAATCAGACAAACAAGTCTTAACCACAGGAACTGCAAAAACATCATGTCCTCTGCTTTCTATGTCAAAAATACAAGCTTACAGGCGCCCTGCTAGCTCAGTTGGTGGAGCATGTGGCCGATGTGCAGAGGCCTTGTCCTCGCCCCAGCGGCCCACGGTTTGAGTCCGACCTGCGGCTCTTCGCTGCGTGTCATCCCCCCTCTCTCTCATCCCCATTTCCTATCACCTCTCAAACTGTCCTATCAAATGAAGCCATGAAAGGCCAAAAGGATGAGCTTACAAATTTCCACTGGAAGGCATCATACCATTGTTCCTGACATAGGCAACCAGGATAAAATAAGTGAAAAGCATGCAGCAGTGTATCTTGGGATATTTATGTACGTGAAGGTAACAGACAGTTATCTCCTGGGAAAAGGACTCACGCTCGAGGCACCTTTGAACGCAGGACCTCGACCGGTAATGACGACTGAAGGAGACTGCACAGGTGCAGTGTGTGTCTGAGAGCTGACCGACTCACCAGGTATCTCATTGCAGTCTCTGCGCTGAGTGCCGTTCCCCACACAGGGGGCGTTGCCCTGAGCACCACACACCCGACTCCTCATCTGCAAGCCTGAATCATCGCACGCTGACCACAGTGACCAGGCCATCCAGCCACCTAAACACAGAAAAAAGAGCAATCAATGGAAACCCAGACAAACACAAGACCACATCGGACTCAGACGGCCTGGAAACCAAAGCGCCCACCCAAGCTGTCGCCACCCGCGGCCGCTAACCTTCCCGGCAGGCCAAACAGCCCAAACACACCAAAAAGTGTTTGTGATGTAAACAGGATTGGAAAAGAAAACCCCTGGAGAGTTTGTTTAGTGCATAGCGGAGATGGTTGTCTCCTGAGCCAAGCTTTAGTGCTGTTTCCCCGCAGCAGGCCACCGAGCAGTAAACAAAGGCTTCAACCCAAGAGGACAGAGAAAATTCCCAACTCTCAGCTCCTCCCTGCGAACCATGCACTTGCTGCACTCTTTCACCCTGTATTTAAGAGCACCGAAGTGGAGGGAGCACAGGCGACTGCAGTGAAAGGCTGATGAAAAAGCTGGTTTGTTATTCAGGGTGCTCTCAAGTGTGCAGTTTTGGCAGAAAGGCCCGAGCAGAGGCCGTGGACAGGCCTCTTTTACCTTTCCTATCAGTCTGCTGCTCGCCGACAGGCGGCTCAGGCTCCGCCATCTGCTGCCTTCTCGCCGCACAACCGTCTAGACACACAAAAAAAACACCGACCACCTCAATCGTGTTTAATAACCGTGCATCACCACAGCCTGCTTTAATTGCTTCATTTATTCCCATTTATTTTTGTCACCCGGACAACCTGCGTGATCGTCCTGTTGAGTCAGGAGGAACGCCATTAGGCCTAAGGCTCCTCGTTAGTATTCTGTCCCGACAGTCCTTCCTGCTGTCCTCTATTACCGGCGGAGACTTTAATCAAATGACCTGCGACGGGGGCATCAAATATCCCCGTGACTGACAACCAGCTTGCCTCTAATTAGACATGCAGAGAGGGCGGTGGCACCAGGAGGACCCCGATAGATGACTGATAGCGCGCCTGTCAATAAAAGAATGGACGAGGAGACGGATCTGGGCTCGCGAGGTTGCAAGCAGACAGTAGATCGGCGCAGGTCCAACGGGACATGTTGGTCCACGTCAAACAGGAAACGTTATCCTGATGAAGGAGCTGATTAGCATCTCGACAAAGGGAGAAGAAAAGACAAAAAGCCATTTACCTTTCTTTGTCCGTAATTACCATCAAGGCTGACTGTGAGCGCTACCCTCCCTGTCAATGACAGTCGGGCTGATTCAAAATGAAAACGACAGTTAAGTGGAAACAACTATTCAATTCAGGCGGAAATCATCAGCACTACAGGGCACCACTGTACACACACACACACACCCCAACAAACACACATCCTGAAAAAAAAAACACATAAATGAAGGTCCCAGACATGATTAGTCCAAGACGTTTTTGGTTTCCAATGAATAAAGAAAATATGAGAATCCCACTGCGGCGACAAAACGAAGGCTGTTTGATATTAAACTGTCAGCCTGAACGCTTATTTTGAGTACGCTGGACTTTTTCTCCTGTTGGATTAGTGGGCAGATCTCTCATGAATATTTCAATGTCCTTGTGGAACCAGAGTGGGAGGAGAGGGGGGGTACACAGAGTGTTGTTATACATCTCACATCTCATCAACACACGGCGTGAGGATTTGGTTTGGAGGTTATCTTGGCGTCCCAAAAAGAAAAAAAAAGAAAAGCACACATTACACCTCCTCCCCGATGGAGGTAGAATCAATTACATTTGTGGCGCTCACAAGAAAAAACAGCAAGGTGTCTATCCAGGAAAAAAGTTGTTCTGGCACTGGATACTCCATAGAGCATTCAACAGGTACTCAAACTTTTTACAGTTATTAAATGTCCTCACATAAATTGTACCAACGTTCCCCAACAAATTATAGGAAATGATGTCTTTCTCTGCTGACTTTGAGATGGACAAGTTGCTGATGATTCTTGACATATTTTGTTGTTCAGTAATTGATTTGGAGGTCATTCTGGAGATACCCTGCCTTAGCGTTACTAGTTGCTTTTGTATTTAGAAAAAAAAATTTGAAGCTTGAAGCCACAAAAAAAAAAATTCTATTCCCCCCCCATAATGCTTGGTGGAAGCACGAATTCTTGTTATCCAATGCACACCAAGAAAATTCAACTGAAAAATAAAAAGCTCCAGCTGGGCCTTTGTCAGACATCCCTGCACTAAAACGAGACTGACAGGAGCAGGGATATCAAAAACAATATCCTGAAACCTGGTCAAATAAAACAGCAGGGCTAAATACAACAAGAGGAGAAAAAGAGGTGGAGGGGAGGATGAGAAAAGCTTTTTTTAAACATTTTTTTTGGTAGTTTGGGTTAACTGATTATTAAAAGTTGCCCTGTTTTGGCTCCATTTCTGCCCCAAAACCTGTCAAATCGTAGCTATACGCTTGTGTCTTTTTGCTTTATGGCACCAGTATCACACAAGCACTTTACATACAGAGGCAGTCAAAACTTCAGACATATTATGTGAAATTTCCATATTTTCAGTCTGGAGGCACAAGTGGATCTCTTTGCAAACCTCTCCAGAGAGGCTGGCACTCAGCGCAGCAGGACACGGCACAGTGGGAGGATAGGTCCATCTCAGCATGGTGCTGTTTACACTGACGTATACCTAAGATCTGCTTTATTCATTAGGAAATGATGAAAGAGGCCATTTAGTGAAGCGGACAAAACAAAAATGACATGGTGTGGGAGGTGATTGCATGCCTGGCGGTGTGATGAAAGGATCCCGAGCCGTGGGGGCATGATACAGTTCGATTTTGAATTTATGCGTGACCTTACCGTCGCATGTGTGTGTGTTACACAAGGCCTCCTCAGTGTGTAGTCCTATGCAGATGTCCCCTCCGTTGGCGGGTGCAGGGCTGTTACAGGAGCGTGTGCGTTGGTAGTGACCTCCGCCGCAACCCACTGAGCATTGAGACCAAGATGACCAGCAGGACCATGCACCTTTTACTGGAATACACACACACGCACACATAAAAAATATAAATACAGCAGCTGACATGTCTCCCATAAGCTTAGATCTGATATACTTCGACCTGTAACTTGACTGTGAAAGTCTCGGACATGCTCTAAAAAAATTGCTCTCTTGGTTCTTCGTATTCTGTGTTATTTGTGCGTACTTGAGGAATCGTGGGGGCAGTTGCACCAACTGAATGCATTCCAAGGCTGCATTTAAAATGTGTTTTAGCCCTGAAGCAGAATATATAGCTTCTGCACCACCGGGGCATCTTTATCTAGTTTTTAAAATTTAGAACTTGGACAGGTTTTTATCACAAGGCTAGATGTACCTTAGAAAATTTAAACTATACTTCAACCTGTTGGAGCCCAGCTGGCTGACCTTCAGCAGGACTACAACCACATCAGAGAAAGAAAGGTCCTACAAGTATTCAACACATTCTCTCTGTTCATATCCAAGATTATATTTGCTTTGTCCTGGCCTACAGCTGCATAGATTTAAGGCTTCAGAGGGGACTGCTTATGTGTCATCTGTGGTTATCAGAGCATGACTGACTGACTGACTGACTGACTGACTGGCTGGTGTCCGTCTGATTGATGGACAGCAGTGGCGTTGCCAGGTAACATCACAGTGCTGCTCAAACTCCATTAGCTGAGTGGTTTATTGTGACGCTTGAGTGCGAAGCAGGCTGTGACCACTTAACTCTGACTAGCTCTCACGGCCAGCCACTGCTCTGCCTGACCGACTCTCTGAACAACTGGCTGCTTCTCTGGCTGACTGAGCGTCTGACTCACTGAACTACTAAACGACCCACCTACTGCTGACTGACATACCACTTGTATAACTCTCTTACTGGCTGACTTGCTGTGTTCACTCATGTTCAGAAATATATAACATTCTCCAAAAACTTTCATTTGAATTGAATTAACCACATTTACTGCCAAAGCTGAAGATCTGACACTTTGACTTGAATCACCTGAACACAATGAAAATGAGACAGCAGGCAGGCATGGCATGTTTACTTAACTTTTACTGAAAAGATCTGACTCAAGACAACATTTTAGACTTGACATGGACTGACATGAGACTTGACTTGGACTTGGACCTAAGTGACTTAAGTTGGAAAGACTTGACTTTAGACTTGTCTTCGACAGACTTGAGACTTAGCTTGTATTTGTCTTGAAGTGACTTGAAACCTAGCGTGGACTGACTTGTGTCTTGACTTGGACTTCAAAACATTTAAAAACAACTCTGTGTCACGCTGATGTTCAAATCCTTTTAATTGTCACACCTGAAAACCTACTACTCACTTGAAGTTTGCCAATGAAGACTTGACAGTTGACTTGAGACTGGCTTTTATCATATTTCACGTTGGACTTGGACTTGTCTCAGTTGACTTGAGAGGTGACTTGAACTTACATAAAGACTCAGTCCTGTGATACAGAGATTGATATAAAAAACATGCAAGGATGAAAACTGAACTACTAATTATTTCAAAAGCTTCTAAAAGCTGAATGTGTCCTGTTGCCTGCAGGGACAGATCTGTTCATCTGATGTCATGTGGGGATCTTCACTTGAAGAGCTGTTTTTCAAATCAGAAGTTCTTATAATAAAACTCATAATTTCACTGGGATTCACCACCTGACTCAATGACACCCTGACTTTACTATTCATTTCATTCTCTTCGGCAGGATATATTGCCCCCATCCTTTTATCTAATCTATCTCATCATCAATTGCTATTTTGGACTCATTCTGTCTTTTGTCAGTGGCCTTGTCCTCCCCGTCTGTCTCGTCAGGACAGGCGCAGTGAGACCAGTTGTGCCCGTGACTCTCATTGCAAGGAAGTAACCAAGGTCGCTTTCTCTGGGCCTCCTCAGGTTACAGGAGCTTCAGTTGCTAGGCTAATCGCAAAGGTTGTTATCTGAATACAAACAACTGACATTTAAGTTACACCACAGGCATCTGATCAGCTGTGCACCAACCAATCATAATTCATTCATTCATAAGGTAAGAGTCATGAGTATTTGAGTCAAGCTCTTGGGAGGAAAGAGGACATTTTTCTAATGCTGCCTATTATGTGTGTGTGTGTGTGTGTGTTTTTTTACCTGTCCTGAGACTGGTTTTAATAAGATTGGCCTGCTAATTTGTGGCCAGCAGAGTTCTGGGTCAACTGATTATGGTCTGATGAGGAGTTTTAAATAGATAACTTAATTTGTCCAAGGACTCTCTGCACTGCTGCAGCTGTTGGTAACCATTAGCTGATGAAGCTAATGATCCACTCAGCAGTATTTTACTACCACCATCTCCATCACTCCCTGTCTCCATTTCTGTCTCACAGTGTGACTTCTCTTTATGAACCAATAATATACTGAAGAAGTTAGAAAAAAGCCAAGATATTCTTTATCTTCACTTGATTTAATTGTTTGTAACTTCATCGAAGTTGTTTTGGCAAATTGTTGGAACAACTTGATGGTAAATAAAAAACCAGCACGTGAAGTATTCATATCTTCAAACTCTTTTAAGTCTATCAAATAGCATGATTAAAGTTCACTGCAGACGTTGGTTGATCCAAATCCAGATTAATGCTTTTGATCTAAGTTTAAGCCTTATTTGGAGCAAGTCTTTATTTGAGTGATTTCAAACAAGTGTTTGATATACATATCCTGGCTACATTACAGTATATCACAGCAGTTATCATCTATTAATGAAATGAAATAAACAGAATGATGCAAAAGGTCTGTTATGTGTCAGATTTGAACACCCCAGCAGACTGAGATTGATGTGCCCATCTCAGAAGACCCTATTTTTCATCAAAGTTTTCAGTTAACAAGGTCATCCTGCGTCAGGCACAGCACTGACCATACTTCATATAATAGAAAGTGAAGCCACAATAGTGAAAACATTTTTGATCATGCAAGTCCATGAAAATAACTGAAAGGAAGAATGAATGGTGAAACTACAGATTGTTTAATGCTCTTGTGATCAGATTTTTGTATTCTGAATAGACTCCTACCAGTTTTTTTTTTTTCTTGATTTGACTAATTTGATTTGATTTATGCTGGTGATAGTTCACTCCTAATTAATTTAGATAAACAGGATTTAATATAACAGCGACATGCGCACTTTGGATGGCTCCAGCTCTGTGGCCACTGCATCGAATAAATCTACACAATTTCTCCAGGCATGGAGTAATTGACCCCTGGAGATTCAAACATCCAAACAGTTTTGCCTCGACTCCCCAGCACATGAAATGTAGTCCTGAATTGATTGGTTTTCTACTAGATAGTAAATTGCTTCCCCTAATAACTAAAGTGCAGTATTAAAGTATAGTCATATCAGACCACAGTCCGGCATTATTGAAGGGCCGCTCTGCAGCAAACATTTTCCCCAGGCGCACATGGTGCCTTAATCCAAGGCCTCTGGCAGATCAGGATTTTATCTGGTTCATAAATGCACAAATTGACCTTTGCCTGAAACAAATAGATCCCTGGAGATAGGCTACAACAAATTTAAAAGCTTATGTGAGAACAAAATGAGCGAAACTAAACGGAAATCAATATGTATCACAGCATGAATGGACAGAATTAAAACTAGGCAAGATACTACATCCGGACCAGAGCTGTTTTATTGCTGGGAGACAGCTATTCAGTCAGCTTCTTATTTAATGTGATTTATTCACCCAGCAATAACATTAATCCAGAGAATTTAATAGCTTTTGATGCCCACAAAGCATTTGATAGGACTGAATATTCCTGTGTGGTCACAGTATTTCAGAGGCTTGTCTTTGGCCCCACATTTTGTTCCTGGATTGTAATTTTGTATACCTCAAGCATTCGTACGAACAAATAACAGAATTTAAAAAAATTTACTTTACTTTTTTTCTGGAGAAAACTCAGGGTGGCCCTCTGTCCCCACAGAGTCATTGAACCCCTCATAATAATGCTAAAATATACTGTTAGTTTAGTTACGTACATAAGGTTTATACTCTACATACTTTCACCTTATGGAGATGATCTCTTCCTCTCCTGGTTAAAACTAAATTCCTCCATACTGGTTGCTCTTAAGATTATCCAACTTTGAGAGCGTTTTGGGAGGAAAAATCTATTTAACAAAGTGTCATCTCTTTCTGATAATGAAAAAGCATGTCACTCCAGTCTCACCCATTTCCACCAAGCCTTGATAAATTTACATATTGTATTTAGGCATGGGTGTAATCGGTGATCGGTGAAGCAGTAACTTGTGACAGCATTTGATAAGCCAAATGTCTGAACACTACATCCACCTCTACTGGGTATGAAAACCAAGAGCGAGAAAGAACTGCCTGTGAAGGCAGAAACAGGAGGGAGGATCAGCTTGGCCAGAGTATACATTATGATTGGGCAACCAACCTCCATAAACTGACCCTCTGGGTGTCAGACCTGTCGCATTAAGAAGCTCCAGTCCGGTCTCTAATGGAACAATACTCCAGAATCACTGTGGTCTTTGTGCCCCAATACCCTATATTATGTATAATAGAAAACTTTACAAATAACCATAGTATACCCAATGAGCCCTTCCAGCCGTCCCCATCCTGTTGAACCTTCTGTCCCCCCCAAATCTTTATTTGATCACATATCCTACAATGTAAAAGTCAAATTGGCACCCTGCATTTAATCCATCCCGAGGGAAAAGAGGGCATGGGTCAACCCTCGCACCTGAGGACCTACTCCAGCTCTTAGCCAGGGCATTTGGTCAAGGGTAATGACTGGAGAACCAAACTATTTACTAGCTTCAAAAACTACTTCAACATAAGGCATCAAGTAAAGGTTATTTCTCCCTGTGGGCCGTCAGCTACCATGCAAACAGAGGCTATTCAATCAGATCAGAGGCAACCATTATTTATTTATTTTTTTTTTGACAAATGACATCACTCACCAGGACACGACTGGACGTTACAGTCTTGGTACTCCACAGGCGAGCCGCGGCATGCAACGGGGGCACTCTTTCCCTCTGGTCCAGCGCACGTTCGCCGACGGGTGCGGTAGCCTTTGGCACAACTCTGCGAGCAGCTCGACCAGGTCTCCCACGACGACCAGCCGGCGCCCGCCACTCTCACCACTGGTGTCTTCAGGAGCTCCTCGACGAGGGCTACAGAGAGAAAAAAAAGACCAGGTAAAAGACAGTTCCAGATGAGATGAAAGTCACAGAAGTGTATGCAGTGCTGTCAGACTGAGGGTCTAAAGAATTTAATATGAAGCATGCAGACTCTTTGAGCGCAAGTCACACAGTGGATACGACTTTGCCAGCAGGCATATTTCTCTGCTTGTCCTTCTCTCAAACTCTATCTGTGTCTCCTGTGCATCCCACAGTTCCCTGCTGTCGCTGTTTCATCTGTTTGTCAGAGTCGATGTGGCCCCCCCCCCAGGAGGCCGACAGGGGGAGACGGGTAATCGATTCAGGAGAGGGGGGCATGAAAAAGCCACCGGTGGGGAGCAGCGGACTGTGACCCTGTGTAGCTCTCTGTGTGTCGGTGTGTGTGTGTGGGAGTGCTGGACTGTGACCCCGTCGCTAACAGCATGTAGGGGAGCTAACAGGTCTAACAGGGGACCGTTCACCATGTCAGGCTCTCACTGGAAGAAATCTTCACACACTGATGCCTCCTGTTCAAACAGGAGGGAGAATATCTATGTGAGGTAGCTATATGTGTCTCTGCGTAGATACAGATAACAGATTATTATCCTATTGACATTTACCCACACATAGACTAAAGAAATCTCCTCGGACTAATCTTTTCCCTCTCCGCACATTTCCTTTTCTATCGACTTCCAATTAAAGCTCCAAAAATCCACAAAGATTTCAGGCTTTCACTATTTATTCATATATATATTCATTCAGCAGCGGCGTCCCGCAGGTGGAAACTGGAGCGCTAGGCTTGAATTGACAATCAGTCATCAAGTAACATTTTCACTTTAACGTCTGTTTATTCATACTGCAGCATCACCCCGGGGAGTTTCTGCACTGATTACAGAATAAATGAAACCATCAGACACACACCTCCATCCGGCCTCCATTTGATAATGTTAAAGCCCACATGCCAAACTCACAGTGGGGGCAGCAGGGTGAGGAGAGCTCGGGCCTGTAAGAACTGGATAACCAGTGCAGAGAGAACTTAAAGAGTGCAAAGGAGTATCAGGTGAAAAAAAGCACCCAAGGGTCTGTATGTCGTCCACTAAACTGAGTTGACCACACACAGCTGACTTCCAAAGATTTGTTGGTTGAGGTCCCTTTAAATGGAAATTCTAGTAGTTTTGATCCTGGGCCGTTTATTTACATGTTTAGTTGTGTAAATGATTAATACCTTCCCTTAAGTTTTTGAATCAGTCAGTCGATCACCTCAGCTTCAATGAATGCAACATAACTTAACCATGACCATCAAAGTTATGCCCAGGAAAAGTGCTTGTTTTTGTCACTAATGGCTGAGGTTGCCAAGTGTCTGACAACATTAAAGAAATGGTTCCTTCAGTGGGAGCCCTTTTTGTGAAACAATAAGATCCATTTTGAAACTGGAAACACTTTTGCTTCAGGAGAATCTGCTTCAGATAAAAACTGAGTGGTACAACTTCTTAGATATCATAGATATGAATACAATTTTAGATTAGTTCTCTCTAAAACACTGAATTTCTTTTATTAACACACATCCTGAGAGCAGATCCCATCTGAACTTACTATCTGTCTCGCAGGCTGCTGTACCATCGTTGGGACAGTAGCGCGTCTCCACCTTCCTGCGTCCGATCTGCAGCTCGTGGGGATCGGACAGGTGGGCCCGGCACATGTAGCGCATCCTCTGCTCCTGACGAGCTCCACCCTGAGTCACGTTGACGGGCATCCAGGGGGTCCAAGGTGTGTTCCTCTTCACCTCTGGACACGCCTCCAGGTTACAGGCCTTGTACTCCTGAATGAGGAGGTGGCAGATGTCAGGGAAGTTTGAATATACAAAACCAAACTCAATTTGAGAGTCCAGATGTTTATATCACTGTTAAAATGGAGCCAAAACTGAGCTCCAGATGGTCCCCAGAGACACTGACATTTAACAGACATTTTTTGGAAATGTGCTGTCACTATACCGACTCTGACAGCTGAGCTATTCAAGGCCAGGAGAGAAGATCAAAAACACGTCTGTATTCATTTCTGCTGTCACTTGCGTACCTATGAAATGATTTTGCCCTCACAAGTGTTGCCGTTCAGAAGCACACAGTTGAAGTGAAATACATATAAATGATATTCTTTTCTCACAGAGCTACAGCAACAGCGTGTCGCTGAAAGAAAATCAACTATTTTCTTTTCTCCTTAAACTACTAAATGTCTGCTTATGAGCCTACGAGCTCTGTCACAGAGGGAGGCTGACAGATGTTCTTCTACGTCTTTGTGTGTTTTTCTGTGTGCCTCCTACCAGCGCACATCCCGGGCAGCTGTTTCCATTCTCGCAGGTGCGGACCCTGGAATGGACGCCTCCCCCACACTCAGTGCTGCACTTTGTCCAGGAGCCCCACGGGGACCAGAAGATTGGCTGAGGACAGGACACCCCTTCATTACAGAACCTGTGGAGATGGCAGCAGGGAAAGAGCAGGGTTTTAAGAGGACTGATTGGAACAGAAATACAGACGCAGCGATGGCTCTAGATTTGAGATTGGGACTAGAGTCTGACTTGAATCATAAAAATGATGGATCAAGACTTGACTTACAGTTGACCTGCTTGAGACCTGATTTGTGACTTGAAAGCAAAAAACTGAAGTGTTTCAAGCGTCAAGTTTTGATCCGGTCAATAAGCACAGAACAATAAAAACAGCCCCCATCAGAACGATGACTGTCATTTGTCCACTTGTTTGTTCACTTCACTTCTTGATGGCTACCTTTTCCCAATAACAACCAAGTACTTCTACCTGCCTAAACCTGCTTGTCCTGACACCTGATTAAATGGCTTATATGTTAACACTGACATGAAGGCAATGATAAACAACCGATTATGTTATTTAAAATATAAACTTGCAAAAAAAATAAAAGGCAGCTCTGGTATCAGTTATTAATCTGCTTGAAGAAGACTGGATAATCTAATCTCGATATAATAAGCCTGAGTTTAGTGTTTGACTGGGAGAAGATATGATCACCAGCAGCGACTCTACCGACACATCTAGTTCCTCTCACCTCTCGTCTCTGCTCGGCCCCACACACACGCGGCCGCCGTGTCTGGGTGACGGGTTGTTGCAAGAACGCTGGCGCAGCTCGAAGCCCGTACCACAGGTTGTGCTGCACTGTCCCCATGACGACCAAGGCGTCCAGCCTCCATTTCTATGGCAACAAACACAGGAGAAAGTATTAGCAACCTGTTTCACAATGCGTCCAATACCTGCATAATTATTCACCATTCTTTTAGTGTTATTCCTTCACAGGGGGGAAAAGAAATAAACTGCTTTTTTGGCGCTGTCTGATCATTACTGTGATTCTGAGCTTCCAGAAACAGAAGAACACAGGGAGCTCATTCTGACTGGGAGACATTCATTCAATTTGCTTAAGTGCTTTGTTCCTGGGTAGCACTTCTCATGATTTAATTGCCACTTTCTGCAAATGCACAATTCAATTTCGACACCAAGGATTAAATCTGGCACGGCCATCCAGTGGGATGGAGGTGGCGGTGCTCTTCGTCTCTGCTCTGCTCTCTGTAACACTGATTGGCCAATTCCCCTGCAGACAGAGGCACTGAGAGGTGTCACAAGGAGAACCTGGATGTCACCTACATTTTCTAACAAGATTCCTCACGTTCATGATCTTTGCCTCGTTCTGTCGGCGTGTAAATTGTGCCCTGCTGTGGATGCTTCAAAGTCAATCAGGACATTGCCTTTACAATAGCAGAGTTTAAGAAAAGATTGTTAGAATCCTCCTGATCCTGGACCAGACTCATTTGCAGAATGACAGGTTTTTATGTGCTCAATCATAGCGCTGTAATAATTTAAACTTGACGATGTCCAGTGTGCTGGGCCAGAACACGTCATAGCCTCAGCAAACCTCCATCTGTACTGTACATCTATTATCGTATACTGCAAATCCACAGCTTCTGCTTTGCTTTAGGCAAAGTACATTCAATAACGAAAAAAAACAGCGAAGTGTTCTACTTAAGCAACAGTTAAAATGAATTGAAGAGAATAATACAAATGAAATAAAATACAAAAAGACAAGAAAATAACAGACAAGAATACAGGAACAGGACAGTAAGACCAAATGTAGCAGAGGAAACATGCAGCAGAGAAGAGAATAAATCTGCATCGTCACTGAAAGCAGCTTCACCATCTTTTGGTTCTGACCCGAGGAACTACAGACCGACTGCTTCCTAAAGATCTCAGGGACCTGCTGGGCTTCTATTCTTCAAGCATATCAGAAATGTAATTTGCCACGAGGCATCTTAAGTAATTTATAGAGTAGCAACGGCACTTTAGAATCTGTTCTATAAAGATTTAAGGGGGAGATTGAATGTTCCCTGTTCTCCCGGTTCTCCCGGGCATTTCTCAATGTGCTGCAGCTCTTCTAATTATCAGCTTCAGAAGACAGGAGAGAGACTGTTGTAACATGCTGGATACGAAGGAATTGAGGGGCTTCTCTTAATCTTGTCTGGACAGCATACTGTAAGTTCTTGTTTTCATTTCCAAAGGCAGATTTAGATACTGCCCGGATGTGATGTGGACATCGGGGTCGATACCATTCAGTCCCTCCTCCTCGTCAGCTCATACAGTGATTACTTTCTTGTGTTTTCTCTATTGAGTGAAAACATCTTTTCAATTACCGCATCAAACTTGTAGCTAGTATGAAACCTTTATTGTGTTAAATATGCCCAGAAATGAAAAATAAATGTTATTATGAAGATTATGTGTGGTGGTGGTGGTTGTTGGTCTTTTCCCTACCTGGAGCAGTTGGAGACTTCGATGGTGGGGCCCTCGCAGTTCTTGCCTCCGCACCGAGGGGCGGGGCTGTCACAAGACCTGGAGCGGCACAAACAGGAGCTCATGCCATCCACACCATCATCGTTGTTGCAGGGTTGCCATGGCGCCCAGGGTCCGAAGACCCCATTGGTCGTCTGGTTCCTCAGCTGGAAAACAAACATCGGCCGTGACGAGAGTGAGATCAGGCGGTTATTAAACCGTCCAACAGCTCAGCGTGGAAAAGAAGTAGGTACAGAGAGCAGGATGTTTACTTCTAAGACAGAAAGTAAATGTTTTCAGAGGATTATAAAGGGAATACATTTACTGCACTTCACTTCATTTCAACCCATTTCAGTCCAGTATAATCTTATCCATTCCATGTCCAATTCACCTAGTGCTCTTCCTCTGCCAGTCCTAAATCATGCCCTGTCTTGTACAACACATACTCAGAGTCGTTAGTCATAGATGACACCAGCTGCTGTGACATATGTGCGATGACCTCAACAGGGCGCCGGGGAGTAGTCTCCCCCTGAGGACAGATGTGACACCTTTCTCACGGTGAATGCTGCAATGACGTAATTCTTACCGGACAAACGGTGATGTTCTGTTTCCACTGGCTCATGTTGGAGCTGTCCTCCAGTGTGGTGCATCTGCGCTGCCTGAAGTCCCAGCCGCAGTAGGGGTCCCTCGCCTCCAAGCACAGCCTGCAGGGGGCAGAGAGAGAGAGACAGAGATAGTGGGGAGTGAGTAGTGTAATCATCAGAAAGGCAGTCAGTTTAACATCTGTGTTCCCTGGAGAGATGGAATATAATCACCCAAAAATATCAAATAAATAGATGAGCAAACAAGTATGGAGAAAAGGGCAATTTCTGTGACTGAACATGATACATTTTTCAAAGATACTGAACATCAAATTTAAACAACATTTTCTCCAGAGAAAGAAGGAAAGAACTGCCGATGCAATCAGAATCAAATGATAAGTGAAGATAAGCAAAGCAGAATAAAACTTAATAAAAGGAGCATAGACACTGGCTTCTTTGGCTGGTTTATTTCTGCCTAAACAAACTACATAATAAAAAACTCTTTGTTTTCATGACTGAATAAACGGAACAAACAAACTGACCTTAAAGGACGATACAGTTTCATACTGTTTTACTTTGTTTACATGTGGCGGACCCTGCCACCTTTCTAGCTTCAAACAGAGTTCTGGGACCTTATTTTCCTCTGAGAACAGCTTGTTTATTCACTGATGGAAAACATTTGTATTATCACCTTATCATTATTTTTTCTCCAAAACTACAAAGTGCTGCTTTGATTCGTAGATCGCCTTTCAAAACCAGTTAAAAGGAGCTGCACAATGCAAAACAACCTCTCCATAACACAACACAGGAGGGCTAGCTCCTCAGGTCAAGACTCTGCTGTCCTCTTACATCTGAAGGAGAAAAATCATTACCTTTGAGGAAGACACCTAGCCCAAGCAACCAACATGAGGGCCGTTTGGGTCAACGACCCACAAGTGGCCCTGACGACTCTGAAACTCAGAGCTCACATGCGTCCTCAATGACTCTGTCAGGACACTCCCACACAGAGGTTATAAGCCTGCAACTCCTGTCCAGTTAGTTAGAACTGAAGAAGCCTCCTGGATGAGAGGTGAAACTGAAACACGATACAGCACTTGGAGAGAATTACAATGAACAAGTCTGGAGGAGACAAACACATGAATAAACCATGTAGATAGACGTGATTGTACATATACTGCTGTGTGAACATGATTATGCTCCTCTGGACATTCGTGAGACATTTTTGTGTATCTCAGGGCAGGGTGCCACTGCTATCAGGGAGCGTCGCCCCTTTAGAGGGTTTTTTGGCTTGCAGTGTTGTATGTATGCGTGGAGTGTGGCAATTGGTATCCACATGACCCAAGGTTTCGCGGCAGATCATTGCATTGTAACGAGATGATCAGTGTGATTTACCTCACCTGTTAATCCTTATATCATGGCTGATCGGTGCATTTTACTATACTAAAAGTGGATTTAGTGTTAAGCTTCTGTTTAAATAAACAGAAATAGAGACATGTAAAATATAAAGTATACAAAAGTGAAAAACTAAGCAAATAAAGTAAAGACAGTTACAACTTTTACTATTAGATATTGCTATTATAGCTTCTGCCCTCAGGAGGAAGACAGTCGGAGTATGAGCCATGATGCTAATCCAGCTTGGTTTAAGGTTGCTCCTGGCTAATGTCTGGTCACAGGAAAAGGAAATGGACAATCTGGGACTCAGCCCGTCAAAACAGCGTGAAATCAGAGTATGATGTGCCCACAGAGACATGCCTCAACACCCACATCTCGGATCAAGCTGTTGCACCCGATGGGCGGATCCTGTTCTGAGCCGACAGAGTTCAGGACTACAGCTGGAAGAGGAGAGGTGGACTCATCGATGCTTGGTGCTCACACTCAGCCAACATTGATGGACAGTGTTACCATGATACAAATCTTTTGATATGAAGATGCAAAAGATACACTACGTATTTATGTATATCTATCTATCTATCTATCTATCTATCTATCTATCTATCTATCTATCTATCTATCTATATATATGTATGTATGTTCTGTCATTTGTGTAGCATAAAGGAGTTTACAGTCTTTCATTTTGCTATGCAACCCTGTGTTGTATAATGATGAATTCATTACGCTGTACCTCGTGAAACACGCGGGCACCACAGTGACTAAGCCACATCAAACACCCCGGCCTCAGACCTGCTGTACGGCTCATTCATCACAAAGAACTGAAAGACAACAAAATCAGACTTTGGGTGTTTTCCCTCAGCTCTCACACAAACAGCACTAGCACGCTACATCACCCAAACAGTGATTAAATATTTGTAAGCTCCTCCAGTAAAACAGAGGCTTAATGATGGCTAATTAAATCTAAAGCTGTTAATGACGAGGCTAAGCCGCCAGAGCTGATCTGGATGCCTCAGGAACGCTGGATAAAAGCATCGACCGAATATCCGCTCTCTCTCAAAGACTCCCCTTCGCTTTCTGCTTCCCTTCCTCTCCTTCATATCCCTCTTTTGTCTCTCCGTCTCTGTCTTCAACTGTCCTCCCTCTCACAGCGCCGCAGGTTCCCTTCCTCCTTGCTCTCCATTCAGCTGAAAGGAGAGACTCTTGTTGTTGTTGTGTTTTTTCTCTCTCTCCTGGCACAGACTTTCGTGGTTTATTTGAAGAGCCCTGTAGTGTTTTAGCCCGGAGGGTGAGGAATCTCCAAGTGTTGATACAGCTCTCTCTGCCAGGTCTGGGGCTCCGTGGTGAACCCGGGGTCGGCTTAGATCCAATAAAGACATTACTGCGGAGCCAGCACATCAGAGGTGACCCCACAGAGAGAGAGAGAGCGAGCACAGGAGGGCAGAGGAGAGAGAGAGAGAGAGAGAGAGAGAGAGGGGCCATGTCGGCTGATCTGTGGCAGACTACCTTCATGGTCGAGACGCGTCCGCCGATAACCTTCTTGTGTGTTACTTTAATTAAGTGAGTCTATTACAGCGCCGCCGGATGCGATCTCCAATACAGATGAAACAATAATCATAATGAGGTCGGCCACAAATTCACAGTTCAGTGAACCCGATAGTTCATTTGAAAGGGCGGAGGGAGGAGCGCTGCCATTTTGGATCAAGGTCGGCGATATTGTATCCGAGACGGTTTGATGAGTGGCCTTGCTTCGTCATCGCGGCTCCTTCATTTTACTTGGTGATTACCAGCACACTCACCTTTCAACACACACTCACACATGCACGCACACACACACACATACACACGCATTGCAGGGATCAGCTAAGCGGAACAATTAAAATGAGTGTGTGCTTCAAGGATGGAATAAATAATGTTATATGAAAGGGAAAGGTGTGAGGGGTTTGAGGCCTAATTATTTCTGGGTAAAGTGTGCTGAGAGGCAGGCTGGGGGGCGTCTGACCTCGGGGAACGACACATTTAGTTCTGGATTCACCCTGCTGGTATCAATTTAAGAGAAATAAAAACTCTTAACAAATTAGTTAACAAATGAGAAAAGTAGTAAGAGTGCTAATCACTCCCTCGTCTCAACGTCTGTGAGTTTGTTGAAAGTGTTGCCACAGGTTGATGATATTTACACGGTTTGTTGTACGACACAAAACACATCATTAAATGTCCCACAGTTTAATTACAAAGCTCTGCCGTGTGTTAAAACAGCGGTTGCTAACAGGTGTCTAATTGAGATTACAGAGGTTGTCGGGGACGTTACATGTCATCACAGCAAACACAGAGACTCATCTACTCATAAGTCTGTCTTTAAAGGATGAGGATCAGTATATATAAAATTTGTATAGCAATAGCAATTGTGTAGTAAGTGGTGACGTTTAAGTCATGTGACTGTGATGCAGTCTGTAAGAGCCTAACAGCTTTTTACTGCTAGAGATTTAATTTACGCTTCAAAAATCACAATCTATGAAGATTATCTTGATGTTTCATGAACTAAATCCCACAGAGGTAACCAGAGCTGCGCCAACTTCATTTAACTTCGTATCAAAAACACGTCATCCCTACATTCCTTTATATAAGGTCTGCCAGTAGCTGGTCTGCTTCAGTCTTCCCACTAAAATCCACACCCAGTTGAATTTAGAACTTTGTCCCTGGTCCCCTCAGTGCTTTGATGCACCATTTTGCCTAAAGTATGTGGATGCATTCTTTTGTGACCTTTCTGCCTGAAACTTGGCATAAAGTTTTGGGCATGTCTACTTAGTTCCAATTAAGGCTACGGCATATAAACTTATTTAATCAGGTAGTTCAGGAGAAAATTATTGAAAAGAGAAACCTGAGAACAAGAAACAGTTGACACGATCTCGTCTCGGGACATATTGACGTATTTGTGTTTTTGTATGCTTCTTCTGGATTTTGGATTCGACCTGTGAAGATATGCTAGATCTTCACAGATTGAAATCTGAAATCCATAACCTCTCTTTACTGTGTTTCGTCCAGCCAAGCTGGGCGCTACACTGCCAGCATCTCACTGCATATGTGAAACATTATTTCGCTGCTCTGGTGTTTGACTGCTCTGACAAGCTGGCTGGCAAAAAGTGCTGAGCTCTGATGGTAAAGACTCCGTAATTTCTCCATGAGCAAAGAGTGGCAAACAAATCATTCAGCTCGCAGCTTCTCATTTTGAGCCCGCGCTGAGCAAGTCGAACATTGGCGGCAGTAGGTCATATCAGCTGTCTCCAGTTAAGGAGAAGATGGGCCAAAGTAACACTTACACTGTTTGTGAGGTAAAAACATGAACAGATCACTCTATAACGTCACTGTATACCTGTGAGTGAGTGTTTCTGTAGTCCCAACAAATCAAACAGTGATACAGCCGCTCTTTAGCTGAGAGCACAGAAACTTCAGGACACATTCTTATAGTTAAACTTTCATTCATATCATATTGATAATTTAAGCAAGGGCCTTCAGTATTTAGATCGAGAACCTAAAAGAAAATAAAGGAAGTTTGGCTGAATTCAAAAGGCTGCAGCTTGTATTTCAATGATTCAGATACGTATTTAATCTTTAATATTGAGGTAAATAAATGTATTGGATTGACTCTGTTTTGGAGCTAATTAACTCGAGGACATCCCGCATATATAAAGCCAGTAAACAACCACAATCGCAGAAAAGCAAACGATGCGATTTTTAGACAATGCATCCCAAGCTCAAAACTAGGTAAATAATGAAATGTTTTTCCCAGTTTGGTGTAAACAAAATCGACCGGTCTGCAGAGCTCTGACCTCGACCTCATCCGACAGCTGTGGGACGAACAGGAATGCAGTGAAACACAGTGGTTGACCACACTAAAGATCTCGGGAGCAAACCCCTGCAGCCAGGTTCCAAAATGTGATTGAAAGCCTAAAACCAGAAGTGCGGAGGCTGTTATAACAGCAGATTAGGGCCCATGGTTTTGGAAAGACGTATCCAATTACATAAGAGTGTAAATCCCAAATGAGCGAGTCCCAAAAAAGTCAGTATGCATGCTACACCTGCTTGTTTTTTGAGACTGCTTTCCCACAATGCCATGCAGAGAGGAAAACAAGCAGCGGCTCACAGGTGCAACAACTGACTTTATTTGGTGGAACATTTGAGCGGGAGGCGAGTCCTGGTGTAAAATGGCTGCAAATGCAAGCTTGTTTACATTGGTATTGTGACCAGGTTTGTGTCAGGGTAATGTCCAGCGTGGAGGTTAGCTCACAGGCTGCTGGCGTTGTTTCCACAGAGAGGGATTTTGAAAAACACTAACACGCTGAGAGCCAAAGGGGAGAAGATTGCAGACTGAAATATTCAGCCAGTGGCAGGTTTATAACCGCAGTCTATGTCCAGTGAGTTGCACTGAGACGGACTATGTATCGCATACATAATGTATTCTATTAATACTGTATAATATGTGAAATGGAGACACAGCCCAGGTTTGCAGTCTCAGTATTTCTCCAATGATTTCCTCCACCAGGGGCCATTTAATAAAAGAGGATTTACTATTGGAGGGGAAAAAGAGGGCATACCAAGGCGTTTATCTCCCACCCTGACCTTTCTGCAGTTGCATAAAACACCAGCCAAGTGCTCCGTGCCTTCATGTCCTGACGTCTCACCGTTTCTTAAAAACAGGGCTGCTGTAAAAGTCAATTAGAGGCAGTGTGGGTGGAGAGAGGGCTGTGTGATGGGAATAGAAAAAGCTCATTTCTGTTACAGGCAGTGCAGAGGGACGTCAGCCCGGACAGCAGGCTGAGTCTGCAGATACACATGAATGTGAGGTATCTCGCCTTTATCACAGTGTGTGTGTGAGAGAGTGTGCACATAATCAAGTGTGTTTTCTGAATAGCCCTCCTTCTGTGTACACTGTGATGGCGTGTCTGTGGACGGTGCGTGTGCCGCCGTGGCTTTGACGCGTCTGCAGGGCAGCGGCTGATATTTAATTCAGCAGCGAGCTTGCCTGGTGGCACACTATATCAAAACAGAGGAGCCACGGAACATGACCTGTTAAATTTTAAACAGATCGAGCTGCAAAACCCAGCAGCCTATGTAACAGTATGTCTGGATGAGTGGCATCGTGAGATAAATCTGCTGGATTCTGTCCGTGGGGGAGTAATTGGCATTTAAATCGTTTGTGAACGCTGTAAAAACCAGCGTCTCCTTTTATCACTGCCCCTTTAACAACTAGACATAAAAACAATAGTTCACCTCGACTTTAATGACAGGCCGTCAGTATATAATTGCAAATATGATCACCAGAGCTGATAAATTATGGATTGGAATCAACCATTATTAGCTGTAGCACTGACACTCTGGGGATAAGTTTAGCAAAGACTGTCTGGAGGGTCTGCCTCAGTAAAAACATACGACCGCGTACACCGGCCCCTCTCCATCTCTGCTCAAGAGCGATGTCACTTTTTGAGCTGCTCTCAGGAGACCACCGCTGACAGGCGCTTGTTCCCCCGGGGCTTTTCTCCCCACTGTGCTGTGCTGAGCTGGCCATTCAGGAAGCCTGCTCATGATGAATCGGAAACACCCAGAACTCCTGCTAGCACTCAGCGCTAATACATCCAATTAAGCCCAGTTGGAGCCAGGCTGAAGACTGATGGTGGAAAACAAAAGTGAGATGGCTGTTTGCCACCGACTGCCTGCTGTCCTCCATGTAGAAATTTTAGCCCCTGGTGAATAAAAAGGAGCTGCATCATCACAGGGAAACAATGGGGAGGCAGCGACAAGACAGAGAGAGAGGACAAGAAAATAAAAGTTTATTCAGAGGAGAGGTAATAGATGGTAAACTGATGAAACTGGCAGAGAAGGACAAACAACACACTGACAGTAGAGAGGAACTAAACAAACATGAGGAGAGATAACACAAGACAAGAAAAGGTGAAGCAGCTGCACTGGACTGCTTTCACACTTGGCCCAGTTGCTCCATACCGTGCTAAAGGACTACTGTCCCTCCTGCCCAGTCCCCTGCTGGTCTGCATTCACATCGCTCCAGCCCGAACTGGGCCTGAGCACGGTTACCTCCTGTACATACGTGACCACGTTGGGTACTCTAACCCTACCTGTGCAAAGAAACTATACAGTGCCGAAGCACACCTAGCATACCGTGCCAGGGACAAGAAAGTGTACTATGCTTGAGCACGGTACGAAGCACTCACACTACTCAAACAAACTGGACATTGGGGGTCAAATGTGCTTGGGCACGGTACAGATTGCCTAGTGTGAGTGCTCTCGTAGTCAATACACCTGAATCCAGTACTGAATCTACAGTCCTTTGCAGGGTCACAAAAGGCTGGAGACATTTTATGCTGCTGATAAAAAAAGGGTTTTGGTTACCAATGAACCTGCATGTCTTTGGATTGTGGAAGAAACCTTGACTGGGTTTGAAGTGACAGCGTTAACCATTCCACCACCATGTCATCCTTCTTTTTGGATCCCTTACTGACCTTCTTTTAGGAATTGTAGACAACTAAAATGATGAGTAAATATAAGTGATACAGTTTGGAGTGGCAGCCTTCTCAATGTTTACAAGCTGTAGATTAAACCTGGAGAGTTGTGTTTGCATAAATTACTTAAGCCAAATGAAGGTCCTGATAATCTGCTAAAGTCATTGATATATACAAATTAAAGAAAAAACCAACGTGACGTATCTGTTGGATCACCACGTGCCATCAGAACAGCCTCAATGCATCTCAGCATTGATTCTACAAGTCTCCGGAACTCTTTCAAAGGACATTACTTTACATGGTGGTCGTCTCCCATTGGTGTTCAATTGTGTTGAGCTATGATTCGACTGTGAAGGCTATAGCATATGATTCATTTCATGCTCATACTCATCAAACTATTCTGTGTCCTATGTATGAGGCATTGTCACTGTGGAAGAGAACACTCTTATCAGTATAGAAATGTTTCATCACTCAGCACTGACCCTTCCCTGTTGGACGATCAGTGGACCCAAACCGTGCCAGAAAAATTGCCATTGCCATTCTGCTGTGTTCATGTCGGCGAACTCAGGCTTCGCGGATCTTCCGACTTCCAACTTGCAATAGAACACATCATAAGAATGCCCAGAGACCCAGCTTTGAGCTGCAATTGGTCAGAGGGACAAACGTCCCTGACCCCAGCTCACTTTGTTCTCATTCCTTCTCTTCCCCCCCCCCCCCCGGTCTCTCACAGGGGCTGACCTGCCGCCGAGCTCTCCTTCTGCTTGATCCTCTTCGGCTCAACATCTGTTCTGATTCCAACGATTGCAACTCGGCTGACACAATCACCTGGACTATTTCTGAAGATAAGACTTCCTAGCGAGAGAAGCCACCAGCATCTCCGAAAATGATCATATACGGAGCACAAGATTAAAAAATGTCTTTCAAAACTTTTGGAGTTCAGTAGAGTAGTAGAGTGCTATTTCCTTCCCCTACTTTGGTTGAATAGAGGAAACCAGCTTGTACACTGTCCAAACAACAGCCAAAGGTTTCATTTGGATCGATCACCAACGTCCTCACAGAATTGACTCGCTCGTCTTTCCAACCCATGGCAGTGACAATCAATGCCAGCTAAAATCAAAACGTTCAACCTGGGTGTTCTGTATGTCGCTCCTTTCTCAGTGAAAGGATTATGAGGTTTGATAAGATATTCATTTTCCTCTGAGCTAACCAAATCCAGATGGCCATTACTTGCTTGTTTTTATTTATTTTTCATCTAACAACCTTCCCCCCCTGAAAGGAGCTCAGAGTAGTCTAACATTACAGCACCAGAATCAGGGGATTTAAAGTGGTGGCAGGCCTGAAGTCACAACATAGTGCCGGTTCGAGTAAAAAGGGCTGAGAGAAAGAGTGGCGTTAGGGAGCAATATAGAAAGAGTGGAGGGAGAGCTACAGAGAGAGACGGACAGAGAGCAAAATGATTACACTGAGCTGCAGCCAGAACAAAGCCTGTAATAAAAGTAACAGCATTCTGGAGCAGTAATAAATACATCTACTGTGTGAACACCACCTCTCTCCTTCTCTCTCAGTCCTTGGCTGCTGAAGTGTTCCTCTGATTGGTCATACAGGCTTAGCAGCAGTGAGCTCTGGAGGCCCGCTGACAGGCTGGCAGCCTCAGCTGACAGTAAATTGGGTTTGCCGGGGCAGGCCTGTAAACTCCCCTCACACCGAGACAGACGGGGACGTCCACGTCACAGGGCAGGGAATTATGTGAAAGCACGAGGAAAGCTGCACTGCAACACGTCATATTCATTGGTTTTAACAAGCAGACACACACACACAGGCGGTGGCGGGGATTGCTAATGGACGGTGGTTCTCCTCGATGGCCACTCTGCTGTTTCCTGATGTGGTTTTAAACTCCCGCTGCAGGCTGGGTGAGCGGCCTCGGCATCATGACTGCTGCCAGGTCACCGTTAATCACACATTCACAAGCAGGCACTCACACACGCGCACGTGGCAAATTGAAGAGCGGCCCCTCAGGCGGAAATTCAACTATCACCAGCAGGACAATTCTAGCTCTTGTAATAAAATGCAATGTTTATGTAAGCAGACGTGTGAGCAGCGGTTTGGCTGCAGAAATGGAGCCGCTACAGAAAGCCTGATTTGTTCCGTTTCATCCTCCTCAACATTATCCTCCTCATCATTAATTCAGCGGCTCCTCCTTTTTACAGTAATTTCTGTTTCCACATCTATATCTTTCGCTCACTCTTTCCCATGTCTCGCCAAAAAACACTCACAAAAAACTCCAACATTTGCTCGAAACCCCCCCGTGCAAAACCACACTTCCCTGTCTGACTTTCTTTTCCGACAAATGAGTAAACCAATCCGGCAAAGAGATGTAGTGCACTTACTTTCAGTGTAGAGCTTTTTTGTAGGAGGTGTAAGGACAATGCTTCTGCTCAGTGAGACCGGTAGTTTCGTCCTCTATTTGGCAGCATGGAATACCTTACTTCCCTCGGTGAAAGGAGAGTAGATTCCTACATCGCAGCTTAGCTAGCATGCCACTGCAGCCAAAATAAATCACCTCACTAACAGAGCAAGATAGAGAGATAGGCGCTGGGTGGAGGACAGACTGGTGCTGTTAGCCAGAGGTGCCAATTGGCCAGGTCAAATATAATTACCACAGAGGAAAAACACACGCAGGCCTGTGAGCGCACACACACACACACACACCGGCACGAGCTACAGCGTTTGTCTGCGAGCTATCACTAAAAGGCTACAAATCAGCGGCTGATGAAAAGGCTCAGCAGTTTAACAAAAAAAGCACTCGAGTTAAGGATGATGATGTAAATATTGTCCTCCTCTCGGGGCTGCAAGACTCGCCGGAGCTGCCGATAGGAATCAATAACAACGGATACCTGAACATTAAGGGCACTTAAGCATAATTGAGTTTTCAGGGTGCAACAACAACTGTGAGCATTCATCCAAACGTGCTGCCGTGAGCTCAACTACAAGAGTCAGCACGTTTAAACAATTTAATAACATGCACCTCTTACATGCATGAAGCATTTGGGCATCACAGCTCCAGCCACAGTCCGTCTCTGACCACATTACCTGCTGGATGTTTTACATCGAAGCCGAACAGTTCTGACTCCTCCACCCCTCAGTGCTGTTCTTCCCCTGTTTATATGAACGTGCGTAGGATGGTATGAAGCAGCATGTGTGGCAGCAGACGAGCCGCCGTCAGCTCGAAACCATCTGAGTATATTCGGCTGTTATCAGCGTGTGAATGGATGTATGGCTGTGTGTGAATGGGACGACCACACACAATGCAGAGGAGCTGAGGAGAATGGCTCATTCAGTCAGCAGTACAATGACAGGGGGTGTATGACAAAGAGGAGAGCAGGTGGGTCCTTTACACGTAGTGTGAACAGAACTCCCAGAGCGACGGACAGAGAGAGTACTTCAAGCAGGACCAGAGTTTGCTGGTAATGGGGTGCAAAGTTACGGCGATCACACTACTTTTCACAATTCTGCATTACCTAATCCCCTTGAGGGTCTCATACAGTTTCCTGTGATAATTGTGTCCCTAAATGAACTGTTTTTTCCCTGAAATGTCGTTAAAATATGAGATAAATAGTTAATCTTGGAGTGTCGTATGTATGTTTGCGGACATGGTGGCTGTGATACTCCAGATTCTCATGTTTTCAAGCCCTGAATCAGGTCAAGTCTTTAATGTGACTGCTGCCGACGTTAGCCCGGCATCCCCTGGCTAATTCACAAATACATATTAGATTTGGTGTCTGTCCATTTTTTGTTTTCCAAGGGGCATTATTAATGGGTGTGAACAAAAAAAAGAAGACTCTGGACACAAGAGTCACACGTAAGAGCAAAATAACTTTTGATGTAGCACTGAGCAACACATGCAAGACGGGGCAGTTCATGGCCTATTTTTCAGCAGTAGAAATGGCGGCTTGGACATAAACAATCTCCTATTACAGCCACAAAGTAATATGAATGTCTGAGCCTGAACAGACCAGCGGACTGGACACAATCGTATAGACCAGTCAATGTCACTCATTGTATCAGGACCATCCTATATTTCACTATCGGTTGAGAACGGCCTGATGCGGCCCAGGTCAGGTGTAAATCTGTCTGAACAGGAATAGTCAGACTTATCTGCCAGAGCAAATAAAACATGAGCTCTACAGATTCATCTGGTTCCCAGGTGAGCTGAGGTAGCAATACTGGGCACATTGGGACCAGGTGAAGGAGCGGTGTTATGATGAGATCAATCAGGTTCTGGGAGGGAATGAAGAAGATGTTCTTTTAAGGTCTTGACAAGCTTCTTGTAGACAAAACCCTCATCAGGTTCCAGCTGGTCAATAATCCACATGTTTCTCCTCCTGCTGTGTGTCTCCTTCAGATTTTAAACATAGTTTTTCAGCAAAAAGAGCTGGCTCTGAAGTAAAGTCATAATCGCAGCAAAAGTGTTTCTTGTCAAGTTTTTTAAACGTTTTCTTTGCCCTAGTATCTATTGTTTACATGAACAAGCCGAAGAACAAGGTATTACACTCATGTATCAGTTTTCCACTGGCAGAGTTTGAAGTAGACGAAGTGTTGGAACAAAAGTGTCAGAAAAGTTAGAACTACCTCCTTCACCCAAAAGTGAAAGCCACTTTCACACCTCTGTCTCGATATCGACCAAAGAAAATAGCTCATCCTTGGCTAATTGCTCCTTCTGCTGTGAGATGGAGTGTTTCTGCCGGTGAGTAGTGCACACAAGAATAAAACAAGTGCCTCTCTTTGAAAACTCTCTAGATTCTCAAATGGTGCTTTTCTTTTCTTTTGGCTGCTTTTCTGTTTCACATCAATGTAAGGTAAATTATGTTTGAGCTTTGGAACGGTCGGTCTGACGAAAACCTTTGGCATTTTCACTTCACAACAGATTAGCTGTTAAAATAATTTTCTACCTGTCCTTGTTTCTTTCTTCATCTCTCACCATCCATCTGCCCTCCTCTCTTTGTGTGAGTCCCTCCGGAGGAGCTCAGGTGTCACACTGACGGACAGGCTGACATCTGTTGTGTGCTGAAGCTCTGTTTGCCTTCGGCTTGTGAGCCACTGAGACGGGCAGAATGTCACAGTTTGGATTAAAGACTGCTCAGCCTACCTCACCCCTCTGTCCCCCCCTCTGGTGCCCTTGCAGCCCACTATACTCATCGTTTCCCCCCGCTGTGTCCTAAATAAGACTGTGGCCGCTCGCTCTCCATCTCTATTTCTCTCTTCCTGTTCCTCTCTGCGTGTCTCTCTCTCATCTTCTATCTCACCCGCATCTTATTAAATGCAATAGTTTTCCTTACCTGGTGTATGTGCGTGCGTGTGTGTGTGTGTGTGTGTGTGTGTGTGTGTGTGTGTGTGTGTGTGCACGTGTGTGTCTGCTCCCATGTGTCTAGGAGTTTGGACTTACTAGAAATAGCGAGCTGAGTCATCAGGCAGCGCACATATGAGAACTCGTCCAAAGAACCAACCCACGCACAAATCACACCGAGTAGACTGCCCTCCACACACACGCACAAATCACACACACTCATACACACACACACACACAAACACACACACACACACACACAGTGGGAAAAGCATCAAGCTATTTGTATGCTAAAATGAAGTTGACTTTGAAGGAGTGAGGTGGCCGTCTGAGGATCCTGATTGAGAGCACTGATGAGATACAGAAGGTTGGACAAACAGCCAGTGAGCTTTTCTCCCCTCGCTCACCCTCGAGACGCAGATTTTCATATGAATCACACTGAAGCTGGAGATGGCACAGCAAAAGGCCTCTCTCTCTCTCTCTCTCTCTCTCTCTCTCTCTCTCTCTCTCTCTCCCTCTCTCTCCCTCTCTCTCTCCCTTTCTCTCGATGTCTTTCTAACTCTCTCACACACAAACCTGCCTTCAGAGAAACTTCTCTGGCAGTGTGCGAGGTAGCTTCACACTCTCTTTTTGTTTGCACTCTGATTCAGACAAACAAAAGCCAGAACAGTGCTCTCTCTGTATTATGCAGAACTTCATTACTGGAAAAAAAAACAAAAAAACCAGCACAACAAATTAATTTCCTCCAGCGGGCAGATACAGCCCCAGTTGTTTGTCTGCTTCCATAAGGCCTTTAATGATTATACGCGAGGTCTTCCAGACATTAATCCTAGTTGAGGACAGATAATTACCTTCAACAGAGGACCAACCCAGTTCAAATGAGTCTGCCGCCAAAAAGCATAAAATGAACAATTAAATGTGCATTGTGTAGACCACACGGCTGCTTTCAGAGAGTGAAGACTGCTGTCCTTTGTGTGGCTCGTCACTTTATTGTTGTGCTGGGACTCTGAGAAGTCTCACAAAACTCAGAGCCGACAGTGGAGAGGTGACAGGAAATGAGAGGAAAGAGAGGAGGAATGACGAGCTAACAAAGGTCCCTTCCAGAGTCCAACCACAGTACATGGCATGATGCCTTACTAGAGTTGCCCCTTGCCAGTAGCCCTGATCTTGGGCCATGGCTGTGTTAAACCAGGATGTGTTGCTGCATCCGGTCGCATTTTGCAGTCTGCAAGCCAGCATGCTCTTCCAGCTAGTCTAACGCATCTTCTTGGCAGCATCGACTGAGCTGATGAGAGAGCCACTCGTGGCTAAAAGCTATGCACAAATCTGAGGAAACACCAGAGGTAGACGGGTTGCGATTAATGCAGTGGCATCTCCCTACAATATCAGAGTGTTTGAATGCAAGCTGTCCCAAGTTTAAACATGTTCTACTTTCACCCTTAGGGCTCTACCTTAAGTATCGAACGCAAAACGCAAGTAGCTTTGTGGGCGGATCTCAGGCGCTGTTGCTATTATGCCGGCCGGATAAATGACTCTTGCGCCCGATGCAAATCTAAAATGGGTTGGTTTGAAGTAGCTACATTACTCATAGGTGTGGTTTGGGCGTTACGTGCAATAAACCAATCAGAGTGTCATCTCACATTCCCTTTAAAAGCAGGCGCGCTTGTTCCATGGCGGATTGCTATTATAATGGCGAATTTGCCAGGCGCACGCCAGGAGCGGTTCACAGCCAAGGAGACCGACGTTCTCGTCAGGGCCGTAAAAGACCGAGAAGTGGTGTTGTATGGGGATGGGAGAAATTCATCCAAATTATCTTTGGTTAAACAGGTGTGGGAGGAAATTGCCACAATTGTTCCAAGGCTGGCATCCCCAGGACATCGCACCGGGCCTCGAGAGCAGTGCACACGGGCCGAGCAGTGCGCAAGAGCCAGCTGAGGAGGGAGCAGCGCAAACACCAAGGTGCAGAGGATCCAGACCCACTACACGCCGTGGCAGCATTGTCAGACTGGACCGCACTGTCCAGGATGCGGCAAGGTATTAATGCCCGTCTTGACCGGGTGGCGATGTTGCTGCTGCCTCTCAGGAGTATCGCCTCAAGTCTCCAAACTCACCACCTGCTCCTGTTGTGCCCCTTCCTCCTCCTCCCCCAAATCCATCTCTGTCCACCCGCTCCACTAGGAGCACATCGCGCATTGCCACTCCCGGACCCTCACGGCTACGGCGGGCGCGTCGCATATCAGAGGGAAAAAGAATGAGTTCTTCTGTTTAAATCTTTTCAACTTTTTTTTGTATGGTTTGCAAAAATGCATTCCTTGTAGATGAGAAATGCAAAGTGTATGCACGTTGAGCACACGCTACATTATGGCCAAGCATGCGCCCTTAAAATAGCATCTGAATAAGCGCCACTGACTTTAGACTAGGTTTTTCCTGGTCTGTTGCGGAATTGTTTTCTGAAACAGCAAAATAGCACCAGTGAACGTTTGCGCCGGAACACGCCTCCTCTTTTCGCTGAACCGCCCCCGGGAGCGCAAAGTCATTCCCTAATTTAAGGACGTGCGTCTGTGGAGGGAAAATTCCAATGTGCGTCGAATGCAAAATAGGAATTATACAAGCGCCAGTGTACAAAGTCAATTGCGCTTAGTGCAAGATAGAGCCCTTAGTTTCTATGCAACGTTACTTTGACAACAATGTCTCTAAAATGGGGAAGTGGGGAAATGAGTTCTCAGCGGCTCCAACAGCAGTGGCAAACTGCAACCTTGAAATGACAAAAAAAAGCAAAAACTGAATGCGGGATGCACAAGCCTTTACTTCATGAAGATTGCCTCAGTCTGGGACCAAACACTTTACAATAATTCCTAGGTATACAGACTCCACTACAGTCCCTACTACTTGCCATTACAGTAATAGCTGCGCAGCTAGATGGTGGTGCTTGAGGAGGAAGAAATACTGTGCCGTTTCTGATTTAGCACAAACTGAATCCAAAGGCTCATCATTGTGGTCACTCAGTACGTGACCTTTCTGGGCTCCGAGAGGGTAAAATGTTGGGACAGACAGACCTTAGTCGTTGCCATGGATATGACAAATAATTCGATTTTATTAGAAGATAACTATAATCATATTTGTATGGATTATCACAATCTACCAAACAAAATCTGGTAGGTTTTGAACCCAAAGGCGAATCACAAAAACCCAAATGAAAGGCTAGCTTGCGTATGTAGTCTGATCCGTATGAATCAAAGAGGTTTTGCTCTGCACTCACGTCTCAGTCTTGTAGGTGGAGCATCTCTCCAGTGGGATCTTCAGGACTCGGTTGTTGAGCCCAACAAAGAGCGACCTGTCGCTGTGCAGGATCTGCAGGCTCAGGATTGGTTCTCGCACACCTGGTGGGAGGAGCTCCATCTCCTCCAAGTAACAACCCTGGAGGTTCTTATTGGGCGTAGCCAGTGCCTTTAAGATGGTGCCATATTCTGAAAGACAAGAAGAAATCTGAGATTGATCTTATAAAAAACACTTTCAAATGCACCTCTGTGCTTCATCACAGGACCTCGTTTATCTCCTTTCTCCTCTACTAACCTGTGCTGATGTACATCACATGGTAGAGTGTGTCCATGCCCTGAACAATGTCCACAACCAGATTGGAGAAGCGAACGTCGTCCTGCATGACGAGCGGATCTACAGACTCAGGCTGGACCACGTCGTTCATCAGGTAGAGCCGCTGGGCGTCTTGCAAGCTGCGCTCCGTCAAACCCTCATTGGGACCTTCGTCATCTATAGTTCCACACTGGAGAGGAGAGGGTGAGGGTGAGGAGTTACAGAAGGATATAAATTATGTTGAATGGACACATGAAATGTGCAAGGCAGAAAGACTGCAAGGAAGAAATACAAACCAAACAAGGGCCTCTCACAGCCAGTCATCGCTCTGACCAAATCAATACCCCAACACACCGTGATTGGCTCGACTGTTTCAGTTCTTAATTATTTTCTCAGCAACTTTTTCAGGGGATGAGAACTACAGTGTGATTGTGATGTGACCATGGCAACAACAATGGATGAGACGGTACAAGGGAACAAATATGAAATGATAGCTGTCTGAAAGCTTTGTTTGGGCTGCAGCTTAGCTGTGGATTCAGCCTCTGCTCACTCTGAGGGGCCTGAAATAAGAGCTTGATTTGTTCGTAGGTTCCACTTTTTCGGTGATGTTTGGGGCAGAAGATGGTTTTTAAAGTATAACAATGATTTTTCAAAGAAAGAAGATATCTAAGTTCTATATTATTATAGAATTGTCACGTTTATATTATTCCCCATGAAGTAATGACCAGTCCCATTATTTGCAGAATCAACTGTTCTACACTTTGCTTTGTAATTAGCTCAGATACTGTACTCCGCCACCTGAGGACATTTCTGCACATAGTTGTGCAGTTTCATGAGCCCTGAAGTAGAACGCACTCAAAAACCTTCTTTACTGAATTCAGTCTACTTGGTAAGCTTAGGGCTTCCAACCAAGGGTCTGGATACTAGATTAGAGACTGTTTAATTTTGCTAAATTAAAAATGTTAGTTAAGGAATTTCATTGGAGGACTGAGAAGACATGCTCCTTAAAAAGTGAGTGTGTTCCACTGAAGTTTAAAGGAGATGTGCATGTGAGGATTTGGAGCTTGATTTGATCTGGGGTCTGAATCAGATTATGTTTTTATGTTGAGCATCGTTAAAGTTTGACTGTAATTTGATGGAATTTCAAAAAAAAAAAACTACTGATATGCTGCACTGCTTAATTGCATTAAAATGAATTTCTGTGATCACACCATTGGAAATCGTTGGAGGTACTCATTCTTGCTTCTCTGTTTCTTACAGTAGAGGCAACGTCTTTGCAAAAATGTGATGGACGTTGTCACCAACTGCACAGTGTTAGGACCGGCACGGATTATTTAGCTGGTATCAGACCAGAGTGGATGTAGTTAACTGACCTGGAAGTTGTGGACGGGGTTAGGCGTGGGGAGCCAGGTGGAGCGAGGGTTCTCCTGGGAGCGGAAGGGCCCGTTGAAGGCCTGGGTGATGGCGCTCAGGTTGAAGGCGCACACCGCAGATGCTGCAATACTGTTGCTTTTATGGAGAGATGGACATGGAAGACAAGAGAGGGGAGAGAGCGACAGGAGGGGACGGAGAAAGAGAGAGGGAGAGAGGGTGAAAAAATGAAAGTAAAGAAATTATTTCAACAATAATATTCGTAGCAGTGTACATGTTGGCAGTAAATGTGCAGCCGTATCAGGAATCAGCAGCGGGGCAGCTGTGTAATAAAGCCATTCTGCAATGTGCTCCATCCTCTTAATGGAAGTCCTATCATTTATACCTGCACTAAACAGACCCCATGCTGCTGGCTTGCTTTAGCTGCAGGCTAAGCTATGCTATCAGCGCTGCACAGTGAATGGGGACAGTATTAAGCTGAGGATATGGGAGGCAGTTGTACAGATTATGTACAAACACACACACACACACACACACACACACACACACACACACTCACAGGTGTCACACGCAGAGTAAACCCCGGCTAAACTGGCAGTGTGAGTAAAGTTATTATCGTGACGCTCTTCGGCCGTAATGTGCTGCAAGGTAATGAGTTTCTTAACTGCCTGCTACTGCTGGCTGTTTTTTCTCTCTTTCCCCATCCACCCAGCACCACACGCTCAGACATTTTACTACACAGTGAACAGCCTCCCGCCTGGCCGTGGCTGCTGAGAAACCATCAGTTAGAAGATGGCGAGCGATAACATTGGAGTGAGAGAGAGACTCAGACAGAAAGGCAGAGAAAGAAAGATGATTGTGAGAACTTTACGGTGCACTGTGAGTCATTTTGGTATCTCTGGAACATAAATCAGTGAAGGCTGCTGCTCGCTGAGAAAGATGTGTCTCATGGGTTTGGACCCTTTGGATGATTTAACTCAGTTTTGAATCTATTTATTTAAACCTTTAAGAAGTCACTTGTGTGGCAGCTACACATTTAAACATTTTGGGACAGTTTATTATTATGACAGGAAGTCGTAAAGCAGTTTGAAAAGGTTTGGCAGTTTCACCTGTACGGCCACAGATGTTCAGCACTCAGTATGTCTGTACATGAACGGATAGAGGAGCGTGTCAGTGGTCTGGGCATACAAGAGCAATGTTGATTTGACATTCTTGGCGAAAACATCGATCAGAGTTTTAAATGGATTGTGACTTGTTCTGTTTTGTCTATTACTTACTGCCATTAATCAAAGTCATGTTTTGAGTTTTTGGAGCCACACATCTAATCAGAGTGGCAGTACGGAACATCTAAATATGCCCGTTTGATTCATGACACAAAATGAGTCAATCAAAAGTCTAGTATACCGAATCGAACCCCGCATTTTAAGAACATTTAAAGCAGAGATCTTCCTTCCCTTTCTCTACACATCGTCCTCCTCTGGGCATAATAAATCAAGTCTCTGGAGAATGAGACCTCGGATCTCAATGAGGTTACCTGAGTAAAAGTGAAATAAAAGTCCTTATTTTTACCTTGAAGATGTTTAAGATTTCTTTGATTGCATTTGCTGGTGTTGCTTTGCTGACTACTTCTTCAGAGATCCAGTTCAGGATTGTTAGAAAACGAATGTGTTCTGTGGTTCCTGCGGGGCAGCAGAGTGCTGTGCAGCTCCAAATGTGCTCTGGCTAAACAACGACGGAGGCCAAACAGGTGGCTCTGACTGACTCGCAGGCTGCTGAAGAGAACGGGCTCTGGCCTGCAGTAAAAAGGACCTTTTCTCCCTCTTTTTCCAAAGGCTCTGGTGGAGACCTTTGTGAGAGGGAGGCGAAGTGTGTGAAGCAGAAGGAGAGCTGTGGTGAACCGGCACTAACTAAACCCCAGCCGAAGGAAAACCACAGGCAAACGAGCTTCAGTAAGTGAGCGGCAGCCACGACTGTTTTCCCACTCTCACACACACAAACACACAGTTTGACATAATAGGAAGTTAAACTGTGGGTTTGTGGTCGTGCTGCAGCCGAAGCTTGCATCGAAGCCAAACTCTACCACAGAGAGCCCGACACTGTCCAGATTATTTCACATCTGCACTCTGACAGCTTGCTGCTGCACATAATACAGACTGAAAAGGAGCAGTGAAAGTGTATCGCGCTAATGGATGCAACCCGTATGCTTTGAGTCGGCCTAAAAGCCCAGGAAAGTGATTGAAAAGCTGTTTGACATCTGCTATGCTGTTTGCTCTGCCGCTCTCTGAGGCCCAGCGCCGCGATGATCACTTGCATTATGAGTGAAGCTCCTTCAAGTGATTCATCTCCTCCCATCAGCCTGATCTGTCGCTGCTTATCCCCTGAAATACTGCTTGATTCTCTGTCTTGTTTTCCACAACCCATGTCTGTTCACCTCTCTGCTGTTCCCTCCTTTCCCTCTTTTCTGCTGTGAACTAATTTGTTGAGAACCCTTAATCAAGTCTTCAGATTGCATGTTGCTACCCGGCAGCAGCAGTTAAATGATCTCAAGGTACAAGATTAAAATGCTGCTCACTCATGAATACATCAGTAATAACAGGACAATGTGTATTATTTGTAGTTATATGGAGACAAAGCACATTTTTATGTTTACTGTTACACTGACATAACATAAGGCTGGTAATGGTCTAATTCAGACTTATTCAGCTGGCAGCCTCTGGGCTGGATGTGGCCCTTTAACTCATTTTGGCCTTTGATGATTTTGTTTGTCGGATTATTAGCTTACTCATGTGTTATGTTTGTTGCCGAGCACAGAAATCCTCTTATTTCATTAAAAAGTTTGAGCCCGGGGTGTTCAAGCAGACAAGAATCAGACTGACACCACACTTCTTAAAAAGGTGCATTGTTGTGGTTCTTCAGATAAAGGAACCGAATACTTGTTTGACCACTTTCAGTCGGCCTGATACCCACAATACATCGCTGCAGATGCCAGGATAGTTTTGCACCGAAGAAACTGAAAGTGGAGCACAATTGAGGCCCAAAAAGAGGTGTTAGAAAGGTAATGAACTCCTCAGTCAGCCGGGCTGTTTGGCTCTCTGCAGGCCACAATCAGTACAGATCAGTACAGGAGGGAGTGTGTCTGCTGAACACAGGTGGCTGATGTACATCTCACTCAATAACCCTTATCTGAGCTGGAGTCGCTGCTACTGCATGTTTTTAGCCAGATCCCGAGATGTCTCTGTTCATCATCGTCTGATTGTTCCTAAAACTCACATCTTTTTCTCTTGTTTATTTGATTGTATTTTTTTTTTCATTCAGTAGTTTTCTGTGTACTACGCTATTTGTAATCTTACAATTATATAGATTTTCATGCTTCCTTCCTTCCTTAACTTTTCTTTTCACAATTATCCAGGCCAAAATAATTGAGATTCACGATATTATCTTGATAAATCAAGTTAAAACTCCTAAAACCCTAAAATGGCACTAAAATATACTGGAATTACTTACGTTTCTAAGACACAACGATGTTTTATTTCATAGCAGATAACACACGCAGTGTTTTCGTGAAAAACAAACTAACCACTCAGGGAACAGAGCTGACAGTGGTCACGGAGATGGGAGTGCAAATTGGAGGTGTTGTTCCACGAGGCAGACACCTTCCTCCAGCAGGTTCTGCAGGTTGGCACCCCGTCTAGCCTACCTGTCGTTCTTTAGTTTGGATTTAGATATAATAAGCATGCCTCGCCTTCTGCCACGGATACGCTTTTTGGAGTAACTGATAAGATGGGGGCCCCCCCTTGTGACAATTCAAATAAATCAGGAAGACAACATAGGACTGTACATTATCAAGCTAGACAGCTCTTACAGGTCACTCACGTGAGATTAAATCTTTTATTATCCCATCCCTGCAGTATCTGGGGCTGTTTCTATCAACCTCTCTTGTATTATTAGGTGGTGGTTATCTTTGTTTCTGATGTAAACCCAAAGATTTAGGGTGGGTGAGGAGCGTTTATGTATATGTGTATGATCTGGGGAGAGCTGGGACACCATATATGTATAATATATTTAATAAAATTGTTTAGGAAAAAAGGGAAGAAGGATTTGTTTTGAAATAAACAGTTAAAATAATAATAAAATAAAACAGGCATGCATTGTACACACACACACTGCACACACATCATTGCAGAGAGAGTCCAGCTGAAAACCCTTAAGATTTCAGTTAATACGCCTAACCTCATTTTATGTGAAAAAGGGAGCAGCTAAAACTACATTAAGGCCAATGTTTCAACCTCAGTGAATACCTGCAGCGCAGCAGAAACTGAAAAGGGCCCACTCAGCAGAGCTGCACGGCTGCAGGGACCAGAAATTGAGCCGAGGCTGCCAGGATTATCCATACATATTTTTATACTGCACAACAATACGCCAGCACAAGCAACAGCTTTGGCCCAAAACAGTCACATTCAGAGGCAGACTGAGTCAGCAACACCTACACTAAACAATAAAGCACCAGCACGGGCTAAATAGGCTGCACACAAACCAGGTGTTCGCTGCTGTTGTGAAGAAGTGGCTGGTTCAGCTGATATAATGGGACCGTAAAGCATCTGAGAGATAAGATGTAATCTCTGGAGAACTCTTGCCTCAGCCTGACTTGACTCATTTTCACAGAATTTTTAATCAAATGTAAATTGGCCCTAAGTGAGGGTAAGCAAACAAGAGTACAAATAGTGGGCTCAATTTAAAGAATCTCTGCGAAAGGAATGAGAAAACCTGCCAGCACACAGGCAGCACATGCTGTCGGACTGTATTCAGATCAGGCCCGGGCTTCTGCTGGGGCCCCGCAGTTCATTTCAAGGTAGATTTGATGTCAGCAAGTAGATACGACGGGAAGAGGGGGTAAAATCAGAAATATTGTACAGTTACGTGGCTTGTTTCACTTGGCTGCTCTGCATATCATTTCTCACCGTGGAGAGGAGGGATTTCAGGATCCTAAATAGATGTTCTCTGCATACACCAGGTGGCACATGTGTGACGGTATAACAACACCTAGTGACCACAAGGCTCCCTATAAGGGCAGCAGCTAATGATAGTTAGACTGAATTGTAATTTCATTCCACATCATTATTGAGTCCGTCATAATGCTTATTTCTGATTGAAGACGGTGGGTTACTTTTTCTGTTTTGGCCTAACCCGTCATGAGTCAGCGGCCTCACCTCACCGACCTCATTCTCAGTAGACATGGAAGCTGACATTTGCAGGGAACTATACATTAAATGTTTCTCCCACTGATCGCAGAAATACGTTGATTTCAGACTTGTTATTTTTTGTAAGTCGACGCCAAACCCCCACAACTCTGTGACTTCAGATCCGGGCTGAGAAAGTAAGCGTCAGAGTTTCAACATCTCTCTCTAGCTCTCTTTACTGCCGATGAAATGCCATAAATGTCTTCCCATAACAGAGTGTCAGAAAATGTGGCACTATCCCCGACAATTAAACAGCACTGCATCTGTCTCCACCAGCTTTCGCTCTTCCCAGTGTAGCAGTTAGCAGCAGCTATGGACACTTTTGCCTCCTAATGTGGTCGCACAACGCACAGTACAAGCTACTTCTCTTCCAGCATAACTTGGCCCTCGAAGCAACCTGACCAGCGGCGTCGAATCCCATCCACACGTTCTTAATCCTGCCAAGAAACTCTGACTAATCGGTAATCCGTTACTCTGTTATTTTCTCAGATCTGTCGTATGAAAAGTTGGCGTCTTCAAATCGCCTCAAAAATTCAAAACTCACCCCATTCTCAATTTTGTAATGAAACAATACAGAGAAAAGCAGCAAGTCGTCACATCTGAGAGGACGGGACCAACGTTATAAATGACTTTAGAGATAAATCACTGAATCACGTAATTGTGTCAAATAATTTCATTTCAATCTCCAAATTAATTACTCGACCAGTTCTTTTCCGCCCTCCTCCCTATCCCACCTCCAACCTCTCGGATGTGAATACTTTATAAGCAGTGGTGAAGTGGAGGGGTCAGTGAAGTCACCCAGAAATAGATAAGGAGGCTCATAATTAGTTAGTAATGGCAGGTTAGACACCTCAGCAGGAGACTCTCGCTGCTGCAAGCCCACGACAGAAGGACCCTGCCAATAAGGGCCCGGAGTTAATTAAAAGACCTGGCCGTGCTCGGAGGTCTTAAGTGTCCTCATTCTGATGGAATGCTAAACCCTCCACTACATAACCGCTCGACAGGCTCCGACGGCTGCTGGCTGCACCTCTCAATAAAATTACAGCTGAATCATTTCCTTCCCTTTTCTCTTCCCCCGCTCTCTGCGCTGAAGCAGGACTGGAATGATTCATTCTGTTACTGATTGATCTGTTTGTTATTTTTAGGACTGATTGATTAAAGGGGCACTCCACCAGTTTTACACATCAAAATCAGTTTGCCATTCGTGAGAAGCAGCTAGTAAAAAACAGATTTATGGTTTCGTCTGGTGCTCTCTCATCTCTCAAACGCCGGAGACAATATCTGTGGTAATACTTTTTTTTTTTAATAAAAGAAAGCCTGCGATATAAACTGGGGGTGTTTTTTGAAGAACGATGGGTCTAACTAAGGGAGTGTATTGATTTTCCTTATGGGAAGTTTATGATCCTGTGTTTCCGACTTTTCTTTATGACCATCTGTCGCCTGGAAGTATCCAAACTTCATAGAGGGCAATACTATACTGCCGGAGATGTTCTTTAATTGTTTGGTCAGTTAATTTCAGAAAATAGTGAGAAACGTTTAATACAATTTCTCCAGGACCTGAGGTAACATCCTCAAATTGTTTTTGAGTTTTGTCCCAGAAAAACTGAAATATCTATAGTGAACTAGAACACATCAAAGCAGCCCATTCTCATATTTGACAAAGCTAGAATCAGTTTTGTTAAATAAAGGTCCAGGGTCTTGGATTTAGGGGAATCTAGTTGTGAGATTGAGGTTACAAAATGCCCCTCACCTCAGCCTCCTCTTTGGTGGCAGCTACAAAATGCTTAATAATAGAAAAGGCTGTCCTTTGTGGAGAAGACTCTGTGGAAGAGGACCCGCCCTCTCCGTAGATATAGAAGGCTCATTCTAAGGTAACGAAAACGCAACAATTCTTGGACTCAGGTCTTTATACACTAATGAAAACATAGTGAGGAATATAACATTACATTTCTGCCAACCAATCTTCCTAAATCCTCCTACATGCAGGTCCTGCCTCACCTCCCAGCCACCGATTCACTGCTGCTGACTCTCCCCGGACTGACAGCTGCCAGTGAACTTGTCTGGGCCGGGACATAACACAGTCTCTGAGAAGCTGGAGGCCACTTTGATGACAGGAAATACTGCACCAAGGTGGTTTTCATGGCAGGTTTGGCATCTTGCAACACAGGGTAACCGTAACTGTAACCGTCCTACATCATCATTCTCGGAGGCTGCGTACAGCTCCGGAGGGGTTCATTGAGAGGCTGACGTTTGTTAGCAGCTTCTTTTGCGACAAGTGAAGCTATCTGTCCAGAGCAGTCGAGAGAAAACCAGACAATATTTCCTTCATAATACGTGAAACATGAATTTATGAAACTGTGTTTTTTAACAGTGATCTGTGAGGTCCGTTCAGAGAAACTGCCCCCTGCAGGTGACTTAAACAGGGATTTTGACTTCATGGGAACATTAATACTCAGTATTAAAAATTGGCATTTTTCCTGTCAATTGTCAGACTGTATCACAAGTAATCTAAAGACAATGGGTAGGCGAATACAAAATAATGTAACTTCCTATAGGACATCATATTATAAGTCAAAAGGGTAACAGCGAGCGAGGAGGTCAGTGTACAGTATTGAGACTGGGCCCAGATTGTGAGCAAGCAGAGGGGATAAGTACTCTGTTCCAACTCTTCCTGCTCTGTTTTACGCCTGAACTCCAGGGAGCAGCTGTGAGCCTGTTCAATTTAGGCCAGACAGATGGAGACAGTGTTTTTGGTGATTGCATTAACATATCCAACCTCGACGAGGGAGGCAGTTTTGGAAGGAGGACCGACGAGTTGCCTCAGAAAAGGAAGGGCAAGGAATGAGGAGACAAAGGACGGAGGACAAAAGCTCGGAGCTCGCCGATTTTTCCTCATTACCTATTCTCATTTCCTTTCTGCCCCCTCTCTTTCTGTATCCGTGTGGATTTTATTTTCTTTAGTCTCTTTAACATCCCTCACTTTCTCTTTTGCTGCGCTGCTAAAGACGCCCGCAGGCTGATGGAGAGCAGCCATGTGGTGGCGAATACCGGCAGCTTAACAGGTGACGGAGCAGAAGGTGAGAGGCAGGATTCAACTTCTCCCCTGACGGAACACAGAATACATCTGAATACCAACAACCAGGCTTGAGCACACACACACACGCCCATGCCCCTATAAACACACACATTGCACGTACACACAAACACTTTGCTCCACCAGGAGTGTTCACCACCAGCTCCACTCATTTTACACATTATAGCGAATTTACAGGTGTTGGGGAATACGACTATGTGAAAAAGTAGCTTAAAGCCTTTTGTGGCTCCAGAGAAAGCTGCATGTCATCTGATAAATCACCTCCAGTGACGTTGCATTGTGGGCAATGTAAGCAGCAAGTTTTGAAATGGAGGAATGTGTGTAATAAAAGGTGATCGCGCCAGTTAATGATTTTGATCATTTGTTTTTAAGCTGTGGGTTGGCTCAACTTGGCGCAGGAACACCGGTGATGGAAAACATATCGCCCCGGCGGATTTATGAAAAACAATATCTTGTTGAAATCTCGCTCTGGACTATGCTGTTAGACAGACTGACCGGACATAATGTGATGTAATTACACTTGCACCAAACTTAAAATGCGCACAGAGAGCTCTAATCTACACACTTTGGCTCTGAGTGTTTCCTCTCTCTAATGAAGTGTGTGACACTCCCACCTGGAACAATCAGACAGCAGAGGGAGTGTGAGTCAGTCTGCATATCCAGCTCTGCTGAGAGCTGCATGCAACCACACTGATCATTAGCAGCAGCAGGGAGGCTGTAAACTCTGGAAAGCTGTCTCTCTCTGTATAGGTGGCGTAGCAGACAATATGAAGTGATGAAATGCGAGGGCTAAATGAGAAGATGCTGGAGCTGAAGTGTTTTGGTGTGTGTGTCACTGTTTCCCCATTAATATTCTTGTTGGTGTTGAAGGGGCTCTTCGGCACAGCTGCAGCTTGTTTTGGTGGAGTCGTTCATATTTTCTCTTCAACAGTGCGGCGCTAAGCATAGAGAGAGGTTACATTATATTGTCTATACAGACGCTTAAGGGCTACCTTGTTCTCTGTCTCTTTGTGTAGTGTACGGCTGAAAGCTTGTATTTATTCAATCAATATTCGTGTAGATGCTTTGTCACACTAAACACATACCAGAGGCCACACGGCAGACTCAAGATGAACTGTTCTAAAAATATTCCCACCTTCATTCTCCAATTTGTCTAAATCATCCACACACTGAGCTCATTTAGATGATAAATGTCAGAAAAGTTCAAAACATTTCCTCTAGCTGTAGTTATTTCCCCTGCTGTCTTCCACTGAATTTGAATCATAGCATAAATACTATCAGGTTCCCACAGCTACTCAGGCTTATTGAGATTGATTATCTGATCTAAGCCCCTTAAGGAAGTACGCAACTGCATGTTTTGGGACTGGAAAGGAAATGAGTTAAGAGTGTATAACAGATTAACGGTCCCAGAGGAGGAATAGTAAAGGTTAGAGCTTTTTAAATAAGTGATAAGTGATAGTTTTCAGTAATGAACAAGGTGTTGACTAATTGTTTGTGTGTGCATATGTACATGACAAACTGTGGAGTGATCTGTTTAAGGGGTTAAATACCAGGAACTGAGATCACCGGGAATTTTAATCAAATCTACTCCCTTCTCCCAGGAAAAATACTTGCTGGGACCCATGAGTGTTAGCATGGATTATTTTTTTATCAGAGGGACTATGAATAAAGTGTAGCCATCGGCAAGACTAGAAAGTCTCCATACAAAGCAGCTCTAATGTTAACTAAACAACTGACAACTAGCAGCATGCAGGGGATTTTCCTTTGCTGCCATTGCACGCAGTAATATCTACAGGCAGCGTTAGAAAAGTACCCAAAAGTCATACAAGTAAAGATATAAAAAGATTATGTTAAAAGATTACTTTGGTAAAAGCGAAAGTCACCCTTGCAAATAGTACTCGAGTAAAAGTCTTAAAGTATCTGATATTAATTGGACTTAAGTATCAGAAGTACAAGTAAAAGATAAATTCTACATATATTTGCGTGTATGTACAACTTCTAGGGAAGAAAAGTGAAAGGCATGTTATGAGCAGCTTCTGTCCTCAGGCTGTGAGACTGTCAGCCTCAACACTCCGCCATAAAAATGTTTTTTCTCATGTCTTATAAATGGACTAGAACTTGCATTTCATTGTTCATCCCTGTGTTGTAGAATGGTTTGGTTGTTTCTGTGTAAATTTGAGAGGAATTGTTTTTCTATTAAAAGATAATAACACGTGATCTGATAAGTAACACATTTTATGATTACTGCGTACCATTCTGTGTTTAAAAAAGAACTCACATTATCCTGACTGTCGTCGGGAAAATAATACATTTTTAAAAGGAAATATTTCTAAGATCAGAAGGAAACATTCTGTGTTCTGGCTACATGAATGACTGTTTCAACTGTTTCAACTTCTAAATACTGAGGTATGATTGAACTTTAAACTTTATACAGAATAATCACAAATTAAAAGTTATTTCAAAGTTTTGAGAGACCTGATCCAAGGTCGTGGTCCAAGACCTTCAGTGCAACGCACCAATCACGCAGTTTTATCTGTGCAACTTGTGCTGGTGCTCCTGGAACATCATTTCAACATTAATAACAGCGACAAAAAACACATCTGGAGCGAGTCATCTCGGCTGAGTGGGTTCAGTTATCACTGCTATAACTTTCTCAACATTAAAATGTGAGTGAGAGTACTGTACATAACAGCACAGCACTCTCACTCAGGAGACCAAGGTTAAAACATATGAGAACTTATTATCATACAGCTTACTCAATGTTTGTACACTGAGTTCACTTATTGTTTTAGGTAACAACATACTTGGTTTGGTTTAGGAGGTTTTGAGTTCAAATATACCCTTTCAAAATGTAAAATATGTATTTAAAAGGATAATTTCTCCTGCCCAGTGTTTCCCCATTGGCTGTTGCCCTTTCAAAATAAATTTGCACGAATGGTTATTTCCCCATCAGGGGCGTTTCTATAAACCAAACTGTTTACTCTTACGTCCTCAGCGAGTTTTACAGAGGTTTCCCCAAATTGCCTGAAGCTCATTGCTAAGTTACCGCGCCCTGACAAAGGAAAGCTCTGCCAGTGTTTTTGCACATGAGAATTTAATATCCAGGAATTCAAATCGTACTACAGACTACACTGGTAGCAGCTTTTTCTCGCACAGGTTTTGACCTAGACTTGTTCCACTTTTTCTCCCCTAAGTCACGGAGCTATGACATTAAAACAACGTGACTGGTCAGTTTCAGTAATGTTCCAGGAACAACACCAACACAGTGATATGAGATTGTGAAACCCCTGCCTGTGCCTGTGTAACCGGTTGCAGTAATGTAACATATGTCCACATGCGTTCACTCACACATTGGTGGTGAAGATGCCGTAGATGAGGTCCTGCTCGGGCAGGTAGAAGGTGCTCTGCAGCTCGTTGTAGTAGAAGGGAATCTCCCCGGAGCGGGAGCAGTTGAGCCTCGCCTTCATGAACGTGGTCCAGGTGTCCTCGAGGAGAAACCGCCCGCCAATGTCGTTCTTGCAGACTCGCGCCACGCGAGAATAGACCGTCTTCCCGCAGTCGTGCTCCACTGCGTTCTCCCTCAGGAAGAAGAAGGTGAAGAGGCCGATGTCATAGGCTGAGATGAAGTGGGGCTCTGCGGGAGGAAGGAGAAGCGATAGGATCATTATCATGGTGACTCCAGGGAAACAGAAATATTTGCAACATTCATCTTCGAGATGTTGCTTTGACCTCTGTACTCCTCATTATTGATTGCAATGTGAACTTCAAAATTCTGCTGTTGCTCTCCTGTTGAGATGCTTTGGAAAACAGGCACAAAGTCAAAAGTGTAAATGAGAGGTGAAGGTGTGGAGGGAGGAGGAGGAGGAGGAGGCGGAGAGAAAAAATGGTTACTAATAAATCCGTCTGATGTTTTGATGGTAAATCCATGGAGCTATGTCTGTTTTACTGGATGCCCCGGCTGCTTTTATTGCCCTGGGTGACACAGCCCATGATTAATGGCCCTCCATGCTGGGTGGGTTATCACGTAAAGCAGACTGAATAACAGTTTGAAAGGGACATTACTGTCATCCTTTGTAAACACATGACTCATCACAGAATACTAATTCACCACTGTGAGCATGCAGGGGAAGGACCTTAAGTTTCTGAGTCCGTGCAGCCTTACATCCAACACAGAGAGGCTGAATGGCGTTTGCACTTCACACAAAAGTCTTTGTGATGATTTAAAGGATCAGTTCCCCCTAATTCCTCAAATCACATTTTCACACTTAACTTTTAATTAACTTAGCATGCAAATATTGGTGAGGTGACAGTTTGACATTTTAATATGACATTTCTGCAGACATGTACAGAACAATCGAGGCCAGAGGAAATTTGTTTGTTCTGCTCGCTGTTCTGAAAAATTACATTTGAAAAGATCAAATGCAGAAACAATGTCCTGGTCGCTGTGGATAATCCACAGACCTTTGCAGAAACAGTTTTCATATGACCTACTTATATATATATAATTTTTGAAAAAATGTTTTGAGGAAGAATGGATGGATGGAGGAAGGATGGATTTGTGATTATCAAGCTGACATGTGATATCAAATATGAAACCAGTTTTCCTTTATATATAACTAAAGATTCATTCCTTCTAAAATCCCACTTGTTTTATGAACAATTTAACTATCTTCTTGTCATATTTCAGATTTTTTCCATATTGCAAGTGAACATGCTTCAACTACAGTTACCAAAGTCAAGTCGTTTACATCCATGTCATGTTATGTGGTGCAAAGTGGAGGGATTCTTTAAAGGGTTACGTTTTTTGGGGGGGAGGAGAAATAAATGTAATTGTCATGTACGATTCCAGGAAATAATTCCCAGTAAGAAAACATGCTATTCACACAGAGGACTGATGGAGAGCTTCGTCGCATGGTGCATTAGATAAGATAGAACTTTATTCATCCCAAAGGACATTCTTGCACCAGTGACTGCTCAAAAATACTGCAACACAGGAAACTGATAATAAATATGTGTAAACAGGATAATTGCTGACATCAGTGCAGAAAAAAATAACAATAAAATCAGAAATAGAAAAGGTTTCATATAAAATGATATTAAGAAGTAATTTGTGGTAATATTGCGTCTGATATCATAAAAAGAAATACTGGCGCTTCTGCCGGCACAGAGGCATTAATAGAAACATCCCTGTTGCTGTTTGGATTCTGAGCTCACTGCGACTCCATCACAGTTTTGTTTCTAATGTTCTCGGCTGATGGGTTTTCTCTCTCAGGTCAGTACTACTCGTGTGCAGAAACGAAGGAGCAGAAAAAAACACTCCTCTGCTGCTGTCGCTTTCCTTTCCCACTGAGAGCCATTTATTGGAGTAATAGCGCACACTCACATACAGCGTGCAAACACATGCATGAATGGAGGAATAGACCTTAATTTGAACAGATTCTCATCCATAAAGACAAAAACAAAAAGGTGGTGATGTTGTAAACAGCCCCATGCAAACTCTCTGTCTAACTCTCTCTCTCTCTCTCTCTCTCTCTCTCTCTCTCTCTCTCTCTCACACACACACACACACACAGAGTGGACATCTTGTTAACAGCCATGATGGAATGTGCCTGAGGGGCTGGCAAGGCTTTTTATAAGGGAGTAAGATTTTGAAATGGCGCAGCAAAAGACAAAACCCCTGTGCCTGATTCCATTTTATTTCTCAAAAAAAACAACCCATGGTCTGGACAGATCACTGGTGAAGGCACTCAATCAGCTCCACACATTTTAAAAAATGGTGCAGAAGTCCTCACAGCCTGATGATTGTAGTAAATGTGCAAAAAAAAAGGAGCAAGTGTGTTAAAAGAGGGATAATTTAACAGGTGATCTTATCGGTTTACATTTAATGAAGTGGAGGCCCTCATTACTTCATCCTCCATCTACAGTCATGATCAAACTATTAACTGTTAATCAGACTGAATGTCATTAAAGAAAAGCCAGCCCATTCACTATTACCGTCATAATCATTATAACCTGTGACACCAAAAGGTCTTATTGAATGTTTATAACTGTAACAAAAACAACTTGTCGAACCAATCACTGCCATTTACATCCACATTCAGACGTTTAATTGGTGCTAACAAGCATGCAGATGAACAAGTGAGTGGTGTCACGCCTGTTGGGTGACTGTTAATGACTGCAACTGCAGGAGGAAGACGACCATGGTAATGTATAAGAACTGCTCCTCTCCAGATAGAGGCCATGTGAAGGAGCCAATTGTGTTTATGCATACACCACCTATATAATGAGTCTGAGCCGCTATGTCGATGTACACCGGAGTCTTTCTGTGTTTGCATACCTGTGTTTATGCATACTGTACGAGTGTCAGGCAAAGGGCAGGTGGAGCTGACAGATTCTGCGTCACATTACTGAAGCTGCGTGGGTGCAAATGTGACGGGTAGAGTTTTTCCAGCATCCTGCCGAGCGGTAAACAGATTGTTCGATCTGGCAAGCGAGTTGGGTGCTGGAGGAGCGAAGGTGCCATCACTGACATCACATGACGTTTTTTAGATCAAACACAGGGTATAAAGAGCAAAGCTATTTAATACTCACATAAACACGTCCTGCAGGAAACACTCAAACGACCCATTAATGAATGAATGGGGAATGGGTTGTGTCTCTTTTGTTTAGTCTATATTCATTTTTGTTGTTTTTAGTTGGTTTTGCTGTGTACATACTTCTCTTCTGGATAACAGTGGGAGACTTGAATTGACTGCAGCAATTCAAGTCTCCCACTAGTAAGCTACTAAAAATGCCCAACTTTATATGTTAGTATTCTACTGATTGATTTAGCCAAAAAGGCTTTGGAGGAGGTAAACTTTCTGCCAGGCAACTGTTCAGCGTCATCTAATTTTCCCTGGGCAAATAACTCACAGGACTCTGGCAGCTGGGACTGAGGGTCACATTATGTGTCCCATGTGTTTCTGGGGTGAAGCAACTAAAACATTTGGTTAACATCATAGAAAATGTCACTGCTGTGGTTCTCGATAAAAGAGAACACATCCCACCTCATCTTTCATCTGCTCACTTTGTCAAACAGTTCTCCCCAAACATTAAAGGCCCAGTGTGTACGGTTTAGTGGCATCTAGTGGTGAAGTTGCAGACTGCAACCAATTGAACACACCTCACCTCACCTCACCCTCATCTACTGTGTCTGTTAAAAAAGCAAGAACACACAGATATGATTCGTAGGCTGCTTTGGCTACAGAAGAGGCCAAAAACGCCACTAAATATCAGCCAAGGATTCAAATTAATTCAAATGAATTAGGATGATGATAAACAAAAGGCTCCATAGATGATGATGACATACTTTAATTGTGCACACAACTGCAGTGCATACAGATAGTCTTCTGTTTTTGTACCTTTCATAATGAAAGGCCTTGTTGGTTTACACTGTACAACTGCTCATCAGTGGGGGGCCATTTTACTGCCTTACCAACTACTTACGAGATCATCTTGTCTCTGGTGCTGGAAAAATGGGCTAAATACCTACATTTATATATTTTTTTCAAATTACTTTGCTTTGCAAATCTACCTTTTGTGCGTACTGATTAAGAAGAAAAAGATGATGAACATGAAGAAAACATATTTATTAATGCCCTTGGGGAAATTCTTTTCTTTTTATTCAACCTCATTATTTGCAGTCGTGTATTAATGTCCTTCAAACACATTGACTATGGTTATCATTTTGTCTCTGCCCCATAGTTACATTTAATTACATTTCTAGTCTATTTTTGATCTGCTGTGGTCTATTGTCTTCCTCTGACACCAGGGCATCGGTGTGTTTCGAAGAGGCGAGGGGTGTCCTGATATCATGGTATTCATTGCAGCCATGTGAATAAAAAATTATATTAGATAGCATATTAATAAAACATATATTTTAAAATCATGACAATTATCTATTGAAGCTGTTCAGCCTCGTGCATTTAACTTTTTTTTTGGTCTTGTGGTTGCCTTTTCACTGGAAATTGAATGAAATTGTTACTCGTGTCTCCTTTTGTCAGTTATGGTCACAGACACTCTCAACCTGCCTACACTCGTCTACTGAGAGTAATTTATTTGCCAAAAAAGAGAAAAAACAGACAGTAAACTAAGTTAAAGATTCATTTTATTGCTGCCTTTTTTGCTTTAAAATTTCTAAAGATATCACGGTAATATCGCTGTCAGAAATGTGTTTGGCCACGCTAATCACCAAATGAAAATCTGATATAGAAAAGGGCGTGGTTTGTACAGTGTGCAAGGAAGAGGCTCAATCTACAGTAAGAAAAACATAATGCCAAAATCACTTAAATCCTACACTCTGCACCTTTAAGACAATTACGCTGAGTCGCCTAAACATAATAGAGTTGCTGTAAATATAGCAGGAAAGGCTCTGCTGTCTGGGGAAGCTTTCGAAGCAGCAGCAAGAATTCTGCTGGAGAACTAATCCACCCTAATAAACATGTACGTCAATATTAAATCTAGTCAACTGTACTGAGGGCTGAGCACATGAGGAAGACGTTACAAAGGGTGGAGGGAGCTGCTGCAGCAAACAGCGTTCGCATGGAGAGAGATATCAGCGGGGTAAGAGTGAGAAGTGTCAGGGTGTAATGGCCACTGTGTGCACCTGTATGAAAATCATAGGATGTTACCTGTCAGCTGATGAATAAGCTGATGATTTGTTGAGTCAAATAGCTAACGCGAGCAGCCCATAAACTTCAGCCACGCTGTCTGAAAATGTGAAAAACATGTAAAAACATTTTCTTGTTATGTTGCTAAAAAAGAAATCTGGGTACCCAATTTAATGTTTAAGACAGGCTGAAATGTGTTGGTATGTCTAAGCATGATTAAATAATATTTGGACTAAAGATGGACAATATCGAAGACACTTTATGAAATGAGAGAGGGGAGAGAAAGCAAAAATGAAATATAAATAAATATGTTGTTACATGCAAAGTCTTCAGGAGACAGAGAGAAGTGCAGAGGCATTGTTTAGGTTATTTCACAGGAAACTATATAGCTCCCCGTGTCATTCAGATGCATGATGGGACACAGTTGGCCGGTGCCTGGCAGGCTACCAATCCAATAAGGGAACAGATTGATTAGATCCAGGACCCCCTCCCTGCCGTCGCTTCTCCTGAACTGGAGCGGCTTAGAGCTGGAAATGAGATTTTCATTCACACCCCAAATCCACCGGGAACACAACTCCATAACCCTCACAGAAGCCATGAAGCAAAGCAGCCTTTGTCTGTGAAGGCATGGACATGAGTGTGTGTGAGTGCGAGTGTGTGGGTGTGAGTGCGGGTGTGTGTTTGCGTGGCTAGAGTGCAGTGCAACATGTGTGTTTGACTGTGTGTGCAGCCAGCTGTGATTATGCTGATGAGGACACTATCTACTTTGCTACTCATCTCTTCCCTCCCACATACTTGCTCTTTGTGCGTCTGTGTGTCGCTCCCAAACACAAACACACACACGCACACACACACACACACACACACACACACACACACACACACACACACACACGTTACTTGGAAACACATGAAAGCACATGCGGCTTGCATACAGTCTAAATACATATACACTCAAGCACACACTCACACAGTGGTGGTGTGAAGCATGCTGTGTTGTAATTTCACCCTCTCCCTGCCGTGAGGAATAATTACACCGCTCACTGACTCCTCAGTCTATCTCCTGTGCTTCCCTCTCATCCTCATCCTCTTCCCTGCCCAGCACCTTGCTCATCCCTCCTCTCTCTCCCAAACACACACACACACACACACGCACACACAGCTTGACACTCTCCCACCTACCATCTTTGCTTGCATTTGATCGTCACATTTGGACTCCGCCATTCCCGCTCTGCTTTACTCTTCAACTCTCTGCAGTCCAAAGCTTTCACAACTTGCCTCTCATCGGAATACAGCTGCATGACATGCATGATTATCTTTTTTGTTGCATTTAGTGCTGGTGATTGATTGTGCGATGCATTAGTCATACGATGGAGAGTTAATCATCAACACCTCTGATAATGCATTAATCGATTAAGTCTTCTATCAAGTGGAAAGCATCAAGCATGTGTTTGTTTTGAGGTTCTCAAACAGTCTCTTACACAATTTTCTGCTCCTGTTGGTTTCATTTCATTGTTAATTGAATATTTTTGGTGCTTTTGAAAGCTGAACAGACAGAAAAAGCAATTTGAAGACTGAAAGAATGTGGATCATTTGAGAAAATATCACAATGAAAATCATCATTAATCGCAGCCCTCGTTATGCTGATTTTAAAGCCACATGAATCCATTTCACTTGATATGACTTTTTTGTCTTTGCCTCATTTCCCTTCCACACACAACCTGCTCTGGCTGCAGCAGAATTAACTTGTCTCTGACAGTCCTGCTCTGCTTTCATCGTCTTCAAATATTATTTACTTCTCTTGTTCTCTCGCTGACTGTGTGCCATGTGTTGGAAGCAGCTGCACAGTGAGAACAGAGAAACTGTGCAGCATCAGTCTGACCAACTCACCATAAACAAAAGATGAAATAAATGAAAAGTATAGCTTTGGGTCAAGTCTGGGGCTCTAATGTAGCTGTTTAGCAGGAGCTGCTGGTTTTAGAAGTATTTTTCAGTTGCGGGACCACTTTCAATTGGCAAACACTGACTCAGAACCTGAGACTGGACTGAGGTCCGGTGGGTAGGAGTTAGAGGGATTAAGGGGCTGAAAGGGAATTGAATGTTCATTATTCTGTTCTCATCAGTGTATAATCACCTGAAGCTAAGAAACATTTTGTTACCTTACAATTAGTCTTTTATGTCTACAGAGGGAATAGCTCCTCTTCCTAGGAGTCTGCATGTTGCAGCGCCATGTTTCTACAGTAGCCCAGAATGGACAAACCAAACACCCGGTTGCTCCAAGCAATATTTTTTGCATCAGCTAAATGTTTGAACAGGTTTTTACGGTGCATGACTGTTAGCTTTAGCTACGTGTTAGCGCCACACACAACAGAAAATTAGGCTCTGTGATTAGATGTTATGAATCAAAATGCAACTGGGTGTTTTTTTAAATAAAAGAGTCAGATATTTTCTGACACAGTTATTGTTGTTTATAATTTCACCAGCGAGTCTCATGTCCATCCAAGTCTCCAACCATCAGTCACCTTACATTTTCTATGAAGCAGAAAATGAATTCACACAACAATGGGCGCCTTAAATAACCCCTCCCTCTCTGCCTTGCTATACACCTTCAAGAATCTAATCTTTTCTGCATATCAAAGACAGCACATGACAGCCTCTTCCTGTGAAAGGTCCATCTACATTTCTGCTGGAGTCAGGATGTGTGTGAATGGATTTCTGCTGCGGTGTGTTCAAAGGAAAAGGCATAGTGTCAGCAGCAGGGAGATTATTGACACCGCAACCAGCAGGATTGACAGCAATTCATGCTCTCCGCCATTCTATAAATCCCACCAATTCCTATGCCTCACCTGTACTGTGTGTTCCACACACAACTTAAATCCAAGCACTCTTTGTAATCCTTTGAAAACAACCCTGTCGGACTGATCTATACCAGCTGTAACAAAATGAACGATTGTGTTGGAAGCAAAAGTGCACACTTGGCCCATCTGCCGCTCTGCACAGGTTAGGAAAATGTTTAAGTAATGAAAGGAATGTCCATAGATTGTTTGACACGAGTCTTTACCCTCCGATTTAACCTTGAGTGGATTATTTAGAAATCTGACAAGAGTTTAGACCCGATCAGATTACTAATCCAGTTTGATTAGAGTTCTCACGCCTGAGACAAAACAAAGCCCCTGTGAAACAACAAAGCTGCAAGTCGAACCAGTAAACTGCTTGTGTTAGTGTTTCTGCACATTTCACAGTACTTTGTGTTTTAAATTGAGGAAAGACACATCAGGCAGACCACTCAAGCTGCACTGATATACACATGACGTGCCCCACTCTCCACACTCATCTACCAAACGCACCCTGTCGACTTGGTGGTCTATCTAAACTGCAAAAAACACCCGTCAGTATTGCTGCATGTTCTTGGAGCCCCACCAGCAGCCACCTGTAGTTCCCGACTGGGTGTTCAAGATGTTCTGCTCATCACTCCCCAATATCTCTGTGTAAACATATCTGTGGGGAGTGATGAGGTCAGAGGCTGGATGCCAAACTCTAACTATGTTTTGCAGCTCTAATAAACATTTCAAATGGGAGTTATCTGACTGAACTAAAGTAAACATCTGAATGAGAATTTTTGGACATTTTCTTTTCACTAGTCTGAAAAGCAAAAAAGTCCAAAATCACATGTAATGTTTCCCATTGAATTCTTGAAACTGAACTTGAATCAATCAATTCATCAATGAAAACAGACTGGATTCTGAGAACATGATGGCTGATTTTTACAAATTTGTGACATATTAGAGAGCGATCAAATGATTGACCGATTAAATGAATAATGATCACCACTATTTGGTTATGGTAATAAGTAATAACTAGCGCAGCACAGCAGAATTCTTTTTTTAATGAAATATAGTCAAATGTCTCAGTGTGAGACAAGGAACATCTGATGTGGTCATTCTGGTTGTGCTACTGTACCATTGAGCCATTTGGAGTTGTACTGTGCCGTCCGCAGAGGTGGCATGCCGCCCAGGCTGCGGTATATGACGGGGTCCCTGCCAGAGAAGTCGATGACGGTGGCGGCGTACAGCTCTCCGCTCTCTGTCACCACAGCTGTAGAGTTGTGACGGGGGTCGTACGGGCAGCGAGCGACACCGTTCACCCGCTCCAGCACGCTGCTCATGTTGCCCACCTGTGATGGATGAGAGGGAGAGAAAACGGGAGAGACAGGGAGTAGCAGGTTAAGTTGACAGTTCTTTTACAGAATCTCTGAAAAACGACACACACAAACACACACTTATCCGCACCTCTCTGGTAATACATAGTGGCTGGAAAGCGTTGGTTCCACAGGTCATGACCTCCGTCTTGTTCACCAGCAGGACTCTGATGTAGTTCTGACATTCAATCTGCAGAGAAGTGAGTGAAAAAGAAAAGCTTTCAGAAAGTTACAGCGGAGCAGAGCATAGGGGAGATGGCAGGCTAAATATTCTTTGACGTGTTGCTGGGAAGAACAATGGAGCGAGTCCTCCGGTATCAGACTGGCACGGAACCAAAAGCAAAGACATTCAGAGTCTGCATGCTTTTGCTCTTGTAAGCACATTGTGCAAAAATAAGAATGCTCGTTAACTGAATGGAAGCCGATTTGTGACATCGACAGACACTACAATAAGTCAACTGTGTGTGGCAGTAAAAAGAGTCAAATCTGTTTTAACAAAGGCCTGAAATAGATTTATGAGCAAAGAAGCGTTTGAAGTCAGGATAATTTTTTGTAAATGGCGCTGCTTTGTGTTGTGTCAAAGAACTGAGGTTATTGCAATGATGCGATTTCTGCACAGAATTGATTGGGAGTGTGTTGTGTGGATTAGGTATCAGCCCCTCACTCTGCAGGCACTGTGGGAGATTAAGGTGACGTTGCAATCACTTCTGAAAAATAATCGTCATGAGACAGCTGATCGCAGTGTTTCAGACAGGTTATCAGACATATTTCAAAGGACGTCCTTTTGCGACTGACTATTTCTCCAAAGACTGTCGGGTGCATTTTCCCTCCCTTCCCTTTGCCCTATCTCTTCACTGCCAGAAAAACAACTCCTGATTGAAATAGCTGCTCTGCACGGAGCCCTCCCATGAGACCCGTAAGGCCCTCGCCATAACAGCTCGAAGATATCAAGATGGCCTCTCTGTGAGCCAGGCGGCACTGACATGAAGTGTTGTAATTGGGGGGCATGACGGCGGTTACCTCTGTTTTGCCTTTGCTCTGACAGGACCTCCTGGTTTCCTCGTCCGGTGCCCACTCGGTCACCTAGGAGACAAAAGCAAGGAAAAGGATGACAATGAGGCCGAAAAGCAGTCAGCTGAGTCCTTCAGATACTACAAAACAGTTACGCAACGACTGACTGTTGCTAATACTGTAGGCACGCACAAAAAGATGCATGAAAAGACTTTAACCTCATTGCTGTTTGTTTATTGTGTAAACATGGCGACCGGCTTGCCAGCCAAGAGCTCATTGGAGGGTAGCGGGCACTGTACCCAGCGAGGCAGTTGAAGGGCTGAGGATGGCATTAGCATGTAAATGGATTTCTCTCCATCTTCTCCTTCTTCTCCTTCTTCTTCCTTCTTCTTCTGCAACTGCTTCTTTCTTCTCCTCTCCATCTCTCCCTCAGAAAGTTTGCAGCACCCACCCCTCCTCCCCTCACATCTACCGGCCAATTATATTCCTGTTGATGGTTGTGTCTTGGGCTTGATTATGCATGCAGGCAGCAGCAGTGAGCGACTGCACTGCAAACACACTAATGCATGTGCACACACACATGCTGCTTGGCCACCAGAGCTGCAATGGCTCTTGTTAAGAGGGCTGAGAGATGTCCCTCTCTTGGCATGAACTGTGTGTGTGCGAGGTGCCAGAGGACCCCCTGTTGTGTGTCATTGGCCTCATTTTAGTCATCCTCCTCCATCTCCTCCTCTGCTCTGATCTCACTGCCCAAGTAGGAAGGTTGCCTAAATGTCTAAAAGTAAAAAAAAAAAAAGTCTGCCATTATATAACATCTATCTATCTGAGTATCCATCCCGCTGTCTACTCTCTCTTCATTTTTTTCTCTCCTCTCCCAAAGGATCTGTTGTGATACACAAGAGGAGCCATGGCAGATAATTATCTAGATCTAATGAATCGCCTTTCCCGGACATTCGGCCAGTGGGACAAAGTTGTGACCCAAAATTCAGTGGAGCCCGCCACTAAGGCCAACCAAGAGTCAACTAAAGTGGGTCAGTGTTTCAGGAGCCAAATGGAGGACTGGAACAAACAGGGAAGTAAAGTCAGGGGGAGAAGACTCCTATATTCAGTCCTGGACAGGTTCATTTTTCAGGTCTGAATTTGTCCTGCAGTGATATCACACACGCTTTTATTGGATCCTCATTCGGCTTTAATTAAAGCTCAGCAGAAGAGACTAAACATGGTATAGCCCCAAGACTCAGTGAGATATTCTTTCAGTAAAATGCAGTTTTAAGTTAATCACATTTTATTTTCATCATCGGTGCAGGGAGTACAGCTCTTTAGGAGTTTAAATAGAAATAAAGCAGTATAAGCACATTTAATGAGAACTTTAAAGAACTGCCAAAATCTTTCCGGGGGACAAAATGTTGAGCTAAAATTCACAGAGTGCGCCTCTCTATTCATAGTATATAAATAGATCTCTTATTTCACAGATCATGGAGTATATCGACTGCGCTTGAAGGAGTGGAAGCTGGTCATTCTGGATGATTAGCCTCTGCATAAATTCTTGCTAATGAGTGAAAACACCAGTCTGAACAGTGCTTTCCACAGCCTAATGAGCCAGTCAAACATCTGCACATCGTCCTGGGATTTCTTCTGTTACTGCTATAGGCTTGCACTCATAGACATCCATCAGCATGTGATTGTTTTTTGATTGTTCGCGCGACCACATATGTGTGCTGCCAACACACTGCAGAGGATATCCACATTTTTGATGCCATGTTTGATTGCTTAAGGCAACTTAAAGCTCCACTAATCAAAAAACTCACACAGTGAAAACAAGCTGCCCGGAACAGAATGGCAAACAGACAAAGTTAGCAACTGGCTGGCAGGGATGCTGGGATGCTACGTGCTAAAAAGCCAAACTTTTCTGAGGAGCTATTCGGAGACCAAACCAGAGCTAACAGGAGACTTACATTCATCTCCACTAATGCAACTGTATATTAGCCAAAACAACTTTGCCATTTTATCAGTTACTGCATCTTTTAGCCTGCATAAAATCATCATTTCGGTCACTTCAAGCACCACATGATAAAGTCAAAGAATAAATGTGTATTTATACATCCAGCCAACAATTAAAGGTGCTTTATGCAACAGTTAGTCACCTTGAAATCATACTCCCAAAAAACAGAGGCAGCATATCACTCTACTAACTGCTAACTGTCACCAACTATATTCTTTTTATATACCGATGACTGTAGCTACTGTTAGCTTGTTCAGCCGTGCAGCTAGCCAGACTACCAGGGCGGTGTTGGTTTTTACACCACTAGCACCAGAGCTTTGGACTGCTGGGAGAAAGAGGTTTTCAGGCCCCGGGCTACCTGGTTAGCATGTTAGCTACAGTGGCTATCTCCTCAACACAAAACATACACGTCTTTGATATAGCATCATAAATGCTCTTTCTTTACATTCTTGTGAAAATGTTTTGAACTGAAAGTCTTATTTATTGCACCGTTAATATCAGCATACTTGCAGAGTCACCAAATGAATCTGTGTCCAACATTCACTCTGCTATTGCTCTGTTTCTAGCCTCACTAACCCTTGGAGGGACGTATCTGGTTGTTTAGCCGCTAGATGCTCCACTATCTTTCACTGTGGATGTTAACTTTGCAGCTCCAGCTGGACTCCGGGTTGATGAGGGCAGTGAGAGGGACCCAGAACAGTAAAAGCTGCCATGAAACCAAAGGTTCTGAAAGAGATGGGGGGGAACAGCAGGCCATTTGAGCATGTGTAAAAATATTGATTAGAGCAGATTCATCAGTGTTCTGCAGCTAAGTTTAGCAGCTGCAGTTGGTAGAGCAGCAGTAAGAGGGCTCCAGCCCTTATTGATAGTTACAGCTCATCTCCCTTCTCCCACAGCAGCTCCCTTCAATTAACCTGCTGCAGACTGCACTGGGGAGAGAAGCAGCAGCAGGGGGCGGCTATATAAAGTAAACTGTGATTAAAATGAAACTCGATCTCCAGACACAGAACATCACATAGATGAAGAAATAAAAATACCACAAGTGGTTAATGTGCTCTGCAGGAGCTCGGCTGTCTGGTCACGCTGCTCGTGTCGCCGCCAACAACAACCTCAAATCCACTTCCCATGAGCACTGCGAACAGCGTGGCACCTGCCATTCAGGGAGCGGCCCCGCCCCCTCTGCAGCAGTCCATCACTCTGCCTGGTGAAATGAAAACACTGCTCCACCACAGCCTCTGCCTGTCAGCCCCTGACAGCCTGGGGACTGATGGGATGACGTCATTGTAAACACACATGCACGCACACACACACACCCGCACACACACACACAAACACGGGGTGATGGATGCCTTTGCGATGAATCATGGCTTGAGGCATTACCATCTTTTCGGAAGGGCCCCGTCTCCAAGGATCCCCATCGGCTTAACCCGCTGACCTTCATCAGAGAGTGCCCCTTCCCCTCGCTCCCCCTCCCCCGCTCTCTGTCCATCTCCTCTTCTTCACACCACTTTGGAACAAAGCCACGCTCACACAGTCTGTGAGAATACCAGCTCCGCCTCGACATCCTCCTGCCTCAAATACCTTCCCTCTGTACCCAACCCTGAATGGCCCGGCTGCTGAATGAATTAGAGCTGTAGAATGTGTGGGCAGGATTTTCACTGAGAAGTGTTCTGATTAACAACAATCCAGCATCAAGGGGAAAAGAATATTTTTACACATTTAACGCTGATAAGCGGTTCTCATCTGGTATAATTAATCTATCATTTGTATTGCAGAGGAACATCTCAGGGTGTCGGTTCACTCAGTGTCGTAGTCTGACTTCGGCTAATGGAAAAAAATTGCAAAGATTTGCAACAAAATGAAATAAAATGATGTATACAATGTTAGATTTTAGAAAACAACATGACAAGATATTGAAAACTGAAACAAAAATCTCATGTAAATAAATGAATAGATCTACTTTTGTTAAATGAGCCATTTTGTCCTTCTCCTGTTGTGTTTAAGGCTTGTTTAGTTTTAGGCACAAGAACTACTTGGTTCACAGAATGAGCATCTGTATTTGTTTTTGTCAAAACAGCTTGCATTTGTGAAGGGTGACATCCACTTTAGTGATCTTGTAATTGGCTTGTTTACGTCACTTCTCCTTTAAAGTCCTCGAAGCAGGAGAAGGAATGCTTTAGTTTCCTTTTCTTATATACATTATTCAGGAAGCACAGACACAAGAGGGAGAAAGACAACATGCTGCACACAGTTAAGCAGCAACCAAGGATCTGTTAAAATGCTTGCAGAGGAGACTTCTTAAAACCTGCTCTGGAACACCTCCAGCAGACTTCTGTAGCATGACAGAGCTGTGATGGAGTCATAGGGCAGCTAGAAGGCAACGCATCCAGTGGGCATGTGGGGTCAAAGGTTTTCTGGCATTGCAACAAAAAACTTTTCTCTATCAGACTCAAGAGGCAAACAGGCAAACATCAACGTAGGCTAAAGGTATACTATGCAGGGTTTTTCCTGAAAAACAAAGTATAGACTCATTCAGAAGAAATCTCTCTCAATCATCAATTATGACCCACTGGAGGTGTGTGCCAGTGTCTGTATCTACAGAGACCCTGTCCTCTGCCTCTACTCTCTTATGTTCATAGTATTGTGTTGGTCAACGTTTCAGCAGCGGTGTGTAGCACCCAGCCAATAACAGCACGAGCTGGAAAAACGTAGCGACCAGGTTGCATTGCCCTCTCCGACTTTCACAATCAGCAACCAACCACAAATCCTTCATTATATAATTCATATGTTTTAGGTGGATGAGAACTGATTCATCATGATGAACTCAAACAAATATCAGTATCAAATGTGCAGCTTTCATAGACACACGTATGGTAGGACCAAAAAGTCATCATTTGAATCACTCCTTGGTGCACAAAATACAAGACAATTAAAGGGTCGTCTGCGTCTCCGACACAACAACATACAGACATTTTTCACGCTTGAACAGGCCCAAGGCTAGAGAGCCTGTTTATTATCTGTGCCAGCAGCCTCGGATGCATGTTAGAGTTCATTTCCATCTTTTAGCAAGGCCAACAGCCATGTCCTCTCCCTGCCATCAATTCCCAATCCAAACCGAAGCCTGACACCCAATTTCTCCCAATATCAACACTCCTTCCTCGCAACACGATAGTCTCACCCCCCGGCATCTTTCTTAAAGGCGCGAGGAGGGAGGAAACATGAATTTTTAATAGGCACATAAAAAAAGCGAAAAAAATAAAAATAAATAAAAAACACAATTAGTGGCAGGAAGGAAGATGGCTCATTTTTACTGTGTCTGCGCTCCAAAATTAATTCTATATTTACCAGAAGCGGAGAGTAAGGGGAGAAAAAAAAAAGAGACGGCGAGTCGGAAACACTAATGAAGTAAAGAGAGCGTGCGAGCAGCGGCGGCTGCGAATGCGGTCATTTCCTGAAAATGTGGCACTGTGTTGATAAGGCTGCTGACACACCGTTAACATCATGTGTGACAACTAATCATAGCTCATGAATATTGTAAATAAGTGTGTCAGGGGAGTAATGGGTATTTGAATAGCAACTGTCTGGCACTTGTTACAGTCAAGATAGATTTGTACAGCAACGTAATGAGACTGGACCATGTGAGTGTTCAACAATTTTCAAACATTGAGCCTTAAAAGTTAAGAATCTATATAATAGCCTACACAAAGCAATAGTTAAGCTGTTTAATCTGTTATGCTTACATGATGTCTTTATATGCAGCAGAATAGAATTTAAATGCAGTCTAAATAAAACTCTCTGAATACAAAATATATGTAAAGTACTACTGACTCCCAGCACATTGACGGTGGATGCTTTCATCGCTCAGGACATTTTAGAGGAACATTTCCTTTGCACATGCATTTATTCAACATGCTCCGGGGCGTAAACAACATATAAAGAGGTTTATTTATCATTCATGTGAGCAGGTCATTTGCAAATCAGGAAACTGGAAGATATATTTATCAGGAGGGAAGAAATATCAGCGTCTCATAAACTACCTGCTCATGTTTTCCTCCTCAGTCATCCTGCTACACTCCACCGCAGGCTTTTTTCTCTAAATGTTACATCACCGCTGAGACGGCGTGAAAAAAAAAAAATCTCCATATTCACCAACCGACTCACTGAGAGAGAGATCATCTATCGACGGTATCTGCTCCCTTCAAGGTGTCCTCACTTCTGAGCCTCCTACACTTACAGACTGTTGATTCTTCCTCTCATCGCCAAGCCTTTACTCTCTCAATGTGATCCCCCTTTCCATCAACCATCCTTGTCTATGTAATCTGCTATATTAAGCATCGACCTACACCCAAAACGCACACACACACACACACACACGCACAACTTGACAATATGGTGCGATTTGGCACAAATTGGTGTCCAGGTGGTGCAGAGGAGAAACCCTCAGGAGTGAACACCACTGGCAGTGTTCACAGGTGGGAAACCTGTGACGCACAGGGTGCTCGTCCAACCCACCTGTCAGACAGACTGTTGATATAACACAGCTCAGTGTTTGCTTTAGGTTACTGGTCTCAGAGAAAAAACACCTTCGTCACCAATCCACCACTTCATCTTCACACTGTTACTCTGTGCGGCCCGTTAAGAAAGTCACACTAGCTCCTGCTTTGACGAAGAAGCTCATACTCGAGTATTTGTAGCTCAAAAGCATTGAGTATGTCGTCATGCAATCAGCTTTTCAAAACCACATTAATTGCTGTTTACTGATCCCAAGTTGTTTCTTCACTAAAATGTTGTCGTCTTTATTTCCTGTGTGGTTTGCTGGGTTTCAATTATGTAAATTACATTTCTATAGATATTAAAATATTGACAACAACCAGGCGAGTTCTATATTGTTGTTGTGTTCCCAAATCATCACAAGTGTTTCCAACAATGTTCAGACAAGTTGTAATTTTACTCAAGATAATGGTTCATTAAAAGTACGTTTCATTAAGTTGCTGGTGAACGGGAATGAATACATCTATAAAATTTTCAAAAATTAGCCCATACATGAACATTTCCTCCTGACTCACGTCCATAGATTTTCATGAGAGATGGTGGGTTGTTTAACAGTGAAGACAACATCTCCCATGATCCCACACTTCTTATGTCTTTTGTTTATTCGACTGAGACCCCTAGCAGCAAAAATAACTTATTGTATTTTTTTAGGCAAAGACACCTTTATTTAGACAGTGAATAGATTTTTGAAATGGGAGAGAGAGGGTGTGACATGCAGAAAAGGTCCACTGGACCTTAACAGTGTTTTGTCACAGAGAAAAATAGGTCCTTATAGAAAACACATCTGTTTAGTGATGACAGGTGAGACAGGTTGTGTTTGCTCCTACTCATTTCTAGAGGGAGCTTCTGCAACGTGCCAATTTCCCTTCAGGGATCAATAAAGTATTTCTGATTTTTGATTTACCACAGGACGTCTAAGGAACATATTCAATTTGACATAGGAAAATGACATTCATACAGAGCACTTCCTGACAGTACCTGCATACCAAGCAAACTGAGCTGGTGCACAATTTAGTGCAGGAGGCAGCTCAGTAGGAATTCTGTAGAACTCAGCAAGAAATTGAATAATTTATTCAAAATGGCTGCAACATATATCTGTTACCTACAAATGTGACTGTTACAGCTGTCGGGGAGAACATGTAATGTTAAACAGCCTGAATGAACCATTAAGTCGTCCGCACAGATTGTTTTGTTATTTATGAGAGTCTCGATGTTCAGCACAGACAAACTTTTTATTTGTTTCTTGTTGGGTTAAACTTGCTGAAGCTGCTCTGTTGCATTCTCATTTCTGATTGTTCGGGGCTAAACGCAATCCCAAATAAAACGTAATATCCGTGGGATACCAGGGACTCACTGTGTGAGTCCCTGGTTTGATTGCAGCTGGTGTGCATGTCAAACCTCTCTCTCCGCTTGTTTCCCGTCTGCCTCTCCACTACCATCCGTCCAATAAAAAAACAAAAATCCCCCAAAAGGATCTAAACGAAAAAAAGCCTTTGTTGTTTCTGTGTTTTATTTGTATCTAATTGACATCCTGGCATCTGGACTTCCATGAGAAAAAGTGTGAATCGTATCATGAAATCATTATTTTTTAGTAGTTGTTCCAACATATACTCAATGTGAGCTTGAGGCTGCACGTGTGTTATGCCCTGCAGCCGGAGCTGTTGGCTGGCAAACCAGTGCCGAGTAGTCAAAAGTAAAAGTATGGATGAAAAGAGATTTTGGCAAAAAACTTGAACAACTGTTGTTACTGGAGAGCGCTGCCGGTGTCGCCTGGAGGGACGGGCTTTGTGAGACCTGAATATGCAGTGTTATCAGGAGTGTCTTCAATAAAATAAAATGTAAAATCCTTCCTTTGATACCGAGTATGCGTGTGGATCTGTTGTGGCAGAAAGGTTCAGACAGGATTTCATCAACCCCAGCACGGACACAGCACCAAAATCCAACTTTTTGAACTTCCGCAGCAGAACTTCAGAGGTGCTATACACATGCCAAATGCAAATCATCTCACCACGCCTCAGCCTTTCCAAACGCCTTGCTGAGATATCTTTTTAAAAACTGCTTACTGCTGTTAATTTACTGTGTGAACTCGTTCATTTCACACACTCACAGCGCTGTCAGATTTCTGTTTTATGAAGCTCAGTGCGCTTAGACATACAGAACTGCAAAAAAGGTATTCAAAGAAATTCATGACTTGCCCTGATCCACCTCATTTGAACCACTCAACCCTTCCTCAGCCATAATAAATCTGAAAACATTTTCAATCACAATGTGAGGAAGCAGCAGAATGATGCTCTGGAGAAATGTTTACCGCTATATGGGGACTCGTCAATCACTGGCAACATAAACAACTGGATGAGATACGACTGAACAAACAGATAAATAATCACATAAACACAATAGGCTCAGATTCATTGTTATGAACACATGCACATACACACACACACACACACACACATATATAAGCCACATACAAAACCACAGATGAATGAAACATGACTTTCAACATCCTTTTGTCTTGCAGCTCATTGTCTCTAAACACAGATCCATGGACACACCCACATCCTCTCCATTGTGTTTTATCCTCTCGCACACATACACACCGCACACTTGTCAACCAGCAGCTCCTCTGTACCTCGTACCTCCCTGTCAAACACCGCTCTCTGACAGACTGAATCAGTGCAGCATGAGGTTACCGGCCTACACCTTCATCTACACACTGCTGCGGACCTGAAGGGAGGCTGTCTGGAGGTGTGTTCAGACTGAGTGGGTTCAGCACACGGGCCATTTATACAAGTTCAGAATTGAATGCTGACATCGTTGTGAAATGCGGTAGGTGCAGCCAGAGGGACAGACAGACAGGCCAGCAGACAGACAGACAGACAGACAGGCAGAAGGAGAGACGGGAGTCGTTCAGCCATGAACACAGCGCTGCAAACACACTTGTAACATTTCAGCCTTCAAGTGAGGAGAGCAGCATTTAGACAGATATTTGAAAAAGCTAGGCGCCACACATCCAGTGAATACAGTTCGACTTATATGGCTGACTGCCCTCTTGAAATTGATTCAATTTCACACAAAGTCTAGTTATTGTCTCAAATTATGCAATGTACTGGCAGAGCTGGGTATTACATATCATTTGGCTTTAATGTTAAATACTCAGCTACAGTACAGACACCCAAATGTGTCCCAAGCACCACATTCCTTCATATTTTTGGTAATGTTCTGGTATCACTGCTTGTGTTCCATGTTTGGAACATTCGATTTAATGGAAGTAAACGACCGAAAAAACTATTTATACATCTCAAACTGGAAGGTATCTGAGCAGCACCAGTATCTAACAATATCCAATAACAATACCATCTGTCAGAGTTCAGGTATGAGCAACAGGGAAGAGGATCCACATGCGGCAGGAAGAGCAGGTTGAAACAAAGGGGACTCAATGTCACTGAACAGGCTTACATGAAGGCAGCGGGTCTAAATACAGATATAAACAACTGGCAGCGTTTCTGTGACGTGAATAGGATACAGTAGAGTACAGGCAGGAGTGACTGAAAGATCCAGGAAAAGAAGACACTAAGACAAATAAATATACACTTTGACTTAATGAGAGAACAAGGGGCTGGTGTGCAGAGAGGCGGGCTATCGTAGGGAGGCTCTGGGCATGTCCCAAGGCTCTTATCCTGCTTTTCCACTGGTCAAAAATCCCACTTAAGCCCGTTAAGATCAGGCTTTTGTGTGCGGTGGGAATGTGGAAACTCCGCATTTACACCCGGATCAATTGGCTCTGTAGTAGACATATGTTTTTTATCCCCTCGGCTCGACTTCTGTCACAATGGTTCTATTGTAGTTTTCTCTTCTGTTACAACTGTTTCCAGCGCATTTATTAAGTGAAACGTGACGTCTGTGATGTTCAGCGTAACACAACACTAACCCTATTGATAACCCGAACCTTACAGATACAAATCCCAGACAGGCGTCCTCGCCTGCAGGAAGTGGGAATGGAGTCAATAGGCAATTCTTAGTGGGCTGACCCACGTTTAAAAAAACTGTGTAGAACCATTTATTTTGGTGGAAAAGCATTATAAGAGAGAGGCAAACAGACAAGTCACCTCGCCCCAGGAACCCACGTAAAGGCGATCAGCAAAACTGCATTTGTCAAAGTCTCACATACACAAGGTGAAAACATTACCAACCAACACTGTTGTAACATGTGAGCCTTCAGTGCAAACGTTTTAGAACATGACATATTGTTTTAATACTTTTTGATACTTGGTGTACTACATGATCAAAATTCTCATGTAGACGTATAGTCCTCCAAGGTAACTGTGAGGTCAGAACACCGTATAAAGGATTCTGAGCTGTTCAGAACTGCTTTCATGCTCAACAGGGCATGACAAGAGTACAAATTGTTCAAGGAATCCTTAGGCCAATTACATTAGAAGAGTTAAATATGATACTTCCATCAGAAACATAGAATCAATATAATAATAGGATTCTATGATTTCTTAAGATAATTAATATAGCGACTATTTTACAGTTCCATTTATTTGCAGGGTGAAGCGATCACAGCTGGGTAGAGGAAGCTGTTTCCTCCTCGTCTGATGTAAGTGTTGAATACATTGGACGGTTCAGTATGTGCTAACAGCCTGTATGTGGTTGCCCACTCACCCTGCTGCTGCCTCCCACTCACTGTAATTCCACATTAGGGAGGCTGACAGGTGAAAGCAGACAGTCTCTCCATGACCAACCAACCAGCACACTGGATTATTCCTGCTCTTCCTCACTTACTGTACTGTGCACCCACACACATACACACAAAGATGCAGGTAGCACATATCACTGTGCACACTAACGCTGTATTAAAGCCCATGGCATGTACATAGAGATCAGGATTTTCAGTTATCACTAGAAAGAACGTCTAGCATTGATTAGTTTGGACACAAAAGCGAAGATTTTAAAATGAGCCAAAATCTGGTTCCAGTAAAATGTGTTATAGTTCAACAACCTTTAAAATAAAGTCTTTCACTGAGGGACTGCATAATCAGCAGCTTTCTATGGGCTCTCTGGAGTCCAACACACCAAGCAGACAGGTGGCGCTTCTTCAGCAGTGTGTAGCCAGCCATTGTCTGCAGATTTTGAGTTGTGTCCGACTCTGCTGGCCGTCTTATCGGTGACCATTTGGCCAATTCAACACATCGAAGGCGGCGGCAGTAAGAGTGAGACAGCTGATTGGCTGTACACTTTACTGAAGCTTAGTGATTACTCTCACTTAGTGCGTTTTGGTATTCTCTACTTTCTTCTCCAAACCAAAGACCACAGGCTGACAACACTTGGTTAAAGAGACACAAACTAAAATGTGTGCTGCCAGAACACCTTTTTTTGGAATGTTCTCAGTTATAAGTGGGAGCCTTTTTTTATAAACACTTCCACTGTGCGATGGAGATCTGCTTCTGTTTGTTGGTCTGTCCGGTTCTGTTTATGGATTACAAACGCAGACTCTTTACTCATCATTACCACTCAGGCAGTAGACGTCTTAGTGGTATTTTCAGGTGCAACTTAAACAGAAGACACCAGGTATCATATCTAGTTGTCTTCATTCAGAGCTATACTAGGATCTTAGACTCAACCCCATTTCCAAAAAGTGCTCCTCTGTCCATGAAAACAGAGTTATGGTTGAGAATCCCCCCCAATGAAATGAGACAAACCCTTCAAACCCTGAGGTAACTACAGCCGCAGCCCACTTGAATTCAGTCAGAACTTAACTTGGGTCAAACTGTGAAACACGCCCTAAACTAACATGGATTAGATTAGAGGAAACATGGTTTGTGTTTCAGTTATTTCCTGTTTTATTTTGTAGTTTTCTCCTCATGTGTCAGGTTTTTTTCTTTTTCATTTCCTCTCACTGTCCTTTTCCCATCTTTTTTCCTGTTCACCTGTGTTTCATTTGTCACTTATTCCCTGTGTGTTTAAGCCCGAGTTGCTCTCTTGCTCTTTGTCAGTTCATCCGTCGTCAAGACAATGTGTCTTCCATTCCTGTTCTGTGTCCCTGTGTCTGTCCTGTTCCTCGCGTTCCCACTGCTCCTGTGGTTTGTACACTTTTAGGTTTTGTAAATTGTTTGACTTCTTAATTCTTTGATTTTCGTGCTTCCTGTGTTTTCCTGACGTCTACATTTTTTTCTTGAATTTTGACTTTTGGATCATATATTATTTCAGTCTGGATTTTCAGCTTTATGTTAATAAAATGCCTGCCTGTGTGTTTTGCATTTGGATGCCAATGACACGGAGTGATAATCGATTTATGAGGCCGAAATTTAATTGAGATCAAGATAACAAATCAGTGAGTCGGTCAAACTTTACAGTCGAATAAAACAAACTTGTCTAGGCTCCGTGGTGGACGACATAAAGTAAATGCAAATGTCTATAATATGCTTATATCAGCTGACAAGTCAAGGTCTGTTATATCACCCTGCTGTTCCAATTCTGAGTCTATAGCCTTTGCAGTATGTACAGGGCCATGCACATTTTGCTCTATAACAGAATTAAACCAATGCAAAGCAAATCATTTTTCACTGACAGCAGCCAACACAACAGTTTTCTGGCATGTAGGGACACAAACCCATGAGAAAAAACACTTTGTAAACAGCAAAAACACTGATGAGCCTTGCGTGTACATGCAGGTACCACAGCAAAACAATTCTGTATGCCATTAGAGATGGTTATTCTTTCCCTGCCCGCTCACCAGCCTGCAGCACATTACGGGCTGACAAGTAGCCTCCTCTTGCTCTCAGCTCTGCGGCTCACAGATTATCCCTTCATTCTGACAAAGACTGCATCAATAATTAAATCTCCGGCCAAATTGCAGAGCAGAAATTAACGACGAGCGTGAATGAAATCAGCCACGAGTCATCAAACGCAGGGCAAGCGAGCGGAGCTTGATACTGTGGGCGAATCAAGGGTGTGAATATCTGAGAGGGTCAGCTTAATGTACGTCCCCGTGGCCTTTCATTCATTTCGATCCCCCGCCTCCTCCATGAATCCACTCTGCTCTTCAGCTCTGTGACCGCTGCAGCCGTATGTGACGTGCATAATGTAGATGAGAAATCATAGACATACATGGAACATGCCCACTTCACAGGCCACCTGCGCGAGAAAAGGTCAGTGTGTCTTCGGCAAATGCAAATTCCTTCTGTCCAACAAAAACACCTACAATAATAGATGCATTTATGTGTCTTTTGGCGCGCTGGGACGTTCCCAACAACCTCTGCTGATGAGGGAGTTTGCACAAGGCATTTCCTGTTTGAAGAAGCAAACAGTGACACTTGACTGATTGACCGTCCAGGTCAGCTCCGCTCTCCTGACCCATGATCCACCTCCGGGACACGATGCCCGCTGGGACCGAGCAACAGCAAACAGTCAAGGCAGCTGTTCAACCAGGCGGTAACTGTCCTGTGAGGGGCCTAAATCCTTCATGTTACTGGAGATTTTACAACTTCCATACAATACCCTGAAAAATATCAAGATTCTAATTCATATTTAACACCACAGGGAAAACTGACACAGCAAAATGACATAAACATTAAATATCACACTTTTCTTTGAAACATTGTTTTCTTTCGTCTTTACATCAGGCCTTTAGAAATAATGCAGAGATTCTTGCACTAACATTAAACACATGACCTCCGCACACACAAGTTATTCCTGACAGGACTCATCAAGCTACATGTACAACACATTTAGTTTAAAAACCATCATAAAAATTAATTTAAAAAAAAGATGATGTGATGCTTACAACACTACTGTCACTGTCAGTTTTTCTTTGAAACTACACAGTGCCCCTTTCACAGCATGTATGAATTTAAGCTCTGTGATTGGATGTTTCTCGTCTGCGTTGAATAAACTGATTTGATCATCTGCGTCTTATCAAATTAGTTGACCTAAAAATTTTGGGGTCACGTTGGTTGAATTCACAAAATCTAACGCTGTGTTTCGTTAACAGCTTGAATAAGGCTCTGATTCATGCCTCTGACTGGATTCTTGTCCATGGCAACAGATTTTATCATGTATCCAATTATATTGTATTATTATTGATAATGTCGTTTTTAGAGACTTCCGCCTTGCTTAAATTATAAACACGAGTTCTCAGGAACAAAGATGAAATATTTGAAACTGCTGGTCCTAACCTAAGTGTATAAGTTTTCTCCCCATGTGTCCTGTTTCGCCTTTACTTCCTCTCTTTGTCCTTTTCCCACCTTCTCTCCTGTTCACCTGTGTTTAAATTTTTTTATTTGCCTCTGTGTGTTTAAGCCTGAGTTTTTCTCTTACTCTTTCAGTTTGTCTGTTGTCATCATGTGTCTCCTGTTCCTGTTTCCTTGTGTCCGTCCCGCAGCCTCTGTTCTCCAGCCCCGTTCTACTCCTCATCTTCCCACAGCTTAATTGGTTTGTACTTTATTCAGTTTTTGTATTTTTGTTTTTAATTCTTGGATTTTCCCCTGCCTGCTTCCCCTGTTTTAGACTTCGGTTTAAAGCTTTATTTAAATAAAGCTTGCTTTACCCTACCTGTCTACTGAGTGCCTTGCAGTTGGCAGTTCTTTGTTTCCATATTGAAAGAAAAACGAATGGTGGGAGTCAGTGCTAATAACTTGGCTAATAAAGCATATACATCGGCCAAAACATTGCAAGAAAAAGTCCCATAAAAACTGCACAGGGAATGCACAGCAAGAGCAACAAATGAAAATGTTTCTGTCCGATAGTTTGAAACCCAGATCACAGTGCAGCCTCGCTTCGGTGCCACTGTCAGCCTGTATCCCAGCCTCACATCTGGTAAAGAGGTCTTTAGCTGTGAAGAGACAGGCCATCATGTCACACAGCAGGACGGCCACCTGGGGGCTGCTCATCATCGGCCGGCTGTGGGAGCAGGAGACCACAGCTCAACTCGAACAACCACGAACACAAACACCACGACAAGGACAAGTCCCAGGCCCCGAACACACGGGGGACCGGTCCTGTCTCAGAACTTTTGACATGTTCTCCGTGAGAAAAGTAACAACAAACAAAAAGGAAAGTCTCCCACACGGAAAATAAGGACGCAAGAAAATAAAGGTGACCTCCAGAGCAAGGCTGAAAAAACAAAACTCCCATTTATATTTGGGATAATGGCCACTGAAATTGGGTTTAACCAAGAACTGTATTTGTAGAAAAAAATTGCAGTCATCCATTTACACAGACCATTAAGCCCCATGCATTTAGAAAAGGGACAAACCAATAAGAAAAACCCTGACTGTGCTCTGCCACACGGAACACTGCAATTCAACAGCAGCACACCTCCGGGATCAGAGCGAGGGCGCTCAAAGAGATGAAAATCAGAAGTCAAGCCCAACTTTATTTCACCGGCGTGCACATGTTTTTTTTCCACCCTCTCCCAGCATGCCTTGCTCTTACATTGTTGTGAGACGCCGGCTTGGATGAATGAGCAGCTTTGCCTCGGCATGTACGTCCATTATCGCGTGAAGCGCTGGGGTAGGTGCACACAGCGCTGTTTGGAGTAAAGGTCTGCATATTGATGTACAACCCGATTGTTCTATACAATGGAAAACTAGTGGAGCGACATAATGAATGAGCACAGAGAAACAGACTCATTGAGGAATAGACCTGAGAGAAATGCCACGGCAGCTTCAGCAGAAAATATAATGTTCTTCTGACGAGAGAGCGACCTGGCGATGTTTTCAGAAGATGGGATTCAGAGGATGGAGGAAACGATAGAGAAAAGAAGTCAGAGCAGGGATAGTGGAGCGGTGGGTGAAGGCAGGTGGATGGATGGAGACAGATATGAGGAGTTCCAGACAGTAATATGGTGTTTATGTTCCACCTGCATGTTGCTGCTGTCTTATCTATGCAGGGATTATCTGATGGACTGACAAAGACCTCCCTCCTCCCCCCTCAGCTCATCCCCTGACTTCTCTAAACTTGCACGTAGTGCTCAGGGAGCGACAAACAAATGGATTCACTCCTGTCGCTGTCATCGAAAAGCTTTCTGGTGCAAGTGCAGTTTTAACTTAAACTGTGAACACTAATGTCAGGGTCTTTTTCTAGCAAGACTTTTATTGAATATTGAATGAGTTCACAGATTCAGTTACTGTATTTTCTGTATTAATGACATTTCTCTCACTGGAGCGGAGCCTTGAGAGGAGGATTTGTTCGGTTCTGTGTGTATCTGTCTCACAGACTCCTCATTTCGCATACTGGACTCATTAGCCTAATATTTATTTGCACATTTATGACAGTATCATGGACCTCTTGTGGTTGTTGTGAGTCATACTGTTTTGAAAAACCTTTTTTTGATTGCTGTACAGGCAGTATAACATCTGTAGCACTGTGTCCCTATTCACCTTAGATCACTCTGTACCATGTGAATGAAGGATTGCATTGCGATTCGTTAGTGAACATTATATCAAAGGCAATAATTTCCTGGAGACTGAAGCTCTTTAATGTTTTTTTTTATTTTGAGTATGAATCTGCTCCAGAAGTGGAGAAATAAAGGTTTCGATGAATGTTGACAATTCTGTCAAGTTTTTCAGAAAACCTGCAGATTTTAGGTGTTTTCAAACAATGCCCTTGGTTTTAATGGGCGCCCGAGGATGCCATTCACTTTTATCTTCCAAATGTTGAAAGCAGTAGTAGCATTAATTTAATCTTTCATCACTTTGAAATTAAAAATGAATGGATAGAAAACTATTGGCTAGCTAGTTTTTTGATTGCTGCCCCACTGAACATCTTGTAAAAGCAACTTTAAAATAGATTTGAATCACGAGTCAATCTTTTAACAAATACTCAGCAGCAATCTTTTGCTTTGTATTTCAAACGCTGCATGACATTTGTACGTTTAGTCACATGGAACAGCTACCACGCTTACACTGAGCAGAAGCTGCAGATTTAGTCATATTTTGATGGAAAGACGTGTGTGTGTGTTGGGGACACAGTTAGCATCTGAACAGACAGCTGATAAAGAGTTTATTCTGCAGGAGGGGTTTGAAAAGTTTCTATGGACATTCTATTACCTTTTATTTGGCACAAAGCGTTGTCACTATTGGAGTGCATCCAACCTACTGCTGTGATCCAAGCTGACTGCAGCTGCTTTCCTTCCTGAGCGAGCTGCAAACTTTCAGGGCCATGTTTCAAGCCTGCAGGGGCTTCACATTTGATACTAAAAGCATGAGTGATCTGCCTATATTTGTATCTATTCTGTGAGTACTCCTTTTAACCTATGATTTCATAATCTCACACTTCCTTTTCTCCTTTTCAGTGCTGTTCTTTTAGTAAAGAGAGCAGAGAGCAAAATAAATGAATTCTATCTCTTCAAGCAAAGAGCTGAATATTAAAATATCCTCTTTTCACGCCTGTATTTGTACCTACAGCACACCTCCTTCCCATTCTTATTAATTCACCGCTCCGCATTTCCATCCTCTCCAACTCTGTCTACGCTGCTCCTTCAGCTCAGTAAAAAGAAAGGTTAGTACAGCGTGACCCCGTACCAACTGAGTGGCTAGCACCACCAGCTACATTCCTCACCATCTTCTCACGCAAGTTTAACGCCGGAGCCTCTGTGGCCTTGACCTTGTCAAACAACTGCTGAGAGGATTCAAGCGCAGCCACATTACAGTTACAGTGAATATGTGAATGTGTATATATGTTAAGAATGGCCTTCGAGCAGCAGTGCGTGACGACTTTTCCTGGCACGGCTGACTGAGGAAACAAACCGCAGAGCATCTGACACAAACCAACAAAGGCACGCTGACTACTGTGACTCACAAAAAAACCTGGGGGAAAAAAAGCAATCCAGCCAAAGACAAAGACATAAAGTACAATTCTGTAGCTCCTTTTGGTACAAATATGTTAGCGGGAGACAAATCAATAGTCTGTCTCCTGTCTGAACCTTGCAACATGTGGAAGAAAGAAAGAGCCATCCAAACAGGGCTCTGCTCTGCTCCTGTTATTTTCTAACGCTCTGATACTACAAAAGAGAGCGGGAGAAAAGGAAGAAAGCAAAAGGTGGACGGACGATTGGCGTGCATTTATTCCGATCTCAGACGTGAAAAGTTTGCCTAATCAGAAGTTGTTGTTGTGTCTTCATTTTTTCTTGACAACAGTAGGAGTGCTCACGGCACACCCGGCAGATCTGCATCCAAACACAAACGAAAAAAAGAGCAGAGAAACAGAGACACGCTTTCCTACTTTCACCCATCAGAACTTTTCTATACCCTCCCACTCCTCTGTTCTATCCCCCACCACATACACACACACGCGCACACACACACACACACACACACACACACACACACCTCCCACCACCTTCCTGCTGCTGTTCTGATTGCAGTGGAGATCAGGCCGGCGAGCACAACACAGAGAGAGAGCACAGTGGGTGCCGCTAGGACAGAGCATGTGGGTGGATTGCAGTGAGACCCACCACCAGCGCTAATACCAGCACTGCATCGCACAAAACAGACAAACACACACACACACACACACACACAGGGGAGTTTAAAATGAAAAGAGAAGGAGGGATAGAGACGTAAAACTCCAAGAATATGCAGCGGCATCTGACTGAGGGAGGATGGCTGAGCAGTCCCACTGTGAGGTAGCCGGGTGGGTGATGCCGCTCCAGCATGTGTGCGTGTGTGTGTGTGTGTGTGTGTGTGTGTGTGTAGTACAGTACGTGGATAGAGTGCAGGGTACGTTGTGGTGGCGATGACAAAAAGACACCATTCATTTACACGTCTGCACTCAGATGTTTAAGCTGTGTCTTCATTTCTTTAGCTGTGTGTTGGTTTGTAGAAGATCGGAATTATAAAACGTAAATATTATTTCTTGTTTATTACAACTTAGGTTTGTTTATTATAGCTTTGGCCATCAGATACGATGACATAACACAAGTTCACTGCTGAAATCTGGGAACATGATGTCATGGCTAAAACGATGTTAAGCCCGATGAGCTAAACCAAAAGATTTTGCTAATGCTTTAAATGAATTACAATTGATCACTTCCATTGATTTAATATTTGTGTTAACAGAGCCACTCTTACCATGTTAGGAACGGGTTTCACTGTGTTATTCTTCTGACTGTGGGGTCGTCTCGCTGGTCGAGAGACTAACAATAGTCTGCATCATAACTTTTATTAACAGCATATAATCATAACATTTTAACTATAACTATAATCTTATAACTCACTGACGAAAACATAATTAAACATTAGATGTAAGTATTTTGCTTTGAATCATCATTATGAAGTAAATGTGGGTGGCACAATGTAATGGATATAATGACACCATCTGTGTTTAAAAGGGTTCCTCATAAAACGTGCTCTCACTGGGCAATCTTGTTTTCCACCGGGCACAAAATCTCTCGAGAAAATAAAGGCTGACAGTCAACTCTTCTATCTACACTGTAGACTAAATGACTGAATAAACTCAGTTTGTCCTGTGTGGTTGGTAGTTTCTACTGTGAGGAAAACAGAAAACGACGTGGTTGTCTCTGCAACAGCGGCGGCAACAATAATACCACTTCAAGACGCTATGGCTGATATAACCAGTGTACTTGGTTATCCCGGTGGCAGTCAATTAATGCTAATTGGTTCTCCGCCTGAGGAAACGTTACGCTCCATAACTGACTGCCACAAAAAAACAAAAAATATCCAAGATGCGATAAACTGGAATTATCTGTCACATGAAAAACTATCAGGCAAAAAACACGTTTTCAAACGCAACAGAATTCTGTCAAAACATGTGTAATTACTAAACAACACAGTGGTGATTCAATATTCAAAGATATGCTTGTGACTCAAAACAGAATTAGCATTGTTGCTCTCAGTGAATAAAACAGTTCGTTCATGATTTAGTTGTGAACATGTCTTGGTTTGCTTGCTTTCTCTGTTCTTACTCGTTTGTATCATCTTCTCTGTCACGTGATGGTTGTACAGAAATGTTTGTATCCTGCGGGAGGGTAATGTTCCTTTCACTTTTTCACAGAAAACCTCAGTTGCCAAAGTCTGCATTTCCTCTTCAAAAAACACAACAGGGAGGCAGTGTTTGTGCAACGCAGCGTCTCTGAAGGCTTTGAAGGCTCTCTGTGGACGTGTCCTGAGCAGGTACTACACACCGAGGAAACTCTTCTGTAGGACTCCACAGAGAGAGACGCGGGCTCACTTGAGGAAGCGTCCGGAGAGAGAACGCCAAACTGGAGCAGACTGAAATCTTGTCACCTCCCTCACACTCTCTCGTGTTCACCCCTCTCCACTTCCTCATTTGTCTTCATCTCAGCTCTGGGTGTGTGATTTTCAGCGTTGTCCTCTTGGTGTTTGCTTCGGTTTCTCGTTCCTTTTCTCCCGTTATCTGCCGTCTTTCATTCTCTGGCTCCTCCTGCCTTCCTCTTTTATCCCCAGCTCTCCTTGTCTGGCTCCTCTCCCTCCCTCTCACTCTCTTTCTCCACTGATTGCCAACACATTCATTCCTCTACGCTTGCCTGCTCACTAATGGCTGTGGCAGGTGTTCTCCCAGGTGCTTGAAGAGAACGGCCTGGGCTGAGCCTTTAAAAGCCTGGAATCAGCACCTCGGTGGTCCTCCCCCCCTTTTGGCATGGTCTGCCTTCACAACCCTCTGCCATCAAAGGACTGTAAAGTTGGTATGCACTCACACACACACACACACGCACACATATACTGTATACAGCGAGACAAATACATCCGTATCCTCATCTCCTCTGCCTGCACCGAGACGGTGGTTGTTTGGGCTTCAGGTGCGGAGCAGATCGGACTTGGCCGGCTCTCTAATTTTGTGCTGTCATGGATTGCCCAGTGGAGAACACACAAACAAACCACGCACACACAATCTGTAATAGCTTCACGCTGAAGGGGGAAGCGGACACTCGGGGTGGGGGTCGGGGGCTGAGGGTGACAGCGGTGTGTGGTTACAGGACTTATAATGGCTCACTTGGAAAGCTCGGGCCGAGCAGTCCCAACACATGAATGGGAGAGCAGAGAAAGCAGCATTGTGATTAGACTGTGAGTGGGCCACCCTCTTAGGTTTGCTTTTCAATCAATCAGCGAGTTGTTCCTAAATAGCATCAGTATAACTTTCACCTGCATTCAGTGGACGACCTTCATTTTAAGGTGAAGCCAGTCATGCTTTGCGTCCCACATGGTTCACTTTCTACAGGACTTTATTCCTGAGAGCAGCTGCTGCAGGTAACGCTCACACCGGCCGTCAATGCAATGAGACGGAAGAGTAAAACACAGGACTGTTTGTGTCCTGAGTGGAGCCAAAAGTCAATGCTGACTTATTTAGACTTTGTCAACACACACACACGTAGCATAACGTCATGTACATACTATCCATATGTCGTGTCAGTTACATAATGTAATGTTAAGCCAAACCATGATATTTAACATCTCACTACGCGCAGTTTACAGTACAATGTGCACAGAGAGCAAGTTTGGAGAGTAATGATAGCATCGTCCCCTCAGAGCCCAGAGTCAGCGCAGATAAAATGCCTCACGGATGCACTGGATGATATGCTCAGTGTGTTGGGAAACTATTTCTTTCTTCCCCCTCGGAGCGTTGTGGAGTCCAGGTGTTCAGTACATGAGCAAACAAGTCTTTAAGTCCAAAATCCTCCAGCTGAAGTGAAAATACTGACTCATCAGTAACAGATCCAGCGGCTTTGTAGGTTTCTTCACACTAGTGAGTCGAAATATACAGACAGTACGATGGATTAAAACCTGACTGAAGGACCGCAAAGTCCAAACAATTATGATACAATAACTGTAGCAGACAGGTGGTTACTGAGCTACCGTATGAAGGTCTGTGTAATTGTATTCGTACATCGTAGATAATTAAAGCTGTAACCACTGTGCTATTAAAATCATTAACTTCATTTGTATTCTTATGTTTTCACGACTTCTTGCGGGGCATTTTTATTATTGTTTTGTCATGTTTCAGGTTAAGGTTCAGGAAATTGAATAAATTACCATAAAAAAAACCAACATAGTAAATATTTATCTTTGCACTGAACTGAAAAAAATGATTTAGTCAGTTGATTCATAATTGCTTCTCCTTCCCTGTGAGCGGCCCTGTTCCTGCTGTTAGCTGCTTTACACCTCATCTGCTTCAGACTGAAAACTCATATCTTCAGACAGAACAAAAAAAAAACTTTCTCTGTCTCTTATCGTTAAATGTCACACTCGAACACAGTGCATTCAGTGAGGCTGACATATTTGGATCTCTCTTGCAGGTTTTGGGGTTGTATACACACGGTTTGATGCACTTCTTGTCGGTTACTTTGCATGAAAAGCATTTACATCGACGTGGCTGCTGACATCATTTTCCTGGTGATGTTAGTGAAGACAGCTGACTGAACACAAGTTTAGACGGAGGCAAACAAAGCCAGTGCGAGAACAGCGTCAGCCTCTGACAGGTGGTTGGGATATTTAAGCAACACATCAGCGGTTGAGGAATCTAAACTAAATGCCTCGGAGAAAATGAGCCTTTGATGTGGAAGCAGAGGCTTGGACTGGCAAGTGGGAGATTTGGGTTTGTTTTCCACTCGGTTATACAACAAAAGAAAGGGAGTATTTTAAGATGCCGCCCTCCTCCGTCTCTTTGGACAGCTTTCCTTTACTGGCAAATGAGCATGGGGGTACAGACCCTCCTCTCTGCTTCACTGGGCAGTTTGTATAATGTTCTCATTGATTTCAGCCTTGGCATCATGGATGACACCTCCGCATCGGGCCAGAGTGAAGAAGGATCTACCTCATTTAGCCCTATAGCTCACAATAAGCTGAAGATGTGTGTGTGTGTGTGTGTGGGTGGGTGTGCGCGTGAGGGAGAAACGCGGTACTATGTTTGAGTGCATGTGTGTGAGTATTTGTGTGCGCACACACACTGTACGTGTGTCTGCTTCCTTCATGTCTTCATAGAGTTAAGATGGCAGATGTGTTTTTTTTCAGGACAAAGACATCGGCTTCGCAGAGCGGCAGAGAACAACACAACCGGGGTGAAAACAAACTACAAGCCTCATAAGTCAACTCCTTTCCACCAGAACTAGACAACTAGGACACGCAGACAAAAGACGCATTGATATCGAGCGTGACACACGGGTGGCAGCTGTACACATCATGTCATTCAGTCGTGGCGGCTGTGAAAGAGGACTTTGTCAGGCAAGGACGAGACTGCTGGTGTGCCTTCATCCGCTGCGGAAATGTTGAGGAACAATAATGCACGTCGCTGTTGTTGAAATGATAATGTAGCTTATGCCGCAAAATTCATTTGAGTTACTCTTTGTCAGAAACATTGAAAAAGGGTTGCACAAGCCTGAGAGCGAAAGGCAGATGCTGGTGACCTAACAGGGAAAGTCATTGTATCATTTGCCCCTTAAACAAAGCTGAAGTGGAAAGATGCAAACGTGGTGTTTATAATGAAACTTGGCTCAAGAATTTTGAGTTTGTGTTTTACATGGAGACTAATGCCACAGTAAAATGAGTTGAGGGGTTAGAATCTAATGGATTGTGTTGTACCTTGTTGACTTTTAGTCCGTAAAAGAAACAAGATGGTAGTTCAAATTAGAGAAGACTAGTTTGAGTTATATGTGATGTTTATGTTAATTCATATTCAACACATTTCGTTAATTTTGACTGGTTATGACACATTGAGGTTGAGATTAGCTTATTTGTTCAATGTGTGGTTGAAATGTGTCATTGTTCGCCATTTTTTTTTGTGACTTTCTAGTTAAAATTGTGGGTTTTTGTTTTGTTGATGATTGAGTGTACACTGTATCTTGAAAAATCAAATTACAATCTTTTAAAGAAAAAGGTGAGAATATGTAGGTGTAAGCACCGTTCTGGTGGTTTAACATATTTCAACCCATTGACTACAATTCATGGATACTTTACTGACAAGTCACCCTGCCACTGCACTAACAGTGTAGCGGGTTGTGTTTGGACTCTAGTGCAGCACACAGGATACCAGGAACAGTTGTTAATGATGTTTAATGCCAAAACTCAGCAGCTACTGGGCAAGGCAGGTAAAAAGCACACAGGACAGGTCAATAATCCTGCAGAGTCTCTTCACAAAGTCTGTGGCAGCCTGGCGGATACGGAAGGCTGATTCGGGCCAGGAAACAGGTGAGTGAGCGGTGGTGTTAGCCCAAAAACGCACACACACACACACACACACACACACTCACACACACACACATTTCAGTTCTATATCAGCCAACAGCACCATGTAGGAGCAGGGAGGCGGCTACAGGCAAAACATGAAGCGAGGATCCAGAAGAAGATCTCGAGGCGGAGACAGAAGCCTGGTTTGTTTACTGGGAATCAGACGAGACAGGTCGGTCAGAGGCTGGCAGGGTCAGCAACAAGAAATCAGTCCAGACTACAGTACTGTAGAGTGTTTCATGAACTGCTGAAGAACAATCTGGCAATGAATATCTGTGAGGCTGGTGTATGTATACTAGGTTGAACAGGTGGGTGGAGTTGGCTTAAAGAGGTGGAGACGGCTGGTTGACTGGGCAGGCAGAAGTGAACAGGTGACCAGTAAAGCAGAGCTGTGACAAACTGGAAGTTGCTTTACTTTGTGCAGACATGTGAAATCAGATAACTTGTCTATTTCTTCTCAGCTGTAACTGTCATTTTTGTAGATTAAACATGATGGCTGGACCTATCTGACTTTGTGCTGTGCTAATTTTATGTACTGTGTTGATCCATCTGTCTATCCAACAGCAACATCTCAGACTAATAACTGCTAGTTTTGGGTAAATTCAAGGTCTGTGGCCTGACAGATAACTTAGATGTTACTGAAGTGTTGACATTAATGAGATGAAAGCATGAGATGGATTTTTGACAAATGAGATGTATACAAATAACAGCCTGAGAAAAAGACAGTTGAATTGTATGCAAACTAGTGAGAGATACAGGGGTTTCTACCTGGGAGTTATTGTAAACAAACATTGTGGTTCTACGTGCAAGGACGACACTTTGTGTTGGAAAACGGTGGAGACAGAGGGGCTCAGATCAAAAATGAAATGTAATCAACATATGTGATTTTAGGCAGTGTGAGAGATCAGAGCCAATAATGGCACATCAAAACTCACGTAATCTAATTTGTTAGTCAAATATGTGCTTAAGAAATGGCTTGCACCAAAAACTAATTATGCTTTAAGTGATGGGGACATGTACCGAACATCCCCAGTGTCAATGACACCTTTGTCAACATGTCTCCCATTCATTTGTGAGAGCAAACTGTACATTTTAGATTGATTTCCCACCTCTCTACCTTAATTTCAACACACCAGTGAAAGTTCTGTCCTAATCCAGTTTTTTATTTATTTATTTTAAAGTTATTGTCATCTGAGGATGCAGGTTAGAAAACAACACTGCTGTGTGGGAAAAAAAGATACTAGAGAGGTATTAAATAACACTGTTTTGCATGAAAGAATTAACAAATTCACATTATCCACGCTGTTTTTACTATCCAATAACTCAAGAGTGTTTTCAGCAGCCAATTTTTTAAATCTGAAATAGCAGTGTTTCAAAAAAATGTCCAAAAAAAGAAAGCACACTAAATGTTCACAGTAATGGATAACAGCAAGTTCCCTATCTTGAAACCAGTGTGTTCTTGGAAAGTGGAAAATGAGTCTCAAAACAGGGGCTTTGGAAAAATCTCAAAAATGATCTTAAAAGCGCACAAGACACGCAGTTAATGGACTAAAACATGCGAAACCACCACTCTGCTCCTTGATACTCCGTCAGCAACGATGGATTTTCTCAGTGACCACAGATGTATCGCTGCTGTTTTGATTGAATTAGTCCATGGCGTGTTATTCAGCCTTATACTCCTTACATACTTATAGAGTTAACAGAAATGACATTACGCCTAATCAAATTAGCTGAGCAGCAGAGGAAAGCACTGGCAAACTGAAACAAAGATATCCTGCAGTCATTTTGAAGCGTGGAAACTGTTCAGCGCACTCCGGGTTATATAAAGACTCGGTGACAGTCGCGCTAGTTTAGATACACAGTCCCACAGAGTCGGGGGCTTGTCAATTGTGATGACTGATGCAACCGTATGGCAACCCTGTGCCTCAGAGCTAACACTCGCAGCTATAACCGCGCTACTTTACAGCACAATACTCACATCACCACAGGCCTCTCACAAAACACACACATTACACCCACACGGCACAGACATACAGTAATGACACTGTACGTGCATAACACAACCCTCAAATGTAATGATATCCCCTGCATCACGCAGGATAACGCCAAAGTATTTCTGTTGATTCCTGTCTCAGCGTGCACTCTCCTGCAGAAGGTCATTTCAACAGTCATGTCAATAAAGATACCTATCATTAACTTTTAGAGCACAATGGGGGTTCAGCCATTTCCCTGATCTGGGAATGTTTCTTACATTTTTAGTTAACGGCCGTTTGGAATAGATACAAGAATAAGTCTGTAGTCAGATAGTCGATAGCTGCCGTGGCTCACCAGACGTAAAGCGTTACCTACAGAGACTTCAGCTTTACTGACAGAAAATCAGAGGGAAGAGGTGTCACATTGCCGCCAGCCATGGCAGAAATGTCAATACAATTAGTGCTCAGACATTTCAATTTCACACTGATGACACATACTGTGTATATTTTGAGTTTCAGTTAAACACAAACTTGGATGAAGGATGGTTTCAGCCCAGAATAGACTCCATTAACTGTCATTAAGTGTCGGTGAGGACCCAGTTAAAGGGACTGATTCCGGTAGACTTTCCTTAAACCTTCTTTAACATTGTGAAATAGGATATTTTTCAACCTTTTAGTTAATTTCCAAGGGAAAAAAAATCGATGGATGAAGAGGCTCTTCACAGATTTGGGGTATTGGATGAAAGTAAAAGTCAACAGAAGGACGGACTGCTCGCCCGCTGTGTAGTTGCTCCTGAAGTTTGTCTCATTAACAAAAATCAGTCTTTGTGGAGTCAGAAAATATGTTGTGTTTAATAGTTCATCAAAGCCATGCGATATAGCTGTGTTCAGAGGGTTCAGGCTCTCGAAGCTCTCTGTTATATTTCTGTGATGGACTGCTCCCAGAGCAACTCATCAGATTCTGTTTACGCCCACCACAAGTCATCAGGATGTTAACTTCCGATCTGTGGCTTGTTAGACATTAGAGACAGACACAGGCTGGAACTGACCTGTCTTTTATGGACCATATTCAGAACCAACCTGAACCTGAGCTCCTACCCTGAGCCTAAACACACCTGCATGCTTAAGAGGAACTGCTGCTTTTTAAAAACTTAAAAAGGGAAAACTGTGATATAACCTGAGGTGGTGGTAAAAAGAAAAAAAAAAAAGAAAAAATACACCCTTTCTTTTGATTTTTAAACCCAGGTCCATAAACCCTGGTTTCACAGAAAAAAAAAGATATATTCCCAACCAACAATGACGTTATAACCACCGGAAAATATTCATCCTCTGCAGAGGAACAGAAGAGAAAAAGAGATATGAGCATGCCTACCTGTATCAGCGACATGTTACTGAGGTCCAGTCTGAACAGGTAGTTTCTGGATTGAGGAGAGAAGAAAAAGAAGTTTGTGAATGTGCGCACAATACGACGAGCCACTATCCAGAGAAGAATTGTTTGATATGCATATTAGGTATCAGAGGAGAGACATTCTAGTCACTTCCAGCCACTGTCAACTTAAAGCTAAGCCGATTAAAGGCCACACTGTAACTGTCCGTCAGCCTTAAGTCTTTGTTTTTAGTTTTATTTAGGTCTGAGTGCATTTGTGTTGCAACAGGGTCAAACCGGGCTGAAGTCGAACTATGTCAGCCCACGAAGACATGCACACACACAAGACACACACAAATCTAGCATGACTTATTTCTTCCGAATTTATCCCCTCTGCCAAATCCAGAGCTTGACTTGGTCCAACGAGGCCTCGGCAGAGCACTTAAGCAGCATCATTATCTGAAAAACCGCACTGTGTAAGTGAGAGGGTATCGCATTCTCAGTAATGTGCTCTGTGGGGTGAAGAGCTGAGTGGATTTACAGTTTCTTACCTGGCACCCACAATAAGCTCATTCCTAGTCAGGTCAAGGGTGAGCTGGGAATAGTCCCTCACACCAGGGTGGGAAAAAGTGGAGATCCACGGACTGAGTGCTGAGAGAGAGAGGGATAAAGAGAGAGATAAGGTTAGTACGGGATAAATCGTGTCACAACTTGTGAGGGTTAAAGCCAAAAGCCAGTTTACTGACTACGCACAAGAGTAGGCAAATCTTCATGTGAACGACTGTTGAAAAATTGGTTAATCAACAAGATCAATCAGACGTTGTGATGATCAACTGTTTAATCATTTATTAAGCAAAAATGCCTCTTCTATATATCATTGTAAATGTAATATAATCTGGAGAGTAGGTCTGACAAAACAAGCTAACTGAAGCTATCATCATGTTTCAATTCCAGAGTAAAAAGTTGACCCATTATTAAAAGTTTTTTTTTTTTTTGCAGGTTGCAGCTGTGGTGGTAAAATGTGCAGGGAAAGCTTCCAGCGCTGCAATGGTTCCTCCTGCAGAGAAGGACAAAGCTGTCGGGGCCACATCAGGCACAACAATCCTGATACAACCTGACACTGGGACAAACACCGCTCTGCGTGGTGTACGAGGCCGAAAACTCTGCACTGTTTGAAGCTGGCTTTTACAAATCAAAATTTCAAAGCCGCGGAGCACAGAGGCTGCCTGGCGGGGCTTTTAATGTCACATCGAAAACTGCGGGAGAAAAGCATTTTCTCTTCAATCTTTGTGTGACCCAGAGTGTGGACCTTTAACCGGATTTAACGCAGGAGGTTCGCAGCATAAAAGGATTTACCATATTTCCCATGCTGTACACAGTATCACAGCGGTTAGCTGGAATTCGGATTCCCTTAACCAGCTCGAAAAGCTGTGTTAAATCGCTTCCAGCTAGTTCCACAAAGCTCTGAGAAAGAACAAAGAGATCGCTGTAAATGATGAATCCAATACGTGCATGTCTGTACATTAGAGATTGTAGAGAGTGATATGTTTGTGTCAGGTTATAAAGCCGGGCTACATGCTTTATAAATACTGTAAACGCTCAATTCAATGAGAAACGTTCACAGCACTTTCTTATGACTGTGATGACACAACTATACAGTCACCACCCTCAGCCACGCCCCCCAGCACCGCCATGGTTACAAAAACACGGACATAGCTGTTGTGAAAAAAATGTGGGCGTTGCCTGCTCAGGCCGTTTGGGGATGACCAATCAGAGCAGACTAAGCTTTTAGGGATGTGGGCTTTAAAGAGACAGGAGCTAGTTTAGACAGATGGTGAATAGAGGAGCTGCAGCAGGGGAGAGATTGAGAATAATAATATTTAATTTGAACATTAAAGTGTGTAAACACTTCCTAGTCAACACCCAAAATAAATATATGAACCTGAAAAAGGAGCGCAACGTGGGAGCTTGGATACAAAGCCCCATGCTGATAACTCTATTCATTAGGAAAGCAGTCATCAAACATTTAAAACCTTCAACCTTCATTTTCTTTTAACATTAAAGTTCCTGTGTAAGCTCGAGGCTGTGGGTGCCAGACTACATCAAAGTGTTGTGAAACCCAAAACGAACAGGGGAACAACTCTCCACCATGCAAAGGGGCTGCTTTTAGTATTGATGGGGACCATATGGCTCTGTCATCTGCAGACATAAGTACAGATATGAGTGATAAAAACACTGAAGCCTGCAGCTACAGTTCACATAGCACAGTGCTCTTGATTTAAGATACAGATACGATATGACACAAACACACAAAGGGAAAGAAATACACAGAGACACACACATACTGTAATTAAGGGTGCCAGTTTTGACAGTGAAATGAGAATTACCTGCCACAATCTGTGTTTCCAGATGTTTTTTAGTGGGCTGCTGTTGGATTGAACTCGACTCTAGGTGTTGTATTATGAGCTGAGCTAAATTAGTCTGCATTTGAAAAATTGAATCAATGAATAATTAATAAAATTGCAATACAATCTTAATTTGGGGTAATAATAACTTTATTTATATAGTAAGTTCATCTATATTTTTATCCCATGAAACAGACCAAAACTATGCATATGTCTGTCTGTTGATACGTTCTGACGTCTCTACCTAGTCTGTGGCACCCACACATGCTTGTTCCTCATGAAGAACAATTTTTAAAAACCTATGAGACGTTACTAAAACAGGAGTAAATACAGCTATTTTTTCACACGAAATAATGCACTAAATGCCTGGCCCGTAGGGGCTTGAGACCCCACAAGTCCTGTAAGAATGCCAACTGTAGCATGTTCCTGAACCAAACCAAACATGGACAGCGACCCTGCTGTTTGCACTGTTTATATGCAGTGAAATCTGCAGTAAAAAGGCCAAAAAAGGAGGGAGATCTCTCAGGGCCTTAAGAGGGAACTGAGGGGGAGTAAACTTTGTAAAATGAAATTTACATATCACACAGTACTGTCAAAACCAGCTGACCCAGACTGCAATATTCACAGTCCAACTTGGTCCAATGAGTCATCACTTCCAAATCATATTCAACTCCACAGTCCTTCGGTGTGTCCTTGCCTTTACTGTGAGCTGGTTCTCTCCAAAACGAACAAGACTGAAGGACCCTGGAGGAACTTAACAAAAGGCAACTGCGCCATTTTATTAACGTGATTGATGGCGGTTGCTAAATATACGCCAACCGACAAAAACGAGGCATTTATCTTAATCTAAAGGGAATAATTACATTTTTAATAATGTTTGTGATATCAACACAGTGTTCAGCCCGCAATTGAACTGTAACATATGTGCTTAACGTAGTAGGAAGAAGTCATGACATGAGCTGCCTGAAGCAACAAAACGACACAAGCTTAATTACATCAGCAGCAGCTCCAGCCTCACTGAGAACAGAACGAGAGAAACATGAAGAGGGCACTCACAGAAGTAATGTAACCTTTAAAACTGAATATTAGACTGTAAGAAATCTGTATGCACGCGGAATCACTGATGATCTCAGCACACATAACAAATCACTGGTTGACCCAGTCTAGTTCTAACAGCACGCAAATTCAGCTTGAGGTCATCTCTCACTCTCTCTATAAATATTTATATTACATATATGCACATACATTGTCTCCATATCTCACATCGGAGCGCTCATCTACGGGTTGACCGTCGTTGACATGCAGGGTGGGTGTAGAAACCACACAAGGCCAGTGCGAGGAGGCGAACGGGACCATCTGCACATCGCTCTCTGATTAATGGCTGCAGAGGCCGAAAGCTGGAGGGGCAGAGGGGAGTGTGGGCCATCTTCAGCCTCATGGTCTTATGTAAACAGACCTCGAGTCGACCAGAGGAATCCAACAAGATCACACAGCTGCAGTTTGTGTGAACAGAGAGTGTGCGTGACTTATTACCCACTCAATTCCAGTGAACAGAAAGTGTGCGATGTGAAGTCGAAAATGAAACGCAGTTTTTGCTCCACCGTCCACTATATCACCATTCCAGATACACAGTAAGCTCTTCTTTACACTACCTGCAGACTGCCGTTAAATTGTTGCCGATGTCGAAAGAAAGCGGGCTTCAGTTGACAAAGTGTCTCATATCGTTTCTCTTAAATGCCGACCCACAACACAGGAGGGCGCTTTTAGTTTGATGTGTTAAAGACACAGTGTTGAGATGTGCCAGAGGCCCTGTACACACACACTCACGGGTATCTTTTTAAACAGGGTTTTAGAAAAAGCAAATCTCTATCCATGCGAGCGTTTTAGTGCCATTTCGGAAATAATCGCTGTCCACGCGTAACGCCTGAAATCGCATATGCCATGGCCATTCATGTACACTGGGCATGTGTGTGCCATTGAGAACAGGAAGCAGATTGTACACTTTGGAGAAAGTACAATATACGAGGCGGTGAAATGGGACCGCTCTTCACAGATGCTTCTTGGTTAATTCTTAAGCAAAACATTGTAAGCAGGTCAGCACGGCGGCGTGAGGAGTTAATGCTGTTGCACCACAGAGTTTGCATGTTCTCTGCGTCTCTCCAGGTTCCCCCCAGCTTCCTCCCATAATCCAAAGACGTGCAACACAGTTAGCTTTATCAGTTACTCTAAATTGTCTGTGAATGTGAGCGCGAATGTTCGTTTATCCCTGTATGTCAGCCCTGTGATGAACTGGCGGCCCCACCGTCGCCCCAGTGTCAGCTGGGATCGGCTCCAGCCCCTGAAGAGGATGAGCGGTTTCATGGATGGATGGAAACTGTAAGCAACCGTCTCTCTTTTCCACTATTGTATTAACCAGCTCTGTTTGTGTCATTCTATATAATGTTAAATAATATAACATCCATTCAGTCACTGTAAAAAAAAATCACAGTTTGTTTCCAAAAATCTCAGAAACTGAAATTGGTGTTTCTTAATATCTTCTTCTGGACAGTTTTCAAAAGGCTTGGTTTTCAGAGGGAGAATAAGCTTTTGTTTGAAGAAATGTCTAAGCAGCGGAATGGTCTCACATTTGGTTTGACAGTGTCATTTTTCTTCTTTCACTCTCTGTACTGCTCTTTCTTATGTTTGCAGTGTCGTCCTTTTGGTGTATGACACCTGGAGAAATGTTGAACACAGAGCTGTTCGGTCAGTTCTGTACAGAAAACTACCCACGAATCAGACCTTTCCAGTTACAGTACACATTTCCCTTGGTTTTTGCTTCCCTGAGTTCATGCAGGATCCCTTGCGTTGCTTGAGGGCAGCATTTGTGTGAAATATCACAAATACTGTCACATATTTCATGGTCACAGCAACACTGGAACAGCCAAACATTGCAAAGTTTTTCTTAATGTTACACTGCAGCTGTCTCAAGTGGTGACTGCTGGCAGAATCATTTTTACAAATCATGAATTGATTGCAACAAACCAGAACAAAAAGAAGAGAAAAAAAGTGCAGATTTTCTCCTCTTTGGAATTGATGTTCTGGTTGCTATGTGCAGCCAATCAGAGGGACTGATTACAGAGGGCTTGTTTTTACAGATACAGAGCAACAAAGCGCTCCAGCTGCTGCTGCCCAGCTTACATGAGCCAAAGCTTTTTATTTTCAACCCCTGACAAAAATACACCGGTACACCAAAGTACTTTAGAGACAACCAACTAAACTAACAGCATCAGTATGGTTCAAAGACAGCACAGGTCAGATCACTGTACTGTCGGACAAATCTTAGGTTAGCTATGTAGGTTAGATTACATTAAAGCTAAATAACAGTATTTAGGTTAAATTAAGTTAAAGGGGACTTTTGGTTTCACACCCACTTGACCCATCCAGCCTCTACAACCTTGTCACCTGACTTCCTTCTTTGCTCCTGTCATAAACAGCTGAGGCCACTAGAGGACACAACCTAAGAATAGATTGGTATAATAATGAGTTATAGAAATCAGCCAGAATTTCCTGACCCTTATCCTTTAGCCTGTGAGTGATTGAGCTTTTGGTTAAATGTCTGAAATAAGGTCTGTGGTAATGACAGGCTTCAGATATCTACACGTTTTGTTCTCAGACATAAAAGACATCATTAAATGTCCCACAATTGATTTATAAAGCTTTTACGTATATGTCATGAAAGTGCCACTCCAGTGTATTTTGATATTTTTCTGAGTCTTTTCCTGCCAATGTTGATGAAACTCTGCCAAATATCATTTGACAAATAACTTAATTTGTGCTCGAAGTCACTAACTATAAGCTGCTAATGTTGAATAATGGCATTTGATCATAGTAGGGGTTATAGGGGGATTAGGGGTTCAGCTGTACAATGTTCAGTTTATAGAAAACGTGTATAGTAATTGTGTATAGTGTAGTAACAGTGAACTGGTTATTAGCGCTGTGTGTGTTAGATACAACAGGGGTTCTAAAAGCAGCGTGGCTCCTTCCAGCAGTGCGTAGTGTGTGAGTGGTTAAGCAGGAGAAAGGGAGAGAGAGCTACAGTGTTCTGAGAAGTCGACAATGTTCAGTACAGGTTCCAGTCTGACCATGAATTAACTTCTGTGCTTTAATGCTAGTGACGCTGATCTTGTTAAAACGGCAGTCTGGTTGCCGTGGTGATAACTGCGTACGACCATTAACCACGCCCCCATTCTCTGTTTCACTGTTGACTGTTTAACGGGAAACAAGACCTATTGGCGGGGGGACTGCATTGTTTGGACTACAGAGGTTGTCGGGAACATTTAACGTCACCGCAGCCGACACAGAGACTCATCTCCTCACTAGTCCATCTTTACAGGCCAACTTTCGTTACAAACTATTCTGACTCCAACTTTACAGCTTGTACAATGTTCAGTTTATAGAAAACGTGTATAGTAATTGTGTATAGTGTAGTAACAGTGAACTGGTTTATTAGCGCTGTGTGTGTTAGATGTGTAAGGATACATGAGGCATGAAGTCTTTTCCTGTGTTTCTCCTCCTTTCTTCCAAAGTCACCCCACGTTGCCAAAGAAGGGAGAAGTTAGAGGTTAAAGCCGGCAGACGTGAACAGATTATTGTGACGGGAGGAATGTTGTGGCAAATACATAAAACAGAGACAGGAGGACTTCTGCTCATAAAAGGTAGAAGGCAACCTGAGGCTGATCTCAGTCCAGTCCCAGGGTAAAATATAGCTGCCGTCAAATGAAACCAAAGCCCCGCCCCCCCCCCCCCCCCCACCTTACATACTACGTATATTCTGGAAAACATCCAGAAACAGAAAATGATGCCATTTAGACAAATGACAGACTGTTAATGTGACTTATTCTGCCCATAAAATAAGACCATTAAAACAGAGCATATGACATGAACCATAAAATAAGAAAGTGCAGTGGAGAGATAGATAACAAGAGAATTATTCCCACAGAAGCATTATGCAGCTTACAGTTAAAACAGGAGCTGCTAAGTGTTCACTTCAGAGGGTTTAATGCCGAGCATAAATCACTTAAATCCGAACTGAGAAGCATTATGCCCATATAAACATTTCCCCACATCATGAATATCTCTTCAAAAGCTTGTAAAAAAAAAATAAATAAAAAATGCGAGGCATGGCTGATTGTGATTCAGAGGCGTGCAGGAGAGCTGGGGAACCCTGAGCTTGTTTACTCTCTTAGAGAGGCCATCCTAACAGTGAGGGGTCTTTCACTCACTGACATTTATCCTCCTGCTTACAAGTGGTTTTATACGCGCTGCTCACGTGTTCCCCTCATAACTGTCTGGCCGGCTGGTGGGGCAAAGAAAGGACAATAAAGCAGGATGGATATGGATGCCCCCACCCTCATGGTTGACTCACAGGCCCCAAGCTTGACTTGATGAATGATTATTGCGTTTCTTTCCCTTCTGCAATCGGTGGGGCAGACGGATTAATGCATTAGCCCGTGGCTGCCAGAGGGATGAGGAGACGGATGAGGACAGTGGCTGAGACATTCGTTTCACACAGACATAAATCATAACCTCCCTATCTCCTTCCATCTAACAGTTTTTAAACATTCGGCTGCTTCCCACACAACCAGCATGTGGGCAGAGTGAAGTGGCACCCCGACTGATCTGAGTCGCTATTAGAGCTGGTCTGGATGGAGAGCAGTCAAAGCTGGAAAATGCCAACATATTATGGAGCTGAGGGAATGAAAGCACAACATACTGTGGATCCAAAAAAAAAAGCCCTATGTCTGCACAAACAAACAAACAAACACACACACACACACAGAAAAACCACACAGCACCAGGAAAATCTGATCCGTTTATCGCTTTAAACCTGATGGAATGTGAGATTCCCTCAAGTTTGAGCTCAGAGGAAAGTCGATTTGATAAAGATCCAATCTTAGCTTCATCTAATCCCTCCAAATATCAGCCACTGGGCTCGTCTGCCAGCCCGCCCATCAAACTTTGTCCATCTCTGAGCTGGGAGGACAGTGTCAGCCAGTAAGGGCATGCTGCAAACTCAAATATGATTTTTGAACTGAAATGTTTCACAGATGTACCATAATAGGCTTATAATATGTCCTCTGGGGACCAGATGTTGAAGTTTTGATTCATAATCAAAGGGAAAAAGCAGAATCCGACAGTTGAGACGACAAATTTGAACTGAACGAACGGCGTGGTAGAGCCAGCCAAGCGACAAAGCTAACCCTAACTCTGGAACACACGTTTTAAACAGCAAGGCTCTGAAGATGAGACAATGACAACTGAAATTTCAGCGACATTTCTAATAAGAAGATGCCTTGGTGATTTCCTCGTGCTTATTATGAGGTTTTGTAGTTCTGAGTAAATTGTCTCAACAACTATTGGAAGCACTGCCATAAAACTGGCACACATTCCTATTCAACTCAAGATGAATTGTTTTACCTACAGCTAATCCTTTATGATTTCATAACTGCATCACCAATAATATTGGATTCCCATTGTCTCAGCTGTACTTCTGTGCTAATTAGCAAAGTCTATCATGTTTACATGTAAAACTAAGGTGATCTTTAAAACCAATTGTGTATTTCAGTGAACAGTTATTTTTCTTTGGCTTTTTAGATTCTCCGCAGCAAACGTTCACCTAATAACTTCCTGCACAATATCACATTTTTTGATCATTACCATTATAATCAGGCACCTAGTTGATTTCTCCCCTCGGGCGCTGCACTGTTAAATGAGCTGTGAATGACACATATTGTACTAAAGGTAGCTGTCGATCATCGTCATCCTTCAGGGGGGTACACAGGAACACAATGTCTTGCTAATGGGAATAAGACTGGCTGAAAAGAGGTAATATTAAAAATGGTTATCTTCAGGGCAAGGTGGTTGATCCAATATTGTTAACAATTCGAAATGGGTCACACGAAGACTCGCTTCTATCTGCCATCTGGCAAATAACTCTGTGAATGAAGGATCACCTCCAGTGTCAATTAGCTCAAATGTGATTGCATTGTGAATACATTTAGCTCCTCAAACAGACAGAAATGTGGAAATAACGGCGGTGGCTAAATAATGCCACAGGAATGAATCTATCCTGCAGTATAAATTTACATACAATATCCATTTACTATCATAAAAATGAAGCTGAAGCTGCACCATAAATGCCACATTTCCCCACATTTTCTATTGTTCGGCACTGAAGGAGCACAACTTTCCCTCGAGTGCCAGATCCTTTCACACCTCAGCCCTATCTGTCCAGAATCCCTTCAAATATGTTTTGTTTGGTCTTCTTCATATCACTATTCGCCCTTCCTCGCACTCCAGTCCCTACCCCTGTCCCGCTCCTCACTATCTCTCCTATCCTGACTTCTGGTTTTCACTGTGGCTGACTTTCAGCGGGTGATAGTTTGAGAGAGGCTGCCGTGCCTCAGTGAAGCACAACTCTCCCTCTGTCCCTCCATCCTTTCATCCCTCCACTGCTCCATCCTCCCCTTTCCCTCCTCCCACCTCACTGAACTCAGACAGAGGGGTCCGTAGGTTGCGGGCAGCGCTGAGAAAGAGCCGGGAGAGACTGGGGACTTAGCAGCCACAGGAGGGACGGCGCCGGGGCCAGGAGGCTAATAGCTTTGCAGTCGGCAACCGGTAAAGACGTCGGTCTGCTCCTCACAAAACCAACGGTGAAGGAAGAGCCGGAGCGACTGACAATCCACCGTGGCTGTGTTATAAAACTGACAGACGTGTGGGCAATAATCTCGGAAAGTGAGTGTGACAGAGAGTCAAAGGTAGAACGATTCTGTATCTGACGTTTTGTGAGAACTTTTGGCAGTCAAACAGAGGTATCCATCACGGGAAATGTTGAGCAATAGCCTTATTCAAGCGGCTGTTGTAATGGTGCTTCAACTGTCGCCATATTTGAAGGAGGAGCAGTGGCACTCCTGAGGAAGAAGAGCTGAAAAATAATAATATCAACAATGATTGTCCGACAAGCTGTATTGGTCACATATGAGGCTGACTGATTATGGCCTAATTAATAACAATAATGAGCGGAGCTGAGCCTAAGAAGAAGGCACACTGATGCAGAAATGTCAGCTCACAGAACAAAGACTACGCTGCATTTTAATCATCATAAAGTGCACGTTACTAGACTTGTTTCCTCTAATCTTCCCATCGTCAATTATTAAGTAACATAAATAATTGTATTGTTACAGTTAATCTTTTCCTGTTTAGTGCAAACTGACAGATAAATAGCTGTTAGTCTCATCTAACTCGCTCACATTCTGTGTTTTGCCAGAATAATCACATTTTATAAGAAGTTGGTATGAATGAAAGTTGAATGTTTATTGGGGTCTTATGAAGAATTACTCATTGGCCCCCGAGTGGTGCCATCTGGAGTCGACAGCGAACGAGGTGGAGGAGGGACTACGCCTACTGTTTGTTTCCCAACACCAGTAGAGGCAAAAGAGAGCGCTGCCAGACGGACTGGCTGAGAAGACGCAACTCAAGACTGAACTGGACAGCAGCAGTCCATTGCAGTTTCTCTACCCGATCCTGCATGTAAAATAGTGCATGTGATGCTGAGGATGGTGCCCGGATCATAGTGTGTGGGTCACTACCTGGCAGATACACTCACAAAAAATATGAGGAAACAAAATACAGAGGAAAGAGGAGCTGCCTCTGACCAAGACTCTTTAGCCCAAAATGTTTCTTTCAGCAGTATATATGTTCTTAAATAGATTTTCTTTGTGCAAGAGAGAGGAGACTTAGATAAATGTCTAACAGTGTTTTGTAAAGCAGAGAAAGACCTTGGGTTTGTGCACGGGTTTCATTTTTGCTGCTCGGCAATCAAATGAGTGTGATTCATCCCGTCTGGACAGCCGAGACAATGCTGAAGACACTAAGACTGGAGAGAGACAGTGGTGTTGGTTTAGCAGTATGAAAAGAACGTGAGAGAGGGTTAATAAAACTATGCAACCTTGTGCTTCTGCAGCCTTTCTGTTCAAGTCAGACTGTAGCCATTTCAGAAGTGTTACAGAGATGCTACCAGGTCTGTTGTAGTAAATTTGTGCCCTTGATTTTTGAGGAAATACAGCTCAGGGTGTTATTCAAAGCAGAGGACGGAGTGTGTAATCACCAATGCATGTACACAATGAGGCACATTTCTGAAAGGGACAGCACGGACACAGACGAGCGTTTTTCCGGCTGCCTATCTTCTTTTCAGTTAAAGTGGCAATAAAGCCTTTAAATGTTTTCTATTCTCTGACCCTGTTTGCTATCTCTCGGGCCTGCATCAGATATCCTGACACACCATCAGTGGGTGAGAGGCTGGCCCCAGCAGCATTCTTAACTCAGCTCTTTTCAGCTGCCTGATTGATGGCTGCAAACACACCGCGGCTCTGATAGCACCACTCCAATTAAGGCCGCCTCTCTAGTCACGAATGACGAAACAGAGACAGGAGGCAAAGGAAGGCGAGAATGTAAAATGAGAAAGAAGTTCAGAAATTCATGGCGAATACTTTTCCCTATAAGTGAACAGTTATGTCTTTCAGGGGCATCGCTCTTGTGCTGCTCAAGAGCCCCTCAGACAGCGCCACGGCGGCTAAACGACAGCGCCATTACCCAAACGATGAGAGAGACAGAGGGACTCAAACAAAGTGCGCAATACATTTTTCGGACTATTACGGAGGGTATAAAGAGCAGGCTGAGAGAGAAAAGGAGTGATGGAGAGGGAGAAATGGCGGTGGTGACGGAGGAGGACAAGAAAGGGAATATGAGAGGAGGGACATGGGGAGAGAAGAAGGGAAATGAATGAGGGAGGAGGGCGATAAGATGGGTCGAGGAGGGCACCAGAGAGGGTTTGAAAAGCAAATGGGGGAGACAGGATCTGCAAGGAGTTTTACAGGAAATGAGCATGGACACTTGTTGTTTGTATCCTCCTTTGTCTCTGTTCAGAGCGATTTGAGCAGAGATGACCCGGGCTCAGAAGCCATTTAGCCCATCTAATAACTCCTCATCTTCCCCGTGAAGGAGATAGTGGAGCCGGAGCCAAAGGTCTTATTATCAACCATTACTTTCGTACAAAAACTCTCTTGTGGAACGTCTCGTTGCTGTGATGGATATTGCTGGACTGGGTGTGATAAAGGGTGCAGACTTTATCTATTTCTCTTAGGCACACTATCCAAAACCAGTTATTTGGACCTCATAACATAAAGCACAACTGACTCCGTAAATTCCCCAAACAGACTCCATATCTAGATTCAGAGCGTTCCACTTTTTACCCCCATGCCATGCTCTTATCAGACTCGCGGTCTGATGCTGAGAGCCAGTATCATCCATCTGAATCATGAGCTGGCGGCCCGAACAGTGTGTGCCTGTGGGCGGAGGTTACGTGATTCCAATGCTGTATTCCTGCACTGCATCTGTGGTGTGGCTGACATGAAACACCGGCACGTTCGCCACAGCAGCAGACATACAAACATGCAGTCTTTGAGTGCTCGTGGTTTGTTCCAGCAGATTGGAGAGACATGATGCTGTCGAGGTGAACGTGATTCTGATGGAGAGGTGTGTGATGCTCCGTGCGCTGGATGTTTGTCTGAACTGTCTTCTGCATCTTCCTCTGATCCAACAGCGCTGTCAGCTACAGTATTTACATCCCGTCACATCTCCAGACAGTGTCTCTCAAATCTTGTGGTTGTGTTGTGACTGATGTGGTGCAACGGGCGAAAAATCATGTGTGTGCTGTTAGAATATTTTCAAACCAATCACTTGTCTCGGTACTGGGCTTGTGAAATCCTTCCTTAAACCTACAAACCTAGAGTTCTGTGTGCGAATACTAGAACATGTATAATCAATTTCTATACTTTGTTCAATATTAATTTCACTCCATGTAATCTGAACTAAATTGTACAATGTATTAAGAATTGTACAATTTTCAAATCAGTCATTTGTCTTTTACTTTTGACTGTGACTTTTTTTGTCCTGTTTCTGCAATGTTACAAAAGGAGTTGTACACATGTGTTCTTATTACCAAAGCAGCAATCAATCTTTATAATGACATTATATAAAATAACAATATCTTCTCAAGCGTTTGTCAGGAAGAGAACAACAGAAGAGTGAATATTAGACTGACATTGACACTGAACAGGACTTTCACCAGGGAGGCTGGTGTTAAACCATCCTGTGTGAAACCTAAAGACAGCAGTGAGCTCATTTAACTTTATTGCACGACTGTTACGTCGCTTACATAACATAGCTGAAGTTATCTGCGTAACGTACGTGACTGAATTCAAGTTACACAAGTAACATACTTATCTTAACCCAAAAACTAATCTTCTCTCAAAGCTAGTCCTAAACAGGCAGTTTTGTTGTCTATACCAGACCAAGCTGCAACCATACGATGAAGCTCCTGTACACCTGTCGATGGTATGCTGCAACCCCCATGTTGCACATTCATCAGGTGGACGGAATCACAAATCTAAATAAATGATAATGTCGCCCCTTAGTATGTGTTAATAAGCAACTGTCTGCTAACATGCCAACATAAAATGTGATAATATGTAAATATTGTGTCCACATATTGTTTCCTCTGCCCCCTCATGGCAAAAAATTAGTCAGAGCAGTTTGAATAATGAAAGAGAAAATGACGGTGAAGCGTGAAGTTATTTCCCAGTGTCACTTGTAAGCATCCATCATGGTTTACAGACTGACTCTTCATCATGGCTGATAGAACAATCTGAAAAGTTGGACCAAAAGTTTTACTTTAAGGAAGTTTATCTTTTTCTAGAAGAGGCACAGGATTAATCGTCTGTCCGCAGACCTTAAAACATTTGCTGTTCAACTGATAGATGCATCAATAAAGATGTCAGTGTAAATTATCAACAAAGTGTCCATGGAGCCATAGTGGGAATGCTTAAATGCAGGATGGAGCAGGGCTTTACAGCAGGAAGAGCTCCAGTGGAGAGACTGACTCTGGGAGATGAGGATGACTGATCCCTTCACCATGTTCAGACACAGACAGGATTCAATCTCACCACATTTCACACAACATACAAACACGAACAATGACTTGTCATTACAGGCACATACACTTAAAGCACGTATAGATGGCTTACACCCCTGCATTCTCAAAGTGAAATCGCCTTAGCCGGCTCTCTGGTCTCCTGCAGGTAACTGAGGTATCGCTTCAACAAGCTGCTATAAAACGCTCATCAATCACGGAGGCTAATCTCAGGTTCTCGCTGACACTTTCATTGTGCAGGCCTTTTCTATACGGCTGCTTCCACATAATGCCCCGCTCTGCCTGCTTTGACAGGCCAGCAGCCCTGCAGCTCCCTGCCAGGAGAGCCATTCTCAAGTGGCACGCCTTTGAAGTGAAGCACCGGCATGGCTCGGGCTAATCTGGACATCTGGAGGCCTGGTGGGTGAAGCAGGACAGAGGCAGTGACTCAGCATATATAGGTGACCTCGGCTCAGCTTTGTGGGGAATGAAAATGGCCATTTCGCCAGTTCAATGGATTGAAAATCCAATAGAAAGAGGGTCCAGTTTTCAAACTTAAAACTGCTATTACACAGAAAACTGGGACCAAATGGCACAGAGCTCTTTATGTCCATCTTCAGTTCCATTAGCCAGAGTTCAGACTGACAACATGGGTGAGCTGGCCCTCGAGCACAGGGGGACTTGGAAGGGAACAATTCCGCTGTGCACAAAAAAAAAAGAAACGCAGAGCCTTGAGGAAATGTCTGCAATATGGTCTGGAGGGGGCAGAGTATATTTCTAATCACAAGAAACCCTTCTGGCCACCTCTTCAATTTTTCTGTTTCCGCCCCCGATCCCCACCAGCGATTTTTTGGTTCTGCAATCTTAGTCACCACGCTCGGCAGAAGGAACACAAACAACCCTATTCAAAAATAAACACAGCAATTTTGTGCGTGTTTACCTTTCATTCTGCCGCATCTATCTGTGATTCTGTACCCCCAAACTGTTCTGTTCCATTTCACGCCGAGAGGAAGACCTTGTTTCTTGGCCCACTGTACAGATGAACGGGCTCGATAGCGAGCGCCATTATGCTCCACAATCATTTCTATCTTGTCCCCTCTTGCTTTCTGTTGTTCTTTTATAGCGGCTTGCTGACCTGCCTGAATGCCAAACGGTGAGGTTTTATTGCAGCCGGTGCAGGGACGTGTTTATGAAAACATTTCATTTTGTGGCTGTGAAGAAAGTGGCATGTATATGTTCCTGCACGTAAACAACATAAGCATGGATACAGAGCGTTACAGCCAAGATATTAAAGTCTGTCAAGCATGTATAAAGATAACTGTCTCCCCTAAGATACATGATAGCAATCATTTGCCGCATTGAACCTCATTCAAAACACATAAAGCAGGCACAAACCATTTCATTTGCTGTGTTAAGAGGTGATAAGAGAGATATTTAACCACAACAGCAATCAGGGTTCCAGGTGGATCCCAGTCTCACTGTGATGTTCACTGCATCCTGCGGCTTATTTTCAAACTCCCTATCTTAACTTTCCTATCACCTTTAACTTTTTTACAGAACCACGCTGCAACCCACAGAACTGTTTTCTGCTTCAGGGTTTGTGTGTAAGCGCCAAGTAAGACCACTGACAAATGAAAAAAGTTGACCTTTTCTGGTTTCATTAGATAATTTTCCAATCAATATACTATAAACAGAGAATTTCTTCCTCCTTGTATGATTGTTTTTGGTTCACCGGGTCTAGAAGGAAGCCCTCGCCCTGACACCACAACCTGACATTTACTATTGATTTTTTTTGGACTGTTAGAAAGATTTTTGTTTCCTTGACCTAAGGTCATAGAGAACATCAACATTAATGATAATTCCTATTGAATGAAACTTAGTTCTCAAAGTTGTGGCCATCACTTTATCAGTTAGGATGACTTTTTGCTCACCGAAGTGACTGCTGATATGTTGTACGCATGTACGCAGTAGCAACCAAATCTATTATTTAAAACACTTTATTTGGCTATAAGTGTAAAAGAAAGCCCACTCATAAGAGAACTGTGCGTGAAAGTTGAAGCAGGAAGTAGATCTATAAACTGAGTGATGTTTACAACGGAAAGTTTGGGCATTCATTGTACAGTTTCCTGTTCCAAAGAAGTTTGATTGAATGTCGACCGGCCATGATGCCACCACCCTACCGTTCTGATGTCTCAGGTTTGGCATTACTGCTGCCACCATCTTGGCTGTTGGAGCTAATGTGAGCATATTTGGATAAGATGGTGTTGCCTTGTCAATCACAAGGTAGCCACGCCCTCAAGCATACCCTGATTTATGTCCATTTCATTTAAATGGGAACATAATTTATAAAATGAACATCATGCTGTGTTGAAGAAGATTTGAAACTAGTGATTGAGACCGAAAACTCATTAGGAGACCGTTTACTGGACTAAAAAATCAAGAGAGAATTTGGCTCATTCTCTCATTAGCTTACATGTAGTCATATTTCTGTATGAAACATGTGGTGCTGCCCCCTGTTGGTCAATAGAAACAATGCAGGTTTTAAGACCTGGAAGCTTTTTCCAAATGTTATTCAGTTAACGTTTACAATCTGAGTGGTTGATTATGTTTCTGATCATATCTGGCTTCTTTTCAAAGATGTTACTATGATCTCTGAGAGTCCTGCACAATGTAAGACTTGTTGCAGTGAAGCCTAATATCACAGGTGTACACTTGACTACAATTCTAACAGGATTTTGAGAGTGTCAGTGTTTGTGTGAGCAGACAAAGCACTGCAGTGGCAGCGGTACAACAGGATGAAAGACAGAATTAGCGTGTCCCTGTTTCCAAAAACATTAAACGCCTGTTATCAACTGAAATTTACACTAAAATAGAGAATAGCAGCTTCTTTTGGCCTATTTTGATCAGCATCAACAGCTGAACAAGCTATTTCATAAACTTAAGACACATTTGTGCTGCAGGGAAGAGCCTGTTCTCTCACTTGGCTCTCAATCCAATGCTCTTTTTTTAAAAAGGGCTATAAATCTTAAATCGTAAAACAGGCCACCTGTGGTTCAACAGTGTAGAAAATAAGAGAGAAATCTGTCTGAAAGCAAAGGCTTACGTAACCAGACCCTGCATTCTCACAGATTCTTCCATCCATGTAAACGTAGGTTATACTATTATGGGACGTTTATATTAAACATGTGGTAATCAATGATGTCTGACCTTGGATGGAAACCTTTGGATGTTCTTTCTTCGTGCACTCTGGTTGGGTCAGCGGGTCAAACAACGATGCAGTCGGGGTCGTCGGGACAGCAGAGTTCTGCGTGACGGCAGCTGGGAGGAGAAGGAGGAGCAGGAGGAGGCCGGCCGCGGACGGGGGCGTGGAGTCCTGCGAGGACGCTGTCATGGTGACGACCTCTCCTCTAACTGCCAAGGTGGGCCTCTGGGATACAGCTGCAGGAGAGAACAGAGGATTTCAGCACGGCCATGCAACATTTGTACACCTGGCTTCAAAAGGGAGGAAGAATTCTCTGAGTCACTTCAAAATCATTTCTTCTCTCCAACTTTCGATTCCCGGGGGGCTCGAATCCAACACAGAGGAACAGAAAGAGAATGAAAAATAATGCAAAGGTATAAAATTTTGGGAAAAGCACATAACCGTGGGATGAAAGCAAGGATGTTAGGTAACTAGAGGGTGGCTGGAAAGACGAGATATGAAGCGGAATAAAGTAAAACACAGGGAGGGAGAGTGTGAAGGACACAGTGTGGAGAGACAGCCGCAAAAACTCTCACGCTTCAGCAATGAGCCATCTCATAGAAATACCTAACCTCTAAATAATTATTTAAGATGTGCAATTAAACTTTGGGAGTTAATTTAATGGCTGATTAAAATGAGAAAATTGAAAGCAGTGGTGGACTGCTCAATGAGGCGGAAGTTTCCACAAGCCAGTGAAGCAGAAATGAACTCACTTAAAATGTGTGACGGGGAAAAAAAAACTCCTCAAACAACTATTTGCTTTGATTCCTGCACGCTCAAAGATATTCATCACTGCAAGCGTGATACATGCCAACACATGAATAATGCCCGGTCATTCTCTGACCTTCATATTCAAATATTATTTAAGTAGACCTAGCCAGCACACACACACACACACACACACCCACACACACACACACACACACACACACAAAACACACATGCCGACTCTCTCATGCTTCCTGAGTAAACGCAATCTCCTCCAGTCATAACATATGAGTCTACAGTGCCGAGCTGAAACCAGCAGTTCATCATCTGCCGCCCGGCGCTCCTTACGATGTTAGCTTAGCGAGGTGTAATATCATTTAAGTAGATTAAAAACTGAGAGCATCAACTTTCTGCAGCTCTTTGGCTGGGTTACATCTCTCTGTAGTGTTTTCCTTGCTAATGCTTCAATCAATAACAAATTATTAGCTTGGTTGAGTTGCAAATCAACCATATTGCCCTGCAATCAATTATCCCTCTCACTACAGCTGGTAACTAATTAGGCAAATGCACCGAGTGCCCATGTTTGTCATTGCAAACAGTGGAGTCAACAGGCCCCCAGCCTCTGCCAGCAAACATACTGTTGATGAAACAGGTGGAAGTATTCAATAAGCTCTGCTCCTGCTGGATGTGTCTCAAGTCTCACTGAAAAAGAGCCCTGCGGGATACAGCGTAAAGGTCTGCGTTCAGGATACCTGATGGATGTGTCAGGTCACAGGTCTCTGACTCGCTGTATCATACAAAGGCTTCTTGTTCTGTCCTTGAACATGTTGGTGCCTGGTTCTCACCAAACATGGGCCCATTTTAATTTTATAAGACATATGTTACGCATGAAAATAATGACGTTTCAGTGCCAAAAAAGTTTCAGCCATTGACATACTTTTTTACATTTTTCTAATCTTGCCACACAGATTGACACATCCCAACAGCAGAAGAAAGCGTAATCCCCCTCTGCAGGGCACACAGGCCACCAGAGCCAGCAGCCTTTGTGCCACAGATGGCTGATTTTCAAAGAGTTGTTTGTTATTTACAGAGCAAGCATTAATGTTGGAGTGAGCCATCAAGTCAAGACTTGACATCTCCTGCTCATGTCTCTGAGTTTGCCCTCTCCCAGTGTGTATGTGCTTCTGGATCTAGTGATCCTAATTGGTATTCCTGGAAGACCTCCAGCACTGCATTTTTTACATCTTTTTCTGCTTTACCCTTATTTGATTGGCTAAATTACTGTGTGTGCATTGATCAAGAGCTGGTGTCCACCCACCAGGTCCCCTTGGTAATGTTCCTGCTTTTTTGGCACTTAGAAAGATATGGAAGGGTTTGGAATAACAAGAAGTGGTGAATTTAAGCCTGAACTTGATATAAGGTGATCGGAAGTTGATAAATTTATGATTTGTAGGAAAACTGTTTATAGAACAGCCTCAGAATTTAGCTTGATCTTGATCCATTCCAGTTATCATCACCTATAAGTCGATGACTGACGTTGATTCCCATCTCCACCTGTAATCCAGCCAACAACCAAGTAAACTGCCTGTTAGCCCTCTGCTATTTGCTGCTAGTCTGTAATTGGGTTCTCTTACCTGTAACCAAACCTTGTTGAGATTAGAGGACAATTACAAGTCAAGCCCAGTTTCTCTGTCTGAGACTAGTGAGATGAGAGCGGCTTTTGTTTAATGTATTCGAAATGACTGGCTGTAGAGGGTCAAAAAAGAAAGAAAAATCGAAATCAAACTTTAAAGCAGGTGACAGTGACTGATCCGTGTCAGTGCAGCTTGACATGAGTCCAGTGTTTGACACTATAGGACATAGTACGGGCACTATGGTGTGTAAATTAGAATATATAGACAGCTGGTGGAAACCTAGACTGACTCTCCTCATGTTTGAATTGCAGGGAATGGTCCAAATGGGCTTGTGGTGTCCTTCAAGGTTTAATCCTTGGACCATTTAGATTTCCTCATATATGAATCCTCTGAGACACATTATCAGAGACACAACATATGATTTGAGATAAATTTCTGACACACATCTGTAACTTTGAGCTAAAATGTATATCTTAATAAGACTGAATCAGCACAACTGATCAGCTCATGTCAACATCTAGACATCTAATAATTTAATACAAATAACTTCTAACAAAGCGGGTGACTGTCAAATTTGCTCCTTTCATGTTTTTAATAGCATTAAACCTTCATGTAGGTTATATGATCCATAACCCTCTCTTCACTCATATGGTTTTTATTTCAATTTAATTACATCTGATACCAGCTTCAACCAAAGTGAAACTTGCAGGAATACTTTTAATTGAAACGAAAAATGAGGAACCATATGTTCTGAATTTTAGCATCTTGTTATTGGTTGTCTGTTTCCTAATTTCTTTTAAGCCGTCGCTGATTACCGTTGAGGCTCTGCACCGACGGGCACCTGGTTATCTTCATAAACACTTTCCAGTTTCCTCATTCTTCACATTATGTGAAAAAAAACCTGTGTATTCAATGTAATACATTATGGTTATCACATAATTTTTCACATAAGTTCAGTCTAAGTGACACAAAGCAGCATAATACAACCAGGGACACTAGAGGGAGGGCTACTGTGGTATAAATGATGTAGAAAATCACTCCTTCGGCAGACTCCACATTCTTACATTCATGTTGATGACACCTGACACAGAGTGACATGAAACACGAGGAGAGAGACAGTGCAGGATGACATGTAATTAAGGTTCCTGGGCGAACTCAAAGTGAGAACTTCATGCTTAAGTGTTTTGCCACTCAGGACACCTCACCATTTTTTTTTTATTTCCATCATCCGTAGAAAGGCAGTGGGCAGGTGCTTAATTCACATTAAATTACAGAGTCCTGAAAGTCAAAGGCTGACTCTACAAATCCTCTCATTAGTATAAAAGCTGGAGTGAGAGCAGAAAGGGCAGGAGATGGTGACAGACAAGCAGGACTCTGCTGTAAGTTCAGGCTTTGGTGGATGAGTTATCTCAGCATTGACACACACAAGGAGGCGTACTGTCAGCAGCAGGATGGGTTTAGTGTGTGGATGTCAAAAATGTCTGTAGAAAGTCTTGTCACATACTCAGGCAAACCCAGATGTACACACAGGCACACACACACACACACAGGCACACACACACACACACACACACACACACACACACACACACACACACACACACACACACAGTCTCAGCTCTGGAAACTGGCAAAATCCAGCCATGGACAGCTGGTCACACACCACACTGGGTCTCAGCAAGAAGGCAGAACTGACACATGCTGTGTGCCAACATCCACTCCTGAGTGTGTGTGTGTGTGTGTGTGTGTGTGTGTGTGTGTGTCTGTGTGTGTGTATTTGTATGCATGCGTGTGTGTTTTTACAGAGCAGGCTCTTGATAGCCACTCCAAAGAGTCCTGATAGAGTCCATCCAATTTCCTGTCCTACTGTGTGTGTGCTGTGGATTAGCAACAGTTTGTCAGCGAGGAACCAGGACAATCCATAGACAGACAGACAGACAGACAGACAGACAGACACACACACACACACACACACACACACACACACACACACACACACACACACACACACACACACACAGTGGAGTGTTTTAAGCAGACTCACTGGCCAGCTGTTTGCCTGTCAGTCAGTCAGTCAGACATCCTGCCGGATACGATGAGTCGATTAAAGGTGTTCTATATGCTGAGGACTTACAAGGTGCCTGTGTGGATTGGACTAATAGATGTCCGGGCACGTCTTCTCATTGTCAATAAATAGTGATCAATGAGGACACAGATCAACTGCTTTTAACGCTGTGTACATGGTGTTTGCAGAGGAGGAAGACATTTTTCAGTCCCGCAATCATGTAAAAATACTCCAAGTCCTGCAGCCAGTGATGGTCCCTCTAAAGTGTACTCAAGTATTGAAAGTATTCGCTGTGAAAATGTCCAGTCTCCACAATGGTGGGCCGTACGCGCACAGGGGCTGAGTGGTAAAGAGTCGGAGGTACTGTAAAGCACCTCACCAACTTTAAGGTTTCAGATTCTTGCATATCTTGTTAATTATTCTCCAAGACTGAGCTGGATTACAAGACAATGTCATTTTAAACACCTTAGTCTGGGATTTATGAGCTTTCATCGCTTTGATTAAGTACTTCTTTCTATAGTCCAGCTGAAATTAAATGTCCTTTTTATTGTCTGCTACAGCGTACGTATTACCCCTGTAAATTACATGATCTGCATTCTACATCGAGAATAAAATCTGAAACCCAAAGTGAGAAATTCATATTTCATATATCCTTTTGGTTTAATGATAGTGCCCCCTAGCCAAAAAAGATATCTTTCTCGTCACCATATTAGCATATACAAAGGTAACATAACTGTTTCATCATAGGCAGACAGGTGCACTGACTGACTGCAAGACAGCCTCCTGATGCACAACAGCCCCCGACCCTGGACAACATCAACTTTACAGCTAAAGTCTCCTTCTTATCTAACGTACAAACACAAACACGTCTTCTTCTGCACCTCGGCTTATTGAATGAGCCAATAACAAAACATTCACTGTGGAGAATTGCACTGCTAATGTCAGTTTGCAGGCAAGATAGCTAATTAGCTGCTCGGCGGCAGCACATAAAACAGCATGTAAACATACCTGCAAATGTCATTTGGGTCCTATTAGACACTGCTGTGGTCCTTACTCTTCAGTAGCACTGCTTTAACAACACACCCTGTGCCCCGTGGCGTGTAAGCTACAGCACAAGTTTGTTTACTAGGGCTGAGTGAGCTGAGTTCTCAGCTGAGAAGTATGAGTATAATCCATGAGTCAAATGTACGAAGGAAAAATCCTCATTGGCTAAATGAAGATTACTTATTTAGGTTTGTTCTGTAAACACTTCTCTTGTGATCCGAACCATTGATCTGAAGCTAAATTCTGAGGCTGTTCTGTAAACAGTTTTCCTATAAATCATAAATATATCAACTTCTGATCACCTTATATTAAGTTCAGGCTTAAATTCACCACTTCCTGTTACTCCGGAGCAAGACCCAAGATTACGTTTGCCCATTCCAGGTATGGATGCATATTACTTAGATAACAGATACCCGGTCCCGGCCAGCTGCTGTCGATCATACACTGACACGGCACTCCACATACTGAGACACAAAGAAACACTTTTAATATCTTCAACTAAAACAGTCAAATGCGTTTAGACCAAAGTTAACTTTTTCTGGAGAGAAGGTCAAAATATAAAGACAACTACCTACCAACTGTAACTGTACTGTAAAGAACAATATTTGAATAAGTGAACTCTCTCACCTCTTGTTGTTTACTCTATTTACAGTAGACACATAATTTGACCTAAATGTTCAAAGCTAGAGGCGGTGTATTTCCTGTGAAGGGTTGCTGCATTAATATCCCACCGGGATGCTTCAGCGTGGTGCAGCTTGTTGTAAACAACCCAGAGCAGTACGACAGTTCTTCTCCCAGTGGCTTAGAATAAAAAAGACTACAGTGCTTTGGTGCTGCAATGAGATAATTTTGGAAGGCTCAATCTAGACAAACAAGGTAAGCTCTCCTTTTAAAAAAATAACTTCCTCTCTTTATCCAGATTGCAGCCAGTAAATCTCAACCTTTCCTGAGCACAGCTCTCATAAGCCCCTGCCAATGCCAACGTGTATCTATGGCAACAGAGCGGCAAGTTGGTAGTCAAGCAGCGGGAACCAGGTTGAGTGTATTTCGGCACAGACCTCAACAGTCTCCCCGGGAGAGCTGCATGGCGGACTGCCCGCTGATGCAACACGGTACGAGGAAGTGAAGTGCTGAAGACAATGAAACAATCGGAGCAGGCGAATGGAACAAGATTAGAGGTGATAATAGTAATCCGTGTGCTGTATATGACAGTGAGGGTGTCAACTGACCCACCTGTCATTTCTCTGATGGCCAACAAAAAACTGCTGCTTTGCTGTTTGAAGACATGCATGGAAGGATAAAAGAGGCTTTCAGGACAGCAGAGGGTCGACGCAGGCCTAAACACTGAAAAAGGGCAATATAAATCACTTCCCCAACGTCCCTCGCTCACTTTGGCGTAAGCTGTGGTGTCAGTCGAGGGCTCAGTCTGACAGCCAAGGTTCCAAGTGTTACTGTTCGCCTTCAGCTAAAGAAAAGACTCAGGGAAAAGAGGGTAGCAGGGGGACTGTAAGTAGTGCTTTTCAAAATGCATCCCTGAGATTGTCGGAGCCCATCACATTCCTCCGGGCAGCAGGGCCTCTCGGCAGGTGTGTCGATCCTCCTCGTACCAGTCGTAAAACCCTCTCCCCTATCTCATTTTGAGCCCCCTCCTCCTTTTATCACTCCGTATTTTCTTTGCTCTCTGCCCTCTCATTTCTTTCTTCGCTTCCCCGGAGACTTTTATGGACCAAGAGTTTCCAGAGTCCACTGCACCTCTGCTGCCTGCCTGCTTCTACATTTTAACCTGGCCAGCAAGGGGAGTACATCTAATTACAACTCAATGCTAACTCCCTGAACCAGATCTCATCAGAAGCTTACAACACAGATTAAATTGCCTCCGTCCCATTGGGAAGCAGTCACCATGGGTATGAAAGAACCGCCCATTTTATGCCATTTTGGAAGTGAAGAAGGCAGGAAGTCCGTGTGACCAGTGGTGACGAAAAATAAAAAATGAGTGCTTCCTGCTTTAAAAACATCTGTCATCAGGGACAGAAGATAAGAAATGTAATTGCCAATTTCTGCAGCGAAGCTCCCGCAGGAGGAATCTTTTACTTTTTTCTTTGATTCGTTAGAAGTGATTAGACATCATTGTTAAGCGTCTTTTAGCAGGATTTCAAGCTAAGCCCCTCCAGAGCTTTAAGTGCATGAAGAATGTGTTGCTCCTACAGAGCCTGCTGCAATCCTCCCAACGCTCATCATTAGCATGTATGGCACAGGAATACCAATACCTCCTCATCTAAATGCTCGCAGGAATTCTCTCCTGCACACTAAAATGAATTAGAACAGAAGGAAATAACACCTGTTTCCTCCAGGAGCCGAACACGAGATCGATGCCTCCAATTCTGAGTGTAAATCAAGCAGGTTTTTAAACAGAACAGAAGGCAGCAGAGCTCATTTCACACCTGTCATTTTGTCTTACCGTCGCTCCTGCTCAGTTGAAGAGGTTAATAAAAAAAAAGCCCATTACAGTACGTGTGTTTGCGTGTGTCTCTGCTTAATCAAACTAACAAATCAAACCAGCCTTACAACATCGTGATGAATGCCGACAACCCCTCCCAGGATGCATATTGCCACCATATTCCCATCCCATTCAGCCTCTCCCCTCGTGCCCTCAGGGGGTTTGGTCCAGTCAAGGCTACATTGACCATGTCTAATTCGACTGAATAGCTCAACCCCACCAATCTCTTTAATGCCCGCAACACCCAATGGGGGGTGGGGGGTGGACATGGCCGACGGGGGCCTCATGTGAGTCTCAAGGGAACGGGAGACGAACATGTAGGCAACACACTTGGGGGGGAGGATGCAGGAATGTGCGATGGAGATGGCTACAGGGGGAGATAGGAGATCTTTTTTCTTTCTCTTCTTGGAAAGAAAGGGTGACGGAGGGGCCACGGCAAGATTCTCTTCTTATTGAGCCTCTTCTTATTGAGTCTCTTCAATCAGGCTTGAGAAGGGAGGCACAACCAGAGAATGGATCTTCTATAGGGATGAGGGAGGGTTGACCTTAGACTGGAGGAAAAAAGTGTGTGTGAGTGTGTGTGTGTGTGTGTGTGTGTGTGTGTGTGTGTGTGTGTGTGTGTGTGTGTGTGTGTGTGTGTGTGTGTGTGTGTGTGTGCGTGTGTGTGTTTGTGTGTGCGTGTGTGTGGGGACAACATTGAGTGACAGGGCTGATGAGGTGGTGAGGTTGGCAGGCGCTGTCTGGATTATGTCCGATATCAAATCAGAGGCTGTGCTGGAATCAAGGCATTATGGTGCCTGAGGGAAGGTGCCATCTGATATACTCGTCTAGCTGTGGGACTGTCAACTGAGGTTTGATGCGAGGGGAGGCAGCAAAACACAGGGATGGAGGGAAAAAGGCACCGGATGTGTGTGTGCACATTTTGTTCATAAGCATGTGTGTGACTGTGTGCAATCCGTGGGATTGGAGGGATAAAGAGGCTCTGTATAAAACCTGACTGTCTGAATGCCTTTCTATTTTCTCTCTTTCTGGGGCAATTTTGGTTGTCTTCTTACTCGTCTTTTAATCATTTTCAAATATATCGTGTGCAGATATCTGCTGGTGAACCACGTAATAAAAGTCTTTCACAGAAAAACAACATAGTTTGGAGATTGACAGTTCATTCTTGACTTTGCACACAGCAGCTGACAAAACATTCTCCGTTCTAAAAAAAAAATCACAGCAGATGAAGTTTGCTCCTTCGTCTTGAAACTGTTGAGCAAATGGTTGTTTCCCCAAATCACTCCCTCCTCCTCTCGCTCATTGCTCTCTAAATAACAAATAGTCAATAGTTTCAGGGAGCAGTGCACTGACATTTGGAATGTATTAATCACCATCATGTTTGCATCATCCCTGACTGGTTTATTGTCACTGTTGCGTGTGATATGTAAAAACTTTCTGGTAGACACCAAAACCAAAAATACTGTCCTGAAAACAAGCACCTTATGTGAGCTTTAAGGAGCTGCAATCAGAGAATTTAGAAATGTTTTTGAATGACTTAAACTGATCAATCAATTATCAAAATAGTTGGTGATCAGTTTACAATTACTCTAATTGGCAGCTCTAATTGGCATCGTTTTTGAGAGCACTATATAGTGAATACATTTAACAGTCAGATTTGGGACACTAGATATACAGCAAATAAGTCAGCCTATGTCACATCTACACATCCATCACAACTGAGAAACATTCATACATGCAGATGAGGGCCGTAACATGAGGCTGAAAGCTCCTGAGCGAGTGTTAAAGTAGTCCTAGGTTCAGATTGTTTTGTCGTCACATGTTGATACCTGTACAAGGCCAGGCAGGCAGCAGGGGTAGAAACTCTGCACACAAATGAGTCATTTGTATCCTCAAATTAATAATCGGTGTACTAATTAGTAATTTGTTCCATTAAATTAATAACTAGTGCCCTTGACTTAATACTTCATGCCGTCAGATTACATAATTAACTCTCAAATGAGGCTAATAGCATTAAGTTATTCTAGCAGTTGTAGCTGAAGTCACAGGTTTCTGTGAGAGGAGTCAGCAGCAGGCTGACAGCAGGGAGACGAGTCCTCAATCTACTGAAGCTATTCTCTAAAACTGACCGTCAGATGAACATTCGATCAAGCAGTTTTGACAACAGCTTCACAGGCATTTTGCTGGTGAGGACAAAATAGGTGTAAATAAGATCTTTCTTTATTATATTTTAGCAAGAACGTTTTTGACTTTGGAGATGAAATTCTAAAAGCACCTGACAACATTAATTACATTTTCCATATTTTCTTGCGCTTAAAATCTGAAAATGTAAAAACCAATGTGACAACACAAAGTTATATTCAAGTAGTGAATAGTTTCAGCAATGTGACAAACTTCACCAGATTGCACCCACCGAGCAGCACCACCTCTGCTAAACAACTATACTTGCAGGAAAATACAGCAGCGATGTTCAGTCTCAAACAGCTCCTGATTGCAGCTGTTACCTGGTTTCATTTTTTGGAGATTTCAACAACCCTATTTTTGTACGACTTCAAAACCACACTGAATAGGCGACCAAATAAATGTTGGTTTCTCGCAAAAGTGGATTCCAATTACAAGCCACTTGTACTGGAAGTAACAATCAGGAGAAGAGTGAGAAGAGAGTGATTTGACTGGGAGTGATTGAGGAAGAGTTCGATTGAAGGATAATGGGCTTAGAAGATGGCTATCAATGGTCAGTAAATGGCAAATCACACTGGTTTATCATTCCATGGTTTGAGTGACAGACGACTGAGGGTGGAGACGCTACAGAATCTCTCTGTCCATCTCGTTTAACACACACACACACATACACAAAGAGACACACATTAATACTTCAGCCTCAAGTTTCAAGCACACACCTGTTACAGCAGCCAGCCATTTTATACCTTTCCACATCCCCAGTCTGTAATAACACACTCCGTCTGGCCCTCAGAAACTCTATTATGATTTCACTTGGCACTGTCAACCACAGTCTCACACCTTCATTCACACAAACTCAAACCATAATGTGATATTATCGACTGCATTTCGCTCTGTGTCTACCTGATACGGTTTCATTGTGTGAACTGGGCACCCCCGGGCCTGTATTGATTCGAACTCACCCAACTAGTTCAGAGGGCTCAGCGAGTAAGAGACTGTTCAATTTTGGCCACCGGTTTCATTAGACTGTTACTATACAGGCTGAGCGCGGGAGCATTATAGAGGACGGTCTGCAACAAGACTCGCGGGAAAACAATCCCCAGTGTGGGTGCAGAACACCATGTAAACGTCAGCGAACTGAAGGAGCAATTTAGATTTGAATTTAAAAAGTCAGCTTAAAAAATAACCATTGATAAAATCCCATGACGTTCACTGGAAACACTCAACAACTCTATACTCTATAGTGCATTATTCATCAGATCACCAACATGATTCTAGATCTGCTCTGTTCTGTGGGAGCCTTTAAAACCAGGTGAAGACAAAACGTCTCACATGTTGGATCACTATAATGATATTTAAAATCTAGGACCAAAGATTGTCTCATATCACTGCAACCATATGAAATGACGTACAGCCGAGCCCTACCAGCCACTACCTCAACCTGTCTGATCCCTGCCTGCTTTTTGTACCTTTGGACTTCTGTCTCTTTGTCTGATCCCCAACTTAATGAGTTTGCCTCCCATCCTGAGTGACATTTGACGTTGCCTGCCTGGTCTCTGCGTCTCTCATGACGATACTCTGTTTACAGTGAAAACAGGATTTACTGGATCAAGGTGTGTTGGCATTCTTATAAACACTGCTGCAGACTGATTTCTCCAAGGGGTCACAAGACGAACATTTCTCTATGGTAGGTACTACTGGTTAAATCAAGAACAACAAACAGATCTATCAAACCAGTACTTTCAGATTTGTCAGTAAATTCAACACTAGGTAACTTGGTCTCTTCTCCAAGTTTTCAGATACCGATGCATTGGGCTGGCATCAAACCTGAGCCACAAACTCAAAGCGTTGTTTTCGATGACCTTGGAGTGAGACTCAACCTTCAACTATGTTCCCCAAGAAAGTCCTATCGTGGTGCATTAAATTCAACATGGATCATTAATGCATTAATTGCATTTATTATTCAGAACATGCTGATATAACTTCTTGTACGTTTCCAGTCCTCAGAGCTGTGGCCTTTTCCCTGTCGTTTGGCAGAGCTATGTGTCAGAGGCGCGGGGTCAGAGGGACAGGGCCCAGATGATGGGCTATTAGGGAACAAAAAGGCAGAGACATGAGTAACCACTCAAACAAAAGGTCTGTCCAGCACATTTCTGGCCTGACAAAGCCACAAAAGAGGGGCGTCGATGCTCTGAGTGGAGGTTGTTAATTGGAGAGCCAATGGTCACGAAGAAAGGGAGAGTTTGGGGGACAGAATGAGCTTTTATCCAAGCCTCTGTGCTTATGTTCTAATATACAAACCAATTAGATGTGTACAGAGCAGACTGCTAAGGTGTTTTAATGTTCAAGCTGAGAATAAAAATGAGGAGAGTGTGCCGGACCTTTTCAGGGCAGAATCACAACTTTTTAAATCGAACAAACCAGAAGAGACACACATAATACAGCTAGAGCTGAAACACTAAGCTGATCAGTTGTTAAACAAAAACCTCAGTGTGAAAGTTTGCATCATTTTACTTTTTTATGACACATTAACTGAACCCCAGTGGGTTCATTTTAAGCTGTTCTTGAGACCAAATGAGCTAATGGAAGATGAGCTGGCAGTTTGGCGCATATCCTTTTAGTATGACACTTTATGGCATAAACAATTAAATGATTAAGAAAATACTCATTATTTGCAGCGCGACACAACACCGAGAACAATTTCATATTTTTTGCAAGGTTCACCAATTTCTGTAAATTACTTTGCCTTTATTGTTATGATGAAGTAAACAAATCCGACAGTCATTCTGACAGGCTAACATTTTACAACAATGTCCAGAGTAGCTAGTGAAATGAATAGGGCTGCATGTTATATCTGCTGCCAATATAACTATGCCCAATAATGCAGTAATGTAATTATTGGATATATGTAGCTGCAGGGTTTATGTATATATCATTCTGTAAGTGTGATTGAACACTGCTAGTGTAATAATGTCAGTGGCAGATAAGAGGCCCTGCAAATTAATTACATTGCTGCCTGTTGGCACTTTAAAGGAGAGAATAATCAAGTGGCAAAATGGTGTTTCTTCTGTTAACAAACCTTAGTGTCGAGAAACTGTATCGATGGTAGAAAAATAATCTAAATGTCAAATTCATGTTGTTGCTGTCAACAACAGTTCCGAGCAATGTTAACAAGCTGAGAGACAAAAATGTAGGAAACTGCTGCTCCAGCTGAGTTGGAGCTGTTTTTGGAAAGTTATCGTTACAATAGCCAGCAGGTGCAGGAACGTTCCGGTGTGTTGCATCGAGAGTAAAACGAAATTAAAGCACAAAATCAACATTGTGCAATCAATTGCCGGATTGGCTGATCAATGTGATTGCTGTTACCTTTGCAGAGCCACTGCTTTTAAATAACTACATAACAGGGGACTTTTGTTGTGAAGGATTCATAGGAGATGTGTTTACTACAGAGTTAGCAAAGCTTTGTTAGCACTGATTCTTCGACAATACTACAGGGAGCAATTACAGTCGCTCCTGTGACCAATGCTCAACACAAGCGTGTGATCAGTTAAAGACACACCTTCAAGCGGGTGGCCCTGGTGTCATGGAAATGCAGATCCCTGCCAGGCCGGGCTGATGTGCCGGGGCTAACCAGGTCAGGCAGAGCCGACCCAGTGCCAATTACTTTTCACAGTCCGGACCAACTCTGCTGTGAAGAATGCAGGAAGAAGCTGTAACGTTACCTGAACATGGACTTTCTCTTCTCTGGCAGCAAACACAGCATGTATCACTTCAGTAACTGACCACAGTGATGATAGTATGAACTTTTCTGTGACTGCAGTGATGTGCTGGTACCCCTCACCTACAACAACAAATCTGCTGTCACGCCAACTGTGGAGGCTCAGCAAGTAACACAAGTGCAATTAGGTGCATGTTAGGTGACATATATATAATCGCCCATGTACTATGACTGTAATACCTTGTACAATAACACCTTAGAGTGAGGGCACAAAAAAGTCTAATCCCCCTTTTTCCCCTTAACCAGCGCCAGTGTTCATGGACCCTGGTGGTCTCTGGGCCCTACTCCAGGACCTGCATGCTCTCAGATCTGTCTGTGTGTGGTGTTTGGGCAGCTCAATGTTTTAAACACATCTCTGTGATGAGTTGCAGACACAACAGGGCAAAGCCAGCGGCGCTGATAACAGCTGATAACATGAGATAGTAGCGTACGACTATCGCTTCACTTCAAACATCAAGGAGCTGGAATGCCACAAACCATCCGGGGAATGCCAAACCAGCTCGCACATCAACACAACACAGTGTTAATGTGAGGTCTGGGAGCTGTGCAGGACCTCTCAGTGAGGCCGCCCTCACAATGCACAGATGACTGCCTGCACATTATTTTCAGCGCACAGTGGGTCCCCCTTCCATTCGGCATCCTGCTCCTCTCTGCCGGGAGAGCAAAGTAGCGTTAAGAAGCAGCGATTCAGAGAGCTCGTACTTATTAGCTGCTATCTCAAGGACGACACGACACGTTCTGTTCTAATTAACTAGAGCGGACACCAAACAAAACACGCACAGAGGGCCGAGCCAGACAGTGTAATTGATGAGCAAATTTATTACATCTGACTTCAAAGAGGCTGCGGATCAAAACATATCACTTGATATGATGAGCAAAGCTGCAGAGAGACATGGTGTGTGGCTGTGGCGTGTACAGTGCGCAACACAAAACACAGAAAACACACCACTGATCATTAAAGTGCTGCTCTGTGTGTGTGTGTGTGTGTGGGTGTGTGTGTGTGATGAAAAATATCACAGGCATATCTTAATGTTATGATTTTGACTTGAGTCCTTGAAATGTTTAAAGAATAATTCATGTACATAACTAAGTAATATGTTCATATAAACATATAAATGTTTATATTGTGTTTTAGCAAAGCAAAATCATGATCAGCTGTAACACGCTGTCACGGGTTTCATTAAATATTCATTTAGACTTAAACATGATCATGTAAAAACAGATCAAGCAATGAAAGTAAAGCTGCATTTCGGTACAGAGTAAGTTCAAAAGAGACAGACTGACTCACAGACCTGGTGTATTTTTCCCTCATGGCTAATAGGAGAGCAAACCATCACTTAGCAGACACAGAGCAATGGTGTCAGTCGTTAAGAGTCATTTCTGTTGAAAGTTATCACTCCTTTTTGGTCCTGAGAAAAATATCTGGCTCTGACTCTCTTCACCAGCCATTCTCTCGTCTCTCGGAGCGTCTGCAATGTCATTTGTCAGATCAGATAGGATTGTTGTGTCTAGACAGCACCAACCTATCTGTAAGGGGTTGCTGTGGTAATGACGTAGGTGTCACCAACTACGGATCATCACCTCGCTCTCCAAACAGTCATTCTGTCAAGTCGTGGGCAGTCAATTTATTCCAGTGTCTGTCCACAGACTGTCATGCGCTTCCAATGACGCTGGACTTAAAGAAATTTAGTATGAGAGGCCATAAAGAAATCATCTAAAAAGTTATACAGTTGGAAGAAAATGTCACATGCACACAACATGTACTTACCTCTTTCATCACCTCATTACTTACTAAACATTTTTTGAGGTTTATTGTCCAGTTTTTAGTATTTGATGTGTACACATGCCTTTAAATAGCTTGTTTGTGTGCTTTTGTGTGAGATTTTATATTTGAGAATGAACTGTATGGTCCAGTGTGTAAGTCACATGTAAACCAGGCATCCTTAGTCTGTTTCTGGTTGCTCTCAAACGTAAAGCAGGGCTGCAACAGGTGATTATTTTAATTATTAATTGCTTTGTTATTTGTTTCATCTGTCCATCATTATAATATCCAAATGCACAAGACAACAACATGACATATTTGATAAATAAAGAACTAGAAAATGTTGCAAAATGTCAATACAATAAAGCAAAATCTTTGCTAAGCCAAAAGCAGCACTTTCCTGCAGTTTTATGGGTATTCCCCCGTGCTGACATGGCAATTAAGTACTGTTTGTGAGTGTGAAGCAGCCAATACCCCTTGCCAATTAAAGAGAGGAGGGGTGTGGAGTTTTATTAGCAGGAGTGATCCCCAGCCATGATCCTATCAGCAGCAGCCATGCTTGAGGACAGACAGGGGGGCAATGAAAGAGCCCAGCGCCTGCTGCAGAGCCTGGTGTCTGGTCAGACCTGGCTGGATTCAATCCCGCTGACTGCCCTGATCACTCACCCTCGATGCCGGGCACGAGTGCATAAAGGGACAACCATATCATAAACACACAGCAACACACACACCTGCAATGCTGACAAGGAGACACACAAACACACACACACACACACACACCCTGAGGGTGTAATCACTGGTTCTGAGGAACCACAACAGCTTTGTTCACAGTCTGTCCACTGCTCACACATCTATCATTCCACCAACACCTCATGTTTCAACTATCATGTTTCTATGATATATTATCTATAATATACACTACCAGTCAAAAGTTTGGACACACTTTCTCATTTAATGGTTTTTTCTTTCTTTCTTTCATTTTAGACTCTCACTGAAGACATCAAAAATATGAAAGAACGCATATGGAATTATGTAGTAAACAATAGTAAACCGCCCTTTGCTTTGTTGACAGCGCTGCAAACCCTTGGCCTTCTCTCAGTGAGCTTCATGATGTAGTCACCTGAAATGGTTTTCACTTCACGGGTGTGCCTTGTCAGGGTTCATCTATGGAATTTCTTGCCTTTTAAATGGGGTTGGGACCATCAGCTGTGTTGTGCAGAAGTTAAGTTGGTTAGTTACTTTAAGAAACTGAAGGTCAGTCAGTCCGGAAAATTGCAAAAACTTTGAATGTGTCCCCAAGTGCAGTCGCAAAAACCATCAAGCGCTACGACGAAACTGGCTCACATGAGGACCGCGCCAGGAGAGGAAGACCAAGAGTCACCTCTGCTGCTGAGGATAAGTTCATCCAAGTCACCAGCCTTAGAAATCACAAGTCAACATCACCTCAGATTAGAGCCCATATGAATACCACACAGAGTTCTAGTAGCAGACATATCTCTACATCAACTGTTCAGAGACTGTGCGAATCAGGCCTTTATGGTCAAATAGCTGCTAAAAAACACACTACTAAGGAAAAGCAATAGGCAGATGAGATTTGTTTGGGTCAAGAAACACAAGGAACAGACATTAGACCAGTGGAAATGTGTGCTTTGGTCTGATGAGTCCAAATTTGAGATCTTTGGTTCCACCTGCCGTGTCTTTGTGCGACGCAAACCCCAAACACACCTCCAGGCTGTGTAAGGGTTATTTGACCAAGAAGGAGAGTGATGGAGTGCTGCGCCAGATGACCTGGCCTCCACAGTCACCTGACCTAAACCCAATCGAGACGGTTTGGGATGAGATGGACTGCAGAGGGAAGGCAAAAGGGCTCAGCATCTCTGCGAACTCCTTCAAGACTGTTGGAAAAACACTTCAGGTGACGACCTCATGAAGCTCATCGAGAGAATACAAAAGCAGTAATCAGAGCAAAGGGCAGCTATTTTGAAGAATCTAAAATATAAAACATATTTTGAGTTATTTCACACTAATTGTTTACTACATAATTCCATATGTGTTCATTCATAGTTTTGATGCCTTCAGTCAGAATCTACAATGTAAATAGTCAGGAAAATAAAGAAAAACCATTAAATGAGAAGGTGTGTCCAAACTTTTGACTGGTAGTGTACATCTGACTTTTACAACAACTCACTTCAAAAAATACATTTGCCGCTGTTGCAATTAACAGTATACACCTGGACCGGGATCGACTGATACTATAACACCGACATCATGGCCTTAAGAAGGGATTTCTGATTAACATCACTGATGTCTAGACACTGAACAATGGAGGAGAGGGTAATGAACACTAATTGTGTTTTTTAGCAGACACCCAGAGCTGTACGATAACACATACACACTTGTACCAAGACAGGACAAAAAAGGAGCTGGCATGGGGCAAAGTGACCGAGGGAGTTGGACTACCTGGTAAGTCATGGAAATATGTATCAGCACAGCTTAGCCCTGATCGATCCATACTCCATTCAGGAAACAAGCATTTTAAAAGTTGTTGGCTTGTAATCTTGCATTGTGATGCTGTTATTTCAGTGTCCTTCTGATCCATTGACTGCAGTCAGATCACAGAGAAATCTGTCTGTTCTGGGTTCATACAGATGTGGTAAAACAGATATATTCAGTCTACGTCTACTTGCTGGTCACCGTTACTATTCATTAATTTCAGCACACCTATTAAGAAACAGTCACTCATTGTAGACAGATGGACAGGAGCTCCACAGCTGAGAACTGGGCACCGGCCAGCCTCAGGTGGAGCTGAAAGCTGCAGTTATCAACAGGCGACTATTCTCTTTGCATTAGGTCTGAGGCAAATCATAAGACCTATTTCACTCCTCTAATAAAAGCAGAGCTAGGATTCAGACTGAAATCAGTCCTGCATTAAAGCAAACACAGCACTTTGTAACACAAACAGGACTTCACAACTCTGCAAAGTTTTCACGGTTCCGCAAATGACGAGGTTAACAGCAGGTGGATGGCGCTCATGTAACAAAGTAATCCACCAGGACTGTGGCCTTACGTATATCTGATTGGCTGACGCAGCATCTTGTCAGATGGTGTTGCTGGTTCAACTTTTTGCTGGACGACTCTGCATTTTCCTGCCAGAGTCCTCCATCATTCCAGTGACTGAGAGGGCAGTCTATTTTACACAAGGCTAGTGTCGGTCTGTTTCCATCAGAGGTTAAAAGCTGCAGGTTAAATGAAAATGTCGAATACATTTCCCAGAGATCAGTCTGTCAAACGGTGACAGTGACGATGTTCATAAATTTCCAAGAAGTGAACAAAGTGTCACAGTGTCACAGGTTTAAAGGTCCAGTGTGTAGGATTGCATAGCTTCCTACAACATGAACACCCCTCACCTCAACCTGTCCTACAGTGGCCACTTTAAAGGTGAAGGGCCTTCTCTCCAGCGATGTTTGGTTTGTCTCTGTAGATGGAAAAGGATCATTCTGCAGTAACAAAAACATAACAAATCTTAGCTTCAGGACAGAATTGTGAATATTATATTCAATTTCTGGCAGTGAGGTCCCCTAAATCTTACACACTGCACTTTTAAGACTATCATTTACATTCAAATAAAATGAATCTTTATATTGGCCTAGGTTGACATAAACTTGAGGTATTATCTGGGTTGAAGTGCTGTGAGTGAATGTCTTTCCTCTGTATTTTCTGTTGAATGTCTTTTGAGTTGATGTGGTGCTCTCTTCTTTTCCCACTCAGCCGTGGTGACAGTTGCTGTTCATGACAATGGCCCAGCTCATCTGTTTACTCCAACGAGTGTCGCTGCCAGTGGAATTATAAACACATCACTCACATCAGGTAGAGATTTGTAAAAGCTTTTTTTTTTTTTCTTTTTTTTTTTCAGTTTTCATTTATTTTATGAAAATGTCTGATATTTATGATTTTATTTAAGCAGCTCCTCTGAGATTTCTGCCGAGAGCACGAATCTTGCTCCACAGCAGTATCGTTCATCTCATCTCTGTTCTATTTCTGTGGCAGCGTGCAGAAAGAAGAGTGCTAATAAACCCTTCTGCTCCGTGTCAGCTCCCTGCCTCTCTCCGCTGATAGATCTGAATTGCAACTACAAAACCATACTTCTTTCCTCTCCCTGCTGATACACACACAAGCAGGTTTAATCAGCACCAGGTAGCCAGGTCGGATTGGAGCTCATTGGAATTTAATGTACCGTGAATTCTCATGAAGTCCTGTGGCCAGGCCCGGGGTACGTCCAGTTGTTTCTAATGTTCTATTTCTGAGTTTGAGAGCTCAGTCAGAATTCACTGCGGATGAGATGGTGATGATAACTGGGCTCTTTTTTCGCGAGTGTGTCTCATTATTAATTCTATTATGGATAGTCTCTTTGCATGAAGCCCCATTAAACAGAGTCAGCCCGCTAGAGCACAGCAGACCTCAGGTTTAATTGACACCGTGGTACACTCGGGAACGTGGAGGAAGGCATGATCTGAGTGCATGACTGATCAACGCAAATGCCAGCCTTCTCTCACAGGAGTGTGAATTTTAAGGAAGAATTAAGCAAATGTTTGAATTAGTATTCCAACAGGAAGAATATAAATCTCAAGCTGGAGAAGCAGAAAGCCTTGGTAGCATTAAACACAGCAGAGCCGTGACTGCAATGATACAAACTCTGCATCCTCCTCTGAGCATCCATCTGATCTACAGTTAGTCCACAGTAATATTTCATTAGAGATGACAGCTCATCTAAAACACTCACATTTTCATGGCCTCTCACAATAATGACACACTACCGAACTGTGTCAAAGTGATCAATCACTGGCAGCCTGATGACAAGCTGGTGGCTGCTGTTTAAAGAGCTCTTTGTGTCTGTGCTGTGTCTATGTTCTGAGTGACACGGCTGGGACGGCGGCGCTGAGCTCAAGGCTTCGGTCATCCAGACACAACACAGAGCGCTTGTCCAGCGCTTTACAAGCTGTTTCTGTGCCAGCTGTTTTCCTGTCAGAGAATATCGGGGTAAAGAGCCCCAGATGAAAAACAATTGGCAAATGAAATGTCACTGTTTGGAATGGCTTTGGATTTTCTACTGTGAAAAAAGCAATTTATACGGGCACTGTGCACCTAGATTGAACATTGTGACTGGAAGCAGTACTCAGTGAAAATAACAACAATCAAAGGAAAGCAGCAGCTACTAGAGGAATCGAGGGCACCAATCATTCAAAGTACAGGATTAAAGGCCAGAGCTGTATCTACATGGCCGAGACACATTGCACTGCTTGATTTTTTATTATTTGAATGCAATATGTGGAGTATGGACCTACCCTGATAGCCCCTGACATCCCTGTAGAATGTTAATGTGAAGCAGAGAAACAAAAAATGGAACAGATGTCAACAGGAAGTACTAATCCACATGAGGAAGACGTGGAGGGCAACAATTGGATGAACAAGATTTCAGATTCTGATCAGACAGCATTTCGTCACAACAATGTTGAGGTGTCATACTGGGCCTTCAGTCCAACACAGAGGTGACGCTCAACTTTTTTCTGACGGCTTATATCATCGTGAGCCTTATATAGTTTACATTTAAAGGTGTAATATTTAGGATCTTAGTTTAAAACATGCAAAAATTATCTGAAATGATCAACTGAATGTGAAGAATTAACAGCTCTGACGCAGTGGTGTGCACAAGGTCGCCCCCCCATGGCCCAATTGTTGAAAAACGTGTGCTAAAGTGCCCTTCTGGGAGCCAAAATGTGCGCTAAAGTGCCCTCTTGGGAGCCAAACTTCGCACTAAAGTGCCCTACTGGTTGGCAAAACACACTAAACTGCCCCCTTGGCTGGTTAAAACATGATAAACTGCCCTCTTGGGAGCCAAAACACGCGCTAACATGCCCTCTTGGGTGGCAAGAACGCGTTAAAGTGCCCTCTTGGGAGCCAAAACGCGTGCTAAAGTGCCCTTATTTTCACCCCTGCCCTTTAAAAAGTCTGTGCACGTCAATGCTCTGACGTCATATCTACAGATGTTAGCATGCTAAGCAGCTCGTCTCAGCCCGTCCTGATCCAAAGTTTCTGTGCTAGCAATTTAAACACCGACACTCGCCTGGTCACTGAGATCCCCATCTGCACCGCCAGCTGCGTGGCTAACGGAGCTAACTAACTAATGGCAGCTGCAGTTAGCAGCAGTTAGCAGTTTCTCTGGTGAATCGCTGCCTCCTGTTTGTTTTGAGTATTCTTTTGACAGGTAGCCAATTCTGACAAACTGCACCTCTGTGATCTGTCCCACCTGCCCTCTCACAAATGGCGCAGAACATTCTCTCTGTCCGTCCACCTTTACATGCCCTAATGTTGTGGCGCGGGGTTGTCACTGTTCGGCTGGGTAAAAAGTTGTGATTTTTAACTATTGGTTCCTTTTCATGGTTTCCTGAGATACAACTGCTAAAGAGTGACAGGAAACAGGGTGAGAGAGTCGGGAGACAACAGGAATCTCTCAGTGTCTAAACAGCAGCGCAAAGCCAAACTTTTGCATATTACAGGTTTATATTTCAAGTCATCTTGGCAACACATCTTATAGGTTACATTAAATATAATTTCTTAATATGCCATTCATTATTGTTTTTTTGTTTTTTTACATATTACCAGCTAAGGTAACCAGGTCATGTTGCTTGTAGGTGTTAAATACTGCAGAATATACATGTCTACATTCACATCTATCCTCATGTAAAGATCATCCAGACACAGCAGAACCCATGCTGTGAGCACTCAAAGATTGCACATAAACTACCTTCATAACTGGTGCCCTGATATTAAAACATAGAAATGATCATTGATTACCAAAGACTTTCCCCGGATTTACCTAAATGCAAAAACAACTGACAACAACACAAATGCTAAAACCTTTCAATAAATCTGAGGACACAAACTTTTCAATTTCTCAACTTTCCGCATGATTTGTTGTTGGAAAGCATGGCAAGAGATACAGGCTGTGGCTGCCATCAAGGACTGAGCCATGTGACAGTATTATAGCAAATGCTCTATAAATCAGCATTTTCTGATCTGCCATCTTTGGGTGTGTTATCGCTAGCACTGAAGGTTGCAAACTGTCTCAGTGTCAAAGTTAGACCTAACAAACCACCCCAACCTGCACCCTGAGACTTGAGGCAATATAACATCGATTCATCCAGCTCCACATCTGACAGATCAGACAGAGCACATGAGTGGGGCTGCGACGAGCTCGTCAGGGAAACATAAACAGATTCCACAAACAGACATTGCGTTGGGTTGTCAGATTGAGTAAAAACGTACAGTACGTGTCAGATTCGTTGTTGTCTGGCGAAACACAGAGATGGATCATGTCCAGGGAGGAAACAGAAATAGGTTTCACACGCTTTGTCACCACCAAACTTCAACATGACTCGGCAGTGCGACTTTCTTTATGCTTAAAGGCTTAAAGCGTAGGTTGCTAGTGTCCGAAGTGTTTAAGTGCATGTTGTAAAGGCCAATTGTGAAAGGCAAATTCCCGAAAGGGCAACAAACACTTCATTCACTCGTTTATGCTTTTGTAATTCCTCCAGTTAAACTTTAAACACAGTGAGGGGCATGTTTAAATGTGCAGTAAGTCAGCACAGTTGGCACCCACTGCCAGGCAGCAACACTGGAATCCAACAGAAAATCTTGTGTGGATGTAATTAAGTGTGGGCTTATTGCATTCATGCTGCTGCTTCTCAAAGCCTTCAAAGTGGTCCTTACAGCGGGCTGCAATCTCTCGGTCACGCACAATGGAGACAACAGGAGACAGCTGACGTGTCTGTCGCTGCTGATCACCTAACGCTTCCGCAAGATCCACTTCAAGACGGGCAGCCCAGGTAGGAGGCGATCCATTAGAGGCCAGCTATGCGCCTCCCCTGTTGATTACAGAGCATTGATCTAGCGCGAACAAACGAGTGATTTGGAACCCCGCTGGTGGATGAGCGACTGGGCGTGTGTGATGGAGCGAGGGAGAGGGAGCATGAGACAGACACAGAGAGAGGGAGAGACATGGGGAATGAGTGAGTGAGCTGGAGCTGCTGTTCCCACCAAATCCATCTTATTGGACTTTAGCTGTGGGCATTCATCACTCTCCGCCATTGTGCGACTCGGGGATTGGCTGCAAAACTTTAATAAAAGCTCACCTGCCAACCACACACAGAAACACAGTCTGTCCAGAGCGCCTTTGTGATTCCAAAAGGAGGAATTTTAGTAGAAGCATTAATTTTGTTGTTGACAGTTATATAACAATCTGGCCAACAATTACTTTCAAAAGCCTCCAATTGCACACACACACACTCTATTTATAAAAAGATGAAAATAAAGACGCTACATGACACTGAGGAGGCAGTCACCTGCAACATAGAGTGTGCATGTCTGTGAGGAAGTGTGTATGTGCGTGTGTTTGTTTGTGTGTTCATGCCCTGTGCTATTCAGAGAAAAATCCATTGGCGATGATGCAGCAGCCTGAGCGAAGCTGCTCTTTGCTTCCTAACAAGTCTCCCCGGACTCTCAGCGGTCTTGGCTCGGTCGCCACGACAGATGCAGCAGGTCAGTGACGTCAGCAGCACCGCTTCGAGAAAACCCCCAAACCTGTCACCGTCGCATTAATTGGTCTAATCTGTGATGTAATAAGCATCTGTCCCATTTTCAGCCACTCACATTCACCCACGTCTTCACCATGATGCTGATCGAGACGAGCTAAAACCGAGTTTTCAGAATAAAATAATGAGCACATAGCACAGGTGAAACAGAAACAGGAACACCACTTCCTTGCTGAAAATAAAGTTGAACCTTATCAAACTTTCTTAAAGGAGGTCTGGCATATAACTAGGAACTCATTAGCATTTTCCATCTGTGTTTTTCTGCCTGTTAGCGGAGGCATTTTATTAGCCGTGCTTGAGACAAGAGGTGTATACTGTTTACTGCTGAGTATTCTCAGTACTGGATGCATGAAGGCATTAAGTCAAAATGAAAATCACATAAAAACTTCCTTTCAAAAAATGTTTCAGTAAAAGAAAATTACAAAAACAGATGCTGTATACATCATTCATTGCAAGTAATATCTTCCATGTACATCATTGAAAGAATTTGTTATTTTTCATTCACAATGCCAGCAGCTAACTTCCACAGCTTAACGTCCACTCAGGTCTGCGTGATCTTATTCTAGTTTCTTGTCGTTTGAAATAAAGCTCTGGCTGAGCGCGTTCACATCTCAGGTGACTCTGACATTCCATCATTTTGGAAAGGGTCTTTTTCTGCATCCATCCATCTCCAATTCCTCAGCGCTACTGCTCAAGTAAAGTTCTGATCTCTGGCTCAAGGACACATTCACAGACACACACACACACACACACAAACGCACACCACTTCAGGTGAAGGGTTTTATGGACTCTATCAGCTGTGACTCATAATAATCAAATGAAAACTCAAACTACTTGGCCAGAATGTGACCGCCTCGTTTCAATTGATAGGTTGTCATATTCACACATGAGGAACAATCACTGAAGAGAAATATATTCAAACCACATCGCTTTGGATCTAGTCCGCCTGTCAGTTAGACACTTTCCGCTGGATTTGACAAGGCCCTCAACATAGACACACATCTTGTTCCTGAGGCATGAAAATTCATCTCATGTGATCTAATGACAGCTAGACAGCTAAAAATACAGCTCTGAGCACGGTCGACACACTCGGAGAATCTAATCAGTCAAACCGCACTGTGGGACGATCTGAACGAACACGTAGTGTGGAGAGATGCTTACGCTTCCGATTTATGTATGTCTCAAACACACTGGACCACTTTTGTGATTTTTACTATCAAAATATATCTTTGTCTATGTCTATATCTATGCACTCCTTTCAATCATGTCTTTGAAAAGTGACAAACACCACTATTATCCAGGCAATTCCGAAATAATAGAAAAAAGTAAGAAAAAACAGAATGTATGCGTACCTATACCGTACATATACAGCAGAAATGAAGAAATTGGGCCAAGTATCACTCTGATTGGAAACATGCAGCTCGATAATGACTGAGGAAGTGAAGCAGTGTGTAACGGGGGAGGTAAATTGTTGCTAAATTACATCTCGAGCGAACAACAGTGTTTCTAACAGGTGATCACATCGTTTTTTCCATCCCGCAACAGATTCATTACAATGTGCTCCACTTCCTTGCATGATTATGCACCAATACACCGACAGATATGTGACAAATTAAAGGCTTAACAACATAAATGACTCACACGGAAAGCTTTCATTATCTGAGCCCAGATTCTACAAACTCCACTGAGTGGATGAATGCCGGTCGTCTCAAAGCTTATTCCTCATTTGTTGTTTTGATGAAGGATTTAAAAAGCGCTGACTGAGTAGCACATTACTCCAGAAAAAGAGCAAAGAACGTGCGTCGTCCAGTCTGCTTCGATTCCTCATATCTGTTGAAGTGTCCTTGAGGAAGATACTGAGCCACATATTGCTGATGATGAGCAGCCCCTGCCATCAGTGTATGAATGTCAGTGTGGCTGTCATGAGTGTTGTAAAGCTCTTTGAGCGGTCAGTATATCGGAGAAGCACTATATAGGTCAAAGTCCATTTATTAGGCAGTAACTTTTTCCTTTTGAATGAATTGTCAAAGGTTTATACTTCCCATTAGGATTAGATTGAACATCTATTCAGATCGAATGTGACATTTTTATGCTGACTGGGCTATTATTCTTATCATTGGTGGAATATTAGTGTCAGTGTAAAAACATGCAGCAGTTCAAGTTTTTCAAGCCTCAGGAAAACCACCGCTAGTGGCAGAAAAACACTGTGATAATACGTGAAGTTTTGGGTTATTAGCACACAGAGCAGGAGAGTACAATCTGATCAGCAGTTGTCAGTGGAGATGGATTCTCAGACCATCTCACAATCTAGACACATGTAGCTACATCTAAATAATGCCCCGCAGACACACACACACACACACACATGCCATAAGATATACAGTGGTCAGATGTTTATGAGCAACCACAAATCCATTTCCATTTCACAAACTTCACAGTGTTCAGCTCGGGGCTGTCAGACCCTGCTGCTCTCACAAAGACTGAAAGCGAAGGAGGAAGAGGAAGTGTTGGCGAGGGGGATTTAAGACTGCGGGAGCGCCACGAGCTGTCAGAGAGCACAATGCTTTTTGAACTCTCTCAGGTTCAGCTTTTAAGAGAAAGCTTCCTCGGAGTACATTTTGTATTCGAGGCATCCAAACTTTGTGGTGCGCTCTGGAAGGGCCGCAGACCTCTGCGAGAGAGCTCATCAGTGGATACTGATCATTAAGTCATCGTTTAAAAGATCATTAAATGCAAATGACTTTATGCTTTTGAGACGGTGACACGCTGGAATCGAACACAGACGGACAGAAAGGCTGCAGCGGATCATTTGCTTCATCTCTCAAACTCCTCTGTATCTCCCAAATGGTGCCCGTGTTTGCTGCACATATCAGTGTCGTTTCCAGCGCTGATTACAGTCCAGAGCGCGGGGGAACATCCTGCCACAAACAAAAGACAGATGATCAAGCCCGGCGCTATTTGCAACACTGTTGCTTTGGAGAAACACGCGGCTATAATTAAATCCATTGTGATGTAATTAGAAAAAAAACATCTTGTATCCTGTTTTAATTGCTATGTGGTCTCACAACACAATTTCTCGTTACGGTCTTCTTGATGCGTGACCCAGGCATTATGCCAGGAAATTTGGTGATGAAAATGAAAACAAGTCTGATCACTGGTGGCATTGTTTACCGCCCTGATACACAACACGCCTCCAGCGCTATGTTTATGATTCCAAAAGGGAGCCATCGCCCTCGCCGAAGAGACTGCGTTGAGCTGTAATTGTGATATAATCACCAGCAGCAGAGAAAGGAAATGTAGCTTCTTCTCTTGATGAAATACAACAACCAAATGATTCCTTAATTTTTGCTCATTTTCTCATTAGTTCTGTAAATGAGCAGTTTGATCAAGCTGAGCTGTAAATTAGAGGCTGCAGTGCGGATATCTTCATCAAAGAGCGTGCGCGGATGGTTTTATAATGTGCCAGAATCTCAACATCCGAAATGTCTGATGGGAAACAAAATGAACAATTCTCCAGCTACAACTATCAGTCACCTGCACAAAGAGAGAGATTTACAGAGACTTTTCTAACCATTAAGTAATTGATGCAGCCTGTTAACGCTGATGAAGTCTACATCCTCAATTAGCTCTTTTGTGTACTTGTGTGTGTGCTTGTCTGTTTTTCCTTCTACACTTCAATATTCACAGAGAGCAGAACTAATAAGACCTTCTCTCTCAGTCCTGCTCCCTCATGTTGGTGTAGGGGGAACCCAGAGACTGAAAATACAAAGAAATCTCCTTAGCCCCAAACCTCCGAGTAATTAATTCTGTAAAGAAACCTAATTCTACCAAAAAAATGGAGGTCATTCCGTACAAGAACAGAGATTACATGTAATTCCATCTGGATATGTCGAAGTGAGTGTATTATTTGAAGAAGGCATAACTAGGTGAGAGGAATGAAATAAAGTCCAGACGCCTGTGAGGTTTGTACCAGAGCGAATACAAAGTCAAGTGAAAGCGACGTGAGGATGAGGAAAAGGCAGGTTGGCTGTTTACGATGTGTCCCGAGGTGGAGATGTGACCGTGCAAACTGAAAATGTAATTTAATGAACGGATGGAAACATGAAAACTGGAGAAGAAATCATGTATGCTTACCTGTACGTTGGTTGTTTATGGTGAGTACCAGTAAAACTACAAAACTCTGTTTGCCAGTTTTGTAGGGTTTATATGATCATCCTGTGGGATTCCTCCAAAGACATGCAGCCTCTATATGTGTCTGTAGGGGTGAGTGGATGTCTTTTAATATATGCCAGCCCTGTGTTAGACGGGCGACCTGACCAGTATGTACTTTTAGCCCAATATCAGCTGGAATGAGAGATCCTGCTCAGAATAAGCAGAAAATCAATCCAGTTTTCAAAGTCATAAGTTAAATGATGACATTCAGTTATTTTCTTTTGCTCTCTGTATTTGCTTTTAAAATTCAAATGCAAATTCTGTGATTTGCCAACGTTCACACCAAATATTCTCTTTAGCCCTGGAGTTGAGCCTTGGTTCATGTGTGGTGAAACTAGACTCTCAGGCACGCTTACACCTGGACCGCTTCACCTGGATATCTTATCTGGACTTCGGGACCAGACCGCAATCAGATCAGCGAGACCACATCTAGAGATGGTCCAGCTTGCGTGTCAACAGATCTCAGCCAGTTGTAATGCAATCCACACAGCATGACCTTATTCTGAAGAAAACAAGTCTGTCCTGCCTCTTCCTGCTAACTTCATAAAAAAAGCTACAAGTGACAGCAGCAGCTATCAGCCTTCCCTCACACAGAATGAGTGACAACGGTCTCCTGACCTGAGTATGTTGACAAACCAGCCAGCCTCACACGATGTGGGCAGAAAGAAGATAATGAGAACGCTTATTAATACAGGTGTAGCTGCAAAGACTCGCAGATCGGCTGTCGTTATCCAGAGAGAGTATCGGGGGTAAAGATCACGTGTTAACTGCGGTGTAAATAAAACTAAGCTAAGGGCAATGTGAACCAATCTCTGGGTTCATGTCATGTACATTTTTCCACAGGGATCCGTCTGCAGACAACCGACAGAGCCAAAACATGTGCACATCCACCCTCTGTATCCATCAAAACAGCACGCGTGTTTCCCAAAATGTCAGCGTGTTAATTAAATCTTTTGCGTCACGACACATTTCATGATGTAAATAAATGATTTTGAGGCTATTTCTGAAAACATACGGTTATCTTCACAACCACCGTGTGGTTCCACATCACAAGCCAGTCAAATGACTGATGGGAAAATAGACACACTAATCTGATCTGAACTTCGGCTTAATAAGGTGCTTTGATTAAAAATGGATTGAACCAATTCCTGGGTGTCCCTTGAAGAACTGAAATTGATTTGGTTTAACAATGGAGCCCCCAGAAGGCCCTGACAGGGTCTGATAATAAAAATAAGCTCATAAATAAATAATTCAAGCCCCACTGTTGCAGCTCGCTTCATCCAGGAAGTGAAAGAAGGAATAATAATGCTGTCGGACAAAAAACACACGCTGATCTAAAACTTCTGCATCCGTCATCTCGAATGCTGCAGCTCTGAAGCAGTTCACAGACTAAACACAGCACAGTGATCAAACGCACATCGCTGACATCAACACTGCAGAATACACATCTGGCCTGTTGTTAAGCTGGATGCCTCAGCCGTGACTGACAGCCATCATTTTTCTATTATTGTCTTTCAAAGCTCATGGGCATCAATACACTCCTTTGATCCGTGCTTTTTTTACTCTGGCGATTTCAATCCAAATGTCTTTCCAACACCTTTGTAATGGAAATGGATAATGAGCTTTCCCAGAGGGGTTAATCAAAACCATTGTTGTCCAAGAATAAAAAGATGTGAAAAGATTTGAAAGGGAACTGATTGATTGTGTGGAGAGAAAAAAAGAGAATGCGTTCCTTTCTTTCAGGCAATTCCTTGTTTCCTCCCTGATGCAAGAAGTGATTTATTTTGACAGCCACCTCAGTGAGTTTTATTTTATCCAAATGAAAAGTCTTTGTTGTGAGACAGAGAGGAAGAGAAACGGACGGACAGAAAGGGGAGCATAGAGTGATGAAAAGGGAAATAAAGAACAATAAAAAGATGGCAAGTTAACGACTCAGAAACAAACGTGTGAAAGTTGCAGAGTGTAGCTGTGAGTAACCCGCTGGCTGAGGGCCTGGTGGGCTGGATTTGACCCCACAAGAGGAGGAGAGTGCACCGTCCAGGTCTATAATTAGAAAACACACAGTGCCGCTAATCCTTACTGAATGATTAAGCAGCAAACAGCAAGTTTACAGCCAGGAACCCACAACCGACAGGCTGCAGGGAGTCAAAGTGGCTTTCCCACAGAGTGAAGAATTTGACAAGAAGGATGGTTAAGTGCTGCTTTGTCAGGTGGGGCTGGTTTTTAACCAATAAAAGGATTTTAATAGGATTTTAGAGATGTTAAAGCTGGATTTATACTTGTGCCTTAGGAGGCAACAGGATCCACATGCAGCCCGAAGTCAAGACTACACCAGCTGTATGAATACCAAGTGCAGACCTTAAGAACTAGGGCAATCTTGGACTGCTTGTGATATCTCGTAGATATTTACGAAGAATGTTTTTTTTTTCACAGTAAAAATGAGAGAAGACACACTCAGTAATCTTTTCAGCGACAACAACAGACGTACTGTGATGTAGCTAAGCTGCCCAGAATCCCCAGGAATTCCGTTCACGCCAACTCATGTTGTGAGGCAGAGATAGTGGTGGCGAGGTCGGAGTGATGGATGAGCACGCTGCATGTCGGACTCTGTTGCCAAACACTGGAGTTTGCATCCCATCAAATTTAAGTCACCATTTAAGACACGTCCAGTCAATTTCCTTCACACAACCCAAAATCACAGCCATGCTTAACAACACACGACCCTTCATCCTTAAACCCTCAACCATGATGAGTTGAAAATTAACCTGTTCTCACTAGAAAACAAACGTATAGGTCATTTCCACAAGTAGCTTATTTCGACCCATATTTATGTACATTGTTGTTTACTGTTATTGATAAGCGGCGACTTCTAACGGCCATGGTGACTTACGGCAGCAAAGGAGGAAGTCAGTTGATAAAGTATAGAGAGCGACAAGGTCCACATATGGAGCAGGCTGGGTCAAACACACTAACACTTTCACCCAGGAGGCCGCGGTATGTGTCCCTTGTGACACCAAAAGTCAAGTTTTCTTATTTTTAACTTCAGTAATGTAAAGTGCTAAACTATATTAAATAAATATGTGACGTAACTTAAGTAAGAACTCTTTTTAACATATCTATTTATCCCAAACAATGATTTTCCCTTAGCCTAACCAGCTTAAACTTAACAAATCTGGGACCATTTCACAATAGTAAACATGTGATAAAGGATGTCCTGGTCATATATGGATGAATTGCAAAAAACCTAAAGAGGAGCAACAGACGAGGAGTCCTTCTTCCAGGACTCACAGATAGTCATCAGGGTACATTTGAACAAAACGTTGCAGGTTTGTGCGGTGGCCCCGTGTGTGTGATGTGTTTTGAACTAGTGATACTGGTTTGTCTTCATCGACGGATCAGAATTAACAAGGAAGCAATTGTAAACTGGGGCACAAGTCTAAACAAAGTGATTACCAGTGAAATATAACATGCTCAATGAAACGTCTGCTGTGGACCGTCTGCAGCATGTAGCCATGCTAAATAATACACCCAGCTACTGACCCGTCCTGCTCTGCCTCTGATCTGCAGTCATGTATCTGACAGAGTAGATTAAACATGCTGGTCCTACAGTGATCATCAGCATCCACAAATAAAAATAAAAAAATAACCCAAACTGAGTAAACACACACACAGCACATAATGTTATAATCCATTGTGGTTTCAGTCATTCATGCTGTCTGCATTTCTGGACTACCTTCATTAGATGAATGGAAAAAACTTCGTTTTTGCAAATCCCCAGATTTAATCTAAATGTCACCTTAGATATCCGTTAACAAAAAGCTTTTTATAATGTAAATCCTACCCTGAACTCAGATAACTGAATAAATCATCTAAAAACTCCTGGCATTAAATTTAGCAGCTTCTGGGATTTAATTTAGATAGAGGCCGCCATTTTCTCCAAACATTTTCCTCACAGCAATAGTCATGACAACTCAATGTTGATAAAATAAAACTGGTCTCTAATGATCACAGAACAATCGAAGACAAACCTTCGTACCGTATGATGTGGTGGTGTTACTATCGACAGATGAAATCCTGCACTTGACTGGATCAGTTACTACACTGGATGAGTCACAGTAACACCTGACACAGAACTTCTGTCTGTTCTTTGTGCTCTCACAAACCTTTTCCTACCTGCTCCCTCTTCAAAACTACAAAATTCAAAGTCAGCTTTGTAAGTGCAGAGACTTACAATGATCACTACTATTTTATATCTTTGCTTCAAAGCCCAGTATAGTGTATATCACATCCACATGCCTGCACAGTTCCAATAAAACCTAAAGTTATCAAGGATTCTGAAAGAAGGAGGAATATATATATATATATATATATATATATATATATATATATATATATATATATATATATATATATATATATATATATATATATATATATATATATATATATATATAACACAGCATATAATATAAATGCAAATCACAAGCACAAACCACTTCACCTTCTTCTGTCCACAAGTTACACGAATAGCTTTAAAACTTGTCAGGGCCACAATTGGCTTAAAACATACAAGCAACAATACTTTATACCAGCATCACTTCACACGGTGATAGACCCTCTATATTCCATACTAAGCTTAAGAGCTAGGAACGGTTTACGACACAACGTCAATCAGACAAAATAAAAGAGAAGATATTTGAGGGCAGATTTATATGTTGTCATAGCCTCCCCCCGTTCAGACAGGCACCTGCAGCAGCAGCCAACTCTGTGGTAACTGTAGAGGACAGCTAATCATTAGCCAGTTAGCCTCTATTATGGCCTGGGATCCAGGCCTGGTGATAAAGAACCAAAGGACTCAGGGCTCACAGTTTAATGATCCAAAGATCAGTCAGGATTTACGGCTCCGGGTTTCCACGGCGGCCCCTGGACAAAAACCTCCTCCCTTCTTTCAACTACTTCAGCGCAGGGCCTGAGTTCATAAAACCAGGAAACAATGTGGAAAGTAATGACATTTCCCACCTATCGTGGAAAGAAAAATAAAATGAAGGAGACATCAATCATGGTGGCAAAGCTTCCCCTTGATTAGATGATAAATAAAGGCAAGGTGCCAAGAACAAACATTTCACACACCAGGAGTTTTACAGTGCCTTCAGCAGCGCTCTGATTTGGTTTTCTTTAAAGACTTTGACATTATAGCTCATGGTGCACTCTGAATTTATGGCCGTTTGGTGGAAACTTGATTCAACTGTTTCGGGCCCAGAGGAGCAGCTCTGATCGCTCTCCACTGAGGCTGAGCTTCCTGCTGATGTTTGAAACGAAGACTAAACTTCCACCAAAACTTGTAGCGTATGCCATCAATAACTGACGGACATTTATATGTTGCAAGCGCCCTGCAACAGCTGAAATCCATCAGACAGATCCAGACTGTGTCTACTCTTCCTTCCCAGATCGGCTCCTGAGACTTCCTCCTCTCAGTGGTGGAGGGATAAAAGACACCAGGGTTCATCCAATCATCTCAAATGACTCCAACAATCTAAAGTCCTGAGCAGGACACACAATGCATCTTACTTCTCACTGGACTGTGCACCTGCTCATCACCTTACATCTCAGAGCAAAACCAGTGTTCTGGAGCAACCAGCTAATGGAGAATTGTAACCAGTAAGAGGGATCCAGAGGCCTTTATTCTGGGGAGAAATAGTTGATTGTGAAGTCTCACTGCCAGATCACCAGATCACCAGATACCAGCGCTTTGGGTTGGTCTATAATTGGTGGTTGGTGTTCAAATGGAACAATCATCAATATCAATCTTTGAATCTCACTAAGTAGTCAAATACCGAATACTGACACCAACCTAGGCCAGGACTCCCTTGAAAAAGAGGTTCTTAATCTCAACGGGATTTTTCCTGGATAAATAAAGGCTAAAAAAAAAAAAAAAAAACCTTCGTATGAGACTCGACCATCAACTATCTTTTTCCACAACTGACTACTTTTAATTAGTTGTCGTGTTTGCCTGTCCATCAAGACACCAGAAATAATTCAACATTCTGTGTTTTCACAAAGGCACACATGTTTAAGTGGACAGGTCGCTCTACCTCCTGCTCCACAGCCGCCCATACTTCATGTATGACTTTACTTAATAAAGACCTAACTATAGACTATTAGTAGTAGTAATATAAAAGTAATTTCTGGTTACACAACATAAATCCAAGTTTATAATGTCACCTTTGAAATAATATTATTAGAGTGTTTTTAACTTGTAAAATCAAATTAAATCTAAAAAAGAGAGATCTGTTATATTTGGATGGCTTAAAAGGAAGTTTTTCTGAGCCCAATGTGACAACTCAAATTCATTCAATTGTAATGATTTAAAACAGAACAAACACATCTTTATAATTGAGAAGGTGCAACAACAGACCATTTAGTTTTATAGTGACTAAGACAATTTATAAAACAAAATTCTTGTATTTTAATTTTCTTTTGATCGACTAAAGGATTGACTGACTAATTGTTTCAACACTAAATCGCAGACATGAATCATTGGTGGCATGTGGAGCAAATAAAAACATTCACATTCATCAGTCTGCTTCTGTCGTGTGTATAAATTTGAGTGAATAAAGTCAACATTACTCCAGCCTTTTCTTCAGTCGGGAGTGACCAAGGTTACATACAGATCAACTTGATGTTCTGGAGTTCTCTGGGTGGGATGGGAGAAAGATCTGACAGCAGCTGTAGTTTACTGAAGACAGAAAATGTCCTAATTTGTAGCCAGCTCATGATTTGTTGCTACAAGGCTAATTAGCAATTAGCCCAGTGAAAGACTGGATCCAAACCCTGTTATAGTTGATGAATGAATACATGCAGGTCTGCATTGAAACTACTTTCACAAGTCTCCGTATCACATCCAGGATTTCCACGGCAGATCGATCTCTAGATGAAGCCAAGTGATGACATCATCAGCTGGCAGGTGCTTTCAGGACGATGTCACATCGGCCTTGGCCCGAGTGATTTTTACTCATCTCAGAAGACCCTCTCCATCACCGTCACCATCCCCCCGATGCGGTGTGAATGCCTCCTCTGTGAGCCAGGCCAAGGATCTGCCAGCGGCCCCTCTCTTTGTGAGCTGAATGGGCACGGCTCGGCCACGTTTTAAGGCGCCCTAATGTACCATGGCTGGACCACAAAGGCAGCGTGGTAATTTGCCAGGGATAATGACGCTCACTTAATTCGGCCCTAGGGGCCACAAACAGAAAGCTTTAAAGAGAATCCCCATCCAAGGATGAGTCCCCTGTCCCCCCTTTTTTTCTAGGTCTCGCTCTCCCTCTAAGTCCAGCCCTTCTCTCTCTTATTGGCCTGAAAGGAGCTTGTTTTCTTCCGGCTTATTGTCATCCTGAACTAAATATCAGCAAACAACAGCAGGGCTGGAGAAGACAACATGCCAGCCACTACTGGAGCCCCAGATCTCCTCCCAGAGGAGCAGAGAGAGGCAAGACGAACACAGAAGAGCTTCGTCAAAGCAGCCACAGAGGGAGCGCCGCTGCTCTGCTCCAATGACACATATTAGGGAAAGACATTTAGGCCACAAATTGAATTGAGCAGAGTAAGTGAGAAGGAGGCCAGTGCTAAGCACGGGGAGTACAACAACAGAACGTAAGCAAATGCCAGGGCTGGCCTTTAGGGATATTACACAGACAGTGAAAAGAGGGTGAGATCGGAGCAGAAGTACTCTGTGCTTTCATGATAAATTGCCCTGCGATCTTCTAGAAGGCTTTTGTTTTGGCAGAAAAGGTCAGTTTGAAGTGTTCACATGTTCACCCTCAGAGCATTGTTTCATCCCCAAAAGAACCGCATCTGGCTTTTATTCAGGGCCGCCACCAGGTGAGGAACCCTGAAGAGATTTCTTTGACATTAGTGATAAAGTTGGTCATTATCTGATAACTGATGGCAGATGGGTGATGCTCTGCAGCAGATAAATCAAAAGGCTATTAAAAGAGACGTTCACATTTGATTATCTTGTTTGTGAAGTTTGTGGTTTTGTGTGTTTGTTGATCTGAATTCGCAATTCATGGAGGAAAACATTTTACTCTCGACGATAAATCTTTTAACAGCTTTCAGTAGAAAAGTAAAAACAACAGATAACATGGCTTCAGGCAGTATGTTTGCTCAGCATGATCATATTCACAGATATTCACATCATCTCCAAGTGTACTTCAGAGAAGACAACACAATATGTATGCTCTATTAATGTACATAAATTATTAATCACACCATTTTGTAAACAAAGCAGAGCTCGATTGATTTGAGTTCAAGACTAACTGAAAGATATCAACTACAGACTGATGCAGTAAAGCATAAAGCATTCACATTACACAGTTACTCAAAGGTCAAAATCTTTCATGAGCTGTTTGATATCTTTATTTAAAACTGGTTAAAATAATTGAGTGTTCTGCTGAACAGGTTTAAGATGCTGATCATACAATCACAGCTCCCCTGGTTTGCTCCATGTCATCTCCCTTATGCTGTGTTCTCACAACAAAGCTAAAGATAAAATCAAGAAATGGTGAGGAGTAGCCAGAAACACTGTGGACGAATCGCTGCTGATGAGTGGAAGCATCAGTTCGTAGCTTCATATCACTGGCAGCTTCCACTGAAAAGGAATTGTGGCCTGGTGTTTTGTCACCTGTATCCTGAACACATCATCACTCTCATCCATGTCTCCTCCTGTGCTATAAGAAAAGCTGGAATATATTGACAAATACTGGCCCTCGGGTGTTGAAGCGTGTAAAAATAAGACCTGTGAAAAATGAGTGCTGTCTCGCCGTACTGTGGTAATTAAATTAGAAGCGTACATGCAAATGCACTGACAGGTTTCAGTCTCTTCTGGTGAGGTGATGTCACAAGGTGACTGTGTAGTCGTGTCTCGTCTGAACAATGATTTCACTATACAGTGTCAATAAGGCTCAAGGCTGCAGCGGCGCGATTCACTAATTCACATTCAGAGAGGGGGAGAGAGGTAAGACTTGTCCATTAGCAGCCTGTATAAAGCCCAACCACCCTTCCTCCCACCTCTCCCTCATCCGCCTCCACTGCCTCACTCTCGCCGCTGCTTTTCAAATCACTTCACTCAGTCAGAAGAAAGGGCTTTCACCATAACAGGCTGCCTTACCTTCACCACAGAGGCCTCACGTTTTGGGGGGAGGAGAGAAAGACTTTCAGAGAAAGTGAGAATGAGAGAAATTGGGTAATAGCAATCCTTGATTCAAGAGAAACACCCAAGACCAGAGAGAACTTTGGTGTTTGCCATAAAAAACTGAGCACAAAAGAACACCAAGCTCAGCTGTGGAACAAATACAAAAGCTGAAATCCAGGTAAAAGATGCAGAAACTAATCGAAGAGATCCATAAAAAAGTGGCATGAAGAGTTTTGGAGATGAAAGTGTACTCACCAGCTAAGCATCACTGGGGTGTGGGGAGGGGGCTGAGAGGGCCGTCTGTCCTTTTCAAACCGATTCTGGAGGGAGAGAGAGAGAGAGGGGGGAGGGGGGAGGGGTGAGTCTTTCACTAGCTGCTCGCCTCCTTCTCATAAGCAGAGCGCAGAGCCACAAAGAAGTGCTGGCGCTCTCGTAAACAAACGGCCAACTTATCAATGGAGCGGAGAAGGCGGAGCGGGAATGGCATTTAAGCGGAGGCTTCATGGGGTCTGGGGGGCTGGAGCAGGAGAGGGACCTGCAAGATGCCTTTACATCCAATGAAGGCCTGGCCGGACAATAACAAACCACAAAGTTCAATACGGTTCAAACGCATTAAAGCCTGAACTCCATATAACATACGGAGCCCTGTGCTGCACAGAGAACAGGCCAGATATGTCCGACTGTAAATGAACAATAATGATGCAAATGAGGTGAGCGGATGCCTGATTGTGTTGAATCAAACACAGATGCTAATATGCAGAGAGCACTTTGGGTTCCAAGCTTTTTGATCTCAACGCCACAGAGCAAATTGGAACAAATAGCCCTGGTTGGTTTCTACGGCAACCTGAAAGAGTGGCTCAGGCTCGCCGTCGCTCTGTAATATGGCTGCTGTTTGCTTCACTTCAGCACAGAGCGGCAAAAATGAAGAAAAGAGGGACAGGTTATTATCATCTGTCACTTCTGCTTAGACGTACACAATTCACCTAACACCCTATAAAATGTCAGACAGTATTGAAGGATGTCCATCAGCAGCTTCCAGAATCCAAAGTGACATCTTTGGATTTAGTGTTTCGGTCCAACCAAGAGTGTAAAAATGGATTTAAATCAACTTGCAGTAATATAAAGCAGAGGAAACTCTTAACTTTTTGGAAGTTCTAACAATATTACACTTTTGCTTCATTAATGACAAATAATCAAAATTATTATCCATCAATTTGCAACTCAATATTCCATCCTCCAGCTCAGCGCTGACATTCAGCAGCCACAGAGACAGGTAGACAAATGCAGTAAAGGGGATTTTCTACGGAGCTAAGCTGAGAATTTAGCGCCGAGCAGCGGGAAGTGTCCGCTCAAACAAAAAGAAGTCCCCATAATCTCCAGTGTCAACGTGGGATCAGGCTTTATTCACTGCAACAAGTGAGGAGGAAGAATTCTCATAAACTGCTTAGTCTGTGACCTATAGTCTTTGCTCTCTTTCAGACACACACACACACACACACACAACACACACCCACACACACACACACACACACACACACACAAACACCAGTCTCCTGCAGTGACCCCCACACTAGACAGACAGTCTGGGACGACTCGACCCGCCTATAATTCAGTAAAACTTTATTAGGCAGATAGCTGATGGGCATGTGACACAGCAGAGATGTGGTCTGATGAACACAACACAGATAACAAGGTGATAACAGCTGATAACAGCAGAACCAATGGCTGGGCCCAGCTCTTGACAAGTGGCCAGCTGAGTTATCCAGATTTGAATGTTGATGATTTGACACCACTCTGAATCTTTTGTATTTCTTCCTCACTCACTGCTGCGAGGTTAGAGCTATAACAACATCTCCCAAACTGAAAACACCTGATATAAAGACACTGCCAGATTTAATTATGGAGAGAAAACAAATGGTCAGTTCACAGCTCTGCCAATCTCACAAGACTTTAGTCGACAGCTACCTTAGCTGCTCGTGGGCAAAGCCGTGCTTTGAGTTACTGATGTGATAAGTGTGCTAACATTTGCTAATTAGCCAAAAAAAAGGAGGTACTTTTGCAGCTATCTGGTCATAAACCAAAATTAGTGCTAGGTTGTTTTGCTAGTTTATGGCTCTTTGAACTTATTACAATTCATCCTGAAGAGATGGAGGTGGAAATCAGCACCAAATTTGATGGCATCTTGTCCAATCATTGTTGAGACATTTCCCTTAAAAGTAAGACTCTAAACCTCACGGTGGAAAAAGTCAGAGGATATCCTGAAAGATAAGACCTCATCTGGAAACCACAAACATCTGTCCCAAATTTCATACTAATTAATGTTACAGTTATTGAGATATTTCAGCGTAGACTGACCGACCAACTAACCGACGGACAGACATTACAATCCCTTGAGCTCACTGGTGTAGAAGAGGGTATTTTTCCACAGCCGACACTGTTACTTGTTATTGCAGGATCAGCATAGGTGTAATTGATAACATTGATAATAATGACTGCATTCCATTTAGGTGAGCTAGTTCCATGGTCCTGGTATTGTGTGTGTTGGCTCATTGCCATGGCTGATGGAGACACTTAGGGGGAACCGAGAGGAACTTGTTTCATCTGTGATTCTCCTGCTATGACACGTCATGATCTCAGTCCTCTCTTGATCCTTTTTTGTTCTATACAATGACCTCAGCCAGGTTTCAGTTAACACTGAAATGTTAGCGATTAGCGTGGTTATCATCATCATAACTGGTCTGAATCGAGACTGAACTGACACATTCAAACACACACACAGGAGAGAAATATACAGTATATATGACAGCAATCAGAATAACTGCTTCTGTCTCTCCGCTCATCTAATGCTGTATAAGTCTTTGAAAGTAATCTGCCTGCTTGGCAGTCGTTGTGTGTGTGTATGTGTGTGTGTGTGTGTGTGTGTGTGTGTGTGTCGTGTTGGTGTGTAATGAACTTGAGCTGCGCGGCCTCTGATAGCAGTATGAGACAAAGCAGTCGGGGGTTTGAGATCACACTCTCATGCTCCCATCTGGAACTTTTCTTTTGGTCTGTTGAAACTTTTGCAGCTCACCGCAGTGCGTCTCCTTCATTCCTGTCCACGAGAACTGAAGAAGTGGTTACCAGCAGTCGCCATTGGATCCAGCAGTGCAAATCAAATTCTCCTAATTAAGCTCCGGTTACTGGTAACTGAATCAGACAGTTTAATGAAGACTTAGCGGGAAGTAGGTGAAGAGGCGAGTTACGAGACAGCAGGAGTTCACTACGCAACAACTCTGTGAGTTATCTCACACACACACACACACAAATATACACATACAAACACACACACAGCATCGTGTAGTGTAGCATCCCTTCTTCAGGGCAGTAAGGAAATATGTCTAATTAGGAGTGAATTACTGCCTGCAGCGTTCCAGTTTACATCAGACAGTAGCAGGGTGCTGGCGCTAAACAAACTTTGTATTCTGAGGCCCCTAAAGTCACACAGCAGACCCTTGGTTTTACTGAACAAGTCACACTACATGATATAAACTGAGCCAGCTGCTCTCCAAAAAATCTCTCAATACTCTAATGTTCAGTCATTGAATCTCATGATATCACTATTAAAGGTTATTGTCGGAAAACTCGCAGTTTTCTGTCCAACAATATTAGTATAGCTCTGTGTGGCTGGAGTTCAAATGGTCTGTTTTTCCACTTAAGCCAAGTGCAAAATTTTAGCTGTTTTTTTTTTTTTTTTTTTTTTTTTTTTTACCATTTTGAGCCGCGGGACTCATTTTCCGAGCCAGGCAGAATTTCATTTTGGTCCAGCCTTGTTTACCCTGCAGTCAACAGGGGGACTGAGGACTGATCATCTGCTACCGAGCGGCCTTTGGGCAGTAGGATGAATATCTTACATGTCAGATAGGCAGGTTCTCAGACAGCTGAAGACCAAAACTATTTCTCATAAAAGACCCAACCTTCCATTGATGCAAGCTTTGACATTAATGCACATAAAAGTGTACCACCATCAGATAAATTACAGACTTACAAGAACTAAATCTAACGTAATAAGTTCTTAATGGGGCACTTTTCGGTTTACAGGAAGAAATCTTAATTAGAACCGAAAGATCTTCATTGATTCATTTTCATGACTGAATAAACACAACAAACAAACCGTCCTCAGAGGAAAACACAATTTCACACTGTTTCACTTTGTTCATTTTCGCAGGACTCCTTTCTAGCTTTGAACAGTGTTCTAGGAACCTTATTTCCTTCTGAAGACAGCTTGTTTATCAAGTTATGGAAATACATCATGTTAAAAAACATATAATAATAATAATAACAATAACAATAATGATAACAGTTTTCATTACAATTCTGCATTCTAATTATTTTCCAAAACGACATGGTGCACCTTTAATGTTTCCCGATGCTGTTTACTTCCATTCGTAATGTCTGTCAACACTGCTGGCTGAGTTGCTAGTTTCACTTTTTGGAAATTGGATAAAACACACTTAACATTTCAAACATGTAATTATTTACATCAAAAACAAAGCGACACAGCGCATTTCCAGCGTGCAGTGAGAGGAGAGGCTCACAGGGCTCCTCTCTGCTGTCTCTCTTTCCACTCACACTGAGCAGAGTAAACAGCCAGTCTGCCAGATAAACCATGTAATGACACCGGTTCTGAATTACCACAAGCACTATTGGTGAATTATGCACTCTCACATTTTTTGCATGCTGACCAACACGAGCACTCATAGGTTGGTCCAGCTGAAAAGACAACATGGCTGATAACACTGGCCCTACATTATACGAGTCCAGCTGTACTTTCTGATTCATAAAAGGTAAAACCATGATAGATGCGAACGAGGGCAAACACATCCTGCCAGCAACATCCAAAAACAATAACCTCCACTCGCTCTACCAAAGTCTCAGTATGGGGGAAACACAAAACTCCTCTTACACTTAAACACAACAACTGATTCTTTACAACTCACAGCCTCAAGACAAACAAAGACTAAACCAAACACAACACACAAAAAAAAACCCAGAGGAGAGTCACGTCCGAGAGCAGGCTCAGAGAGAACAGACAGCACGGCGGAAAAAGGCTGGCAGATAACATCACGATTCAGAGGTAAAGCTGTATTTATTCAGCGATATTGGAAATGTTGACTCTATTATCCACCCTGAATAAAATCAGAGAAACTGCTATTACCCATTAGACTTCAATCCAAACAAACAGAGCTCAGCTAACAAGCTGTCCTTTGTGGGAAGAAGCAGTCAAGCTTCAAATAACTGATGGTTATAACAGTTTAGCATGTAATTGTGTTTTGTCACGGCGGTAATGACCATCAGTTTATGCATGTTTATTTCTGTCAGAAGAAAAAAACTCACCACGTTCTCATTTTCCATGACCTACAAGAGATGGCAGTCAACCTTCAAGGTTCTTAGACACATGGGAGACAATCAGTCATCAAGTTATCACACAAAGCAGGGCCCACAAAATCCACACGATCATTTTATGAATATTAATTCTCTCCAAGGCTTTTTAGCAATATTTATTGTTGTTTGTCATTTGCGCAGGTAACACAATGATTGGATGATCCCTTTCAATAGGTTTGGACTAAGTGTAAATAGCAGCACACACAACACATGTAAGTGAGTGTTTCTGACAAAAACGTTCCTTGTGGGTCTTAACTTCTCTTTCCTGCAGATGTTTTGTAAAGCAGGTAAGCATCTTCTGTACAGATCATTTAACCCAGGACACTTAACATGGTTTACATCCCAATCCAAGCAAAGTCAATTTAAGTTAAGTGAGGGCAAGTCACGTCAATGTCATTCAAAGGAGGCTTAGCAACACACGACACACTGTACAGCTTCATCCTCAGTTTGGATGAGGAAAAACACATGAACACACACACACACACACACACACACACACACACAACAAAAAACATGTGTCAAAAGGAAAATGTGTGAATTTTTACTGTTAGACACATTAAATGAAATCAATCGGGCTTGAAAGACAGGGAGTTGGGGAATGAGACTCTGGCAATTACACTGGTTAAATAATACAACACATCCAAGAGGCCGGTGGCTGTTGTAGACAGACAGCTGGTCACATGGGAGCACACACACACACACATACATGCTGCTTTCCGAAAGGTCGGCTCTTACAGACGAGACGGTTTAACTTGCACAACCTGAAACCATGGCATCGCATTGACAGGGTAAGTCATCCATTACCCTTGTTATTCAGCTCGTACGCCTCCCCAGCGTCGGCGGCAGCCTGGCCGGGTTTCCAGCCCAGTTTCATATGTCCCTGGCTTTCCATCATAGCACTTGACACCTGTTTATATACGGCGTGACCTCTGAACCCACACCCCCTCTTACCAGAGACAACCTCTCCAGGTTAGAGGAGAGGTCACTTGTGTTATTGCAAAAAGTGGTGACAAATGACGGATACAGCGAAGATTTAAACAAGGTCTGAGCGCTGAGGCTGGAGAGGGAGTGAAAGCATCAGCAATGTAAATGAGGGCTGGGTGAGTGTTTGTGTCCACGCACCCACACATCCACTCCTCCATGTCCACAACGTAAGTGTTATATAAATGTGTTCCTGCACTTTTGTCTTTGTGAGAAAAAAAAAACAATTCCACAGCTTGTGTCATGCGTGTGTGTTTCCATCGGATGCTTACTAAGCTCAAACAGGTCCCTGTTTTAATTAAGTGGCACCTCCATTAACGTCGCCCGGGGCTCCCCATGCATCAGCGTTAGCTTTAATGCTACAAACCGCACGGCCCACCAACCGGCTTAGAAAAATGACGTAGAGCTAACTAAGCTATTTAAATACATCACTTTTCTCAATCCTCAGAAACACACAGACTACACTCTACCAGGGCCGGGAGAAACACTCACTGTTAATGATGTATAATATTCAGTAAAGTTGGGATTGTTGGTGAGAGAAAAGAAGGCAAAATCATTACTATTGCTAGGCTATATAACAGGGCTTTTATTTACTTGACTTCAACTAATGTTTATTTCCCCAAAAGGTCAAACAGATTGCAGTCGGTTCAACAGCAATCATTTACTTTCATGATCATGTTTTCAACAGATTATTTTAAAGACGACTTGAGTAATTGGACCACAATTCTCTGGGCTAACGCAAGTTTTCACAAGTTAATGTAAAGCCGTGATAGCCAGGTCTCTTAAATGACCAGTTACTTACAACTGCCACCATTGTTTGATTATTTCATCATTGCAATGTGAAGAATTAAAAGTAATCACAATTAAAAGTATAAGTATAAAAGCAGAACTTAATAGGCACAGCTGTCAAGCACACCGCAGCTAAGCTAGCGTGGCAAGCTGTAGCTAACGTTACATATAGCCCTTTAGCCTGCACTAGCCACTAGAGCAGACAGGGCCTAGGAGATAGCCAACATGGGCAGGGCTTGCTACATGCTAAATCATAAAATCGACAATCTCTCAAAAAATATTGTTTCTTTTTTTAACTGCCTACCTTACTCCCTCCCGTACTTTCTCCTTTTCTCTTACCTCCACTTAAGCTCGCGCTGTACAGCAGTGGGTAACTGTGCACTTGTCTCGTGTCTCGTTGACAACTAAATGCAGTCCGGTTGACAATTCATGGCTGAGAGAGCACAGGTGTAATCACCACACTAATTATAGCTGCATCTCATTTAGTTGCGCTGCTTCCAGGCTCCTGGTATGTCCTGTGCTTGACTAACTGCCAGAGTCTGGATGCCATGGAGCCACGGTCAACGTTGATTCCACCTGGATTTTGACAAAAAGGTCCGCCGAGACAAAGGTCAGTCAAACCTATTATCACTACAGAAGTCTGTGGACTAACACGGCTGGCATTCAGGAGTAAAGCTAACGAGAACATGCTAACGCCTGGCAGAGGATCCGAGTTCTCCTGAAAACGCTTCTTTACGTTGTGGGCATGAGCCTTATCATTACACATCCAGGCTTACGTGTTGTATCGCACTCTGTGTTAGCAGTGATAGCCTACTACATCACGTTTATGTCCTTAAACAGACCTTATTTATCTATTGAGCTAGTATTTTGAAACACTCGTATGGTAAAAAAAATCGTCTATTTCTTTTGAATCTGCAGTAAGTAAAAAATGTAATGGTCTTATACCTGTAATTGGACTTATTTTTAGCATTTTTTGTACTTTTCTCTACCTCGTATTACCACTATTATGGTTGTGAATAGGGCTGTTAAGATTCACTGATATGAATCAAAAATAATTTTTAAACCTTTCAACCGTTGTGTTACTGACATGAAAGTTATGTTAATGCAACACCTCCTTTGCTAATGGATCCGTGCCTGAGAGGGATAAAGAAAAACATGTCCGACAAGTCTGGAAGAAATTTGGATTTTAAAAGACAGAAAGAAGGAAAACTGGCCAAGGGTCTGGCCGTTTGTTCACTGGCAGCATGATGGTAACACTCACCTGGGCAGGTGGCGTGATGAAATGTATGAAATGTATTCGGGCAGTAATTATGAGGATGTTTGTCTGACTTGCACGGGCAAACTCCAGACAAAGATACGGATATCAGACAGTTTCCTCCTGCTAAAGCTCTGCAAGGTCTAAGGTAATCATGAGGTAATTACTTCATATTTCTCCCCCTTACTGCCAACGAGGCACCTGGGCCTGACTGCGTGAGACAGTTTATATTCATAATGTCTGTTCCTACATCAAGACTTTCTCTGTCTGTGTCTACTGTAAAAGTCATTAGCACCATCATGATTGGAAACAGCCAGTGAGCAGCAGACAGTGCTGATGTGTCACTACTTGTGCGCAGTACATCTGATGATTAAAGCAACGTAGGATCCTAGGAACATTTTTGTTTGACCTAAACAATATAATATAAGAACAGGTGTTTGCTTCTTGCTAAGTGATACTTTGATACTAAATCTTTAAAACAATTCAATTTTGAACATAAATTATCCACAGCTATGATGCTAGCAGTTATATTAGTGACAGTGCAACCATCGTCAACCGTCATCCTCATCGCTGCCTCCAGAGTATTTTCAAAATGACATTTGTCTTAAATTTTTTCCTCATAAAGGCACAAAGTCACAGAAATTCCCTGGTCTTTCACTGAGTATATCAGATTTACTTAATAAAAGACCAGCGAACCCCAAATACTGCCACTTTCATAGCAATAGCTCATTCTGATTCACAACGGAAAATGAATGACTTCATGAAACAAATGTAGAGAACTGTATTAGACTGCATTGTATCACATCCAATCCTCCTGTATTAGTGATGTGTCACTGCTGAATCATATCGGGGGCCCCTGTATCTAGATGTGTATCGAATCGCCTTATAAAGGAGGGAAGCACACCCCTAGTTGTGAAGAAGAACCTTGAACTTAAACCTTGTCACCTTATATTACTCGTTACCTTGTCTTCCACATCTCAGCCCTGGCAGGAGTCAGGTACCCTTTTTTTTTTTTTTTTTCTAGTGCCTAATGGTAGGAAATCCATATAAGTTTTGAAAAAAAAAAAAAAACTTTTTATAAAATTGATTGAGATTCACTAAGAATTCAGTTCCAGCAAAAAAAAAACTGACATGGAAAAAAAATGTCCATGACGGTAGAAGGACAGACATCAGAGAGAGAGGAGATACAAAAGGCCGGCGGCGTGTCGGACATTCTTTTAAACTCATCTGCGCTGCTGCTTCAGCCCGGGCAGTGCGGTCCTGCTGTGTGTGTGTGTGTGTGTCTTGTGTGAGTGTATTTACTCCCCTGGACAAGGTGTTTGCTGTGGGATAAACTTCTTTCCAACAGAGTCTTCGCGTGATCCCCGGGCTGTTGATTTTTCAGCTACTGGAGCAAATGAGTGTCCGCTACTGGGTGTTTGTGTGCTGCTGTGCAAGAACATACAGTAGCCTACACGTGTGTATTTGTGAGCGCTTCCCACACGCCTGTCCGTGACTGCTCACATGCGTGTTACTGTAACCGAACTTGAGGGTTGCGGGCGGCGTGCGTTCGTGCTGCTGCAGAGTGAAGTGCTCAGCGGGGGGATTGAATCGTCCGCAGGCAGCAGGCAGCGGCGACCTCGGCTTCAGAACCAACATTACACTTACTGAGCTGAATATTGATCTACGCCGTCCAAATTGTGCAGCAGCCAAATGGCCACATCAGCCCTGCCAAGCTGGCAGAACGAGACCTGGACCCATTTTACAGCACTTGACACGAACACGAAGAACATGCGATACACTGTCGTGTTCGAGTGATGGGTCCTATTGTGAGGCTGCTGAAGTGTGTTGCACAACATCACACATTTGGTTCAAACGCTAAAATCATCACGATCTTCTCACTAGTGCAGTAATTGGTGTAGCTCATTCTGCCTCTGTGTGCTTTAACCCTAATTAGCTCGAAAAGCAAACATGATGTGACTCCTGTGTGTTGTTTGAGAGCATCCTGCTTTACATTCAGAGAGCATATTCTTTAGCACTAATTTACATAATGGCACAGTCAGGCTTGCTCATGAACTGTAAAAAAAGGGAAAACAAATAGCGGTGCACATCAGTGAAACAGCAGCATTGGGGATGTTTAAGAGTATAATCCTTACACTTGCTAATGGAAAATAACTAATTTCTTTGCGTTTCTTGCCATGACAACGACACCGCAGCAGTCACACTGAGTGATGAGGGCCAGCTCCATTTGAGCTTCAGCTCCAAGTCGGGAAAATCACCCAGATTCGTAAAGCTCTGAGTCTGAGTCAGAAATCCTGTCACAGCCTTTATTCTTAAGAAGCAATGTAAAAAACATCTTTTATCCAAAGCTAATGTGTACTATATCTGACAGAACCCCCGCAGTTTTTAAAGTTTGAGATTTTTGATGTGTAGTTATTTCACAGTCATCGTTAAAAGCGAAACGCAGCTCTGAGTTGGGATAGTCGCTTCTGTTTCAGATCCAGTTCTTGTTGGCAAACTACCTGCAATTATCAAGCACTAATGCATTACATTACACAACATGACATTTACTGTGTTTGGCCGATGCTTTTATCCGAAGCAGTTTACCATAATGTTTTGTTCCAGACGACGTCGGAGGTCAGAACTTCCTATTTGAGATCTTGCGGCCTCAAAGTGTTCCAGGTGCACGATGCCAAAAGTGAACAAAAAGACTTGTGGACTCAGATGTCATTCACTCACCTTACACATCTGCAAATACACCCGACCCCCTTTATATGGATGCTGCCATCAGACAACTGCTCCCTCGTGAAGTCGGGGTCGATGGTTATATTGATAAATTGATTTCAAACTGGATTCAGGTTCAGTAAAAAGGTTTTCCAACACCAGCCCGAGCTAATCTTCTTAGATACCAGTGCTGAATATAAATGAAGTCGGATTCAATAACATATTCGATACTGATACAGACACTGCTGTTGAACCTCAACCCCTTAGATCACATTAGTCAAATCAATGAACCCGGTCAGTTCACATGGATGCACAGTGTTCATGCAAGAGTCAGAGTTGGCTGATCCACAGCGTACGGCGTGTGCTCCCCATCTCTAATCCTGACGCTGGAATCTTCCTATCAAAGCTTTGCAGGAATATCCCCAACAGTGCACGCTCAAACCCTCCGTCCCTCATTATCCGAAACACTTGATCTCCGTTTCCCTCTCACTTTTCCTCTACCTCACATCTCAACTGAGGAAAAGAAAAACTCTGACAGTAGCTGCATCATTAAAAACATGCACAGTGATACGATCCAGCTAAATCCCCCGACTTTGTGGGTGGAGAGCAGCTGCACTCGAAAACACAGAAAGACAGAACCGATTCTTTCATGCAGTCCTGAAGTGGTTACTTCTTTCTCTTAGGGGGGGGACCGTATGTGGCAACGAGAGGGGAAGAAAACCATTTGCACCTGCCGTTCACATGCATATTAACTCCAACAGACACTGGGCTCTGAAGGGTAAGGGGCCCTGAGGATAAGGAGCGGACGAACTGGGGCGAGGAATTATTTATCAAGCCAGAGGACACCGGATTCCAGAGGGAAGAAGAGAAAGGATAACTCTGCGTCTTTTCCCTGTTGGTCAGGCGCCATCAGGGGAAGAAGTGAGCTAAGCCGAGCAAAGCAGCATTAAGTATCACCCCGACTGAGGAAGAAAGAGCGAGAGTGGGCGATGAGGAGGAGGAAACAGGAGGGACGAGAAGGGGAAGGGCGCACTGCAGCACCACGCAACTCCAGAGAAGAGAGCTAGCCTACAGAAGCCTCACACTGAACCAAAACTAAATTGTCTTCGCTGTGTTGCGTGCAGCTGCATCAAAGCAAATTCGAACACAGAGCGAATCAGCTACATGACGACAATCAGCAGCGTTTTCAGCTGCTGTAGCTGCACAGCTCATATGCTTTTATACCCTCCACTATGTAAATTACGGGTAGAACACTGAGTGGAATGTTTCCATCAGCCTAATGTATTATGTGCATTAAGCTAACACGGCTTTCAGCCTGCAGCGCTGAAACACAGCCACAACTCCTAATGTTGGAGAGAAACTCTCTCAGTATGGACACGTATGGAGAATTACAATTTACCCTGCCGGGGATGGATCAAACTCGAGGCGGTCTGACCTTTTAACCCGTGACGTGTTGGGACTTATACCACCAAAACTCCATTCACTCCAACAGTGCATGATCAAAATGATGTCGTCAAGCCATCATTACACCAGTTCAGTATGTGATATTGAACATTTCATGAGAAAACCCTGTTCATTAATCTGTTACTCTTACACCTTCACTCTTCTGAGTTAAGGCTATACACCAAATTTTGAACCTGGCTGGAGCAAATCCCTGCTGCTCCCATTCAGACACAAGAGAATTACACCCTGACTCCACCGGGCACGTTTTCAGTGTTGTATGTGTGTTGCCACATGGCATGATATACTCCACCATATTGCTAACATACTTGCATTGTATTTCTTTCATCATTTTTTCCTTGGTTTTTGCTTCTACCACAGGTGAGTAGAGTACGTAGCTGGATGGTTTCTGTTTGTGTGTTGTCTGTCTGTTTATTACCTCTGCCAAAGAGCTGTTCATTTGTTGGTTGGTTTGTCAGCAGGATTACACAAAAAAACAACTGAGCAGATTTCCAACAAACTTGGATAGAGGATGGGTTCCGGCCCAGAACAAACCCCATTAACTTTTCTCGCAGATCCGGACAGGTTTCAGGTTTTTCTGAGCCATCAACGATGAGTGATGGCTTCTATCAAAGCAATTTGCGACGATAGCAAAACGTCTTTCGTTTCATGTTGTACTCCAATTAACTAAGAGAAAATGAGGGACTCTGAAAAAAGGTAAGCTACTTCTGATAGAGCACATGGCTTGGGTTCCAAAAGTCGTCATGGACCAGAAAATGTGTTCAGTTAATCGTCACAATATGGTGGGATGAGATTTAGGTCGAACCGCACACATCCGAGGTCAGGGCGCTGTGCAGGTATGATTTGTGTTTCAGGGCTTTAAGATGTTGAATACTGTTTTTCTCTAAAGCTATTGTATGCTGTTGCATTCAGATTTCCTTTATTGGAACAGACAGGCCATGGCCAAAGCATAAAGAAAGCCTGAGACCAAAAGCACACTTTTGTATTAGTTTTTTTTTTTTACCTTTGGAACATCAAACACTTCTCAAAGGTGACTCTGACATGTTTGTAGCTCACTCCTTTGTTGAGGATGGCAGCTGTGGATTCACAGCAGAACAGCAGCAGCTCAGATCAGGGCGACCATGTGTCACGGCAAAAAGTGGTCAGAACACATCAAAGTGTCCTCAGAAACTTCTCAACTCCGGCAGCAATGTTCACTTTTACACTGCGGATCTTCAACATGTTGCAAACGCTCATCCCTCCAATAATACGTTAGTACATGTGTTCATGAGGAGGGCTGGTTCTAACAAGACTCACTCATGCAAAATGAATGGAGTGTGCTATGTCGTGAAGAAACTATGACTATGTTTGGCATATTCTTAAAACGTTTGTTACTCGCTGTAACAAGCTCTGCTGCTTTCTTCCTACCAGAAGTAAAAAATTATGAACATATTGAGGATGTGTTAGCCCAAAACATTTCTGTTTGTCCAATCTTGAGATCCCAATCTCACAAAACAAGATCCTAGTGCTTCGAAGGTCCCCTGCTCTGAAAAAATACACACTCCCTGGAGCCTTTGCCCTTAATATTTTAGTGGGGATTTTTCATTCTTTGAACAAGCAGAGAAGGATGTAGTCAGGAGACCCTGTCACCTTGTTATGGTTTAGGAAGAGATCACGATTTGGGTAACACTACGTTGGGACATTGGCGATTCATTATATTGGGCCATTGAACAGTGGCACGGCACTGGCAAAACCATGATTTCTTGTAACATACTGATCATACTGTATACAAACACTATGGAGGTGGATGATGCTGAAAGAGTGGAGTGATTACTTTGAGCTTTTTGGGGGGCTTACCCTGAGGTCACCATTGAAATCCATTGTAACTGCTGTGAATCCAACCGAACTGCAGATGCCAAGCAAAGACAAACCAAAAAGTCTTTTAAGATCTGACTTTCAAGTGCACAGGCTGTGAACACAGGCTGTGAACATTTCATTCTCAAACAATTGATTTTCGATGTTCCTTTCCAAAACCCTTTCGGGAGTTAGGCATAATACACAAACAAAGAGAATCTGAAGCAGCAGTGCTAACCTGAACTAAACACTGCATCTAAATACTAAACCTGACAACAAAAACAAAACAGTTCACCACCTGATTGTCTCCTAAATCTACACACAATCAGTCAGGGGCTCATTTCATTTTGGAGTCAACAGCCAGAAGAAAGGGATGGGTGTGGAAAGCGAGTGAACTGATAGAAGAGGACTGCAAGTGATTCGTCTTCCTGAGCTGGGCTTGGTCAGGTGAACACAAAAGTGCAGGCTACGTCTGGTTTTAATCAATGGAAATTCCACCTGGAGAAGAGGCTGAAAGAGGCAAAAAAAAAAAAAAGAAATGAGAAAGCGGCTCAGAGAAAAGCAGAACATTTGAGAGAGACATCAAGCTGGGAATGATAAGAGCGCCTCAAGAGAGCTCCAAAATGAGAGATGTCAGGAATTAAAAAGCCGTTTCTCATGATAAGGATGATGCGCAGTAAATAGGAGAGAATATAAGACAGAGATAAATTTAAAAGTGTGACAAGAAGAGGTGAAGGAGACAGAAAGAATTAGACCATTTAACATGCGAGTGGCCGGGAATCAAGCTCCCAATCCATCTTTGAAAGTGCAGGAATGAAACCACCATTCATCACTGTGGCGCGGTGATATCACTGAAGGGAAGTAAGTGGCAGGTTACATTGCCCCCGTCCTTTATCGAACTCCTCTCCTGGGACACCAGCAAAGAGTTCCTGACTTTGTGAAAGGCAGCGGGGAGATAGAGAGAGCGTTTGATTAAGTAATTTGGTGTTTACTGCCACAGACTCATCCGTCATACGCACCGTTTGCTTAACAACTCTTGAAATGGAAGTACTCAGCAATTAAGATTGAATTGCAGAACGGAGAGACAGGTTCAAATTATATGTGACGCAGTAAAGGAGGCTATTAATTTGGGTTCAAAGAGAGCATGGCCTGGGGTGGGGGGAATAAAAGGAAGCACTAAAGCGTGTTACACTGTCTAAACGTGTTTGTGCGTGGGTATCAACGTGCATTCTCGATCTGAATGTCTGCTTCCAACTGATTCCCAGCGCCCCAGAAGAAATGCAGGAGTCAACACAACAATAATTAGCTTACTTCTGACAACACCTTAAATAAACGTAAGGCGCCCTCGGCGGGAACCCACGCAAGTCAACAGGAAGTTTGCAAGTGATGCATAATTTATTCAGGTTTCATCAGCTGAGCGTAGAAAGACTCGTTTCCTCGCACGACTCCACGACCCAATCAAAGAGGTGATTGGAGCTCCCCTCTTCTGTCAGCCTCTCAAAGCAGCAGATCAAAGCTGACGGAGATTCGGTCCGACATTAATGAGAACTCTCCAACACCTCTATTCAATTTCTGCTTCGTTTCTCCCTACCGTATCCAGGAGATCACAGAAAACAATCGGTTTCAATTCTCGAAGACACATGGCACAAACTCAGCTACTTCACACACTTGATAAACGACTGTTCGTGAGTATTTCATAGCTTAAAGTCCCTCAACAGGGTAGACCACGAGATGTGGTTCCACATTTACGCGACAACGTTGTGAAAACGGTGGCACAGGTGGCAGTGTAATTTTGCAATTTAATGTATCAGAATAACAATATAGCCATCACGTCACGGTCATGGTGCAGCAAGTCTACACGTTGCTGGAGGAGCGTTAGTAAACTCAGTAGAATCAGCAGCACAATCGAAGCTTCATAGTCACTGTTCCTGCTGTCCACCTATTAATGCTTAGCTAACAGACCACCATCACAATTTTTACAGGAATTAGGCATAGCCTGTTTACACAGTGTTGGTAAGGGTTGTGTTTTTGCAAGATGTAACACTCTGTCCCCCGATTTAAAAAGTTTTCAGGCCCACAAAACGCTGTTGTCGTGTCAACAAACTTTACGCATCACAGTTCTTTTATAAATCAGGAGCTAGCTGATCGCTGAATAAGTAAATACAGCCTGGTCTTACCAAATAGCATATTAATAACAAACCCCTTTTGCATTAACATGTAATTCTATCTGCTAATGTCACTGATAAAATTATTATTGTTCTTGAAACTAACCAACCTGTTCTGGTGCCTAGCCTAGCCTGTCTACCCGAACCTCGACCATTTCACAGCGTAAACATGTGTTTGATATTGTTACCACGTCGGCAAAAAATCACCCGACTACGTCCTCTCCCGCACGTCCAAAATGTGTGAAACGTGGGCAGCATCACGTGACGCCGAGGAAGCTTGACACACGAAATGTCGTAAAAAGCGGCGTGCTGTTTCTACGCCGCGGTAAATCAGAAACCTGAGCAGTCATTCCACTCCAGCTCTCAGTTCCTGAAAGTGCTCTGATACCACTCCTGGAACGTTGGCAGAGTGTGTCGTCTGTTGGGTCCCCTTAGGCAGATTAAAAAATAAGAAAATAAAATTTACTTTAAGGCAACTGAATAAGTGACTTAACTTGAAACCCAGCCCTTATTAAGAAGCTGATAAAGAAAACAAATCATCATTGCCCCTTGACTGAAGAAATTAGATAGAAGCCACTGAATTAAGTGCCATTCCAGTAAGTAAGTAAGCCACAAACAAGTGTGCAGGCTGGATAATGTGCTCTTAATCTTGATAGATGCTACGCAATTAATGTGCCGTTGTGAATCATTTATAGGAAAAACAGTAAGCCTGGAATGGATTCGACTCGGTCAGCAAGAGAACCCATAAAAAAAAGCAGCAATTTATTAAGAACGCGGTCGTTCAAACATAAAAAAAAACTCCAACAACAAGGTGCACTAAAGCTTCCCAGCCACAACATCCATTACAAAAAATGAGCTCCAGAGTGCATATTCTGAATCAATCCACTCGGCGGTGCTTACACATTTTATGTGATTGAGTGGAAAGTAATGCTTTTATCGTCAGCCAAAAAATATCTCTTTTCACTCTTGTCAGTTTTGCACATCTTCGATTCTTTTCACATGGCCTCGGGTTTACAGTAGGCTTTGTAATCGTCCACCTGTGGTGCGTAAGACTCTGGCACGGACAGAGAGGAAGCTGAGGACTGGCATTGGACGAAGAGGAGGATGGCTCGAGGTGGCTTAAGTCTTTTAGTCTTCGTCACATTCCTGTGCCAGCCAGCTGTCTTGGTGTCCCTGGAGGCCGGAGCCACCACACTAGATCACACAGAGTGTCAGAAACACACAAACACGTATACAGTAGCACAGAGGACTTGTCCTGTCCTCTGTCCGCAGTATCAAATGGCTGGTGTCAGCAGAGGCAGGGCCACTCTGCTGGATCCGGGCCAGGTCATTTTATTTCAGAATATTTCACAGCAGCGAGGTCATTCTGCAGCCTCAGTCATCACAAAGTCACCGTTCTGGTTTTTATACTGATCTTAAACCAAACTGTACCAGAATTATGGAACCATATCTGCCAAGAGTGCAATAGATGAAGTACAGGAAGATTTTTTCCTATAATCCCACAAGCTTCTTTCAGTCTCGTTAAAACATAATAGTGTGGATCGCAGTCAATATTTTTCATGTAATGGGTAGCTACTACTATAGTGGAAAGTAACATTCAAACACTATCAGTCTGCACAAAGGTAAAAGATAAATATTAAAATATATATATATATATTCCACTTTATTATTCCACTTTCACTTTATTCCACTATACTTTCAGCCGTTCATGAACATAGGATCAGTGTTCACATCTGTGAAGCTGAAGTAAAATATTCATATTTGTTCAGATTGCGATGTGCTAATTTGGAACTTTTTACATGTGTTCAAAAAGTTTGGTGTGTGTGTGTGTGTGTGTGTCTGTGAGTGGAACACACTGCGAATACCCATAATTAAGCGCAAATCATTGTACACATTTATAAATTCCTCAGTTCAAGACAACTTTCTCTCCACATTCCAGCATAAACGTTCAATAATTTCAAGAATTTAGGTGAGATATAACACCACAATGAGATTATTAATATTCTGAATGTATGACAATACAATTATGGAATGACAAACACAAAAAAAGAAAAAAAAAGGCACAAACCATTCGGCTCCTTTTCCCAAAAGTAATGATGTGTCTATTAAGAGACTCTCAGCTCTGGCAGAGCAGCAGAAATGTTCTTATAACAGCTGGACTGCTACATTCGCCGAAAATCTCATTAAACCGCTGATATCATACATGGCTGCGTGCCTTCATGGAACTCGTGAGTTGCTGTGTACACAGAATAGTCAAAGTGTAATAGCTGTTATATTGCGCCGGCAACACCTGCAGAGCGGAGACGGCTCACAGGAATTACAAGACGAAAACAAAGAGTTAAAACTCTCAGTCTCTCTCAGATCTGACGGAGTGCCGTGATTCCAAATGCATTACCTGTTGAAGATTAGAAAAATCATTTGAAGTGTTTGATGAAGCTAATCCGAGGCACACAACTCACGAAAGAACAAAGAATCGAAGACACACGGGGAGCTTCCCTGCTAACACACGTCTCGGCCAGAAATATGCAGCCAGTGGAAAACACTCATTTACATCGCCTGCAGGTTACCTTTCTGATGCAAAACAAATCACGACGCGGAAGAAAGGCAATCTCAGAGGCTGAGGAGACGAGTGGGACAGAGGGAGGACACCTGAAGTTAAACACAGTCTAAGCACCGCAAATTGGCTGTCCGCGGCCAGCAGCCGCGTGTTTTATGTCTTGTTTATCCCTCTCGCCGCAGAACACAAACGGGCCTCTGTCATTTGTGCCACCTTAATAAATAAGAGCACATCTTCAGCAAAGTCGAAGGCGCGTGGGCACAGCCGCCATCACCGCAGGTTCTTAAATCGCCGAGGGTGTCTGGGCGCCGTGCCAGCAGCGGCACGCTGTCGGAACAGCAAGAGGCGTGGAGGGTGGAAGAGGCGGGTCACTGTGGGGGACGCAGGGCCGTCAGAAGGGTTAAAGCTAAGGGAGGTGGCTATAGGAGAAACAACATCCTGTTTCCTATATCTGCGTTGACTCTATTCCTCTGCGACTACACAGCCTCCTCGCAGACAGAACTTCTGTTTTCTTTGTTTCACGAGTTCAAACGAGGTAAAAAGTTAGTGTTTCTGAAGGCAGGGATATTTTATGCAATATGCTTCTAAGGATGTGGCAACACTTTCCCGTTTCAGCCAGTCCGTCCTCATCGGGAAAAGCCAGCCAGTGACAGTGGCTGATTTCAACCCATTTTTACTTTTCTTATTAGGTGGTGACCTCTGGTGGACGTAGACATTTTTCCGGCAGCAAAGGAGGAAGTCAGCTCAAGTAGCTTAATTAGAAGCAAGCACTGGACATTCCCCCACGGAGACCCAACAGTGACTCATTTTACCATATTAAGACAGTTTGTAACGACACGTTACAGGATATAAGCTCTGTGTAACGTTTTATAAAAACGCCCATGTATCAATGACTTTTTTTTTTTTTTGTCCATACATGATTTAATTATAATGAGACGTGAAAAATGAGACCTCCCTCGTCTCTCTCAGTTGTCTGTACAAGCCTGTGGACGATATGCTGAAGCTGTTTAATGCTGCTGGAATATGGATTTCATTTCATTGAAGGACTCAGCTGGGATTTTCCTTGACAGTCCAAAGCATGAGACTTTATGCACGTTCTCCAGTACCTCGCCTCAGCGGCTTTCTCCGTTCTGCTAACAGAGAGCAACAGAAGCTAACATTAGCTTAGAAATTGAGTCAGCTAACTTAAACTAACGGCCAGTACAACACATAAGTTCCACAGCGAACCTTCAAGTTACATATGTAACATACATACATTTTTTCCTAACTAAAGTTAGGTAAATTACATAGTTATTTTAGCACGAACCACAATGTTTTCCTAAACCTAGCCAAAGAGGGAAGATGAAGAACCTGTACACCTGTCACTGCAACAATGCCAAGGAAGCTCAAGAAGGCTGAATTCTTGTCAACTTTTACAGAGGAGCAACAGAAAGCATTCTGACCGGAAACATCACAAACTGGCATGGCTCGTGACAGCCCAGAAAGATGTGAAGGCTCTACCGCCAAGAACATCCCTGGTACCATCTACAGAGCATCAGTGAAGTGAGATTGCTGCACAGAGCCCAAAGCACACTAAAAGACACCCTGCTGCTTTCTGGCAAATGATACGGAAGTATCTGCTGCCGTACCACCAGACTACAGAGCAGATTCATTCCTCAGACTGTGAGACTCCTCAGTTCATCCTCAACAACACTCAACACTCCATGTCTTCAAATAGAATAGATGTAGGAGGACTCAAGGAGTCTATTCGTTTTCCACCATCCCGTTTTTGTGTCATCCTGCTGACAAACCAACCACCAAGCAGACAGTAATAAAGGCAAAGGCATACAAACAACATTTCTGATATTTTCATGCACCTCAACCGCAGCTTTGCTACTTTCTGATTAATTCACAACACCAGACAGCACAGGGCAGCCGAGGGCTTCTGCGCACATACAATGAGACATCTCCATGTAACAACAGCCTTTGAGTGGTGCCAGCCTGCTGTCTGAGCCGCTGACCTTCAGTCAAAGTTGTTCACCTCCAAAACTCTCAGTACTGCAACTTAAAAAGTTGCTGAACAGCGTTTGAGACTGCTGTGAGACGAGTGTTTTCTCTTCCTTTGTCTTGTCATAGCTCCCTGAGGGCGCCATAATTCACTGGAGTTGAAATGAGAAGCGAAACCGGGAGAGCGGCGGAAGAATAAGAAAGAGCGGCATGTGTCTAAATAACACACACATCTGCCTGTCTGACCATGTGCTAATTGTTAGTGCTGTTGCATTGACATGACGTCATTATTCATCTGCCTACCCTCCTCATACAACCACTCAACCTGCCAGGAGTACCTGACTAGCCCGTCCAAACCACTGCAGTGTGGGTAAATGAGGTAAATAAGCCTTGTTGGTTGTTGGTTACATGACAAGAGGTGGCAAGGGTGCACTAGGATGACAGATGACAGACCAGGCATGGCTACAGTGGAAAATGTACCTCATTATGTATTCATTACCTCTGCCAAGGAGGTTATGTCTGCTGCTTGGTTTGTCAGAAGAATTACACAAAAGCTACTGAACAGACACATAGGACCTTTTTCCAACATTTTTCGTTAATTTCTTAGAGAATAATGCATGGATCTTGATGAAAAAAGCCCACTGAGGCAATGTGAATAGCAATTTTGGGCTATATACATAAAATCGATTACATCTGATAGTGCATTGTTTCACGATCCTGCTCTCATCAACCTTGTTTACTGCAGCTTCTGGCAGCTGTTGACAGCTAACATGCTCAGTGTTCAGTGTCTGTCCAGCACCAGACAGCAGACAAACATAGTAGGTGACGAGCTGGTGGCCACAGTGGCACATTTAGCAGCTACAGAGCCAGATATAGCTCCGAGGACTGTGGCGCAGACCATAACCAGAGCTAAAATGAGAGTGAACATAAGCTTAAATTCATCAGCTGGACAGAATTAATCGAATGGTTTCTTTGTGTTTGCTGGCTTTGTAAAAAGCTGTTTGCTAACATATTACCCACAACTTTAATATGGTGAGAATCTATGAAGTATTTTTAGCTTGTTGAGTTGTTGAGTTCTTTTAGTCTGAAATGTAAAACATGACTTATAATACAGGTTTCAATAAAAAAAAAAAAAAAAAAGATGGCACATACAAAACGCTGCTTCACGCGCCTTTTTGTTGTTCCTCAAATTAACTGTGCAACGTTTGATGAGTCACACCTTTTATCTCGCTGAGCTTTTCATCTTGAGAGGACACGCTGATGCTCATTCCGGTTTTTTTCAGTCTTTTAACATGCTTGTTTTCAGCCGACTCATTACTCAGTTTGGTTGTTTGCAGACATTAAAGAGCATCTCCCGTAGTCACGCCGCGGTCACCTGAACCTTATCCGGTCACCGACGGCGTCACCCAGCCCAGATAAGTCCTCCCTGAGGCAGCGCGTTGAAAACTACAAATGCAAATCCCTTTATTCGCAATTTGTACGCGATGCATATTTTCAAAAAGCATTATTGGAAATTAATTTACTAATTACACAACAAGTGCCGTGTCATGATGCTTTTGTTCTACATTAGTATATTAGTCGTTTTGAAAACAAGTGTATGGTCAGGAACGCCTGTTGGGATCTCAGCCACAGTTTAAAGATCTCTGACTAAGGTGGCCATCGTGGTGTGTGATGAATGAGGCTGCTGGCCAAGACAAGCAAACGCAATCTGCTGTGAGCGGGGGCAGACACTGACCCAGCCATCAAACGCCCAGCCGCTGATTTACACATGGCTAGAAAGCGCTCCACTTCCTTCCTGTTCAAACTGCCTGTGGTCCTTTAGCGTTTTTGTGATCAGAAATATGACAACAAGCCCACACATTCATTCCGCTCGGGTCGGGTGAAGAAGCCAGGCAGGTGAGGGGAAAAAAAAAAAAAATGACAAGGTAATGTTACCTCCTAGAGCTGAATGAATACACAAAGGAATGTGTGCGTGTCTGGAGCTCATTCATCACGTCTTTACTAAGCCTTACAGCGCCGTCGCATAGATTGTGTGCTCCTCTGCCGCCTTTTCGACAGAGGACGGGAGGGGCGGAGGGTCGAGTCACGGAGAGCAGAGAGTGTTTGAAGGTGGTGGGCAGGGAGCGCCAGGTGCAGAGGTCACAAGGGAGGAAGAAGAGGCCTTTTACCCCCTCCGAGACGAGATTTACCTGAAGTACGTGGTGCTCACACCATGCACTACAGCAGCCCAACAGAGGCTTCTTTCACCTGCAGCGTCGCCGGGAGGGACGGAGTTAAGGGGCAGAGGAGGGGAAGTGCGTTGAAGTGTGAAAACGAGAGACCGAGATCATCAAAAGGAGCTCTAATGGACCTTGAGATCCAGGTGGGGGACATGAAAGAGGGACAGGTACGGCACCGAAGCTCTGAGGTTGTTCGTTCATACAAAACGGTGTCCAATAAGAAGGAGAATAGGGTGTGCAGGAGGTGCAAGAGCAGCAGCAGACTATCCAAATAATGCCACAGGTGATGTCAATAAGACACGAACTGTCTGCAGGTCATTATATCTACTTTATCCAGCATCCAGATGAAGTGTTTCCTGTCGGCAGAGAGGTCAGAACGGGGAAGCACAGCTGGCTACTTATCTCTATCATACAGACGTTGGGCCTCTGGTCCTCCATCACTTCACTTCCTTGTTAACAGGCTGCACGGTAACCACAGCACCACACGACTCTGCCCACGCCCCCTGGGAAAGGCCACCTCAGCCCGTTTGATGTTTCAGAGCGAGAGGCGAGCGGCAGACGCGGACGCCGAGACAAATGTTTTTCCATTAATCAGCCGGATGGCGAGGATTGATTTTTTTTTTTAGTGGACACACAGGTGAATCTCATTTCCGTCTCGGCTTAATCCGACATTTCAATTCACTCCAGCTTTCGTCCACCAACTCGAAAAAAAAAAAAGTAATAGATTTTTGTATAATAAATAATTCAGGTGATTATGATTAAACCTCCTCCCGTTCCTCCCCTGCTCCGAGATGCTGCGTTGGCTGTGGGGCCAGGCGTGCCTCTCCGCGGCGAAGTGACGACGGGGCCCTGAGAGTGGACTGTCTCTGTTTCTGCCAGGACATTAATCACTGTCACACTCCTCTCTTTCTCTGTCTGCCTCCGTCTGAAACAGGCCCTCCTGCCCCCGCCGAGAGCCACTTCTATCACCATAGTAACCAAAGCCAACCGCGAACCAAACTCAGCAGTGTTGTGGAGGTAGCGGGGCACAAAAAAATGTGTTTACGATTGAGCATTTGAAGCTTGAGCGGTTTCTGACTTATATGCTCGGCACTTTTTCTTCCACTTTGCTGACACGGACATCGGACTTGTCACTGCTGACGGACACAGCGACCTTCTCATTGTGCGCTGCAGCCGATCCTCGTGTCAGACATCAAATGAGGACTTGGGTTTGGTGCCATTTCTCAAGTGGTGGTCTTTTGTTCAGAGACCTCTCTCAACCAGGGTTTATCCAGAAGCATCAGTATCTTGGAAACCCATTGAAGATTGGACCTTTGCATCACTACAAATACCAGAGGACTAGGTTTTATTCTTATATTCCTCCGCTCCAATTAAATCATTTCTACCATCGACATAGCGTTTGACAGTAAGACCAAATCAACTCTCGAATGGCATCTGAACATCCCCGATTTAAATAACCAGTGACATTTGTGTTAAATATGACCTACCTGGATGTTTTTCTTCTATATGTGCAATTAAGGTCATCGCTAAAAGCATACAGTGCTCCATAAAATCAACCACTGAAAAGAGATTTCTCGCACACAGCGTCTTAATAAAATGGTTCGCTATCAAACCTGAACTCACTGTCTTCTGTATCTTCTTATTAACCTCTGTATACTGAACAGGTACGGTCCAAGTACCTCTAACACCTCTGATACATCCTGCTTAATGACTCCACCAACCTGCACTCAGCACAGATGGGCTTGTTGGCTGCCCTACTCGTGTTTTCCTCTTGTAAGGATGTAGCTCTGTCTCGAAAAGTGGTTTGCTCCTTATTGACAAAGATTTGAATTGAAGGGCTTTGCGACTCCGCTTCCATCTGAATATACCACAATATGAAAGAAAAAAAAAAAGGCGTCTGGTACAGCGGCAAAGAAAAGGCTGGCATTCTCCATATTCAATCATTTACTCCATAATGATACGTTAAGGCAACTCTATTGCATCACACCGCTGGTCAACATCCACCTTTCTGACCTCTCCTCATTTTCTCTTTGTCATCCAAACACACATTCCCCGCTGTATCATTATTTCATGTTTACCGTTTTTTCCGATGTTATTGCTAGCGTCAATGCATACGTTGGATTCCAATAACGAGGAGGAGGGTCACACTCTGGAGTGCTCGCTCCTACACTCGGTGCATGGACTTGTGCTCGTATGTCTCCTCCGTGTTCAGCACCAGTTAGCTAATGAGCTCTTGATTAAAGCGCCTCTCGCGGCACCGTCCCCCTGCAAGCCTCAACTCCAGGAATGAGCCTGAAGCTCACACGCACCGTGAATCACAAATCAGCCACTTTGGTGGAGAAAAAAACTCCAGTCTGTCAGTTGGCTTGGGGCCAAAAATATTCTGGCAAGAGCCAAACAGAAAGGTCGAAAGACAGAGTCGAATAATTTCTCCTGATCGTCTGGCAGGTTAGGCTGGAGTACAGCTAGGTGCTCATTGCTACCCAGGTCAAATAGGAAAAGCTATCAAACGCAGACACTGAATAATAGCCGGTCTGCTTCTGTGTGAGAATGTTGAGATGTTTTGGCATCTGAGATGTGAAATAGGACTATCGCTGCCACACAAAGGAGGATGAGGTCTCTGTTATTGCTTCCTTTTGTCACTCAGAACCAAGCCCCCGTCTTATACATACAAACTCTTTCTGCTGATGTTCCGGAGAAAATTGACCAGAGGCGCTGAAAGCAGATTGTGGGGGGAATCGTCGCTGGATTGAAGAAGAAAAAACAACCATGAATGACACATGAAAGATGATCTTATCAAGTCGGCGTGATAGCGTGTTTCACCGTGAGAATACAGAATATATTGGACGCAGTGAATAGATAGACAGATCAGGCAACAAAAGGTGTTTTCAGCGTGGTAGCTGAGGATCGATGTAATTATCCAATATGCAGGCCCGCTGTCTCTGGGTCAGAGTCCAGGGACAATAGTGACGTGCGGCATAAAACATTTAGAGGCTCTGCATTCTGACAGAGGAAGATAAAATTGTCATAAAAATGGAAATGAGAAGTAATAGAAGATTAACAAAACGATAAAGGAGCCATCCGAAACTATAGAAAAACAGCACCGCCGAGGTCTTTGTATCTGCGTGTGCTGCACTGCATCTGATTATCCAGCTTCCACACCCGTCATCCGACCCGTCCATGTTGTTCTTCTCAGACTACTTGTGATGCATGCGTTCCATGTTCGGCCCGCTCATACACGTTACAGGAGCAGGATGATCAGATAGGAAAAACACATATTGTTTATTTCATGTTTCAGTTTTATTTGTTTTTACAAATAGAACAAGAGAACGGCCCTTGTGAAGTCCCCTCCACCGCAGATGAGAATCAAACCAGCAGAGTTTTCGGTTGACAAAAGAATCATGTCACAAGTCCTGGAATATTTCAATGTTCCAGACATGTGGAGAAATACCCATCGTATCTATTAGCTGTATTTATTGAGTTTAACAACGATTCGCATGCATAGGAAGACCACATGCACCCAACTTGACAGTGACACTCAACAATCAATCTTTCCTCGCTCCACTTTTAATGCGGTCCAAATTGTACTTGTTCACAAAGAAGGAGAAGCAAATATTCACTTTGCGTTGCTGGTGCAAGTATGACAGCAGGACCCTTTGTGTCGATTGGCCGCAAACAACCAGAGTACCTGACTACACACTAGCCGCAAGCTAGCAAGCAAGCGAGTGAGTGGGGGGGTGTTCAATTCGGCCTCTGACAAACCTCAGCACTCGCTCAGAGACTGTTCTATTTCCCTCCAGTCGGTTCATTTTCCTCTCTCCTCTCTGTGTGTTACCCTCCAGTCATCAGTCAACAAGGACGAAGAGTGACTAATTACAGTACATTACACCCAGTCCACCTCCGCAGCTCACTGCTGCAGACAGGTTGACAGGTTAGACGGAAACGCACTGCAAAACTCAAAAGAATCACTTCATGTTTGGTGTGAACAGACAGTATGACTGCAGGGATTTGAATATGTCACACTTACATAGATTATTATTGTCAAAAAAACAAAAGTGGTTATTACCAAATAACAGACACCCTGAATAGCACACAAGAAAACCAGATTCAATGAGCATCAATGTGAATCTTAGTTTTTTTTAATCCAATATGATTAAACTGGGAGGTGCTACAGCGAACACTGGGGCAACACGGGTCAATGAACTGATTCAGCAGGTCAAATGATTCAGGAAAGAGCTGGCAACAGGAGGGAAATACCGTTTGTGTAAAGTTTTGTACTGTCTTATATGTTCTTTCTGGTCTAACATGGTGTTGGTGTTACTCTGATTTCACCTGCCATGTGACTGCTGATGTGAATTAAGTTGAATGGAGCATCGAATGGTGACATACACTGTCCCAATAATGAATTAATTAAATAAAAATGAACCCAGTGTATTTTCTTAAATAATTGTTACATTCATCATTATCAGGGTAGAGCTGAGGATTCATCGTGACAAAGCTGTTTGGGTCACAGACTGAATGCTAATTTTTTTCCTCAGCTACATCTGGGTTTGAAGGAGATGTGGATCAGGAACAACAGCAGCTGGGACAAATCCTAACCTAGCGTCCAGGAGAGGATGGAAACAACACTGAGGTGAATGAGCCGGACAGAGTTTTCCCTCTCCAGCGACTCTCCACTCGCTCAGTGAATTTAGCCTTTAATGACATTTCCGGCCAACGTCGGACAAAGGGACAACTGCTCTCATCATATTTAGCGCTGCAAAATCATTAGGCGCACACTGCAAATCACAGCCTGACATGCGGTTGTCCAATTACACATGCTTCAGCGATGGAGGGCTGCGGGTGGAGGAGTGGAAGTGGAGACCAGCTGCCGGCAATCGCTAACTGCTGGTTCTGTGCCCGTTGTGGCACATGTAGAAAACACACATATGCACACACGGATTTACAAACAGACACATCCACAAACGGCGGACTGCTGACCGGCCGAGATGCATGTGCTGCTCTCTCTAATGAGCCAGAAATACGACCCGCGAGAGGCAGTTAATCAAAGTGTGATACTGGAAACAAACCAACGCTAATAAAACTTTAGGTAAACACATCAGGCTCTCTGATCTACTTTGGCTAAAAACCTCCAAATCTGCGGGTAATACTGAGCTAACAAAGTGAATCGGGGCAGACTCTTACAAACACAACAGCAAAAGAGGTGAAATGTGTCCCAAAGTCACCTTTTTCCTGTCAGTGTGTGAACACACAGCTGGTTAAATACCTCAGGAGTCCCCAACATGACCTAATCCAAGCCATGTCTGGAGGGCTTACCACAAACCTGAGCACAGATTCAAGACAGGAGTTTAACTCTCAGCCTGTGAATCCATTTGGAAGAGATAGAGGCATTTTCAAGCGTACAGCGGGGTGAAAATGAGCCTTATTCCATTAAGAGAGTTTCTGAATGCAGGGCACAATGAGGCTGTTCAGAGTAAAATACCTGAAACCCAGAGATCTAACAGAGGAACGCTGAGGATTCAGAGCCATGGCATTAGTTTGATGAAGACATCTGACACAACAACACTTGTGCATTTGACAAATGAGTTTTTTATATTATATTATCACTTGAATTCTATGTTTATAGGATATATGATACATATACATGTACCTGGACAGAATGTCTGCAGCGTTCACTTTGCCTAACCTTAGCAATTAAAATTAATTAATTAAAATTAATTACTGTTTTCCCGAATCCCGAATTTCCTTATCATGAGGAATCACAAGCATGGAAAAGGTGTGAATCATATGCAGTGGCCTGCACGTCCTGTGATCAGACCACTGGGCATGTGCACATTGTGATGTCGATGCCAAGATGAGGTTTTGTGAGGAACCACGGAAACCACAACACGATCTGTTCATAACTCCGACCACGTGGATTTTGTACCCAAAACTATCCAGAACATAAACACACAAGTGTCATCAAAATCAAGGGTAAAGAAACATAAAGTTTCGCTCTATTTGTGGTTTGCACAAACACACTTTGCCGCGACACAAATGTGTTGCATAATGTCGTGAGCGTTTTCTGGTGTGCCACATCTACAGTGAGAGCCTGCTTCAGTTTGGACGATTAAAACTAACTGGCTGAGTTCAGGGAAGGATTGCATTCATGAATAAAAGAAACAAATGGGAGCCGTTGGAGGCAGATGGGAGCAGAGCACGGACCCAAGACTTTTACGGCGAATCGATATAACAACATCATGCCGTAAATGACCAGTTGTGGCTCTAGCGAGGGCAGTTATGAAATCCAGTGACACACTACTGGCAGGAAAGCGCAGCATAAAACTATTTCACAATATTACAAAATGTGGAGAGGATGACAGCCCTCATAACAGGATACTGATGTCATAGTGACCCAGCTCGACTCTCCTAAGCAGTTAAATGGAATGAAAACTCGTAATAGATTATCTGATGGGAGCCCTCGGGAGAGTGTTTCTCAGATCTCTCATGAGTACTTTGAACATTCATGAGACCTCTAACTTAAGAGACCTGTCCAGTGCCCTGTAAAGCAAAAACGAACAACCTGAGAGCCCATCCAGCTCACAGGGCCGCTGGTTCAGAGTGGTATTAAAGCAGCGGAGCGGGGACAATGTTCCCACCGTCCCCACAATGGGCTCAACACCCATCTTCCAGCCCAGTCCTCCGGGTCACATCAAGCCTTGAATAAGCTCCCTTCCTAAAGCTTCTGGGGGTTTCAGCCATGCGTCCAGAGCATCAATGGGAATAGTGTTCCTCCCCCCACAATGGCCAAATCAACTGTGGGAGCACTTTCTCCTCCTCTCGCGCCCCTTTTATTCTCGCCCTGCTCAGACCTTGCCGGGGCTGAACAGAGGAGGGACAGGAGAGAAAAGGCACATGCCTTCACGTCCGCTTCGCACGCATACAAAGAGAAAAATCAAATTGCTCAGACATGCACGCATGCGCACACGCACGAATGAGCGCATGCTTGCACACAGCACACACTCACACCTCGCCTAATACCGAGAGGGATAACAATGAGGAAGGAAAAGAAGGAAAACACTGAGCAGTTTGGCGCCGCGAGGAAAACACCTTCGGTTGAAAAGCTGTCTTTCAAATGGCCAGTGGAGGAGAAACGCGGTGTAACTCTATATTCTCATGATGGTTACAAAGCAGCCAGAGTAACATTAACCAGGCCTGCAACAAGTCGTTATTTTGATTGATTATTAATCTGTTGGTTGGCTTGATTTTTCATTTAATGAACTGATCGTTCAAAATCTCAGACACCACAGTGAATTCTTTAGATAGTTTTTTTCTTTCTGCACTACAAAACCTCAAAATCTTATGATGCATAATAATTTCTGTTTAAATTGTTTCACGACACTTAATACAGAGAATCATGTAGGACCCGTTAGCTGATGTGGGGACAGAGCAGGGAGACCCCACTACATATATGTATGAAATTCTTTGCATATTAAACTAGGCTTACTCTAACATGCAGGGCAGCCTGTAGTGCCATGTATAAATAAGTCAGCGGCAGTGGTTGCTGGCTGATGTCAGGCACATGAATGTCACCGTTTGAATTTCTCCTGTGTGTTCTGAAGAGGAGGGCCTTGCAGAGTCTCTTGCTTGACAACAAAACAGTCCACTGTGGCTCACAACAATGTCTGTACACCTGGGTAATACTACAGACAGCTGGATAGTTCCTGCAGTTAGCAGGCTAGTTCACCTACATGGATGGGTGCCACACAGTCATTGGGGATAGTCGAGTTAGCTTGCTCACACGATGGACTACCATCTGTGTTGTGCAAACGAAAGGTTTTCTAATGAACTTGTCTTTGCCAATATGTTGGATTCATGATCATGTGTATAAAGGAATCAAATACTATCAAAACCATAATTTTCAGAGCCATGCCGCAGAAACCCTGAAGACCCCTTGGACCTTGAGAACCCAGGACATAGACAATAGCATCGCAGTGACACATAGGACACAACTTCCACTTATAACATTGGCATAAGTTTTATCTCATTTATGTTTTACTACAGTAGGTTTCATTTAAATTTCAAGTATTTAATTTAAAAATTGTGTTTGTATTTATTTTTTTCAGAATTTAGACTTTAAAAAAATGTTCACAGTAAAAACCAAATGTATTCAATTATTAAGTATATACAACACAGACACCACATCTTCATAAGAAGCTGGGAACAACATATATTGCTGCATGATTACATATTAAACGTGATAAAATCCACCTCCTGCATTAAACACTCGCTCCATGACTAAACACCATGAGATGACATCATGTTAGGAGGAACATTTTCCTCTGGAGTTTATTTCCCCGCTTGACAGACTGTTTGCCCTTCTCATCTCTGTTCATCCTGTTTGTAAAGGTACAATAAAAACATCACAGGGAAAGGGAGGGCAAACAATGATGATAACGTTCCAGAGACAAATTGAGTCAGTTGGGTCGCATCAAGCTTTAATTAGCAGGCCCGCAGACGGAGTGCAGAGACGCTGCAGCTGTATCAGATTTCACAGACGGCGGAGGTTGCGTGTTGAGGCAGACAGAGGCCAGGTTACAAACAGGCAGACACTGCGAGCCGAGGCCACGCTAAGTGCACTCTGCATTCAGAAACAATGAGATCCTCGGAGGCTGAGGGGACCCAGACAGACATCGTGGAATTATTCATTTCCACCCACCGGCTCAGACTGCACCGCGCACACCGCTGGCCCCCGTCTGCTGACGGCTCAAACCGTCTGCTTATCACGACTACATATTCTCATCACCTGCGAACAAAGGGCTGAAAGAAAGTCGAGGGGAGGTTCTCGTCAGGGTGCTGCTGGAGTGAGCCGTGTCTGACGGTGAAAATTGGCCGCAGAACGCTCGCGTCAACCTCCGAAAAAACATCCACACAGAATTTGCATGCTTCTGTACAGGCTGACAAACAGCTGAGGAGTGATTTCATTTGAAATCGAATGAGGAGTGCTCAAGCACGGGGCTTCAGAGTGCACTGAATGGAAAAACGGCAACATTTATGTGAGCACTGTGGGACGGCATAATAACACACAGGTGACAAGGCTGCAGCGCTTTGTATTCTGGGTATAAAGACCACAGTGAATATTGAGGCCAGGGCTGCCACCACAAGTCACAGCGCCTGAGACTGTGATTTCAAATCTGGCATTATATTTACATAACAGACAGCCGCAGACTGTCAATGTAGCTGCAGCGCTCTGAATATTTAGAGGCACTTTAAGGAAGCATCTCTCTGCGTGTCTCTTCACTCCTCCTCGAAACGTCTTGACAAAAATGCGGTACGTTTTCTGCTCTCCCTGCATGCGGACAGCTTTGTTTTTCCTCAGCGTGCCCCGACCTGATTACCATGTGAATCCTGCTCAAGAAGGCCACTTTAAAAGTCTACAATCTCCCCGGCTTCACTTTCACATACCAGGTTCAGGGAGTGTAAAGAGGGAGCAGAATCAGGATCAACGGTCGGCAGAGCACGTCTCAGCTAGTCACTCACTGCCTCGCAGCAGCTCTCGGAGCGTCCTTCCTGGGTTTTAAAGCGTGGAAATGCATCTTTGTCATGGCCGCTCTCAAGTCTGGATTCATAAAAAGAGCATGAGGTGTTAGAGCGCATAAATAAACTGAGGGGCTGGTTTGTATGAGAGGCGACAGATGTCCCGGAGTGCTTGTTTGATGTGCATGAAAAGCCAAACTGCTGAATGACAGAGCAACAGCAGAAACATCATGCCCGGGAAGTCGTGGCTTTCTTGCGGTCCATGCAAAGCTGCACTTTGAAAAAATATTCTGATAACTCTGGATGGACGGATTTATTTTCCTTATTTCTTTTTTACACACCTGCAGATATCTGAGCGTTAACTGTGTGAAGAGTGCTGCCTCAAACCTGGCCGAATCACGTTTGTTATCTGCACTTGTGTGTTATCTCTTTAGACAGAACTCTCACACGCTCGTGGAGGTCACACTGAACATGGCACCATCATCATTCCTCGAGAGCTGATATCAGCTGGAGGCGAGGACGGATCGCGTTCTCCGCGCATTAAACTTTCATATCCGCTTGTCCGCTCTCGGATGATGCCCCCCCCCCCCCCGACAACAGAGAGAATCCGCGCGGCACAGCTTAAATACGAATCGTTAAAAATGTGATGAAGAGGCTGCCAGCTCACCTCCACACCTAGCACATTTGTTGATGAAAATGAATTATTAATTGTCGACATCGGGTAGCCACAAAGATACAGACCCCTAAACTTTCACACACTGTAACTACAAAGACCCGGAGGAGCAGAGGGAAGGGGAAAGTGAACATGGAGGTGGTCTAAAAAGGAGCCGGGGGTGGACGGGGTGGACAGGGGGGACGGGGGAGTGGGGGGGTAGTTTGTGTTTTGTTTCACATCTCTTTTGCTCTGCTGGTCTGGTTCCCCCCCCACCCCCTCAACCAGGACCTGTCAAGAGCCCTCATAAGTTCATCAAAGATGAAAACCTGTTTTCCATTTGAAAGGACTGACCGGGGATACTGAAAAAGCTCTTCATTATAACAAAAGCGTTAATCATCCATAAGACAAGCATGTGGGCCTGACAAAACCTGTGAGAATATATGAATATCAATCAAAAGATGGGGGAGATATGGGACTTTCACACGTGTTGACGAGAGGATGAAAATAAAAAGCGAGAGCGGTGCCAGTTGCTGTTTTGAATTTCAGACGGGGAGAATTGGGTTGTTTGGATATGAACCAGGACCCTGTGCTGTAATTGTGTGTAAAAATGACTCTGTACTGAGAGAGAAACTAGAGGAATAATAATTGTGAAAATGTCAATATTCCTTTCACTGGAACTTCACTGGAACGGAGTGATTTCAGGACTCCGACATAAATATTTTCTGTCTGAAGTGAAACGCAGTGGTTTTGACAAAGCTCAACAGCAACACAAACTTGTTATGTTATCTGACACAAATTTCCCAAACCTCAAAGCAGCCGTGCTCAGCAGCGTTTTGAGAGCCATCTGAGTGTTAATGAATAATAGAGTGTCCTTTTATCGATGCCGTTGAAGAGACTGAGGCTCGATAAAAAGACAGAGGAGAAAATAGTGCAGCGCTAAAAGAGCTGCTGAGCCCCGGTGGTGGCTGCACACTGTTGCTGGGAAAAAAAAAGATAAAAAAAAAAACAGCTTTCGAGTGAATAAGTTGTTTGATTAATTTAGCTGAGTGAATGTGATATTTAAAGCCCCGAAAAATGCCAGCTATGGACTAAATGTCTCTGAAAAGCTGTTCCCGGTAACCGCCTGCAGATAAAAGCTTGTTCAAAAGTGCTTGACATTTAATCACCGAAAGCAAAAACATCACACAAGCAATAATCCATTAAAGCAGAGGCCCTCCCTGCATGTTTTCATCTGTCCCAGCCTGAGTGAGTGCTGCGCCTTTGCTCCGGCGCACAGACGAGCTGTTTTAAAACACAGCACAGACCAGGGGCACATGATGCAGCAAACTTCACCTGGCAAGGTGTTCTCCCAGCTGCACAGCACAGCGCTGCTCAACACTGCCCTCTGTTGCCCCGCAACAACACAGCCCGTCTCCCGCTCCGACCGGGCATCAGTGAATAATCAACTTAAATACATGCGAGAAGGAATCGTCCTATTTCATAGCGCTGCGTTTCTTTCTTCTACATCCCCACGCCGGGAAGCTTTCTGTGGGACACTCATCCGTCTTTGAAATTTTAGACAAAATAGATCTGGAGTGTCTGAGTGTGTCGGGGAGAAATGGAGAGGCAATTTAACCAAGTGACAAGCTCATGAATAATGACTTTCCGAGCGGGTTTTGAGTGTTTTCATGCAGAATTAGTCCGACGAGCATTTGCACGGATTTGCAGACAGTGAAGGGAAATAAAAACACTCGCACTGTGCGTAAAGGCTGCGCATTCCGCGCGTAAAGGCCAATTTGTCAATTGGGAATTGATAAGCAATGAGGTCATTGTAGGCAGTCTGAAGTCGGACGACAAAAACACACGAGCAAAGTTAGCGGTGGACAAAGAGATGGTGACATCTATGTGTTCTAAATGAGGGGGAACGTGTTTTAATTTGGACGGTTTGTGGAAAACATAACAATTGAAATGCAAAACTCTCAGACAAGACACTTTTCTTACTGACAGACCCTGTCATGAAGTTTCCCCTAATTATTATTATTTTTTTTTAAGTTTTCCTCTCGTCTGGATCGGGACCACGGGCAGCGTGCTGCACAAAGTAAGTTTGAGACAGTGGTACTGTGGCAGGCTCAGGCAGCTCCTGCAGCCCACAAACGCTCCTCTGATCCTGGGATGAAACGTGAGTGGAAAGTAAAACTGGCGTGGCATAAAGGAGCTGCTAACTGCTCTGAATAACACATGCGATCAACGGACAAATCAGCTCGCCCGAAACAGCCAAAGTGGGGGGAAAACGCGCAGAAAAGTGTTTGACATTTAGAATTTTTAAAATGCCACAGCTCTGACCCAGTGAGAGACGGACCCCACAGCGTGGCAGAATAAAACTGACGAGTAGCCAACCCATGAATGATGGAGGAGGGATTTTATTCTGTCTAAGCAGGTTACTCACGCTGAGGCAGGCTATTGTCTGCATGTTTCTCTCCAGAATTAAAAAAAAAAAAAAAAAAAAAAAAAAATCCAGCACCTCAGTCACTGTCCAACACATCCGTCTCCCCTGTAACCGCAAATCTAAAGCGGGATACAAGCTGGAAACTGGAGCACAACACACCAAAAAAGTGCTTTTGTGTCCGTCTTTTCAGTTATCTCGCCACGGAAAAGAAAGAAAAAGTGATTTCTCCTTCTTACCTTCGAAGGTGTTTGTATTCCCCAACTTGATGACAAAGCCAGGCAGAGATGAGGAGAGAATCGGACTCGCACTCTCAAGCAGTGGAGACAGAATAGAGACGGGTTCTACTGTTGTGTCCTCAGCCGCTGTGTGCGTCACTCTCCGAGCGACCTGCAGCCAAAAACTGCGCTCTCTCTCCCTCCCTCTCTCTCTCTCTCTCTCTCTCCCTCCGCGAGCGTCGGACGATACCACGGGCTGAGGAGGGACCGGGGTAGGTGGGGTGGAGGGGAGGAGGGGGTGTGATTGTAAGACAGGAAGGATGGGGGCCGATTTGCAAGCGCAGTCGGGAGCAAGTACGCACGGACACCCCCCGGAGAGCTGGGAGAGTGTCGCAACAGCGCGTCCGTCCAGAGCCGGAGCAGAATCACAGCGTGGACCTGGGAGACAGAGAGGCTTCTGGGAAAGGGTTCTCGCCCAGCATGTTGTTGTCTGGGACTCCACGGAACCCGCTGTGTGTCTGCGCGCGGGGGTAACCTGGCGATACAACTCCTCCGGGCTTCCATGTGTTTTCTCTGCTGCTGTGCTGTTTGTGTCCAGAGTAGACAGTTAGTGAAACTCAAAGAGCACAACGAGTACAAGAGACGGGTTCGAAACACCCGAATCATTCTGTTCCATCCGATTCTATCAACCTCCACGCTTCAATTTCCAAACCAAACTCCATTGGAAAAAACATTAATTTTAGCATCCGTGGGCTACATCATTTTGATACAGCACAAACAACCCGTCGTCTAATTCTAATATTCTATCACTTGTGGCGTCACGATAATAAAAGCAATCCGTTAAAAAAAAAAAAACACCATCAAAAAAATATTGATTTACGCAACTCCACATCACTTTGACACAGCACAAACCCCCCATGTCTGTTCAATTTCATTCTATTCTATCGATGACTAGCATGATGTAGGCTGTTTTATTTCTTTATGGGCTACCTCAGTTTGATACAGTACAACTGATGGGCAAGCTGCACTGTTAATTTATGTCAGTTCTCCAAATTTATATTTTTAAACCACACTCCATTTGAAAAAACAATCGTCTATGCAGCTGTAGGCTACAAAATGTTGATACAACACAAACCCCAACTTCTCATGTATTCTATCACTTATTGTGCACGATCATGATACGGAAAGCAGTCAGTATAAACCAAACTCCATTCAAAAATCCCTGACTTATGCAACTGCATCATTTTGATACAACACAAACACGCCCCTATATCTCAGCTAATCTATCACTTAGTGTGCAGGATCATGATAAGGAAAGCAATCAGTATAAACCAAACTCCACTCAAGAATCATTGACTTATGCAGCTCTAAATCATGTTGATACCGCCCAAACACCCATATCTATTCTATTCTATTCTATTCTATTCTATTCTAACAGTGCAATGCTACCTCAATTTGATATAGTAGAACTGAAAAAATAAGGTTCAACTGATTATATTATAATCATTTCTAGTGAAAATAAAGTGAAATAATAAATAAATTATTAATTCTTGTTCGACATCACCATGAGGAAAACAATTCTTTGCTCATACCTCAGTTTGATACAATGCAACTGAACTTCGTGCAAAAACTAGGATAATTGGAGGGATTCCTCAACGTTTTCTATTTCTAAACCAGACTCCATAAGAAAAACATTCATTTATGCATCTGTAGGCGACATCAATTTGACACAACACAAAGAAACCTCCCACGCCTCATCTATATCTACAACTTCATGTTTGGCATCATGATAAAGAAAACAATCGTAAAAAAAAAAAACTCCATTAAAAAAAACAAAACATTGATTTATGTTGCTCCACATCATTTCCATCCAGCACAATAACACACATTTCTATTCTATTCTATTCTCTTCTGTTCCATTCTACTCTATCGGGGCATGATGTAGGCTGTTTTTCTTTATGGGGTACCTCAGTTACAGATGGGTAAACTGTAAAATAAGGTTAATTTGAAAAATATTCTCCACTTTTTCTATTCTATTCTATTCAAATGTAACGCCACTATAAATGCATTCACTTCCGTGCATTGCAGAATAAGCTATAATACCTTTTTTGTTTGTATTTTAATTATAATTTGTGGTCAGTTTCTATATATTCGTGTTATATAGCCGAATAAGCTAGCATGCATCAGATGCTGAAAGCACACTTTCGAAAGGAACGGAAGTCGAATTGAAGAAGAGCTAATTACGAGCCATTCAATCACGAGCCAATTTACTAATTACCCTCTCGTGTAATTAATTGTCCTCCAACATGTCTGCATTGCGCTGATAAAACACTAAACGAATGCAGACTACAGTACTCACACTCACTGCCATCTAAATAACACGACACGGGCATGTGCCTGGTTGGAGGCTGGAGGGGCAGGTGCAACACCTACCCGCCGAATATCCCTCCAAACTACATTTCCCATGGAGCTTTGCGCCGTGCCCAAGAATCCGTGGAATACCGATTGCGCCTGCGTATCCAGACGTGGCAACGGCATCATGGCCTCTTGGAAGCGCGTCGGGAGTCGGATGAGAGAGGCGAAAATGTTGATGTTGGTGCTGCTGGTGAGTAAAACGAGCCTCCTGTGTGTGTTTCGTGCAGACTGCGGCGGGTGTCTGTCTCAGTGCGGGACGGTGTTTGTGTCCGGTCGGGTAGTGAGCGGGAGAAAGAGTCCGGGTCGCTGCTCACCGCGGCTTCTAGCCTGTCCGTGCAGGAGGTAAAGTTGACAGCCCTTGACTGAACTTGGGGCTCAGATAAGACGCTAGTTTGCCGGGTGGTGTTGGCGGTGTTGGTGTGGGTGGACTGCGGTGTCTGTGGTGCTGGTACCACCACTGGGGCTGTTTATGTAACGGCCACGGAGAGCGGGGTTGCCGCCTGTGGTAACACACGGGTCCCCTCCCCTGTGAGAGAGCCATACCTAACACAGTGTGCTGTGAGTGGTAGACTCTGGACAGCCAGACCTGCTCAGCTAACTTATCTGTCCGTACATGTTGACCAGTTTAAGGGCTCTGCTGTGTGTGGTCCCGTCGATGCAGCAGGCAGGGTTATTGTTATCACCACAGCAGATGGTTTCTGTGACTCACTGAAACCATCTCAGTTCGTAAAAGGGAATTGAAAGTTCAAAACTTTGTGACTTGCACAACAGTATTGGTAACTACAGGTGGGTGTGAGCCCAGCTACTGTAAGTTATGTTTATAACAGGAGTGCAGGATCCTTCCCTGTCATGTGACTGTTTCAACTCAACTGCTCAGGCAGCATAAAATAATCCTCCCTGAATGTAGATTGCCTTCACATGCACAGTATGGTTCAGACCAGGGGGGCAGCAGCACACAGTGGGTTCTATTTCCTGTTAATCTAATATAAACTTGGTTCTATAAAATGTAATAAAATGGTAAATAATTCTCATTTCAGTGAGCGTATGAGAAGATGTCTTCAAATATCTTCAAGTATTCCATTTGCTATTCACGTACTAAATGTTAGTGTTTTTTGCTTGATGAATGACTGAAAGGACTGCAAATATCTAAACACAAGGTTCTAGTATGTAGAGAGTTCTGGAGCCTTATTATAACCATCAGTCCTCTTCTTTGAAGGATGTGTCAAGTTCATGCTCAAGTGTATTTGATTGGCCAATTCAAAGTGTTTTAGATGGTGATAACAATAAGTATAAAATGATGACATACGCTTGGTTGCCAGTTAATTAGACAGACACAGCTTAAACAAGTACAGTCTCATATGGGAGTTTTTACAACAGACTCCTGTTTCACAAAGGTCTTGTAGTTTGTGGAGCTGTACTGTGTTATACAGGTGTTTCTATTAATTTGTCCACCCTACTTATATCATTGAGGCTAGGCTCATGAACAGAAACACCTTTGTATATTGTTAAACAGCTCAACACCACAAACTAACAATTTGATATAAACGTACCACTGTTATAGGCATCCAGTACTTACTGTTTGTTTTTAATATGAAAAATCTGTCACAGTGAACATCCAGTCTGCACTTATTGTTGTCAAAGTAACATCATTGTGTGGCCACAGAGTTCAGATTTTTCTAATCACTTCTCTCTAAAAGATTCATTTTGTGGGATTAAGGTGAGTCAGGTGAGGTGAGGGGTAGTTAGTTGGTCGCCATCTGCAACTGTGTTGCTAGATGCCACTTAATTCTACACACCGGACCTTTTAGAGTACATTACTTAAAATGGTAAAATCTACCTTCACTGTGCGGAAATAAATAGAAGATAATGGTTACCTGGAATTATAAGAAAAATACACAGTGAAGACTTAAATGGGTTGGTGGCTCAGGTCCAATGTCGACTCAAAGCGTTAGTATTTGTGTACAACTATCTTCCTCAAAAATTACTTCAAAGTTTCAAATTGTAGCTTTAAAAGAGATGCAGCCCATGTCCTGTTCTGCTTCCTGTTGAGCAGCAGCCTTTGTAAATAAGGGTGGAGATGTGTGTGTTCATGATACACTCTACACCTTTAGACAGTGGCACTATTTGATATTTTGGCCCTGTGCCACAGCTCAACAATCTGTTTTGACACAATCATGATCATAATGATATCATGAGGTTGAGGTTGATGTACTGACTCGCAGCTTTAATTCAGCGTTCATACCCACAACAGATCACGATGTAGGATTTGTAGCTCATTTACACATAGTTCAGTTTGAAAGAACCAAAGTCAAATGGACAAGATAACATAAGCATAAGTAAAATGTCTATTTAACATTTGGTTATTTATGCATAACCCGTTCCTGTTGTGGATGGAAACACCCTCAAATGAAAGTTTAAAGTTAGCATATAACCTCATAGGCAAGTCTAATGTGTTGGAATGTAAAGCAATAGAGCAGGTGTTGCTGTCGTTATACATGATGACTGCAGTGTATGTGGAAAATGATGAAGCTCTCAACTCTAAGGGGACGCAAAGTTGTCATTTGTACATGACTGGCAACATGTTGAATGTCAGTGAACGTTGCCACATTGTAAAACTTAAACACATACGTACTGTATGTGAATATGATGAAGATGAATTGTGTAGCATGATGATCAGAAAAGTCAAGTGACAAGTTTTGAAACATTTTGTTGGTCGATTTGATTTTACGATCAATAATATGTATAGCAATTTTGGGATATTTAATCGAACTTTCAAAGAATAACAATGCCAAACAGAACAAGGTTCCAACTTGCTGGTGTTTTGGTTTTTACCTTTCATTTTACCTTTTAGGTTTTTGACATTTGGTCAGACAATACAAACACTTCAAAAATGTCACTTTGTCCTCTAGGATATTGTGATAAGCACTTTTTTTATAGTATTTTTAAACATTTGAAATGTTTAATAGAAAAACAATGATCAGCAGATAAATGATGATGGAAAATCATTATTAGCTGCAGCCATATGAAACATCAGTATTGTTTTAATACTATGACTAATTATGTCCTCATTACTTTCCACTACTGACCTCATTGCTGACCAACAGCAGATGTGTCCTGTCAGTATTACTATAACTATAACTATACTATATACTATATACTATAACTATTTCATCCAGACACAAAAACACACAAAACAAACTGTGTGCTTCACTTCCTTATGGCTGGTAAACTCAAAATGTTGTGTCCCTGGCAATGATAATAGCTCTATTTTCAGGGCTGAGTAATCGATATGTGTGACCCTACCTGTGTTTATTGACATTCACAGACTCACAGAATAAGCAGAGTTAACAGCAATGTGGGGACTGGCCTTTATTGATTTGTCCCCTAAAAACAGATTTTATTGGCAGGTGATCCTCAACAGGTATTTCAGACACTGTGCACACACACACTGTCATTATCACACTTAAAAGTTGATAAAAAAGTTCACCTGTGTCTGTGTGATTGCAAACATTATTATGTTGATTTCCTGATTGCTTTTTATCTGAAAGAGATGGCTTGTTTTTTTTAGACAATTTCCTCTTTTTACTCACTGACTGACAAACCGATGAATGCCTTTCTCTTGTCTGTTAAGGCCCCCACACTCCTCCCAGACTCAAACCAACAGCCAACTGCCTTTATCCGACCACTCCGTTGCCTCTCGTCTTGTCCGCTCGGCAGAAAAGTTGCATTGAACATGCCGCTTTGATGTGCTGCCAACCCCTCAGTAGTGTGTGTGTTCTGCGCTTGCGTGAGATGCAATAAGCCTCCTTAATAGCAGGTGGCGCTAGTCTCGTGCCAGTTATCCAAAACATGAAAACAGAAAATGATGGAACAAAGTGCATAGAAAAACAAAGCGCACACTGTATTCCGCCCTCCCACACACCGCGCTGATTCGCTAGCACACCGCCAATCAGAGTGGTCATACAGCTAGCACACAACCAATCAGAGTATCCAATTGCTCAGATGGCCAACAGCCAACCTTCTCAGACTTCGCAAGTTGAATCGGAGCAGATACCGTCTGCGTGGTTCCAAAAGTTTCCAACGCAGCTGAACACACCTAACAGATTTGTTCCCGAATTTTGTCCGAGTCTCCCCAAACGCTTCAGACGGCCAACAGTTGGGCCGGTGTGTTTCAGGCTTTAGCAGGAGGCTCGGGCCGATAACAGATATTTTCAAATAGCGAGATATGTGCTGTCATTTTAAATCTTCATATTCACAATATTGAATATCGAACAGCTGTGTGATTCTTCACCTGAAAGGAACTGCTCTGACTGGATTTTCATTTTATGCAACTAATATTGCAGGCTTTTCTGTTATGTTTGCAATTAATTTCAAAGTTCTTATTCAGTATTATTTTGTTATTTAATAGTGTTGTATGTGTTGGAAGAGGCGATTATATTGTCATGATATTTGAGTAGGAACATATGACGATGTAAAAGCCCAAGCCTGGCTGGTAGTTTGTAGAGTTTAGTTTCTGATTTAATATTTAGTTTCTAACATGTCCACAGAACCAAAGGTCATTGGTTTAACATAATATGGAACAGAATAAGCAGTAGGTCTAAATGTTTTGCATTTTCTTGCAATTTATTATAAGATTTTCTGATAGTTATCTGATTCATCAAATAAGATTTACAAGTGGTAAAAGTAACCCAGCTAAGCTTTACTAATTGTCAGTGTAAAAAAGTAATAGCACATCTCGAAGTATATGACATACTTTTGAAAAGACAAATGGCTAATCTAAAAAAAACTACATTATACTTATAATTTTTAGGTTTATACTGTAAGTTTACTTGCATTAGTGTTAACAAAGAAATGGGTTTACTTCACACAACAGTTCCACTGTCTTCTTACACTGCATTAGTCCACAGCCACAGTGGCAGAAAGCCCAAACGTTGTTAACAAGTACAAATTCTCAAATACTTTGACCTGTGATCTACTGAGCCCACAGAAAAGAAGTATTAGAGCTAAAGTAGGCCAATCATAACACTCAGGATTAAAACCAAACTGCACACAAAAACAAAGAAAGTCTTCCCTCCAAACATGTCGAAGGATGTTACAGCCAATTCAGTTACATCCCGTCTGACTTAATGTGATAAAGTGTTTGATTCCCCACAAACTGTTCTACTGTGTACATTTGGCCTTCCTGATAATGATTATGTCCTCAAATATTGTAAATATGCCTCCTTTTAGCAATGAGCAGTCAGTTTGGAATCACTGTTTATTTAACAAGAGAAGTCCAAGTTTTAATGTTGTATGAACAGAAGCAGTTTTGTTATAGTCCATAATTCTGATTTTGGACCAGTAAATGTCTGAAAGAATGAACAAACACAATTGTGAATCTGACTTGACATCTGATGCTATCTGTCAGTACTTGACCCAGTTTTCTTACTCTATTTGTGCAGACCCATTTTGATGAGTTACAAAGAAGTATTGAGGTCTGATAACAGTCTCATCCCACAACAGAGGCTTGGTACCGTGTCAGTGGGCCTCTCCTCTCCGCTGACTTCCATTGCTTGTAGCTGAAATGCGATAGTCGTTAAAGCCACTAATTGATTGCTCCGCTGCTCATTTGAGAGCTAAGAAGCCTCTAAATTAGCACTCTGTGTGTGTTATCGGATGCTGCGTAGCTTCCTTTACAATGAGTCAGTCCACACACACCTGACTGGCTCATTAGTCAGACAAATCTCAAGGCAAGTGCTTGACAAACACTGGTGTGATTTGTGCTGATTCAGAACTGCCCCTAGAACTGGATGCCATTTATTAAGCAGATTTGTCAGAGCAGATGGAGGGTGTGGGCTTGCAGGCGGGGGCTGGGCACCTGCTGCTTAGTAAGCGCCACATTCTTTACAGTAATGTGACGGGACATACCTTTATGGCAGATAAGGAAGGGCGATCTATAGCGCACTAATGGGTTTCCTCTTAGTATTGAGTCTGAGTTTGGCCTCAGTTCTGTAGTTGCTAAATGCCGTGTTTAACCTTGCAGTTACAGTTGTCATATGCGTGGTTGTGGTGTGATTGATGAGTTAGGAGTTTCAGATGGATTGCACTGATGAGAAAGGATTTTCCCTGAGAGGTAAAACTGGGTGCATGCAAGTTGACATTTAAGATGTTGTCTAATTGTGACCTCCATCAGAGAGCTGGCGGCTTTAGTGGCATTTGAACAGAGCACATTTTGATCACTGTTGCAGTGCTGTGGATTTAAGGGGTTAGTTTTCACTTAACTCTAGCCTTTTGTTGTTATTGCCCATAAATTATATGATAATGACTTCTCACAGATGTATCACTGAATAGCACTGTATACACTCTAGGGGTGGAAGGAAATTTCTTTATTTGAACATGCATCATATTTTTCCCTTGAAAGATTACATCTGGATGTCTAAAAGTCATTTATCAGAAATGTAAATCCATTTAGCAAAATTTTGAACGCCCTTCACCAACTGGACGGGTAACATTTGTGTCGTCCTTACTAGGGATGTAACGGTTACCGGTGTCCCAGTAAACAATGGTAAAATTCCCGACGGTGAAGGTTTCTGTTTAAGTTTTAATTACCATGGTAACCGCCGCGGTCGGGTAACCACGGTGTGGAAATATCGCGGCGCATGCGCAGCGTGCAACATGCGCTTGTTATGTAGTGAAGAAGACATGGCGGAGGGAGGACGTGATAGTAGCAGCCCTCACGGCATTTTTTCGCCTTCAAAGAGAGCCAAATCTGAAGTCTGGGCGTATTGTGGTTGTTATAAGAATGCTCAGGACAGCTGGTCGAGGATGGCAGCCCTGTCTGCAGGAGCTGCGAGAAGAAAGTTGTTGCGAGGGGTGGCAACACATCCAATTTACTTACTTTCACTTTACGACCATCACCTGCAACTGTTCAGCATATGCAAGGTAAATTAACCTCAAGCTTGTGTGCATGATGTATGTGTATGTCGAGTTTTCTCTGTCTAATTTGCTGTTGTCACCAATGTAAACTGACCAGATAGTGGTATAACGGAACGAAGTTGATCCGTGATTTGGCACGTTATCTGAACCACTTATTAATAGTAGATTTCACTTTTTAAAGTCGACCTAATAATTCCCCAAATATTGATGCAGAGCTGCAGTGAGAAGGATTTGAAACAAACACATACTGGGTGGACTGAGTTAGTGAATACAAACTGACTGAGATGACTGACTTTCATCTCAGCTCCGTTCACTGGAGCAGCATCTACCTGTGGCTCAGCAGCATCGGACCAATCAGATTGACCGAGTCCATTGAAAACAGACGAGCAGGCAGACAGAGAGACAGACAGTCAATATATAAGTAATATCAGAAATGTATAACACTTGTGGATTATTTGTAGAATAGACTATATATAAAAAATAATACGAAATGGTGAATATAACAAGTGTCTAGATAGAAATAAGAGCCAAAATAGAGTATTCATAATTAATTTAACAACAATAATCCTTTTTGTTTTGATCTAAAAAATTATCCAACCTGTTCCTCACAAAAGTGATGTGATCTTAATTGTGAGTTTTGTGATCTGTTGGTTGCACCCTTAGTATTAAGTAACAGTGACAGTAATAATTAATAATGACATTTTCTATTCATTTTTTTCACAGAGAGGGTCTGCTGGCCAATCGAGTGCTAATGCCACTACAACTCATTCTACCTCTGTAACGCAGACATTAAAGGACACGTTTCAAAAACAGGCTGCCTCATCACAAAAAGCCAATGACCTATTTTGCACAGTTTTGATACATTCTTTTATAATTATTTAATGTTGATTTTGCAGTGTTTTGTTAAGGTTTTGGATTTGGACTATTTCAATATATAATAAATATATTTAAATATAAATCTTGATGAAATTATTTAAATTTATCAGTGTTTTTTCAACATTTTGAAGACATTCTAAAAAATACCGCGGTATACCAATAGCCGTGATAATTTTGGTCACTATTACCGCGTTGTGGAATTTTCATACCGTTACATCCCTAGTCCTTACATTAAAGGGTAGGCTACTTCCTGAGGATGGCTGAGTGTGAGCTAGGGCTGTCTTTCAAATTTGTTCAACTGAAGTTGAATGCAGACATCGCCCCACCAAACATAACCGCTCAAACAGAACGTAATTTGTTTTGTGGGGGCAATGAGATTTTTTAGTCATTATTTTTGTGACGTTATCAACTCTACAGCCCGTCTAACATCACATCTGTCAATTTTACCCCGCTTTACCTACTATCTCTTCGGTGACAGGCTTGTTATGCTGTCAACAAACAGTCTTTTCTTTCATGACTTTGCCATTTACAGTCCATAACTCAAAATACTTCCACACACTGCCTTTTAGATGTTTTGTTGTCATTACTGTCCGCTCAGGATGCTGTTGTCCTCCATTTTAGTAACAAAACAACCTGACATAAGCGTTGGCTTAGTTTGCTCGTAAGTCAAGCTGATAGTGATGTTTCAGCGCACCCTCTGCGATTTTACAAGGCAAAGTACAACAAACGGCCTAATGTGCTATTAGACTACATTACAGGTTATTACAGCTCTAATATGAACATTTCAGTGTGAGTGTGAGCAAAGCTAATGGTAAAGTAACATGATCTATTTATTTTAACAATAAGTTATTGCAGTAGTCACACACAAAATTTTGATGCATCAAGTTGCATCAATAATCATTTTATAGTAGCATCATAGTGCTCTGAAGGTGCCACTGCTTGGGTTCAGTTTTTGTTTAAAATGTTTTATAGAGGTTGAATCATGGTAATTTTAAAAGCTGTAAATTGTGGTGCTGTTGAATTGTATTGTGTCATCAGAGGTCAGTATTATGTCATTAAGCGTGCTTTTTATTTCTTTTTAAGGAATATTGTGTCACATATTTCACAGGTTTTTACCTCCTTGATTAATTTTATAAGTTTCGCTTAATTGCTCACATATTAACAAGTATATCATTTATGCTACACGGTATTAAATTGTTGCCCAAATCGAATTGTTAAAGACAAATAACTAAGCTTTTCTCTTGGATTGAGTTGCCAGCTTGTAGAAAGGAATTGCCTCCAGCTTTTGTTTACTGAAGAGAAAAATGCATGACTTCTCCTTATGCCTTGTGTGCCTCTGTCTCATATAGCATTCCTCATGTAGCCAGATGTAAATGTGTGAAATTTCTCTGTGTGTGTTTCACCAAATCATGCTGCTCCCTTTGTGTCTCATCTCCATTGATCGGCTTTGGACCAATGAGCCTGTCACCCAGTGTGTTTTGAGGAGCTAGTGATAATGAGAGAAGACGGTGTTGTGAAGGTAGAAACACTGCATTGTAATGCCCTCTCCCAGTGATGGCAGGGTGGAAGGAGCTTCCAGAGCTGTCGTTGTACACAGCTGTACACAGTGATTGGTGGGGTTTGTGTCTATCTGTCACCTGCCAGCTGAGACGGAGGGGCAGAGGTCAGAGAATACTCAGATTAAAAGCTTTGCAGAGATAAAACTCTATTCTCTAGCGTACACTACATCTAACTGAACAATATCTTTTTTAGAATAGATTTTACTCTGTTGACAAGATTTATAGATTTTTAAAGATTATATAAGATAAAGTGTTTTCTATTACTTTTGGTTGGAATAATATTAAAATAAATCAAGCAATACAGTTAAGAATTTCCTGAACAATGAACAGAAATTTGAACCACATGCCTTGCATTTTATACTCAAGCGTTTATTTGTGGTGTTGGTCTTTTCATGGGAATTTTTGTTTATAAAGAAAGAGAATGTCACCAGCCTTGATCATAGATCAGTGACAGTGATCTATGAAATTTTAAATCCTAGTGTTTCCCAGTTGACACATTTTGTGTCAACAATCAGACCCTACAGTAACATTTAATTTCCAGTTTTTAATCATGATGGGAAATGTCAAAACTTTCTTATATTAATACCAACTTGAAATAGATAAATCAATTAAATAAGCTTTCAATGGACAGTGCTAAGGCTATGGTTCTCATATTGCTGGAACTAGTGGTGTAAATCTTCACTGGCCTCAGGATTAGATTCAATTAAGAATCAGCTGTCAACAATTCAAATGCAAAACAATCCTCGATGCATTTCACTGTATTGCATCCTCACTGATTTAATTCCCCTTTTATTCAGAAAATCCTTCCAACAATCAGTCTTTAGAAGTCTACAAAAGCAGCTTTGAGATGAGACATCTATTGGCTGAGATCACAGCCTCTTTTTTATCATTGGAAAATTAATTCCATTTCATTATTATAAAGACATGTCTTTGCGCGTGACAACAGCTTTTGCCGTTTGTCATTATTTTTGACTATGTAAATAAACAATAAATTGAAAAAATGTTAAATGCATTGATCAGTTAGCAGTGTTGGGGGTAGCACTTTATAAAGTAATCCATTAGAGTACTCGGATTACTTTTTGTTGTAACGAGTAATGTGGCTGACACTGAAGTACTCTTATGCATTGCTTTTCTGAGTAGATAACCCAATAACACAACAAGTTACTTTTTAATGGCAGTAATCTTGTAAAGTAATGAGTTACTTTTAAAAGTAATGTTACCCAGCACTGTCAATTAGTAACAACTCACTGTAAAACCATCGACTGCCCACTGGTGTGAGCTGCATCTTGTGTTCCATTATAGGCTTTAATCAGCCACTAGGTCTTTATAATGGACCACAGTAGACTGGAGAGTTCATGTTGGGTTTAGTGCAACAGCCATGCACATATTCATGGATTTGGCATCCCACTTAGTGATGGGAATATTTGAAATTCCAGGAATAAAATAGATTATCATACCCTCAGTGTTGTACATTAAGATGCATACATGCATTTTGCTCAGAGGCTGTCAGCCCTGATAGCACTGTGAGGTCAGTGTTTGTGTTAGATGTGAGAAACTTAATTTGTGTGTTCTTCATGAAGAGGGTTCTTTCCCCTTGAATCCACAGAAACTGACCTTCATTACCATCAATAAGTGAAAGAGTAAATCCATCGTCTCCAGAACTTACCACCATAACTAATATTTGAATGTTGTGTTGAACATTTGTGCATCAGTGACGGTTTAAATTGTTGAACAGCACGGTTTGTTTTTGCATTTTGTTAAATGTATGTTTTTAACATAAACATTTATTTTGAAATATTATACTTTATAAAAAAAATTGCCATGTAATGTCCTGACCTCAAAGTTCTGAAACCTATATTCTCTTTAAAAGAAGAAGCGCCAACAAGTCTATGTGATGTAATTGGAGGGGAACTTAAATGCTGAGTGATAACTAGACAAGTGTTTTGATTAAGGCTGCTGTGATCTGATAAGATCAGAGTCATGCTCTGTAGCTCTCATGTCTTGCTTGCGTTTATCATTTGCAGTTCAAGTTGAAAATCTTCCATTTATTGTTCAAGGCGAGCAGTCCCAGGAAAGAAGGGAGCACCATCACTGAACACATGATACAAAAACCATGAAAATAAATTGGATTCTCATAACAGTTGATTTTATTATATTTTATTTTTTGCTACCCTCACTGTTAATATCTCCTGAATGAACTCTGCATAACACTGATGTGCTACATTCATGTTTTTGGCTGCCTGTCCGTATTAAATCCTCAACCATGCAGTAATTCAGTTTCTGAATGGGCCTGTCACTGTGGAGAAACTGTCAGCACACTCTAGCTATTTCTATTATTGCGCTTCTGTCACTGAAAGATGACGCATGCTTCAGTTAGTGAATGAATCACATCATATCACAGCCATCAGCAGTGTTGGCTTGACGACAGCATCAGTGTCGTTCCCTGCTGGCTAAACTGCAGGTGTTGGTATCAGTCGGTGTATTTCATGCTACAGGAAGTTCTTATAAATGTTTTTGTTTGTACATTAATGTAACTTTGTTGTTTTCAGATGTCCCATATCATGCTCATTTTCAGGTTCATGCTTTAATTTTTAGGGGGGTTTTTTTACACATAAGCTCAAAATTAGAACATCAGATCAGGATACTCTCCACATTTGCTTTTGTTCACACATGTTAGTGATACTCTGTATGGTTTGGACGAGGGGCGGCACCTGGGTAGGAGACTACAGACTTCTCCGTACTGATGACTGTTGGGATTAATACCACATGTTTTTGGACATATCAGCAATATAAACAGAAGAGTGGAGAGGAAGATACAGGCAGACAGAGAACAGAAGAAGTTGAGCAAGGAAAAATTCTCCAGATGTTTTTGCAGAACAATAAACAGCTAAAACACAATTTTGGGCATGTCCCGGTGTACGTTTGAGCAACTGATTAAACAAGCACTAAAGCAGATGATTACACACCGTCTCGACACACTTCACTCCCGACTATTGTCTGCTCCCTACACACACGTGGCTCACCTGGACTTAGGACTAGGGATCTGGCAGGGTGAAGTCTGGAGAAAATGATGCATACATTTACTATCACATACAGCTCCTCTGGATAAATCCAGAGTTATGACACATTTATGAAAGGAGCTTATGTTTGCACGCGTCAGTGTTAATACACACATTATTTTTCTCATACTGTCGTTGTTGCAGCACCTACACATTCATCCGTTGTCGGAATGTTTAGTTTTAGCTCCTGTCTCTTTAAGACTCCCCTCCTGAAAGCCCTGCCTGCTGTGATTGGTCAGCTCCCACAGGCTCCTATTCAGTCCAATGAGAATTTATCACTTGGCACATACACCCAAAAAGTTTTGTAGTTTCTAGGTTCACTTCCTGATTATAGAGCCCACTGAAATGCAGAGTAGTTTTTCTCCTGCGAGCCCCACCCGTCAGTACCTGATCTGCCTATGGACTTAATATTTCAACGACATCCCACTTTTTTTGTTTAATCCCTTTTCTTAGCTTAAGGAAATTTTTACAACTATGAGATCTCTGTGGATCAAATATGATAATTGGCTCATAATTGACCTTGTTTCCAGTTAAAAGTGCCCTGTCAACAGTGTTACAGACCTCTCTTTGACAATGGAAGTCTATGGGGAAAATGTTTTCCGTGCCACAGTGGGATTTTTTAATACATTGCTGTGAGCAATTACTTGGCAAAACTGGAAGTAAGGCTGAGTGGCGCCACTGTACCCTGGTCTTAATTGCAGATTCATGGCGTTTCCACATCAGCTCTGGAGGTGTTTTTGCAACCACAGCCGTGCTGGTGTTGCAGAAGAAGGCAGTGACTGTATAGATTTGACATCACAACAACAACGGAAGTTCTGGGGCTCATTTGATGACACAGTTTCTGAATACATGCTCTGTGCATTTTTCAGTGGACTGAGAATTAAGATGTGTTCACAGAATTTATATAGCTCCTAGACCTTTAAGAGACTGTAAAAGTAGACGACTCCTTATTTATTTTTCCATCAGTATAACTTATGCAAAAACATTTTACAAAAATAGTAATAATAATAATAATAATTCAGCTGTTTTGCAAACAGATCTTTGTCCCTGTTCAACAAATTATAGTATTGATCATAATCCCTTCGTGAAAATTTCTTCAATTAAAGAAAGACTAAATATCTGAATTTGCTTGGACAGACATTGTCAGCCCAGAAACCTAAATAAAGAAAACTCTATGTGGAGCAAACATTTCCTGCCTGAAAAGTGGCTCTGTAAGGCTTGATCCTTCCAAAAGATTTCAGCTGAAGAATTTGAGGAATAAGCCGAGGCAGTTCAGCAGTTAAAATGCACTCCAAAGGTGAGCCAGGGCCACGTCACAAAATAACTTGTGAACTTGTGTGGTGTTTTTCAAATAAATATTATAGGGTATTTACTGGAAAAAAATAAGTGTTATTTGGAAAATAGTTTAGTTCTATTTCGATATTTTTTTCCTGTGACTCTGCTGCAGCTTCTGGGAATTACCGAGTATCACATTTTTCAGAGGCTCCTCTCATGTTTGCAGGAGGTGAGTTTCTGATACTCTATGTTCAGTGGAGTTTTCTTCCCTTTAAGCATCCTCAGAGAAAGGGTGGTGCTTGTGCTGTATATGAAGCCCAGAACAAGGTCATGTTTACATTATGTGAATGTATTTAATTGTGCCATCTTTCACAAAAGCTATATGAAAACCCTTAACCCTTAGCCTATCCTTATATTATAAGGTTTTGAAATAAAAACAACATAACTAGATTGTTTCTGGGATCCATGTTATCTAAACGTTTATATTTTTACTTCCCTCTTCAGTTTGGTATAAGGCGATATGGCCTAAAAATGTAATCTCAATTTACGATTTTAATCCATTTTTTTTCCTTCTCAAGAACAAACTTCAAATTACGAAGAAATTATTAAACGCATTGCATTTATTTTAATGCTTTTTTTTAAAAACTAATTTGCCCTGCTATTGTAAACAGTGTAGCTTCGAACTCACTTGAAAAAATAAATAAAAGTGCATCTTTTTGAAAAGAATGTGTCCCTTTTTGATAAAATGTTTTTGTAAACATGAATTTAACATGCCCAGTTGCTTGCTGTTTTAAAAATAGATCAGTTTCCATATTGGTATTGATAAAGTGTTAACATAACTTTCATTAAACACTTTATTTTGCAACAGATGGATTTTGTTTTGTATATCCCTGAAGATATGTAAACTAAATTAAACATCTGCATGCACTGCATAGTAATCATCACATTTTGGTAGATGTAGAGGGGCTTGAGGTGTGTGTTTGCTGTCTTTTTTCTTTTTACACATTTTTGACCAGGAAGACGAGCCTTGTAGCACAAACCTGGGGTCAAACATTTTCAGCATGTGGATGAACCTCCGGCTTTTCCACTGTATATATGGTCACCATATCTTTAGCGATAAGCACCGTGACTGCATCCGTGAAAGCTGTCCACCGGGACCCTTTCTTCTCATACGGGACACAATGATTAAATGATTCCACTAATGTTGGCTACTTTTTTAGCGGGTGTTTCTGGACTGCCGTTGTCTTCTAGTAGTGAACAACAAGTGTCCCACTGTGATGCATGTGTCTGTTTGAGAGGCTGAAATAAAGGTGTCGGTCCGCTGTCTTTAGTTGCAACAGCCTTTAAACAAACTTGGGTTGGGTTGTTCATGGTCCGACGCCACAAAACCAAGCTACTAACGAGACAGTGCTTTTTTAGGAACAAACTCTTGGTTTGCTGCATGTTGTTGTGTTTGTTTCTCTGTGGAAAGTAAATGCAGTGGGAGGGCGGAGCCCACTATGAATTATGGGAGCTCATTGGGAGTGGCGGCGGAGCAAATTAAAGAGAAAATCGATTTTATTTTTAACCCTAACCCTTAATCACAAACTCGAATTAGTCGATTTTGTCGATTTATCGGCCAGCCCTAATTTGAGGTTAGATAGTTGTTGTAACTTTTTAGCTTTTTAGAGGGAGCAGCTAAGTAAGAATCCCGTTCAGCTGCGTCATTTTAGTCCTCATGGACATCAGACATCACATTTCCTTTCTAATTGGGATAGGACAGCCTGACATCTATTCTCATCTCTTCCTAATTTTGCCCCCAGCTCCTTGCTCTACTCTGGATGCCCACCTATGCAGACAAATGTCACCTACCCTGCTTCTAATTAGCCTACCCTTCACAATGCGATTTACATGGGTCTAAAGGCAAATACTGACACTATTTGTGATTATCCTGTTGTCAGTTTAGCCTAATCAGACACACATGACTGGTTATTAATTGTGTAGTATACAACAATCCGACAGACAAGGTGAATGTCATGGTCTCATTAAAATACAAAGTCCTGCTGGTTACCTTGACATCACCCACCGAAACATTTGAGGACCGGCTCAATGAATCTGGCAGAGATGTGAAGGGCCCCAATACTCCACTGCCCAATCTCATCAAGCACCCACCCGACATGTCAGAACAATGGAGGCCCCAGGTTGCAACCCACAGGACCCAAAGGATCTGCTGCTTAACATCCTTGTACCAGACACCATAGGACACCCACTTGGGTCCCATGTCCATGCCTCAATGGTTCAGAGCTGCCTTGCATTAGGCAGGCAGTTGTAACATTGTGGCTAATCAGTGTGTATACGCAACCGGGCACTTAAGTTGACTGTTCATCCTTTTCGTAGCCCTTTTGACTTCCTTATGATCATTTTCAAAATGTATTGATGTGCAAAGTGTAGTGCTTTTAAGATTTCCATCAGACTCGCCTCCAAAGAGCATCCAGTTAGGAATTAAAATTAGAAAATTAGCCTGCTTTTGCTTGTTTCCGTTCCAGGTGATATCAGTCATCATGCAGGATCCGCTGAGCGGGCAGACGATTTTTGTTGTCTAATTCAGTTCTCCGTAGGCAGAGAGGAAGGGCTTTTTAATGAATGGTGATGGCACAGAGACGATTAGAATGCACAGAATTAACTTCATATGGCTTGAGTGTAATCACTCCTGGTTTTTTTTCCCCCCTTAGTCGTCTTTGATTAAAGTGCAAGCCTCTCAATATGGGCTTTGTTTTTCATATTACATGTTTCACACCATTAGTCCATCTATTGGTGTCTGGAAAGTGGAAGTAGCCAGTTACACTAATGATGCAGATTGCCCACCTGTTATTACTTTGAAACCCCCCTTAGTGGAGGTTGATACTGAAAGCAACATCCTGTCCTGCTTGTGCCATAGTAGCTGAAAAGAAATCCATAATAAGATAAATGCAGCGTCGAAGCTCTCGTCTGGTTTTCCGTGTCAGTGTGAATATCATTTTCAAAATGATTTTATTTATGGCAATTATGAGTCACAGCAAAGAGGTAAGACAAGCAACCAGAGCTGCCGGCCCCTGCTGCCACTCTGATGTTCTGACTGTGAGCGATATGGACTGCTGCAGTGTTATACGATTGTAGCTCTGCTTCTTTGCATCAAACTCACAGTTACATCACACTGATGCTGATTTACAGTATTTATCTGCCACATCAGCAAGTCCAGCCCTGGCACCGCCCCCTGAAGGTTCATTAAACCAACTGTATGAATTTGTTGGGCAGAATAAAGGTTGTCCTAAGAATTGGGATAGACTAAAGCTCATAGTGTTAATGGTTAAAGGTAAAAATCTGGGGAGCATGAATGCGCAAAATGAAAATGGATATAAGTCTGACCAGTAATGTTTGTTTGGTGTAACATTGCCTGGATACCATTTTGTATGATATCTGAAACCATGAGATTAAAGTATAAAAAATATAGAATATCTGATCGTACATTTAATGCCAGCTTCCAACAATTTACGTTTTGTAACTGTGTTTGTGTGTCTGTGTTTCATTAGGTGTGGCTGCTACCGGTGCTGGAGGCAGTGAAGGTTTCTCCTCTCATAGAGCAGGTCAGCGACCACAAGGACTTCAAGAAGCTGCTCAGGACGAGAACCAACGTGCTGGTGCTCTACACCAAGACAGGTCAGAGAAGATAACCACTCATTATGGGTGACTTCTGTTTAAGGCTGTAGATTTTACCAGAATATACACCTTCTTAACAGAAACTATATCAGAGATGTTAGATCTCATTTAGTAGCCAAAGTTTCTCTGTGAACATCCATCGTCTTTGTCGAGGGAGGCGCAGTAGTCCTGTCAGACCGTCATAGATAATTGTTGTATCATCTCTTTGACTCTCAAACAGCTTGTCACTGCAGAGGTCATTACGGAGCACTAGAAAGCCAAATGATTCAATGTTATGTCACTGATATTTCACAGGCATACAGTCTGTTAACCAAAATGTCGAACATGCATTTTATTTTTAGATCAAAATTGTCATACTTTAATTTCATGAAGAGCTAGTTAGGCTTTTTGTGCTGATGTCATTATGTACTTGTGCAAGTACATAATGACATACAATTATAATCATTTTATTATAATCAGAGAAGGTGAGTCATCAGTAAGCCACGCAACATTTGCATCCTTACAGCTGAGGTTTTTCAAGGAAAAGATTATCTGTGCCTCAGGAGAGGATGGACAATACACTTAGGACTGGAACCTTTCCACTGTGTCACTACATGTTAGGCGTTGTTCCAAAATCCTAGCTCAGTCAATAGACACTATATGAAGTTACAGTTGTAAGATGACATGTAAATGACATTTACTTCAATTACTGGTGAGTAAATACACCACAGACACGATTATCCCAGTATTTTTAATATCAAGCTAGCACATTTACATAGCTGGTGTAAGAGAACTTAATAGAAATGCATTATTGCAGTTAGTCATCTTCAGAATTTGTGCTTGAATAATTAAATTGAATAATTCTGTAATTGTGAAACATTAAAACATCAACTTAATTCAAATTCCTTTGGTCACCCTCTGTGTTAATAAAGAGCAGTGGCACAGTGGCACTCTTCCCAAATCTGATTTAGTAAATTAAAAAAACATTTTACCACAGTAACTCAAGATATATTTAGAATTCATATTTTGTGCAGCTTTAGCCAGAAGCCAGCTTTATAAAGGATGATCATGGTGGTGGAGCTCAGTAATGACCTAGGAAATGCTTATCTTATAGAAAGTGTGGGTAGTCATTAAATAGCAAATAAAACACTTTATGCAGTCATAGAGAGTTATAAAACAGCATTTTGCTCTGACCATTAGGGAACCCCTAATGTACCCCAGTAGATTTTAATTCTGTTTTCATTAGCATATTTCTGAGAAGGAGTGGAATGCACACTGCAGGCTTGTCGAAGGAGCTGCCTGATATTACTTCTCAATAAGCAGCGCAGAACTCTCAGAGCCCCACAGCCACAGATTTATTTGTTTCATAATTCATGGCTGATATCAGCTAGCGTAAGGGCATTGGATAAGACTTCCATGTATCGAGCAGAGGGTCTGATTGATCACAGCTGCTCCCCCCACACACACACACATTCCCTCTGTAAAGACAACCAAGGTTCTTGTCATGCAGGTTTTCTGCCGTGCTGGTTTAATGTCCTCTCCTCTGACCACTCTAACCCTATCACATTCATTCACCCTTTTAAGAGACAGTCTTGCCCCGTCCTTTACTCATCACCATCTGACCCTCTGCACTCAGGAACATCCCTGTTGAGTTAAGCTCTGGTTAATGCCCATCATACTTTGACAGTGAGCGTATTAGGGAATCCACCAGCCACTGTCTGCTCGCCTCCTGCTCCATACATGATTATAAACTGACACTGAATTGACAGATGTTTTTGTAACCAAACCGGTGTTAGGCGGGACCCTGGGGAGACATGGCTGTGCCCCTTAATCTAAATATAGCCTTGGCCTGGAGCATCAAGAGGAATTTTTCTCCTAATGCAGTGACTAAAACTCATTTGGTTTCAGGGGAGGTATAAAAATGATGTATTGTGTTACACAAGAACTAGAATATTACTCTTTGTTTACTTTACTGGCCAGAATCTACTTTGCTTGCCATATCTGATAAAAATCTGTCATATTACTGTGTATTGTTGTAGCTGGTACAGTTTATCTCAAACTAGTTTCTCGTCTTTCTTAATACAGAAAGCAAACTGCACAGCTCAGCCATATTTTCTCTCTGACATGGTAGATTGTGTAAGTCTTCGGTTGTCATGAGCTCTCCATGTCTTCCTTGAATGAGCTCACACTAAATGTTCATTGTGATTCAGAATATGGTAGCACATGCAGCAGGTACATATTGCAGAAACATACCTGCTGTGCTTCCCCAGTTTTACTGAAAAGTTGGTCTGCTTCTGCAGAGTCTTTGTTTCACCATATAATCCTCCCATCCCCTGCTTAGTCACACTATTGTAAGATGTTGAAAGCTAATGTAACTTAAACCGCTCCCTGAACCCTTCCACTGAAAGGTATGAGAGAACCCTCTTCCATCACCCCACCATTCCAAACTCAGTGATCTCTTTCTTCGGTACTTGGTGCTTTAGTATGACACCGAGCTTCACTGTAACTTAATTCCTTTTCGCTGTGTCTGACATGACAGTGTCCTCTGTGTCTCCAGGCTCTGGGATGTCGTGAGCTATTGAACGGTTTTGCTAACAAGGCTGACCATGGTTTATTCTCTGTGTCTGTAGCTGCATCAGGGGACTCCCACCTGAAACTGCTATCAGATGTGGCCCAGACAGTAAAGGGCCAAGGGACTATTGCCTGGGTCAACTGTGGGTAAGTAATGGGAAGATTTAAAAAAAAAAAAAAACACATTACAGGACTTCCGTGTCGAACCTTCTTCTCCCTCCATCACATCCATTGACTCCCTGTCTCTTTCGACATTATGGCCACTTTTGTCCTAAGAATTTTCTGACAGCAGTTTTAGAGGCAGAGCAATTTACTTCTCCCAAGAATGTCTCTGCTGCCATCCGTCTACGCAATTTATGGCTTTTTCGCTGTGGTGTAAACGGCCTTGTTCCACTGGCTCTATTGTTCGGGCAAAATTTGACAGGAGGCCACTCACTTATTGAAGATATCGAAGCTTTTGGTCTAATGTGTTAGATCTATTTTACACCGTCTGAGTTCTCTTTTTTTCAAGGTTTTCATTGTGTAAATTTGATCTTATGATGGTGAATTAATTATATTAAAGTAAGTTAAATATAATCAAAATCACCATCTAGCCAAGTGCAATATCAATAAACCAAGAAGTTACAGCTTTTTGATCAAGCTAAAGTGTGCAATAAAACAGCAGTATGATAAAGTACTGTGATGCTGAAGAGCAAGATTTTGCACACTTTAAAGTTAAATGCCTGTTTTTCATTGGTTTTGGGAAACTTTCTAGTTACAATTTGTTATGTCTTAGTTCATCGCATATCAGTGATGTCGTCCTGCTTTGTGTGTCCGGACAAAATATTCATCTTAATCCTCAATACATATGTATTATTTCACAATTTGAAACTCTGAACTAATTTCTGACATTAAAAACTCAGCCAAACTTAACAAAATCTACCTCTCCATAGGCTGTCTTGTGATAGTTTGCTTCTTGTTCTAGGATTTTGAGGAGGACTCCAATGATTGATTGATTGAATGATTGCACTTTTTAAATAATTCTGGTTAATTGCATCCATTTAGCAGTAGTCCACCCAAACCTGTTCCAGGTAGAATTATCCAGGACCTGATGTATTGGTTTCAATGCTACTAGTTGATTATGTCAGAAAATTAGCTCAGAGAAGTTTGACATTGTGAAATATTATATGTGTATTGAGCTGAGGAACTAAGTTAAGTTTGTGTCCAGACACACAGAACAGGATGCCATCTCCTATATGCAACAAACCAAACCATTACAAACTGTAGCATGACAATGTCTGGAACCCAATGAAAAAAGGGCCCAATGGGTATCATCCAGATAGAAAAGCATAGCAGAAATAACTAATAAGTTGTTTAAGTGATAATTGAAATAGTACACACTCATCACTGAATGTTATATTACAGTCTGTGAAAAGTACGGAAAGAATCGCTAATTTCAAAAAAATGATAAACGATGGAGTGATATAACATCTTTGAATTTTATATATACATGCAATGAATATCAACACTTTCACATACAAATATTTCAAGGACATTTTAACAATCCCTCTTGGGAAAATCTACAATTGAATTAATCCAGAAAGTTTGTTTTTCATCTGTAAAGCTAATTTTAGGCAGATCTATGGTACTCAGTTTATCTATGCAGGAGCAAATCATTTGTAGATGTGACAGTAGTACATAAACACTACACAGAGCTACATTAATGCAACACAGAACTACATAAATACTGCGCGAACGCTCGTCAACGTCAGTCCGGGGGGGGGGGGGGGACACGGACAGATGGTCATCAACTCCATCAGCCGGGGGAAGGACGGACGCACATCGGCGTCAGCCGGAAGCTCCTAGCCGTCAACCGGGGGACGGACGCTCGTCACCGTCACGCGCGGAGTATAGCGCCGCTGACCTAGCGGTATAGCGGCGCAGCGCCACTGTTCCACCGTCTGGGGAGAACCCTGCTTAGGCGGGAGGCAAAAACGCTTGGGCGCCGCGCCTAAGCCGTATAATGGCAGGGAAAACCCTGGAGTTGGCATGGAGTGACCTAAATGTCACTGAGTTTTGGACAATGTGACTGTGTTTTTCATGTAATAATCTGACATTACATAGACTATGCCATAAATCCTAATCATAAATTGATAATGGAAATATGAATCAGGTAGAGCCTTACTTGAAGTATTTATTGATTCTCAGTGCTGCAGACACAATTTGGTCAATACCAAAATGTTATTGAGGTTTAATACCGATTGTCAAAAAAACAATGGTTCATAATTCTGCTGTTTTTTATGTTTTATATCATTGTAAATGTAACATTTGAGGGATCGGAATGAACAAAACAAGCACTTTGAAGACGTTACCTTAAGCTCTCATCAGTCAGAATTGTTATTTCCTGTACAATTAGTCAATATGTCAAAAAATCTCACATATTTCTATAAATCTATCTATCTAAGTCAGTTGGAGCTCTAGTCGTATGGAAAATACTTTTTTATCTTTGAAGTTTCTGTTATTATTTTTGTACTCCACACACTCTCTCCCCTGAAGGCAGAACAATTCATGTGTCATCTGTCTCTGTGGAGCACATCTATCTCAGCCCACACTGTCGAACTGTTTACATTAAGCAAATGCTAGAAACTCCCAAGACACTGGCAAGAACTGTTTTCTCTAAGCACAGCCAGCTTTGCTCCCCAGTGATCTGACTTTGGCTTGTTGTTCTTTTCTGCCCTTCCCGGTATTCAGTTCCACTTACTTTATTTCATTCTTTTAATACCTGTCAACCCATCAACTGCATGAGCCGTCTTCTTCTCCAGAGAGGAAAGAATGTATCACGAAACAGGAAACTGTGTGGAAGGCAGTTACTCCCCTTTGACACCTAGTGCTCATTGCAGCATTCACAATCTCTCTCAAGCTTATCCGGGATCGAAGACCAGGTGGACCGAAAGGAAGAGAAACAAAAGTCAAAACAGTCTGAAGGAATTGTTTGAATGGTTGGTGTCAACTTTTTTTTTTTTTCAGGAACCCTCCATGATACATGTCCTCTTTTACCGTTTACCTTTTTGCCTCGAGTATCCTCTCTCTTCCTTCTCCAGCAACTTTTGCAGGCTTGAGAGTGTCCTAATGCTAAGCAGAGATTTATAATGGGCCAGATTCCTGCCAGGGGAGCTAGAGCGAGCTGGGTTCATCACTGTAGGACACATGGATCCGGTGCCAGGTTCCGTAGCGGAGCATTGTGCTATTTGGCATATTTCTCCTCCATTTCAAATGGGCCGGTTCCAAATCGAAGCTCCAGCTGCGAGCCCATGGTGGACAGAGGGCTAGAGAGAGTAGAGCGCATATCACAGCGTGAGAACGGTCAGCCCTGCCAAGGAAGAGGGCCACCAAGGCCAGAATGACACACTTTGAACAGATGACAGGGACCTGAGTGTTGGCCAACAGAGATCCGCCATAGGGAAGGATGATCTCATACAGGAAGGGAGTATAGGACTGCCCTGTCCCCATTCCTCTGGGAATTAAGAACAGACATGTAGCATGCTAAGAAACGTGGTCTTGTTTGAATGAATAGGACTAGCAAAGCACAAACAAGCACAGCACGGATTAGGATTTGTGTTTTGGTTTACAGTAATAATCAAATGGCATGCAGGGCTTCATCCTCTTTACATGATGAATCTCTTATTAATCCTTTTAATAAGGGACTCTGTTGACTTTGGCCTAATGCAAAGTTTTGGCTCTAACTTTTTTTTATGTGAACAAGCCTTCAATCTAAGAAGTGCATCAGCCTGTGACATCAAGTACAGTCATGTATACCTAACCAAATAATATATTGAAAAAGTAGAAGAAAAGGTTTGCACTCACTTCCCAGTCTCGGAATTTGTCTTGTTTTTTTGTGGGTTGGTTTGTCAGCAGGATTACATGAAAACTATGTAACTGATTACTATATTTATTCTATATTTTTTCTCACATTCTTCAACATTGTAAGAGAGGGTGTTTTTCAATATTGTAATTAACCGTCTCAGGGGATAATGCATGGATCCCAGTGAAAAAGATCAGGTGTATTTAGGTGGCTGATGAATGAGTACATTTTGATGTGGATCCTCGATCTGGTGAGCTTGAATTATGGTTAAGCAGGTGTAAGTGATAAAGGGGTATCAAGTTTAATATTGGATGAAGCTTGATTGAATTAAATGGGACTGTTTGGCCTAGGTAGAGGTAAGCGTTGTGCTGAGTGACACTGAGATTCTAGTGTTGGAAAAGGCATCAGAAAGAGCACACAAAGGCTTCAAACGTCTTCAGTGTGCTTCAGTTCTGGTTTAATTAAACTTAAACACATAGGTTTGACGAACATTTCAAACGGTTACAATAATCAAGTGATTTCTGAGTTCTGGGAGCATGGGGCATTGTTTCAGGGACGGGACAGGTCACTTGATCATTCAATCAACAACAGGCTCTAAACAAAGCAACAGTTCAGCCATGTTATGTATGACTTTATTTTAAGGTTAAAACAAAAGTTATTGCACTCCAAATCAAGGTCAAAAAATGATGGAGGTTAAAAGAATTGATTATTTGGGTTCTACTTTAATAATTAATGTTATTAATTTCTTTACTAATGAAGTTTGCTCATGGAAAGATTGGTTAACATGGACCAGGTCAGTGAGTGCAGACCTTTTCTTCTACTTTTGTGATGAGTAATGCGTTCTCTACCAGGATTTCATTGCCTCCTCTGAACAGTCTTAATGTTAACAATACACGATTACAATAGTTTTTCTTGGCATCTAATGCACACTTATAGTTGATCTTCTCACCACATCTGTTTGTCAGCACCTTATAACTTCTCATCAGCCCTCTCCTCCACTCAGCCTCCACTTATACCATCATACTTCACAGCCAAAGACCTCTTGCTCGCAGCAGCATCAGAGCTTTGGCGCTGATGCACCAACCAATATTCCCCAAGAGACGAAAACACAGCATTTGTGCTCTTCCGGTGGACGGGCCTCTGATGACTTGTCTTTCCTGGCCTTTGTTCTTTCTGTACTGAGCATTAGCCAGTGAGTCATTCTCACTTCTCCAGGCTTCTGTTTGTTCTGATATTAAAGAGCACTGCTTTTTCATTGGTTGCGTCACAGAAACTACAATTTGGAACATGATGACATGCAGTCTTTTTCTCTGAGTCACATTAACTGTGTATGTGTGACCAAATGAGTAAGAGGACCATACCCATTGTTCTACGGGTCCATACCCAGGTGTGGGGCCCATTCACATTCCTCCAAAGAGTGGCAGTTAACAAAACCGAGTGGAATATCATGTCAGCGCCATCAGTGCTACTTTTGAGATCCTTTGTACATTTGCTCTGGGTACTTTAACTGTCAAGGTATTTTTAAATAACTGATATTAGCAGTTTCATTTAAAAAACTGTATGAATGTCAGTAAGAAACCCAGGCAGAGCTGTGATCAGTTACAAAGAAGACAATGACTTTGTGGTGGTCCAACACCTCTCTAAAGCTGTTGTTATTGGTGCTTCAACTCAGAAGTGCATTTGAGCTAAGTTCTTTGGCTCATGATCTATTGGGGCCATGAATATTGAGATCCAACATTCCTGCTACATTAGATATTCACTGACAACCTATCCAGAGATGAGTGGAGTTATGATGCCGAGTTATTATTTTTTGTTGTTGTTGTAAAACAAATATAAATAATATAGGTTTGTTTTATGGTTAAGTATGTCATGTAAATATGAATGTACAACAGTACCAGATCTGAGGTGTGGGTAGATTGTGATCACTATGCTGTGCAGCAACTTATGGTTACTTTTATTGTTGATAATCTATATTGTTTCATATTAATGAAAGAAAAATAGAAATGGTGAAAAGTCACATCCCATCACATTTACGCAGAATCCAAGGTGATGTCTTCAGTCCGATTGTTTTACTTAATTTACAATCCTATAAAATGGATAAAAGCAGGAAATTGTTGCATTGTTGTCTCTGTATTGTGTTCAGCTGTGAGTGTGCAAGTCTGACTTTCATCAAGATTGGTTTCACTTAAGCAACTATCTAAACAAAGTTATGCAAGGTTGTAGCACATGGCATATCGGAGAGGTTAGGATACTAAGAGGTATCAGCTACTCCAGCCTCAGTCTGTTCACCCTGCTCCTTCACCCTTGGAAAAGATAGAGAAGTGTCTTCCAGACCACCAGACTACAGAGCAGCTACCTTAGCACCTACCTTTTAATGATTTATAAAGCATCCGTTTATATCATTTTGCTTTTATAAGTTTCATAAATGCTACAGCTATAAATTTTTTGTGCAGTCAGGTTGTAAAATGGTTACTAAATTGATCTTAGTCTTGAAACTACCAGCAAAAATCTTTTTGAGAGAATTTCTACCAGGGTCCGTAGTTTACCTTTTAATGTTTAGACTTTACTTGACTTTGAGGCAGACTTGTGGCAATGTTTCAAGGAGTCGGAAGCAGCAGACTGGTCTTGAATCGGATGACTGCGCGTCATCTCCAGATACATGTCAAGGTCACATCTGCTCCTGGTGTGCCCCGACTGGTGCCATCTGCCTTCATGAGTCAGCAGAATGTGGCTCTAAGCACACAGTCATTACCTGCAATACTGTGGATCAGTACCCTCACACACAGATTTAGAACTACACTGAACATACAGAATATTCAGCTCACTGTGGTTCTTGGAGCCATAATTGAATTCCCCCTCTTTGAATATGTTAGCATCAGACCTTCTCTCCAGCAAAGATCTCTCTCATCTCCCTGCCTCTAAATGAATGCATATTTTCATTTCACGTTATTACAGAAGGGGAAGAGTGCTTCATTCCGCTGATAATGCTCCACTGTAGCAAGTGTGAAGTATGCGTAGGTGGCTCGATGCATATTTATTTCCTTTCCAACTACGGCTTTTTTTTCAATTACAGAAATAAGCCCCTATATGTTGTAATATTTTACATAATTTGTGTATGCTGACTTGCTGTACAGTGCAGGTTGTAATCAGCATAGCAAATATTTGTGTGTGATTACTGGAACTGATAAATCAAGCGGGGAGCCTTGTTTTATAACCCTGTACATGTAATTAGATTGATCTGATGAAATGTTAATGCAGTTACGTCTTCATGCAGCGTCTTCTCTTCTTTTTTCAGAGTTCAGTTCGCTGAGGCTTTATTGTAAACACATTGTGACCGAAAAACATGTAGGCAAAGCACATTCTTAATCGGAAGATAATAGTACATTATACAAATGGTGAATAATGGTGGCAGTACAGGTAATCAAACAAGTAATTACTGAACAGAACGGTAATAATGGATATAAGTATTTAAACAAGAAAATAATGCTTTATATGAAGAGATTCTGAGATGTGTGAAAATTGTCGACACACCAGGAGTTTCACCAAGGAGAGTTTTTACAAAGCTGTTTTGTTGGAAGGAAAGGAAAAACTTAGTTTTCTATGATGAATCATTCCAATAGCAAATTGATGATTACAAAGTCTGTGAAGTTCAGATTTGTCTGTGCATAAAATTTTGATTACGGGGCTCTTTGATTAGAGGGCTGTTTGAACCTCTTTGAAGTGATGGATAACATTCAAGTGTTTTATCAAGCCAAGTGATTTACTTTATACATTTTGTCCAATTTAATCATTGCATCTTTTTTATTTTATTTTTGTAGAATCTCACAAATAACCAAAACGTAACTTTTTATACTTTTATTTTCCATCTCTTTACATCAGAGATTCAGAGGGTCGTAAGCTCTGTAAGAAAGTGAAGGTGGACCCGAGCTCCAAACGCGGAGGAGCTGAGCTGTTGCATTACAAGTGAGTAACCAGAAACTCAGCTGGCTGTCAGACACTTCCACACCTCAGTGCTTTATGGAGAGTAATGCTCTGTCCGCAGCTTAAGAAGCATGTTGTTCACAATTTACTCCTGGTGTTGTGAGCACTGTGCCTGGTGTGTCTTGCAGAGATGGGACGTTCCACACGGAGTACAACAGGCCGGCTACCTTCAAAGTGAGTGTGCAGCTGAAATTCTGTATTCTTCACATGAACTGTCAGCTCGAGTGCAGCAACATGTTATATGTTTGTCATTTAATTTGTTATTATTATTATTTATTATTATGGGGTTTTTTTTGTAGTTTGACAAGAGCAACTTCACGTCATGGAAAGTTTGTTAATATGCCAGAAAAATTAAGTGCTTGAATTTATATATTTTGTGTAAAGTTCTTTTGATATATTTTGTTAGTAAATATGCTGCGTTCAGCTGTCTGATGCAGTTTTCTTCCATCACTTGTAACACAGCAGCACATTCAAGACATACGTTCAAACCTCTTTTTTGATTGTAATCTGTGAGCTTCTGTAAAGCCTGCAGCAGTGTTGAACAGTAATTAACCCTAATCCATGTCTCAAGCTATTACATGTTTGGTCCTTGGGTTTGAGGGAATTGGGCCTGGGGTGTCTTGGAAAGACATCGAATTAGATATTTTTTTTTTAGGTTTTATTTGTTAAAAATGGCTTTCTTTAAATTGATCTCCACATCTACATGAGTTTTCCACCGAGCGAAATTGTATCTTGTTCCTACATGAGTATAATGGTATAAAGACCAAAAACTGAGCTAAGAGAGAGTAAATAGCGGACTTGGATTCATTAGATGGCAAAACACATCACTCCAAATGTATGATAATGTTGCTCTGTAACTGCTGAATCTGTAAATAGGCAAACCATGTTTGACTGAGCATAAATAGTGCAGACACCAATATTCATAGAGCATATGAACCACACAGCAGCCATGTTTCATTATGTAGATTGGCAAACTGACTGTGAGTAACTGCAGCTTGTTAGATTTGCTGGCTGCACTTCTTCGAGCCTGAGAAATTGATGGTCACCATCTAAAATGTCCCCCTCTTTCACAACCAGGTACAAAATCGCAGGTCTTCCGTTTTGACATTTTGGAAAATCAAATTGTTGTTTGGATATTAAAATGATAAACTGCTCAGCTCTATTTAAGATTCTCCGAAATATGTAGAACTGACTTCTTCTATTGGTTTCATTTGAATGAATGAGGAACCCATCAAAAGGAAATCTGGGAGTTATTGCTGTTTTGTTTTTAATTTTATTATTCTGCTGGCTCACATTTCATTCCCTGACAGATGGAAGAGCCTCTGAGACAATAAAACACCAAAAGTTTCAGTTTAAACCATTACCAAGTAATGCTGAAAATAACATCACAATGATTAAATATTCCACCCATGTCCACGCTGTCATTGTTATAGCACGGCTGAATGAAATACTTCCTGCTGTTGCCTTCGCAGACATACGGTTCATTATATTTACAGGGCGCTTTACCAAGCCCATTACCAGACACTTAAAGGTATTGAAATAGCTTTTACACCTCTTGGATGCACGAACATGTTGGTGTATATGAGCTTCCACCTGGCACTGCCTACAGCGTTATTGGCACTAAATTTAGGTATGACTCTCCAATAAATCATCACCAGTCACTCTGTTGTTTACAGGATAATTTTGTGCCTGCGACAAGTTATTGGATGATCTAAGTGTTGCCTTTGTTCAGACTCACTGATTCATAACTCTAATCTTTTTTTTCCTTTTTTCAGTCCATGGTAGCATTTTTAAAAGACCCGTCAGGACCCCCACTGTGGGAGGAGAACCCCGAGGCAAAAGATGTTGTCCACATAGAGACAGAAAAAGTAAGTAGTGACCTCAACAACCTTGTGAGCTTTGGATAAAGAAGCCTTAACTTTTGATTAAAGACATCCATGTGGACATACAGTTGGTGTGACAGCGAGGAAGCAGTTAAGATGATGCACGGACCACCTCTCCTCCTCTGTTGAGGGTTTGATCAGCTTTTGAAGTTGACACCGCAGCATGTCCACTTCTGCAACACTGAACTCCACATATAAAAGTAATCATCATCAGAGTGCTGCCCAGCCTTGTGTATGGAGTCTAGCAAAACAGCCCAGTCTATAGCACAGCCTTAAAAAACATCCCCAGACAGTTCCCATCCGGCCAGGTCAGATGGCAGTCTTGTTAAAAAGCCCCCATCACATCCACCCACGACCTAACATCCTGAGACTCTGTAGGTACATACAGCACTTTGAAAGACCTTTGATTTAATGAGCTGTCCTGTCTGTTCTCACCTGCTAGTCCGCTGCCTGAAGGCTTGTTGAAGGTGTCAAAAGATTTTGCTGAATATGTTTTTTTTTTTTTAGGAAGCACAGTAGCTGAGCTCATGGAGGTGATGGTTAGTGAGAGAAGCTGGTATGGGGCCTGATCTGATGGTGTCCAAAAGAATAAAGCCCTTTTTTTCTGTCTTTGCTGAAGTGGTTACTGTGTTATATACACAGTCTAACAAACTGCTGAAAAAGCAAAGTGGAGGCGTGCTTAGTTATTTTAAAGCTCCGTATGCTAAACGGAGAGATACTCCCCAGGAGCAAGCTGTCAGAGGGATCAAGATGTTGTATGTGATTGCTGACTTTCAGCTTCAGTCAACAATACTGCTCTTATTCTTGGACAAATTTAGCTCTTACACCTTCAGTTATTTCATGTGCTATGCATATCTTTTGTCTATAAATGATAAAGCTTCTTAACCATCTAACCCCCCCCCCCCCCTTCTTGCTCTTTAAGGACTTCAGGAAGCTGCTGAAGAAGGAGGAGAGGCCCATCCTCATGATGTTCTATGCTCCCTGTGAGTCCTTTCATTATCCCAGTGTTCAGTAGTTCACAGGAACTGGGACAAGTAGTGCTCTCATTACAATGTAATGTGACTGGAAGACAGTGTGCCAGCAGAAACTGACAGCAGCTTGTCCACAAAAAGTGAAAAATGTACCATACTGTATAAGATGCCTCATTTTAAGAGGGGAAATGCAGTAGGTGGACTTAATCAATACTCTAGGGCATACTTGGTAACACAACACTGTCATCATCAATACCGTGAGTATTTGCTTCTACATTAATAACCTGATAAACACTTAGATACAGGTTGTACAGTTGTTATAGAATAGGAACAGGACAAAAAACAGTGATGGAATGTAACAAAGTAATTTTACTCTAGTACACTTTTGAGATACATGTACTTTACTTGAGTATTTCCATGTTCTGCTACTTTTATGTCAACTCCGCTACATTTATTTGTTATCGTGACGCATGAAGAGGCATGTTCCGTCAGAGCTAGAGTAGAATATGGTTTTATTATTTTATTTCGTCAGCAATAAGTTAAAGAGGCACTCTGCAGTTTTGGATTCAAACTGAGAAATTTTAAAATCTTTCTCTTCTCTTTAACATTTCTCACGGAGTGCTCCTTTAGAGGACAAAATAACACTGATTCTGATAATCAGAAAAATGTTCTGAATCAGATCTAATAATCAGCCAGGCTGATAATCAGTAGAGCCTCTTGCTCAAGGATCTTTGGGAGTGGGTTTTCTGGTCAGAGGCAAACTGTTAGAGGCTTATTAAGTAAAAGTAAAGGACAATTCAGTGGATGTGATATTAGTACTTTTAGTTTGAAGAGTAGGTCTTGGGGGTATTTTTTTGTTATTGGTTCCTGCAATTTACCTCCAGAGGAATTTAGAGATCGAGCTCTTTTGGACATTTAACAGCTCAGACATCTGGCCTGTCTGAATTGGATGCGGTTTATGTGTATAGGGATTTTAATAGTCGTTTTTTTGGCAGTCTTGATGACTTTATAAGTGATGTGGATAAAAATCCTAACAGAAGTAATTTAGATTAATATTTATGGCATGTTTTTGAGGACTCAAAATGCTGTATGATTAACGATAAAATCCTCCGGGCACAAAGATAACTTCACTTCAGTTACAGTAAAGGGAAAAGAAGGCTAAAATAATGGTGTAAGGTTTTGTGCTTTCTACCCAAATGAAAGATCAGATGTTCAAGTTTTTTCATTATTAGGTAGTAGGTGTAAACTCCTACATGACTCTTTACTGATGCTAAAGGTTTGAGTAAGACCCTGTTGTGGGGAATAATTCAATTATATTGGAACCTTTTTGTTGCATAAATGCAAAATATATATCTTTTATATATTGTAATATAAACAATGTGTTGGCATCTCTTTCAAAAGATAATAATGTATTAATCATTGATCAATCATGTTTTTTTGATAGTTAAGTATGTTTAAATTCAGATACTTAGACTTTTACTCAAATACTGTTTGTGTGTTTGAGATTTTAAGTAATTACTCAAGATTTTAACATGATAACCTAACTTTTGGGTACTTTTTAAACAAAACTATCATTACAGAATAATCCCTAAATTAATATTTGATGTATTTGATTTGCCTGTAAAAATATCTAAATATTGTTCAAAACTGCATAACATTTTCAAAATGCTTATTTTGTTCAACCAACAGTCTTAAAAATATGCAACAGTATAAAACAAAAAGAGACATCTCAACCAGACAAATGTATAACTGGAGACAGTGTTTGGCATCTTTCCTATATAAATGGCAGAAACAGTAATTCAGTTTGAACATTTTTAGACAGTTTTATTCTATAGATTGGATAAATGATTAACCAGCTGATCATTTCAACACCAGTTTAATTAAGCTAAGTCTACTCTCTGACTTAACAAAATGAAATAACCAATAATGTATTGTCTGTTTTCCCTGTTGTTGCTCAGTAGTAAATCCTTAACATGAATATTTCCATATGTTGAGCCCATTTTTATGGTCACTGGTTTTCAATACATCATATCTGTCCCAGCAGAGAGCACACTGCCAGCTGCTATTGACAAAAAAAAAACAACAATTCCCCTGGCAGACGATGGGAAATCTTTTGACAGTTGTATCGACGCGGTCAGAGTGATGGTTCCTATTGAGTCCTCTGTAATAACTTCTGTTGTTCCGTGTTGTATTTCGTTTGCAGGGTGCGGCGTTTGTAAGAGAATGCAGCCCATCTTTCAGCAAGCGGCCACAGAGACCAAGGGGAAATATGTAAGTCTGCTAAACCTGGCCCTACCGCACACTCAGTCCACTGTCTTATTGCATCACCAGTCTGATCTGCAGTTGTCGTCCTCTGTGATGTTTGCAGATTAGATTAGATGAGATGTGTCAGCAGTGAATGTCTGGATGGTTAGCTCGGCAATCTGCTGGAGTACAGTCTGTCAGTGTGGCCTAAATGAAAGCTTTTCCTTAGTTGGCTTTCCAGCAAAACCTCTCAGTACAGCACCTCAGCAACTTTTGCACCATAGATGGGGGCGTGCTCTGTTCCCAGCTGTTGTATTGTTTTTAAACTGCACTAGAGAGATGCATGCTCAAAAGCAACCAGAGGCTTATATGATCAGCTAGGGAAACAATTGCTTTGTGTTCATAAATGCTCCTCCTCAAGCACCAGCAGAAGGAGAATCCTGGGAAGAACGTTCTGTACAATGAGAGCAGAGAGAGGCAAGCTGCCCCAGGAGACAGTCAAGTCGACAAACACAATGTGATTGCCTCTCACAAAGCAGGAGCTGAGAGAAAAGATAATTAACTGCACGTTTTTGGGAGTAGGTCTGTCTGAGAATGAGACATACAGTGGTGCTGAGAAGTGAAAGGTTTGAATAGTGAATTGGTGGTCAGCCAACTTGTACAACACGTTCCTCGTCTCTGTGTCATGGACATGGGAAGTGTTGCATCTCGTCAGGATGAAAAAAATCACATATCAATGTGGGAGTTGTTTTGATTGTGTCACTGTTGTAGTTAAGGTTTATTCAGTTTTTATCTCTGTTCCATTTTTGAAGCCTAGCCTACTACATAACAGGGATTGTTGAAGAACACTGCCAACTTGAAAAAGGTGGAGAAGGCATAGAGAGCTGGTGTGACTCATGGATGTTCTTCAAGCTATTTTTGTCATGAACAGTGTGTTGTACAACACTTCCTCACAGGGAACCTGGGAAGTTGAAGCTGTTTGATTTTTATTTCAAAGATAGATTTATGTTTGTATGGAGGAATATTGTCACCCTTTCAGAACTGCAACAGTTAAATCAGTATACGCAATATTTTAAGAAGAGAAGTCAAAAGTCTGTCAATCAAACTTCTTAAAAATTATTATTATTTAGTTTCTTCACTCTTCTGCAACAGTAAACGTAATATTTTTGAGTTGTGGAGAAAACAAGACATTTGAGTGCGTCATCTTCGGCTTTTGGAAACACTGACTTACAGTCAAAAAAAAACATTGTTGCCCTACATTCATATTAATATCATTCAACTTCAAGCAATTGTGTAGTTATTTTTTCCAGGTGTTACTGTACCTGAATCCATCTCTTCCACATGGTATTATTTTAGGACTGACAGACCACCTACACAACCTTACTGAAAAAATACAATATTCCCTTGTATCACAGGACAGTAGAGCAAATAAATGATGCAGAGGTGTTTCCTCCTGTTGCAGAAAATCATTATTTTTGGCTGGTAAAAGATTAAAAGATATGAATATTACTCATAGTCTAAGGTTTTTGTCAAGAGAAAAATAATTCAGCTTGTTGGATGGATGAGCTTGGTCATTTCTAGGTTTTAGATGGAGCAACACAGAGAGCTCAAAAGTTCCTTCCTGCCCGAACACTACACCGTGATACATAAAATGCATTCATTTGATATTGAACACATGAGCAAACTAATCTCGGCATGTCACCAAAGTAACATCCTACATGTTAAAAACTCACTATGAGCATTTTAACAGGCTTACATTCGCACGCTAAGATACTTGTCAATCTGAAATGTTGAATGCTGAATGTCAGCATGTTAACAGCTCTGTGTAGCTGTTGCTGCTACGCTGAGCAGTGGTCAGTCTGTCAGTCACTCTGCTATACTGTGGTATAACCCCACATCTCACACTGCTGCCACAAGGCCTCGCTCCTACAGTGGATGTCTTGTGCAGTCCTCTGCTGGGAAGGAGGGAGCTAGCAGAATTAGGGAGAGCAGTTACGCCTTAAATTAAAATGTCAATAAAAAAAGCTTGGTGTGTGTGTTTCATTACAGCCCGCTCATCAACATTCATTAACCTCATGTTGTTTCTCAGTGCTGTCACTTTTCATACTTGAAGTAATCCATCTTTTTTTATTTTGGAGTCCTCTGATGATGACGGACCTGTTGTGATGTTTCATGTCCTTTCTCTTTCTTGTCTCCCTGCCTTCACTTTTCCTCCACTCCAAAACAACCCTCACCTCATTTTCCTCTTTGTTTTTCTTTTAAGGTACTGGCAGGGATGAACGTGCACCCAGCCGAGTTTGACGGCCTCAAGCAGGAGTACAACGTCAAAGGCTACCCGACCTTCTGCTACTTTGAGTGAGTCAAGTCCTGTCATCTGTCTCACTTTAGGCCAGCCCTCGCTTGCAAGGCTCAGAACATCAGAGTAGGGCCACTTCAAACAGAAGTCCAGTCCAGATCTCTTAAGCACCCACAGAAGTGATGGTGACAGACTCACAGCTTGCAGTGCTGGTCCCCGAGATTCAGAAGTTGCATCTACCAGGTGAAAAGGAAAAAGTTTCTGACATTCTCTGGGATCTTCTTGTATTCCCTTTGAAAAAGTAAACTCGCAGTAAGAGGCTGGGATTGTCAGTGTTGCAGGGTGCAGCTGAGGGTCACTGTCAGGGACAGATTACAATTTTTAATGTAATCTTTATTTAATCAGGCAGTCTGATTTAGATTAAGATCTCTTTTCTAAGAGTGACCCGAGAACGAGAAACATTTGCAAGAACAAAAACTGTGTTTGGCGTTGAAATAGAGCTGATATGATTGGTTGAGTCATTGATTACTTGATGCACGAAAACAAATTGAAACATTGAAATCAGATTTCAAACAAATATATCACATATTTCTTGTTGCAACTTCCTAAATGTGAGGTCTGCTGCTTTGAATATCTCAAGGCTTTGGAGTCTTGGTCAGTTGGTGGGGTTAAAGGCTCATTGGACAGCAACACTGCACAGTGCTTAATATTACCACTCTACAGTTTACAACCGATGGAAGTTATCACGGCAGTGTTGATTCCATATTTTGTTGCAACGATCATTTGCTTTTGTTTGGCCATGGAGTTGTGGCTAGAGCAGAACAAAGTTTACTGTTTTTAACCAAGAACTTCTGCTTCGGGAACCACACTGTGCAAACGCAGCTGCCTCATCGAGTAGATCAGAGGGGCTGCTCTCATGTGGCGCTGTTGTCTGCCTGAAGACTCAAAACGAGTCAGCGTTTTTAATTATTAATAGGCCAGACTAAGTAGAGGCTTTTAATATACGGTCCTAAAGTTTTCTCATCTTCAAGAACACCTTAAGGCCACATGTGACGTTGATGTAGCACTTGGCCTCTGCGTTTCTTTTTAGTTGCAGGGGAAACTCAGCTGCTGGTAATCTGATCATTTCAGGTAACTGTTCAGCCTTAGTGTCTAAATATGCTTACCGGCTCATATACACACATACTCAAATTTGTAGCCACATTAACAGCAGGGGCTCCGAGTGTGACCGATAGTGTTTGTAAATGCAGACCCCCCCAGGCAGAGCAGCCCTGCCCTGTCCTTATATTTACAGTGTAGTTAACTGTACGCTGCTGCTTTGTTGCTCCGGCTTTGTTTTCTGCTTCTTATTTCTGCGGCACTAACTTTATCATCCCCATTTCCACATTCAACACTCTCTCATTCCAGTCTGGCCTTTTAATTAGACCGGGACTGATTAAGTGCCTCTGTGGTTAGTCAGTGTGTGTGTGTGCTTGCACTTTTTTGTAAGTAAGTGTTTGTGTAGGCGCACGCACACGCCCATTCACTCATGTGTAGCTGAGTCTGAGCCAGTCCGTTAGCTGGGAGCACATTAGTGTCAGCGCAGGGCTAGCTAACGACCATCCAAGCCCATTGGCTTCAGTAATGAGCCCCTCACTGATAAACAGCAGCTAATCACTGTAGGGTAAATCGGCATCAACGCCACTGTAGTTATCTCGCCGTTGCACCCGCTGTAACTGCGCTCAAGGTCTTACCTTTTCCTGTCCTGCAGATTAAGAGAGCTTACTCCCCAACACAACAGCACACCTCAACTTTGTATCAATTTAACAAATAACAAAAGTGAAACTATTTCTTTGCTTCTTTGTCCTCGTTTTGTCCTCCAACCAAGAAAAACACCAGAAACTGTGGGGACAAATGACATTTACTTCACATTTCCTCAACTTGATTTTACAAGGTTCCCCGTCTTATTTTACAGCCGCAGAGATAAAGCAAGCGAATACAGAGTTGGTCATAAATCTCACTGATTGAATTCCAAGCAGCCGCCCTCTTCCACGGTAGCCAGTTCACTTGAAATGCACGTTTTAAGCTCCAAATCCAGTGTGTGTGATCGTGTATCACCTTTTAACAGTGTCCGCTCTGTATCTCGGGAGCTGTAACTGCGTTCGTCACCACCCTCTGTGTTCGCAGGGTGACGCTGCCCAGAGCCAGTTATTATTGACACTGATCCGTCGGCAATGGGCTGAGCCACCGCATTCGCTTTCCAGCTTTCATTTAGTTACAGAGCAGATAAAGTTATTCCTATGGGAAAAATCTGCTTACGTTTTGAATCTTTTCAGACTGTGGAGCTGAGGAGATGCTTTCAGCTCATTTCAAATGCATGGCCATGGGTCACTGGCATTTCCTATATGCACTTTTAAGCTCTCAAGACAGAGGAAAGACTATCAATCAATGCTGAACTTTTCCTCCGAGCCTTTTGTCAGCTCTCATAAAACAATCTTTTTTCTGTTTCTGAAGGTCTGACAAACTCTGTTATGTCATAATTTCCTTTAGTTTTGTTCAGGATTCTTTTGTCCATGACACATAACATGGATCACTTGGTTTCTTCAATGCCAGGTATCAAACCTATCAAGTATCACATTTTCAATGGAGTGCTACAGGCACTCTTACTCTAGCATCAAAATGTATTTTTAAAACACCAAGAAGGCTCGACCTAACATGAAACTTTGCTCGTAGTATCACCAGGGTCTCTACACATGAACATGAGCATTGAGAACATTGTTTGTGTACACAGAGTTTACTAAAAAGAAAGTTTTTCTAACAACTCACCTTAGCAGTAGCTTGTTCCGCTACCAGTCGTCATGACAGCCGAGAAGTATCGATCTCAGAATGTGACGTATCTTTGAGTGGGGTTAAGGTGGAACTACTGTCTTCCGGCAACAACTATCCACGCGATTTCTCACACGACTTTTCCGGCTTTTTATTTTAGTATCGTTTGTTATATGAGGCTCCTTTTTCAACTTCAAGGTCAATATTGTTTTGCGCTAACTACAAAACAATGAATTATCCGTGCATTTATATGGAATTAAGCTTTAGAAGCGGTCCACCTTAACTGTCCTCCATGTAACATCACATTCGGAGATCGACAGACTTTGCGTGTAGGCTGCGCGTTTTGACTGTCGTACAATGTAAGAATCACTGTAGGCCTAAAACAGTGATGATGGTAAAAATAAAATATTAATATCCATGTAAAATGTCAAAGACACAGGGAGCCACTGCAGAGGAGCAAAAGAGCCACAGGTTGCAGACCCCTGCTCGAGATTGATCTTAATCAAAAGTGGTCGGGTGTCCAAGCCCCAACTCCAACTGCGACTCCTCAGGAACCGCTCCATTGACATTATCCTCTCCTCTGCTGCTGGTCCTTATGTTTGGAACAATTGATCATTCTACGTGCTGTTCTCTTGCTCCAATGTTGCCTCCAAATCTGAGCTGGAAGTCATGTCACATATGAACATGTGGATCATGTGTATGTGCTCCAGAAGTGGTTTAAGGAATTTCTAAGGTTGTGGCATGTTTTTAATGCTGAGAGTTTGAGTTTGATTTGAAATCAAGACAAACTTCTGTGAGTGTAATTCTCAGGCAACAGATTTTTGGTTAGGTCTTCCTTTAGATAAAAAAATAAATAAAAATGATGGTGTAAAAATACAACCAATACGGGAGGTTTTACAAAAAAGGATTGTTTTGTGACAAATGACAGGAATGACACTGGCAGTGGTTTGAACAGGACCGATCTGACAGAGGGTTTAGAGATCATCTTGTTCTCTGTTGTCTTTCAGAAAAGGGAAGTTCCTTCACCACTATGAGAACTACGGAGCCACAGCCAAGGATATCGCAGACTGGATGAGGAAGTGAGTATGGTCCTAATCAATCACTGTAGATGCATTCATACTTTCTAAAGTGCAGGCTTCAGGATTTTTGTGTCCAAAGCTGTTTTAGCTAATAAAACTACAGAACGGAGCCAAACTGCATTCTGCCTTCGGTCTGCTACAATCATTAGACTGCTTCTACCTCTCACCTTCAGTGTCTGGCATCCCCTTTTTCCTTTCTGCTGTGGTCTTCATCACACCTCTTCTTTCCTCACCCTGACTCACCTTGCCACGGTATCATCAATCTACACCTGCTCCGTTCTTGTCTCATTTTTCTTTTCACCTTGGCTCAGGCTCTCTCTGCCCGTAACCCCCGTCTCCCGTCACAGACTGGCTCTCCTGGCTGCTTCTCACCTCCGTCCCCCTTCTCGCGGTTGAGGGTCTGGCAGGAAAGCCATGACTGTCCACAGGGCTGCATCCAGAGGGCACAGAGCAGGGCTTTCACAGCTATCACAGGAAACGGAGCGAGACAGGCAGAGGATGTATTCCAGCTCCACTCTATGGCCCAGAGGCAACAACTCCCTCCCCAGTCCTAAGCTTTTACTACACTGCTGATTCAGTGCCCAGCAGTATAATTTAGAAGTGGTTGCCAGGCTGACAATCAGGGAATCAAGCTGACAGAATGTTTGCCATGATTTAAAATGGGTGATAACTTTTGAGTGTAATTGCAGCTCATATTTCAGTTAACAAAGGGATAAACAGTGGTGAAACACTTTTAATTTCTTTTAGATTTTGTCCCTTTCTCTCCGGCATTAAAACAAAAAAAGCTTAACACAAGAACGGACTGACCTTAAACTACTACATTTAGATTATTCAGATGTCCATTTGAACAGGTGGAAGACCGGCCTCCTCTGCAAGCCTCATCACATGTGCAGTTTGCCGTGTCAGAGCCTTTTTTCATCCGGAGATTCTGCAGATGAGGAAAAGCTGAGAAAGGTTTTTGCTGTTAATGGTGTTGAAAGGTTTCTCCGGAATAGTCTGATGTGCTGCGTTCCTATTTTTGAGACGTTGTGTCCATTGTGCTCTTTTTGTAGCGCTCTCTGCCTCAGATCCTTTATCTCTACTCCTCCATTTATCACCCCCACTTCTCCTCCATAGATTTGATGAAGTTCCTCTTACGTTCAGCTTTCTGTTTTTTTTTTTTTCCCGCCCAGTTTCACCTTTTTCAGCTGAACTAATAGAATTGAATAGATGTTTATTGTCATCGTTTCAAAATAACAAAACACAGATGGCAGCTCTTTGTTTGTCAAATCAATAAATATGAATATATTCATAATATTAATAATATTTCGACAGATACAGCAATAGTAAAATATATACAACAAGATAAATAGACAGAAAATTCAAGTAGGTACGTAGGAATATGTACAGTGACATGTAAGTTACTGCCCTTTGCTATTTGCACTGACAGGGAACTCTACACCTACGGCAATGAATGCTGCTGCTTTCTCTTTTATTATTTTTGCCAACAGGAGCAACAGAGGTCAGAATCGAGCCACACTTTTGAAATGGTAGAGTCCTTTGCTTTTGTATGTTGCATATCATCTCATCCTGACATCTACTTGATCCCAACCCTGACTCGATAACTCTAGAGTCTAGTTTCAAGGTAATAAGTGGATAAAGAATACAGGCAACAGTCAGAATCCTTGGTGATTGGTCCCTGCAACAGTGTAACAGTAACGGAGTAAGGCCGATTGGTATGGCTGCGTAGAGGCAGGCCAGGAGAGAACTGCTCCTTATGTTGCAGAGAAGCAACCAGAGATGTCATCAGATAAAGCCAAAGTGTAGCTTCAACCACCCGATAAACCCTGATCCTGAGCTTTTTATACATCAGAGAGATGTATATTCGACAGATGACATGCTGGATAAAAGAGAAGTGTCTGGAGCAGATGCAGCATTTCTCAGCACCCCAGTTGCACAATTCAGGTGTTGTTTAAAGACATTCAGTCTCATGCGGCTTCAGCACATCGGCTCTGGCCAGAGAGTGTGATCACGAGAAGAGATTGCGCAAAAGGAATGTTTCTGCGTGTCTGTGTCTTTTTAAATTGACTGTGTGCGTGTGCGTCCGTGTGTGCGTGCAACATTGGGTGGAGTAAGGACTACAGCTGTGTCTGATTTCTGCTCCATACAGTTTACACGCCAGCTGCACTGTGTCCACTTTTTAAACTGTCCCTCACCTGTGTTGCCCTTGCTGTCTCCCATTCCCATTTCAGCCCTCAGCCCCCCCAGCCGAAGACCCCTGAGGTCCCATGGTCGGAGTCTGACTCTCCAGTCTTCCACCTGACTGATGAGTCCTTCGACAGCTTCCTGGAGGAACATCCTGCAGCACTGATCATGTTCTACGCCCCCTGTGAGTAACACAGCAAGTTGGAAACAGAGCAGGGGTTGATTTCATGATTATGTTAATAATCTTTTTTTTTTTTATCTATGTACTGTTATATAATAGTGAAAATTAATATCTTAAGTTCCGAGAGCACGAATACATTTTCCAGCATACTTTGTCAGATTCCACATTTTAGAAACTGAACGCAGGGAATGTTTGGCATTTTGAAGAATAACCTAAATAATCTAATAATTATTGAAATCACGCCAACTAATTTTCACTTGATTGTCTTATACAATACTCAACTTATCCTTTCTACACTAATACAGTCATTGCTGTGTGTAGTCAGTTTTAAGAGCCTCTGGTAATATATTTCGTCATACAGTCAAAAAATATTTTTCATATTTAATATTTTTCTTAGCACAGCTTGTAACTGTTGTTGTTAGAAGTTTTTACGCAAACAGGGGGACATTTTGGACTTTATGTGGACTATTTTTAACTGCGGATTAATACACATTTGGTTGAAATAACGGCTCTCTGATCAGAGTAGATTGCAGATGACCAATATCTGATTTAAGTTAATACATGACTATGTTCATTTTGCTTAATCCAAAGAAATGTGCTGAAAACAAAACTAAAAAGTTTTGTTCTTCACATGTTTGACAGGACTTATACTGAGTAGCCAGCCAGTATTAGTAACTATGGTGACAGCATGAGACGATGCATTCCGGTGTAGTCAGCGCTCACTTCAGTTTGACATTTGCTAAGCGATTGTCCGTTCCTCCCAAACACATTTTCTGTCATCCCAGGCCGAGAGACAACGGGAGGCCGTCCGTCTCGAGCGTTGCATCACCATAGGCCTTCACAGAGACCACTAACCAATGATCGGCTGATAACAATCAATGGCCAATCAATCGTTGCCCCCCTTTAACTCAAAATAAACTACTGCTCATGATAATGAAGGAACAGTGTGACTCATTGTTGTGTTTTTGGATGAGAATGGAGCTCTATGACACACAGGGTTAAGATATATCAGGCTTTAGATACACAGAAAACACTTGGAGTATCTCCAGCCTTGTTCTCTGACAGCCCCCCGTTCACTGTCGGAAATACAAAGATGGTCTTCTCTGGCTTCTATCATAAATATGTGCAGCAGATTTTGAGATGAGCCTCACATTCCATCCTGCTGTGTAAAACATCGTCTTGCAGATTGTCTCGGGTAGAACTGTTGTTTAGTCACACAAATAACATCACTGTTTCACTGTCAGGCTCAGTATTAACAGGCAGCTGGAGGAAGAAACTGAAATGAAAAACAAAGACAAGCTGGTTGCCGTAACTTGAGCTTTTTGTATCACACTGTCCCACACAGGCTCATCCTCAAAACAGAATACTTTATTGTTGCCATATGGTTCACATAAGCCTATTTGTCATTGTTATTCACGCACCATACTGCTGTAGTTACGCAGAACTTTGTAAACATGCCAGTTATTGTCAGTGGGTTAGGATTTGTTCACCTCCAGATTGAACTGCTTTGGTCCAGCCCCCCTGTGTGTGAGGGAGCTGTCAGAGGGAGATTTTGCATGTTGATAAAAGCGACCCATAGATGTAAAATCATGCAAATAGATTCACCTCATTTAGAAACACATTCTGAGTGCAACAGTTACACAATCTGAAGCATGTGCAACCAATTTTTGGAGCTTTGATTTTTTTTTTTCCCCCCCTACCTCTCTACTTCTGAATACATTACCCTCTGTACTCATCTCAGTCTCCATGCTGTAAAAAGAGATGAGTAAATAAGAATAGGGACTTTTTTCCCAGCTTTCACCATAATGATGAGTCATTGTTTTCAAAAATGTAAGCACATACTTTGCTGCAGAGCTTTCGTACATCCAGGTTGCCGGGAGCACTGCACTCCACCCAGAGGGCAAACGCACTCTCCAGCTGTTGAAGTGATTAAAACACATCCTCCAACACTGACACACTGCAGTGGGACCTGCTGCGTCGCCGTACACTATCTCGATCTTCACTGCATAAAACTCTGAAATATTTTCTGGTAATATTTCAAGGAGCTTCTGCCAGTTGGCAAGAACAAATGTCATGACATGTGATTCCTCTAAATGTGATCCGTAGAATAAAAAAACAAACAAGTGATGTAATTTGGTTTATCAGATCAGTCTGTTTGGAATGTAAAAACAACCATTACGCAAAACCCACAGACAAGGACAGGCTGAGAAGCTGCAAGCAGCCTCTTGAACCAGCTTTTGTTCAAGAATTAGCTTCAGTGTGTACCTGACTACAAATCTTGATTTATTTTTAGTTATAAACAAATCAGGCAGCTCAGGAGCTGTTGGAATGTGTCTTTGGAGCCAGGTTGTTTCCCCTGATCCCAGTCATCACACAGCTATCTCAGTGTTGAACTCAATACTGAAGTCAAAGTACTTGCTGTGCCGACTGTTGCGTCACTACACATCACCCATGTCTCGGCCAAGAAGCTGCACTTGACCACACCGCAAAGACTACAGCCAAAGGCCGACAAGCTCGTACATGCACTACAGCCAATTCTAATCGGGACTTATTGAATGTCTGATTAAAACGTTGAGAATGGCAGAGGTGATAAATAAGGAGAGACAAGCTGGGTGGGTAAAATTGTGGATGCTACAGTGACGGGCTGAAGAGGCTTTCCCTTCTTCTGCTTCTTTTTTCTGCACTGATACACTTTCATCATCATTTGCCAATCAGACTTATTTCCGTTGCAGATTCTACGTGCAAATCAGCCAAAAAACGCACCATCGACCTGTTGCTTCAGGGCTTTTAGTAAACTGCAATGTGTGAATGCCCCCGGGCCTGTTGAGGTGTTAGTGGCACCAAAAAATATCCCTTTCAAGTTGTTTAGTTGCAACATGTGTGTCTAATAGTGCATTCACGCTCTCCTACAGTGGTCCCATTTCATGAGTTAGGGTTAATGCTAATACATAGCTTCTCAGCCAGTCTACCTCAACCTACATGGACAGCAACTAGTAACCTAATATAGTGTTTCTTTACCCGAACATTTACTTTTGTCCACCATTTTTCTGCATGTATGATGTCACCATTGAATTTTCCTGATTACTGTCACATGAATGTGCTTTAAATTTAAGCGCTTTAATGCACTGTTATGTGGCAGAGTTCTGATGCGTACACGTAGAGGTTTAATGCTTTGTTGCAAATATAGAAATGTCATGCTAGTTTTTGACCACTTTTATTACACCTTTAGGCTTTGTTTTATAACAGGGAGCAACAAAAAATGAAAAAGACATATAACTTGAAGACATACAACAAAGTTGATGGGTGGATGTGCAGACGTCAGTAGATACGTATATATAAAAATGGGCATATACTGTAAGACACCATTGGTTAATGCAAATTATCACCACGTGTTATGTACATGTATGATATCAGTGAACAGCTTTGCCGGATTTCCTGTGGAAAGTCTTAATGACACTGGTTTCATTCTTGTTTCTAAGAGTCCTAACCTCTGGAAACCAAACCATCTTCACTGATCTCTGTGTCAAAACAAAAGCACCAACCTCACTGGCTTTTTGACTTTGCTAAGGGTCTAATTTTAAATAAAATAGACTCACTGTAGAGGAAATAAATCACCAAACATAACCGAGCAAACTTGCAGAGATAATGTAGTCTCATTAACTGGTGTAGTTATTTAGGGCAGAAAAGATGACTCAGTAACTGCCTTTCCTTTCAGCATCATCTTTATGCTGAATGTACAGAAAACTGTTTGGGTGTACGTCTGTTTGAACAGTACAGAGAGCAGACCAGTCCGCCCTGTCCTCATGTGGTGTCCCAGCTTCACAGATGCTTGTCCTGCACTTGACCCACCCTGTGGACAGCAGCCTGTCACCCACACACGCAAATCAAGGACAGGCAGCTTAGAAACCAGTGGCATCAACTCTTCCAGCTCTCTTCCACACAGACACACACACGCACGCACGCACACACACACACACACACACACACACACACACACACACACACACACACACACACACACACACACACACACAGTACACCAGTGACACATCAAACAAATTTTTCACATCATGACACAAACATTTATTGCACACAATTACACCGCATATCTCTTTCTCACACACGCACACACATGCACACACACACACACAAACACACACACAGATGCCCGGTGTTGCTGCTTCAATGCAGTTTCTTAATGGCCCTGCTGTCAGAGTGAGATTAATGGTCTCCCAACCACCACCATCAGCTTGCATTTCTGTCCACCTCTCAGCGCAGCGTTCTCACCGTCCTCTGAACAGCGCTCAGTGGGGGTTGTTTGCGTCCAGTTCTGTACAGCGACTAAACCTCCAACAGAACGCTGTTTCCCACAGCCTGATTGTTTCCCAGACCAAAACAAAAGTTCCCCTCTGCCAGTGTTTGAAGAATGCATAGATAAATATTGGATGAAGAATGTTGTTCCGGCAGATTAGGCTGTTAACGACCGTGTTTGAACCCTCAGTCTTTGTGTTTGGGCTGCAGCTGGTGCATCAGGGGGCTGTTTTTGACATCTCTCCTGACCGTCCACTCAGCAAGTAGCCACAGGCTCAAGTTACTGCTGCAGTGGACTCAGGGTGTTGTAAGATCATCTTCTCTAACATCTAACATTTGCCGTGAAGCAGTGGCAACTCACCCACCTTTTCACTTTAGCTTGTATCTGTTTTTATTACAGCTACAGTGATGTGTGGTTTGTTCCTTTCCCTGACTCTGAGCTCTTCAGCCCCACACTCAGCCTGATTCAGCAATATTTCAGTGTGTTTCTGTAAGCCTCCCCTACATACACACACACATATAGACGAACACACATACACTGGCCCTCATGCACCACTTGTTCTGAATGCGGAGCAGTGCTGATGCATAGCAGAGGACAGGACAGATATTTGGTTTTGTCTCTTACTCATCAGTTTGAAGGGTCAGACAAAGTCCTTTCCCTCTGTTAGTCCGGTAAGCCTTAACACAATCTGATGATCACACACTACAGTGACTGAGTTGAATAAGAAGCAGCTTTTTTTTTACACAAGTCATATCACCCTTGATTTATAGCCTGCGCCAGTGCTGCATTGTATATTGAAGAAAGGAATTCCTGAACTGTTTTGACAAGGGCAATTTACCAGGTTTGGAAATGTACCAAGTTTGTTTCATGCATCTGCGCACAGCAGCACTGTGAGCGCACACGCACGCACGCACACACACACACACTGCTCATCCCTGATCAAACGGCATATTCATTATGTCTTAAAACAAAACATGTTGTACTCTGCGTGAGACTAATATTGTGTTATGTATCTGAAAGTCCTTTTTAAATCCAAAAATAAAGTGTCTGCCAGTTTTCTCGCTGCTCCTGCAATATTAAGCACACCTCGGCACCAAACAGGAAGCTTATTCATGATGGCCGCAGCTCTAACAGATTTGTTGAAAAGTTGTAAACACACACGCGTACAGACACTGCTGTTATAGTGGTTATAGACCAACGCGACATCGCTCATGCTGCCCTGCTTCTTAATCAAAGGACAGAGATAAACAGCGTTTGGCTGATGGTGAAGTTTGGTGAAGTAAAGAAATTCTCTATGAATGTCTGCGCTCAAGTTTAGATTTTTTAGCCATTTTTTTTAAACATAGGAGAGATTAATGCTGTACAGCTCATTGAGTTCATAGTCTACTCCAGTTTTTTTCCCATATTCACAAAAAGGCGATGTTCCTACTACATGCTTAACGCAAATGAAAATTCCTCTGGTATACCTGTTTACGTGCAGCCATGAATACTCTGACTAATGAGCACAGGCTCCCTCTGACATTCCTTCCTGAAAAGGTTGGCATTGCGATATTTACACATGTACAAAAACCTGTTATATCCAAGTTTTTCATCATGTTTAAAAGAAGTTGTCTTTCTCCTTCCGACCAGAAACATGGTGTTTTCCTTTGTGCGTGCGTCTCCACCCCAGCCGTACTACTATAACTCACAGGATGTAGACTGATGGCACAGGCCTGTCATTGGGCGTCTAAATCATTTTTTTTTTGCTGACACCAATTTGGTCATTAATAACACAAACCTGAACACGGTGTGCCATTTAAAATCCTAAGGCTCACTTCACCGCAGGTCCCTCTGACAGTACTCTGCAGGCAGAGGCACCGACGCTGCATCCAGCATTTAGCTCCACTCAAGACGATTATGATTGGTTTAAAGAATTGCAGACAGCCACAGCATCTTCCCCCTTGACCAGAATAAGAATTGGTGCAGCCAGATCTATTTTGCAGTGCTGGGAGATGCTGGGGAGATGCTGTAGGTCTGGCTATCTAAGACTACAGCCTTCCGAACTGTTGGCTAGGCAACCCACAGAACTGACTGTACACAGGCTGTGTGTTGCAGACTGCCATCATATCTTTAACCAAACATAACATGATCACTTTGAAGATTTCTTTCTACTGTCGCCCTTTTTCTTTCAAAGAGTAAAATTACAGACGATTTGGTTGTGCTGGGTCGTGCCAGTGGAGCTGGTCTTCCAACATTTCTCTTTCATTTCTTCCTCAAGCAAGTGTTTCTGCTTTGAGAAAGTGAACAGTGTTTTTTGTTTGTATTGCCCCCTTTTTTTGTTTGTGACAGACTCGTACTGCTTCCATAGCATCACGGTTTGTTATAGATCTGAGTATTTTTTTTTAGGTCAGATTACAGATATTTTTATAATCACAGCATTTTCTCACTATCGGAGTCGCTTCATTGTTTTCTGGAACTAACTCCTCCACAGCAGAGTCATCAGCAGTGTCTCTGTCTGCAGTGCTTGTCAGTGCCAAACATACTGCAGTCATGATGTAATAACATTAACATATAAAAAATGATAAAACTGTAAATTATGTTGGTTTTATCATGAACCATATGATACGGGTTGGTTTCAACCACATCATTATGACTCTAGCTATTTTTCTTACACTACACTCCCTCACACCCACCTCTAAGTCTCATGCAGTTTGTCTTTAACATGCTCACTCAAAAATACACACACACACACACACACACACACCATGACTGAGAGTGAAACATGTAGGAAGTAATCAGACATGACTCAGGTCTCCTGGTAAACATGAGAGACTCTTGTCATCTCATTTAAAGTTTCACCCTCAGCATGGCAGCCATAAACCCACTGACAGACCAGGGTGAAGCAGCAAGACACCAGAGAATTACAACAAATTCAACAAGACAGCTCTGAGGGTGTAATGTGGAGCAAAGATTGCACCATGAGGGCCCTCAGCCGTGGTTGCATGGAAGTAATTTCCAGAGGAACACATACATGTATTTCTTTTTTTATAGTTCTGCAAGATTGAGAGCTGATTCACTCACCCGATAAAGGGCTGACACTATCGTCTGATTGGCTTATCACAGATGCGTTGGTATTGATGTATTGAAGATCGAGATTCAAGAGATTGAGTCGAAATAAGTAAACCTATCTTGCAAAATGTCAAGAAGGAAATATTTTGACGCCTGTTTTCCTTACTAAACAGAAAAATACACGAGCACACCGTCTGAATTCAAGTTTCTGGTCAACTGGACAGAAACTGAATCGAAGTCACCAGAACAGTGATGGTTTGTCTTTCCACAGTCACCTCTGCTTTGGTCCAAATGAATCCTCAGTTCACAGAGAAGGATGTGAAAATATTCCGGCTCATCCTTGCCCGTGGTGATTCCACCTGTGATCTGAGGTCGCAGTCCAGGCGGACTGCAGTCAGCTGATATGGCCACTAGCTCCATGGCTAACTGAGCTAGTTTGCTAAAGGCAGCGGAAATACATGCAGCAAAGAGTGTAGGGAGCAGCAGTTAGCATTTATGCTGCCAGCAATATTTTTGGGGCTGCTTCTGAAATCTGTCCATATCCTGCATGCGACACCTGTAATGTTAGTGTGCTGTATTTGTGTTTTCATGTCTAGTTTCTTTATATAGAATGATGGAGCGCACTGTTTAACATCTACCATTGTATTCATGGTGTTTTTCAGTTACTCTGCACCTTTAAAACTGTAAGATATTTTTTTCCCCGACATGTAATAGCCAGTTTATCACCACTGATGTTTATTTAGGTCGGGGTTTTAAATGAGAATTGAAAAAGTGATGGTGGTTATCAGTGTTTTTTGAGTCTCATGTATCAGAAATCTGCCTTGTCGTTGGTCTCATGCGTGAATTGAATCCTGCAGGGTGTGGACACTGCAAGAAGATGAAGCCAGAGTATGATGAAGCTGCAGAGATACTCAACAAGGGCGCAGACGTAAGTTTCTTGACCTTTGCTTGTGTTTACATGTGCACAGCATGCATCTCCACAGGCCTGCGTGTCTTGTTCATTTGTTGTACCTCACACTCTGATGAACATACACAACTACACGGGTGTAGCAGCGCCTCATTAACACATCATAATAATCCCTTCTCTTGGCCTCGATGCAGCCGACGCGCTGGTCGGTCTGTCCTGCAGCCCGGCTCTCGATGTGTTTTTGATTAGTGGGGTGTGTTCCTCTCGTTTCCTCTCCTCTCCGCCATTCTGTCCTCAGTGGTAATCTAACACTCCCCAGCCAGGGGCAGGGCCTATAAAAGTCCAGCCTGGTGACTGTAGCAATTATCTCATTCGTGAGCGTCCCCCCGGCCCGACTCTTGGACCTTCTCCTTGTGGCTCTCTGCCCGGCGCTGGAGGTCAATGGGAAAAGCCGGGCCATTATCTAATATGGATGGACTGGAGCCTCTTTCACCCTGAGCCCTTAAGACCCAGCACATCATTTATTTTCTCCTCCTTGCTTCTCTGCTAGTGATACAAATGCAGCCCTTTATATACACAGTGTGTGCCCCTTCAAAATGGTTGAACTTGGACTAACCTGTTACATGTTACCAGTTGACACTAACTACTACGAAATAATCTAAGGTCTAACTCTGCAGCTGTATTGTTTTATTATTTCACCAACATGAATTAAGGTTTGCTGTGGCTGTTTCTCAACAGAGCCCCGGTGTGTTGGCAGCAGTGGATTCAACAGTGCACAAGTCTGTGGGGGATCGCTTCAAGATCTCAGGCTTCCCGACCCTTAAGTATTTCGAGAAAGGTGAGGACAAGTTCACGCTGCCGCAGCTTCGAAGCAAAGAGAAGATCATCGAGTTCATGCACAAGTGAGTCACACACACTTAACAGGCCGTCTGATGATATTTTAACTTCCTAGGCAAAGATGACATATTCAGACTCGTGTAGTCCTGAGCGGAAACATTCTAGCTTCTGCCTGCATGATTCGCTTTCCTTATCTGTAACCTTGTAAAACAAAATGGGTGAAATGAAGTATTGATTTGCAAAGCTGAAACAAAACCTCGCTCTTTGAGTGTTCAGTTATATCACTAGTGTTTAAATATTAGCATTTTTTTTCTTTTTGAAAACAGCGGGGTAACTGCAAGCATGCATACTCTTTTTTTCCCACTTAAAATGAAATAAAGCAGTGTTTCTCCCTCCTTGTAGCATCAATAGTAAATACTGCCTTGTTCTCTTTCATCTCTGCAGTCCCCAGGCGCCTCCTCCGCCGGAGCAGTCTTGGGAGGACAAACCCTCCAGCGTCAGCCATCTTGGATCGGAGGATTTTCGAGAGGCGCTGAAGAAGAAAAAGCATGCCCTGGTCATGTTCTACGCTCCCTGTAAGACCTAACACTCATTCATATAATCTCTAACACCTGATAATTAAATAGTTCCAATTATGGAATTAACCATGAGAGGCTGCTCTGTCATTGGCTCTGGACACGTTTCATTACCTGTTGAATTTCATACGATTGACTGTTTTGATCCAGATTTTAAGTGTGTGCGAAGTTGCTGCAACCGAGTATGATCACAGCCCTGCTGGACTTGGTGTGATCATATCCTGGGTTTATACCAGGGCGCATACGTAACTCCGGCCGTAAAGCTCCTCAACGGCAGTATATAAACCCCGCCTAAGCCACAGGGAGACTGAGGCCTGATTCAGATGACTGAGAATAGATTTGTGCAGGTTAAAAAAAGAGAACAAATCACCATTCCACCTCATGTTTCAGGGATCATACAATGTAGATTTAGAGTTGAGTCCTGAGAAAAAGCTAAATGAAAAGGGAATGTTTGGAGCTAAATGACCTCTATGTTGACAGAATATGAGCCGTCATAGTCTGACCTGTCTACCAGTTGTGTCTTCGTCCATTGTCTCTGCAACAGCTGACAGTTTAGATTACAACCTGACAGCTCACTTCACTGACAGCACTGATGCAACATAAGTGAATCGAATGATTACAGGTAATATAAAACGCTTTTCTTTAATAAATGAGGCCACAAGGAAGGTATCACCAACTGTGCAGCTCCGATCTCTGAAACCTCTTTTAGCTCATTGTCGTGGCTTAATGGCGTGTGTTCAGCATCCTCACAGTTTCCAGCGGTTGTTTTTTTTAAACAGACAAGCTCTGATAAAGCAACTTTACATTACCTTCTCAGCGGCATACAGTAGGCAGACAAAAATAATGACTAGCTACGACTCCCAGGTGTACAAACACAACTCCAAAAGAACGCTGAATATGTAAATGCATGTAAACCTTCAAAAAAATAACAAGACAGATATGTTAGATATATTTGATTCAGAGTTTGTAGGAAGTAAGCACAAATGATAGAGAGATTTAGTGGAGTGAAACCTGTTCTCTGTCTGGACACATCGAGCCGCTTGAGGTCGGACTTCTGGTTCTCTGTTAAGCTAGACCTCCACAAAGAGAGAGGTGACAGTTTCTCTGTTATTGAACTCGTCTTTGAAAATGATTTATTCTAAAAATGCAGGGAGGTCAGTGTTATGACACTCTTCATCTGACCTCTCAAACACAACATAGATGCTGAAGGAATACAGAGTGACTCCCTTGTTTAATCATCAGTGCACTGGTAGAGACACACATGCATCTCTGTCCCTGCTTCTTTGTCCTCTGTGTCTGATGAGAGCTTCAAAGCCAGCAGGGGCACAGTGGTCAAGCTGCTGCCTCTGCTGGGCCCTTTGGTGCCTCCCCCTCTACAAAGAGACACTCCAGATGCGCATGACAAGCTGCAACAACCTGCTGCCCTCCCACCTCGCCAAGCCCATCTGCACCCCACTCACTGGTGCCTTATCAGTGAGGGAGCTCGTGTTAAATAGAGCATTTGATTAGTTACAGCTGGCTGCTAAGTCATCGAGGCTGGAGATACTTCAGACAGAACAGTTTTTAAACCAATGTGTGGGTTTTTAACTCAAATCTGCTCTGTTGAACCTAAAATAAAACGACATACCATCACATCTTTTCTGTCTGCCAGCTCTTTACTGACCTCAGGGAATATTGAGTTGATAGTCCCTTTGTCTACATGAAGCGTTAAAGGAAGCAGTTCCTCTTAGCTGTAGTGCTGTTTATCTGTCTATATAGTTTTGTGTGAGTTGCAGAGTTTTGGAGATATCGACCATAGATATGTCTGCCTTCTCTTCAGTATAATGGAACTACAGGGCACTGGGCTCGTGGTGTTCCATGCGCCCAAAAATTTCTTTTGAAAAACTCATCAGCAATGTTTCCCTCTAGAAATTATGACCCGGTCACTTAAGACAACCTACAGACCTCATTGTGAGCAGTTTATGCAGGAACTATTTTCTGCTTCTCGCTGTGTTGAAGGATATGTGCATTCACAAAAGACTTGTGCTCATGACAGCAGGCTGTAAACCTTAACCGAGTCCTCCTCAGCTGAGCTGTAATGTTAGTTAGCTAACATAGTTAGCTGGCCTGTCGTCCATGAGCAAATGCTGCGTTTCGTTTGGTAAAAAGAAAATGGTTACCACATGAAACTAGTCACATCAAAGAATCTGGAAAAGAGACACTGCTGATATCCTGAGTGCCATCTAGTTCTGTTGTATTTAAGAGAAGGGAGACATCTCTGTAGCCGATATCTCCAAAACTCAACAACTCACGCCAAAAAAGAGTCTAGATGGATAAACAGCACTTATCCAGCAACAGCAAGAGGAGGAAAAATATATCTTTCTTTAATTTCGTGTCTAATCTCCTAAGTAATCAATTGTAGCTGTCAGAATAAGTAGTGTTGCTCAGTTCCAAACAAAAGACTTTGTTGTGTTTTATGGTAAGCTGTTTCTATATTTCTTTGCTAACTTCTGTGTATGCGCAGTTATTATAAGCGATGATGAAAAGACAGAAGATTCAAAGCTGTTAAAGTACATCTACATCTGACAGCCTTGCATTCATCCGTCTTCTTTTCTCTCCACCTTCCTGTCCGTCTCTCAGTAACTCTGAAAAGAGCTCTTGAAGATGTCTGTGCAGAAGAAAAAATGATAGTGCCGGTCTCATTATCAACTGCAGACCTGCCTTTTTAGCTGCTTTTAAGCAGCTTGGATGGCAGACGATTTGTAAGTGAAAACTGAAATATCCGGTACTTAGAGTGCTGTGTGACACTACCTGCCCCCTACCCTCATTTATCTGCTCAAATTTCCACTCTTACAAAATCTTTGAGCTGGAACAGTGACCCCACCTGCTCTCTTCTTGTGAGGGCAAAACGTGGCAGAAGTCACACTGCTGTGTTTTTGATAAACCAGTGTCAGAATTGCGAAAGAACTTTTAAAGGCCACTTATTGTTGCAGCTAAAAGGGTACTTCAGCAGGAAATGGATTTCTGAGCGCCGCTGAATGCAGAGTCAGGGAGGCATCTCTGAAAAGGAAGGCAAATGAACGGCACCCGAGTTGGTGTATAATCAAGTTGAAGGTAGATTTATCGTGCGTTTGCGATGCTTGTCGGCATGTACGCGACCGTAAAAATCTGTAATTATTACTGTGGTCGCCATCAGTCAGCGCTCATGTAGCCTTTGAAATCCTTTTACAAGTGCGACCATTGTGTTGATGCTCTTAATTACAAAAACAAATTAGGTGATCTCGATTATTACAGGGCCGGTGTCAACAATGGGCGGCTGAATATATTTTGTTTCATACATTTTGATTAAACTTGCATTTCCAAGATGTATTGTAGCTTTAATAATCTGTTATGCTAAAAAGCCTGAAACTAGAAGAGTGGAGGCTGCTAGAGCAGCAGGTTAATGCCCACAGTTTTAAAAATGACATGTTCAAAATCCACATTATAATGTTTGGCTATCCACATACTAAACAATCTGTCCACACAAGCACGCTCCCTCACATAACCCTTACCTTCTGCATGAAAGAGTTTATCCAGTCACCCACTGGCAAGCGGCTTTTTTTTATGTCTTCTATTCGTCAGCACAACAGAGGTCCTCTTACCTTTTTCCATTCGCAGCAGCAGCAACAACAGCTTGATTGTAATGAACAGGAAAAAAGGGGGTACTTGACATTACACAAGTCTGCTGGAAGTCAAACTTAAACAGAGATTCAAAGGCGTCATCACAGTTATTGCACTCGATTGCAAGTGCAGTGCAACAGCGCAACCTTCTAATCTGTGCAAGCTGTAGCTGGAAAAAACATTACTGAACACGCTCATCCAAACCGAGAAGGGTGGAGCTGTGTTGGAAAGTGAGCAAAACTTGAAACGAAAACACAGGTCGCACACTGCGCGGCTCCGATATCCAATCGTTTAATGCAGAAAAATAATGACGTTTCCAGCAACAGCAGTCTTCATCTGACTCTGATGAAGAGTTGTGTTGCTCAGACGACTTTGGTGCATTAAATAAGGGATAGTGCTGCCCTGCAGCATGTGAGCGTCTTCTCATTTCAACAAAGCTCAACTCAGGAAATGTCTCTCCTCACAGAGTCATCAGACAACTTCTCATGTACAGTTGAATCATCTTGCCTCCGCCTACTAAAAGTGAACCTGCTGTCTGTGTATGTGATCTCTAGTTGTGGTACCTAGTGGTGTGTTTGTGCGAGTATTGACTTCCCTATATATGGATGGCTGATGGAGCCGTGCGGGTTGGGGGAGGTTGTGTTTATGACGGCAATAAAGAAATTTACAGTCTCTCATAACGTGCAAGTGAAGCATCCCTAATGTGGCGTAAACCTCTAAATACCTGCAGGATTGTGAAGGGACTGCATGCTTTATGAACATGTCAGAGAGCGTAAATGATGTATGGAAGTGATTCTTGTTTGTATTTTGGAATGTGTGCGTCTTAGTACCTGTATATGGTGCTGTTTAGGACGTGGAGCGAGATATTTATGGTGTAATAATGTCCCATCTGTGTGTTCTTCTCTTCCAGGGTGTCCTCACTGTAAAAGCTCCGTCCCCCACTTCACCACAGCGGCAGAGCTCTTCAAAGAAGACCGCAAGGTTAGTGCTGCTCGCTCACACATTCAGAAGCATGCACACATATACACCGAGCTGTAGTGGTGTGACGAGGATCCCTCGAGCTCAAGATGAGTAACAACACCGGTTTTATTCAAGGGGGCGCAATTAGACTAGTATAATGTTTGGGCTGGGATGTGTTTAGCCTAGCTTAGTGTGGAAATACTGGAAGAAGGGAGAGACTCTCGTCCGTCAATCAAAACAAAACAAAAGGCACGAGTAGTGTGGGGTCATGGTTGTCTTTTGCTGTTGGAATGTGAAATGAAAGCCTGCTGCCCCCGCAAGGTGACGAGGTTACCTTGAATATTACTACAGATTTTTGGGGGGGTTTTTAACATCAATGCAAGTACATAACTCAACAAAACCAAGTGTTTTTAGACAGAAATGTTAGACAATATATCTTTAAAGAGTTAACCTATTGCATCTGTGGATCGACTGGTGCATACTGTAGGAAAAGACCAATGGCAGACAAAAAATTTTAACGTTGGTATTAAAATGTATTCTTGATTGCAAGTTAATTGAACAGTGTGCAGAAGTGTTTGTCTGGACATATTATATCTTTAAAAAAAATGAACAGCTTTTCGGAGCTGTCTTACTCAGTCATCTTTTTTAGCGTGCAGGTTTTTGGTTGTATTGTATACTGTCATGTGCAACCTATGCACTTATCAACAACACACTTATCCAAAAGTACACAAAACCAAAGTAAGATGACGACAAACAGAAATGTATTCCAACATGGGAGAAGCAACACATCTCGGATGAAGTGAACTATAAAAAAAGGCTGTAAATAGCCTACAACACAAACAAGGTTCTTAGATTGAAGTTGAACACAGGGTAGAAACACTGCAATGTAATATAACTTATTTCCATAGTGGCAGGCCCCAGATCATGATAACAGAACGGTTTGTTGTGCCTCTGCTACACCAGACTTGCATAAAAGTCTGTTGTGTAGAATAATCATGAATAGATCCAAAAGTATGAAGGTTTTCTTCAGATACGGACAGACGCACGCATAAAGATGCAGGCACACCGGATCCATTGACGGATGTTGCGTGGTGCACGGTGTGTACGGCACGGCGAGTTGATGGACCAGTTGATGTGTCTGAATTGCACAGACGCGTCTCAGTCTGCCATGAAGTTAATGAGTGTTCAGCCCAACGCGCCAGACTGATGAAAACCAGGAACCAGGCAGTGCTGATCAAATACAAATCAAGATTCTGTCACTGCGTCGCCTTTTTCTCACCTCAAATCTTTTAGAAAAACATTATGGAACTGTTTAGCATTTAGCATTTGTCACCAGGCTGGCATGTTAAAAACAGACGAGCCAAAACAGAAGCACCGCCCGACTCACAGCACCTCACACATCAGCCGGAGCTTTTAGTGGTCCTGTCCGTCCAGATTTTCAGTCTGAGTTGCTGCGTGATTCCAGCTGTGCGCAGTAACTATTGGTTGTTCATAGATTATGAAAGGAAAAGTCAGACATTTAAGAACAGCTCACCATTAGAGATATTTAAGTCCACATGAGGCGTTGTGAGGAGAAAACCTGCTTACAAAATGTTCTCGGCTTTACAGTCAGTGTTACAGTGCGCCCAGCCGAGCTAAACACAGCATGGTACTGCTGTACATCTGTACTGGGCTCATAGAGGGGATTTTGATATCAGTGTGGGATTTGATATCCATTATCTCACATTACTCCGGGTAAAACAATAAACAAGCAACGTGTAAATAATATCAGAGCATCTTGAAACCTGAGTTCATAGAGCTTGTTTATCCTGTCATTGTGTTTTCATTATCTACAATATGGACTGCACACTGTGTGAATCTGATTGAAATGGTCAAATGTTGTGACATTTTTCAATTGTTTCCTCTATTTTTGGACTTTGCTGTGTCAGATAAGACTTTTTTTCAAAATAAGCAGCTGTGGTTGCAGTCACATGTGGAACGCTCAAAATGCCTGATAAGACCATCAAACACTGGTATCCTAAAGAACTCCCGACTCAGAATTTACAACTCATCCACGTTGTTCCTAATATTTGTCTCTGCGCGTCAGTCAGGAATTTGACCACTTCACGTAGCCCACGCGGTCTCATCAAATCTTCGGCCCACAAGGAGATTTGGGGTTGTTGGAGGTTCACGCAATCACAACAGGACACGCTCCTCCTCGTCCTCCATCATCTCTACTCCCTCTCATTCCTTTCCCCTCAGGACCCGTGTCCTGACATACTCCCACTCTTGCTCCTCCTGTTAATACCCTCTGACTGCAGGGCTCAGTATTTCCAAACCTCTGTAATTGTGTGACTCACTCTCTTACACACACACACGCAAACTAAAAAAACTCGGGCGTGTGTCTGGCAGTGCTCAGCCACCATTTATCAGGTCTAAGTAACGCTGACCTTGAAAAAACATCATATTGTTGATTTTTGATTTGTAAGTCTCATCGAGATGCTTGGAGCGCACGTTGTTCCAATTGTGCTGAGGCAATGTTGCTCTCTCACGAGTTTGGAATTTTTTTAAAATCACTGTCAGATGGTACGAAACTGTGACGTGTCCTCAACAAGCTTTTCATCAATTTTCTGAGGCAATCCTTTGTAACATTTCTCGATGACATAAAAACTCTACAGATGAACTTTAAAAATGTTTGTACACTTCTGTGAGTGTTTCCTTTCAGCTGCTACTTCAACAACTCAGACGCGGCTTTGTTTATTCCTTCACCCTGCAAGTAAACACTAAAATACACCAGTGGCATTAACACAGTGTGTTATAAAAGATCATTTTTAATCTTGTAAAGAAATAATAGTTTTACCACAGACTTTAAAAAATGTTTGACTCAGGCTGAGACAATGGTCAGTCAAACATAAGCTGATCTAAAGTCTGATAATGGCCACCAAGAAACACAAACCGTTGAGACCTTGTCCGACTAATGGGAAAAAAATATCGACATAGTATTTTAAGAGAAAAGTGAGGACGTTAAGAGCGGTCAGAAATGTTTATTTTTTTAGATCCAATTTCTAGCGACCACAACAGCTTAAGGCACTTTGGCACAGCTTCACCATTCACCTGTGATGTTCGGATCAGTATCCCTGTGATGAAACCCCCGCACGCTGCCACAGCAGGGGACCCTCATATCTGTGCAGGTTATATAAACACAGAGGTTTAAGATCTCTTCCCTCTCGTTGTCTCCAGTGGACGGTGGAGGTGTGCAGTTGTATTTGAACAGGAGTAAATCTGAGAACTGGGCATGTGTTTACTTGGCAATCCTCTCTATTTATAAAGCCGAGCCCCAGTGTATTGTACCCGGCTGGTGTTGATCACAGTCTATTAGCTGCCCTCGCCTCATTTACCAAAGACAAACACAAGCTTAGCTCCAGCTTTGAAGACGCAAACAATTAAAACTCCACATTCTGTGCTGTGTGACAGCGGGAGCCGTGTACAGGGTTTGTCCTGAGCTGTTTGTCTTTTCACCAAATACTAATCAATAGCAGCATTAAAGGGGCACACTGGCCAGAACTTCCTGTTTGCAAAAGCTCTCTGTTGCCACTGTAATGAGAACACTGTTTCATCTCAGAATTGCATTTTTATTTGAAGGATTTGGCCAGTATGACCAAATCCTTCCTGCTGCTCGACAGACATATACTGACCTGCCTCTATAATGCTACAGATACCATGAGCAAGTCTGATCCTGACCTAAATGAAAGTAATTTAATGTTGAGCATATACTGATTGAAATGGAGTTTCTAGCTGTTATCCTATTATGTATTTTATACATAATACAACTGGCACTAACACAAATATAAATTTACATTTACATTAAGGGCAATTAACAGATACTTTTGTCCAAAGCAACATACAATAAGTACATATGTCACAAGAAAGAAACAACAACATGTCACCATTGATAAAGTAAAGAAGAAGAAAAAAAAAAAAAAATGTTCAAGCCCTCATCTGAGCATAGTAACTGCTGTTTATCAAGGAGACCGGGGGGAGGACCTCCTCCTCGACCTATTTGACAAATGCCTTGTAACTTTCACCCTTGCCGTGGTTATCGCCATCAAAATTAAATATTCAAAAACCACAAAAGAGGTGAAGGCAACAGCAAACGACAATTGGAAAATGGTTGTGAGGTACCATTTGGGCCTCGCTTTAACAAATGTAGCAACCCAATCATGTAGGGTGTGAACTCCACCTTCTCTAGGCACGCACAACAGCTCAACACTTGCTAAGTTGACTTTTGAGACTTTGGAGGCGGGGATGGTTTACACAGTGGATGATGTCTTCACCTCGTGTCCTCGTCCCTTATTAGACTCTGCCTTTAATGCATCCTTCTGGGATACTGCCACAAGAATGTTTAATGCAGCTTCATTACAGTCGATATTAACAAAAACACAATCATATTCTTCTTAACCGATATTCAGTTGGTTTACAGTTAAGAATGATATAACTTGGGTTTATCACAACTTGGGTCTTTTGCTTTTTCAATTTTTGTAATCATCATAATTCCTCATTCAGTCATTCAACGTTCCTATCAGAAATTATGTAACATACAAGACAGATCAGAAACATGAGCAACAGGATTAGCCAAACTGTCATCATCATCATGATGCATGATATCTATGCTCTCTTTAGCATTTATCTTCGTATACAGGTGATTATTTGCCTCAACTGTTGGCTTTTTATAACCTTGTCAGAGCAGTCAAGTTTCTGGCCTCATCCCACTTTGTTTTTGCTATAAATGTGTTCCAGATTTCAGAAATGACTCTGATGCTTTCACAGCCAACACAAATGATTGACTGAAGTATAGAAAACAAGACCAGAGATGTGAGAAAAAGTCTTAATTATTCACCCCATCCCACTTTAACATCAAATTGCAAACGCAATCATATGCCCCATTTAATAGACATTCAAAGCTTATTCAGAGTGAATAAAACCAATCCACTATTTAATAGTTGAACCAAAGTCTTGCCACTCAGCAGACATCTTGGCAACGGCCCCAGGCAGTTATTTCTGTAAGACCAAGCTCCTATCTAAATGAACGGGGAGAGAGCCACAGCTTCACTTTCAGTGATCACAGAAAACCTGCATGTGTAGAATCACTGCGATTTCCAAAAAAGCAGAAAAAACAGCTTCAAAAGTTCCGTGACTTTGCTCCGAAATAAGGTTTAAGCACCTTTTCTCTCTCTCTTATAGATATAGAGATAGAGATAGATAGATAGAGATATACACACACACACAGTATGTAATTAAAAGAAAGTAAAGAGGGAGTTGTGAGACAGAACTAGAGCAGAATGATTACTGCTCTGCTGCTCTTCAGTGTGATGCTGGTGAATTGAAACCAAGCAAACGGATAATATGCTGCTTCTCATAACATTTCTGAGAAATTGATTGGATCAATGACATGATATGGGGTCCTCTGTCATTTGAAAATGGATCAATAACGGAATTGACTGCAGACCTTTGAAGAACAATGACTCTATGGCTTCATTTTCTCCTGTCAATTCACAGCAACTGTGATTGATTACACACAGGGATGAGCAGTCGGATGGAGTCGGTAGTTACATTACGTCCCTTGTCGCGGCAACCGCTGCTTAAAGTACCTTTGTGGAGCTCAGAGCATCCTTACTCAGAACTGGTCGAATATAAAACACTCACTGAGCTGAACCTAGAAGAACAAAACGGAACGTCATCAAACGGCGTCGTCAGCTAAATTTCTGTTGACTATTTTGCTATTTCAAAGGGTGAAGCACCTCAGTGCTGCTGAATACACACAGCCTGCAGCCAATCCATGAAATCCCCTTGTTGAGTACATAGAGGCCTAGTTTAAGACACCTGATTAACAGACCATAGAAGAAGAATGTTCCTTTATAAGCTCTCTTCCCCACTGATATGCAAAAAAGTCTTTCTTCCTTAACCTCCCTTTGTGTTCACAGATGTCTGTGCTGCTGATGCAGACCAAGTCAGCAGTGTACTTGTATTACAGTATGTTGGTGCTCATGCAGATTCGCAGCAGTTGAGTTTGTGTGTTAGCATGAAAAGAAAAAAACAAGAGGCACTTGTATTTTGTAATTAGGACAAGAAGTTTGGAGTGTGGCTTCACGGTTGGATGCGCAGAGAAAAGCGTCTGATATGTTTTCCTTCCGCATCCAGCACGGGCAGACAGATGGACGGGGAGCGATTATTCGATAGTGACAAGTTCAATGTGCAGCGCTCAGCACGCTGAGAGAGGGTGACATTTCAGCTGTCCAAAAGGACACGCTGAGTGAGTCATGTATCAGTGAGGCGGCATTTACGCCTCATTGCCGTGGCTTGTCACTAATCGATGCAACAGCCTCGCAACATAAATCTCCCTTGTTGTTTTTGTGTAGGAGTGATTGTTGTGGGATTTTTTTTTCCCGCAACACACCGCCCGCTTTTTTGACCTGGAAAGAGACACTAGTGGTCTAAACTTGGACAAGCAGGAATGTGTTGAGCTGGCCTATTGCCCGACACACACATTATACATGGCCGTTTTACACTTGATAAATATTGAGTTCTCTATTACATCCTCCTGTAATGTCCGGCGTGCAGTTTTTGTAGTGTTGATCTACAATTATAATAAAGTTTATTTGTTCTAAAAATATAGTGTAATGGTTTAGAGACACTGAAACAATAACAGATCACAACCAGACAATAAAAGTGCCTTGTGTGAATCCAAATCATTGTTACAGAGCAGTTAAACATGGACATATAATGATGGAACATGAGCCAAATCCTCTATAAACCTGCTTTCTGAATGTTTTAGGAGGCGCTGGATGTTACGGATTGTACCAACTTTAATATCCACAGGCAGGGCGAGTTAGTGCCCTTATTAAACTTCATCATGGTTAGCATTGTGTTTATTATCAACTTAAATTACTTTTCTTAACACCAGGGAAATACACAGTCGCCTACACAGTATTTTACAGTACAGTTTTCCATGGAGTTTTAACCTGTAAAACATGCAGCAAAGTATGCTAATACGCTAATGCTTTGTTTTATTGGAAAGTGAATAGAATGAGTCAGAGACTTGATGATGTGAAGTGTTGCAATCTTTGATATTTTTAACATTCAGTTACTGTGACCATGACACGCTGATTTCAGAAAGTTCCACTTTGAAGTTTTAGAGTTTAGCTGTTAATCTCCCACTCATCTCATCCGATGTGGCAGCATGTGAAGTTTATAGTTGATGTAATCTACTTAAGGGGTCGACTGATGTGGCTTTTTATCATAGATTTAGAAAAACCAAGGAGACTGAAAACCATTATTTGGGACTGATATTCATTTGCAGTAAAAATGAAAATCAACCAGTGATTAAATAAAGTACTAGTTACTCAAGTACTGCTCTAAAAGTAAAATTTTGAGGTACTTTACATAACATTTAACTGATAGATTTAGTTACTTGTTACTTTGCAGATCCAGATTATTCAGTGTTTACCGGCAGGTATTTGTTATCAGACTTTGTAATGGGCGGGACATTGTGTGAGAGGATGCTGCACCATTTTTATTTTATCAGCAGTGTGATCACTAAAATCACCAATTCCAGTGATCGGAAACATGCTGAATGTCAGCCCGGTAGTCTGTATATCAGAATGATACTTCATGTAACAGCACACTGAATGTGATTGCTGTGTTTTTCCTCAGATCGTGTACGCTGCTGTGGACTGTACAAAAGGACAGAACCACGACCTTTGTAAGCAGGAAGGGGTGGAGGGCTACCCGACATTTAACTACTACAACTACGGCAAGTTTGTGGAAAAATACAGCGGAGATCGTGGGGTAAGTGCTACTTCACGCTACACGCAGAAGCTCCCTGTTTATGCCAGGGACTCCCCAAAGGCCAATTAAAATACCAATTTGTTCATAGAAAATATTTCTAGTATCATGTAGAGTCTGTTAGTTAAAAAATAAGCAAGTCAGCAGACCTTATCCTTTGTTGTGCGTGTGTGTGTGTGTGTGTGTGGGTTCAGAATTGAAATGTTTTCTCCTCCTGACTAAGCCTCTTAATTATATCACACATTTGACTGTAAATCTGGACAGTCTCTAAATGTGTGAAGCCAGTCTTTCCACAGTTGGTAAGGATTTTAAAAGCCTCACAGTGTTTACGGCTTTGCAGATGAATGTAGACAGAAGTTAGACAGGAAATGTGCTCTTCGTCTTTCATGCAGCGCGCCCTGAGATGTATGATGTTGCAGGATCCCACATGAAGCATGGTTGTATCTGTATTGCAGATACGTGCCACTAGAATAACCTGTTGATGTTGATCCTACTACAGTTAGTACAGGAGTGACAGAGTGGAGAGAATCAATGTGAAGGAGTCGAATATGAGGTCGATAGAATCGTATAGAGGTCTTGGTCACACCTGCTCTGTAGGTCAGGCTTTGAGGACTGTAGAGGCTTAATAACCGTTAGTTATTCAGTAACTACATCAGCTACTAATATTGGTTGCGCCACAGTTACTTGGGGCATAACCTTGCTGTTTAGCATATGACGTCTTAACTAAAGCAATTGGCCCTACCAACCTATCAAAGAGTTCTGTCATCATAGTTTGACATGCATGTTGCTTTCTGGCTGACATGAGCCACTTGGCGAGGTTGTACATGGCAGCAGGCTAGATCGTTATTGAAATGTATCAATACATTAAGTGTTTACTGAATGATTGTGTTAAAAAATGAAACAAAACAAATTAATTAAAGAATCATTGTTAGGGGTGGGGGTCATTGTGTGCGTCTGTATTTGAGATAGTGTCCTCTCAGAGTTGCAGCAAGGCAGGAAGTGCTTACCAGCTCACCGCTGTAGTCACCACTGATCCCCAGAGTCACACTGATCGCAACCTCCGATTGTCTCACCCAGCCGAGATAACTCTGCCATGTCTGCAGCGAAGGGAGTAGGCAGATCAACTCCTGCATCCCTGCTGGCAAAACTGACATACTGATGAAGCATCAGACAAACATCCCAGTGCTGGGTTTAAGAGCCTCTTTGTCTCCACACCACATGTCTGTATCTAAGCTGTGTTCAGCGTCTGCAGCCTGAAACAAAGTTAGCCGGTTAGCTATACCGACAAATCTAAGCTGCCGCACGTACCTTTTCTCCTGTGGACAGATCACTACAGGCTGATAAAAGTATTGTACTGAATAACTGAATTATTTACGGCAAAGGGGCCGGGGTCATGCACACAGACTACCTCAAGTGGAGAATTAGACTTTTGGCAGCAGAGAATAATGGAGGCACATCTTGATTATTTTGGATAAGGCTTAGAAGATTGACCTTGAACTTGGCAACAGTGTTTGCATTCTGTGTTTACTGCTCTTATCTCCACGCTGTCGGGCTAGGTTGAGATAATGTATGATGACGGGACTCCGATGTCTGTTAGATTAGAAAAAGGCATTTCAAGTCTGACAAATTGCTGAAAGTAGTGAAAATGATCGCCGAAACTTTGCTTTACCCACTCTGACTGTCCCTCTCTCCACAGGAGGCGGGCTTCACGGGCTTCATGCGCAGCCTGAGAGGACGTGATCAGGAAAAGGTCGGCAAGAGGAAGGAGGAGCTCTGAGGGCGGCATGCAGGGAGGGGGGGGGACGATGCACTGCACAGTTTGTCATTGCACTGTGACCCTTGACCCTGGCAAGGGCCCTATCAGCACTGATGTGGGAGACTTGATGACCTCAGCGAAAGGCTATTTTTTTACACCATGGTGATCACGTTTGTAATAATGCCAACAGAGAACCTACACAGTTAGACCGACCACTTGAGACGTCTTTTTCATGGATGTTCTGATGGGCAGAAAAAACAAAAAAGTGATTTTGTTTTGTTGGGTTTTTTTTAGTATTATTTTTTTATGAATTCTTTTTTTCTTTCTTTTTCTTTGCCCAAACACTGTGACTGCATATGTGAGAAGCTACACCCTATACTGTATCTATGCAATACTGACCCCTGCTTATCCCTGTGGGGGTCTGTGTGACTGATTGACACCCGTGGTGGTGGGTGGTGGTGGGCATCATTGGTTCAAAGTGGAGGCTGCACTGTCAATCACTCCACAGGGTCCTAATCAAGTCCCCATCAACCCTGCTCTGTCGGATCCAGTGTTTTTGTACAGAACCTTCATGTCTCCAGTCCAGAACCATCCGGAATATTGTGTTGTTATCCTCACAGATCAGTTGGATGATTAAGACAGTAAAACGTGAAGTGCTACTGTAGTGATGTGAAGAAGATGAGATCCTGGACAGAGGCTCAATATTCTGTATGGTTCAGGGCTCTCATGATCAGTTTTGCTTTTAGAAAGGACTAACTAATTTTTGTTTGCTTCAAATTGTGGCCTTACTGATATGACCATAGAAAATAAAAAAAATAAGTGGAAGAGAATCAGCAGCCTGGTGCCCTTGCACTTCCCTCACGTCGTGGACCAGAGCAAGTCAAAGGAGAAGAAAAACAAGAAGATGAAATGCCAAATATTCTTGTGCATTGCCCTTGATCATTGTTCATGCTTTGTACATTTCCAAATATTAACCGCGTTGACGGCTGTAGTGATGTTTTGTGTCTCGTACCTCCTCTGTTGTCCATTCAGAATGAGATTTCATCAATGTTTTAATAAGGTGGGGCTCATCACCATAAGCATGGGAGATGCTCGAGTTCAGTGGCTGAATATTGCATGTTGATGATCAAATGTCCACGACTTTTATCCTCCCTCCGTGCACTGAGGATGGATTCCATTCAATATCCCACAGTCCGCTCTGCACTCACACACCGTTCAGGGAGGAATCATCTAGGCCTCTGGTGTACACTTTGGGCATTCAGGGTTTTTATTAAAGGGTACCCAGTGTGTTTCACACGTGTGTGTTTCTGCCACATTCTGCTGAATGACACCAACGAGCCAAAACGACAGCCCTCTGGGCGGCTCACTCTGTGTCAGCCTGCCGTGCCTCGGCCTGGAACTGCTCGGCTTCAGTTAGCTTGGACTCTGCTCTCTCATGCCCTCCGTCAAATTCCCAGGAATGACTTCATAAATATCCATGGAGTAATTAAGTATTGAGCGAGTGAAGGCTGCGGCCCCCCTTTCCACTTCTGGCAGCATAACATCATTGGTTCAGAGCTATCATCATTACCTTTGTGGCATTTTTTTTTTTTCTTTTTTCTAATGCCCTGTGTTTTCATCTCCCACGCTTCGGCCACTATGAATATTTAAAGGCTTATCTGTAGCTGAACTTGTGTTTTATTATTCAAGACTTTGGTTTTCTTTCATTATGAATAAGGTTCTCAGGGATAGCGAAACACAATTAAAGGGAACTAGTTTGTTTGTAATTCTGCATTCCAGCTGAATGATTTGAAAGCCTTAGGTCACCAAATTAGATATTGTTTACATTTGTATCCATAGAAATTTAAAAAAAAACAAAACAAAAAAAAAAACGTTGATTGTCCTTTTCTGTGCTATATCATGACAGCATGTGTTGAATAGGACGTATTGTCAGTAGATGTTACTGAAGAATTTCTCACAAACATTGTGATTCTTTATGGCTTCATTCCGACTGAAACTGTCTCCGATGTTCTGGCTGACACCAAACACTCTTCGTGTTGTGTGTAGAAAGTGACTATTAATATTTCATGGTATGCAGGAGCATTTTGAAAGAGTGCATTACACATTAGATGTTAACATATCGCTGTAGTTGGGTGTCTCCTCTCAGCGGGGAAACTGATCTTTGTTCACTGTGTCCGTTAGTTTTGGTTGACCAGCCTCTGCAGTGACATCACACATTTGCTGAGTAATAGAAAGTCCACCTCTGTCTTATTCCAAAGTTGTCCATGTTGTGTGGGAATCTGTCACACTAATGCCAAGAAGTCATTGTTGCCTTTGTTGATTTTTCTGTGCCCAGCCATACGTACAGTTTTGCCCCATGCAGGAAGAACCTTGCAAAATAAAGTCAAACATTTACAAAAAAAAACATGGAACCTTCTTTTGTAAAATGTGCTCATTGCTGCTTTATTTATTAATCCTTTTTAGACATGGGAGGGGTCTGGAATAGTGGGATATTGTGTTTTCATACCTTAGAATGAGCCTTTAATATCTGCAGAGGGAGCTGGTCCTCTTCCACAGCATCTGCCGTGTCACACTGCCGTGTTTCTACAGTAGCCCAGAACAGACAAACCAAACGCCAGCTCTATCCATCCATCCATCCATCCATCCATCCATCCATCCATCCTGTATATATCACTGGTGAGAGCTGGTTGACAGTCTGAGCTGTAAGTTGTCAGGCTTACTTGAACTAAATGCTAAAGCCAACGTGTTATTAAGCTAATGGGGACATTTTCACCCTTTTTATCGCTGCATGAAATTTAGGGCATTACCAAAGGAAGTAGGATTAGTCCTTTGCTATCACATTTTAGGCACATTTCAGTGACGTTATATAAATTTGCGTTTCACTGTCATTCTGCCAGAAGATCCCCCAAAATCCTACTCACTGGACATTTTAAAGGCTGTGGTGTGTTTAAGGGACAAACACATTTCACCTCTGTGAAGCAGCACACAGCCCGTATACACATGCAGCAGATAATTTTATCAGATGAATTCGTGATTGAGCCTGAGAGACACCAAATGGTCCTTAACAGGAACTTGAAGGATAAGTTCACAAAAAATAGAATTACTTTTTTGTTTGTTTTTTTTTCTTTTTTTTTCTCAGGCTTACGAAAGGTCTGTTGAAGTTTCCTAACACTACAGACACTTCAGTATATTGTAGAATGCAGGAGAAAAGCTTTATTCGTTTTATTGTTCATAGCTAATGGTACATTTATATTTAAATCCATTATTGTGAATTGGTTAATATAAACATTTTTGTAAAAAAAACCTAAATAAACCTAACAACACCAAACCAGTCAAACAGCTGGACTGTAGGCAGTGGGAAATCAAAATTAGCACAATATTTAATTGATTTAAGATTTCAAACACTGCTCTTTTTTTTATTGATCCATGATCCATTATACTATTTTTAGATGATAAAAATAAACATTTTAGAAATGTTGTCCTATATGGGCTAAACATAACACATCTACTGTATACATATAAGTATACAGTAACACACATGGCAGATGCTGTGGAAGAGGACCAGCTCCCTCTGTAGACTTGAAAGGCTCATTCTCAGGTAATGAAAACACAATATTCCAGTATTCCAGACTGCTAACATACAGTTTTCTCTCACACAATCGGATTTCTGAGCAACACAGTGAAATGTGTGTGTGTGTGTGTGTGTGTGTGTGTGTGTGTGTGTGTGTGTGTGTGTGTGTGTGTGTGTGTGTGTGTGTGTGTGTGTGTGGAGCTCCCCAAACCCACCATCACAGTAGAAGCAGATGATAACTAGAGAAGGCAGGTTATGAAGAACTTGCAGTTGTGAATGCTGGCTGTAAAAACTTTTAATAATGTCGAGGATATATGAAAAATGTGGCATATCTTAAGATTTTTGAAGAGCTGACACTAAATGTGCATTGCTTGCTGTGGAAAATGTTAATAAGGCCAATCATTTATGAATGTGGAATATTTTAAGGTCTGCCACTGGTGGCTTTAACATGGTTTAAGACGTTTCTGAAGAGTATGAACAGTCGTAATAGTGAGGTGAGAATGAAGGATTCAGAATGTACTATAAGCTGCAATGCTGGCTTGAATTTGAAGAGATGTTACAGTGGGAATGAGTCAAAAGCAGCAGGTGGTCAGCGCACCTGTCTTTTCAAAGTCCCCTGAGCCGACTAGCACACGTTTTTCTACAAGCGCATGTTAACAATATGTTGGTAGAGTGAACACTGTGGCAGTGAGAGCAGGGTGAAGACAAGGTTTTTTAGACTTTGTTCATCCCCCCCACTCTGTCAGCTGAGTCCTCCCCTCTGGCTCCCAACATTCTGCCCCATACACACAAAAGTATGAAAAAATGATTTGAACGGTGACTTTTCAAAAACTATGAACTATTTGAAAAATGGAGTTTCGCTGTGAACGTATGAAGGCGTGGGAGTTTGTCATGATTCCCAAGTGACTTCCATTATAACAAGGCCAAGACTGAGTTTCAGAGAACGTTAAATATTTTGAAACATTTCATTGAGATTTGAAAGATTGGAGTGGTGCCTTGTACGTCGACAAGGTGTGGAATGTTTCCAAGTTTGAATGGAGTGTCTAGCTGAAAGTGTAAAAGAGCAATTAAGGCTTGAAAACCTCAAAAAATGTAGTCTTAAATGGGGGAAGTGCAGAAAATGTTGAATATTTTTATAATTGAGCTGAATGTGTTGATGTTTCAGTGAAGAATGCTGACTCAGCGTTCACAGCCAACAACAACGTCCTCTGTGCTGGTCGGGCAGGGTGCTCCTCTCCCTCTGGGCTGGTGGCTGGAGAGGGTGGTGTCGGGGTGGAGAGGCAGAGGCAGGGTGGTGGTGGTGGTTGTGGTTGCTCACTGGGTCCTCACGCAGTCCTTTAGTGCCTGGCAGGAAGCAGAGAGTGGCTCAGTGGTCTGCGGTGGTGCTGGCTCTTCCACAGATGATTGATTGGTTGACGACCACCCTCAGCTGCTCCAGGAGCACCAGAGACGCAGAGTGGTCCCGCCCTGCCACACAGAAACAGCTCCTGGCTCACTGTGGACACACCTGTACAACCTGTTGTGTTGTTGAATTTGTTTACATTATATGAACAAAGGGATACTCTTCCTGTAATAAATCTAATCTGCAGACAGTCTGTGACGTCAGCTGTAGCTTTATATAGTCTCAATGAGGGGATGACTTACTGAGCCCACTGAGAGGAGGTGACCACCACCCTCCAGCTGGTCCTGTAGTCCTCCATCCTTCTCATGTGGTCTGCATCCCCCTCTGTCGTCATGGTAATCCTGGATGTAGAGACTGGGTGCTGGGAGCAGGCCGGTGCAGCCTTTGTAAAGACAGAAAGTACAACAGAGTGAGTGGAACCAACAGTCTCTGAATCACTGCCGAGTGAGACTTGACATTAAGTATGAACTTACCTTTGTCTGCTTCCATCTACACCTTCTGAGAGAAATACCCGATGACAGTCCAACACAGTGACATGAATAATAACCGAGCTATAAAATGACCTAGAAAGCCTGATCTCAGTGCTGTGAAAAGGCAGAGTAAATCAGCCGGATGTATCAATAAGTAGTCAGGGTTCATATCTTATTGATCTCGTAGAAAGAATGCCGGTTTTGAACTGTCTCTGGTCCCGGTGGTAAGAGGAAACGCATAACAACGGGGGAACAGACTTTGACAGCAATTTTGTGTTTATTAACAAAACATGGTTGAGTCTGTTGACTGGTTTATTAGCTGAGGGAGACGACCTCCTTTCAGCATTAAGGCAAACATTAGTATAACACAGAATGTATAAGAACTACATCTGAAGTCATTTGGAGCCGAGTGTCTTTGGATAAAAACACCGCAGAAAGTACACGAGTATATAATGACAGTTACAATTAGGGCAGATGCTGACAAAGCCATTCTCGACTGACTTCTAGAGCCCTGGATGGAAATGACGTATGAAAAAAGGAAAACAAAGCGATGTTATGCACATCCTCAGTTCTTCAATAATAATAAAAGCAATTATTATATATGCCTGAAAGGTTTTCTAACTGCTGGCTCTTCCTGCTTTTGTTGGACAAAACAGAGGGAATCAGAACACGTAGACGGGACTAGGTAAGGTCAGTACATCTGTTATTCAGCTACCAGACATGACGCATATTGCACTACATGCACCGCACAGTGAGTCTTGGACACATTAACTAGATCATGCATGACCAACCAGAGGAGTTACTGGAAAATAAGCACAGTAACCTCTTATCTGCACATCACAGCAGATTCTGACTCATCATCATCACCAGGGCCGGCTCCAGACGTTTTGGTACCCTTGGCAAAATTAGGTTTTGGTTCCTCATCAAGTATGAATTATTTCTTTGTCATTATTTATTTCTCTGAACTTGGGTGAAAACCTTTTAATCCGGTACTTTAAACTTTTTTTTTTTTTTGCTGCAGGCACACATTATCTTTCCAAGCCAACTTTTTGTATATGTCTTAACACGCTTCTCGAGGGAATCTTTCAGGAGTCATTTCTGCCTCAGTGAAGCTTTTAACGTTGGATTTCTGATGAGAATGAAGTAGGGCTGAGCTTTTATCGGTGATGTACTGAATTGTATCACATTGTAAGGTGTCCATGTTATTTTGTCCACCTCAGATGCCCTCCAGAGAACCCAGCTGTTCTTGAATCTCATTTAGGGGTCGAGCTAATCCTGGTGAGGATTTTGGTTTTCTCACACGCCAAATTCTCACCGTATTCTCACACATATTGCACATTATCAGTTATAAAACAAGAAGATAAATTGCATTTTGCAATAAGACACATATATGCAAAAAGCCTACCTGTTAAAGCATAACTCCACTCATTTTACACTCATGTACTCATCGTGCGGAGTGGTGGCACTGAATGCAGCTATCTATGAGAAAATAACCCTAATGATGGATAAAAACTACATCAATAAAACATTGAAATTGATACTGTTGTTTGAATTTCATCTTTATTTAGTTTTTTAAGTGTCAAGTGTCAGTGTGAAGTAGAAAGCATCCTGACTGGAATCAAACAGCCATGGTTCATCATAGCCTAGGAAGACGTGAAGGCTCTACAGCGGGGGATTCAAACTGCCCAGAACATCACTGGTACCATCGACAGAGCATCAGCGACATCGGTGAAGCGAGACGTCTGCACAGAACCAGAAGGACGCTGAAAGACGACATCCACCCAGCCACAGCCTGTTCACCCTGCTGCCATTGGGAAAGATAAAGGAGTATGTGCTGCAATGCCAGACTACCAGACTACAGAGCAGCAAGAATTGCATCTGCTTATTGTGCTGGAAGTCATATTGTTGCTGCATATCTGCAGGATCACAGTTGATGAGCTGCAGATCACAGTGCTGAACAGGAGATGGTGCCGTCTGAGATAAACAGCTGTGCTCCCTCCAAAATAAACTAAAAAAAACAGTGCTAATGATGGAATAACACCAATGTATTAACATACAAGCTGTGTGATGATTGAACACAACAGCTCACCATTTGGTATGTTTCTGTTTTTTTCTGTTTTTTGTTTTTTTTAACATTTACACTGATTATTTGTTCATTGACGTAAAAAGATATTTTAAGATACAGCAGCATCACCGAACGACTCTGCTGGCCCGGTAAGGTAAACAGAAGTCGACCTTTTCGGGTCGCAGCTGATGGACAGACCTGGTTTATTTTGACGTATTTCTCAGTTCTCTATCTCAGAAGGGAAACAAATGGACCAGGAGCAGCTCTCAGCAGATCTGACACTGATGGATTTATTATGAGAGATGTTACTGGACCTGCAAGTGACCTGGCTTCACAGTGAGGTCAGTGAAAATCCCCACTGCAAAACTCAAACGCTCGCACTGAATATTTTCTTTTCTAATTTCCCGTAAGATTTTCTCTTTACACCACAAATGAGGCACTGAGGCGAAAATTGAGTTCAGTGAGGTAGAGACTATGGACGTCACATTTTCAAGAAATCCAGAGGGGAAACAATACACACATAAACATTGGCCTTCCATAACAAATCCAGACTAAACATTTAGGTGTTTATTTTACTTCAGATATCTGTTCTGGACAATTTTGCAAACATAAAAGTAATTAATGTTTAGGGTGAGGATAAATAAAGATATTTAAGTTATTAAAAAAAAAGAACATATTTACCATTTTGTATCAGAAAAGTGTTCTCACAGTATGAGCTTTTCTTATACTTTGAAACACAAATCTCCACTTCAGCAGCACTAAACTTTACAATGTTCTTCCTATGTATGATCTGAAGGTTTCTGCATAGCAGTCTGACAAACTCTGATTTATATCTAACATGTTATTTATAGAGAAATGGTTAAGACTGATCTAATATATCACATATGGAAAAAAAAAAAAAAAAAAAAAAATGGAGCATGAATGGAACCGTCAATGGAAAATGTTGAAGCTGGGTTCATCCAAATGTTCCACACCTGGAGGATAAGAACAGCGACATCGGAATGCTGTTTGTTGACGTCAGCTTATGGAATATCATAAATCACCACTCTAAGGATGAAAGTGTATAGTTCAGCCCTCGTGTCGCCCACCTCCAGGCCCGCTCTGAGCTGCGGAGTGACTTTTAGACTGAAATTTCTTGTGCTCAGTGTCTGCAGTCAGTTGGGATGCGTGCAGCGTTGAGCCATAGCAGGCTGATTAATGCCTGTGAGCAGGCAGAAATACCCTCTCAGTCCTTCATTGCTTCGTTGCGTCTTTGTGCATTCTCTGGGAGGGGAGGGACAAACATTTTAACCTGCACAAAATGAGCGTAAGAAATGGAGGGCGCAGGGTTGTTCACACAAAGTCAAGGTCTGCTCGGACTCAAGTGCCCTTAACAGAAGCCATTTCCCCTTTATGGATAATTGTGTTTTGGGCTGTTCAGGATTTTATCTCTCTGACGTCAATCTGCACCCTGCCTTCATCCACTTATTCGACCTCTACCTCACCTCTGCCTCTCTGCATCTTCATTATTCAATGTCTTTTTTTTTTTTTTTTTTAAATGTAAAACCCCACACATGACCTCTCCTTTTCCCAGATGCATCATTAAAAACAACTTCCCGTTGTTGACTTTTCCTTTCTTTACATACTTTTGTTCCATCCTGTTATTTTTCGCTGCTCAATATGCTGCCGCTGGGACAAATTAGTTCAAGTACCAGAAGTCAATGAAAAAAATAGACCTCTGAGGATCTGCTGGGAAGAGATAAAGGTTTTCCTTCGCTCGTTTCTCACGAGGCAGTGATCAAGATGATTTGCATCCTTTGCTGAAAGACCCATGTGTTTTAATGTCTGTGTGCTATATATGGAGCTGTCGGTCATCGGTGGGAAGGGCAACGTTCTTTTTATGACATTGTTGATAGAAATTGGTAAATTATATCAGGAAATCGATCAGAACTTCATCATGAAAATGTCAAATGCTTACGCTTGATTGACTGGTGAAAATGAACAGGCCTTTAAATGAATAGCTTCATTATTTAACAGCCAAAAACAACATAAATTACAACTACGACTACAAATGAATTAAAGTTAGGTCTATGGAGATCCATATGCCACGTCAAATAATAAAACTGACTGTTGTCTGTGAGTGTTTCTGGTGGAAAAAACCTTTGAGCTGAAGACTGAATGCTTTCTAGCTATTAGTTGGCAGCTGTCACCCACAGTATGCCTTGAACGCTATACAACCTTAACTAACATTTTCTTAATGTGCACGACCTATTAACTGTTGAACACATTGAAATGTCTCAACATGAAATGAAAAATAAGCTGCATACTTGCTTGAAGGTGTGGAGGGGAAAGCAAGCTGGTGATGAGCACAAGAACGCAGGAGGGAACCAGAGCAAAAGACACAACAAAAACCCAGAAAACTGACAGGAACACGAAAGGAAAACCATTTAAAATGCAATGTATTTCTAAAACAATTTGTCTTTTTAAACTCAGCTGTTTGCAGGATGCATGCCGATGAGGTAGAGTATCTAAGATTTATAAATATTATGATGCTGGTGAAACAGAGCAAAATTTTGTTTTAGTGCTGTACCACCAGACTACTGAGCAACTTCTTTCCTCAAGCTGTGAGACTCCTCAATTCATCCTCACACCCCAACATGAAAAAAAGACCAATCCAAACCAGACACATGCATTAAGAAAGACCATAGACATCCATAGGACGGGAAATAGTCATGTCATGTCATCGTCTGCAACCGCTTTATCCCTTTTTCAAGGGGTCGCGGGGTTTGTTGCTTGGAGCCAATCCCAGCTGTCTCCGAGCGAAGGCAGGGTACACCCTGGACAAGTCGCCAGCTCATCACAGGGCCCTCAAGAGCAATTTGGGGTTCAGTATCTTGCTCAAGGACACTTCGACAGCCAATATTTGAACCAGCAACCTTCCGATCACTAGCCGATCTGCTCTACCAGCTGAGCTACAGCTGCCCCGACGGGAAATAGTCATAAAAATAAATTGGATTTGGATATTTCCTAGTGATTCTGCATATCCAAGCTCTCCTCCTGACATAAAATCTTTACATTAGGGATGCCAGCATTACATATTTTTTTGCAAATATTCAATATGCTGATACGTTCCAACTAATTTTGACTGATTGCAGATCACGCTATATGCAGGTATATTTTTCCACCTAACTGCAGAGGGCGTCAAGTTTCTCCTGTGGAAGTGTTAACATATTATTATACACCGTCTTATTATGAGGGCCCACCTGCAGATGCAGACCAACGCTTTTAAAAATGTTCAATTTGACTGGAATCAGTCAGGCGACGGTTTGTGTCATGGTTGCATAAGCGTCATCTTAACAGCTTGTCATTTGAGGCCACTGAGGATATTTCATTTCAAAGCCTTTATCAGCCAAAATAGATGACTTGTCAATATTGTCATGCATTTCTACTTTAGATCCCTCTGACCCCAAGGCCCTGCTTTAAGCACCACTCTGAGAAATGGCTGTAATTGTCAGTTTATTGCTTGGTTAGATCGTGTAAGAGCATTGCAGTCTCCGAGGACCATCGACTCAGGCCTCAGACTTTTTGTCTTGTTACCATATTGATTCGCACCCGAGACAGGTAGTCCTTAAAATCACTCAATTTCCTGTGAAAAATGTCAAAATATTGCAGTTCAACCGGGAGAATGTCTGCAGGGATATTTTTAGATATGTCACAGCTCTCAAGGATTCCTGAGCTCAAAGCTGAAACATATAATGATGACATCCTGGGAAAGATACAATTGCCGTGGAGGCATTTGAATGCTGATGTGTTCGCACATCTGCTTAGGCTGTGTCACGGTGAATGACGACACTGCCTTCCTCACACCTGACATTCTCTGCGCTAAACATTTGCCGAGACCTGTGGCTATTCATCAGCTTTTCAGCAGCAGCAGACATCCATCATCCACGTTCACTCTGTGTGTCTGTCTCTCTCCCTCACACACACACACACACACGCACACACACACACACACACACACACACACACACACAGGCCATGGGGGTACTATGGAGGAACCCTTCAGGCTGACACATTTCCTGGGCTCTGGGGAGATTGCGAGGGTACGTGTAAAGGATGAGGCCACATAAAATATCTCTGTGTTACTGTTTTTATTTCCTCCAACCACAGTTGCATGGTGCTCCATATTCTAACAGGAAATGTACGAAAATAAGGGGAAAATGCTGATGCCAGTGAATGGCCTATTTCAGGTTTGAGTGGAGCACTAAAGCTTGGCTGGCTCTGGATACGCATTATTCATTCTTCATGTTCTTTTAATTCTATCACAAAAAAAAAAGAAAAAAAAATCTCAGTCAGCCTGGGAGTAAAGGGCTAATTTGTCGCTGGCTTCAGAGGCAAAGAAGCAACTGGAGCAAGTAACCTAAAAAGTGGAAGTTTGAATTATGAAACACAGTTTCTATAACTAGTAAATGAGTTCATGAATATTAATGATTGTATTTAAATGAGTGAATATACTGCAGTAGCACAAAGACTGTCCACAGACCTTAGAGAGTAATTACTATTAGTATTTTGTTGTACTATGTACTCTCAACACCGAACTGTTACTGGTGATTGGTATGTTATGTTTTGCTTTACGCTGTCCACATCATTTTACTATTTCAACTTTATCTAGACTTTGTGATGAAAAGGGCGAGGTATTTTAAAGGGCATTCTTATAGCCGAGGGGTTTAAGGCACTGAAGATGTAATTGTAATGTCTCCAGCTTGAGATGTGACTGAAAGCTCCAGAGGAAATCTTTTACCTTTAGATAAGAATTATTTGATAATATTCAATCCTCTTGGTCACATCACTCATTGCCTGTGGGAGATATGGTTAAAAATAAAGTATTCCTATTTCTGTTCAATTCAAAGAAACTTTGTATAACTTAAGGTAATAAAGAAAACTAGAATACAAAACTATATATATGTATATATATATATATTTATATATATATAGTATATATATATATATATATATATATATATATATATATATATATATATATATATATACATATATATATATATATATATACATATATACATATATATATACATACATATATATATGATAGGTCTAAGAACACAAATGCTGCTGTTATTATTATTATTATTATTATTATTATTGAAAATTGTAATTAGGCCACTAATTAAAGGAGCACTATGTCGTTTTGGAGAAGAATTCAAACATGGAATTTTAATATTTACAACACTGATAATGTAATAATACAAACCTCTTCCATCAGGGAATATGGAAAATAAGGTCCCAGAGCATGGTTTGAAGCTAGAAAGGTTGCAGGGTCCGCCACATATAAACAAAGGAAAACAGTATGAAACTGTGTTGTGCTTTAAAGGCAGTTTGTTCATTCAGTTCATTCAGTCATGAAAACAAAGACAAAAAAACAAAAAAAAAAAAACTATGAAGATCTTTCTCTTCGCAGGCTAACTTATACTTATAACTTATAAACAATAACATTACAAGACAAAAACACAAAAAGTAAAGTAGGAAAATTGATAAGCACATAAATCAAGAAAAAAAGAAACCTAAATAATAATAATCAAAATGTAATCATTAATAATTGTCATACAGAAATTCTAGCCAAAGATTTTGATCACAATATTCCTTCCTTCAGAATGGGGGATGTCTTTGTCATCCTAGGGACAGATACAGTGAAATTGTGGATCCACAAATTAAGAACAAAAATAAACGAGGGACAACTGAGAAATCGAAATAAATGAGAAAGTGGCTCCTTTAAGCAGAAGAAGCACGTCTATTTAGGATTATATTACATATTTATTATATTTTTAATCTATTTCACCAGTTTCATTGGAAGCCAAAACATCTCTTGAATTGTATCCAAATATTAATTTTAATATTCGGGACACGAGTCAAATACTGGACATAATTCAAAGTATATCTGATGTCTCATGACAACAGAACATCTTTGGTTTTCTGCTGCGCTGCTGATGAGAGGTTGCCCTTACCCACAATGCACAGCGAAATAGCCACGTAAACGAATCATCCCGCTGTCTGTGATTTGCCAGCTGCTTCTGCTCCTTGCACTTTCATATCTGCATATCACAGATGTCCACATGATGCTGAACTCGTTCACCAGGTATTAAACACCCAACTTAGTATCTCAGCTTGTTGGACATGTGTGTTTTGTTCAGGTTTTTTATACGTCTGCCCTGTTCTGGGTGTACAAACTAGCTAGCTGTTAACTCATTAGCCTGCTAACGTTAGCTCGAAGGAAATGTCAGTGGACAAGCTGCTGTAGTTAGCTGCTAATGGCGGCTAGCTGGCTAATCTAGGCTGGTGCAGCTAGTTTTCTGACGTTAGCGCTTCTATTTTTCCAAACCGACAACATGCATAATAAATTGAGAAAAAGCAAGAGACAGAAGTTGTAAAACAGGAAGCTTGAAACGTTAGTTTCAAGCGGGTTTTATGTCGGCATGGTTAAATGGACCCCCTCACTTCCTAGCTTCTGACTAGCTGCTGCTAAGGATTAGCTAGCTAGCATACACGTTAAAAAGCCGTTGCAAACTCTTGAAGGCTGTTGTTTTAGTGAATTAAGACAGGTGACGTTAGTGATGTTAGGCTCTCCAGTTTATGTTTAAGCCGTTTGATGTTTTCCACGAGTTCGGTGAAAGCACGTCCGATAAAGTGAATGTGGGCTTCCTCTGAACACCCCTGCAGTCCGTGGAGCTGTCCATGGTTCTAACAACCGACCACACACCCACCGACAGGTTGTGTTCGTTACTGAGGCCAGCAGAGGCTCTTAAACATTTTAATTGTGCCATCAAAACTGAATTGTAGTGTGCAACCACAAGCTCATGCATGCATGATTAGCCAACACAATTTCTTTATCTCTGGTAGTCAACTGTCAGAAAAGATATAAACTTGAATTAAACCCACATATTTATTTGACTTAAGCACATTCAGATTCCATAAACCTTGTCTGATGTTTTCATCTAATATTACACAGTAATGACTGAGCTTGCTATCTAACCAACTTAAAGAGAAACCTATACACTGTTGTGCAGTCGTGAAGAGACCTCTTAAGATAACAACACCTTAAATGTTCTCCACTGTCAACACGATTTATTTAGACGTTTTCATCTTTGTTGTGGATGAACTCCACCAGCTTCTTTGCAGGTATATAATAATGTATTGCCTTTTGAAGCTTTCCTTATTTACAAAGCATACGTGAATACTCCTTACTAGTTGTAATTGCTGTGACAATACCAATAAATGTGTTTGTCTTTATATTTACATACAGTAAGTAATGACTGCGGCTTAGGGTTAACAATGATGCTTGCTTGTGCACGGTTTGACTTGCGCTAACAGTGCACCAGCATCACTCACTTCACAGCCAGGTTTCATTGGGATGTCCCGAGGAGTCGGCTGATATGCTTTGTCAAGGGCTGATACCAATGTTATTAATACAGGAGACAGATAACCGATAACTGAAGCTGATATTAATTTACAGGAAAAATACAAATCTCATCCTCAAAGTTGAGAATAGCCATTTATGGAATGTAACAAACCACAATTTACTCAAGTATTATAGTTATGTACAATTTATAGGTAATTCCATTTTCTGCTTTCACTCGACTTGATCATTTTAGTTACTGCTTACTTTGCAAATTCAGATTATTCAGTGCTGATCGGCTATTACAGATGACATCAGGAAGTGTTGTGGACACTGTGACCACAGACTGTTGACCACTAACAGAGAGAGGATGCTGCATCACGGCCAAAGTACAGTACATTTTAAATGTAAATATTTTATCGGCAATCGGACACAAAACAAAATACAGATGATCAAAAAAATGCTGAATATAAGCCTGATAATTGGCCAGATATATAATTGGTCTACCCTAATCTCGAGAAAGTGTCAGTTTGACAGGAAACTGATAGGATTGCAAAAAACAGGGAGGGGACATTTGTGGAAAAACACATTTTAAAGCCATGATGGCACACAGCACTTTGATAAACAGACACTTTGATGAACAGACGCCTTCATTTTAAACTCTTTGGAGAAAAAAAAAAGTTTAGTAAATAATAAAACAAGGTTAGCAGTTTTTGCAGCATCACAGATATTGACATTATCCATACAGCAAAATAAGCCGTACCTGAGTGCCATCCCCTTCATTCCTCAATTTCTCATAAAAACGAGATTATAAAAGTGTAATATTTCCGACTTTGGAAAGCAAAATGCACGTTTCGTTTGACTCTCGTAGGCCAGCTTCTTGAAGGAGAAAAAGGGGAAATGAATGCTGTCAACAAGGACTGAAACTTAAGATTAAACATAGTTAAAGACTCATCTCAAACTAATCAGCCACAATATTAAAATACCCACAGGTGAAATGAGTAGAGTTATCTCATTATAATGCCATATTCTTCATGGAAACCTCTGGTCCTTGCCTTCATGTAAATGTCACTTGACATGCACTACCCGTCCAAACAAACACTGCTGCAGACCATGGAACTCTCCGATAGTAGAAATATGAGAGCTCAAGGTGTCAGCGTGGCCTCCAATTTCCCAATCCAAGGTGTGGCCTCCATGGACCAGACTTGTTTCAGGAACTTTCCATAGATGCTTGATTTGGAGGCTGGGTCGAGACCTTGTTTATTCCTGAGCAGATTCGGTGGTGTAGCAAGGCGAGGTGTCCTTCTAGGGAGGCCACTGTCATGACGGGTGTACATGGTCTGCAACGGTATTTGGGTGGGCGGTGTGTGTGGCATCCACATAAATGCCAGGATCCAAGGTTTTCCCAGCAGAACACTATAATATAACAAGACAATCAATGTTCACATTACCTGTTAGTTGTTTTTGTGTTAGGGCTGAAAGAGACGCAACAATCATTTTAATCATCAATTCATCTGTTTTGTGTGATAAACAGTCCGATATCTAAAGATATTCATATAATGATGATAGAAAAAACATAGGAAAAGCATTTCGTAAGAGAAAACAGTCATTTAAACTATGAATCCGTTTTCAGAAGTTGGATTTTATTCATGTATTGTTTCAGCTCTTTCAACTCTTTTCTCAAATATTTGAGATACAAATTAGATGGTTCATTTGTTTGGCAGACAGTTTAGAAGGGGTGGGTGATAAATCTTAAAGCTTATTTTAAATAAGCATAAAGAACTGTACCTCATCACATTTAATTATTTTTAAGGATGCATGATGATGGATTATTTCAGCTGGTACCGATAACAGACAATTTTGTGCTAAAAAATGTCTAAACCAGCAGTCAGTGAAAGTCAGTCATTTGGGTTTGCATTATCAGCTCCATTTATCAGCTTTAAATTTAATTAGCTAATTGCACAAATTTGATTATTACATCTTGTCGAGAATTAAATAGTATAAAAGATCGAAATATACCAAAACAAATTACCTCACCTGAGACAACGCGTGAATTAAAACAAAAGACTAGAAATCACACAGTTTAGAGGTGCTATACTGCCATCACCTAAAGCTCCGATGTCACGTAGTATCGGCATTGTCAAATCTCTCGTGATGGACGCATTTATGCTGTCACACGATAAAAACTGCCACATCAGTGAATCCTACAGCATTAAGATACATGTGCACTATAAATGGGCTTTCTTCCCTTTTACTCCATCTTTTTGCAGTGCTTCAGTGAGTTTACTAGAGCTGTAAGATGTCGATGGTGTTGTTCGCCTCAGTGGTTCGGGTCGGGGATGGCCTGCCTCTCTCTGCATCCACAGACTATGAGCAGGACAAAGAGCTTCAGGAAACCAAGAAGCACCTCAAAGGTCTCTCCAAGAAACTCAGCCAGTTCCCCGACCGCTGCACACTCAAGACTGGGCCATATAATGTCAAGTAAGTCATTTGGGATTTTTATTTTAGATTCTCAAAGTCAATAAAACAAGTACGTCTAGTTATGATACTCTGTTAGATTTGGATAACTGTACTTGCCTGATAAGAGCAGTATTTGTAAGACTGGTTTCATTCACTTAACATATTTTAAATTCCTGTTATAAAATAAAGTTTAGAGATCTAACTTCGGCGTCTTAGAGAATATTAATCCATTGATCCCGAGGGTGATTATACAGCCTACTGCTGACAGTTTTCCTGCCCTCCTCTTGACCCCTCTGTTAGAACTTTGATGGAAAAATGCTTTTTAATTTGAATGATTTGACAGCTGGGATTTCATTTAAGATGTCAAAATGCTTCTAAAAGCCCCACTGGTGCTTAGGGAAATGCTTTGAAACTTGCTCATGCACAGTTTAAGAGCTAATTAGTCTAACTGAGACAGAGAACATGAGCTCAAAAGAAACAGTGAGAATTGGCCATTAATGAGCCTGCTATACCTTTCAACAACCAGTCTCCTCTGATGAGAGTCGCTTTAATCAAGGAGTTTGAAGCATCTGAAGATGAGAAGGTCAGAAGAAAGTGAAGGTCAGAAGGAGGAAGTTAGTGGTTAAAGTCACAGATAATCTGTTCTCTGATAGTGTGGGCTCTTTAGAGGCTTTTGATATCTGTTTTACTTCTGTGCCATGAAAGCTGGAGAAGATTCCTTGTATCATTTTGCTTAAAAAAAAAACAACTAACGTTGATAGCTTACTTTATGTGGACATTTACAGAGATTTAGAATATGTAGGTGATAGCATTTAGGGACTTTGCAGTAACCTTAATATAACCTGTATACTGTAGTCTTTTGATTAATAGAATTTATTGTCAGCAGTTCAACCCGAGGACCAACCATTGACTGTATAGAATATGGACAGAGCTTCCTGCTTTGAGAAGCGAGGCCATGTAAAAGTGCCTTCAATCTGCACTGTTTCCGATGGCCAGCAGGGGGCAACTCAACTGGTGGCAAAAAGCAGTGAGATTGTGTAAAAGGTTTGCAGAAAGTAACCCTACTATTTACCTGATTTATTTTAATAGTTTATTCATGAATTTATGGTCTCAGTCGCTAGTTTTAAATCTTTTACACAGAATGATGTTAACTTTTATAAATAATGGTCCCATCTAGAGTAAAACAGACAATAAAGCAGAATATGATTTGGGGCTTGGCCACCTTCTGATTAACAAGATACTACCACGTTATGTCTGGTTCTCCAAGATACCAATCAGGATATCCTAAGCTAGCTCAGATTTGTCCACAGGTAGGATGTCAGATGTGGTGACGCACTAGTCAAAGCTAAACATAATTTTTTAAGATGCCGATTAAATTCAGAATCCAATTTAAGTTTTTTGTAGTCAGTATTCAGCGTCTGCATTGTGAGGTCCCTGCCTGCACCAGTGAGCCACTACTGCCCTTTATCTATTAGCTTCTGCGGCTTCTGCGGTAGCTTCTGCGGCCTTCAGAGTAAGACTCAATGGTTGTTCCAACCTGCAAGTGTAAAAGTAAATGAGACTATGCCTTGAATTTGTGGCTCCTAAATTTTGAAATTCATTCCCTGTGGACCCTTGAAATCTTCTGTTTCTTCGTATTTTATTGTGAAACACTTTCTGAATGTCAGGTCTTAAAAAATCTCTTTATAAATTAACATACTTAATTATGGTAGCTGTAACATTTTTAACACACTTACACCAAGTAGATGTGTAGTAGGTGTGTACTGATTGTTCAACTGTACTGACTCCTTTTGATATTTATTTATTAGACGGTTGTTTGATTTCAGCAGGTACACAGTGTCATGCTGGTGTCAGATTCAGCCTCATTCGTAGCATATCTTCTATATTATGCAATGCTTTTTGCTTTTTGTACAGCCACATGGTAATCATCACATCAGTCTGTACTATTTGTTGACATTTATTTTCCACATCAATTTAGATGTAGATGTGATAACTGGCTTTCCCCCTTAGTTGTGCTCTGAGCTATTCAGATAATGCAGAAGTCTTTGTATCTGGGGAATTTGATTTGTGCTCTGTGTATCAATTAACAGTACAGGGCCAAAAGACGGAGTGTCTGCCGAGGTGCATATGAATGTGGATGTGGAATTGTGTTTAATGAGCTGTGAATGTGTACATTTTAGGCTCAAATGTGCTGAAATAGTGTTTGTACAGTGTTTAAAGCAGCGGCCTGCAGAATCAGAAATGCCATTGTGTTTTTTCCCTCTATAATCTGCACTGTATTTAGCTTGGTGTCCTAATTACAGTGTTCCAGAGTTTATGTCAAGAGAAAAGACTGCAGTGTGTATAAAGCAATAATGTGTGTGTGTGTGTGTGTGTGTGTGTGTGTGTGTGTGTGTGTGTGTGTGTGTGTGTGTGTGTGTGTGTGTGTGTGTGTGTGTGTGTGTGTGTGTGTGTGTGTGTTAGCTTCACAAGCTCACTGGGTGTTGGATACCTGATGGTGTGCACCGCAAACTACCCCAATGTGCTGGCCTTCTGCTTCCTGGACGAGCTGCAGAAGGAGTTTATTGTAACCTATGACACCAAACGAATCAGCAGCGCCGTGCGTCCATACTCCTTCATTGAATTTGGTGAGCTCTATGGAGTTTTACAGAATGTGTCAGCTGTCAAACGGTGAATGAATTCAGCTCAGAGTCAAAGGGCATGAATGTCTCGGTTCATCAATGATTTGGGGGAAAGATAGATTGTGAAAGAACAAGTATTACCAATTTCTCCTACATAATTAGCCCAACAAAAGATATTCTGGAAAAGTAATACATACAAACTACATCTGAGGTAAATGTGAAAAGGGTGGGTTAGAGACAGTAATAGCACCAAAACTTGATTTAGCAATATTGTGATTATATAACTATTAACAACGAAGTAAGAGACATAATCAAACTGTATTCATGTTGTAGGGCAGTTAACTCTCAAAATACATACACTTTTTCATAAGCGTTATCTCCTTTTCCATGGAAATGCATGGGTTCTGACTAATAATTGGAAAACAGTCAGTTACATTAGTAGATGCCTGTTTCTGGTGAAACCTTGCTTACTACTCCAGCAGATATTCCACAAGCTAGCAACAGAGACCATTTCTAGTTGCTGTTGAATCAGCCTTGAGCTGGTGTTATTGCTTTCTGGAGATCTTTGCCATAAAGATAAATATCACACATATAAACACAAAAACTACTTAGCTAGCTCAGTCTTGTTACAGGCATTAAGCTAGCTCATAGCACTGTACTAAATGCCGTTAAAACGTCCGAATCTGTTGAATCGCTATATATATATATATATATATATATATATATATATATATATATATATATATATATATTATATTATATATATTATATTATATTTATATAATTGAGAGTGTCAAATATTAAAATTGCTTCCATACAAATTGTGTGTTAATGTGTGTTGGTTAAATCCCTGTGGTATTAACCCCCTTGTTGTTGTTCTCGCTGTCATCCATCAGACACCTTCATCCAGAAGACCAAACAGCGCTACAACAGCCCACGTTCTCTGTCCACCAAGATCAACTTGGCTGACATGCAGACAGAGATCAAGCTGCGACCGCCCTACCAGCTCTCCCCTGAGGACCTGAGGGCTATCAATGGATTCTCAGTGCACACGCCCTCTAAATACAAGGGCATAGGTAAAACAAAAGCTACGCTTACACACATACACAGATCTATACACACCCCACCACCCATGAAAGAGGTTTGATAAAGTAATAGACTAGCTACTTAAGTTCTCTACTGGGGATCAATAGTGTTATCTCATCTTATCTTACTCATTACTTGGCACTATTAACACTGGTAGCACTGGTCTTTGTAACACAATGACATACAAAGGTCACTGGTAATTATTTCAGAATACTGGATTCCATACTACATCTGTATAGGGACATTACTGGAAGCACTGTTGCACCTGTCACATCATTCATATCACTTTTTGAGCTGTTTGGTTTTTGACCATTTTATCTCAAAGCTGTAGATTCTCACATGTGCTTGTTATAATGTTCAAAGGAGCAGCACAGTGCTAAAGTGCAGTCCCATCTGTGCCCTTTTTGGGGGTGTTTGTTATGTCTTACTTTTACTTTACAACTGAAGTGCATCAACCTTTTGTAATTGCACCTGAGTAATTGTATTTTGTTTATTATTTGAGTATCACACGAAAAAGGGTGAATATCAGAGAGTTGTGACTTATACTAAAATACTAGTACTTGAAAATGTGAAATGTTAGAATCTATGTTTCTACATGTTTCCTTATCAATACTTCTACCTGATTCAAACTCAACTAATACACCTTGTCTTAATTATAAACCATGTACGTATTGTTCATATTTCTGGCCCCGTGTGTTTTTAAGTTTCAGCCTTAGGGATACTGTTTGGTGGTCAGATAGCTCAGTTGAACAGCTCGCCCTTTCCCTTCGGTTGCTCCAGAAACAACCCTCCTGTACGCACCGTCACACCTCAGCTGCTCCGAGCTAAGTGATGCCAACTTGGGTCACTTAGAGCTGTTGTGTTCCCCCTGACATCCTCTTCAGGGCAGCTCTCCACGCTTTGTTCACTCTCCCTTGGTTGCCCCGGTCAGTCTCAGTTTTCTGAGAACATAAATCATTTTGTCCTGAGGGATGAAGTATGCTAATCTGATGATAGTGATGTGTCAATCCTGTTACTCTGCCAAAATGTTTTGGAAGACAGAGGACGTAAAAACAGTGTATGATCATCTCTGTTTCAGGATTTGTCCCTTTATCCTGTAACTAATAGTTTTTATTACATGTTTTGTTATGTCCCTCGTAAAGCATATTTCTTTCTTTTGCAGTTAATCTGTCAAATCCGATTGTGCAGAGTCAGAGTCTGTTATACCCTCTCCTTTCTCTCGTCCAGCTCCCACACAGATGTTGGAGCCAGTCACTCTCTCAGGCATTGTGTCCTGTGTGCTCAGTGTCCTCTGTGGAGGCCTGAACCTGCTGCGAGGAGTCCACGCCATCGAGAGCATACTGCAGGTGAGGTCGTAACAGAGATGACATCCTAACACATTCAGTTTCTATTAAAGGGAAATTCTGGTTTCACACAACCAGAGTCTTATTTTCATGGTTTCGGCTCTCTGTTCTTTTGTTAATAACACAATTAAGTTATTTCCTGAGGTCCACTGTGACATTGCTGAAAAGAAGTCTGACAGGACAAGGAAGGCAATATGTCACATTGTCAGACAGGCTTTAAGCCTATTTCCAGGTCCACAGTTTTTTTTTTTACACAATGAGGAATTTTTAACTGACTTCATGCAGGGGCTTTGTTTTTGGAACATTATCATGCAATCTGATTTAGTTATACAGGACACAAGAGTTATATAAGAGTTATAAAATTAATGAAAAATGACAAAACATGAGCCAAGATGTCATGAACCTGAATTTTCCTCCCAGAAAAGTTTAAGAATTCATTCAGCTTTGGTGCATAACAGTGTCAGTCTGCCATGAGCCGTCCATTCTGTTCCCTGAAACTAAATGTCAAATCATAAGATAGATCAGACTGAATGGAAAAAATGAAATGTTGGAGCCTGTGAATTTTCTTGTCATATTAGTTTCATGATGCTTTGTCTAGACAAGATCACTAAAAAGCCCTTTTCTTCCTGTCTGCAGAATGACGATGAAGACTTTAATTATGTGATTGCCTTCTTCCTCGGCACAGCAGCCTGTCTGTATCAGGTAAGTGATAGTCTGCGGTAAGAGCAGCCCGTCACTGGCTGACTGGCTGACTAACAGCCCTGCACTTTACAGCTCAGCAGCTTGTCAGCTAGACTAACATTAGCAAAAGCTCAGTGCCTTTTACCCCCACTACCTTCTCTAAAACATTTTCATCAGCTCCTTTTGTGCAGCTCCGGATACTAAATGGAGCACCACAAATTGGGAGACTGATGGGGGGAACAAAGTTATCAGACAGGATTTCTAACTTGCTGAGCAGACTTATTGTCCCATGAAGGACATTAATGATGAAAACATGTCACTAGTCAATGTCACTCACACAATGTGCAGCATTCAAATTCTCCTCTGCCCTTCTCCTTGCAGTGCTACCTGTTTGCCTACTACTCTGTGTGGAGGAACAGTAAGTCCTTCCTGGCATTTGCACTCATCTGCCTGTCCAACATGTATCTGTATGAACTGAGAAACATGTGGCAGATCCTCTTCCATGTGGCAGTCGGAGCCTTCATGACCCTGCAGATCAGACTGAGGCAACCGCTGGGAAAAGCGCCAGACTACAACGTCTGACAAAAACTTAAAACACAAAGGACAATTGGACCTTCGGTCAGATGTCTTGCACGTGCCCTGAAAATGCAGCAGAGATGGCCCTGACCAACCTGAGGAAAAAGTGGAAACAAAAGAAATACAATCCTCCGTGATCAGACAGAGAAACCAAAAGTCTAGCAGCACCACATCAGTCCTGTTCACTCCATCCCATCACCAGTGGGCAATGACAGATCTGAGTGAGGACTTAGAGGAAACTCTGACGCAGCCCCAATCATTTATGGAGCTTAATGGATTGATTTTGAGAGTTGTTTACTCCCCACCATTGTCTGATTAAGACATTTACTTTTACTTGCTTTAAAAACAGCCACAGTTTAGGTCAGAGTCCTGCACACGTGCAGTTTTTCAAACCCATACTCTTCCTGCACCTGCAAAGCTACAGTTAATATCAGACAGTACCTGTTATGTATAATACAACCCCACTTAAATATTTAGACTGTTGACTTCTGTTAAATCAATCCAGTTGTACCTGGGATTGTATCGTACAAACACGATACCTTTCAAATGAACACTTTTTAAAAAATATCCTTGAGTAACATTAACACCTCTGCGCATTTAAGAAACTGAAGGGTTGAAGGCTTTTCTGCATCAGAGCTGGAAAAAAGGATGTGATGTATTCTGCTGAGTCAATGGAGCACGTGGTTACATAAAAAAATAATAGATGCAGTGTATGTTGCCCTTAAAAAATTTACCGACATTGATGATTTCAGTGATTGACTTTAATATCACATTATATTCAATAATATATAATTGTCTTCAGTAGTAGAGCTTCAGAGAAATTTCTGTTCGTACCCAAAGATTATTGAGGTTCAAGACTGAGCCTTATGTCGTGAGCTCGGCCAACAACCCATAGCCCATATTCACACAACGGCCATTTTTCTGTGGCATCATGCTTGGGGTGGGAAATTGAATATTCCTGTTGTTGTGGGCTTATATTGATATTATTAATATATATTATATTATAAATTAACTGCTTCGTGATTGATAAGACACTCAAAAACTATATATGGTGAGAATCTGGAGGGATCTGGGCCATATTTCAAGGTAAAACAAAATATTTGATTACCTATTAGCTAATGCTAGCGTTCACCAACTTCCTAGGTGGCAAAACTGGTAAATTACATCCAGTGTGCATCACTTCCAGGACAATGTGGCTGCTCTAACCTGTCAACATGGACGCAGAAATGAGAAGCAAGAAGTTACATCACGCACACACAGTGTGGCCAGCCTGTTAGCTAGGAAGTGGTTGAAGACCAGCTGTAGCTATCGTCTAATGTCAGCCATTGGGTTATCAAATATGTGGTTTTGTCTTAAATCATGTCCTGATGTCCCTTCAAATTTTCACTATCCATTGTCTTTTTAACTGATCGACCAGGAAGCAGTGACACTCTGACAATTTGTCAGATTCACTACGTTTTCATGGCTGCCTGGATCACATACTACCACATTTGAGTTTCAGACCCTGAGTATTTGACATCAGGGGAAAATGGCCACCATAAGAATATGGTCTATGTTAGCTTTGCTGAAGGCAAGACTAAACCGATATTTAACAGGATATGGCTAAATGGAATATAATTACTATTAAAACATGTGTGACAAAATAATTAACTGTTAGGACTGATAAAGTTACTTTAGGGAAGATGAGCAAAACAAGACTGGCAGACGGGGTTTTAGTTTCAGTTTTTCATTCAGTCGTGCGCCCAATCACATCCAGTTTTCTTCTGTGTGCTTTTTTAAAAGTTCCAGCTGGTAGATGCATTTTTTTGCACCCAGACCCCTGTGTTGCTGACCAGGTGCAGGCCTCTGGTTTAGGTCTTTGTTTAAAACTATGCAATGCTGCCTGGTGTGTGTGGCTCTTGTTTCAGATTTGGTGTACTCTGTTTTCAGGAGCCAATGATTGTCAAATATTTGTCATTTTGTAGACAGTTAATTTTGCTATTTATTTACTGACTGATTGTTCCATGGAATGCAGTCAATGAAGATTTATACAGATTTTATTGGTTTTATTTGTTGTTTTATGATTGCTCCATTTCCTTTAGACGCAGGCTGCCGTCTGGTTGTCACAAAGTAACTCCTGCTCCGGGAAACACAAACAGCCTGTTAGCATTCATACCCGACTTGCTCGCCCACACAGCCTCCAGCATATGCCAGTGTCAAGTGACTATGTTAATAAACAGGTCTGTGTTGGCAGCCGTAAAGATGCGTAGCTGTGTTGTCGATGCCAGAGGCAGCTCGCATCATCTGAGCAGCCTCTGGCGTGCTTTTCCTCCCACCGAGCACCTCATTCCAGACATGTTTGCGCCTGCCACTTATGAAGACGAAAACTCTAGTCTATCACCTTCTGCCTTTGTAATAGATATCAGCACAGTGTTCACATTCAGCATAATTACAGTCAGGAGATGCCACATTCACCGTTATTAGGCAGTGTGAGATTTGTTCAGGGAACTATGGGAGTATTGTCTGCCTTCCTGCACCATCCTGACAAACAATGGCAAACAAATGGAGAAGGGTTCAGAATTGAGTCATACGCCTTCATTATTCATTGTTTATGAGTAGTTCTACAGTTGTGCCAAGATTGTCATGCTGTATATTTAAAAAGAAACTCTTCTGTCTCTCACTGGAAGAAGTTTAAAGTGAAAATGAAACAGAGCAAAGGCACACGGCTCCACTCGGCATCCAGCTGGCATCTGCACTACAGATCTGTCGGGGGACCGCTGCAACACTTCAGCATCGTATGATTCATCGTCGCCTGCTCTGAATGTTCACTGCTTTCCAACAGCGGTACCACACCTACATGAGCTAATCGCTCTGTTCGTAATGTGGCTGGGATCCGAACTGAGCTTCACTGGCTTAGATTGTTTGTGCTCACATTCTCCTCTTCCACAACATTTACAGTAAATGTGTAGTGTGGCTGTGTCGTGTAAAATAAGAACAGAGGAATTCAAGGCTTTTTATACTGGGTTAACCAAGTATGGAAAACGAATGTGAGCATTTTCAGGCCATTAAAACTTGGGAGTGAGCTGCTGAAAACTTCTTGTTCTGTGGTGTTGTACAAATCTTTCACATTTTAAACTGTTTTATTTTACACGGAATGTCATATTAACCCTTAAAAGTCCCTCTGCTATGGTAAGAATACTAATTATTATGAAATGAAAATGATACTTAATAAATTCAGGACATGATTTGGATTTGATATGTTTGGAGAATGTGTTTAAAAAAAACTGGATTTAAAGCGTATTTGTCTGTCCACTGTCTGTTTCTCAGCAAGGCACAGTGATTCATTATGATGTGTCCTGGTCCTCTCAGTCCACTTGAAACATATCTTCTATTGTGTAAGGAGGCATTATCTCTGAGCTCAGCTGTGGAACACTGAACATTAAACAAATCTGAGACGTTACAGCGGTATCTGTTCTTCAACAAATATTGAATGTGATCTTTTTTGCTGGGGCTTAATGGGGCTTTCAATGAGGTCTGGCATGTTGCTTTAATTATTGAACAGATGAGAAGATTCAATGAATCCTGCATTAAGAAGGATATCCGTCGAAGACCTTTATTATTTAAAGAAAGAATCTACCTCACCCTGGAGACCGAAGCCTCCAGCATATTGTAAATGAGCAGTGGAGTTTCAGCTGCTAAATGTAGTGAAACTGCTGAGTATTGTTAAACTCTCCCCCAAAGTCATTTTTTCTCCCTGGAGCACCAACAAGCAACAGATTGCCTCATGATTTAGAGGTGGCTTCTACTCCGCTTTTCAGGCGGCAGTGTTTTTTTCCACAAGTAATGGCATAAGGGGTATTATTAATATGAAGATTATAATCGATTACATTAGTGGGCGCCCCATCAGAAGGAACAACAATTTCATCTAGATGTAGAGTCAGCAGGGATATGTTAGTTTTTTCTCCCTGGGTTCTGCCGCTGTAAATTGCCACCTACTTGAAGCACAATTTAATGTCCTCAAGCTTCAAGTGAATGTCAATGGTGATAATGTTTTTGTGGCAAAGCTCACGCTGTCAGGGGATCACAAGTTGTCTGTTCAAGAAGGTCAAAATCATTAAATCTGAGGATTTTGTTTGCTCCAACATGTGCTTGAGTTCTCCTGAGAAAAGTCAAGTAAACACTACAGTGATAACTGCCTGCAGCACATGGGCCTTTTATCTTATTACTGACCATTCAAATCCTTAAATTGCATTAAAGATACTCAGTTCGAATTGAGTCAGATGCTGGGCCTTAAATGCATATCATTGAATTAACTAATAACCAGGACCTTAATTCATCCCTCCATGTAACCGCCAGTGATTTGACTTCTATTTAAATATAGATATTACAGCTGTAATGGATGAAGCAACACTCAGGGTGCTAATCAGCAGATTAGCATTTTGCTTCCATCTCCTCCATCATATATAAACAGTAATCATGAAGAGAAGAAGACAAAGGACCCCAGTAGGAACCACCAGATGTAGTGCTGCTGCCATCTGTTGGTGAGCCGCGTGAGGACTCACACATTTCAGCACAGCAGCTTGAGCTGCAGGGGCTTCAAACAACGCTCCATGAAAAAGCTCTGAGAGAGGGAGATCTAGTTTCCAAATAGACATTATTGTATACGGCCAAGGTATGTGGACATTTGAGCTTTAACCATCAATTGTAACTGATTGCTAAGCATGTCATTCAAATGTCATGTCTTTGTGTACATGGATTTGTGCTATGGGGCGTTGTCATGTTGAAAAAAGAAAAGGGCTGGTGCCATAAATTTAGAAGCACAATATTTTCTAAAATACCACCATATGCTCAACCATTAAAGGGACAATTCACCCTAAAATACTGAAAAATAAATAAATAAATATTGCATCTTGCTCTGACAGTACAAGCCTCTCGCCCTTGATTAGATGCATGTTTCCTTCTGTGTGGTGATACTGTTGGCAGGTGTGATATGACTCCTTCGTGAATCTGCTTACAAAAGGTCTTGAATAACCGGATCATTATTTCTGTATAATACTCTTCGGGAGGGGGCAGACATATCCCCAAAACTCGACAACTCACACCAAAACCATGCAAATGGATCAAGAGCACTACAGATAAGAGAAAAAATAGATATTTTTGATTTTGGGGTGAATCGTCCCTTTACGGAATTGGAACTGAGAGGCCTCGGCCATATTATAGTGTCTTCATATTTAATAAATAGCGCAAGTTGCAAGTTTATTCATATGTATAGTTGATTAGTGAGCTGACAACACAGACAAAAAAGCACCCAGATGAGATCATGACGTACCTGTGAAACATCTCAGGAGTTTATTTGACTGTAAAAAAAAAAAATAAAAATAGAGCATAGTGTTTGGCATGACAAGAAAAAAACCCACGGTTTTGTGTCTGAAGCTGTTTTCGTCACCGACGCTGCCTCACCTTGTCATCTGATCGGAATCATCATGATGATCCTCTGCATGAAAAGGAGACCAGCTTCTCCTCCTTTAAGCTTATCTATTCAGGCACCTTGTAGCTGCCCCCCCTCCTCTCTGATCTGTGCCTTCTCTCCAACCCCCTTGTGTTTCCTGATGGCACATTCCTGCACAACAAGCAGCAGAAAATGGGGCTCACGTGGGCGTAGAATGGCACTGCATTCAATGAGTCAAATGGGATGACACTTAAGAGTTCTGGTAGTGGCGTGTGAAGGTAATGGTTGCAGCAGTACAGAACATTAACGAAACAGAAACCACAAGGGTAGATCAGTGCAAGCTTATGCTCATTCTGCAGCCACAACGCAAACATTCGGACTCAGTGCCAAGTTTCTCTGTCCATCTTCTCCAGCTGTTTCCTTCACAGGAGTATACAACCAAAACCACATTGAAACATTTAAAGGCTGGTGCTAATACACATGTATTTTTCAAAATGTATATTGCATGAAAAGACCAAAATCATCAATCAGTTTATCACGATAAGAATAGTCGGTGTAGCAAAATCATGATATTGCTTATTCCTTTGTGCCATCGAGCTCCATTGTTGTTCAAAAAGAATTAAAGTAAGTCAATGAGCCACACTGTAGCCATGAACAAGGACACTGTTATCGAGCCTGGAGTGAGCCACTGGAATTATCAAAACTGTTAACTTGTTTGATTGATCGATTTTAAAAAAGTACAATATGTCATTTTCTCTCTCGCTATTGCAAACACAACAACAAACAACAAATCCAGAGTGTTTTGTGGAAGGAGCCGCTGCTCAGCTGCTAAGAGCTAGCTGGAGTCTCGGGGGCTAAAATATTTACCATTACAATAAATAAACCTGTGGATTTCTTTGGGTTTGAACATTGTTGGTAACATTTGGGATAATGAAGTTACTTTTTCATTTAAAAAATGTTAAATAACTGGTAATGTTGAATGGTCTCTTTGTGCATTTATTCAGTGTAGAGTTTTCGATGCAGATCTTCAATTCAAATGTAATTAATTTATTATTAGGTTGTTATCAAACCCTAAAAATGATTAAAATCATTATTGCAGTGGCACAGTCAAGCCTCCATACACTGTAGTTCATTTTCAGTCAATTCCACATTTAATGTCCTTGTAGTGCACCAATTGTCTGTCAAAAATACACAAATGGTCCCGGTAAACGCTCCGTTTGTAGTGTTTGAAGGTGTATGTCTACACATGGGACGAGCAGGCCTGGAGCTTAAAGTGCAGTGTGTGTAGTCCATCAACAAGGGACTAACACATTGATGAAGTTGGTCTTTTTTAATAAGATTTGTTGGCAACAAAAACACCCTTTAAGCATTCCATCTCAAATGAGCCAAATGCATCAATATTCTCAGGTGGAAACTCGACACTGTCCAGACATTTACTGATAGCTGTGCTCTGTGACTCTGCCAACACAAACAGAACCAGCTGTAATGTTTGTTAATAACATCACTGAAAAATCACTAAAATCAATGAAACTGCCAGGTTAGAGATAGTTTGTGGGATGACATGCTTAGAAATGCTTTAATACTGAAGAAAACTGCTCTGTCAAGAAAAAAAACAAACAAAAAAAAAAAACAGCAGATAAAAGGGCACATTTCCACATGGGCTTGTCTGTCCCCGTCCACAGGATGAGAATCGTCACCATCGTCAGTGTAGAGTTCATATTTAAAGGCCTCATCGGAGATCATTGGACATTCATTGGGTCGTACCATCTGATTGAGCAAGCATCAGGGGGATGTGGAGCGATTGCAGGAAGGGGTGGACGGCTGAAAGCACTGGAGTGCAAAAAGACTGATCCGTTCCTGTGCTCTAGTCTGTCATTCAAAGAGCGTACTCACTAGGTTTTAACACTCTCGCCTCAAAGTAAGATCCAAACACACTAGCAAAGGGAAACTTCAGAAGAGAAAAAAAAAAAAAACATCTCATCAGCAAACAGTTGACTTCCTGCAGATAACGGATGCTCAATTCGGTGAAAAGAGCGAGAAAAGACGGGCATTCAGTGGCATCGGTCTGATGGGGCTCAGCAAAGACCAGGCAACACCAGTGAGTGATACAGTATGTACATCTGAATACACATTGGTGTTTATAGATAGCTCTCTAATATATTAATGTACAAAATATAGAATCTTAAAATATTTGATAGGGTTTGGTGTTCTGAAGTCAAAATACAAAAAGAGATTAGAAAAAGCTCTTCGTTGACATCCTCTTTGTGTTTCGTGTGTGTGTGTGTCTTTATATGCTGACGATACTGTAGTGTGAGCTTGTGAATTCAATCGTCTGATGAGAAGCGTTCTGTAAACACTGTGGAGCGTTTTTTTCCGTCTGTTCATGCGAGCAACTGTCCTACCGTTTTTTCGGAGGGACCTTTTCACCTTCAACATATAAGACACAACTTCCTGCGACTCCTCCAGCAATCTGTCAATTACTGATGCGATCAGATATTGATACATGGACGGATAGTGCTGCGGTGCTGGCTGAGTTGTACCTCTATCACGACATTATGGACAAAATGTGTTACATACAGTACATAAAATCATATACATACACATAAAACCGTCTGTGTTTTACATGTACATATATACTTCAGCAGGAGAAAGGCAGAGAAAAAGACAGGAAGTGATGTAGCTCTTGTCCTCCTGCAGGTTTGTCTGTAATCGTCAAATCTGGCGGATTGAAGCAAACAAAATTTCTCCAGGAACATTTTTGCCTTGGGACCTTGACTAGCGCAGCTGGCAACATCTGTCTTTATGCTCTGATTGGACGTCTTTGGTCTCAATTGCAGATTCAGGCAAGGTAGGCCTCTCCCGCTCATAGTCTTATCCGCTGCCTGGGCTTTAGAAGACTCTCATCCTTTCCCATTGTGTGCAATAGGGGATGCTTCAGTCAGTCTCAGTCCGCCAGATGGTATCAGAGGTCCATGAGCCTGCTCGTTATGTCAGAGTCAGTGTTAAGGCGCCTGCCCCGGTGTGTCTATTTGTCACTTAGTTGGGGTTAACTGCTCGGTGGTCCACTTGTGAGGAAATAGGTCATCATCTCTCCTTTGCCTTTGACTGTGACCACACCTCTGTATTCTAGTGTGTAGTTATAGGAGCTCAGGACCTGGTGCAGGTCTGCAGTCACCTGGAGACAGAGGGGGGAAAAGGACAGTAAGTGCAAAGGTTTACAATCTTATTATATTGTCTTTGGTTAGCACCTATTGGCCCGCAGTCAGGAGTGATGTTTGTCTGAAGGTGTCTGGATGTCTGGATTAAAACCACACTAAACATGTTGAAAAGTTTAATATGTACGGATTAGTTTTTTATGTAGAATTCATGCTCAAACAAATGGGATATCATCAGTATTATCATTATCTGCTGCCAACTAGCCAACACAGCTACCATGAGCTAGTTTGGTTAGTTAGCCATGCAGCCAGCAGTCCAGACTTGGAGCTTGGATTAGTGAGGTGTGTTTGTTTATACCACTAGCACCGGAGCTTTGAACCAAGCCCAAAGGAAGAGCACCAGGCTTTAAAGCCAATTCTCGTAGTGGCCAAACTATGACAAGACAACGTCACGTGATGCGCTGTGGTCCAAAAAGACTTTTTCTCATAAGCTAACATTGTGAAAGAAGCAAACATTAATAAAACAGTCAATCATTTTTGGAGCTTCACAACAAGCTTTTTGATCTGATAACATTTGGAAGGTCTAGTTAAGCTGCACGATACAATAATTGTATAATAATTTTACCCCTATTTTATCTATTTGTTATTTACCAAAGAATTAAGTTTTCCATTTCGTTTGTGTTCTCCTGCAACACTTGAAGCTTCCAACTAGTCAGAACTAAGATTGAAGTTCATCATATATACATCATACAGTTATTTTGTCATGTTCAACTTCTGACAGAAAATAAAAAGTTTAACCAAATGTTTACCTTCTGGTATCTTCTTACTTAGGAGTTAAAAGGAACCTTAAAGCTTGACAAACGGTGATTTGATTTATATAATGATTTATATCGATATCGACTGATATGAAAAACTTGATCAAGGTAAGATTTTTTTTTCCGTATCGCCCAGCCGTAGGGAGCAGTTGTTCTATTTGCTCTGGGTATAAAAGGTTTTTCAGAGGGTGCAGTGGAGGCGGATGAGATGAAATTAAAGGGTTCCATCTGTGTTCAAGTAGCTTTGAGTTATTAAGCTTTAATGATTTCACAACTGATAGAGCAAAACCAATATGGCCATTTTTAATTAACATTTTTCATTAACTTGGATCGACTTTTTTCTAAATCCAGCCATCAGCCATGTCTGAACGGCAGTTTTGTGGAGCACATGCGCATTCGATGAATCTCTAATTTTTGACAAAAATACCTTGGAGCTCATCCTGAAGGGGAAAAAAAAAAGTAACAGCAGCCCTGAGATCTGTAAATACTCAACTCTGAACCCTCATTTAACTAAGAGACTATGCTGGCAGTGCAGTGTCACACTTCACTTCACCTGGATCCTCTCCGGTACACCCGTGCTGTCCATACGACTTGCCACGTTCACTGTGTTCCCCCAGATGTCGTACTGAGGCTTCCTGGCCCCGATCACCCCGGCAACCACAGGGCCAATGTTAAGACCTAAGACAGAAAACAAATAGGAGTTGCAGAACACCTCATTGCTACTAAACCAGCTGGAAATTGACAAAACTAGGTCAGAAAAAAACATCTAATGAGTTCCCATCAATAACAATCTGAGTGTCTGCAGCCCTCTGACAAGGTCAAAATCACCTCTCTCTCGTCTCTGCCGCTCACCTATTTTCATCTTGAAGTTGTTGAAGGAGTGCTCGTTAATGTATTTCATTTGGTCCATCAGCCTCATGGCGTAGTCTGCCAGGGCGCGGATGTGCGAGCGCCCGACCTTGTCATACGTGGAGTCGTTCAGGCCGGAGGCCGCCATGTAGGTGGAGCCGATGGTCTTGATCTTCTCCAACTGACGGAACTGGTCCTCACTGATGATCTAATGTTGGCAGGAGAGGGAGGGTTTCATTTACAAAGTATATTATTATTATATTTATTATAATATTATTATTAATTTTATTATATTCAGCAGGGTTCTTTGGATCCACTTTGAAATTGATAAGATATTCCTCAAGCTCCGAACAAATCTGCCTCTGTATATTTATAGCAGCAAAGATTTAAAAGGTTCATGCATTAAGTGAGGAAAATCAGACAGAAACCAATCTACTGCTGACTTAACTGGGAAACGAAAGTCTAATAAAGCACCACTGACACATGCCGGCACAATGTCCGGATGGATTTGTTCACCCTCACCTCATCGAAGTCTGCGATCATCTCGTTGAGCAGTCGCAGACACTCCACCCCCTCATTGTTGCCTTCCAGCTCCACGTAGAACTCTGAGAAGTTGCTGATGGAGGCGAACATGACGGCCACGCACTCGCACGACTGGTAGTAGAGCTCGTCGTTGCGCCGTTCGCGCTGCAGGAAGTGGGCGGCCACGTCTTTGGGCAGGATGTTGTGGAGCAGACGCCGGTTGTAGGCCTGCAGCTCCTCCATCTCCTCCTTCTCCTCTGTGGCCTGTGGGGGGGTTTCAATACAGACATAACACAGGATGTACTTAAAGAAAAAAGAAAATCACATGTGGGGAACCCCAATACTGTTGAAGATCTGCAGTGAATACAGATATTCATGGTCCCCAGAGGAAGAGTCCTGATGACTCTCCTGACTATTCATGCAGCACCACCAGCAAGTGAAATATCTTGACATCTTCCAGAGGGATTATAACAAAATATAGTCCAGATGTTTAAGGTTCCTTGTGGATATGATGATGGAATGTTGTCAATTAGGGTGCACAGTTACTACAGCTGACAGTTACTTCTGCTCCTGGGGACTCTGACACCACCCTCTGGCCAACTGTTACACTTATTTCACAAACACTGCACAAGATCGAGAACAAACTTTGGAGTTAAACTTTTAACCCCCCTCACAATTACCATCAGTGACAGCAGTGAGCTGTGAAATAAAGAGCCCTCCAGCAGCTCAGAGGTTTTTTTTTTCTCAGATAAATAACTTGTTTACCCCCTCGACTAGATTACCAAACGCAGCCAGCACAACCTGCTTCAGTAACTCCATGAGATGTCAGAACCCTGGAGCATCCCTGAAGACACCGTCTGATTGTTGAATACACACTTCACTTAAAATCATCTGCGTATCAAACACTGGATCCCCGTAGGCCTGAAAGGTTATGCCAAAAAGTTTTCGGCTTGTTCATTCTCTGAGGAGAACGGCGGCAGCCCATTTGGGTTTGTGACAGTTGCAATGGATTCCAGCAGAGACGCAGAGGCACAACCAAACTGCTGCAGCACAGTGCACCTCTCTGCCTTCCATCCATATGATCCAAATTAAATCCACTTCTTTTGTGACACACTATTAAGTGTTTTCTCGATGCAGCTGCCTTCCTCCTCAAAGCCACCTTTTGAAACGACTGTATGTGATACTCCAATAATAAATTTTTTTGTAGATAATTCTTATAAATAAATATATTTGGGCCATAGGTTGCCATCTGCCTTTTTTGCATTAGTTCACTGGAGACATACCTTAACCCTAAACCAAGTCGTAACCGTCAAATTGAATGATTTTACGTAATAGTAAAAAGTAATACTCTCTCTCACACGCACACCAGAAACTGACCTGCAGCTTCCAGAGGAAGTCGAGCCTCGCTGTGGACTCCACCTGCTGGGCGTGAAGGTAGAGTGCGAGAACGAAGACGGTGATGACCACCGGGGTCATGATCTTCAGAGGAACCTTGGAGTCTACTTCACAGCTGGAGTTCAGCACACACACACACACACACACACACACACATACACACACATTAGGCTTTTAGATGGATAAGCACTAAACTGCACGCTCATCAAACACAGGTGTAACATAAAGTTACACTCTGTGGGCGTGGGGATGGACTTTGAACACTGTCACAAAAAAAAACAAGCTGCCCTCTAAATGGCTTGGCTCATTAGCGTTAGCATCTGTTGCCAGCAGGTCATTACAGCTACATTTGTGTCAGCACAGTGATAATGACGCCGTTAGCTTAATCGGATGACAGAGGTGATGCTTTGGCTCTCCGCGGTAACAGAAGTTGCCATCAGTCTCACCTTGTTCCATTCATGTGCTCGCTGTGTGGAGGGGGGAGAGAGAAGAGCCAATCAGAGGTCAGAACATCTGCTCACGGTCAAAGGTTTCAACAACAGACACACACACACACACACACACACACAGACAAACACACACACAACGGTGACGAAGTTACTCACAAAACGTTGATGGCGTTGGCCATCACCAGCAGGTCCTGGTTGTCAAAGAGGCTGACTTTGGGCACCTCCAGGATGAGGAGGTAGATGAGCTCGATGAAGAGCATAAGGAAGAGTTTACCGATGCTGCTGATCTGCAGGAAGACGGAGCAGGCCAGCAGGCTCAGCAGCACGCAGGACGAGAAGTACTGACGGAGAGGTTAGGAAAAGGTACATTTGTTTAATTGTGTGATGGTCAAACCGTTTCCTCTGTAACACACAGTTCTGACTGAATGAGTCACATCCAGACGCTTTATAAAACACCTGATAAACCCACAATTTTAACCACTTAACTGTTAATTCAGGCATTACTGTGCAAACCGAATGTTAACATTTATACTTGCAATGACCCTCACTTAGCACCCATTTGTTCTGCTGCTGTTCAAATTATATCACTTGTCAGAAGAATCACATTGAAATCTTCAAAAACATAAAATCACAAGTGCTTTAGTATAATAGTTTCATTTCGCTCTCTTTATAAAAGTAGTGACGCACATGAGGCGTTACTTTACAGCCACACAGAGCTGCTTTTCGCCTGACATTTAGACAAAAAAAACCCCACTGCCTCAAGATTAGACAGCTTGACTGTCAGAATATGCAGCAAATTTAGGCATGATGAAGTGCGAGCTGATTTAATGAACCCCTGGACACAGCAGAAAGACACATGAAGCCAGTGAGTTCTTGTTCAGTCCTGCTGGCACTTTGTGCTTCTGTGCCAGACGTGCAGCAGCACTTAAGTCTCTTTAGTAAATGAGGCTAAACATTTGAAACAGATTTATTTGATCGACATAGCTAACATTCATTAGCTTTATTGCTTCCAACAATTTGGCTTCTCATCTTAGTTCAACTTTGAAAAAGCCTAATTTTCCACCAACTGCAGTAGATCAGTTTTGGCCCATTTCCCGTACTTGCATATGGCCATGGCCACGATAAATGTGCCTGTGTATGTTTGCATAAATATGCTTGTTGTAGTAAACCACAGAATGAGCTAGGTCTGTGTGATCTGATGATTTTAGATCATGATCGTTCTTGAAGCCTCCACAATCCATTTATTCATCTACTCTAATTACTTAATGTCCTCTTACTTCTGTTTACGATCTTTACAGTACCTCACTGACTATCAGATCCATCAAACCAGCCGAGTGATGCGGCCAACTACATTGTTAAGCTGATTGGACAAATTGGTTCACGTGGCTCTTCTTTTGTTGACACTGTAAATAATAAACGTGAGTTACAGCCAGCAACAAGTTAAAAGAGTAAATGAGAACTCCCTTTAACGCAATGTTGTGTTTTAATACAATGGCTATTCGTGGATCACGACTGCATTTACTTTTGCTTTAAAAAAAAGCCCCCCAAAGTACTTCAGAAATCAACAAAACAAAACAAAACTGGTTTTGAAAATGTTCTATCTGGCAGATCTCAGTGTGAGCAGACAGAAGTTATCACTTCAAAGCCCCCAGTGCATCCAAGGGCGTTCCCCAAGGATCGGTCTTGGAAGCTCTAGTTTTCAATTGTCTCATTCAAAACGTTTCAAATGCAACTTGCTGCTTTGATGCCAGTGACACTCTAATGAACTGCCACACATCTACAACAAACCAGGCACACTGGATACCATGTAGCACTGGGATTTAGTATACATTTTAAAGCCCTTACTCACCATTGCTCTTTGTATGCCATTGTTGGATGGTCGGCTTATCCACTCGTAGGCTCAACCATTGCTATTTCTATTTTATTTACAACGCTATTCTTGGGATCACATCATTTAGAAAAGTAGGGGAAGCTTTTGTCTTTGCAAAAAGGGCATATAAGTGCGCTGTTCCCCCTGCATGGAATCAGTTACACAATCGCCTAAATCTTGAGGAGCTGGTCTCACTAACTGCATTGGAAGTGTTAATTATATTATTTATGTACTGACATTTGAAGACTCAGCCGTTATCTGTCCCACTTTAATTGTTTGTTTTATGTCTGCAATTTGTAACTGTGCTGCTGTCACACATACACGCACACAAACACGCACACACACACACACACACACGCACACACACACACACACACACACACACACACACACACACACAGAGAACAAGGCACCCTGCAGGGCCCTGTACCTCAGGGAAGCTGCAGATGAGGGCATCGTCTTCTCCACAGGGGTTGTCCTGTGTGTCCAGGCTGTAGTTGAGACGGCAGGCGTCGCAGATGGTCACGCTGTCCCAACTGATGTTGAGCTCCATCTTGATGCAGCTCCGCAGATCATGGTTACTGCAGGTAAACTGAACGAGGTCAAAGGTCAGTAAGGGCACGTCAGAGTAGAACCAGGCCAATCAGAGCCGAAGCAAAATGCTCGGTGCTTTGAAAACTGCCACATGAGAAGAGAAGTATTACTCATTTGGGAAATGACATAAAGTGAGAACTTACAATATTGATGAAAGCAGAAAGAAAGACGATGATGATGGTGAAGATGCCCACCAGGGTGCTGTTCAGTCTGGACTGGACTATCCTTTTAGAAAGAGTCTGCAGGGGGACCGGGAAGAGCTGCAAGCATGAGGAACACAGACCGAGCAAAGGAGTGAGTGATGTGTGGAGTCAGAGAAAAGCAGGAGAAGGATTTATTTGATCTACTTTGCTGATTATTACCTGCAGCCATGAGATAAATACATCACCAAACTGCAGGTCAGTTTCTGAGTGACGAATGGTCACCTTCTGACTCCAAAAATACCCTCTGTTTGTTAAGTCATTGTACAAGCGGAATAGATTTTTTTTTTTCAGAAATAGTTCCATGACTCATGATGAGTGAAAACCATCAAAAGCAGCTCCACAAATCTCTTCCGTCCCTCCTGACCTGTCAGCAGGCGCTGAGAGCAGGAAATGGATAGAAAAAAGCCCCCTTTGAGAGACGAGCGCTGCCTTTGGTATCATTACCCTTCCTATTTCTGTCTTAAAGTGTGCTAAGTTACGCACATACAACAAAGACAGGAAGAGACTGTGAAATCCTCCCACATGTTCACAGTTGTTAAAGGGTTAACAACTGTGTCAAACATTTTTCAGAAAGTGAAAAGGGAAATTAACTTGCCCACAAATGGACACAAAAATACAACAAAAACAGAGATGAGTGTGATGTGTCCATATAAAATGTTTCAGTAAATAAGATTTTTATATATTCATATTTCCTGGTACCTACTCAGTTATAACATATGTTATACTGCTTCCATGACTATCTCTTTTCCTTGCACTACGTTTCTTTGACTGAGTGAAACTCAATTACTTTTATGAATTCAGGAATTTTATGTATACATTTATGTGTTGGCTGACTGAGTCAGGGAATTGGATTATAATGTTTTTTAACCATTGAGGACACATGTCTATCTATGTGTAATCTTGTGTTTGTCTGTATATTGTGTGTGTCTTTTATATCTGGACCTCAAGTCCGTCAAAAAAGATAATTTTTCTACATTAATGAACAGTGATGGAGTCATGGGGAGGTGGTCCGGTGTGCACAGTCATGGAATCCCACACCAGAGCTGGGCTCACATGCAGTCTGTGGTCACGTTCAGACACCACAAGCACTTCACTGTAGTTGGGGGGAGGAAGAGATGTTAACTGTCATTCACTTTGGTTAAGGTTAAGGAAATTATGATTTTGGTAACATAATACTAAAAGTTTGTTTTGTAAAACACTGACAGTCAATCTCTTACATTTGTGTCTTACAAAGTTTGCAGATCCTACGTATAATATTTTCTGACTGTTTCAATAACTGCTGTAGTGTTGGTGCTGGGCTGGATGTCATGGCTCTGATGTGTGTTTGGGTGCAGACACACCGAACTAAAATCCAAAAACTAGTGTTGATGAGGGCCGACCGTAGCATCGCCTCACGTCCCCTGTGTCTCGGCCAAAAAGCTGCACGTGAACGCACCGCAAAGACTACAGCCGGCAACCAACTATTTGGTATGTGCAGCGCCTGTATGAGAGGAAATAACTCTCTATATCACCAGGTGGCAGAAGTCTGTATTTATCATTGGAAAAAAGGGAAACTGGAAGACTCAGGATTGCGGATATACAAAGTGTTGTTATAATACAGCAATGTTTCCTTACTACATTCTTGCTGAGACGGTTAGTATGAAACTGCTGTGAACTGAGTAGCTGTGTGACAAACTGTGCCAGGACTTGTTTGTTCGATAACACCTCTAAAACCAAAAGCATATTTTCAATCCAGACCTGCAGTGGACAAGATCATCTATCAGGCACAGAAACAGAAACATGACAGACTGAGATACACAAATCCCACATCCAAAGTCAGCCCTGTTCTTTTAGGAGATAGGCTTATCTGATGGGTATTTTTAAATCACAAGCTCTTTAAAGTCTCTAAATTGCAGCTTCAAATGGTGACATCTGAACTTTGTATTAAGGAGCTGAGTTTTAAAAACTCTCGCAGAGAACTTGTGCTACAAGGTCAAGAGCAGATTAGGTTTACATTTTCCTCGATCACTGACATTATCTGGAAAGCACAAGCATCAGACCGCGGCCTGATGAAAGATTTAACTCGCATCTGTCTCTGTGATGTCTGATACTGAAGCTCCGCAAAAAGAAAGAAGAATCAGCCCTGCTCTGTTCTTGCTGACATCTGAGACAAATATGCTCCAACATTGCAACCTTGTAAAAGATTTATTTTTTTTTTTTTAAATCACCCTCATCTCTCATCACTCAAGGAAAGATGAAGGTATTTCATCTCATTTGCCAATTTCATCCATCACATCAGAGAAGACTCACCCCGAAACAGCAGTACACAGTTGAGATGAACATGACAGCCATCAGGATAATGAGACAGGTGACGAAGAAGCCCATCATCAGACCGGAGCTGCAGACGACACAGTCAGGATGTCATTATATACACCGTGTTTATTTCTGGCTGCATTTAACGGCTTTTCAGATACGGCTGCCTCTCTTTACCTTGTCTTTAACCTTGTGTCGATGGAATATGGAAGTAGGTATTGTGTGTGTGTGTGTGTGTGTGTGTGTGTGTGTGTGTGTGTGTGTGTGTGTGTGGGCATGACAGAGAACGATAACAACAAGAGGAGACCAGAGCAAACAGGGGAGAAAAAGTGTGATTACACTGAGAATGATTCAATAAACAGATTAAACAGTGAGTGGGAGGTGCAAGGGGGCGAGGAGACGGAGAAGGACGGGAATTAAAGACGAGAGGGGGAGTGGTGTGATGAAAGGATTGAGGAAAAAGGTTAATAAAGAGGCAGGCTAAAGAGGATCAATACTGAGAGATGGGCTGGGAGAACCGCGTGAGCGCAGGAGAGATAAAAAAGCAGAGCGAGGGTTCGCCTGGAGACAAAAATCTGCCGGAGCTTTTTGAATCTAGCTGCTGCACGTCAGCAATTACACCGATTCTGATTTGATATTCTCTTTTAAAACCGTATTCAGCTTTTTGTGCTATGAAAATGACTTTTTACCTTTTTTTTTTTTTTTTTTTTCACTTTCATAATTCTGGTTGCAGGGCTGAAGATGGAAGAATGTGCGATTGATAGATAGATGGATGAATAGATTGATAGATGCTTCGAGGACTGAAGCACTGTGCAGGATTTTCAAGGCTCCAATGATTAAAGGCACGCGCTGATAGTTTGGAAAGATGGGCCACAGCTGGCATGTTAAAGAGGCCGCCGTTCATTATTAATGTGAGCCTCACATCAGTCGAAGCACTTTCAAAGAAGACATTGTTTATGAAGGACTAACTGTGTATTTAACCAAGAAAATCCTGAATGGTTGATTAAGACGCTTAATGAATTGGTTATGAGATGAAAGCCAGACGTGTGTTTTTCTTCTTGTTCCTCCAGTTGAATGTTTGAGCCCTGCTGTGTGATGATGGAGCTGCACTTAATTTTCTCGACGCTCACTGAAAAGCTGATTTATTAGAGGCGGGCCTAACACCATGATCTGTGACATCGCAAATAGCTTCACAGGAAAGTAAGGGACATCTTGTGTCCAGCAGTTGAACAAGGAAGTGACAAAATATTTGCAGATTCACATATTCTGGTATTCTTAACGAGTTAGAAGCAGTCAGTGCCATTTGAAGGATTTTGTTTTAAAAAAATCGTTCATCAAAAAAACAACTCATCATTGCTTTAGTGATGACAACATTGGTAACACTTTATATTATTTCATCGTTGATAAATGGTAACTTTAGTAAATAGTTAAGTCACAATTCTTTGTAAAACATTTATCAAACAATTGTAAAGGTTCAACTTTATAATGGCCGTCCAAATAATGTTTACAGCATGAACTACACAGTATTTATCATTATCATTGGGGCGGCAGTAGCTTAGTCTGTAGGGACTCGGCTTGGGGACCGGAGGGTTGGTGTGGAGCTGGAGATGTGCCAGTTCACCTCCTGGGCACTCCCGAGATGCCCCTGAGCAAGGCACTGATCCCCTAACCCACTGGGGCGCCTGATTACAGCTGTTGTTTACAGTGCAGTGCTCTCGATCTGACACCTCTCTATACACTAATGCATGTGTTTAGGTCCTGTGTGTGCATGGCTGTGTATTACGTGCTGGTGTGTGTAAAAAAAAAGTAAAAGCGTTAAACTACTTCTTGGCCATTTACAAAGTATTCTAAATATTAGTTGCAACTTATCAATAAATATTTGATTAATAAATGGTTTACAGAGCATCTAATTGTTTGTTAACAGTGAGATAACCCTAAATGTTCCATTTACTAATGCTGGTTATTATAAAGTGTGACCTTCCTTTTGAACAATAGCTGACGTTATTTAAAGAGGCAAACAAATGTGACTGTAAAATGCCTGAAAGTTGACTTCCTGTTTCAACTTTGCCCTACTGCTCTCCGTGCAGTGCACATTGAGGAATTATCAGCAACATCACGGGTCCACTCACTCTGAGTGTCACCTCCTGATAAAGTGGTCTGGGGGATCAGTCTGAACTGTGAGCTTGTTAGCAGCCCGCCTGATTATCTGACTCACAGGAGCGAACTTCATGAGTGCTCTGCAATCAGCCAGCGGTGAGTAATAAGGAGCACTGAGGAGGGTATCATGGGACGACCATGAGGGGAGAGTAGTGATGTTAATTGTCCAATTAAAATGAAAAGAAAACTGGACACAGTGCCACTGAGGTCAGTTATGAGCTAACCCTGCATCTGTCCTTGTAACGTCAAGCTTTTGGCTGTTTTCTGACAGTCCCCTGCAGGTTCTAACTGATGGCTTTGTATGTTTAAAGTTCGTCATCTTATGAACTGACTAACCTGGCTCTATAGCAACACACAGTTGCACAGTTTATAAATACATTCACATTTCCAGTGTGTTCTTTCTTTGGCCTTTTAATGGCTTCATTTGAAGGACAGGACAGGTGAAGAGTGACAGGAAGCAGGGAGAGAAAGAGAGGGGATGACATGCTGCAGAGGGCCTCAGGGTGCTGCAGTGAGGACGCAGTCTCAGTCCAGGGACGCACCCTCGACTAACTCAGCTCCCAACATTTCTGGTGTGTTCTGCGACATTTCTGTGCATCTGATCTGACCACACGTGTCTTTTCGACAGTTTTGTAGTAATGTAGCCAGTTCCCAAACATTTCTATACTGATATGTTTTTAAAACAGAGAGAAGTGATCAAAATGACAAAAATAAGAACTAATTAACCAGAACAATACTACATAATACAAGACCTCAAATGGACTGTTCATCAGCAACAACTCTGTCATTAAAAACTAGAACCATACAAAAGGTTGATGTATGGAGGATTAGTAAATTGAATATTAAAAAAGGTTCATGCATTGTTATGGTTTATATACTTCATTGACTCTGGCTCTATTCTGGGGACAATTTCCCATCTGCAGTCGTGCAGCCTGTTTATACGGAAGCCCGGAGGTGCGAGAGAAATGTCATTTTTTCTTGTTATCCGTTCTCTAAGTCTGATCTAAATGATTTGCTCTCTTGTGTTTATGACATTTTTTTTTTTTTGTCAAGTGCTTGTTTTTGTCCTACTCATTTTGACGACAAGAAGCTGAAGTGCACTACTAACGTATGTCCTAAATAGAAAAAGCATCCATGTTCTTCCAGGTGAGTTTTGATACCTCGCTGCACTCTCAGCGCAGGTTATGTAACATTACTGTCACGTCGTTGTTTTTGCGAGAAATGTGTTGTACTCGGCGCTAATCTGCCGTTAGTCTCATGGGTGGAGTATTGTGTATAATCAGCAAGTCAAGTTAAGGATTACAATTTTATGGCTTCATACGTAGTGTTATTCAAAATCTGATATATGATTTTGTTTTTCACTTTATAACATGTTACACATTATAGTAATGGTTATCGTGGTCATAGAAAGATGATCCTTAAAACGTATAACTTCCCCCCCCCCATCAGATCACAAATCTTAAACACAGGAGAGAAAATTATTTAGATCACATCCAGAAAATGGAAAAGAAAATTCTCACTTGCCCCTCAGGGCTTCCGTACATTCATCTCCTGAGCAGCACATTTTTCGCAGTGAGCAGTCTCACCGGCTACACACACTTTCTTGCAAATTCAACATTGTCCCTGTATTTTCTGTATTGTTCTTCGTGTCAATAATAATTGAGTACAAAAACACTCCCACTCCGGCATTCATGATTTGATATTAAATTGGGTTTTTTTTTTTAAGTTGATACTGTCTCCCCTCTGAGATAATACACATTACTGAGAGTAGTGGATGCTGGTGTTAGCATAAAGGGGACACATGGCTGGTTGCAGCATCTATCTGTGTTAGGCCTGCTGTTGGCTAAATGTCAGTGATGACAGAGTATCTGTGAGCAGCCAAAATACTGTCATCCCATTTTTAATTATAAAAATTGGAGCTGGAAATGGGAGCATATTTCAGTGAATCTGCTCTCGGCTGTTTGCAAAGTGTTGTGACTCACGCAGGCACAATGACGATCTGGATGAAGCAGATGAAGAGAAAGACGAGGGAGGCGCAGGCCACGTAAGCTCCGAACCTGGAGTCCACCTGTTTGGAGTACTGCAGGAGGGAAACAGGAAGAAGAGGGAACAGCGTTTAAACATCTGATTATGCATTTATCCTCTTTTGTGTACCGCTGAAAGCAAACTGAAACATGAGCAAACATCAATTTGCCAAAGAAGAAACAAAAACAAAACACAAAATATGTTTTTCCGTTTCTTGCTTCTTCCCCCAACAGTGCCCCTAATACGCTGTTCAATCAAGATTTGACTTGACCTGAGACTAGAACGCAAAGTCTGTAGAAGGTTTTGAGCTGGTAAAGTTCCAGAACAATAAAAAAGTAAATAGGACAAGACAAGAGTTTGAATATTTGATTATCTTGTCTCTGCACTGACAGGTCCAGAGTCACACAGTAAAACAGTTGAGTTGGAGTGAAGCGGCTGTCCTGATAAATCCTCACATCCTGTCTAAACATATTTATTTTTAAAGATAAAAGTTTAATTCTGTTTCCTTTGGAGAGTTTATAACGACAGCCTTTAGTTTTGATTAAATGTGCCCCAGTATTTGTTACAGTGACATTACAGGGTTCATGAAAATGTTTTAAATCACTGAAAGAAGCCTCTCAAGTCATAAAATCAGAGTGTATGAACAGTGTGAAGCCGCCTGTGTAGACACATCTTACTGTCTGAATAAATGCACCTTAAATATCAGGAAACAGACTGTGCCTTTGACTTCAGACCAGTTTTTTGTTGTTGTTTTCTTCTGCTGCCTCAAGATATCAATCCTCCATCAGTGCACCTTACCACACCTCAGTGCACCCAGGGGCGCACAGGTACATTCTCTATTTACACAACATGGGTGCTGAACGGAAAAATGACAGCTGCGTCAGTCTGAAAGTAGCAACGACACTTGGCTGAGCTGTGCGCTGCTTTGCGCCAGCCGTAAGCTTGAATCATACTTGGATTTTGAGCTTAAAAGCATCACAGCTGTTGAGTAGGATTTTTCAGAAACCGATCTTCAGAGAACTCTGATCAAGATACAGCATTTAAAAAACTATTCTACTTATTATCGCCATTGGGAAACTCAGTGTTTTCACAGTTTGTTTTTACACTGAGGCCGACATTTAACTAACTAACAAAACTCAGTGTTTCCTACGGGTCACTGCGTAATGGTGAAACAAGTTCTACAGTTACCAAAATGATCTATAGCTTTGGCATGTTTGTACCATATTGTTTAAGTAGACCAGTATATTAGGAACCCGCTGCTGATACAGATGCTACAATGACAGCACATCCTCGCCAGCAAAAATGACCATCCAGGTCGCCTGTGAAAGCATCTTATTGCGACCATATTGATGTTTCATGTCAGGCAGCGACCTCTAGAGGCTGTAGTAATTATCACAGCGGGTAAGGCGGCAGTCAGGCAAAGTAGGATAGTTCAGTTTGAAAGCGAAATTCAGCCATGAGTTATGATAACTTTCGACATCGTTCAGCTCCGTCTCAAGCAGTACTGAAGTTACATACAAACCGTGAGCTCACAACATTGTTCCGCCTGTTTCTGCTACGCCGCAAAGATTCACTGGCAGTCGACCTATTCAGCCTGTTAGGTATGAAAATGTGAGAATAATCTTTCTGTCCCGTAAAACGAATGTATCCACATATGTAGTTTTGTGAAATCATTGAAATGAAAAAGTTGAGACATGGTTGAGTAAACTGTCACATGTCTAGGGTGCAACACTGTCCAAGAACTTATCCAATCATATTGCTTGGCAAAATATGAAGGGGTCTGTGACGTTACTGTTTTAACAAAATTTCCGGATGGCACAAGAGAAAAGTGTTGAGCGATACGTAATTTCTGTGGAGCAAACAAAACGTGGAGTGCCCGGCCACGAATCAGTGTATAAACCAGCTCCGCAGACAGATCAAAAGTCCCTTTGATCGGCTTTCAGTTTTCACTTCCTCACACTTTTACCATGACAGGAAGAAAGAGGTAGAAACTTGAAAAAGTGACAACTGTGACGACCCAAGTTATCCTTTCTTCTCAGCCTGCCCTTCACTGTCTGAAGCAGTTTACTTCCTCTTTCCTTTAGTGTCCGTCTCCTCCTTTAAAACACAGTACCTCCCTTTCTGTTATACTTTGCTTTGACTGACTTCCTCAAGGGACAGAAAAGAGCGAGCAGGAGAGAGCTTTTTGCACAGGGAAGATTGCTTGTCACGGCCAATTACTTGCTGCAATATTAGCAGTGTGTGTCACAGTGTGTGTGTGTGTGCGTGTGTGTGTGTCTTTGTCCTAACCTTTTTCTCCAGGTCAGGCTCTCTGAAGGTGAGCAGGAACTTCTTGACGTGCTCGGAGCGCAGGCGGTCGATGCTGCGCGCGTCGATGGCCCGGCCCAGGAACTCGTCCACCTCGTCCTCTGGGTTTAGGTTCTCCTGCGTGTTTCTGAAAATGAAATGCCTGAATAACACAAGAAGAGACCGGGTGACATTTACATCTCAGGACGACTGAAAGGGCTCTGCAGCTATACTTTGTCTGCTCAGTGTCTTGTCAGGAAACTCTCAACACCTGCAACCTTTTCAAAAGCTAGAAAGCACCGGGAAATCATCTGCAATCGCCGTGTGGCTGCCTTAATAACCCACCCTGAGGTGCAGTGACAATTATCTAATTATTATGCCAAATGAAAAGGGGCAATTGACCTGAAACACCATCCCGCCCTCAATTCCTAAAGACTCTGATGAGCTGGTTCGTTTTAGACTAATCTCACAATCTGCAAAGTGTCACTTTGACTGATTGAGATTCTCCAGCTTCATTGACGAGCATCGAGCAGCTGATGGAGACGACGTGCTGCTGGGATCACAATGATTACGATAATGTGTGAGGCTGTTTCTGTTTTATATATCCTCCAAACGTTCATGCTCCTGAAGGGGAGCCCCAGTGAGGACTGTGTGACAGCACACATGATGTAATGAGACTGGGATATATGTTCGATGGGTCATGTTCACACAGAGGACATTCAGGGTTGGGAAACTCAAATGGTAGGATAATGTTATGCTGCTGTGTTCCTGGTTGCAGGTTGTCTAAATGAAAGGAATCCGACAGTTGTTGATTTCTTCCTGATGATGGACAGTGAACATCTGAAGGGACGCAGTGCCATCAGTAGCATCTCCAGCACGCCGCCTTCATGGCAGACAAAAAGTGTCGATCCCGGCGCGCCGGAGGTGCTACTGCTAACGTGAGTTGTCCAAAAACCTTCTTTTTAGTAAACTCTGTGTACACAAACAATGTTCTCAATGCTCGTGTTCATGTGTAGAGACCCTGGTGATACTACAAGCCCAGTTTCATGTTGTGTCGAGCCTTCTTAGTGTTTTAAAAATAGCGATTGTGATGCTAGCGTACCAGTGCCCCCGCACTCCACTGAAAATTAGCTTGCCCGAAAACAAAACTACAGTGAATCTTAAAAAGTGCCTCTTTTGTCATAATTGTGCTTTTACACGAAGGTTTGGCTCATATTCAATCACAAATAAAGCCTCGGTTGCCTTTTGGCGGGAGTTTCACTTTAAGTTTTGACCGGACAGTCATACAATACGCTGAAACTCTCTCTCTGTAATATACATCTATAATTAAGTGATCATTCTCTGACGGCTCATTAATATGCTTATCTATTGTCACATTGTTTGCACATAATTTGATACATTGTTATTAAGGAAATATGGATTACAGCTGCTTTGACCATATATCAATATGCATAGAGTTTGTATTGTTCATTTAAAGGACAAAGCGTTGATAGATGCCATTTTTAACCAGGAAACTGTTTATAGAACAACAGATAAAACATGTTTTTTGGTTTGGATAAGGGGATCTTTAAAAATAAAAAAAAAACTGACTCTGTGCTGCTGCTACGGGTAGAGTTGTTGTTTTTTAAGATTCTGTGGCAGATGGCAACTCATGCTGATCTGACCTGCTTGGGGACACTGAGATGAAGTGCCGACAGCAACAACAGAAGCCTCAATTTTTCATCAGACTGATCAAATTTTTCTAGAAACCAAAAAATAATAGATGAGTAGACGTTGATGCATTTATAGACGGTGGTTTGAACAGAGAGGCTACAGTACAAGGCAATAAAGAGGCGTCACGATTTTGTTTTTTGACCTAATCTTTGCCATAAAATACCCCGACTAAAGGAGCAGATTGGTTTAAAATCGCTTAGAAAATCTGGGCGATTGCATGCTGTCATGGACCCAAAAGCAATTGTGTTTCCTGCTGCAGAAGACACTGATCACCACAGTACAAAAGGCTCTTTCAGTAAAAGAGTAAGGAGAAAAAAATGGCTATTATCCGAAGTTGGACTGATCTACTGAAGTGATACACATTTTGTGAAAACACACTTTGACTCACTGACTTGCAGAAGTGGGCAATTTACATTAAATGATGTATTAATTTGGGGGTGATATTGGTCATGATGTTGCCTGGTAAATGCCGTTAACTTACCATGAAATGTCTGGGTCTGTAAAATGAATAAGTCTTTTGTACAATCTAGGAGGATTTTTGGAGCTTTTTAAGCCTTTATCATAGAAAGTAGACACAGAGTTAGAGAGACATGCAGTAAGCATCCCTGGTTATAATCAACAGGCACATTGGGGTTTATATTAAGTCTTAACCTTCAAACTATGGGGGGCAACCCTACATTAAGTCTTAATCCTGGGCTGTAGCAGTCACTTTTCTCGTCTGAATGTCTGCCTCAGGTTATGGGTCTGACTCAGTCAAATCTCTAGCTCCTCATAAATGGACTAAAAATGTGACTGCTGACGACACTGGGCCTCCGAGTGCACCCGATGAGGAGACAGATTTGCAAACTAAGCTATGATATGGTATCTAGTGCTGCTTTCTAGTCGAGCAGGATAAAAACGCAGCATGTACTTGCTCTCAGCTCCGAAAGCTGTCTGCATAAAAAGCGGGACCCGTGCTGCGGCCGGAGCAGAGGCTGTCAGCGTGGACGCTGTGTGATGGCAGAACAAACTCAAAGATACAGAGGAGGAGGACAACTTCTTCATAAGTGACTGCAGCTTTCTGATCGCTGACAGCCTTCATGTTAAACATCCCCTCCTCTGTGTGTCTCATGCTCTGCATGAGATGAGTCACTGCACCACTTTATGAACATCTCCACCCGCCAGAGCCAAGACTTAGACGATATCATCTTTGAATTTAGACAAAATGACAAAACACTTAGTGAAAAAGCACTCTGAAATAACTTTTTTTCCACAATAACAAACACTGCTGGACAGGTGCGTCATATCAAGTCGAATGCTAATTAGCAGCAGTTACAAGCTATTTAAACTTCCTGACAATCACGGCTTTCAGATCTGGGTTTCTATGGCAACATGAGATGACTTAAAGCGTTCCGAAGAGGCTCAGTCACTTTGTGGACAAATACGTAGATGCATCAGGCAGAAAAGCTGCGAGATCACTGGTGAACATTAATGGTGTCAAAAACCATGACAAGACATAACGGACACAGAAACCGCATCAGTGAGGTGATGTCACGCCTCAGCTAATGACCGGCTGCTGCTCAGTGAAGCTTAATGATCGCAATTTTCTTTTTAAGATTCTGTTTTTTAGCGCCTTCGAAAATGTGGCTTCTAATCTTTGGAAGTATTTATCTCTACCCTTCAATAGTCATACAGAATAAAATACTATACAGATATGAAAACTTTTTTTTAATGGTAATGATTCAGAAGACCATGCCTGGAGTCATTTATAACTTTTTAATTCCCAGTGAAGTTTACTATTTGATGTCATGATGTCATCTCAGAATAAAGGTTCTTGTTAAAATGTAAATTGTCCTGTCTTTGTTACACATCTTTGTCACAAGTCTTTGATAATTACATTTGATGGATCAATGCTCAAAAAATGAACTTATATCTGCCAATATGTCGAGATCTGATATTTTTAATTTTGGCATCAGACCAAAAACTTGTGTATCGGTCGGGCTCTGGTCCTTTAAAAGTCGATGGCTTTTAATCTTGTTGTTTTATCTTAACTTCTTTATATGCTTGCTATACCTTGCGTCCCATGTATTCTTTTGAAATTAAGCGTACTGGAACAATGCTGCGTGGTGTATCTGCACTTTAAAAGAAAATTGATAAACTGATTCAGTCGCTGGCGACAAGTTTGTCCAACTAAACCCCCTGTAGAAAAGAACAGACAAACAGGCACAGATGGAAATCTCCCGTGTGAAATACTCAAAACTGTTCAAAATTTGGCAGAAAACAGTGTTCACCACACAGTTAACAAGATAGCTGGGAAATTAAGGGCGGCTTTAACATCATTCTAAGGGGGTCCATTTAAGATTCAGATCTCCATCAGTTGTTCACATTATTTTGTCTGTCCCCTGTTCTTCTCCTGGAGTGTTGAATGAATTCAAATAATATACCAGGTGAGCTCATAAAAACCCAGGTGACTCAACTTCTGAAAGGGTTCAACCAACTCTCATACACTTTATCAAGGTAATGTTTTTAAAATATGCTCCAAAATGTGTCTGCAGGAACTTTAAAGTTGAACTGAACATCATCGAGCTGCAGCCGTTTGTCTGACACAGGCCGTATAGCCTCCCCTGTGCCCGGTAACCAGGTGCACTATGATTTAATGTTACCGTCTGTACTTTGTTCATGCTTGTGACCATATTGGGTGCTTACATCGGCCATAATGTGTTTCCCACTAATGTGTTTTTAGGAGCATTAGTGTGAGGTCGCAGCAAACGGGCTTCATAAGACAGCTGAGGAGTCTTCGGCTCCCACGGTTCGTACACCTTAAATACACCGTCAGTGTAATCTGATCTCTGACCTGAAACCTCATTCACTAACAAATCCCAAGTGGTTTAACGTAAAAGCCACTCATTCTGACCTTTCAGCAGTCAGCAACAGCGCTAATTACATTTCCTTTCTGGGCTCATGTTTGTAATCGGTTTAGAAGTGGCCCATCGATTCCGTTCTTTTTCCAACATCTCTTCCTACAGACCAAACTCATGGCAAAAACACAATAGGATAAAACAGAGCAGGCTTACAGAAAATAAGATTCAACACTGTTGAGATTCAGTCACTACTCACTTGTCTTTGGGGTCTTCAAATCCCTGCAAGACAGAAAACAGAGGAAAAATACAATTAGCTGGAAATGGCCTCCCCTAGTATTGAATCAGTCCGACAGCAACGCCGACTGTAGGAACTTCACTCTTCACCCATTTCCAGATGGCACATCAGTTTGTCCAATTGAACATAATTGTCAAATCAAATGCACCTCTGGAACTGCGATTTTGACTATAGCATGTCTTGGAGGCCTGATGATATAATAACGAGCCCGACACAAAAGAAAATGAAGTAGAACAGGAGGTGTGAAGGAAAAGCTTCCCCGCGGCTGCAAACAAGTGAGCAGGAAATAAAAGTCAAACTGGGCTGAAGATTGGCACCGCTCTGTTGCCATCTCACCTATACTCGGCTCTGCGCGGCCAGAAAGAAAGCAAGCAACAAGCAATTATAAAAGGGAGTGAACATTTTTCAATCTCGCTCTTGAGATCAGATGGGGGGATAGAACGAATCAAATAAGACGGGGATGAAAAAGTAGAAGTTTCAGTGTTGAGCGGGGACAAATACTCGTGCTTTTTCCCCCCATAAAGCACTTGAGTGAGAGTGAAGAGTGAGTCATAGCCAGACAGAAGAGAATCTATTTTAAAGTCAAAACTCTTTCTGTTGGTTTGGAGAGATGATTGTGGGTTATTATCTTCTTTTAACATTTTTCTAAATTATCATTGTGTGATCCAAAGATTCAAATTAAATAATTATCAAATACAGCCACTCACCACTCACCACTCACCACTCGGAAGTATAATGTATAACACACCAGACAGACAGACAGACAGACAGACAGATAGATAGACAAATAGATAGATAGACAGATAGATAGATTTATGTGCGATTGGTTCAGGAGCTTCTTTCTACAAGTGGAAACAAGTGAACAGAAAATAGAAATGCACATGAACATTTTAATTTGCCTTTGAGGGTTTACTGCAGAGGGCTCTGACTGAAATTGCTTTATCTTACTGTATTTTAATAAAAATGTGACTGTAGCCTCAGTGGGCAGCTGCGATGTGAAGGAGTGAAAGATTAAAAATGTGATCAGGACATCGCTGCTTCACTGAGCTCTTTCCATCAAGTTGTTATCTTCATACAGAGGCTCTGGCTTTGGGGCCTGCTGATCCCCTCGGCCTGTGCCCCGTGGGCCTGTTCACTAATCCGTCCAAGTCCACTTTCAACTATGTAATGAAGTGATCCAATGCATCTCTCTAGCTCCCTCTTCTGGATAAGTACATCACTGGAAATGGAGCACAGCTCGACTTTTAATACAAAGACTGACACTTTTTTCAGTATATATTAATGAATGAATTGTTCATCTGAAAAGAATGATGTCCTCTTTTTTCCATCTATCAGTCCAAAACCCAGAGACGTTCAGTTCACAGCTCGTCTGTGACAACAAGCAGCTAATTCTTACAGTTGACAAGCTGGAACCTTCAAACATTTGGGTTTTTGCTAAAAAGACGATGTCATTATCATGATAGCGGCATTCCTGCCGGTTCAACGCTTTTCGACACATGAGAGCAGCTGAAGAAACATTAGCAAAGGAAAGTCCATGTGTAAACTCCAGGACGCCTCAGAAACCTTCTACCGTCCACTGCTCAGCTCCATCTGTGCCCGGACACACAGATCAAGAGAGAATATCCATCCACAACAGCACTCTCTCTCATGCCCTCTGTGCGTCTTTGACTCGTCACTCTCTGCAACTCCGTCTCTAGAACTTTCTTTATCTATCTTCAGCGCTCGCCCGGTGATTAATGAGCGGCACGCAGATAGAGAGGGAGAGAGTGATGGGCAGGAAGATGAGGAACTGAGGCAAATGAAGTCGATGTCAGGAGCATTAATGCCTCTGCAAACGTCAGAGCGGCTCATTTAGTCAGGGCGTACACACACACTCTGGTGACACACCGATATTATGCAAGCGAAGAAGAAACACAAGAGCAGCTGATGCGATGTCAGCAGCAGTGATTGGATGTACTCATCCAGGACGACAGTGGATAAGCCTGTTCCTGGGGGTTTTGGATCACTGGACAGTCTTTGCTGCAGTGTTTCTGCTTTTACTTTGAAGAAAAAAGAAGGAAAAAAAAAAGCTGTAAACCCATTTGTTGTAGATTTTATTTTATTTTTTTACCTGAGATATTTGTGTTTGGAGCTTCAGTAGGTGGTGCTTTTTTCTTTGTCTGTTCTGTTATGTTGGCTGTTGCTAACCCACCCACCTGTTGCTGCGTTTCTTCCAATCAGAACTTCTACCGCAGCATGTGTGACATGACAAACTAATAATCATATAAAAATAACCACTTAGGACATCTGTGCATGCAAATTGTTTAACTGAGCGCAGATAAACTGTTTTGTAGATAGATTTAAATAACCCCTTGCAGCCTGTAACTGTCATACAGTTACAGCCGAGTACAAAGGTTATAATGTCATGTATGCCTGTATGTCACAGCAGTGTTTCAATTAGTCATTATATTAGCTGCATGTTGAAATGACTTCCCTGGCCTCCTCACATACAGTATAATAAATGCATTAACTATCTAATGGGACTTGCGCAGTTTGAAACATGCACCGCTTTGACTGGCTGATGTTAAGTTTATTTATTTCAGTTTATTGTACTGTATCGTATTGTTTTGTATGGTATCGTATCGTACTGTATTGTATAGTACATAGTCTATAAGATGACCCACTGGCAAAGACTGGAATGGATTTTAACTGGAAATTTAACTAAAAAAAACAATGAATGCAAGGTACTTTTAGCTTGTAATATGTAATTGTTATTGTAGTAAAATTGCCAAAGGAAAAAAAAACAAAAATGATCTAAAACAAATCTATCTCGCTGCACTGGTACGATGTTCAGTTTCATTGCGTTGCTGATGATGAACACAAACATTTTGTTCATAGAGCTCTTCCTTTAAACTTTGCTTTCATCAAGGTAGCGTGAGGGTCAAATAACAATCACTGTTTCATTGCAAAACTTATTCAGAAGTGTGCTACGAGGCCCGGGCCTCCTCACAGTGTTCCTTGTAACAGACTGACTGAGAGCGGTGGGTGGACTGATAATATGAAACACCGAACAGTTCCCTGTGTATGTGTCTGTGTGGGTCTGTGTGTGTGTGTGTGTGTGTCTCAGGTGTGGGTGCACCCATTCACTGAGTGAGTCACTCTGTTTGCAGGGTCAGCTGAGCAGAGAGAGCTACAGTACGTAAATTAATGAATCTTGATATGGTTACATCACATTTCAGGCTTTTCCTAAATAATCGAATACAGCCCGGAGAGGCTGACGTTCAGAGGACGAGGTTCTTTTCCCTTCCGCCTGCTCAACAGGCAGCAGTGGACCCACAATGTGTTGTGCTACTCGCTTCATCGTGGCCGCCCACATGTTGCTGTTGGCTCCCTGAGTGCTCCTGAGAGCTTCTCAGAGGAGAGGTGTCCGAGGCGGAGTGTGCCATGAAGGGCCATCGCCGCTGCTCATCAGGGCCACAGATCAAAGGATTATGGGTATTAACAAGGCGTTGGCCTCATCGACAAATGAGGGCTGATGAGATACTGACAGGGGACTCACACCTGGCTGTGGCACTCTAACAACAGTGACGGCCTTGACAGCAGCTCGACAGAGCAGAGGGTCCGGACACTTTGAAAAAACGACAATGAGCATTTTTAAGTCTTCCTCACCATCCTCTTCATCTCCTTGGAGATCTGGTTGCCGCCCATGTGGTTGTAGAAGGGACGGTCAGTCCAGTGGCCGCTGTTGTGGGTCACAGAATTGGTCCTCTGCCGGTTCATCTTGGCTATCATGGCCTTCTCCTCTTTCTGGAAGAGATGAAGATACAAAGTATTTATCAAATGTATTCATTACATGTTGAGGAAAATCTTTGGTTCAGACCGATTAAAGATAAACTATATTTACAGATATTACATCTTTCTCCTGGTTAGTTCTACAACAACTGGCTCAGCTGACAATTTGGCCTCTTATGGACCAAGATCATTTTATTCATATTCACCATTGACCTCCAGTGGTGGAAGGTAACTAAGTACAGTTACTCAAGCACTCTAATACACCTTTAAGGTACTATACCTGAATAGATTTGGGACAAAATATTGCTTTTTTTTTTACTCAGTTGTTTAAATGCATGACTTTTACTTGTAATAGTGTCATTTTATATTGCACTATTTTTAGTCTGAATTTAAGTGAATGATTTGCATGTGATGAATTTGGGACTCATAACTGTGACCCGGTTAGATGATACACTCTGAACTCTTTATTGTATAGTATGAAAAACAGCCTGTATATATAAACCATGAATCTCCTTCACAGTTTAGGAAAAGTGACACCGTCTCAGGATGTTCCAGAGGTTCACACTTTTAATTAAAAGTTTGTCCTCACTTAGATGGTAAAAAGCTTCAAGCCTCACCAGGATCTTAATTTGGATCATCTGATGTCTTGGCTGATATTAAAGCAGTAATTGGGTCTACTTCTGTCAATATCTGTGCCTACTATCACAGCTTCACTGAACAGCTGGAACAATCATTGCTCTCCGTACTAAACCCTTTTGCATTCTGTTGCTGCATTGCAACTAATTATCTTGTGTGGCCTGTCCTCTTCCAGGTCGCCGCGGTGGAGAGGAGACACCACTTGGCAATGCTCCGAGGTTTTTCCTCACTTGAATCGAGGGTCTAGGGACAGAGGATGTACAGAGGCCCACTGTAAAGCCCACTGAGGCAAAGTGGTTGTGATTTTGGACTATATAAATAAAGTTGGTTTGATTTGAATGTGATACAAAAATAGGAAGCAGAGAAAAACTGGTAACCCTTTGTATGAAGCCCATGTCTGTAATGCACTGAAATACAGTCTAAATAAGACAACAGAGGTTGTTGGGGACATTTAACATTATCACAACACACAGACTCAACAACCCACTAGTCTTTCTTTACAGGTCAACTGTAGTTACAAACTATTTGAACTTTAACTTTACAACTTGTACACTGATCAGTTTACAGAAAACCTGTATAGTAATTGTGTAATAAGACGTTTAATGGTGGTGACGTTTTGGTCACGTGACCGTGATTTAGTCTGTTTATAGCCTAACATCAGCTGGAAACAGGGAACAAGATGAGAGAGAGGGGGGATGATACGCAGCAGAGGGTCACAGGTCTAACTCGAACCCTGGGCCACTGCAGCGAGGACAAAGCTTCTGCACATGGGACGCTTTCTCTCCCATCTGAGCTACCAACATTGGCTTTTTACTTCTAGCAAATTCGTTGACGCTCGAAAAATCATAAAGTGGTTTTCATCTGTGAGGATTATCTTGATGAACAAAACGTGTGAATAGCCCTCGTCAAACACAACCCCACAGAGGGAGCCAGAGCCATGCTAACTCCCGGGTTAGCCTACAAAAATACGTCATCACTTCACCGCTCTATTCCTCCTGGTGAGCCTATACTTGTAAGCAATCATAAATATTCAGAACGATTTATAACTATAATCAGACATTATGAAGTCATGTATCAATACTTCAACATTTCTGGACACTCATTGTTTTTGCGTGGATCATAGTGTATGAAAATTCTCAAAGTTGTGATATATTAAAATAATTTCATAAAACATTGGAATGGTTAACATAATGCAGTATAAAGTGATTATAAGTTACCGTAAGCAGCCATCTGGTGCTTTGATTAAAGTGAAGATATCTCTGTCTTACAGGCAGATGTTGTACATTACAAGCTGGTTATATGTCACTACAGGAGGTCATTGTTTCCCTTAAGTTCAGTGAAAAAAAAGATTCAGTCTGGGACTTAACGCATGCATCGACCAGGACATGGCTCCTGGAAGGGCAGGCTACTGTGGAACATTACATATTAGTGTCTTCAAAAATGTTGTGAACATAAATGAAATTTAGTTAATATCAACAGTGTTTGGGTGGAAGCAGAATCTCCCCGATGGAGATGTTTTAATCATTTTTCAGCTCAACAAGTTGACCACAGTAGAAGACGTCAAAACCAAAGCAGCAGAGAACAAACATGGAACGCCATATTTTTGTTACATGTTCGGTGGGAAGACTTTGACTAAAAGCACTGGAAGAAAATCTCCTCCCACAGCAGACACCAACGTTAAAGACTCATCATACTGTGCGAAGCGGTGACTAAAAGCATGCACCAACTTTCAAATGTGTGTATTTTTATGCTCGAGGAAAATAATCAGCTTGGTTGCTGTGTAATAAGATGCTTTCCGGAACCTGTCATCTGTAACTATTTTATTTCTTACAGATCTGATATAAGACCAGCACCCTGACTCCAGGATGTTCCCTTTCAAAGTAAAAAAGTATCAAAAAAAAAGTAACCGAAATAATTAGACCAAACAATCATCCTTCTGTCTCACAGCATGAGCAGCGAAATGAGAGGAGGATATCACTTCACATGACATGCTATCTATAGTCACAGCTTGTGATCCTGCTGGAGGACAAAGACAGCTGATTAGAAACAGACCAGTCATAAACAAACTGGAGCTCACGCAGCGAGGAACAGATGAACTCATTCCTCTCCTAAACACAGTTCAAAAAGGGACCCCATCTCACTTTATAAACAATGATATGTACAGTATGGACTGGCTGTGTGTTTTTGAGAAAAGAGCTCCATTAGGAAGAGCACTTTCATTTTTTTTTATGATGATGTACCAAAAATGTCTTGTGTCGTTTTGAGCTTCAGAATAATTCATCGCCCACACAGAGATGTGGCTCATTGTTGGTGAGTTGCTTTATGTTGTTAATACACATGTAGCATCAGCCCTCAGCCGCACATTTACACACTGCCTAGTTAATGGTTCCATCTGTCACATGGTGAAGGCTCTTCGTCTTCTGCCGATTTCAGCTAAAAACTGCGCACATTTTAAAAGGCAGTAGATTTTACACAGACGTCTCAAACAATCAGAAAGCTGTGAATGCTTTTCAGCACACTAAATTGTTAATTGAAGCCTGCAGCGAAGAGGACAGCAAAATGGAAGAGGGAAATTTAAGAGAAATGGGAAAGCTTCTGTTTTTGCTGTGAATCAAGAGCCTGAAAGTTGTTGGAAATCAATAAGTGGTGAAACTTCAGAGGGCTTACTAACTACTTATTGTTTTTTTAATTGTTGATATTCAAAAACAGATACCAACATATTTCAGATTTTTGCATGTATTAAACTTTTCTTACGTTATGACTGCAATAAATGAGCTATTCAGAACTTTTCAGCCTCTTTTAGTTCACTGTTTTGGTTTTACAGCACATTTCAGCAGTCTCTAGCCCCTTTGGCATATGAACTCATATGTTATGTTATGTACATTTGCTTGTTCACACACTCAGCACACATCAGGAGACTGTCCGCGTCAGATGTGTTCGCACATGTTGGAAATACTCTGTGTGGTTTGGGCGAGGGGCAGCGCCCGTTTGGACTCTGCACACTTCTCCATAATGATTTAAGACACTGAAATGAATCAGACCTAAATACGGTGCGTCTTTTTATGTTTGCACCTTGCAGTATCAGACATGAATGTGGACCGTACCCTCTTCTGACTGCAGCCCACAATGAGGTAGGTTTCTATGTTGTGCTTCTTCAGGTAGGCGTTCCTTTCTCCCCCTGCTCCCGCCTCGACATCGTAGTCCCCATTCAGGTAATTCAGAGTGGCCTTAGTGATGTGGATACGCCTGAAATGGGAACAACACACAGATCACCCACATAAATGTTCACCATTCAGATACTGTACATATAAACATACAGTGCTACAGGCAGCATATATAGGGTAAATTCAAAATGTAATACTTTTTCTTTTTTAAATTTAAGTGCGTACTGCAGCTGGCCTTACAAAGTCACACTTAAATGTGCTTTCATCTGCCATTATGGTGTCGGTCATTCTGTCAGATGTTTGTGCTCTCTATGCTTTGTTTATATTAGTGTGACTGGGAATCAGAATAGTCAGAAAAGCACGTTGGCTTTCATACTGCAAAATATGACAGGATGTAGTCCGACATTTGATGTTGACTAAAACTGGAGAGACATACCCAGCTTGGCCCCCAGCCTCCATCTGATTGGCTAGTGTGACATCATTGGACCAGACGTCAAACTGCCACTTCCTGAGTCCCAGCACCCCACAGTGCACCCTGCCGCTGTGGATGCCCACTCGCATGTTCACATTCACTCCCGTCACCTCCCGTACCAACCTGCAAAAAAAAAAAAAACATGAAAAATGACGGTGAATAGTCTTTAACATGACAAAAAGAATAATGTACAGACAATAATCTACAATTTATTATTCATAATTGTGCCAACATCTTTGGTAACACACGCTGATCATTTTTTTTCCGGTGTTTCTAGACCTGTGTGTCTTTCTAACTTGATTATTTGTTTATTAAGTTTCCAAAAGGTGGTGCTTTATCTCTGCAACTAATGATACGCCTGCTCTTGGGATTTCAGGTGAAAGTATGCTTTAACAGCAGATCTAAAAGGTTTAACACATCAATCTTGAAGGCGGGATCAAGATACAGACCCGTACTAAACTGAACAGCATCAGTGGGTATGGATGAATAAGTAGAGGGCAGATTTAGGCAGATCAGCTGTAACTGCTTAAAAACTTGGGTCACTGTTGGAGGAAATGAAAAACACAGAAGAACCGGCCGGCCCTTTGGGGATCGTGTAACAGACAGACATTATATTCCCTCCGGCTGTGCCCTCTGAAGCAGACTGGAGACAAGAACTTCCTTTAGACTGTCACATTTTTAGCCATTTTTATTGCAGTCACATGTTAACCAGTGAAATGGGGAGGAAGTCTTACGAAATGGCCTCTATCATGTCCAGCCCCATCTCCACACAGCAGTGGGCGTGGTCGGCCCTCGCCTCTGGCAGTCCAGACACGCAGTAGTAGCAGTCTCCCAGGATCTTGATCCGCAGACAGTGGTTCTCCTGTCGGGAAAGACCACACCCCATAGGTTCACTCACACTTCAATATTACTGGCTGTCAGAGGTGGTGGAGGTATATGGAGGACATGAGATTTTTAGCACGTGTGTGTGCCTGCGTAATGAGGGTTATACTGTATTTATATTCTTTATATTGAATCATTTTCAATATCTAACGAGTAGCTCACACTTCACCTGTGTGGCAAAGTCTGCAAGTCATGACGTCCACTCCCCAGTCCAGAGTGAAGAGTGGCATTCAAAAAGCAAGGAACTCAGCGTGTAAGAATACATTAAAAAAAAAAAAAAAGAATTGAATACGTAACAATTAATAGGTCATTAACATATTTATGGAATTGTTTCATTCTAAAATGGCCAGAGAACATTCAACCTTAAAATGCTTATTACAGTCAAAGCCCTATTGCTAAAGCTAATCATAATCACAAATTTGCAAGTTACACGTGCACTTGTTTCTCAGACTCGCAGTAACAATAACTTCAGCTGCTCTCATCAGTATTTTTTTAAATAACAATGGGTCAAATGACCGCCTGTAATGTGAAGGGGGAAGCTCGTTTAACCCACAGAGAAATCCACCTGACTTATAGAGAGCTTATTCGCAACTCCACTTTAAGATCAGTGTCTTTATTGTTATTATTGCTTTATTAATATGATTATGATTATTATTATTATTAATTAAGTAGAACATTTCTAAAAAGTCAGATATTTGTCTCTGAACACAGTGGACACCAGTCGAGCTAAAAGGAGAGTGGAAATTGGACTAATATTTGCCAGGTGGTCAAAAACAGCTCCTAAAGTATGCTAATGTTGCTCCAAGTCTAATAGACTGTTTGATGATACGTTTTATTAAATCAACTTTATAATCAGATTTTAATGTTGTGCATTTGGCCGCATAACTGAAACCTTCGCACAGTCCAAAAAAACTGAGAGGAAAAGAAGCTGTACGCAGCGACGAAAACAAAACATAACTACAATGAACAGAAGCACGACTCTACAATAGCTGTATCTTAGCATTGGTGTAACACATTAACCTTAGCTGCCACTGGCAGTGTATGTGTGCTTGCGAGAACACTCGCTATCTCATGATAGCCACCTGAGTGCTGAGTGTCTCTCTAGCCCATGGCTCTGGGAAGATACAAAAAGACCCACTGTGTGAACAGCACAGACAGAGAGCGTGTGTGTGTGCGTGTGTCCGTGTATGTGTGAGTGTGTGTGTGTGTGAGTGTATGCGTGTGCGCGTGCCGGTCCACACCTAGATACAAGGCACATCTGGCATGGACATAAAAGTGTCAGGAGCAACGTTTCCTGCTCATAATGCCTGCTTCGCTCATAAATATTGATTAGCACATTATTGCACCTTTCATAAACAAATGTCATATATTGAGTGTTAGCTGGACAAATAATGAAGCCTCTGTGGATAAGAACAAGGAAATATCAATATTCATGAATGTGTTCCCTATGAGGCTGTGGTTCAGATATTGGAGAAACACATGTCTGGCTGCAGGACACTGATGGCAGATATGACGCAGATATTACGGAGCTGGAACTCTGTGCATATGTTTGTATTTATGTTAGCATTGGAGAAAATGTATCCTACAACTGCATTTAGGCGTGTTTAAGATGTCCCCGGATGCTAAGGGTTACGCTAAGAGTTCTATCTGTAGGCAACGTAACCACACTGAGATAAGGACCAAATACAATGAAGGCTGATGTAAGGCGTCCACACATGAAGATAGCTAAATGAATGCATCTCTCTTTCTTCTTTTTAGGCTTCCACCCGAAATCTCACATGATAACTGGGTTTTTAGGGAAATTCAGGGTTTAGTGTGAATTCAGTTAAAGGATGAGTTAAACCCAAAAATGGAAATCCAGTTATTATCTAGTCACCCCTATGCAGATGAGAAGTTGGATAAACACACGTAGTCCACAGAACATTTCTGGAGCTTCGCAGCAAAACAGCGTTGCAGCATTCTCCTAAACAACTGAAGTAGCTGGGGACTTGTTTTAAAATGGAAAAAAACTACTGAATGAAAACTTAAACTGGCTCCAAACAGCTTGTCTGGTGTAATCCAAGTGTCTGGGAGTCCTGAGATCCAAAATTGATTTGAATCTCTTCATTGTAGCTGCTAAGCTTAAAGCCTTACCGCGCACCATGTCTGAAGCGGGTGCACAAGCTTCAATTGAGGACGCAAATAATGTTTTGTCTAATCAATTTTGGATCTCTGGGCTTCCCGAGACTAGGATTATATTGGATGAGCTATCTAACATAATCCTATGCCGTTTTTCCATCACATCTGCCGGCCTGGCTCAACTAGGGATTTGCATTTCAACCACAACTGGGCTACCTGCTTGATGGTGTGTCTTAATCACGCTCTTGCCCGCAGTACCATCGAAGAATCACCGCTAAAAAAAGTGGTTCCACTGATTCTGTAACGCATTTCATTTCCTGTAACTTCTTCACAATGAAAGCCCACCGTTATTAAGTCATTAACAGCAGTAACTAAACATGACTGTTGAAACAGTGAAACACAGCAGATGTTTGAAAGAAAAAACAGGACGAGGAGAAACTTAATAGATTCAGTGAGAAGCCACAGAAGTACTGAGGGCTGAACACACAGACTTTTAAAGACGTGTGTCATGCTGTCTGCGTGGGATTTGCACTGTTCTGGTCTTGGTCCCCTCAGAGTCTTGGTTCTGTTGCGATAACACTCTGGTCTTGTTCTTGACTACAACACCGGTTGATAGCTCCCGATCATTTTGTCCTCAGATGCATAAAACAAAGGTTCGTCTCCTAGCGATGTTGTTTCCTTACAAAAGGTGATTTCTCCTCTTCTGATTGCTTCCTTTTGCTTTACTCTACAGCACAGTGCAGCGTGACGCATGCCGTAGTTCACCAAATACTTTACATTTTGAACAAAGAGATGCTGAGCCAGAGAAGGTGTGGTGTCAGTATTGTGTCAAATGTTTCACAGCGTGTCCACACTGACTGCATCCGGTCTGCTGCTCTGCTCTGCTCTGACAGTCTCATTCATTGTTAATGACACAGCCGGCTCCCCTCCTGTGGGGGCAGTTGTGCTGAGTGTCATGTGTTCTCTGTGACTCTGTCTGACCACTGTCTCAGCACCTCCTCTTTCAGCTTGTACTTCAAATGTTCTGCTACTGAAAGATTAGAACCATCTCATGGATTATTCACAACCATATTACCACTGTTTTAATAATAAATGAAATTACAGACAGTTGAGATGGTTTAAATATCACAAATGCCTCAAGAGCTGATTTTTCCGCGTCGCCACTGCATCTCTTGTCCATGCACCTGTCCTCCTCTACTACTACTACTGTACTACTCCTCTAGTCCCTCTCATGTGCGTGACCTTTGAGGAGCCCGTGCTCTGACCTACTACTCTGGTTCACAGTCTAACCGCTGACTGGCTTTACTGTGCTTACTGTAGGCTGCAGGCTTTATCTGAGCATTCAACTCAGCAGTATCAGAGGTGAGCCCTCAAGCAAGGAAGCTAAAAAAAAGAAGGAAGGGTCATCTTATCACTGAACCTTGCTTTGGTGACAGCTTTACTGAAGTCAATGAGAGATGCATGTTGTACACAACAATAGGACATATATACACTGTATGACTCCTGATGAAGAAATGCCTCCACAACATGACAGCACACACTCCAGAGAGGAGGTTAACGACACTTTTCTTATCGACGCGTTGTTGGTTCTGGGACTTTGTCTGTTCGCGGTGTAAATGCAGTCTCATCAGCAGAGAAATGTGTCGCACCTGCCTTGTTTTTTTTTCACAAAATATTATCAACCCTTCAACTATTTAGAACAAAAATTGGTTAAGCTCCTCTCTGAAGTGTGTCGTTTCACTTTCTGGAGGCATTTCTTCATCAGAAGCCATACGACGTAGACATCTTGGGCTTGAGTGCGATTCTCCCATAGACTCCAATACAGCTGTCAACACAGTCTGGTGTCAAAGTGAGATTCAGTGACATTATGACCCTTCCTTCATTTCTAAGTTCCTCTCCCTGATCCAGGAACATCACGCATCACCAGCTAAAGTTTTCACAATTACGCTATCAGGACAATAACATCTGCAGTGACCCAAACTGGCTCACTGATGAGAGTGAGAGTGCTACAGCAGCTCTGTACAGCAATCACTGTTAAGAGCCGCTCAAAGCCTACATGCATCTGTGTGTGCACATCAACTGTTTCAGCCACAGACTGAATAAACAGCAGGCTGCAGTGACAGTAGGTGAACTCCAACCTATTTGCTGTTTCACAGTACTTCACTGCCAATTATCCACTACATGTACAGGAAAATGAGTTTGCCTCATTCGTAACCACTGGAAGGGAACCCCAGAAATGAGATCAGGCCCGTCTGTCATATGATGTCACATGTGAGTGTAACTGCTTTCATAAGTAGCTCCCAAGATAACAAAAGATCTCGATCGAGCCATGCTTCATTAGTGTTATCAATGGAATCTGATCAACAGCGTTCTATACGAGCCTTGATAATCACTGAATGACTTTTATGTACGGTTCTTTTTTCTGTCAGCGATATTAATACATTTTTCTAGCATGCCATCTTAAAAAGCTTCTTCGACGTTTGCATCGGATGAAACGTGATTATGTGATTCTCAAAGTAAAACAAAGAAACAGACATGATTTTTCTACAAAATAGAGCTAGAGTTGTAGAACAGAAGTACAAAAATGAAAATGGGAGCGCATTTTGTGGCCTTCACATACAGTATAATAAATGTGTGGGATTGCGTTCTTACCGCCGCCAGCTTGTCAAAGCGGGCGAAGAGTTCATTCAGAGTCATCACCAACTCCTGCGCTGTGCACTGGGATGCCAGACTGGTGAAACCCTCGATGTCTGCAAATAAGATGCTGTAGAGACACAAAGACAAGAGAAACACAGCTCAATATCTTTCATTCTCCTTCTTTCTCTCATTCTCCTCTGGTATCTGTACTGTTGCCGCAGACAGACGTGTGCTACCTGAGGGGGCACATGGTGTCACCAGCCACTTCTTTGCACCTGCCAGCAATGAGCTTCCACAGGAAGGTGTAGCCCAGGGGGGCTTAAACTCTAACTGGAATTGAAATCCTTCTCTGATGATGTACCTATTGTTAATGTCTTACAGTGGCTTGCCGACAGCCCGATGTGGTCACCTCGCAAATCCCAGATTGTGTGGCCCTGTTACTCAAGCAGGTTGATTAGTTTGATCAGTCCTGTAAGGAGGTGGGCTCGATAACAGGGAGAAAAACAATTGCAAATGTACTATATACAAGTATAAAGCAACAGCCATGCAAAATTCAAGCGAGCTGTGCCAAGAACACGATCGTTTGCCGCCTTCCCACGTGTGAACACAATCGATTATCTGTTTGTTTGAATGCTAAGCCGAAGCCAGAGGGTTACTAGTAATCAATTCCCTGCACGGCCCATGGCCAGGTCAACATTTCCTAAAAGTTCCCGGAGTTTCCAGAAAAGACCAAAGCCGAAACTCATGACTAAATGCCATGGGAAATCTCACCCAAAAAGAGTGCCATACTGTTCCTTTACTGAAATCAGCACTTTGAGACGAGTTTGTTCTGAAACAGCCCTGCAGCTGCATCTGACCTCTGCATAGTTGCTCGGAGCAGCACACGGTGCGCAGAGAGCATGCAGGCTCTAAGTTTAGACCTGCTGCCCACCTGTGATCTTCCTGTATTCTCCCCGTGCCTGCGTGACCCACCAGCTTAGTAAGCAGAGCATGTGCCCCGTGTAGAGAGCCTCACCTCAGCGGCCCAGGGTTTGAATCTGACCTGTGGCCTTCTGCTGAATGCCTCGCTGTCTTCCCTGTTTCCTGTCTCTCTTCAGCTGATCTGTCCAATAAAGCCATTAAACAAATGTCAGCTGTCATCCAACTTCTTGTCGATTACTGAGTGTGTCCATAAAACACTTGATTCAAAACGCGTGAAAATGAAACCACGACCACATTATGATACACCAGACAAGAGTTTAAAGACAGGAGAGCACAGAGTGATTAAATGACTCTAGTCGATGTGTAGCACTGAAGTAATTGGATGGAGGTGAAAAGTGCGAGGCCGTGGGTGAAGTGTCTTTGTACAGTCATGTCTGAATGTAATACAATGCCTGTGATCTGTACATCTGTGCTAATGAGGTCTAGTCCTGGTAAAATGGCTGAGAGGAAGAGAGAGAGATCTCATACATTTGCGAGTCACCTTACGCTTGTAAAAAAGTTAGCTTTTCCTTCCCAGAGAACAAGGTAAACCGATACAGCTAAAAGGTCTTTTAGTGACTGAGGCATTTTCATTACCCTCCTAACACTGACGCACAACAGCAGGACAGATGATCTCATCAGCCGCCTGAATCATTTCTCTCAGAGAGGACAAAGGGACCAGGCTGGCAGGTGGGGACAGTGATAGGCTCAGAGTTAGCTGCTGGAGACAGATAAAACCTTGTCCTGAACGGTTCAAGTTGCTCTGTGAGGCATCGCAACCCTCGACCACACAAAGTCACATCTCAAGCTTGACATTTCTCTCTTCAATAAGCATATTTATTCTCTAGTCATTGATTTTCTCCTGGGGTGAAGCATGTGATGAACTTCATAAATCAAACTCAGAAGGCAAAAACCAGCCTCGTGTCTCTTGCTACCGGGTGCTGCTTAACCCCGTCTTAACTTTGGCAAAGACTCACCTGAGCTTGACTCAGTGCCTTGTAAGATATCCAATGATCACATAAACTTTGAGGAAAAGCCCCAATTCCCACCTCAATGTTCATTCAATCATTCATTCATTCATTCAAGCGTGGACATCAATACTCTGCAGCAGTCTGGATGAGAATCTTACATCTGTTTAACAAACAAACTGGTCTGAAAGAGTGTGCAGACAGTCTGGAGCTGTTTTTTTTTTTCTTTTCAAGATTTGGATCCCTTGCTCCAAATAAGAGAAGTCTTTATGCTCCAGTATTATACATGTCTCTTACAGTATTTATCATGTTTGCAGGCAAAACTGGCTATAAAGTAAATAGCTCATATTATCTGAAAGGAGCACTGTGTTAATTCAGGCAGAGCAGACCATCAGCTGATCGCTGTCAGCTGATTCTTCCAATCACATTTACGCGAGCTAACGAGGCTGTAATCACAATCTGACAATACTCCCTCACTCTGCTGATTATTCATGCCACTGCTGCTTTTATGCACGCTGCTGAGTCTAACAGCTCCTCCATTGTGAGATTACCCTGAATCATACTCATTAATGTATTTTAAATCACTGTGCAAGAGTTAGCTCAGAGCTAATTTCCATCCGCGGTCCCTTGTACATAAAGAATAACACATAGAAAGAGTGATGACACACAACACATGATTCCTGCATGACTCCTGGACAATATTACAGTGCTACTGATACTATATAAACATGAAATCGATGTGTTGGTTTCAACAATCTGATATTAAAGCTCCTGTTTGTAAGATGGTAAAACTGACGCTTTGGGTTTCCCAACTCGTCAGATACTGACGCTTTAAGATTGTAGGTCGGGTCGGCCACCACCTGAAAGCGTCAGTATCTGACAAGTTGGGAAACCCAAAGCGCCAGTTTTACCATCTTACAAACAGGAGCTTTAACAACAAAACTTTTGTCATCTGGCAGGATGAAACAGGATGAAACAGTTTTACACGGGACAATCTCACACTCAAAAGCCAATGACCATGATGAAAGTAAAAGGACTTTTCTTCATATGTATACACATTAGTGTGATTTAGCATAATCGTGGGGCCAAACACTGATGCTTGTGACACACCTATCAGGCTGTTCATTTAATTTTAATATACTGCATCCTATTGCTGTGTACCCTGTAAGGGAGGTGGTCATTATATTGTATTTTCTGTCTTCTCTCTTTGTCATACAGTGTACCATTCCACCATATTGTATTTCAATGTGTCACATTACTCCTGCTCCTTAAAGCCCCTGTACAGACTTTTCATTTAGTGTTGATTTTGGCGGCCCCGCTGGACGAAAGCGGTAGTGTTTTGCCGGAATGAAGACTGCATTTCCCATGAGCTCTAGCGCCCACTGTCGTGAAGACGTTTGTCTGATCGGCGCGTGTAGATTTGTTTTGGAAACGTCGGAAAGAAGACGGGACTTGCTTTGAAAACTTTTTTTTTTTTTTAGCAGCTATCTGCAGCGTGCATATGGACAAGGTAATGTGTCTATTTGTATTTCTACTTAATATAATATGCCGCCGGTGAAAAAAAGTAATGCTGCTGTTGCACTGCAATTTCCCAGCTATATATATTACCCACGGTGCTACAGAGCTAGCGTTACAGCAAAGTCACAGTGATTGTGATGGATGTTTTGTTCTAAGTAAGAAACTGAATCATTTATAATGACAGAGGATATTACCGATGCATCGTTGCAGGTCGGCTGGGCTGAAGCATACACACAGCTGAAATGGATGCGTGATCTGAGACGTTTGTTGTCGTTTTCACGAGTGTAGTATCTAGAGCTAATCTAGTGGTAACGTTAGCCAGCTTTGTTGTAACAACATAAATTCATGTATTGCTGTAAACTACGTCCCGCAATACATTTCATAAATGAAATAAAATTTACAAACCTGTCTAGGAGGAATCGGGCAAATTCTGGATCCGACTTGAATCCCTTCAAGCCCCGCAACTCTCTCCATCTCTGGAAGGAATCGCCAATGTTTATCCGTGTTTTAGCCCTAGCTCGATCGGATTCCCTCTTGGCCTTTCGTTGGTCTTCGGTTCGAATAATTTTTCTTTTCTTTGTCTCATTATCAGCCATGAAAGAAGTTTTAGCTCGGTTAGCACTGGCTAGCGTAGCAACAAAACAGCTATGCCGTATCCTGAATGTCGTCAGTTCCGGTCTGACTGCCGTAAATCGTTTCGTCAGTGGTCCGACCCGACCAATGCCTTTCAGAGGTATAGAATTAGACTACTTAGAAAAAGCGTATCTTCACGCTGATGGGCTCATTTGCTGTTGTAGGTAACACAGACACATCAGCAGAAACCAGAGACTTTTCTATATCCAGTTAAAAACTCCGTACAGGGGCTTTAAGTAAACTTCAGTGTAAGCTCTGCTGTGTGCTCGTCCTCCTTTCCTGGGTATTGAACAGGACTGCCTGTTGGAACTGACTTGAGCAGGCAAATGTTTAGCTTTAGTTGTGTCTGGCATGGAGAGGTGTTGTCTTCAAGCAGGAATCCCAGATGACACTGTACCAGGTGGGGCTGGGTACCATTTAAGAAAAAAAGAAAAAAAAAAAGATATCGATAACGATATCTGGACTTGTAACAGTTGCTGAATGTAACTTTTTTGATATTCTTTTCATGAAATCAGTTTTAACAAAAGATTACATTACACATACGGATGGTGAGCCCAGTCTCTGATGTGAGATACAGTCTTTCCCGCATGCTTCGAGACAGCCAAACACAGGTAGTATTAGATCTACTGCATGCTTATTGTCTCACTGTCCCTGATTTGATTAACTTCTAAGATATTGAAATTTGGTATCGAATGACACAACATTTCTCAATACTCAATAGAATCGAGGCAAGTCAGTCGGTGCCATAAAAGTATCAAAGTTTAAGACCCAGCTCGACTACAGGACAGTATGACCAATTTGCTAACCCATTTCAACATCGGTGGCCACATGGTGGAAGTCGGATTATGGTTCAGACAGCCATAAGCAACACGGGGGCACTTTATTGATCACAATTTTAAAAAACATAATCATTTGCACATCTATTTCATGAGACAAGTGTGTAGGGGAGCGATCTAGTAGATCAGGAGTTGAAAGTAACACACTGCACACTGCAAACAGTTTGACTGATGAAGGTCTAGTGCAGAAGCATCGTAATTAAATGTATCTTTGCAAGTTAGACATTGACAGCAATTCAAGACACTGCGACAAGACCCTGAGGCCTGTTGTCGTGCCAATCGTCCACCACTACCACCTCATGTTGCAGCAGGATACTGCACAGCTTCGTGCTGCAAGGACCTCTACACTGTTCCTGGAGGCTCAAAACATCACAGTTGTTCATGGCCTGCACACTCACAGACATGACAGCCACTGAGCATGTTTGGGATGCTCCGGAGCGATGTGCCTGTGTTCCACTCCCTGCCAGTATCCAGCAACTTCACACAGCCACTGAAGAGGAATGAACCGACACCGTGATCAACTCTACGTGAACGAGACTGAGGCAAACGGTCATATGAGTCCAGAGGTCAGTGCCTAATAAGTGAGAACTGCACTGTTTTGAGTGGCCTTTAACAGTCCAAAGCCCCTGAGAAATAACCATGTCTTAAATCATCATCTCATCCTATATCACGATATGCCACCTGCCAGATGGATGGATTATCTTGGTAGTGTAGAAGTGATCACTCACACAGATTTAACAAACCTGGGAGCAAAAACAACAACGATGTGTTAAAAGTGTATTTATATTTTTGTTGAATGTAAAAGTCGCAGGTTTACAGAGCCAGCTGATGTACAGCTATAATATCAACTAGCAGGCAGCATTGTCATTATTTGGTTCAGTGAGGCCAGACATTGGAAAAGTTTTCTGACTTTGGAGAAGAGGCTCTCTGAGTAAGACCCCCAGGAAGGACAAGAGAGGGCTATAAATAAACAAAGCTTTAAACCAAACAAGCTCACATGAATCTCACAGGATAGGTGCCTGCTACACAGCCAAGAGCATGGTGTGCTTATACAGACCAGTGTGTGTAGGTAGGGCAGGCGGGTGTTTATGTTCATATATGCATACACAAATGTGTCAGTTCGTATGCGAGTATGTGAAACTCATTTGTGTGAGTGTAAAGACCGGGTTTCGTCAGGGTTCACAGACCTTTTCTCTTGGCTGCCCACATGTCAGGAGCACTAACAGGTTCTAATGAACCTGGGCTTCATGAGGCCTAAATGTCCTCAATTTGGGTCTCAAGCCGAAGAGGATTAAGAGTCCCCACTCTGGGGTACACATTTCTGAGAATAATTGATTGTTTTCTGTGAACTGTTGCATGAGAGGGCGAGTGAAACCAGACACTTGACCAATGTGTCTGAGCTCAGAGACAGGTCTGCCTTGCCGGCAGAAAGAAGTGATGGTCGAAGAGGAGGGCAAGAGGGAGATGGAGGGGCGAAGGAGGGAGAGTGATGTAGGGTGCTCTAGTTCACTTACGTTTAAAGCAAAACCTCTCTAAGCTAAGTCAAATCAAACAAACTGTTCACATACATACACATTATTGTGACGTGTGGCTTGACATTAAAACAAGATTATCAATCATTTATCCCGGCAGAGTTAGATGCAGTTAAAAGACTTTACTTAGATCATTGATGGGCAAATTATGAGTCCAACAATTGCCGGTGAAAAACATGTTAATTCAGTTGCCAGAGTCCGATTGCAATATGTGATGCACCCTGGCCCTTTTTCTTATACACCATCATTACAAAATACACAGCTGGAAAACAATGAATCAGTGCTACAAACACTGCAAACTGAATTTTACCCAGCAGGTCCAAGAAAATGACAAAATATCAGAATGTCATTCTCACGCCCTTTTAATATGCAAACAGTCAACCTGCTCATCTAGAAATGACTCATTTCATTCAACGGCCATGACAAAACCTGAAACCTGATATAAAAAATGGTTTGTTGACACGTGAGGAAAATAAGGACATTTCATTGGGTGACACTTATTTATTCCAACGAAAGTTGCTTACCTCATCTTTTTTTTTAAATTCTTGTCACATCTGCGCTGGCTTATGTTTGCATGCTCTGCGTAATTCCGCTTTTATTGCTGCCCATGTTTTTGTCCTGCTTTTCCTGTCTTACCTACCGACATGATTGTTGTTTCAAAAATGTTCTTTGATTTGAGGTTGCCAAACTTAGAACTGGCGAAGTGAACGTTTTGGCATAGTTACACATGTTCATTAATATGCACGTCACCTGAGAAATAAACTGAATATTTATAGCCAGATATATAATGGACAGATTTCCTGGTGGAATATCGGTCCCTCCACCATCCCCATGGACACAGTGAAGCAGAGAGCGAGGCCACCTCCCACAGCCTGATATAACATTAAAGGGGACAGTGGGTGGTGAGCTGGAGAGTGGGCATGAGGGAGAGACCTGGGCTCTTTCAGTCTCATCTAATCATTACCTTGGTGATAAGTCACTTGTTGGACACAACATTACAACCTGATTTGCTTTTGTAAATGACAGTGACAGCAGAGGAAATCCTGATGGAGTCTCACAGGGGAAAGATGTTCAGACATCGTATTCAGCGTTTGATTAAACAAATAGAGCCGCAGTGTTCGGCTTAACTTGCTCTCCCCCTTTGTTTGATGTCGTGTCCTTCTTGGAACTCACAAGGATTTCGGGCAATAATTTCCTCAGCTGATAACAACACAAACACTTGAAAGGGTTTGAAATGATAACCACGCAGTTCTGTGAAAATACGAAATGCCCTGAAGATAAAGCATTTTCTTTCTGTTTTCAGATCAGTTTATATGTGGGCTTTGGGATGAACAGACACAAACTCAAGGCTGACTGAGGACGAGAGGCTGAAAAGGCAGAAACACTTTGAGGAGGACAGCTGAATGCAGAGATGGTTCACTGGCAAAAAAAATATTCAGTTAACGTCAGTGACTTTAGTCCTTTCATAAATCTGTTTTAACATTTCAGATTAACAAAGCACCATCATAGGGATGGGTATCAAACACAGTATTTAATGGGACCACGGACTAAATACAACAACACTTTTGATATTAACATGTAAATGTATGGTAACACCTTATGATGATTAGTTCCCCAACTGCTATTTGTATTTGAGTATAATTTGTCCCGGAGTAATCCTTACTTTGACTCAAGTAATGGAGTTGTGTTCTTTCGTCGGGACATTTGTGTGCAGATTAAAAGCTTTTTTAGGTGCAGCAGCTAATGTTTAACACACCGCTTTCCTGAGAGTAAGAAAAGGAAGCGGTCACATGGACATTTACTCTGAACTGTTGTGCCACTTCTTAGCAAGGGGTTTAACGAACCCGACGCGGAAAAATGGAAAAACAGAGTCAAATAGTGTATAATGTAGGCCATCCCTTCTCCTGCTGGCAGAGCCACCACTACAAAATCTATTTTGGGTCAAATCTCAGCTGAACCAAAGCTGTGCTGTCCTGGCCTCGCTTGACCCTGTGATCCCTCCTCGTCTGGCACTACCACTGCTACCAACCAGCTGCCCTTTATCCGCCTCCCCACCCCCAGCTGCTTAACCCCACTGCTCTGCTGGTTGCTCGCTAACCTCAGCGTGGGAGAGATCTCATTCAGACCCTCCAGTCCTTTTGTCTGGCGCTGACTTTCCCTGCTTCTTTTTCTTTGTCTTGGACTCCATCACTCCATTCATGCTGTGTATTACTCATCTGATCCACAACCATCTTCATTTCCTGTTATGTCCTTCCTCCTGTCTCTCTAAATCCCCTGTCTCTTTCCCCGTCTCTTTTAGATTGTTGGCCAGCCTTGTCCCATCTTGTCCATTTAGGGGATCTTTTGCAAACAGTGTGTACTTAGCTGCTCTCCCTCTTATGGGCTAAATCTTGCAAAATATAAGACATCTGGGCACCTGCTTCGGATCGATATAATTCCTCAAGGCTGAATATGATCTCATCCCTGAATAAAATGACACGATTGATAAGTAACGTATGCCTTTTTATGTACACATCATAGAGGCAATCTCTAGCCAGCTGCAAACTCATCTTTACTTGGTGGTGAACATTACATGCGTGTCGGTTTTATTACTTGTCCTTACTTCGATTAGAAACATGGGGAACAAAGGCGAGGTAAGTTCTTTTGATTTATGTAATTGTCTTTCCATTTTTCTCTTCGAGGCTGCTGGCCTACATAGCGGCACCAGCAGCCACAGTCACAGTGTTCTGAATACTTCACAAACGCTGACGGGGTGACCCAGCAGCATCAAAACATCCGGTTCTTGCATAATACCTTAGTCAGCACACAATGTGGCCTCCTTGCTGAAGCCACAGGACACCATTTTACTCTCAAGGGCAAACACAAGTGGGATGCCACACTCAACTGCACATTTAGACTACAAATGTTGATACTGGGACACTACCATGAACAAATACATTGAGATAACATTTGCTGGAAGCCTGATACTCCTTTCCCACTGGTCAAAAATCCCACTTAAACCCGCAAAGATCAGGCTTTTGTCTGCAATGGGAATGTGCAATTACACCCAGGTCAATTGACTTTGCGGTAGACATAGGTTTTTATCACCTCCGCTTGGCTCGGCATCAAACTAAAGTTAAACGGGGAAGTAGTTTAAGATGGTCTGCTAAAGATGTTTTATTACTGGCTGTGAAGATGCCTGGATCGCCGACAGAGCCGTCTAAATTCTGGTTTAGACAGGCTGCATTGTCTGTGGGAAGTGGGAATAGGGTCATTAGCGGGTTGACCTGCTAATTTTGGTGGGAAAGCGGTATGAGAGTGAACAGTGCTCACACACCTCTGAGAGTGACAGAGGTCTGTTTAAAGACAGGAGATACAGTACAGAGGCGATTTACAGCAGCTCTGACCTGAACTATGACTGCAGGGACGAGAAGACACAGCAGACGGGAACAGGAAAGACATAAAGCTTTTAACAATGACTGAAGCACTTCTAAACCTGTTACTAACAATGTCTCAGCAAACTGTTGACTCATATGGATGCTTTTATAAAGTGTTGTGATTGAGATCCCACTCCATGATGCCCTAAACGACATCATCTGACTGAAGACTCAGTCTGGAGGGCTGACTGTCGTGGTAACTTTATCTCATTAAATGTGGTGATTTTTATTTTTATTTTTCAGTAGACAGTAACCAGAACAACACAATAGTGGGACTCAAAGACATCAGTGAGTTAAAGCTTTTTGCTCGAAATCAGGTCACAGAATCACCGGCACTTAAAAACGGGAGCTGCCTGGCTGTTGTTGCCGGGGACAGAAGCTGTTTTCCAGGCTGTAGTGTGACGACCTCTGTAACTTTCATACAGACGGTGAGGCAGAATAACGGCTGATATTCCCGTCTTGAAAAGGCAGTGTGAATGGGGCTATAATCATTTGGAAGTATAATAAGAAATCCAGAATAATGCCGTGTTAACTACATGCACTGTAGTGTAAAAAATGAGAATTTGAAGGCAGCTATTCATTTTGTTGAGCCTAACCTGGCAAAAAAAAATAAAAAATAGAAAAAAAAACTAAGCTTGTAATCTATATTCCTTGAATATTTAATCATTAACCCTGTGCACTGAAAGGACTTGGCAACAGCTATGTAAAACATAGATACAGTAGGTAGAAACACTAATGCATATCTACTGCAGCACACACTCCACACACCTTTCCACCTCTCCACCGCTCCACCGCTCCACCTCTCCAGCTCCCCCTGTCCCCCTCTTACTCTTTAGTAGCAGCAGTGGGAGCTGTCACTTCTCTTCCTGTTGTTTCTCGGCCTCGCAGCGGAGCCCCAATTACCAAAAGCCAGTGCCGGCTCCCCGACAGGCCGGGTCACACCTGGTTAGCTACCCATTAACCACACACTTATGACCACAGACAGAACTCAGCCAAGCTTAGCGGATGCTGCTAATGTGCCGCCTACTCCCCAGTGAGTCACAAAAAACCTACAGTAAGACCAAAAAACAACACTTTTGGTTGCGTGGTTTTGTTTGTTCCAGCTGAAAATGCAGATTTCTGTGGCTGCGTCTCTTCTAATTATGTAAAGGGTAACATCTTAACAGGTGAGGATGAGTAATGGGTCACTGACTTCTGTTGAAGCTTGACAGCTGCAACGTATACATCCACTGTGAACCGACATGACCTCCTTGGTGTTTGCCTCTTAATTGCAGAAGGCACAGTTTTGTTGTACAACGGCTACATGTCACACGTGTGTGTGTGTGTGTGTGTGTGTGTGTGTGTGTGTGTGTGTGTGTGTGTGTGTGTGGCAAATTGGGTTCTGTACCTTCAATTACATGTCCTGAAAATGTCCTGATTTTACACACTGCACTCTCAATTTTATCAAACTCCTAAACTTTGTCAACAAAAATACTAATAATAACAATACTTAATATCAGTGCTGAAAAGACCTCTGTGTACTAGAGCTCCATGTACGTGACAAGACGCTCTAACCCCTGAGGATTCACAGAGTCACATCAAAGTGATAATGTCCCTCAATAGCACCTATTATGTACCGAGGTTATGCCACCCACCTGACTGCGACAGCCACAGGCCATAAAACTCTCAGTGCGCAGTTTGATACTCGGGTTCTACACACACACACAGACACACACACAAACACACACACACACTCTGTTTCTCAACTTGATGCAGTGTTTTATTACTCCACGAGGTGGTGCCAAACGTGACCACAGCTCTACGCTGTGTTAAATGACCTATGTAATGAGTTCAGCGTTCACATCACACACACCACAGTGAGTGTAAACCACTGATTAAACAATGAGGTACCAAAACTTAATCAAGACTAAACTTAAATGAACACTCGAAACAAAGATATCTGACCAGAGAAACATCGAGGGCCTCATTCAAATCTGGCACCAAGGACAAGTCAAGCACATTTTGTTTATGTAAGACAAATATCGTTAATCACAGCTTATCTTTAAACAGTGACAAGAGTTATGATCTCCTCTCTGTACGACCCTTTGTTATCACGATGGATGTTCCTAACGTTCTAAGAATCGGCATTCAGAGCAAGACAGCAGAGGCACATAAACACTGTTGGAGCGTCCTTTGGTACAATCCTCACCAACTCTGACCACCGTTTGATGAGACCGTCTTCAGACCTTCGTCAGATAGGCTGAGTGACAACAGCTCTCCTGAGCAAGAATTATTTTTATGTCCAAAAGTAAATCCTGAAAGCACAAAGTAAAGCTGGAGCCTCAATAAGCACCCTCTGTTAATAAGTGCACAACATGCAAACAGTGGGAGTAACATTAGGAAGGACTCTCTTCTGTTCACAAGATTAAAGACTGAGCCATCTACCTGGAAACTGAAAAAACTACACTGATGGAGGATATGTGGCTGACAGCTTTGCAAAGTCTCCAGTGAGTGGGGACATGGCTCATACTAGCATTTTTAGCATTATTACCACATAAATCCTGTTGCTTTTCAACATGCTACAAGTGTTGCCATTATGTTTCACAGTATTTCTAGGTTGAAATCTTAAAGACACAAATTAATTGTTTACTTTATCGTCACAACACCATTATCATAATAAAACATTACAAGGTAAAACTTCTTTAAACTTTTTTTTTGTCTCCGTTTGATTTTTTGTGGTCTTGGTGGTCTTTCTGGTGGTCAGAGCTCAGCGTAAGTATTTCCATGACATTGTATGCTACACTGTGTATGATTGCTGATACTGTGAATGTGTCTAGAGAAAGGTGATAAATACCCTGGGAAAATACCATGCAGCCTATTGTCATGGCAACGCCTGCACTTCTCCCTCCTCCTCTGCCTTTGTCTGTGGGTGGGCTGCACCATTCAGGATTAATCTGGATTAAATCATGTTTTATTTTACAATTCTGTAGCAGCGACTAAACATTAGACTAAACTGACTCGTCTAGATTTGCCGTCCCCAACGCCTCTTCCTCCTCCTCGTGAAAGTTCTGAAGGCACGAGCTTGAAAGGTGAACAGGAAACTTTATCATTTCACTGTCGATGAGGAGTTTATCGTTATAACCTATCAATAAAAGACAGATCACTGGTACATTTGAACACTAAACATATCAACATTATTTTGTTTTTGGTAGACTACAATCAGCTCAGCAGAAAGTTTGCATTTAATGGTTATAAAAGGTACAACAGAGATATCCTAACGAACATTTTACTCACTGTACCGTAAATTAATCCAGCAGGTCCAAATTGTACTGCTCTCATCTGCAACGGAGTTCAAAATTCAGACTTTTCTGAATTAGATTAATTTGTAAGATAAGACTCAAAGCCATCATGTGACTCAGTGGAGCTGACAACATCACGTTTCTCCAGAGCCCTTTCTATTGATGGGTTAATGTACTGTAGTACTACTGTACACAGACGCTTGTAGTTGTAAATGGTGTTTCAGCTAAATCTTTGTCCGCTGTGGCCAGAACCCTTAACCTAATCTAATCTAACCCTAACCCTTACAAAAGGTTGTGTAAGAGGGAGGTTTGGCACTGAATATTACTTGTCTGAGGAGTGCACTCACATCTTGACATGTGTGTGTGTGTGCCTTGTTACTCTTAAAGCTTGAAATGATCCGTGGAGCTGTTGAGAAAACCGTGGTAATTATAGCAGCTTCAATCTGATTCCCCAAATTATCCCACCTCCTCGTTGTCAGGGTGGGGGTGGGGGCCTGGTGTTACCTGACGTTGTCGTGCTTCTGGATGTAGATCTTGTGAAACATCATGTCCTCCCGCTTGGCATTGATGTCAGCTTTCATCTCCATGGCAACGTGGCGGGGAAGCACTGAGAGCAGGAGACGTTCCTGCATGGAAACGTGGGGGCAAAGTGAGTTCAGTGGACAAGTATGAGTACGTTAAGAGGTGGTGGCTGTGGTTGTCTGAGGGGAGGCTGCGTGACTCACGTAACTAAGTAAGTGGAAGAGCGAGAGCTGCCTTCCCAGTGCTAATGAATAAACGCTACATGGTGATTAACCTGTATGACATTTATATGAATATCTTCAGAATAAATAGAACTTGTCAATGTGCATTAAGATTAATTGCGTGTATGAAAAATGACCCCAGTTGTGTCTTTGTGTGAAATGTGTTGGTTAAACCTGCGGTACAAAACATGGGCGTCTTTTTCTTGTGAAACAGGTGAAATTATCTTTTCTGTGATGCTTTGATTTAAGCCAGCAGTGATGAAAAAGCTGGCTGACTTTGGCCGCCCGATTCAACAGGTTTCCAGAGTAATACAGTTTTAAATCCAGAGGTTTCCCAGTGAAGCTATTTTAAAATGTGAACAGGCAAAAGTAGAAACCTGTCTGCCTGTCGCCCAGATTTATTTATTTATTTATTTATTTATTTATGTTGTTTATTTCGGGCATGTCAATTCATAAACATCACATTTCATCATTGTTCAAATAATACAATACACATGGCCGAAAGGGAAAAGCAGGAGAAGCCAAAGCTTATCAAGTCCCGCCCCCATTACCCACAGGATAAAATCTTCATCCTGATCTTTTCTTGTCATTTGCATTTTACATTTTCTTTTCTCTTTTTTTTTTTTTTTTTTTTTCAACTTCTTTTGTTATGACCTTTGACAAAACATATTACAGCAGTAGCATACAGAGCTGAATTCAAGCTTAACTAACAGATATAATGTTAGTTAACATTTCTGCAAATCACAGATAGGTCAACATTGGACTTATGTACCAAACGAGGCATATCAAGTTCACATGTTATGCTCATGAACAAACTCTCACATCAGGGGGTAGAAGGGGACAGTGGTGGCATCATTACAAGCAACAAGGCCACCAACGGGTGACGGCAGTTTGACTCTCTGGGGTGATTTCCAGCTGTTTTTGAGGCGACCAAAACAGGCAGGGTATTTTAAGCAAAACCGTGATGTTTTCCTAACACTAACCAAGTGGCTTCTGTGCCTAAACCCAACCAGAACATAGGCACAGTGTTGTGACTCGTTGTGAGAGAAATAGAGAATTGAACCTAAATAAATGTAAAGTAGCAACATAAGCCTTAAGTTTTAACTGCAATCTTGGGTTTTGCAGAAACACAGCCTTTAATCTGCCGATTGGGATGTCGTTAATGTCCAATTCATTCAGATGACACGGTTGGAGCACTTTCAGTGCTTGGATGGACAGGACTCTCAACTGTTTAAATCATCAGTACAAAAGATGAAAAAATAATTTCAATTAAAAAATGATTATTTACGCCTCTGACTGGCTTCTTCTCCCGGCAATGGCAGCCAATCGGCAGGCCAAACTGGATGAAAAAAATAATAATAATTAATACTTCTTGACTATGTAAACCAGTAGTGATGAGATGAAATAAGACAGAACTGTACTGATCCTTCAGTGGGGAAATTCACTCCTAACAGTAAATTTACTATCTACCATAAAATAGGGGGAACAGGGGGAAAAACAGTGAGAGAAATATAACGTAAAACAGAGCGAAGCAAGTCAAAGATAGAATAATGAAAAGATAGGTGTTATAATAACAATAATAATTATTAAATTATTAAGTAGAGTGTCATGTTTCCATGCCTGATTATACTTTACTACACTACTAGAAGTCAGCAGCGTCTTCCATTTCATAACTCTGTTGTGGTGTCGAAGAAAAGGTCGAATGGTCAGGTAGAACTTCTTTTGTCTTGTACTTGGAATTAATGAAGAGCAAAATCACAACCAAAGTGACTCAGCTGTGGCCGTTAGATCAGATCTGGGTTTGGGTGGTTTGGGTGTCTAGCATATGTTTATTTATTTATTTATTTATTTATGTTGTTTATTTCGGGCATGTCAATTCATAAACATCACATTTCATCATTGTTCAAATAATACAATACACATGGCCGAAAGGGAAAAGCGGGAGAAGCCAAAGCTTATCAAGTCCCGCCCCCATTACCCACAGGATAAAATCTTCATCCTGATCTTTTCTTGTCATTTGCATTTTACATTTTATTTTAGCATGTAGTTACATCTGCAGGAGGTAAGTAGGCAGTATTGATAGTGGGTGAGCACCATGTTAAACTGGCAACAGACAACTTTTTTGCTTTATCTGAACACTTTTGGATGAATACTGATGTCACAGTGTGACTGCTGTAGAGAAATTATACTATCTGTGTAAAGACTGGTTCCCTAAGGACCTCTCTTTCACTATGCCAATCAATGAAAAAAACTAAAGTCTAATTATGCCACCAAGGAAGCATCACCTGAAATAAAATGTCAACATTACTTCATTTGTTCCAAGGGAAATTTCATGGACATAAAGGCTGCCACATAAAAACATACATACACTTGATGCAGTAACAGATGCGTTGTCAGCATGTTCTAAGGACGATACCAGTGCTGACACTTATGTCTGTTACTGCACCAAGTGTATGTATTTTTTCTGTGGCAGCCCTTATGTCCACTAAACGTCCCTTGGAACAAATAAAGTAATCTTACATTTTGAATCAGTCTGTCATATCTTTATGAGGAAACAGAAATCAAAAGCACTCAAGTCCTCATGATATTAATCAAACAATAGGTACAACTAACTTACAAAATATATTGTGTATATTTGTAATAGTAGCCTCCTGAAAGTTAAATTTTTTTTATTTTTACAATGAAATGTTCTTGTGTACAATAAAACAAGTTCTCTGTCATGGAGTATATCACTTCACTGCTGAAAGAAAAGAAAGCAGACTCACTGCCAGTTGTAGACTTTGTTAATTTTTTTTGTTAATGTTTTAAATCGTTCGTTCGTTCGTTCGTTCGTTCGTTCGTTCGTTCGTCCGTCCGTCCGTTCGTTCGTTCGTTCGTTCGTTCGTTCGTTCGTTCGTTCGTTCGTTCGTTCGTTTTCTTCCGCTTTATCCATGCGGGTTGCGGGTGATGTTACCGCTTTTATACCACCTTATTCAAGGTGGAGCGGGGGTTACTGGGGCCAAATCCAGTGACTCTATGGGCGAAGGCCAGGGTACTCCCTGGATGAGTCGCCAGCTCATCGCAGGGCCCTTACTGATGGCAGTGGCTGCCACAAAGGTGCCAACTGCACATCAGGAGCAGTGTTGGGGTTCAGCATCTTGCTCAAGGATGCTTCGGCATGTAGCTCAGTCCCGCCCCGGGGAGCCAAAAAGAAAACCTGCCGCATCCAATATGGTGGTCGTGCTAACATATCACGGCAACGATCCAGCAAGTTAATGCGGCGTCTATGTAAATATGTCTATGATTCTTATGGTTGTATTATATTTATTTATATTATAGTTCTTATTGTCTTCTTATTGACTGCAGCACCAGCAGCACCACGGTGAAACGCTAGAGGTGGGAAGTTTCTATTACCACTTTAATGCATTCTGACACTGCATCATCTACATACATTTAAATACTGAAAATATCAGTACATAAGCAAACATGATGTAAAGAATCTGACATTGTGCTGAAGAAACATTTCCGGCCACTGTCCTCCACTAAGGACCAAGCTACAGTACACACTTTCCTGAGCCATCTTTTAAGCAACAGGAGGTGTTCAACATTTAACAAAAACAAACGTTTTTAGTCTATTCCTCGAACAGATAATTGATTTTATCAACAAGGTTACTGTGGTTTTTTTTTTCTTTTTACATCCCGTCTCCTCCCACCACAAATCTGCACCCTCTCTCACCTGCTGCTGGTTTTCCCTCTGGGAGTGCAGGCGAGCCTGGATGCATTCCCTGGTCTCCTGGAAGGCCTGCCTCTGGGAGCCCTCAGCGGGGTAATGGGTGCACACTCCCACAATGTTGGTACAGGAGAAGATCAGCACGTTGGACACTATCTGCAGAGACAGCAAGACAGAGAAAGAGTTAGGGCGCAAAGAAGGGGCTTCCATGTGGGCCAGAGATCATAGAGACTCAACAGTTCAAATACAAAGTTGTGTCATCTTGTTATCTTTTCTCCCTCCTTCCTGGTGATCTCTGCCAGCATTAAATACAGCAAAACAATCAATGCCTTTTAATTGCTCATATCCGCTTAAGAGATTTTATGCCCTGTGGAACATTAAGCTTGCATTCGCAGCTGAACCAGGGGAATAGCTGAAGTGTTGTTGTCTGTATCTCAATTTGACATTTGTTCTGAAAAAATAAATAAACAAATAAATAAATGTTCATGTTAGGAATGTGACCAGAAAATGGCATCTCCGTAACTTCTTAGCATCAGGTAACAGACTCAAGTGCTGTGGTGTCGTAACGTGAGAATAAAACACATGGTAGATGTGTCATAAATGTATAGCTTTAAGTTAAAACAACTTTGTTATAAGTTACATTACTGGTGCAGAATGACCAAGAATATGACTGAATAAGTCTGGTTCTTCCTTAAACAGGTGCACAACGTCTTGCTGAAAAATTGGAAGAAACTGATGATGCAAGTATCTGATTTACAGAAAATTCATCTGCAACTATGTTGCTAATCAACTAATCATTTCAGCCATCTTTAAACAAAAATGCTGAACTTCGTCTGGTTGCAGCTTTACATTCTGTATTTGTTGGAGGACAGAACACAAGCTGATACTGTGTTGCAAATTACAAACTCATCCAAAACAGATTCAATCAGCATTCAGTTTTCTCTTAAGTACGCAGTTAGGAATAAAAGCTTATTATTTTATTTTTCAAAGGCACATTTTAAAGAACAGAATGTAAAAAAAAAAATGTCCTGAACCTGGAGTGGATGGCTTAGGACTTTGTGCCGGTCCAAAACAAGAGTGTTTATTTGTTAAAGACTAATAAGCAGACATGCAGTTCAATCAATGTGTAATGCAGGGTGACTAGATTATAAAGCCAATGGGGTTGACACAAAAATCATGTGTCATTGGCTGAACAGAGGTAAAAAGAATAGATAGTGGAAAGTGAGAAAAGCCAGGCCGAGCAGTGAGCCTTGAGGAACCCCACAACATTGTGCCAAGCTTCTGACTGCATATGTGGGTGTGGCATAAGATCTTCAGATTTCCAGAAAACCCAAACGTGCTTGTTTGTTCGAAAGTTAATTTGCAAGTTCTATTCTCGCATCTAAGCATTATTGAAATGAGAAGTCTGATTTCCGTAACTGGAGTAAGCAATCTACAGAAACCTGATATACCCGGATAGAAAAAGCTGATTTCCTGGCTATGATCCTAAATGCATAACCTGGTTTCTGGTCACGCATGGTTAAGATGCCAGTGTGACAGCAGAGCAGGATGAAAGGAAAGATTACACATAGCGATGCAAGCCCATACTGAAGATCGACTGAATCGGCTGAAACTGAAACTCACTCAAGGCCAAGTCAGCTTCCCCATCACACGTCGGACTAGTTTCAAAACCAATACACATTTGCACTGTGTGAGAGAGCTGCTTCCACCCCCTTTCTAGCGTGTAACATATAGTAGGCTAGCTAGGGGAGCGGGTTGGACATTTTAGAGAAAGCCTTTGTTAGGGCACACTTGCATGTGTGTGCCACACTAAAACGGGAATTCTTAATTTGCAAGAAATCAGTTCCTACAGGTTTCCAGGCCAAGTTTCCACCTCTCAAACAGCCTGCATGCTGTCATGTGTCCAAGGCACCAGCGCTAAAAGACATTGTTTCCATTCAGTACCAGGCATACAGTGGGTCCTCGGACCGGCAACCAGCAGCAAGCCAAAGCCGGCAGCCCATTCTTTTCATAAAGCCATTTAATGGGCTGAATCAGCCAGCTGAATCACATTCACACCACGGGCCTCTCTGTTGCCGGAACAAACTGAACAAACACAACACGTCTTTATCAAGTCAAAAACCCCTCAGCAGGTCTCCATGCAAAAACCGAGCACACTCAGAGGGAGGAGAGGCTGGCGGAAGACTAGCCTGGAAGTGAGGCACGAACAAGGAAAATAAAGAACCGAGGTGTGAGACAGAGACAAGTTGGTGCATTTAGAAATGGTTACTCCTTCTGCCTTATCTGACTGAACTGGACCGACCCACAGAAGACAAATGACTTGTTAGATAAATACAGTCCATCAGGACAAGAGGTTTTGGCTGCTCAAATATTTATTTTCACAGAACTACTCTCACCTAACAGCACATCAACCAGAATAACTCAGTCAGGAAACTCCTTTAGTGCAAAAGGTGTAAAAGGCCTTTAAAGCAAAAACATGTTTTCATAATCCTGAAAACTACAGTACAAGTTCTACAGAGTTCACTAGCACCTGTCAGCAGCGCACTTTGAACCGAATCACGATAATTTCGACAAAACCAAATGCTTCAGCACATTACCATGGATCTTTTTTAGCATGACAGTGAGAGGTATCAGGTTCTAAAGGCAACACTGTACACCTGTATTAATGCTTAGATGTTACAAGACAAAAAATGTTAGCGTCAATGAGCCACTGAAGCCAAAGCATGAATGAAAAGCTGATGGCCAATCAGCAGACACATTGTTCTGCCCGATCAAAAGCAATAGGCTCGTTTGAGATGATTCAGGCCTACGCAGAATCGATCACCGGCGATGCTGGTTAGATTCGTGTCGGACTTGATCCCGACTTGCTCTGCCATCATGCACAAGACCAGGGCACCTGCTGTTTTTAGAAGGTTTTTCTGTCAAGATAATCCATGCTGTGTGGCTGATGGTGAAGTTCAGTAGTCAGAGATACTGAATACACCAACAATCATGATATCATAAATGGCATACAATATATCATAGCTGTCCATTGTATGCTTATATTGACTGATTTCATTTCTGAGGTAATTATCATCTATTGTCTTGTATTTCTTGTCCGCGTTTGTCTATAAATGTTTTACATGCACATATTTTTCCTCGGCCAAATTATAAACAGCAACAAACTGATGTAATGCTGATGTGAACCATGAACAGAAACAGCCTTTTGACCAATATACATTCATATGAAATATCTACAAAAATACAAAAACGACGACAACCCCGCAGAAGAACCTGATTATCACAACACAACACAACCATGCAGCTCAGTCAACACATCTAGCAGCTCTAAAGAGATTTGTCACATTGAGCGCAGCCAGCCCATGGTTGAAAGGCCAAATATACTGCATGAAGATTAGAAGAGAGAGCGGGAGCAAATGGCCTCATGAAGAAGTAATCCATCTGAGTCATGCCAGTCAAGTATTTTTTAAATATTAAAATACTAAATGAGGCATATTTAATCTAAGTGATGAGGAAGACTGAATTCTGGGTGAAACGACTCTGGGAGGCTGGAGACAGATTTTTTTTATAGGTAAAAAAGGAGTACAGCGCAGAAAGAGACCAACAAAACTATACATAAGCCTCGACATATTAGGCAAATATATAGACTTTAAACCATGATTACTGCACATTCAGCCATGATATTTGATGACATGATAAGAGATAGGATTGGTGGAAGTGTGGGTGAGACGCAATGCTTATGTGTGGCAGAGAGACAAAAGTAGTGCAGTATAGTGATTCCTAATGCCGTGTTAACACAAAAATATGAAAACAATAGCATAATAATTATAGAAATAACCAACAAAAACAAATTCATTGATTTCTATGAATTCATTTTTCTATGTTTTCTGATCCATGAGTGGCTTATTAGCATAACAAATGTGTTTGCGTCACATGATCAGCAGAAAAAGATTGTTGAAATTGTTGCCGTGTATAAACCTGACTGTCACAATGTGTTTCTGTTAAGACCATGACAGTCTGGAGACTCCTGTTTTAAACCAGCCTCAACATTTAAGAGCTGGGCTCCTTCTACCTACAGTGCAGTCAGCCAGTCAGCTGCAGCCTGGCAGCATCCCGCCCCCACACTGCCATGGAAACGGCATGCATCAGATAAAGCCTTTCAACAGGTCAATACAAATATTCCCCAGCAGCAGTCTTATTCTATTAATACTGCCGGCGCTCACCCAGGCCTTATTTGGAAACCTATGGGGTTTTCCTAACCACAGAGGGAAGCTGGGAGCAGAAAGACACAGCTCCCATGTCTAATACAGAGACCACCCCCAGGGTAAGACCCCAGACAGCTATTATCGAATAACTGCAGAGGAGAAGTGATGAGCTCTCTGCTGATTATCTTAATAGGCGTAAATAAATCCAAGTCTTCTCAAACTTAATATAAATAATCAGGGAAGATTATCTTCAGCAGTTTCCCTTCTGTGTTTCATGCATATTGTTTTGTTCATCTCATTCATGCTGATTTTCATACTATTCAAAACGTGCTGAGCCAAAGACATCCTATAGCACTCAAGCAAGTCATCTTAATAGTAAACTCTTACCAGAAACCAACCTAAATTCAGCCCAAAGTCCCCGAATGATCCAGCGACAGTGGCGACGCCCCGAGCCAGCTTTTCCAGATTCTGTTACACGAATGCATTCAAGGAAAATTCTATAAAAATAATCTTTAAAGAAAGATTCTGTTACATGAAAAGCTGCATTCCCACTGAAGTCAGAAAATTTGACAATGTGGGCAGCAAAAAAAAAAAAAGCTGTTTGCCTGTTGGCACTGCCACAGGTATTTAACTCTTCTGCATGTCCTTGTTTCTGTTATCATGTCATTAATAGAGCCACTGTTCCGCAGCAAGCAAACGTCTGCAGGGGGAACAGTACTCAGCACGGTGAACACATCAGTCACATCATGATTCTCTGCTGAGCAAAGTGCCGTGTTGTGGACACATTAAAGAGAAAGCTGTTCAGCACATGACCACATCAACACCACAGACTTATGGGACAATATTAATTATTGGAACGCGTCCCAACTCTGCTGTGGAGGAGCCAGATATCATAATGTTAGATAACAGTTTTTAATAACACAACCTCGATTTACTTACGACCAGATGTTAGTTCTTTTTATAATGCATACCATTTCATTAATTGTCTGATGACACTTATAATGATTAAATCACAAGTAATCTTATTAATAATAACTGCCAATGATTTGTCAATGTATCGATTTATGTCAGGCCTCTCGTGGCTTTCCTGATCAATTCCATTTATCGATCATGAGCAGATGACCCTCAGCGTTTCTTCTAACTAGAATGCATTAGGATAAAAGTAAGGCAGTGAAACAGCAGCGGCCCTGTACTGAGAGCTGTTTAGTCTCCCCCCAGTGATATAAATATTAGAAACAACCCCTCACTTTGACGCAATACCATTCAACATCCTCCAAAAATGATCAGTTCAGTTGAATCAACTCATCTCTGAAACTGTTTCAGCAAAATTGAACATGAGGGGAGGATTTCTTTTTTGGGTGTGTTGTATCAGAGTGCATTAGTTTTGCGTAGGTGTACTTAATAAACTTGTGTGAATATGTATTTGTCCGTTAACCAGCCTGTTAGCTTGCCACGAATGAGGAATACTTGAATAACACGTTAACTACAGTGAGACCTGGCTTGGAAATAATTCAACAAGATTATTTATACTCTCAGTGGAACCTTATGATGATGAGTAATGATCACGCTGTGCTTTATCCAATTCTTTTATCCAAGTTAATGAGTCCAAGCAAGTTGTAATTAAAGCCAACTAAATGAATTATCCAGTTTGGTTTTCTCCAGCACAATGCATACAGTGTAGAAGAGCTCACCAGCATCAATTTGGATATTTTAGTGATTTCTGCTTTTATTTTTCATATTGAAAATAAGAATCTGTACTATCATTACTGTCATACTGATTTCAATTAAGTAGCCCAGACATAATGTTAATTCATGATTAACTCGGGTTTGATTAATAATTGCCTAAACAATAATCTGTCAACCACAATGTCATGTTACTATTAAGGTTATACAGTTTGCCCTCTGTCACCAAATGACTGCAGTATTGATGCAAAAGTCCAAAATGTAAAGAAAACACGCCTCTATTAACGTCAGCTGTAGCAAAAGAAGTTTATGTTTTGTTTTATTTTTATAATAAAAGCCTCATTAGATTAAAGATGATCTGATGTGATACAGTATTACCAACAACAACTTCTCACACTTTCACATCCAGAGCAACAACTACACAATACCTACTGTAGAAGCCAAAGAATTCTGGGAACTGTGGAACAATGACAGAAACCATGGGACCAGTTCACTCATGTGCTCGTGTGTGTGCGTGTGTGTGTGCAGCAGTTTTTTTTAGTGTGTGATTAATAATTGCCAGCAGAGGTCATAAAAACAACAGAGTAAGACATCCTAGGTGTTAATATTTACCCAGCAGTCTGAGTTTGTCCCCTCCTCCGCCTCTCCCACACCTTTCTCTGTATCTTACATCCACCCTGAGGCTGAGAGTTTCTTCTTTGCTCCCGAGCTCTCGCCACACTTCCAACAGACTTTCCACTTATACTCTTGTGTCATCTGTCAGATGCCCAGCATGATGTCTGTGGAGGACTAACAGCCAACATCCGGCCAACACAAGGGACGACCGCAAGTGAACCAAACCACAAGGCCCTGTGATGTGGCCTGTCATTTTTATGAGACATTTTTAAAACATTGGTACACATTAAAAGACGGTTAGTCACTAGCGCTGCAGCAGAGCAGTGCTGCGATAAGCATGTCCTCATAATGTTTGTATCACTCGCTCTGCCAGGAGACTCAGACAGCTCAGGCGTGAAGCACAAACATTTCTTCAGCCTGCAACAGGCAGTATGGCAAGTGTTGCATCATAAAGGTGGACACGGTGGCCTTAGGGTAAGAAAAGAAGGTTTCTGACCAGAACTGTAATGTTTTATCAATTTATTTATTTGTTCTTAAGTATTTAATTATCAGATAACTTGGTTGAGCATGTTTTGTTTTTTTTTTAAAGAAAAAAAAAACGCTAAAATCTCTGATTCTAGCTTCTTAAATTAGATTGTTTTCTAGTTTCTTTCCTCCTCTGTGACAGTAAACTGATTATCTTTGGATTGTGGACAAAACAAGACATTTGAGGGCGACATCTCGAGCTTTTGGAAACACTGATCAACATTTTTCACCACTTTCTGACATTTCATCCACTGACTACGCACTTAATAATTTTTTTAAAATCCTCAAAAAATCAACTGACATAAAATTAAAATCATAAACAGCCTAATCTATGACCTCAAAGTCCCTGGTTTAATCTCCAGACCAGCTGGATACATCTGGGTGGGGAGTGTGCTACAGTCTTCAAAACTTGATCTATGACGCTCATATTTGTTGTTTTTGTGATTACTGTGGCCAGAAGTGACTGATCGTTAATCACTTCACAATCAACTTTATCGTGAAGTATTTACTCCCAGGCCAAGTCCTACTCGATGCATGAACCAGATTAGTTGGATTGAGAAACATGTTGGTTCAGTTTTGCTGTATGGATGGATACGCTTTGTTGACTCAGAGCTCTTTACACGCGCTGTAAAGCCGGCAATTTAGCAAAGCAAGCGAGAGCAACGGTTCCTCTCCCACTCTTTGTGAAGCTATTAACAAAAGCATCAAAAATGTCGTGTTTTTTCAAGTATCACCAGGTACAGGTTGACTTTTGAAATTTAAATCACTGCGGTTTCATGATTACAAATTCCAGGAGGCAAGCCATGACTCTTATTCTGAACTAAAGTCAGCGACAGGAATGGACAGGATTCTGTTGACTCTGTTTTGCCCTGCAACACTTTGTCAATCCAATTCTTACTTGCAGTTGTGATTAGATTAATAAATTAGCTACAAGTGTACGCCCCCTTAGCCGGCACACTGAGGCACATTGTGTGTTTTAAGGATAAATGCAGGTCATGCGCTTCATGCTGATTACTGTGAGCAGCCTCATTCTGCAGGGCAATGTACAACAGGGTGAAAGTCTCTCACGTGAGGGCCGCCAGTTATTTGTTGTCGGATTTTACCTGGAAAGCTGTCAGCTGCTTCATTAATGCCTCTGTAACCAGGAAGCACCCTGAGGATCAAACTGTATGAACCGACGGCCGGGTCTGCTGCAGGAGTTCTGTGTGTTTCATATATTTCTGACTGCTACGATAATCCCATAAAACTGTTATTTCTGCTCTGGGAGGGCAAAGTGCACTTTACATTACATACTGACTGAATAAAAGGGCCTCAGTTTTCATCAGAAAAATAAACATGCTTATGCATTCACACATCTTAACAGGAGAACTGTGAATACTGACTGTGTGTAGTCTGAACTCACACATGCAAAAATTAACCGAGTCACCCGCAAAGCTGCAAGACAGTGTCGCTTTTTTAAAAACAATCCGTGCTTCACAAATATACATACGCACATTACGGCTATGTTTTGTTGTCACTGTCCCAGGCTTGTTTTCTCTTAAAGGAGCCCTCTGTTTATTTAGCTCGTTTAGGAAGAAATAAATCAGCCAATGAAGATCTTTCTCTTCTCATTAACTTTTCTTCATCAAAACTACAAACTCTTTTTGTTTTCACGACTGAATAAACAAACTGACCTTAGGGGACAACACAGTTTATACTGTTTCACTTTGTTTACATGTGGCGGACCCTGCCACATTTCTAGCTTCAAACAGTGTTCTGGGACCTTATTTTCCTCTGAGAACAGCTTGTTCACTTATGGAAAAAGTGTATATTATTACCTCATTAATCTTGTGAATAATACAAGTCTGACTTTGAATTTCTTCTTCAAAACCAGACAGTGCCTCTTTAACCTTGTTGGGTAGCATGCAAAAAGGATAGCATGTTGTATTGGACAAAATGAGGTATTTACCAATGTAGAACAACATTAACTAACATGACTGCATGACAGAAGGACCACGAGACAAATGCTGCAATATGCAAAGAGCAAACGCACATTATTCGTGCTACATACAAGTCAGTGTTTGTGACTGTGTCATCTCCCCTGGTGACACTAATGGGCTTTTTCAGCTTGGGCCACATGAAGTTTTTTTTTTTTTTTTCACTCATGTCTGTTTGTTGTTTTGTTGGTTGGTTGGTTGGTTTGCTTTGTCTGACAGCAGGATTACACAGAAAAAACTATTCTGCGAATTTCCCCCAGATTTTGATGGAGGATTTGTCTCAACCCAGAAACGGACCAAATTAAAGTTTGGTGTGGACTCAGATGAAGGGGAGGATCCTGGATTTTTTTCTCCCTCACATCACCGTTGCAATATATAACAATTTTGTTAATTCCTCAGAGTATAATACTTGATCTTGATGAAATAAAATCAGGCGTAATTAGGTGGCTGGTACCTGTGAGTGAGCACATTTTGATGTGGATCAGAATATAAATCCTGATCTCGCAGATTTAAATATGTTTTATATTTTTTCTCTACTGTGTGCTGTTTGAGCTGGATTTTTCTTTCGTGGAGCTCTTCAGTTCATTATGTCTTTCACAGATGGCCAACAAAAGGGAGATGATATGAAACGAGAGATGGGGAAGAACAGGGAACAAAGGTCCCCCGTCGGGCAGCTGTCCTGCCTCTGATTGGCTTACCCTGATATTCAATCACCCCAGACAACCTCCATCCTTGCGCCTAAACCTTACCCAGGTCTTGTGGTTATTTTCTATGGGGGGGTACTTTTCATAGCAGAGGGTTTTCTCCTCAACCACAAGGCAACCAGAGCGACCGCTAGGAGTCGTTTCTAACCACCTGACAGATGGAGGGCCGACATTTAACCTCCTTTTATGTCTGTCTGGATCTCCACCAACCCCAGATAGATATCCACTGTGGAGACTCCTCTATGCTTTTAAGGTGGTTAGCGTAAGTTTGTCACACATTTGTTGCTGGTTGTGTGTGCAGTGGATTTATGAGATCGTTTGTTTAATTCAGCTGCTGAAAATAGTCTCAAGTATCTTCTGGACCAAGTGTAAAAATAAATCCTGCCTCTGCCTCTCTCTCTCTCCTCTCTCCGCTGTCTTCTAATGTAACAGCCTGCTGATATATATTGTTCAGAAACGAAGCGGTTCAGCAGAGTTCGGTTGTGGCTGGGAACATTTCTGGGGCACCAAATGCTTTCAAGCAGGTCCTGATGCCTCGCAGGAGACGCTGAACTCCTGGGAACTAAAAGGTCACTCTATGAGTCATGCCTTTGAAGAAGAAAGACAAGCCTACCAACAAACAGAAGAAAAAGCGCGTTTAATTTTTCATCCCATGCTTCAAAAGAGAAGAGACAGAGAGGGGACACTGACTAACTAGAGATTCTTCCAAATATAGACGGTGCATTTCAACGGCGGCCAAACAGGAGACACGACTGTGACGCTCTTTGATGTCAACGCCTCGCACTCAAACCTGTTTCCCCCCCATCGCTTTGAAACTCTCGCAGGACACAGGCCCATTTTTTAATTGCGATGTAGGTCCGTGAACCCAGTGTGTTGCTATCCACCTGGACAAGAAGAGGACAAGACAACTCGCAGGAACTCTCTCTGCCTGCACAGATTTATCAAAGCTGTGAGGTTAAGGGATCCAGCCTCCTTCTTACCTAAGGCCCCAGAACCAACACAGCCTTATGAAATGGTCCAAAACAATGCTACAAATATCCTGTAACACGCTCACAGTGTTACTGGAGAAGTCCAGAGCTTATAGAGGGAACAGAAATTGACTGGAAAGGCGTCCCCTGGTCTGCCCGAATGATGAAACACGATGAGAAACATTGATGTCTCTCCTGGGACGGCTCGTTCTGTAGTCATACTCACCATACATTCACCCTGCTGTACCTGCCTGAATTGTTTGAAATAGATACACCTCTACATTTTCTGTGGCAAAATTGCGGAAATCTAAAAATAAAATAAAAAATCCTTAAACAATTACTAACACCAGTGTTTCTCCCCAAAATGTTTTCTTGGCAACAAAACACCGCGGCACAGGAACGCTCAGCTTAACATTACAATTGAATTGGTCGATGCACTTGTAACATTCATGCATTTTGCGAAACAGGTATAGCTTGACGTCGATGTTCATATGCTGATCATGACGGTGCAGCCAGTAGGCCGTTAGCTTAGCTGAGCATGCAGACTAGAAGCAGGACACATTTTAGACAAATAGTGCAGAGTGAATGAGTTGTACAACAGATCTAATCAATCAAACTGAACTTCATATTGGAGGTGAAACTAATGCCAACCCACTTTAGTCTCAGCAAACGATAACAGGAATAAGACGCTGACATTTGGTCAGGAAGAACAAAGAGAATAGATCTGCAGGTATAACACGAAAAACTACTTGGAATAAAAAAGTTCTTATGAACAAAGAGCTGTCCCTGTGCACGCATCAGCACAATTTTCATATGAGATTGCACTTATCAAATGGCACTATAAAGACTGAGACCCATCGGCACATAAGATGCAAACTGGTGGAGGCCAGATACGAGTCTTGTTTTCCCCGCAATAAAACGTTTATTATTCAAAATATATTTACAACATGCTGTCGAGTGAGCACTTACAGCAGGTGTGTTATCGCTCATGAATTTGAGTGATAAAACTGAACACTGAGGCCCGTGTTCAGTTATTCTGTGCTCACTCTGACAATCTATTCTCATATTTCTGTCAGTGGTCCTTATTACAATCAGCTCAGAGCATATGTTCCCCTCGCTATTAAAACAGCAGTCAGCACGAAAGATAACAAATAAAAGGAAAAGAAAAAGAAAGCTACAGATCAGTCAGTTCTGTTGAACTCTGTTTACACCTGATTTACATGGAAGCACACGATTAGACAACAGGTAATCATCACTGAGCAAACCAATTTCCATGCAAGTATGCCACTGGACATGTACTAACTACACTTAGCATGTGATTAGACAAACACAATGTGTTCACTGTGAGTAAGTGGCCACGATGTAAGAGGCGCAGACCAAAGCGGCCCCCCTTAGCCTGAGGGGTTTTTCAGCCACATCACTGTTTCTATGAATGGCAGTGCCAGTCTGTGGGTCAGTCCACCATTTTCGTCCAGACAGAAATATTTTAATATATCAGATTGATTGCTACGGTGCCATGAGGAAGAAACATAATCACTTTTGTGATCTCTGACTCCCCATCTAGCGCCACCAACAGGTCAAAGTTTTCCCTTCTAAAGTAAAATGTCATGACTACTCCACTGACAAACATTTCCACGGACTTTTATGTTCCCAGAGAATAAATCTCGTTCACTTGGCTGTTAGCTATCCTTTGACTTTTCATCTAGCTCCACCAGGAGGGTTAAAAATGTGTTGGTTTGGGTGAAACTGTTGAATGATTTCCAGTTACATTTGGTATCCAAATAGATTTTTTTCTGTTTTATGTGTGGCTTCAAGTGGAAAATCTCTTAACTTCTCAGAAAGGCACTGGTGTTGTCACTGTTTCTCTTTTTCAGGCAACCAATCACATATAAGATGGGTCGGGCCCTCGGAGGAGAAGCTTGTTCTAGCTTTATCAGACGGAAACTCTCATAACAGAGACACAGAAGTCCATCTGCGGGAGCAGATCAGGTCTGTACACTGAATGTTGCTGGTGAGTCCTTCTGTCACCCTGAGCCTCATAAGCTTGTTAATAGCTGTGTGGTCAGCCCTCTGTTACCATAGCGATAGCAGCTGTCAGTGAAAGTACAGCATGTATTCCTTCGGCCCAGAAGCGCTTCATCCTTGCGCTTTAATGCACAAGAAAAACGTTACATGGCCACGGGCCCAAACATTATGTCTTGTGCCATCACTGAGTCAAATCACTACTTTGTCCAGTGGTTTGGTTTATGACCACATATTTGCAAAACTGACACTCCCACCAGCCTCAGCTGTAGCTTATTGTAAGTGCTAATTAGCAAATGCTTCTAAATGTCCATAAAAACTTGTCAAACCGCTCCTGCAGTACAGTCTCCTCTGTACATCCACATGCTCAGTAGGCTAAGCTCACCCATTGACAATACTGACCCTGTACTTTCTGTTTACCAACACGGAGCTCGACTGAGTCACGCATTCGGCGAAAATAAATTGGTGAAAATTAAATCATGTGGTAACAAATAGTAGCCTTGTGTCTGGTGGTTTGTTTACTGAATTAGACAGCAGGTAGATCTTTGTATGACCTGGGAATAAACAAGTCAATTACAACAGGAATTCAGACCGGAGCTGGATTTGAGTTCCTCTTCGTAGCCTACGAGTGTGTGAGGAAAGCGCAGATTAGACCAGCGGGAGGGAAGGAGACAGCGTGAGGATTTAGCCGCTCTTTGGTTGACATACGAGTGATTTACACCCTTTGTTCGACAGTGAAACGTCCTTGTTTCACCATATCTATTGCGACTGTGGATTACAGCCTCCGTCCTCTGTGAGGTGTCAGCCCGTTCAAGAGCAGGCCAGCGACATGGACATACAGTTGGCTGTACACTGAGAACTTGTGCTTTTATATCTAGTTTTGGATGCCTACTTTTAGTACGCCCATGTAAGCAATATTTGTGTCTCTGTGCCAGTTGGCCGTCTATTATCTCAGCCTGCAATATTTTCTCCAAAATAAGAGCCAACGGCAAACTCCCTTTTCGACCGACTAAGCAGGAAGCGGTCCAAATCGAAATTCTCCTACTTCCCATAGAAAATGACTTTTTCATAAAACTGACAAGACACAACAAATCACAAGGCCTGAAATGGATCAGTAGAGCCTCATCTGAGCTTTCTATTAGTGAGAAGTAATTAAAGAGATAAAGATCCCATGACAACAGGAGTGATTTTTTTTATTGAACAAAGCAAGTGTTTCCACTTAAAGCCCGTCTGTCTGCCCCGAATTACCAAAGGATGCTCAAAAGCACTTCAGGTTATTGTAGGGTTAATACAGTTTGACATAATGTAAAGGAACCATGGCCCTCTCTGGAGTAACAGCTGAATGAACCAATAACTCATGTTTAGGGAAAATAAATGGTGGATGTGTGTTGGGGAGACGGGCAGAAAGTGTGTGTGTTGTGTGTGAGAGAGAAAGCTTAGCGCGAGAAAGTACCACAGCCTCCAACATACCAAGCATACCATGTCTGACCCAGCGGGGGATAAACATTAATGCTCAGCCTCAGTACATGTGCAACTCTACCCTGTTCCCTGTGTTCAGTTGTCACCATTTGGAAAAACAAGGCCAAATATAGCCAAAAGTGGCCGTTGTGAGGTTCTGAGAACAATATGGACCAGTGCGACTTATGATTACCTTCATGGACAAAAAAGAAGCAGTGATACTGAGTGACTGTAAACGTAAATTTAGATCATTTTAAAACAACGTTCAAAGTGTGCAACGACCAAGATGTATATGGCTCGTAAAATGAGGAGCCTCTTTTCTTCTGATTCTGGTAGAATTGTACTTTACAACTTTTTGAAAGGTGTGTGTTTTATAGAATTAGAATTACTAACTAGAATTAGTTTCTACAGAGTTTGCCTCAAATTGTAACACTTGTGGGTCACAAAACATCAAATCAAAAAAGGAATAAATCTTAGGGGAAACATTTTTTTACAACGGTCAAAGTTAAGCAGCTGTCAGCGCTGTGGTCGAATATAGAGCTGTTTAACACTTGTTTTAATAAAAATGGATCACTTACAGCAGCTTTCAATACCTTATTTTCAACAACTACCTGTCAAACACAGGTGAAAATAATAGCATCTTAATTTGCTGCATCGCATTTAAATATTTGTCAGAATGGAACCATCACTAATCAAGCATGTCATCAGTTCAGGCAGTGCACTGGAGTCGCTGTCACATTAGCTTGTTAGGATCAGCTGATCATTCATGCTTCACACTCACTGGCTGTTCCGCAGCCAGTGGCTGTCAGCTGACAAGAGTGTTTTCAATCGTTTTCGTGCAAACACTCACTCCTAGAACTGCAGCTACATCCAGTAACCGATGTGTTCCTTGCTAATGCAGACCTCGGTAACACAAACGTGAAAAGTAACAAAGCACCCCAATTCTTCTACAAGAACAAACATCCACTCTTCATCGTCTCATTCTTCGTCTTCATCCACTCCCACAATCCAAAGAAATGAAGATCGAGTGGATTAACTCTATTTTGATGGAAAATACCAAATAACGACAGGACAACTCTGAACGGGAATGTTTTCCCTAAACATTTAATCGAAAGAAGTTTTTTTTTCAAAAGGGCCAGCAAAGTAAGGACCGTCATCAAGTTCACAATCTGCTGTAGGTTACTGCTTATTTTGAAGGTTAACCCTGTTGAATTTAGCATTAGCACATACCACACCTAATGTGGCTAGTGTATATTGTAGCATGCTGCCTCATTTGAAGCCGATTAAATAACCAGAGTAGTCATATGTGAGAAAGGGTTTTGTCATGTTGCTCTGCGTGGAACTTACTAACAACGCTCCCAAAATCTGACTAGAACCACCTGCTATGAATGATCATTCTCAGAAATGTGTCTCTGCCTGGACTGTTAATCTTTAGAAGTCAACATACAAGAAGAAAGTCTATGATTCAGTTTCATTTGGGATTTATAAGTCCACGAGAGTGCTCTGATGGGACAGACTTTTGAAAAACTGGCGATTTCATCACGCCAATCCAAAATGTGAAGAATCACATCTTGCTTTCATGGTGACTGTCAAAATAGCAGAGTAACCTTGTGTCTTCTGTGTGTCAAAACTATGGAAGATTGGGCAAAGTTAAAACAAATGTAATTCACTCAACAAAATCTAAAAAACAAGATATTCAGCTAATTGTGCAATTTCAATCAAATGTTAACTTGGTTTATTTTGTGACTGTTTTTCTAAGTTGTTTTTATTTGTTATTGAAACAAAAAAATGCAATCAATTTAACCGTGTAAGGAAGTCGGGGTGGGAAGGAAGAGAAAAAGTTGAAATATCAGAAACAACAGGGAGCATAGGAACCCAGCAACAAAGTAAGGCTTACTCACACTCGAGACAGCTTTAGGGATCCAAGATAACTTGATAAGAGAAGAAGCAGGAGGATAGGCAGCAGAAGAAAGTGCCAATTATTACAGCTCCAGCTCTATGTCTGGTTCCCCACCAATAAATGTCCAGCAGAGGGTTGGACTCGGACACAATGATGTGTGTCAGATAGATGTCCCGTGCTCCTCTGCACTGCCTCCACTTGTTTCCACAGTTTTATCCACACGGCCCGTGTGATGTTCCGTGTCTGCCCGTCTGTTGTGTTTGGGTGTCTGGGAGCCAGCGGCCATGACAGTTCTGTCTGAGTGATCAAACACACCCACGCTGTGATTTCCACAACACCGAGCCAAAACAGACTGGAGGCCCTGGAAGGCTGTTGGACCGAGGCTCAGTTACAACTGGCCTGTTCAGTGACAGTTTACACTGTAACACCTTTCAAAATATGCCAACTGCAGTGCTGAGCCTGCCAAAGCCCTTCAGACCATTGTTTGGTATTGTCCACATTCTCCTACAGCATATCTCTACAAATCTACAGCACCGTGAGGTGTCCAGTAAGGTGGATGTGGAAAAATAAGATTAGCTATATAGCGACCCTATGATGCTTATTGTTGTTATTTTATGTCATTATTTAAATAATTGTGTAGCAACAGTACAAGTCATCTCAAATCCTACATCTCAACATCACCTGCACAGACATATTCAGATGGAACAACATATTTACCAGAGTAAAAATGTTGTTATTTCAGCAAACCAAGGATAACTTAAATTTTCAATGTGTCATTCGCATCAAATCAACATTTCTACAAAACATGTCACATCACGTTCACTGAGCCGTATTTGTGGTGACAGAAACAGTTGACCCTCGATATGACCAAGTGGCTTTTGTGCTTAAACCTAGCCGGAGCACGAGCACAGCGCTGTCACAACATAAAATTGCAAATCGATACAAAATAAACGTGAAGTTGCAACATGTCCTTGGTTTGCAGAAACATACATTGCCTGGTACCTACACCAGCAATAGGCGGCTGAAGTCACTCCCCTTCTGGTGGACCTCATGGGAAAAGATTTGTACAGCATTCATTGAGGAGGGACAAATACAGTCTGATATGTCATTAGTCATTTCACAACAACTGTAAAAACAGACATGAAGTGACAACAACACCTACAGCAGCTTCAGTGTAAATGTGGTGTTTCTGGTTCAACACATTTTAGCTGTGCAGCTCAACAAGCGTTGAAACAAAGACAGAGTAAACTGCTGTTAAGTCCCTGAGAGCATGTTCACATATCACAGACGTATGCATATGAAGGACTGTTCAGGCACAAAACAACTCACAAAAGTGCTCTTGTTGCAACAGGAATGCCAGAGGTCGTCTCCCAACTATCGGCCATTGTTGTGTTGTGTTACTTCTGACAAGTTAAGCTGAGAATGCCGTTAGCGAGACACAAGACCAGGAGGAGTGCAGCACAATATCGAATGCAACTTGAGGCACCAGCCTCAGCAGCTCTCTGCAGACATGGCTGCCGGATGGATGGTTGGGTCCTCACTATTATAAGAAGCAATAATTGCTTTATTTCCTCTCATAATACATGACTCACACCTTTTGATGGTTTGAGGGTGAGTCTTACAGCGTAAATGAGAGCAAAGGCATTATGCTCCATTAGCAAGCTTTACCAAATCCGCAAGGAAGAAAAGCTTCTAATGGAAGTCCAAATACAGGAAATTTCTCTCCTGTAGCAAGGAATAAATACTTGATTGTAGTAAATGTGCCAACGCGCTTTATATAAATTGTACTCTTGTAGTCTGTAATGACTTTCTGTAGCATACCTTTTTTTTCCCGAAAATCACACTTTCCTGCACATGTTCACAAGCCCCTTGGTGACCAGTTTGTTCTTTTAAGAGTGGGAAATTTGCCACAGGAAATTATTCTTAATATATCAGTAAAGCTATTACATTTAGTCAAGCGGTGTTCTCTTGTTGAAATACCTCTCGTGTTGTTGTTGCACATCACCCTTTACATGAACATCTATCGGCTGACAAACCTTGGCAGAAACTGGGACCGACTGTCAGAGACACACAGAGATGGAGAAAACAATCCTTTTAAAATGATCATTTCACAATCATATCATTGCCTTAAGGAGAAGAGATGCTTTTATTCTACACCTTTCTACAAGCTCTGAAGATTATCATGGAAAAAAAAAAGACTTGTCTACATCAGAATGTTTTGATCTTTAAGTCAGTCATGCTCTAGTTACAGCCGCAGACTTGTTAAGCAACAGAATGTTACGTGTGTCCAAAATTAGTTCCAACCGACAACAACAAGCTAGTTGTTTAAACCGTTACTGTCCAACATACGAGGCTACAACAGAAAGCTTTGGGCAGTGGCCAGAATGATGTCACATTTCTGTCTCAGTCTGTTTTGATTCAGCAAAAATCCACATTACAGAAAACGACCGTAAATCTAAAAAATATCTATTTTGTGTGCCAACGCCTTTTTTTCCTCGTTTTGCTGTGGTATCAGAGAGGTTGTGTAGTTTTCTTGCGGTTTTATAATACTAGCATCGCAACAAAGTTTAAAATCCTGGCATTCTAACGACATTACACCCTGCTTATGTAATTAAAAAGATTCTATGCTTCAGTATGAGAGCTCTATGTCACGCATGAGTTACACTGTAATTCCTCTCCTGTGGCTACATTCAGTGAAAGTTCACTGAGTATGGTTTAGTCGACGAGCAGCAATATGGATCTGAGAAGCTCCGCGAGGATGACAGCTCTAACTTATCCCTGAACTGTGGCTCGTGAGCAGTTGTATCCTGCTCGGTCTACAAAGCAGCCGCGGTTCAAACTCCATCCATATAAGGCCAGGTGGGGAGAGTCTGAGCCTTATCACACCCCGCTGCTGCTCTGCCTCGCAGTCATAATACATGTGGGAAGCATCGCTGGAGAGGGATCTGAGGACTGAGGCTTTTCCTTGACAACCAGCCACAGAATAATGATAACCTCAGGGCTGAACGACGGCTCTTCCCGCCCGATATGGACCATCTGTAATTTCAGAGCCAGTTTTAGCTGAAACTAACCGACCCTTTCTAAAAATAAAAAGAATAACCAGATGTGCAGACACACTTCTTTTCTCTTCAGTGAGAATAAATGCACTCGGACAACAGTTTGTTTTTCTGAGGGAAACCATTTCCTTTGTATAACATCAGGAGGCCTGCAGAGTCACAGCGCTTCATTCGGGAGACACCGTGTACAGCACACGAGTTACACTGAACAACACGGAGAATGCACAATGTGAGCTATTAGCAAATCTGAGAATGCTGTTCCCTCCTTGAAAACAAGGTGATAGTGAAAATAATAACATGCGGTGCAGTTCTCTGATGCGACACAGCACTGCTTTCTGTCAGTGAAATCTTTTTTGCTCGGTCGGACAAAATAAGTCACACGAACACTCACTTTGGGTCCCTGAGAGTCATAAAAATAATCATCAGTCTGCTCAAGGATGAAAGTAATTTGTATCCCTAAACCTGTTGTCAGCTGGGATGAGTTTGTCAGTCACATGCCTGCTCTCCATATGGGACATCTGTGCCCCAAATGTCTCTCCTTCTCATGCAGGAAGGGGTAATTGGCGATGGGCATGCTGCCCCACATCCAGCCTCTGTCATGCACTCCCTCCAGAGCAGGCTGCTTTTATGTCTCTCACACAATAGCGCCTCTATGAAACTATGAAGGGGTCTGTGGGAGCTAGAGAGAGGTTTGATGCCAATTATACCAAATCTGTCTGCTGTGTAGGTCCAGGAAACTGACCCATTTGTCTTTCAGAACTTGGCAACGATTTGTGGGGAAATTAAACATTTACATGAAATAAATACACATAAGACTTCACAGCACCGATCTGTAAAAAGCCTGCATTATCAGCTCTGTAATTATCATATGAAGGAGCATTTCTCGCGCAATCATTTCATCGGTGAGTCATCTGTAACTGTGCGGGTGAATCTTTTGTATGAGTAACAGAAAAGCACCAAATATCAACCCCCCCCCCCTCCTATCCTTCAACTGCTTGACGACAGGACAATAGATTTGCATTCATTATCGATGATAATGGCATTACTTTCCACAATTAGCATAATGGCACATAATGGGCTCAATGGACTCTTCGTGCCACCTTGACAAAGGCAGCCTGTGAGGCGCGCTATGTTAACGTGCACGCAAGCACACTTTGCGCACTGCATACAGTACATGGTTCAGTCAGATCAGGGCTCTTCACCAACACTATCTGAAGAGAGAAATAGTTACAAACTATCACAAAAAGGTTTGCCACCAGAATACTTTTACTTCTTTTCGAGTGATGTTAGTTTCTGTGCAACAAGAATCTGTGATAATACACCTGTCCTCTTTAAATCACAGAGCTGTGCAGGTGAGACGAGTGCCCGGTGGAGAGGCCACAGATTGAGCCTGTATGTTCAAGAGGAAGTCTCATGCTGGCACAGGCAGGAGGAATACTGAGAATACAGATGGACAGCGCAGACGTGGATTTGTCTGCAGGAGTAGTCTGCAAAGTTAATATGAATATGTTTTTCCCCACCATGAAGACTATTGCATTAAATTGTGAGTGACACAAATTCAGTCAGTCAATGTGACCCGAGTCACTGTGCTTTATAAAGAGGGACACTACGAACAGCTCTGCAGTTAATCAAGGACACAGGTGGTGAGAGTTTGATCCTTCGTCAAATTCAAGCACTTTGGGTTTCCAGCACCGCAGTACATTATTGTTTTGGTATGAAACCCAACATTTTTATGATACTGTATCATGAATATTTGTCCGGCATTTGTAGGGCTGCCTCCTTCAACTCCTTCAACGATATGTATCATCCATAGAGTCAGTTGAATCAACACACTTCTGGTTTTAGACGCAACACAGAGCTGTGCACAGAGCCACACATGAGCAACAGCATGGCAATCTGTACTCTACACACTGAGTCTCAAAATAACCACAAAACTAAACTAACCTTTTACGCGTTCCATGATGGAATGTCACTTTTGTGCCCAATATTTGTACTTGAACAACGGTTCAATTGACTGAAGTGTGACAGATGTTGACTGCCACGAACCCGAAGGTCATTATTATATTTATTATAACACTGCAGCTCCACAGAACCTTTTAGCATCGCTCAGCTCGTTCTTTTGTTTTTCCAGTATTGTTCAGTCTCACTGTTCCAGTCAACAAGTTCATGTGAATACGTTTATTCTCACCATGAAAACTATTTGATTCAATTGCAAGTGACACAAATGCAGTCAGTCATTGTGACCCCATCAACCACATCTCCAGCAGCAGCATGCACAAAGCTCTGATCAACAGGTACTGTACATTACCTACTGTACCAAAGGGTACACTGTGTGAGCATAGTGGAACATTGAGCAGAAGAGTCACATATCTTGAGTTGGAGGAGAGCAAAAAAGAGATGAAAGGTGAGTGAATATGGGCATATGGGCCCAAAACTACTCCAAATGATAATGTTGTTTGTTGACACGTTCATCGTGTCAAAAACAACTCTTTGTGCTTTAACGGATCTATTTTTGTCTAACCAAGCATCGGTTCGGTTCAAACCCCTGGTGCATCTAGGTACGGCCAAATACTGCAGAGCAATCCCTTTAACATCACACATGGTCAAACATTGACTGGTGTGCCTTTTAGCATGTGGTATTTATAACTCTGCTTTATGACATCCCATAATTAATCACCAGAGTAACCACAAATATGACAAATGGCCAAGAGGTGACTCTCCTCTCTGGCAAAGCTCTCAATGTAGCTTGACACAAAAGATAAGACAAATATAAAATGAGATGCTGGCAAAGATCCACCCTGTCCAATCAGAGCATATGGCCAGGTGGAAGGTGAACAGCACAGCAAATTGAGCCAGGAGAGCGGGACTAGCTGTTTCCCTGGATATCACGGATGGATGGTTTTACACATGAGGCCCTGCAGACACACGTATCGGAATACAAGTTGTATTCATGAAGTTTAACCTGTGATCGGATTCCTGTTCCAGCTGCGGCTACAATCAATGCAGAGATTATCTGTCTGCGCTCATGGAGTGCCTCTGATTCATTGATTATGAGGTAAGCCTGCGAGATGAGAGAGGAAAACATCCCCTGTGCAGAAGGCGTAGAGGGGGACTCACCTAATAAAAATGGATGTTGCACAACACACGCAGCCACGTGGAAAAACAAGACACAATGTCCTCATTTGAAGCCTGGTTACATTAAAACACATAACTTAGTCGTTGCTATTTTTAAACCACCACTTCTGTGCTTACAACAAACGTCTCTCCAGCTAAATGTTACAGGTCAAGAAGTTTACTCTGAACTGAAGTCTTAGTCTATGAGATCACTCCAGCAGTGGACAAAAATGGCATAAAAAGGTCCTCGTTCCCCAGGCTGGCAGCTCTTTTTCTGCCACCGTGCACAAACAAACAGTGGAGCAGTCGTGCCCTGCTAACGGCTCTTCAAGGAAAAGGGCATCAACCCACGAGGAAACAGCCTGGTTGCACAGCAACAAGACAATAGGACGAGTCCATCAATTACGAGAAAAGTTGATATTTTAACCAATCTTTTAGGGAGTCTTCATGATTTCAAAAACAAAACAACATTTGACATCAGACATCACAGTTGTAATGTTTTTTTTTCCGACGCACTGTGAGTGACTGACTTGTTAGAGTCATCACCATGCAGAACAATGCTCCCGAAAAGGATTGCAAAACGGAAACATGACTACTGAACCAAAGCTGTTGCGCAAATGTAGCACTGTAAAATTTTAAGGGAAGTTTTCTCAGCGGAGCAGTCAAATATGCTGCCATCAAATAACAACTGGGTGTCTAAAGAGGCTCAACACAAGACATACAAGCACCAGCTGCACTTATGACCAATCTGGCATCCACATACATGAGCAAGGCGCTACGTTAACAAAGGAAGTAAAACACAGGGGCATTTTTGGCCGTCGATTGACAGTAATGGAGTTCTGAATGTTCACTTTCAACAAATGTGAGTCTTTAACATCCACATTCTTTGACAGCTGAGTACCAGGTAGAACTTAACCGACAGCTACTACTATGAAAAGTCACACGAAAAGCACATGCAATTTATAAGCCCTGTCATTAGAGCAAATCTCGGTAAAATGCTTATGGCATCTACAGGAGAGTGACTTCTAGCAGAAAAAAATCTGTTGGAAAAAGTTGACCAAATTAGTCATAACATTCTTACTGCAGGTTACCAGTTTATATACCATTTCAATAAATTATCAAAGGAGCTAATGTTAAATTACGTTAGTATAGAAATGGAGTCAGCTAACAGAGAGCTACAGTAGCTAACGTTGGTTTAGAAATTGAGTCATTTCAAAACTAACGTTAGCTACTGTTGCTCTCTCTTAGTGGACTCCATTTCTAAACTAGCATTAGACATGACTACTGAGTCAGCTAACTATCAGCTAACTATCTGTTAGCTGACTCGAGTTAGCAACAGTAGCTAACGTAAGTTTAGAAATGGAGTCAGCTAAGAGCAACAGTTGCTAACATTAGCTTAGAAGTAGAAGTCTGTGAGCATAAACTAAGAACCGACTTCCAACACAACGCAGAAGTTCCACAGAGCACCTTTCAATGTATTTATATAGCCTGATATTAAGAGAAATCAATTTGATTTAAGGGACTTTACAATCTGTACAGCATACCACATCATTTACAGTTAGATTTTGTGAAGCAGAAACTGAAGGAAAAATGGGAGAAATCAGTCATTTGGAGGGGGAGATAGCCCCAACTACTTAAATAACTAAAACATGACTAACTTAAAGTCTTGTGAGTAAGACTGAACAGCTGTTTTTCTCCAAACTAGACTATGAGCACAAACAAAGATGTTAGAAAACTCAGAATCTGATGTACTGTCCAGCATTAGAACAAACAGCAAAATCAATCACAGAACCAGCGTTTTCTCTGTGTTGATTACATGATTCACGCAGGATTAGGATCACGGACGTCCTCCGCAATTCTTAAAAATGAGTGAAGGTCCCCAGGTAACACTACTGCCGTGGAACTAGTTCTATAGAATGGTTCAATTGTCTCTTGTCCTCAATGGTTTAACTGCAACTGCACTTTTTAGTGTATGAACTATAGAAATGTAGATCACAATGGCTTCACCTTCTGCTGGACTATTCAGTCCAGTTTAGCCATACAAAAAATGTTGTTTTACATAGCCATAAGGTTGAATAAATAAAGACCTCCATCCAGACTGAATCATTGAGTCAGCAGTTCATCTGCTTTGTGCCCCGGACTCCCTTTCGTCAGGAGGAAATAATCTGTGTGCTCGCTCATGGCTGTGTTACAGATATGGTGTTCCGGATGCCAGCACACTTACAGGGTACATTTTTAGAGGACACAGCTCTCATTAAATCAGGGACTCATTCCTCAAGTAGAATCACGGGATAAAACCACAGAAAAACGTCCGCTTGTCTTAAGGCCTGTCAACAGCAAGTAATACAGTGACCACAGAGGGCTGACTACGGGAAATGACCATTAGGTTCCTGACAGTCACTCACTACAGCAAATAAACTGAGTCAATACTGCGGTGAGGAGACTGTGCTATCAAGTTAAGCTTAAAGGTGTCTTTAGCCATAAGCAGATCAATATCACATTCATTTTGACATATTAGTATAGGTAACCCACAATGCATGTTAGGGCTGCACAAAAAATCGTTAAAAAATCGTGATCTCGATTCACACATACACGTGATCTTATTTCTACACACAGCGATTCTGGAGCATTTTATATCTCGAGCTGAATCACAAACAAATGCTCCTATTTTCCTCCCGGATTTTTCGAAGCGCCCCCAAACGCAGCACTGCCGCTGCCTCCTCCCTCAACCTGTGGTAAAGCATCTTTACAACACGGGATTCAGCGGAGGAAGCCCGCCTGCAGTTGAGTGTTTGGAAGGAGTGAGTGAGTGAGAGACCGTTTTTTGACGGGGCAACAAGCCGCCAATCTGCCCGTCTTTTGGGCAGCTAGGTCCACGGTTTTAGACAGAGGGCGGCAAAGAGAGAGTCTGTTTAGGTCCGCCGATTTGCCGCCTCAGAGGGTACACTTATTTCCGCCTCGCCTGCTAGTTGAGCAACTGGACAGCCGCTGAGATCCGGGAGATGCTAGCTTCTCCTGGATCTCTTGCTGTTTCGTTGTGTTAGCTTGTTGTTGTAGCGCAAGCTAGAAACGGTAGCTACTTTCAAAGTAAAAGCCCCCCGCTAAGAACCCAGTTCTAAACTACACTGGGGTGCAATGTAAGGCTCTTGTTTTGAAGACAGATTTGTTGTCAACTGTTCCCAGCCCAACTTCGGGCTTCATGTCACGTCACATGTTTATTCGATGAATATTACGCCTCCGTTTTAGAAAGCCGATCAAAGCAGCTATCACATATCACTTAGCCAAAGATACGGCCCCAATAAACACTGTACAACAGGGATTAAAGGATTCCCTCTCATCTTGGAGACAAATTATTTTATTTTTTTCTTTTGTAAAAATCATTTCTCATCCAATGATAGAACTTGACCAAAACAAAAAAAAACATTGCTTTATGCCTCTGCCATACTACAATGTTTTTTTACTCATCAGTGCAATAAACATTTTGTGAAAAAATCGAGCCAGAGAATCGTGATCTCAATTCTAAGCAAAAAAATCGTGATTCACATTTTTTCCAGAATCGTGCAGCCCTAATGCATGTCTTGATAAACATAAGAATATGAAGGACATGGCTGGTGGAGTATGTGTAAAAAAGAAAGTTATCCATCGTTCCCAATGGCCGCAGTGATGAAACGCAGTGTAAGAGAGTTCACCAAAACAACAGACATATCATTAATAAATCATACAAAGTTGTAATTTTATCTGCTACAAACCCTGTTTTATAGCCAGAGTGAGACACTGCTTCCACTGCAAAGATTTGTTGCAGAATCTTCTCTGATAAAAACGGTGTCTGTCTCATGTCTTCTCACCAAAACACACTGTGTGTTTCCCTGAGGTCTAATAAACAGAGATAGCCAGATGCATTTCTTTTCCTCAAACACATTTGCTAAGCTCATTTGCTTTGAAGCAAAACATGGAGTTATAAGTAAGTCACAGCCCTTCCAGTGGACCTCATGGAACCTTATTTTGGTAAAAAAAAAATATGTACAGTAGTCAGCGGGATGAGACAATATCATTTAAAATATCATTTTTGATCCCTCTGCAGAGCCAGGAACTAATCATATGTTTGTCAATTTAAAAGAGAATTTTTCAAGTCAATAATGCCTCAGTTTGTTGTAATCAAAGTAAAATATCATGTGGTTTTGTGTTAAAGCGCTTAGTGAATTACACTGTCTCACTCAACACGTGTCACCAACACCGCCACGGCCACGAAACATGGATTGAGTCATCCAAAAAAAGGTAAGGTAAGGTAAATTAATTTTTTTCAAATAGCTGCGTGGCGCCACTGGTGGCGAAAAACTTGACAGGGTGTCTTTCTACTCATTTGTACAGTAAATGCATAATTTCTGTACACTATGTTATTTACAGTATCTATCACTTCACTGGAATTCTGTGGTGATGGTGACTTTGTTCTCTCCAGCAGGTGACAGATGAGGTTGTTGTTTTGGTACATAAGCCTGAGATTACTCCTGTCAAGTTTGGTCTAAACATAACTAATTACCATGGAAACAAGTTTGATGTAACTGACACTGCACAGAAGAAGTTAAGTACATCACCCAAGTTAACTTATGGATGGAGGTTAAAATGTGAAATTGTTGACTTTTGGTTTCACATGGGAAACGAAGCCACGTGTTTGTTTGATTTATCCATTCACCCTCATCAACCTCCTCCTCGTCAACTTCCTCCTCGTCAACCTCCTCCATGAAATGTTCTTAAAGTGGCTTGCTATTTATACACCATCCCATGAGATAACTTTGCTATGAACCGCTAAGTATCAATATGCTGCATGGATCATTGTCCATTTTGGCCATTTTGAAATTGCTATTTATATTACTTACCTTGACATTTTTTTTCTTATATTTGTGTGAAAATCTCAAAGAGGACGACATAAAATAACTTGGCGTGTTCTTCATACACCATTTTGTCGGACCAGGCCTCATAGGCCTCAAAATGTGAGCAGATATTAAGTTTCCTGACATTTAGAGTCTAGATTGATTTTGAAGCAGCGTCACTGTGAGACGTGCACACTCTGGGGGTGTAGATATCAAACCAAAATCACTGACTGCTCGTGGATATTTTTTGCACAGAAACTGGTGACGAGGAACTGCCCGTTTTCATTTAAAACATCTCACAATGTTCCCAGTATGAGTAGTGGCGACGTTCTATCTCAATTAAATGCTTTGTTGCTATAGAGGCCAGACTCAATGTGTTACCAGTAACAGGCTTCTAGGGCGAATGACAGGTGTGAAAAGTGCAATAGGTAATTGCTATTCACACCGTTCTGTAAAGACAATTTGGTTCAATAAAATGTCTGTTTTCATGGACAAAGACAGCTCCACTTCTGCCACTTTTTTGCGCTCTGTTCACACAAATTGATACTGTAAGTCTTCTTTTGAATGTTTTAGTTTTTGAATGTGCTCTAAAAATAAAGTGCACAACATTAAATGTGTGTGGGCGAGAGCCATTTGCTTCCTGGATAGATTATTTATTGCCTGATGATGTCAACAGTGGTGCAGTTCTCAGAGGACTTATTGAGAAAACATTTTTTCTCATAGTCTAACAAACCACAGGGTCACATTGTAACTGCATGTATCACCGTCCAGGGACGTTAACAATGCAAATAACCACAGACGAGGGTGAGGCGTCAGGCGTGAAATAACAGTCCCTCTTCGCACTAAATCAAGACACGGGACCCATTCGACTTGTGAAATTGGTGAGATTTTGATTCCGCCTGAGTTTCCCAGCCGCCATCAAAATCCATTTTAAACTGATGATGGAAGTTCCTCCAAAAAAAAAAAAAAGAAAAGACAGGAGACAAAGTTCCGAACACTAACAGAGATAGATTAAGTGCCAACAGACAGACTCTCCCTTCACCTCAACCCTAATACTTCTTAATCACTGTGGCACAGCTGGCATGGTTTAGGTTTCAGTGTCTTCATTTGTCAAATGCACCGCAATTACAGGCATTGGCAGTCAATGCTGTGAAATGATTGAGATTCAAGCTGTTACAACGTGCAAGGTTTAAAAGTGATAGCTGAGGTTTATCTCTTTAAAACGATCTTATAATGCAACACATACCAGTAATGGGGCATAATTGCTATTTTTTTTTTTTATCTATTGTACTGTCTAAGCCCACGCCTCAAAACCACAAAACCCCCAAAGGCATCAGCTACATTTTACAGTTCAGTACGTATTATCCAAACATGTCTAAAGGCACAACTGTTACGACCATTCTGATGACTGCACTTGCCGTTATATGGGCCTTTTTTCATACACGCGTGTTGGTTTGGCTCGACTCGGTTTTACTCGACAGGTCAGACCAGTGTAGGAGGGTTTTGTATTTCCATTAAAACAAGTCTACCGGCTTGAAGGTGTGTCTTTATGCGATGAAGTGCCTGTCTTGGGTAGTGGTCAGAGGAGGGGCTGTTAAAACTCTCCCTCCCCGCAGTACTATGAAAGAATCGCCGCGAACAAAGATCAGCTAACTCGGTTATAAGCACGTTAAATGTCCTATGCATTCTTCACAATAGAAGCAGTGTAGTAGTATGAAGCCGAAAAATCAGCAAATGATGGGTTTTCACCGGCAGTTTACTGCAACTAAACAGCTGAAAGCAAACACGATGAAGCTGTTAAATAAAGCCGACGTCTGAACGCACAGACAGGGACACTGAACAGAAACAAAATGCTTGATTTGAGGGAGATAACTGGGGTTGTCTCGCGTTGGCCACGGTCACGAGACGTCACCGCATCCCGCTTAGAGGTGGGGCTGGCGCACTTTGGCCCCATTTCGGGGAAGGACCACCTTTGGCACGGTTAACCCATTGCGGTAAATCATGTTAGTGTTAAAGCAAAACTCAGCGCAGCACAGTTTGACTCAGCGCGGCCAAAAGTACCAGTGGATGAGCCCCAACACTCTCCTCCTTGCTTCATCATACTGCCACCCTCCTCTCTCTCAATCTACCATGAATTGTACACAAGAGTATAACAATTCACACTTCGGGTGCTTAAAGGCATCAGTGGCATTGCGCTCATCTGCACACAAAAAAAGTGACAATGAATGGGTGGAAAAAATTTTAAAAAGCTAACCAGGCTACAGACTGAAAAACATCTTCAAGACACACAAAGCGCCCAAACCAAAAGCAATGTAAAGGGCAACACTGGGGGGGTACTTCAGGTACTGAAGGTCATGAGACACAACTTAGCCCAAACCTTTTTGTTGTCAAGTCAAAATTGATTCAAAATGGCTTCATCACAAACTGTCAACTGTTTACAATCCTCCCAGTATCCAGCATTACATGCTCATGGCCTGGACACGCAGTCACCTGACATCAATGATCATAATCAGCCCCCTCCTGTTGGGGCATTCGACCTGAGCCTCCTGGAAGTAACCAGCAGCAAGGATCCCCTTCACCTCATGCAATCAGGTCAGGGTGTCATGTTAAATGCTGGAGGGTTACGCTATACACTGTTTGCAGTGTGTGATCTCATTAAGAACACATATCAGTAAATAATAATATAAATCTAGTGGCCTGAGCCGTTCCCAGCATTAGGTGAAAGGAAAATTGCACCCTGTCGTAGTTCATAGACATAATAAACAGCGGGCTAACTGCTAACAAAGCCTCTGGATACATCAGCCCCGTCCTACTGCTCGAGGCAAAAAACGCTCCAATACCAAACAGAAAATGGCTAACAAGAAAAGCTATTGTCGGACAATAATGAAGCGGTAACAAAATAGAAACTTGGTGTAATTATCAGTCTGGGAAAAACCTCTTTACTCCCATAACATACAAAAAAAATAGCAGCACTGACAACAATCACAAAACTGGTCTGCTCAGCAAGAAGCAGCATTGACTCATTATAATGCGAGCTGTCAGAGGAATGATTCCATGTTCGAGATGTGTGTCATAATCATTTATAATTCCCCCTGCAAATAATATCACCATGAGTCTGAATTCCTGCACAGCAAACAAACAAATTAAAGTTAATGAATGTCAGATGAGCAGAATTAAGCAACGATTCCCAACAGCCAAGTGTTGCTCAGCTCACCACAGTGGAAACAACAATGTGGAAACAATCCATCAGTTTAAAATTTCCCTGTCAAAGAATTTGCTCATAATTACAGCAACATGCCGCCATCACAAGCAGAGGGCTTCCTCATTATCAGACATGCAACACGTTGTACTGTTGCATATAACATATGCCACGCTGGCCCCTGATGTGCACTGTGTTATTTTCATCATAAACAGTAGTATTGTTTTGAACAAATCCTGTACGCAGTGTTAACAGAAAAACAGCAAAGTGCGGAGGGGCGATGCTAAAACCAGAAGTTATCTGTCCCTGTTCGACCAAGTACACAAACTAATGTGCAGGCAGTCCTCGGCTGGAGGTAAAGGTGCTCCCAGGGAAGCAATGAGCAGAGTTGGATGGTGTTTGTGAAATAGAATCTGTTGCTAAGTTACAGGAGTACTGAGCGCAGTTTTGTGGACTCACAGGGGAATGCGTCAGCAGTGGTTTCTAAAAGGTACTCTGGTTTGCCCTGCATCCATGTTTGGTTCAAGTATGATCTCCAAAACAGCAGCATCCCCTGTCACACTGCTGAGCCTCCGGGTGCTCACATTCGAAAAAAAACAAATAAACAAAGCAAAGAGCAGCTGAAACTATATATTTGCATGCTGTCACACGGGTCGGGGATAAAAAGTGAACCCAGCAGTGTGAAATCTGATAGATTCTGATTTGGACCGTTTTCCCGAGGGGCACTTCTTTCTCATCGCTCTAGAGCTCATGTGGTTCATCCTGCAGGGGAGGAAAGTGGTTAAATGTCTGTCCACAGGGGCTGAGCCTCACAGGGAAATTAAAAGCAGGTCAGGACCACGAGGGATGGATTTAAGAAGGCAGGTAAAGGAGGGAGAGAGGATGTGGACATCTGTTGTGAATTTCCACACGTTACAGGCACTGGGCAATTCAATTAGATAAGCAGAAAACCCTGTTACTACTGGAACCCTGCCCACAGTGTTTGGTCACTAACATGCCTCTGCTAACTGGACGGAGGGCAGAGGAGAATGGAAGCAGAGCTCCTTAACCACACAGTCCCAGGATACACACACAGGAAGTACCTCAGGAGTTCAAATGTTCTAGCTCTTTTTAATATTAATTAAAGGGGGATTCAAAGGGTTATTTAAAGGGGCACTCTACTGATTTTTTATATATGAAAGCCTTGGGGAATAACTACTACATAAATGAAAAAAACAAAAAAAGTTGTATAAAGCTTTTTGTGGCTCCAGAGGAATCCAGAGGAATATCTCAACCCCTTCACACACCACCCTTTCTGTATGGGAATCATGTGCCAATTCTCCGCCTCCCCATCTGTGTGAAACTTACAGATTCAGAGAGTGAGACCAGTTTCTTATTCTGATCCGCCACTGGCCAAAACAACAGTAACGTGATGACTGGTGGTGTCTTTGTCAACTTATATGATGAAAAAAATATTGTATCCACGCGTGAAAAAGCTAAACATTTCTTCCCAAAAAGCAGCTCTGGTGGTGATTATGTGATTTAGAGCAAAAACCTTTAAATCACCATGTCTTTGTATCCTTCCACTATCGTGTTGTTGTAGTTACTGTCTTGAAAAGAAATCACCGCCTCCTGACCAAGGCTTCGGTGAACTTTCCCCCTGAAAACCGCATCCCTCCTCGTGAGTGAGAGTCAGACAGGGTCTGCTGTGTGCTGATGGTGATTATGTAATTATGTAATTAAGAGCAAATAGCGTAACTTTGTCACTTTCCACGATGTAAAGTGGGTCAGGATCTCAATCACAACACGTTATATCTGTAGCCATATGATTAAAAACAGATTAACAGGTGAAACACACTGATGTCAACATCATGATGTGTACAGTCACACCTCTTTTAGTTCCACTGCCTGGTTCAGTGTGAACAAACAAAAGAGTTAAGGCGAGCAACACTGACTTGATGGAGAACTCTAAATGATCTTAACTTTATTATTATTAATTAATTAAATACAATAAGTACCCTGATATGAATACCTGCTTGCTGTGCACAAGTAGCTGCAGTTCAGCACTGCAAACTCCCCCCAAAAGTTCCTGAGATATCAGACAGTACTATGACAGGTTGTATAAAGGAGCAGGAGCTAAGATAAGTAGACACTTTCAGTTGAAATATAAGGTAAATGGTTTGATTTGCAAGACAAAAGCTAACATCCACTTTCAAAATAATAGAAAATGCCACATTTATCTGTCTAAGATAAAGATAAAGACAAATGTTGTTTCAATTACTACTTTCACTCTGAAATACAGTCCTTGAAACAGTGGTTGTACAAAAGTATATAATACTTTCAGTTTTAAACCAAATTTAGCCCATTTAAAGTGATATTTTGACCTTTCAATCAATAAATCCTTGCTTACTGGGTCCAGAGCTCCTAAAAAACCTTCTAGGTTCCAGGAAAGGTTCGTCAGGGCAAAAAAAAGTTAAAGGAAAACAAGAGTTCTGTCCTTCATCATGTCCTGTCAGCACCTGTCTCCCTATCCTCATAAAACCAGCTCTGCTGTATGGAAGATCTATTCAACCGGCAGCCTGTGGGACGAATGCAGCCCATTCATTAGTTATGTCTGTTTCTAAGCACAGAAATATTCTTATTTTATTAAAATGCACAAGGAATATACAAGAATCAAACTGACAACACACTTCGCTTAGCTTTGTTCTAGTTCATGTAATGTCTCTGTTCAAATCGTGAAAACTAATCCAAAAAAGCAAATAAAATTTTTTTGTGCATTCTTTGAACACATTTAAATTCCGAGCTAAAACAGTAGCTGAACCGGTCTGCTGTGAGCTGTTCACCTGTAACGAACCGCAACTTAGTTTGCCGATGTGCCACACTGACCGTAAACCGCACTAAACCATAACCAAGCTGTTGGTGGTCGACTTGTATTGTGGGTAATGTAGTCGCATAAAAAGGGAAAGAAGGCGGCCTGCAATAGAAAAAGACGATGCACTGGTTTTCAGTGTCCAACGTGAGCCTGACAACCTTAGAGGTGCTACATTTGTTGAGTACTCTTAAAATGTCATATACATCATTATTTGCAATTAATTATAGTACGTTTCCATACCACAGTCTATCATTGACACCAGTGCCAACCAGTAAAGTCCACGCAGTGCTCTTATCTAGTGCAACCACATTTTGAATGGTATTGTTTCCACTCCACAGCAGTTTACACCACGCTAATCTGTGTCAACACACCGCAAATCTGAATCTTTATGCAATGTCCCCTGTTATATTGGAACCAAATGTGTGATATAATTGGACAGATGTGTACTAGGTCACTGACGAAGAGAGGAAGAAACAATGCGGGCACGAGAGTTTGATCAAACAGTGCAGTGTTCCGTAACCAGGACGGCAAAAAAGAACAATTAAACTCACATTACTGGTGAACAGGCAACCATATGAACTCATAAACAAAGGATGCACAAGGCCGAACATCTTCACTGAAGTACTGAAACAATATTACCATCTCTGTATTATGATTTTCATATATTTTTTTTTTATTTATTACCATAGATATCGTGGATTATCATGATACCCCTGACTTGTAAGTGTGACACCCCTGGATATGTTGATGAGGACCTTTGGACAATTTCCAGCCGTGGTCGGCAGATAAAAACAGCCATTTCTCACAAGAAGTCGTGACATCTCCAGCCAGATCATGAATATAGGTAGGCATAAATGTAAACCTAGCCAAACTACAAGCACGGCATTGTCACATGATAAAATGGAAAACTGAACTAAGAGCAATGTAAAGTTTCAACATATCAGTGGTTTGAAGAAATGTGAATTGCCAACATTTACTCTAGCGAATGAGCTGCACTCTTGGACATCATCATCTGTGGAGAATGTGAGCAACGATCAAGTCACTGCGGGGGAAGTTTCCCTCACATCATTAAAAAAAGGCCTCCGGGATGAACTGCAATATTAAGTGATGTGAATCGTACGTATGTCTGCCACTGTAATGCCCCTATATGATAGGACAGGTATTGTGGCCACAAAAAGAGAAAAGTGGCAATGAACGGGTTGCTTTGTCTTAAAAAAATACTGCAGATGTTTCTAGATCCACAGATGTGTTGTGCTGTCCCTGTGAGAGCTCAGAAATACACACCTGTATCTGTGGTGACAGCTAAAGTGAAACCTCATCCTAGTTTTACACGGATGTGATTTCCGGCTCATGAAAGAGGAAATCCCATTATTAACATTTTTACAGGTCACAAGGTTGGCGGACGTTGACTTGGGGAAACTCAGCATATTCCTCGGAGCCCACATATAAGAACCAGCATCATCTTAAGATCCCGTTTAAACAGCAGTGGTCTAACAGAGAGAGGAGCCGGGTCCTATGTAAACAGGGGAGAACAGATATGCTAAAAACAACAGCATGGTGAGGAAAGAACAACAAATACAGCAGCTCGTTCCCACACACTCACATCACCACATCGAATGACAATGTGGCCTTCACAGAAAATACAAATAGATGCAGGGTCACATGCCATTCACGCAAAAAACTAAACTATCAGCTTACATAACCAAACATTAGATTCCCAACAGAAACAAAGGATGAAAAGTGAAATCCTTCATCCTTTCCGGTGGTCGACACAGTCTTAGCACGTCACTGATGACTGCATGAAAAGTTACAAGCGTTCATGCACTTTCATTGGGTTTTTAAGAGGTATGCAACTCAATGTTCTCTTTCTAAAGTTGGATACACACTGATGGCCCAGATAAAGTGTGTGCAGGACATTTTCTTTTTTAAGTTCTGGAGCATGTTGTCTTTTGTTAAAACAGCTCATGTGCAAGCCTCTGCAAGGCTTCAGAAGTAGACTTCAATGCAGTTTTCGTATGTGGTATGGTCAAACACTGTCGTCTCAAGTGTCATTTTACTGTAGCATAAAGATGTTCCTTCATTGGAACAAAGGCCCGAGCCCGAACCATAAATAACAGTATGGATGTCTCCAAATACTGTTCTGATAACTTGCAACTTGACCTGACACCCACCCCAGCATCAGTCTGTTCACCCTGCTGCCACCTGGCAACAGATACAGAAGTATCTGCCGCCACAACACCAGACTATAGAGCAGCTTCATCACTCCATGTATTATTAGTTTTTTGTCAAATTCCATTCTGCAACCCTGGTGTTGTAAAATGACCAATAAATAATCTTTTAAAGGGGTCATATTATGCAAATTTCCAGCTTCATGCTTTTATTTGGGGGTCCTAGTAGAATAGGTTTACATACTTTACTTTTCCAAAACAACATTATTTTCCTCATATGGTGCATTGCTACAGCAGTTTTAGTTACAGAGTGAGACATCTCGCCTCTGTTCAATTGGTGAGAGTTGCACATGTGCGTTACATAACAGGCAGGATGTAGCCAATCAGAGGCAGAGTAGAGCAGGGCATGCTGAACAAGGTAGTGTGATCTAAAATAATGCTGCTACAGCTGGTAACCATGGCTGCAGTACAGCTGTATATATTTTATTTTTGTACATAGATATTTGTATATTTACTTAATGCCCATTAGATAGTGATGCACTTAAGTGACGGAAGTAAGGAATCAACTTCAAACCAGGCGGTTCAGGCAGTGCAGGAGCACTGGACTTTGTGCTTTTACACTTTGAAGACTTTTGCATGGCAAAAACAAATTACATAATCAAGGAAAGCCAAAAAGCATGATATGATCTCTTTAATCTTTTTGACTCAGTTCAAAAATAAATGACCTTTTGCAGAGTCGTTTGACTACCATTTCTTTCAATGAAAATCAATAATTGCAATGCAAATTCAACTGATTGCCTCAGTGGATGAACAGCTTCGATAAATTGGCCAATTCTATCATTACTATACAGTTACTGATACCTTGACCTTTCTCTTCATAAAGAGCCGATACTGCCGATAAGACTGCAGTATCCTGAGGGAGGGGGGGTGGGTGACCCTACTTGGGACTTGACTTGCCCGAAGAAAAACGACTCGAGACTCTTGCCAAACGTCTTGAATCTCGTTTGCCACATTCACTCTTTGTAAAAGCACTAACTCTTGAAGAGCTGCGCTGTGAGAGAAAATATTTATGAGCAGGGAACGGCCTGATAAAAACAGCTAATTGAGTGAACGGCTAAAACAATGTGGTGGGAGAGAGGAGATACAGAGCCTCACACTCGAGCACACAAAGGAGAGCACAGTTGGGGGTTAATAATACCGAGTTGTAGAACTCAGCAGATGATGCAATTTAGTGTACCTTTAAATAATGGTAGAAAATTATACCCATTTGTGTGAGCACCTATATTACAGCCCGAGTCCACTAGCAGTGGAGAAAAGGCTTTAAAACTAATACCGATGTAGTAAAAACCCAACCCGAGGCATTTGGGTTTTATGAGGAGCACACAAAATCCACTAAAACAATCAGCGCCGAGCTTATAACAGGTCCAGATGAAGTCAAATAAACAAACAAACAAACATGTTCCTCTTCTATAAACAGCCCAGATTGCAGGTATTCGACCTGCAGTTTGTTTCTTACTTTATAATACAACGATCAGTCCTAAATGTGAGTCATGTTCTTGGTGAGAGGCCGCCGCCATCACGACGTCGCGAGCAGGATGAGCATTAGTTGCATTTCTTGGCCGTTGCTCGAAGCCGTTATGAATCAACCGAGACAGAAAGTAGACATGAAACCCCATACGTCAGGTAAACATCCTCTCTGCTCCAACGTGTGCTCAAAAAGGTCATGACGTGGAGGAGTCGGTGACAGGAACACCATAATAAACAATATACAGTCACGCAATCCATCCTGACAGGAAACCACTGTGCACTGTAACAATTACGAGGATTCACCCTGAATGAACTCAGAGCTGTGTGTGGCCAAGGTGAAGTGACGAGCATGGTGTGTTAACGAATCCCAAGAGAAACGTAGCAGCAAAACTGATTGGAGACACTGAATAGAAGGTGACTTTTGGTGGTGACAGACTTTTTTTTCTATCATTTGCAGGTGACAAAATGCTTCCAAACGACAAGAAAGTAACTGTAATCACATGTAACTCTTTCCGATCACGTGTCTGATGTTTGCTTCACACATCCTGTGAAACAAATGGGAAGATTTGGAGAGACAAAGTTAAATGGGAAACTTCATCCACTTTCCGACCCCAGAGGAATATCTCGCTGCAGTGTGTCGAGGTGCGCTCGTGCTAAACTCGCAGTTGTCTGCAGCCTGAGGAGCAACGAGGCAGCTGATACAGTTTCCGTGGCAACCAGAGGCTATATCCCACAGCAAAATCTTTGTCTGCCGTTCAAGGGCTCATCGTGGCGACCAAGTTTTTAAATGCTAGTTGAAGAAACAGCCTGTAGGGATGTGAGAAGTTAAGGAAAACAGGACGAACTGCATCTCTTATCTATTCATTTAATGCCACTTTTTTTCTAAAACCTTTACTCAAGAGTTTCTAAGACCGGAGGGGGTTCCTCCGAGCATCATTTTTACCCTGCTGCCCCCTCTGCTCTGTCCAGCTTGCCTCTTTAGTTAACTCATGTCTCTGGTCAGTGAACTTCACCTCTGTGAAGGCTGTTTGGTTTTACACAATGGAGCTCTTGGCAAAAAATGAAACATTGGGGCTCATAAACTTCAAATTATCTCCTATGGCTCGGACCACATGTGCAGGCAGGAGTGTTTAAACACTTCAAACAAGTGGTCATATAGTGTCAGTGTGGCTGCATCACTGCCTCCCAGTCTGATTCCAGGTGGCTGGGGCTCTTTGTAGTTTCGATGTGATGAATCAGACACACTTGGTCGGTCTCACCTCAACAGCACACATTGTTTTGCACACAGAATGGTGACCTTGGCAGCTGTGTGAAGAAACAGAGCTCGCTTGGGGGAGTTGGTGCCCGCTTTTTCCTCGCTCAACCCCGCAGAGAGTGCGCGCATGCCACTGCTGTGAGAAACGTTTTCCAGTCACAACACCGCACTGCCCGGTAGACTGGCTAATATAGTGCAGGCCACTTGTTAACACACTGCTGCCGCAAGTCCAGCAGGAGGAAGCTTTAATGGAAATGCCCGTGTTCGGCTGTGCGTTATTGCGCACAGTGTGTGTGTGTGTGTGTGCGTGGAACCTCTGCCCCGCCGCGTGATATTAAAAAAAAGTTACAAGCGAATTAAACTCGTGTACATACCTGTTTCCACAGAAAGCTGTCCACTCCGTTTAACACCCAAGAAACAGCCACGTGGATGGCAGAAAGAATAACTCCAGTGATGACCGCGGCGCGCATCCTGACGGGCAGCAGCGTGTAGATGACATGGATGAAGAACACGGTCCACCAGATCCCCGCCGAGGCACTTCTGGGCTGCACGAGCAGCACCCCGATCACCTGGATCACCAGCACCACCAGGATGACCACATAGCACACAATCCACATGTGGTCCTGGTGAAAGCCGTTCCTGTTGCAGACCACCATGAGGATGAGTGTGAGGAAGATGGCCACGGAGAACACCACCACGTACGTGACGCTCGGCCTCGCCGTCCCGCCGGAGCAGTGGAAGCCCAGCATGACCGTGAAGACCAGCACCAGCACCGCCATGAGCATAGTCAGGCTGCTCTGGTTGAGACGGAAAAAGTAGCGCTGGTAGAGCCGCTCCAACTTCTCCGACTGGAATTTCTTGGATTTGAAAATGTGCATGACGCTGATGCAGCACGCCACGAAAGAAAAGTTCACTTCGGGCATGACCTCCTCCTCGTCGGACTTCGGCTTGGCTCTCCGCTCCTCCAGACCCAGCTCCACAGACTTGGGTCTCACCTCGCCGTCTGGACGCTTCGGGGACGCGCGCTTGTTGCTCTCCTCGCCATGGTCCTGCCAAGCCGACCTGGACCTGAAGCTGACTCTGCTGACGGTCGTGGAGGCTCGCCCGGTCTGCCGGTGCTCCTGATCATCCTCCTCCCTCCACCGACTGTTGGTCCGGCTGAGCTTCTTGCGCGGGGATCTGGCTGAGTACGGGCACCCGTTGGCCACAGACTCAGACTCGCCCCAAGCTGATCTGTGCTCGGTCCCTCCCCTCAACCCGGGCGCACCGACTCCGGGTGGGCTGACACTATTTGATCTGGACATGGTGGCGAGAGGGACGCGACGGAGATGTGTCTGGGCAAACAAACACTGCGGGAAAAGTTTTGATCAGCGAAGGAAACAATTAAGTCCAGAGAAGCCTATCCTAAGTTGAATGTCTCATAGTTGGAGAGCTTCAAATCTAAACAGCACGATCAGTCAGCGGGTTGACCTCCCACTCTTTAGAAGCAAACATTCATACTAAATGTTAAAAACAAAAAACAAAACAAAAAAACAAAACAAAAAAAAAAAAACAAATTGAATTGAAGTGGTGAAAAGCTCAGGGAATAAAAACAATTGATGCGCAAAAGTCACAGGGGAGCCAGTTCCGCCGCGAGAGGAGGGAACATGAGATCCAGGTGGATTTGGCTCTACATCATTGGGCCCAATTAACTGCCATCCATGGAGAGGGTGCACGGCAGCGCGCGCTGTACATGAAATAAAACCATTACACAACTCAGAGAGTCCCCAGAGAGCATAGCGCAGCACCATCAATCACGCCGTGAGCCCGTTATATCTGTGTTTCCTGTATCCGTGTGAGGACACAACAGACGGAGCTGGAGGGGGAGAAAAAGGTGGATCCCATGTTGGCGGATCGTCCTGGTCCCGTCAAGTCTTGATGCACCTGTGTTGAACACACATCGCAGCCTGGACGGCGAGGGGGGGGGGCGTGGGGAGGGAGGAGGGGGGGGGGAGCCTCACGTTTGTCCAAAAAGCATCATCACGATGCTCGCACACTTGCGCTGATGGGAGCGGAGGAGAAAAGTCAGCCGCTCCTCCGCCTCCTCCTCCTCTGGCAGCCGCACAGCACAGCTCCCTGGTCCATGGTTGAGCCTTGTGTTACCGCACGGTCAATTTATCTCTAACCTCTGCGCCGAATCGATGTCCAACAGCTGTCCATCACCGCTCAAATCCCCGGAGAGCGACTCCTGCTCTGATCCGCAGTTTACAGTCCGCGCACAGCGAAATCCGCGGGGCCGTGCAGCGGCAGCGTTTCGCCAAGCGTCTACCCGATGCCAAGGTGCGCTCCCGCCGCCTCGGACAATCCGCTCGGTGTCTGTTTGGAGCGTGGCATCATAACATATTTACCGCTGATTGCTGCTTCAATGGCCATTCAACCAAGTGTGCTTCCTGCAGCCCGCCTCTCCGCCGCGCTTCCATTGGAAACGGGAGGGGGTGAGTCACGCTCTGACGCGCTGTCATTGGACGACAGGCCGGTCCATCTAAAAGCAGAGGCTGCGCGACCCCCGGGCGCTTTCGATGAATGGGCGGATCTGTTCTCACAGCTGGATGGCCCTCACTAGCACACTCACCCACACACCCACGGTGTGACACTGGGGGTGGACTGCTCTCTCCGTGATCTGCCGCTCTCCACTGATCCACAGTGTCAGGTTCTCCACACTGATTTAAGGTAGAATTGTCTTTCAGAATGACAGATTGGTAAAACAAATATTTTCTGAACCTCTCTGTCCACACAGCGACTTGATCTCAGCTCAAACGAAGCGATGATGTCTTTGCATCAAAACTTTTAATGGACAGGATCTGCAAAGAGCTTCTGTGGACAAACGGTTTTTATCAGAATCACGATCCTGCCGGTGCGATTTTTGAACTTCCTGGTTTTGATTGAAGTTAGTACATTCCTGTTTTGTTTTGTTTTTTTGTTTTGTTTGTTTTTTGTTTGTTTGTTTGTTTGTTTGTTTGTTTGTTTGTTTTTTAAATGTTTTATTAAAGGAACAGTTCACCCAAAGTTTAACATGCAGTCATCATCTCCTCCCCCCTGCTGATGGAGAGCTGGATGAAGTTTCATAGGACTCATTTCTGGAGCTTCACAGCAAAACAGCGTCGCAGTGCTCTCCTATAAACAGCTGATATAGCCATGGACTTGTTGTAAAATGCCTTAATTAAACATAAAATGTCTCCATCAGGCACAGTTTAGCCTAGCCGCTAAAGATTTAGCAGAATAATGTCGTTTCAAATCAATTTGGGATTTCACAGCTTCTGAGACTTGGAAAACAGCAGATGAGCTTTATGAAGAGATTTTATTTTATTTTTGTTATGTTTTTTTAAAACAAGTCCACGGCTGATTCAGTTGTTTAGGAGACCACTGATTTGCTCTGAAGCTCCAGAAATGGTTTGCAGACTATGGAACTAGCTAGTGACTCAGTTTACGTCTTTGGGTGAACTGTGCCTTTAAGAACAGCGTCTCGTCCGTCAGTTGAAGATGTGAAGATTGGATGTTTTCGCTGTTTAAGACGCCTGTAAAATAATCAGTGTCGGTTTGACAAAACAAGCTAATGGAAGATTGGATTCTGGGCTCTGGCCACTTGTGATGGGAACTGTTTTACACTTTTGATCAGTGATAATGTTTTGTGTTATCTGTCATCCAGGTCATGGTGAATCTAGGTGCTGCATCGTGGGCATGAGAGGTGAAACATCAAGAAACTGAAACAAGTCCAGCTGCCTACGATACAGCACTTGGATCAGGTTTTAGTTTCTTGGAGCTCTTTACATTTTCACTTGCTTGCATCTGGTGTTCAGTACAGGGCTCATGTTTCTGATCAGCACAACAGCTCAGGACGAGAGAACAAGTACGTGGAAAGCGGTTGTGATTCAGTCCGGTGTTTCAGTTCGTCCACCTTGAACAGCGTCCTCAGTGGGTGGCAGTCGCTGGTCATTTGCAGAACATACAGGAAAAGGCGCATTCGTCTCACTTCAGTCCACATTGTGTGCTAATGAATATAAATTGGAGACATGTGACGAGGAGCCTCGTGTGTTCGCTGGGACCCGGCTCACCTCCAGCTGAATTCCCTCTGCCCCTTTTGGAATTCATCAAGGGTGAAACTGTGTTAGGTCGGAGAACAGGAGCCTCCATTCAGCGGCGTCCTCATCAAATAAGGAGGGGAACTCAGATCTAAATCAGATACAAATTTATCTCGATTCAAGTTGTGCAACTTATTTGCTCCGCTCGTCTTATGACTGCGTGTTTGCTTGCTCTCCTCTGCTCCGTCTCTTTGCTCTCTCACATAACCCTGACACAATTAGCCGCTGTGTAATTCCCGAGGAACTGGATATATAACCGCATTAAACTCACACAAAAACAGATTCATGTGGGAAATCATGTTAATTCGGGGATTCTGACGACTGTCCTCACCTTCCCAGAACAGTGGTGGAAAGTCATTGAGTGCATTTGTTTGAGCGCTGTGCTTGGTTAGTTTCGGTGTGCAGTACTCGTATTTCCTTGTACTTCAACTTCAAGACATTGCAGAGAAAATGATGGTAGTTTTTACATTTGTACCACAGCTTGTATGTAAGTTCCTACTTACACCAAATGGTCCAAAGTATGAGGACACCAAACCCCAATCCGTACTGCCTCAACTCTTCTGATTTCAGACTTTGCAGCAGATTGTGGAACCCGGCTACATGAAGTCGCTCTGATTCACACAAGATGTCTGCCGCTGATGTTGGCCGACAAGGTCCCACTCAAAGTTCATCCCAGAGGCGTTGGATGGCGTTGAGGTCAGAGCTCTGTGCAGACCAGTCAAAGTCTTCCACAGCGAGATTCAAGGTGAATCGTCATCATGCAACACAAGATTGATGAATGTCATTTTCTGTTGTAATTCCCTAAGCTATACACTGTTGCCTCAAAGTTGGAGGAAATCTTTGGTCTAAAATGTCCCCTTATGCTGGAGCTCTAAAGGGGCACTATGTAGTTTTATAGAAGAAATTCAAACTGAGAATTTGAATATTAACAATATCAATAAGGTAACAATACACATTTTTTCCATTAATGAATAAACAAGCTGTTCTCAGAGGAAAATAAGGTCCCAGAACAGTGCTTGAAGCTCGAAATATGGCAGTGTCCGCCACATATAAACAAAGTAAAACAGTATGAAACTGTGATGTCCTTTAAGGTCAGTTTGTTTATTCAGTCATGAAAACAAAAGAGAGGTTGATTATTTAGGCAGAACAAAATCAGTCGATGAAGATCTTTCTCTTCTCATTAACATTTCTTCACCGGAACTACAGAGTGCTCCTTTAACACGAGGAGTTGTGCCCAAACCATGAAAAACAGCCCCGGACCAAAATGACACAAAGGTTTTGATGGGGGCTGTCCACATACTTTTGGCCACAGAGTGTACTTCGCACATTAACAAATGACCTGTTTATAAGCTGGGATATTTTTAGTCATAACCAGCACAAACAGAATGTAAAGGAGCTCAAACTACCATGACCAAATATATTCAACCGCTGCCTGATCCAACAATAAAATATAGAAAGTGTCAGAGGGCTCCTTCTGCTTAATGAGTACCTCAAGTACTTTCAGTAATTTTCTGCTGGTAGAAACTTTCCTGCTCTGTCTCGTCTTACTTGTAATATGTTTCCTGGCATGTCTACTTTTTCTCGGGACAATAAAACCTTTACCTGACCCTTCTCACATGTCTTACCATGTCTGAAAGCAAGCAAAGTGAGAGCTTGGATAACATTTCGTATAGACTGTTCCCAAATACCAATCTATAACATGTATGGAGCGCTCCGTGCCCGTTCCGTATCCGAGCGCATTTCTATTTACACAGTCTGGCGAGGGAGACGGGAGGTTGGGCTTATCAAAAAAAACAAAAAAAAAACAAACACACGTCCACATCTTCACAATCTGATGTCAATATGTGCGTGCGTGTCTCCCGCTTTCATCTGATGTTTCCCAATAATTCAAATCACACGTGTGTTTTTGTTAAGAGGTAAAATGCTTTCACTCAAACTGTGAGAACCTCTAAAGCAAACGTGACCCGGGCAGCCGAAGATGACGTTCCCTGTTGATTTGTCACACAGAACACTACTGCCATCATCTGAATGTTGGTCAAACTGTTGACTTGTTCAGACTTGTTCAGCAGTAACAGACTGCTGTAATCTTGTTAAAGTCGCCCATTCCATTTTCTTTTTTCAATCGAACGTGCTATGGAGCTTTGGAAAGTAAAGTTATTTAAAGGGTTATTTCACATCAAGTTAGTTCCAGTTTTAGGAGTTCTGTGACTTTTGCTGCCAACACAAGACAAACAAAATGAAAACAACAAAACAGAAATAGTCTCCCTGATGAGTGGATAAATCGAGACAGTTTTCATGTGGATAATATTTCAGCTGAATGTAGTCCAAATTAAATCTGGTATTAAACCAAAACTACAAAACAAACGAGATGGCTGGAAACCATCAAGGGCAGGTGGGATGTTTTGTTTTATTTTAAGCGCTCTTGCGGTGGTAAAACATTTCTGTGTAAGTGATTCAATAAGATTAGTTCAGAAGAAAACACAAAAGGGAAATATTTGGAATCATCTTAGCCCATGAAGTGACTGAACTTATAAATGAGTTCAATTTAAAGGGAAGTAAATCTACAAAAAGCTCAATCACAGCACATTGTACTGTTAGAAATGTGGAGAGCAAAAACACAGAGCTGTGTGAGGGAGCGTTGCCATCGTGCTCAAAATCTTCAATCAATATGTGGAATTAGTTTTTCCTGCTCGGACAGTGCTTAATACAGTCCTGCCATACTGTGCAGTGAGGGAAACAGCCTGATCAACAAGCTACAGTGACAGCAGTCAGTTCACTGATCAGTCACACTTTGTTTCCAGTGACCTTATCCTCATCATCCCTCTCAGCAGACACCGTAAATACTCGTTCTTATCAATTAGTAGACGATCATTCAACTGAAAAAGTACTGACCTTCTATGAGAAGATAGTTATTGCAGATTGTACAGGCCAACTTGAGACATATTGCAGCTCTTTATATCTCAAGGAGGGATGGGCAAACAAAAAGCCTGATCACATAAAGAAACATGCTGCAACAGCTAGACATAACTACAAGATTAATAAAGCCTGTTAGAGCAGTTTGCAAAACAATCTAGTGCTTTCTCAACTACAAATTCACGCACAGGCAATGTAGCATGCAGTCATAAAAAAAAACCAACTAGAAATAGCTATATATTCGATGAACTAGAAGAAGAGAAGAAAAGATGTAAACATTTCAATCTTGTAATCGTTTTCCTTCATACCTAAACTGGTTAAACAGATGTGCCTTTCAGATTTTATTGCCACAACAGAAGACTGTGTGGATGCTGCTGGGGGAGAGTTGCACCTCTGCTACTGTGGTTCATCATGCTGTCACACCTGCAAACTCAGGAAAAGTTAACACTAAGCCTTCATCCAGGCCAACTGATCTGCGCACAGTGTAAGCTCACTGGTGGTATTTAGTTTCTGTTTTGTGATTCTTTTGGTTTAAGGATCTAGGCAGGGAGTTTGGAAGGTAGGAAAACGAAGGCAGTGCCTGCTCAACCTGAACTCCAACTGCATCAGAATCCGATATGTAGCACACTGTGTAAATGTAATAATACGTGAGAAAAAACACAATTTCTGAGGCTATAACAACAGTAAGCGACCGAGGGGGGAAAAGTATCATGGATATAACAGTGAAAAAATCTGTTTGGGTCACAGTGCATCACATGACAATGTAATTGGCCACTATGAAAACTGGCTTCAATGCCTGGCGCACCTCCTGGGGGCTAGGAGCTGATGTAGGAACACGGTGGGCGGTGCCTGCTCATGACTCTGAGAACTGACCAATCAGAGAGACTGGGCTTTTCAGGAGGAGGGGCTTTAAAGAGACAGGAGCTAAAACAGAGAAGGCAGAGGCTGAACAGAGGAGCTGCAGCAATGGATAGTATGAGAAAAATATTGTGTTTTTTTCAACATTAAAGCATGTTAACATTTCCCAGAAGGCACCCAACATAAAAAAATATGAACCTGCAAGTATACCACATTCGGAAATCTACCCAGGATGGATTCTAGCTCCAGCCCTCTGAACCACAGCCTGATTCAGCCACTCTGACTAAAGCATCTAATCAAATTCAAGTTCCAATTGCAGTCCATTGACACATATCCCATCTGAGGCAGTGTGACACTGTGCAGGAAAAATAAACTTTGTGCATCATTTCATTCATGTCTAAAATAGCATCAGGCGTTCCCGATGCTCGCCACAAGTGAAGCTGTGTGATGAATTAAGAGCTGACGCAGAACAAGAGAGATGACTGTTATAAGGACACGTAACAAGGCCAAACAGTGGCAACAGGCACCCACATCTGCCTGTAAACTTGTACTCTTACTCTTTCTTTCATAAAGGGAGAAACTGACGAGCGCTGCAGTGCTGTGACTCATCCTGGTTGAAACCTTAACAGTCGCTCTGTAGATTGTGCAATCAAACACACACACACACATGCACACACACAGTCATATGTACCCAGGGGTGCAGATCCAATGTCAGGATTGGGGGGGGACACAAAAGTGATTTTTTTTTTTTTGCAACTCATACCATGCCACCATAAATCACAACTTCGTAGAGGCTCGCCATATCATTCAAAAAGTACTGCACAGGGAATCATTTATCGTGCTTACCTTTCTTGTTTATTTGTCCTAAACAGCCAACAGCGCGTATCACTGCTTACTTAACTGTTATATTAGTAAATCATAATTTTAAGGGTCTCAAGCATGAAATGTCCACTCATGTTCTTATCTTTCACCTCCCTCCAACCCTCCCAGATCCCCAATTCTTCTCACCATTTTCCTTTTCTCCCAGTGTATGGGACTACTTTATGCATGATTAATTGATATGGATGAATATCAGAATATGAAGCCCTAACCAAGTTGTGTAAACTAACTGATCATGTTACCCATACCCATTTATTTGCATTGTAGTGGAGGACACCAGAAATGGAATGTGGAGTCAGAAATATATTTGTCAAACATTATTTGAATAATTTCCCTTTAGATGTGAATCTAAATTGTTAGGAATGTCAGGTCTGAAAATACATTTGTTCAATTTTAAGTAACTTAGAGTATTTTTATTGGGGGGGACAATTCATGTTTTTCAGAAATTTGGGGGGTATGTACCCCCGGGATCTGCATCCATGTATGTACCTGTAAGTGCTATTATGCATGCCGTATTTGCGGCATTTGGAACTCACACTCAGCCACACGCGTAACTCAGATACCTCTTTGAATTTGCTATTTGAGCCGAGGTTCAGACCGAAAGGAGTCGCAGCTTGACAGTGTCCTTCTCTGGGTAGCTGTGTGAGGGATGGTCATATTGGGCCTTCATATGTTAAGGAGTGGGTGACGGAAATGTGTCCACACAGTAATAAAATGTGTGAAGTACCAAAAGCTGGCTCAAATGCCTGCCTCAGACTTATAATCGTGTTTAATTATTCTGTGATCAGATGGATTCTAATTTTATCCATCCATGTTTTTATTTCACTAACGAAGGCTTTCTGTTCTCAGCTCATGGGGTCGAGAGGGGGGCGCGAGTTAATTTCAAGGTATCTCCAGATGGCTGTGGAGAAAAAAAAATTAAATATCATATTTTAGGCTGGGGAATAGTTTTCACATTACATTGCCTGTATATGTATGTGTGTTTGTGAGAATTAAGACTGGATATAAAAACAAATCATCCCTCTGTTAAATTTTTTTGGGAGGGGGGCAGTCACGACACAAAAAGGTTGATATACACTGAACTCAGGCTTCAATAAAAGGACTGTTTCTAGTATCAGCACAAACAATTCTATGCAATCCGACCCTAGTTATGGGGTTCTGTTGCTGTTCAAAGGTGTAAGCTTTCCAGAAAATTATTACAGTAAGGGGCTGCCAGAGGCCCACAAAACAATGTGTAAAGAGTCAGTGTGGCTTTATCTGGTCAGGACTGGTCAAACAAATGTACAAACTGAATGAGTCATTTACCCACTGAATCTCTTACATCAGTTGTATGATGTCTACTGTGGCTTCAAGGGGGAGATAACCCTCAAATCCAACAGACGTTTTTAAAGAAACGATATTTAACATTACTGCAGTAAAATGCTAAAAATCCCTCCAGGCCTTGTTCTGTATTTTGTTGAGTTGTGTCTTTCCATTATGCCAGATGTTTCCATCAGTGATCAAAGCAGAGGAATGTTAACGATAAGCACGAAGAAGGGAAAAGGGACCAAAGAAAATGTGAATAAAACCTAAAAACATTACTTCATCTGTGAACGTTTCTGGTCGAGTCACAGAGACAGATTTTCATCAGCAATGGCGGTTGAATGAGGACAAGTCCCATGATCTCATGCTACTTACTCTTTTGTTTTGTTTTGATCGACAGCCTCCTAGCAGCAGGAATTATATATACCATACGTGTAACAGAGACCAATTTAAACCAGAGTTTGGATATTTGACAGGAAAAACAGGATTTCTTTAAAAAAAAAAGTCTGTTTGTCACAGTTCCCCTAAACATTATAGAAGCGCAGTACTAAAATGTGGAAGTGCCTTTGTATTATGGTTGTCACAATATCAGATTTTCACTGGACGATTATCGTTGCCTAAAGAATTCAAGATAAGGATATTATTGCTATATCAATATAGACATCAATATTTTAAACTTTAGTTTATTGTGTGTTCTGTCTCTTTTTGACTGTGTAACCATTAATGTCTGTCATTTCCGGTAAAAATCAACAAATAGCAGTTAACTATTATCTTTTTTTGTTGTATGCTGGTTGGCAACCAGTGTTAAGGCACTTTAATGTCAGCGAGAATGGAAAGAAACGGAAATTATCTAAGAGGCACTGGATTATTTACACAATGTCATCATATTTCTAATTTTTTATGGTTTTACTTGGAATTCTTTTTTCATTTGTATCTTTCTTGTATTTACTGTATATCACCAAACTGGCAACACGTGTGTTTAAGATTGTACCCTGACCTATATAGAAAGGTAATATCAAATTATAATTCAATGTGTTCTGTTAGTCTGTACTACATTAGACTACAGTGCATATACACTATAGATACTCTCTACACTGCTTCTTCAGGCTAACAATGAGAGGATGAGCTGCTGTTGTGTGTTTTCAGCTGATCGGCTCCTCGGCTGCTCCGGACTGCGCCTGTGCCTGCCAAGCGTTTGCACTCTGGGCCTGCAGATGCTGTACATCAAAAGCCAGTAATATATATGATCTTGACAGCAGCACACAGATGAAAGGCACGGCTATTCTGCGAACCCACGTCCCAACCGGCTGCATGCATGTAAGTCCATTTTCATTAGAGCCTGAGTGCTTAGCAGCGTGTAATAGATTTCATCATACTCCACAGTTTGTATTTAGCTGCCAAAGCCTTTCAGCGCGGCTAAATTGTACAACAAACAATGTTCCCACCTACGTCGAGAGTGACTGAATGAGTCACCACACGCACATTAATGCAGACACAAGCCATCCACTTTTTCCCCTATACTACCAGAGGATGCATCAGTGCGTGTAAGTTGAGCAAATATGTAATACAAAATAATGAATATGCTTCCCATATTATAGGTTTATTGTAAATATATACTCATTATTCATACCTGTACAAAGTCGGCTGGCCCCATGCAAAAACATCTGTATCAAAACTTTATTCGGTAGAACCAGTTCTGGAGTAACATGTGCCATGCGTTTGATTTTTTTTTCTGTTGTAAGTTAGGTCGTAACACAGATCATCATTCCAGGCATCCAGATTTCCTCTTTCATGCAGTGTTACAATGAGCTGCACGTCTGCTCCTGCAAGACATTTCCAACAAGTATCCCCAAATCATGCTCAACCAGTTATGGGGAAGGGGAGGAAAAGTGCACACAGGCTAGATTTGACATGACAGCCACCAGCTGCTCACCTTGCTACAGAATAAAGGAGTGTTAGACAGGTTGATGATCGTGACAGCAAGCAGGGCTTCAGTGACAACTTGTATGTTTTGCAGGGGGAGTAATAAGTAAAGTAAGGCTTTTGAGAGGACCGGCGACTGCGTCTGGAAACATTTAAGTTCGCCCAATTCACCAAAAAACTTCTTGTGGTACAGTATTCAGACATACAGATGTTTTAAGACTTTAGTTTCTGAGATTTTTTCCCCCCCCCACAAGAAAAGGAAATTTGTTTGTGGAGCTCAAAATATATTTTTGACAGACTTTGACAGTCATTCGGGATATTCTGCAGACCTTAATGTGACACATTTTCATCACAACTACTATCTAGCAAAGTAATAACACGCTATAAAAACAACTGGCAGCTTGATAGGCGACAGAGGGATGCCTACAAAACTGTGGGGTAGAGGGGTGGGGCCTGGGGGAAGCAAGGGCAGGAGAGTCTGGCAACAACTGAACCTGAAGAGCGAAACTGAACTTTAACTGTCTCCATAGCTTGAAACCCCCAGAAATATCTGAACATATGTTCTTTGTAATTTAGGTGACCAGTCATAGAGTGAATTAAAGGACCTTTGATGTTGAGAGTCAGATTTACATGTCTTTCCTGATTATGAAGTATAAAAACAGTCAATCCTCGGAGAGACGCGAACAACTCGCATTTTGAATCTGCTTTGAATGAGCAGTCAAATTGTGATATCAGAATATATAGTCATTTATGGCCCTGGTTACAAAAACACGGGCAAGAGCTGAAGCAGAATGATGGTGGGTGGTGTCAGAGCTGACCAATTAGAGCAGACTGGGCATTTCATGAGGGGTTTCTTAAAGAGACAGTAGCTCAAACATAGCAGGTGAACAGAGGTGCTGCAGCAATGGACTGTATGAGAAATGTGTGTTATTTGCACATTAAGCATGTAAACATTTTGTAGCAGACACCCAAAATAAACGTATGAAGCTGAATATGAGCATAGTATAATGCCTTTAAGATGAAGGTCTTTTTTGCTGAGCCCAAGCGGTCATCACATTGCTGCAGTGGTGTAAAAATGTACTTGAAAGCGCAGCTAAAAAAAGGTCAAAACATCTATTTCAGCCTGGTGTTTGGTTACTCTTTGACAGAGCAACTGCAATTGAGCCCAACAACATGATATAAAGCATTCAGAGTTACAGCTCCAAAATGTCACAATTGTTCCTTTGTCCAAAACAATGAGATAACATCATGGAATGTGCATCAAAGATGACCATTACAAACCATCTGATATCAGCAGGTAAAGAAAAGGAACTAGTCTGATCCACTGTTCTCTCTACATACTGTACATTATTCGATTCACCTCATTGAGACTGCACAGCTCACTAACCCAATATGCCCTTCTAGAGTCCCATCCCTTCCCACAATGACACTACGACTGACTTACTCTATATAAATTAATAACCAGTTGGTGACATCACTCTTCACTGTAAAAGTCCATAAAGTTTAAAATCCAACATATATTTGGGCTACAATGCAGTTTTGCTTGTTACATATTGAGGTTTATTTAATCAGAAAGCACTGTTGCTACTGTTGGTTGTGCTATCCGTACTTTTTTTGCTTTAGAGTCCTATAACTTAAGTCACGATGTCTTAATTTTGTAAAGGTGAAAAGGTTTTTTAACATCCCATTTACAAGCCACACTGACCTCATTAATTGCTCAATTAGAGATGGGATGAAGACTGACAGCTTAATAACGCATACTTTAGTGTGCATGTTCTAATTTAGATGGTTTGCAAAGTGTCAATTTATTGGAGCTAAAATGTCTAAAATAAGTTACTTTTGATAAATAAAAGCAAGAAAATACAATCTCATGAAGAGAAGAGCTGGGTGGATGTTCGATGGGAAAACATACCGGCTACTTAACGCTATTAATGGAAAAAAATCACGTGAAAGATCAAACAATGAGTAAATCAAATGACACAACTCACAATCACCGGTAAAGGAGATAAACTTAAGCTTTTTAAAGAGTCGACATAATCAGCGTCAGACCACTGAGGATGCAAACAAGCAGACACCTAACACAACAGCGAGCACACGAGAAAACGGATGAAACCATGCAAACAGAATGAAAAAGTTTTATTGAACTAAATTGGGAATGTAATCAAACTTTTGACTGAAATGAGTAAAAGAAAAAAAAAAAATCCAGACCACAAACAAACACACTGTAGATGCAAAACCTACAGACAACCTAGTTTCAGTACTAGACTTCACATTATTCCTTCTAAGTTGCAGTAAAACTCCTATTAAAGGAGAGCAAAGGACAAGTCGTGGGGAGGTGAAAACTCTAATTCTACAGTGACTTTTAAAAGGAGGTTATCGATTCTATCAGTGCATCTTTCCGTTCAATGTTTGTGGTGAGCGAGCTCTGCTCACTGCTCAGACAGCAGCTCAACCGTATCCACGTCAAAATACAGTTACAGGACAGCTGCAGGCTCTCCGACTAAACACAAGTTACTGCGGTTTGTTCATAAATAAAAACAACAACAAAAAAAACTCCAGTTCATTCATGATTTGTGAGCACCTATACAACCCGGACAACAGCTGGAGAAAATAAAGTTGCATGTCAGTTGTGGCAGTTTGAAAACTGGCTGGGCGTTGCATTTCTTTAAGCAGATTTTGTTCCTCTTCTGTCGCTTGTTTTGGTTTCTTTTTTTGTGTCTGAATGCTGTCGGGCTCACTCCACTTTGCTGTAGTCCTCTGCGTGGCCCAGCACCTTCTTCCTCTGTCGGATCATATGGAAGTAAAGCTGGGGGAAGACTGAGGGGGAGGCAGAGGAAGATCAGATTGTTACCAACAGACTGAGGGAGTTTTACAACTCATTACAATACACTAAAAAAACAAGGGACACAAATCTGCTTTTTAAACTCAGTGTAAAATTATTACTAGGTTCACTTGTACAACAGCTCTGCCATCAAGTTCCATTATTTATTAAGTAATGGTCAATGTTCTTGTGTTGTACAGGACTGCATCATGTATGTGAAGAGGAAAATTACAAATACTTAATCAATATAATATACTCAAGTACAACACCACCCTTGATCATGACCTCAAAAATAAATGAATCAATAAATAATAGAAATATTTCAACACCACCAGAATGCATACAACTGAATGATGAAACTTAACCATCAAATACTGCAGAGACTGTTGTGACTATCAGTCAGCACAGTTCAAACTCTTTCTATTCACCAGTGGAATCATTTTATAGAGACAGAAATGGAGATAAATTGACATTTTATCTATGAACTCTCTGATGCTAGGATTACCTTGACAGGTCAGGTGATGCTTGAGGCTAGAAAGCAGGCACTTAACGCAGCTTCAACCATGATAGAAATTTGATTTCTATTTTTATTTTGTTTCATTATTAACTTGTTGGGAGATATTCTGCCTATGTGATGGAATCTAGAGAAAGACCCACATGGATGTGCTTTCAGTAGCTTTGCTTCTATATGACTGTCACTAGTCATAATGGTATGGCTGTATTGTGACTCAAATGCAAGTATGAATGTATTTAAGGGGCTTTGTGTAACAATTTGTAGTAATTAACATGTATTAATCACTAACAGAGAACAACATTTGCTAACATTAGTTTAAAATGGAGTCAGCTAACATAAACGAGCACAAGGCAGAGGTTCTCAAATGGTCAATGTCAATGCAAAGACAGAAGTGGAGACAAATATATTCATATCTGCTCTGGATGTTGCTCTCAGCATTGAGGTTGAATGACCATAGACACAAAACACTGCTGCGGTCAGATTTATTCAGGTATATGCAAAGGATTTTGATAATTCGTGATTTAAAGCATTTTTTTACTGGAAGCACAGTATCGTCAGTATATCCTGTTTATTGTCACTACGAGAGGGGGAAAAAGTAAAATCTGCATGTTGACTTACGGGGAATGTAGGAGATCATGATGAGGATGAGGAAGGTGTAGTAATCAAAGGAGAAGTTGTACTTGTTGGGCAGAGTGACAGAGTACAGGCCTGTCTTCTGCACGTACGGCAGCGCTGCATAGATAGTCAGCAGTTCCCCGGTCACTCCCATGGGATACAGCACAATGAAGAAGGTGTACCTACAGCAGAAGGGTTTGTCAAAGACAAGACAGGAAGAAAATAATAAATCATACATTATTCATTGTTACTGCAACAAGAGGGGTGGGCGGCATAAACAGCAATACACTGAAGGACATTTCCATTGTATGGATTTGGCACTCAAACATTTCACTTGTAAGAAAATGTGGGTGCTACAGAGGCATGACCAAACAAAAAGAAAGTGGTATAAAAAAGGCACTTCATCCATAGTTTGGACATGGCTTGGTTTTAGGAACTAAAAAGCTGTTGGCAGAGGCAGTTTTTATCTCTTCAGGAGAGAGTAGAGGAGTAAGAGGAACGTTTGAGGATGTGCCGGGCTTTGACACAAGTTATTAAAGACGGGAATGATACATGTAAATCATTATCCTTGAAAGAAAAGCCAGCTATGGAAGGACTTATAAACACCAAAACTAGGCATGAGGAGACATGGTTTCCATTCAAACTACTGAGACACTTTAAAAGTAGCGTTAATTTCACAGAAGACTAAACAATGAATGATTTTCCATGAATAAGACAACAAGATAACGACAGACTAAAATCATTAAGTCTTTAAACTGTAACTGTGACTACATCTACATGTAATATTGTTCACCTTGATAACTTTGCTTAAATCTCCCTTTATTTTCCTTGACAAAAAAAAGAAACGTATTTTTCTAATGCAACAGTACTGTGTCCTGTGCGGGGCACATGTTTCATTGTATAAAAGGTCTCCGTGTTTTTAAGTAATTGATTTAAACAGTATTGTATTTATAGAGTGAGGGCCGAGGTGCCGACCTGCTCATCAGGAGCAATACAGCACTTTCTCTCCAAAGCACCCCATGATATTTCTATGCACAGCACACACACACACACACACGTCTGTGAATGAGCCATTGGGAGCCATATTGGATTAAGTATCTCGCTTGAGGATACTTCGACAGGCAGCTAGGGGATCAAGGGATTGACTTGTGGACCACCCTACCTCTAAAATCTTATAACAACAGAACATTTCACTACCTCTGCATGTTTCTGAATGTTTCATCATAAAAACTTTGGAGGGATCAGGCCTTTTAAGTATCGCAATTAAATCTCAGAGCTACACTGAACCGATCGTCTCCTACAGAGAAGAGAGAAAATACCATGTCCAAATGCGGCGTCTGTCTTCTCTGATCCTTCTCTGAATTTTCAACGCATGCAAGACCAATTTTTTCTGCCTCCCGGGTGCGATTCAGACTGAAAGTCAAATGCCAATATTGCGATGGTGTCATTTGCTACCTAGCAACAAAGACCGCAGGGAGGGAGGCACTAAACAACTGTTGCCTGGGTTGAAGATGCAGCTGAATCCCATTGGGCAGATTGCGATTTTTATGGAGGAAACAACACAGGGTTTTTTGGGGTTTTTTTTATTGAGATTTGATGTTTTTTTTATATATATTTAGTCAGTGTTGGAAGTAAGGCCTTTAAAGAGTCATTTGTTACTGGGATAACAGTTTCCTCTAACAATATCCCATTCACAAACCTCCTCAGCCTTTTGATCGTTAAAGTATCTGCAAAAAGAGTCACATATCTGTTTTCTGCGTTTAAATGAGGTCATTTAAACAGTACCAGAGCAAATTGCCTAATTGCAACAAGGAATTGTTTGAGTAATTTATGACTTTTTTTCCTACAAAAGGCCAAACTTTCAACATTATTAACAGGGGCTGTGGCTCAGAAGGTAGATCGGAACATCAGTGGTTTCACTGGGGTGGTGGGTCGATCAGTAGACCAGAATAGCACTTTATAAATGCAAGTTTATGTATGAAGTGTTTGGTCATGTTTGTCTCATGTATTGCATGCCAAAAAAAACTGAGAAAAGTGCTATCATCCATCAAAAACACAGGATGGGTGATAGCCAATTTATTCGTCCTTTTGCCCAAAACTTGACCCAGAGTTAGTCATTAAAAACATCTGTATTTAATTTAACAAAATAAACCACACTACATCAGTGATTTTTGCCGTATTAGAATTTTGCCAAATACAGATCAAACAGTTAGCTGGTCTAAGGAAAAGGCCACTTTGCTATATATGATAATTCATCCATGTTTTTCAGCAGCTAGCATACAAATGTCTCCTGCTCTGAAACCACTCTCAAGATGATTTTCCTACCTTGCCCATTTGATGAGGTATGGCAGGTGATTGAGCAGGCTGAAGGTGTAGAAAGAATAGCGGATGATCTCTGTGACAGTCCAGGCTGTGACAAACAGCAGCACGCTATCCTCACTCTGCACCTGCACAAACACACACAAGGCATGATGGGAGAAGGGCAGAGGGACAGACGGCTTGCATCATGCTGCTGGAGGCTAACTGAGGCTTTTCTTCGCCGAACCATGCTGTTTGTTTCAGATGCTGAGAGATCAGATCACACTGCAGGCAGACGGACACTTTCCTCAAATATTAGGATAAAACCAATTCAAATATGATGTTAAAGAAAAAGCAAACGTCTTATCAACCAGTAATAACTTAAACATTCCACACACAATGAAAATATAAAGGGGAAAGATGGAGCAGCTTGAGAATATGTCAGTATAGCATCATACAACAGACACAAAGGAAACACAGCATTTAGACCATGAATATATACGTTATTCACTACACTAAATTTCAAGGTTTAAGATTCATTCCTGCAACCCGACAGCAAGACCATCTGACGTTACTTACACATGTTCTCCTCTCCCATCTATCAACGGGGCAAACAGCACATCAACTGGTCACTTTAGAACATGATTCTGTGTTTGCATTTACATTGGGGATGCATCGAAGTGAAAATTCTTGGCCGAAGCCGAGCATAAGGAAATACTTGGTCGGATACCTAAAACTGAATAGGATACCATAACCTACTAGCAATTTTTTTTTTTTTTCAAAATCAATTTGCACATCTGTACCATTGCTTAAGTTAAATACATTTTGTGCTTTTTTTGCCTTTTAATAGCAAAATTATAGATAGATAGATAGATAGATAGATAGATAGATAGATAGATAGATAGATAGATAGATAGATAGATAGATAGATAGATAGATAGATGAACAGTTTTCTTACACACATCACAATTCACAACTTTTGTATTTACAGCTGTGATGTCACTCAATCCGATTTCATTTCACAGACTGTTTTAAACAACGCTGATTTCTGTGTGTAAGTCAGAAAGCTCATCTTACCTCCCTGACACTATGTGTGACGGCCCAGGTGAGGAAGACCCGGGACAGGACCTGGAATCCAGTCAGAACCACTGAGGAAGGAACAATTCCTGAAAATCACGCAAAAGAAAAACACTCATATGTGAAGGATGCAAGAATACTGGTCGTTGAATGCACATGAAGTCTAATTCAAGGGACAGACTTGCATCTATCTCAGCCAGGGATATTACTATTACTGTTAGTCACAGTTGGGGGCTCTGAGAGGTCAGTCTACAGTATATAATGATATAACTATTGTAAATGGTGCAGGACTTTGATGTTCTTTTTAATTTATTTTCAAAAATCTGATAGTTATATACAGCAATTTAAAACAATTTTCAAACAATTAAAGGATTTTTTTGTGCTGCTGAGTTAGGATAAACTTAACTTCATGAAACGCTGTCTCTGACCAATTCTTAATTATTCGAGTTTTGTTGTATATTGAGTGAATATTGAGGCAAGCTTTCATCCAATGAAATGAGTTTAGGTACTGAAGAGAGTATCAGAGGAGAAATGAATGCCATTCATTTACTATTCTGAGTCTAGTTTTCAGTTGTTGTTCTTCTCTCTCTCTTAGTTTTTAGCTGTTTTGTTGTTTTTCTCCAGCTCTAGGAATACAGCTTGTGTGGACCTCTGCAGTTAAATGTTCCTTTTTACTTCAGTAGATGTTACTTCGAATGTAAAAATGCTGAGAAGAGCAATGATTGTCATGTGGAATGGAGAGGATTAGGGAAAGAATTTTTAAAAATCAAATTTGCCCCAAATCCTTTGTTTATAACTGCATATACAGGAAAACATGTGGATAACAGATGTCTGGTTATAGTATGAATGAGCTGTCAAATCCACACAGAGGGCTAAGGAAATAAATGTTGATGTAGTGTCTTCAGATGGCCAGTGGAGAGGATCCTAGAGCTGTCTGTGTCTGTGTGTGTGTGTGTGTGTGTGTGTGTGTGTGTGTGTGTGTGTGTGTGTGTGTGTGCGCATGGCAGCTGCAGGGAGTCTGGGTAATCTTCCTTTAATCCTAGATAATGAAGGGAATGGACTGTGAACACCGGCGTGACGGCCAGGAGAGAGCCACTTGCTTCTCCCACATTAACACCGGGAGAGCTGACAGCTTCTCCGCTCTGTCTTTGGCAAACACTTGGATATGAAAAGCTTCTGTTTGTCTGTTTGTATTAACATCTGAGACACAAGTGCAATCTGACGAGTCCTAATGCCAGTGTGACCAGCCAAAACGATCATTTAATATAAAAGCCGAGGCTGCCTGACTTGTCGTGATGACTGAGGATATCCGCAAACAAACAACAACACAACAATAACATGTTCTGTTTAGATTCGTCAAAATTGTATCTGTAATATATATGTACATTTTTATGTATAATTCTAAATAGTCAAAATGTGCATGATGTGACATTTTGTTCAGTTGATGAATGAGTAGCAGCGGCCTTGAATGAAAAAAAAAATACAAACACTATAAAACATTTTTCTGAGCTTTATCTTTGTTTATAAATAATTTCTAGTAAATAATACTTTCATTCCTAATAACATGTCAGCAGCTGAACAGCCTGGTGATCAAACATATTTATACTCTGCATGAATCTAAAAGCAACATAGACATTTTATATCTACTGCTGGAACTCTCTGACATATTTAAAAGACTGCTAAAGACCTCTCTGTTTAGACTCGCTTTTGTATTTAATGTCTATCACTTTGTCTCTTTGCTTGTTATTATGATTTCTTCTTTACTTCCATTGTGAAGCACTTCGCAACGTTTCTACTCTTGAAAATTGCTATATTAAAAATGTATTATTATAATTTCAAATGGACTGATACATCTACATACACACGTCAACCTGTCACGATACTAAGTGAAAGTAAAGCACATACTCTTTTCACAGCTTCTAAAATTCCTTCTGACCATTAATAATTTAATGTCACAGCTGGGTGACAAATCAAAGGAACTATAGTTCAGGTGTGTCAGTAAGGTGTTGTGTCACCTCAAGCTTTCAGAACAGTTTCAGTCTGTCAGAGTTGACTGAAGAGGTGAGCACCATATTTCCTTCTTTGATGTAAGAAGTCCAAACAGTGATACCTAACCCTCACAGACATGAGCAGATGACAATAACTTGACCATAACTCATTAAAATATCTGGTTATGGTCTGCTGACTGTACAGCTGATAGCCAATTACTCACATCATTTGCAGCGAGCCCTCCTGCTCCGTACGAAAGCATCATTTACACGGTGACCTGCACATACTGTATGTCTACTTTAATTTGATTTAGTTATGACTCCAGCTCGCATATCTTCACCTAAAATTGTCCCTAGTTGAGGTATACTGAATTTGAGTTGAGTTGTGAAAATAATCACGTACAAAAAATATGTGTCACATCATCAAAACTTTAGAGTAGATTAGTGTTTTCATATAATCTAATGTCTGTCTTGTCCAATTACCTGAACAATAATAGCCAAAATGTGATGACAGATATTTCAAATTACCATTTTAACAAGTGATATTGTAACTATAGATACATTACCACACCAATACACGGTTAAATTATTTGTGATACTCTCTCTGAAGTGACTGCGCAAGAGTTTTACTGGTAACAGAGTAGTGAAGGTAAGGATGGAAGCTCAGGAGACACTCACCTACAGCACAGTGCAGTATCTGTGAAAGGAGAAGATAACAGAGTTACTCAACAGCTTATTTCAGTGTGTTATTTTAAAACTCCATAATACAAAATATATTTCTCTCCAAAATCATTCAACTTGACATTATAGAGCCTGTAGTGCTCACTGCACACAGATAACTACATGGAAGGAAAATGCTGATGTTAAACAAATCATGTCTCCCATCACTGAGATACAGAGTGTCTGGATAAGATCACTGAAACGCGTCACGCTGCTTAGCCTTTGCACTTTACACATGTGTGTGTACTGTGTGTATATGAGCACTCTGAACACATGTGAGGGAAACAGATAATTATCTTTCACCTTGATTTGTACAGGCCCTCGTTTTTCTATTTGATTGTAAGCCGCTATATTTCTACTGGTTAAAAAAAACGTATTTCTTCGGTTATATGCCTTTAACGCAGTGTCGTCTGACATAACGTTAGCGTGCTGAAATGTTAGAGGACATACTATACACTGTACAGATAACAGGCCTGTCTGTGTCACTGGACAAGGACTGCTGAGACAACTGATGGATGTAGCCTTAATCATTAGCAGTGCTGTAAAATTATCACGTTTATGGAACACTAACACTGTCTCTATTCATAAACTGGATGTTGCACACAGATAAAAGCAGTAACAGTCATCATTTAAATATTGCCACATTATACAGTGAAAACTGTATTAAATTGAATACATTGTGGCATTTCATTATGTCAGTATCGCCCAGCCCTTGGTGCTTATCTCACCTCAAGAATAGCTCCTGTCTGAAAGAACTTCAGGGGCTTCTCTATGGAATAGTACAGCCCATGGTAGCTTCCTCTGGCCAGATAGGCTCTGACAAGACCCACAGCTATCACCAGCCACCTGGAGAGCAGAGGGGACAGGGAAAAAAAAAAAAAGTCAATCTCATCAAGAAAACAGAAATCTGTTAGACGATGTTTGTCCGGATCTGTCATCATATATACAAATATTGATATGTGTTTAATCAACAAGTGCTGACCAATTATATTAACCATGATGATATATCTCAACATAATTTCCCTAAGCATTCATTTATGAACCTGACTGGAAATCATATTTAGAAGTTTTATTCCTGTGTAAATATGTAACTGTCAGGTTGGTTGTTTTTGTCGATGGAGAACTTTTGCCTGATACATAGGGATGCACGATATAAATCTGCCCAATAAATCACCTGCCAGATAATGGGAAATGTATATCATTGTTATCGGCTGCTAATTATAGAGGACAAATAGCAACATGGCTGAAAGAAGCAACAAGGGCTCAATGAGAACAGAATGCAATCTGTGTTTTTTAACCCAACAAATCCTGTTAGAGCGATGGAACATTAACTTACCCATCTTAGCTCACTACATTTGAGCCTCCTACCTTCAGGTGTGCATGACCTAGTACATAATTATTGGTTATCAGTATCAGCGGAGAAAAATCCATATTGTGCATTCCCTACTGATAAATGTTTCAGCACATTCATTCGTAAGGCCATTACAATAATGCACAACACCATACAGAATTACTTTGTCACCCTCAACACAGGGGTCAGAGGTCAGCTGCAGATCAGGGACTGTGGAGGTAATAGCTGTGAAAGTGTTGCAGGAAACAGGAGCAGGGCGGAAGTTTCACCTCACACTTTGGTTCCCACGGTGAAGAATGTGATTTGTATCCATTAGGCCTATAAGGGCCGTTATGAATATCAATATCAGGGGCAGTTGGGCAGAAACTGAGCACGCCTGCTTAGCTGGCAGAATCTGAATGCAGACGCTGCATTTGAAAAGCGAAGATGTGGGTGCACAACACCCTAACGATCGCGCAGCACAAAGCCAGCACTGTATGGCCTATCGACACTGACGCATACACAATGTCACAATGTGACCTAACTGGTTGGAACAGCAAGCAAACATCACCCACCATGCCATTGTGCAACAGTCTAAAAACCACTGTAATAAAAGACACACACACACAGACAGATATCCCAGTATCTGGGCCCAGCAGCAGAGGTTATAAAATTGGCGTCTACTACTTAATATCAAGCCTCCTTTCATACAAATCTAACTGTACAGAGATAATGGCATCAACAAAAGTAATCTACAATGAACTTTCCTGATAGATTTTACTGCTCTGCATTTTCAATGATTACAAAGTCCTGTCTAAAAACCACCACTGTTTGCTTGAAATAATTCATCACGCTGGCTGCTGGTCAACACATTGGTATAATGTGGTTATTGTGACTATACAGTGTCTTAGATTTCGTAAATCACTATATCGTGATATGACATAATAGTTATCTTTTCCTGGTTTGAAAGGCTTTAACGTTATAAGATTGTCTGAACAAATAACATGTTTGCACTTTGACTGCTCTGATTTTTGTTTCAGAAACTGCATCACCCTTCAAGTTTTGACATAAATGTTTTCCAAGCATGTATTTTCGTACACAAAATACAAATCTGAGCAGGAAACTTTCCAAATAATTTCATGCCTTAGTCACAAGTTCCCTCTCAATCAACCCGGCACTTCACCTGCAAACATCCCACCAGCCATTTTCAGTGACAGGTGTCCTCGCTGTGCCTGCAGTTACCCTATACATTTCTTTTCATTTTTGATATTTGCCTGTTCATTGATTTTCAGATTAGCAGATTATTTGTTGAAGACAAAATAAAGTTAAAAATGCCAATCACTAGTTCTGAACGCGGAACTAGGCATCTCCAACTATGTTGTTCTGTCCTATCAGCGTCCAGAACTCAAAGATGTCCCATTTAGAATAATTTAATCAATAAGATAATAGTTAGAGTTATATACAACAGCGACAAGTAGCATATGCCCATTTAACTTTTAATCTATTACATGTTGCTGATTATTAAAAAATGTTGTCCAAAGAGTATTTTTTTTATTATTAACGTATTATGTGGTTAAAATAACTGAGCGTGTTTTCTTAGCGTCTGGTTAATAATTTGGTGTGCATGTTACATAAACAAAATTCAATAGTCGCCGTGCAAAAACAATACGACAATGCGAGACGGTAACGCCACCCTGCAGACAATAAACCATCTGTCCTAATATTGTTGTATTGTGTGCGGCGGAGACTCTGTCAGTGTTCATGTGCACGCCAGGTGGCTGTCTGTTGCTCATGTGACGTTAATCTGTGCAAAGAGTTAAAACGTGGAGGACGCAAACTCAAAGTTGTTCCACTGCACAGCATGTTAGCGCTGTTCCCAACGAGATCTGCATGCAGTTTGCAGGTTAGCTAATAAACCAAACATAACGCGGTAACACTACAGCGGCTAAATGTCGCTCCCTGCTATTCAGTCCTGATTTGCTCAGCTCAACACACACACACACACACACACACACAATCGCACACAAAAACACACACGCTCCAGCACAGCAGCATTAGCACGAGGGAACACGCTACATACCCCGCTGTCATAACAACGTTGTAAATGACGAGATAGGCCGTGGCCAGGGCCCCGGGTCCCTTCTTTTTCTTCGCGGCCACATCACCGTGAGCCGCCTTACTGGTCCCAGGAGCAGCTGCCGACATGACTCCAACCCTGAACGGTCTTTGGTCCTGAACGACGGCGGCTGTCAGGTTCACCGAGTCAGGAAACGAACAGGGGCCAGACCCGGAAGTGTCGTGCCGAAGCGAGAGCATTATTTCCACCGCACTTCCGCCTTCGCTTCGAGAACATCTCGTTCAAACATCACCGTACAATCGATGCGACATTCTTCCAATGGACGACTTTATTTATTCGTTTAGTGTATTTATGTAGTCTAGTGGTTTAGTCTAGCTGGTCCACCCCACTAGTGCCCACAGGCGTGAGTAGTACTAATAGAACCGGTATATCTTGAACTGAGGTATGACTCTTTGTCCGTATAAGACACTATATGAAAAGCGCGCCCCCTGCTGTACGCATCAGACATTACACTTGATATAAAGCGCTTCCCAACAGGGTAAAGGCACCTACTACTGGTTTTGGTTTACACTATATCTGTATTTCATATAATTGACTTCTATTGGATATTCTGTCAATGAATTCTGTATACTCTGTGATGTTGGTGTTCTGTTCTATACATGCAAAAACTATTGCATGTCTGTGTGTCCTGGGAGGGGTCTCTTCCTGAGGTTTCTTCCATCTTTTTTCCCGCTCTGCTTAAAGGTTTTCTATTCATTTGGGAATTTTTTCCTTACTCCAATGTTGGGTCTAAGGACAGAAGATTTTATTCACTGTACAGATATATTGAAGCAATGACATTGTGATTTTGGGCTAAATAAATAAATCTGATTGATTTGATTTGATGGCTGCTTCCCGACCCTCACCAGCCCCATACTGTAAACCTAATTGAAAAAAGGTCTCGGGGTCTCGTTTGTTCTTAAATAATTGTAAAATTACTGAAAACTAACTGACACCCTGTAAACCTGGAGCAGCACAGTATTCCAGAATAGCAGAAATACTGTCCGGTTTCTGGGGCTCTTAGTCTGAATATGAATATGAAATCCTCTAACGTAGAAAAACTTGAACCTGTAAACCTCATCTTCTAAAGCTAAAAGTCAGCCCTATAAACACACAGTGAAGTCTAACGTGATGCCAGCCCATCAACCTGTGCTTGGCAGCACTGCTGCGGTCTTTATGCACTCACTTCCCTCCTTTGTCCACTAGGTGTCAGTGTTTCACTAGTCTCCTCTGACAGTGAACAAAGATAATAAACTTGAGTATTTATTTTTTTGACTCATGTCAACGTGCTGTATTAAAAAAACAAACAAAAAAACATCATCAACAACAAAAAAAATCTCACAAAATATAATAAACGTCCTGAAAACCTTCACCCACTGCACTCATGGACCTACACTCCGGTGTTTAAGAATATCGTTCAGGCATTATTCTGGGCAGCCAAGTTTCCGGAAGAGCAACTGGTGCGAGTTTAATGGACAAGGAAGAGATATTTGTTTAGGTTTCGTCTGGAAAACATACATACGTTTCTTTCGTCAAGTAGTCTGGCTCCTTTTAAATCGTTAGAATGCCTTTGTTCGCCCAAAATCCATTTGACCAAGATGTTGGTAAGCGAAGTGCTGTTTATTTTGTGTTTTCAGTGTGTCAGAGCTGGCTGCCGATAGGGCCAACAACATCTGAAGCTAACGTTAGCTTAGCTAGAGTTCTTTAACGCTAGTTCGATGTAACGTTTAAAGTTCAGTCGTGACAGTCAGTTTCTGGCAACAACAACACCCACACGTCTCGGCCACCCCTTAGTTTGAAGCGAACGAGCTGACTGGTTGTCAACAACTTCCATTAGGTTTATCGATAAGTTAATTTGCGAGGATAAGCGACAGCTTAGTGACTAACTTTGGGTCTGATTCATAACGATGTGCGTTAGCTAAACCGTGACTGGCTAACGTCAGTAACAAGATCACCTGATCTCAAATCAGGTCATATCTCTTATTTAGGTCGATTGTTTCTATATATGACATATTTCAGTAGGACTAGGCCAGCAATTAACTGTCATTTTGAATCTCTACCTGATATGATTCCTTGTATACTATACAATGCTCGTCAGTAGTGAAAATGACGATCTCAGTTTCTGTGCACAGTCCAAAAACCCCCTGGATCTTTACTTTACAATGACACATGTGAGAGGGTGAAACAAAAAAACATTTGTACCTTTCATTGAAATTAGTAATGCTATACCAAATGAAAGATGAAATTATTGTTCGATTAATGGATTAGTAATTTGATGGAAAATAAGTCAGCTGCTACTTGTATTATTCATTAAATGCTGAAAGTAATTTTCAGTGTTTGTGGTGGATTTTTTTTTTTTTCATTATTAATATACATGTATATGAATATGTTTGTAAATTCACCTCCCTTATCATCAGTAATCCATTTAGTCTATTAACAGATATAGATAGATAATCCCTTCAGCTCTAGTTTGGGTCGGTCTGATTTTAAAATGAGAGCTTGCAGTTATGTATCTTCTCATATTTGTGTTATGTAGATGTGCATGCAAACTTCCCAGATCACCATCCTTATCCGTCTCTGCGACACCATAGTTCTTGTATGACCAGACAATAGTACACTGTTACACTTAACTGGCACTCTGGATGTTTACTGGTTGTCATGACATAGTTTAGCAGGAGTTGGTTTCCTGCTGACATACCACAAAGCAGCCGTGGGTCACTTTACCTGACACACATTACAGCATCCACTACTATCGCAAAAATGAATGTATTTCTATAAAATATTACATTACTAAACATTAACAGTTGTTGGTGAAGGAGCAGATATAATTTTGAACACAGCAAATCTCATTTAATGAGTGTGGTTTAACTGATCACAAGACTTATCATATCAGCGAGATACTCCGTAAGTTCACATAATACCATGGCACAAATATGCACAATTATTTGGCATATTGACGCTTTAGAGCTTTTGTTCTTTCATTTTCAGGCTGACAGAGTTAAGTACAACATTAACCAGTTCTAAATGTGGCATGCCAACACTTGCTATGTGCTATTCTAACACTTGCCCACTGCGACTGGCATGTCTGCCCACAAATACATTATGTCTGAAGATGAGCAGCAGCGATGCCAGTGAAGATATTTTCTCACTCAACCATATGCACTGTATCTCTGTTTGATATGTTTCCAGAGAAGGCAACCAATGAAACCAACACAACAGATGACTGGGGCCTCATTATGGACATCTGTGATAAGATTGGAACGACACCCAATGGGTAAGCTGGAAAGCAGCCTTGGAATAATAAGAGTGCCTTAGCATTCAAGCAGCACTGTGGTTCAAATATTTCCTTGTTTAAGAACAGTGCATTTTGGAAATAATCTACAGGGCAGTGGATGTGATCAGGACCTGCCTAGGAGCATTTCTTTTGTAAGGATATTGGTTTGGTTGTTCAGTATGAATGAATAATTCTGTTCTGTTCTGTTTCAGACCAAAGGACAGCTTGAGATCCATTATGAAGAGAATCAACCACAAAGTGCCTCATGTTGCCATGCAGGCCCTCAATGTGAGTTTTTCTCCACGTTCTCATGCTACCAAATGTATATGCACACATTAGATGGATACACCATCAAGATATCTACTGCACATCACATTCATTCTACTTCAGCAAACATTTTAATATTGTCCTCAACAGTAAAAGCACCCAGTATTTTTTCTGCTCCAAAGCGTCTGCCAGTTTTACATTGAAAAGACAATTCCAGATAATATGCAAAAATGTATGAAAATGCAAGCGGCTACAAGCAAACCAATCAAGAACAGCCCAAACTCTTGTCAATACGGTATGTTTGTGTACAAATAGAGTAGCTCAAGGCACTTACAGGACTGTGTTTACGCCAAATATACTATGTGTTTTTCTGTGTGTAACAAATATTCAGAAGCACCATTTAAACACCAAATTACACTGAATTCTCCTCGAACAACAACAAAAAAAGAAATATGAAGTTTAATAGATTTGGGGAGGGTTGAACACTTGTGTCATGGTCTAGATTATTTTCATTATCCAATAATCTTTTAGTTTATAAATGAAAAAAAGAAAAAAAAAATTGTGAAAAACCCAAATACTCCTCATTTACTGTTGTATGTGACATAGAAAAAGAGCAAATCTTCACCTTTTAAGAAGCTGGAACTGGCAAGTGTTTGACATTTTTGCTTGAAATATGACTGAAAACAACAAAGCTGCTATCAAAATATTTTGGTATTAAAACATTTCTAATAATGTGATCATTTTATTTTGACTGACCGATCGATTCATCGACTACTCTGTGCCATTTAGACATGAGAATTAAGTAATTACCAGGGCAGTCTGGCTCCAGATGAGCTGTAATTTATATTCAACATTCCCACTGTTAAAGCAGCTCAGGAAAATGGAAGATTTCATACTGGGAGGATTTAACTCAGACGAGATGCAATATGAGAGCTGTTTCTCTGTCTCTGCCTGAGTCATCCTGAGCAAATACTGTCGCATGGCCTGCTCTATTTTTAGATCTCTGTGTTCACTCATTCAGATATTTAAAGCCCTTTTGACATCCAAACCTTTTATAATTACAAAAGATTTGTCTGCTATTAATATGTATTCTAAATAATTCAGTCATGTCAGTGGTAGGGAAAAATTTTCAGAGGTTGAAATGCATAAAAAACAAAAAAAAAAAGCCTTCTTGTTTTGTGTTAATACAATATTTACCAGGTGTTTAATCAGTTTTTTTTCCTCTTGCAGTTGCTGGGTGCGTGTGTTTCAAACTGTGGCAAAATATTCCACTTGGAAATCTGTTCAAGGGAGTTTGCCAGTGAAGTACGGAGTGTGTTGAGCAGGGTAAGTACACTTGCCTGGGTTTTTTTCTTTCACTATTCCAACTTGTCACTACATCTGCATAATCTCTTTGTTCACCCTTGACCAGCGTCATTCAAACACACGTGCACCCTCTCACCCGTTGTCTTAAAGATTGCAGATTGAATCATAACCATGCTCTTCGAATTGTCTAGCCCTTAAATGTGTCAGAGCCTCGTTATAGGGCAGCCTGTCTTCTATCATAAAAACACAGAAGGGCAGTGATCATAGCTATTTGGTTGCCTGTCATCTGTAGGCACACCCTAAGGTGTGTGAGAAGCTAAAGGCTATGATGGTGGAGTGGGCAGAAGAATTCCAGAAGGATCCACAGCTCAGCCTGATCAGCGCCACCATCAAGTCTCTGAAAGAGGACGGCATCAGCTTCCCCTCTGCATCTGCACAGGTCAGTTGACGTCATAGTGTCTCATCCTTAGAACACACAAAGTAGGGAGCAACCTCACCTTCATTTCTAATTTACTGCTATCATTATTCAGTCCACTTCCCCTCAGAAGGAATCTAAAATCTAAATCTGTCTGCCTCTTTCACCGCGACACCAGCCAGCTATTATTTTACGAGAAGAAACTACGCTTTATTTTCTAGATCTAACAGCATTTTGTTGTATCCCCTTCCATCATAACGCGCAATCAGTCATGCAACAGAGTTCACATGTTAGCAGTTCTCTTTCACACTCCTCTGTTTTGCTGATTTTCTTTCCCCTATTTGATCTCATTCCCAACGCAACAATAACAAGATAAGTGTGTGTGGATAACTTCTGTCTAGCCTGATGCTGTTGTTACAGCTGCGGTTTCGCTGCTGACCAGTGTGTTGCCACTGTGACGGTTCAGGTTGGGTGGAGCTCGTCTCTCTGCGTTTGTATGGCGAGTGCTTACAGTGGAATTTCCTCTTCACATATTTGACATAATTCTGCGGATAGTTGTGTGCAAATCCCAGGATCAGGATCGTCTTCATGATGGTTAGGGACGAAGCTGCCCTCTGTTTTCTCTTCTGTTCTTTGTTTGATGTGTGTGTCGTGTGTTATCTAACAGCCTTATATGTGTCGAGGGTTGAAGTGGACTTCGCTCACAGGGTGTCATAAATCAGATGACCTACAATTGTATCGTGTGTGGTCATCGTCTCGTTGTGGCTGGCGCTGTTTGTTAAGAGCACCCCCTCTGTACATGATATAAACTCGGAGTTTGTCACTCTACTTTCAGAAGTGTATTTTACGAGAGATAAGAAGAATTAATAAGTAATACAAACACCACCACACACGGTGTCTACTGAGAGTTGGATATATTTAATGTGCTATAATGTGCTTTGTGAATTTGTATTTAGAATGCCGAAGTTCTAAATATCTCTAACAAGGCCAATAAGCAAATTCCCTGTGTTAATCTGGTGTTCATGTTCAAAAAGCTTTTTGTGGCTCCAGAGGAAGCTGCATGTAATCTGATGAATTTCATCTAGTGCTGGCACTCACTGGCTAAATTGCATTGTGGGTAATGTAGGTGCCAGGTTTGAAAAAGAAGGGGACAGAGCTGAAATAAAAAGGTGATCTTTCTGGTTCTGTTGTACCTTCCGTAACTATCAACAGTAGTCCAATAATGTTATGGAAGTGTAATGTTCGACCGGTGAACTGCTTTCAAAAACCTGACCCCTACATTACCCACAATGCAACTTAACCAGTGAGTGACATCATTGCATGCAGCTTCCTCTGGAGCCACAAACATAGAAGTAGTACTCCTCAAGACCTGTAAACACACTCTAATGGGTAACATTTGTAAAGTTACCCTTTAAGAACGGCCATAGATTTGTATATCAGGACAACACTAGTCAAATCCTGTAAAAGATCGTGTAATTCAACATAACAGCGTGGCCATAAAATCACCATTAAACACCTGTGCATTTTTACTGCAGTCCAGTTCAACAGCACTGCAGACTCCTTAAAGGTTGAATATGTAATATGCTTATTAAAAGCTATATTTTTTCAAAAATAATACATCCATGGGGCGTTTAGAGGGGCGCAGATTAAAAGTAATGCGTTTCCTTGAAAAATTATATTTAGTCTGAAATGAATAATTTAAGAAATTTTGACGGGTTCGACAATGACTTCCTGTTTACATCGTACCAGCCAAATAGCGGCCGGCATTGCGGGTTGCCAATTTAGCAACCTCGGCAAGGCTCGGCACAGCTAGGCTGAGTCTGACACTGGGTAAAATGGTGGAGTCTGCAAGCTCTTCAGAGCCCCAGCGAACGGTGCGTTATCTGTCCCAGCAGCTGAGTGACTTGAGAAGAGCAAACACCAGAGTAAATATCAGTGAAGCATACGCTCGATGGACTCAGGTAAAGGATTTCCACGGCATCAAAACACACGCGGAAATGGCGAACTTTCTCCTGGATCGGTAAGCTAACTCGCTTGCTAACTTAGCTAACGTTACCTGTCGGTCAAACTCCTCTGCTATACTTATTTTCATTATATCACGTTGATCATAGATATGAGAATACTGATCGTTACCCCTCGTCCTCCACACCCAGTAAACGGAGGAAACGGAGGCCGCTCAATCCTCCTGCCCTGTCCAAACCTGGCAACCCGACCGCTGGAATTACCTTTTTGTTGTCGCGACTACGATCTTGAGACACTAGATGGCGGCATTCAGCTCATATTCCATATTCCACCTTTAATAAACATCGGTTACTGAATCTCTTCAGCAGTGTAAATGTACATAACACTGTACACCTGATCAGTTTTATCCCCTATACTCAGAACATGGATTAAAAACCACAGTTGTACGTGTTGTAGAAATTATCTTAAAATCTCTGGGATTTAATTTTCCATCTCATCCTCACTTTGTTGCCTTTGGCTGTGTTGGTGTGCTGTGTGTCATGTTATGGGACGGACCGGGGAACCTGCTTTAATGGAGAGCAGGTGGCACATGAGGCAGCAGGTATGACATTTATCAGCTGATGAGCAAACAGCAGCAGGTAGTGCCACTCAAGCTGTCGCAGCGCCTTGTATTTCCCTTGAGCTCATCATTCATTCTTTAGTGGGATTATTTAAACAGCATGCAGGTACCTTTTTTATCTGTTTTCAGCTTCTTACTACCAATAACTGTTGTCATTGTAGAGACATTTCTAACCTTGATACAGCACCTTGGAAAATAGTATTCATTTCTATAATTTCCAATACCATGGGAAATATATACACATTGAGTGCATGATGTTTTTTTTTGTTTTTTTTTTTACTATAAGATAAATATAGCGATAACAAGATGCATCTCTTCTTGGCTAACAGCAGGCGAACAGCAGAAAGACTGGTAAACATCAAATATCACACTTTATTTTAGAATTTCTTTTTTTTTTCTTTAGGTTTGGACTTATAAAATAAAGTGTGTTTGGGTGTGTCAGCTCGTTGTTGTAGAGCAGAGAGAGGGAGAAAGTACCGCTGGTACTGGCACTCCAAGACAAGTGCACCAGCTGAGTTTTACAGTCCTTCACGTGCACTTTTCTGTTAGTATATAAAGCATTTTGTTTTCCTGCTCCACAGTCTGCTGGTTAAAGTAAGCACAAGCAAAATGTGCACTTTTGTGTGCCAGTTTAAAATGAAATGAAATCTCCACCCATCAGGCACAAACTGGCACCCTGCTGGGCTCCAGGTTTTAGGGTGTACCATAGATCACATTACGTTTAGCGGTTTCATTGTAAGAAGTATATATTGTGCCTGTGGGTATTAATAAGGAAATGATTCATTCTTTAATCGATGTATTTACATATACACGACTGTTGTTAACTTTAGTATGTTATTGCTCACATGGTTATCAAACCTCACTTATACTTCCCTACACCTGTTACTTGTAGTGTGTGTATTTTAAAGTGTTCTTTAAGACTGATTATTACCAGTGTGGTTAAGTTATTTGCACTTGATGCATTTCTTGCACGATGTAATTGCTGCATAAATGTAGCTGTTTCCAAATGTTTACAGGCTGTATAGCCTGAATGGACCATTTGTGTTTTACTTGCTTTGCAACTGAAGACTAAACTGTTAATGACGTAAAAAAAAAAAGAAAAAAATGTTTTTGTTCTGCTCTGTTTAAGTTGCCATTGACTCGCGTGAATTTGTTTTAGCTTGTTTGACCTGTGTTTTTATTTAACTTGCATCAGTTGTTTCTGGTATCTTAATATTCTCGAAGCACACTATTGACCAGAGCAACACTCTTTTGCCACTGTACTGTAAAAATATAATTTCTTAATGCCACCTTAAGAGGATCCATAACTGAGAGAATTCTGCCTCCTGCAGCTTGTAAATCTGCTCGTGGGTGTTAGATTTTATTTTACAGTGTATGTGCAAAAGAGACAATGGAGCGGTACTCTCTGTTTGACCAGCTGCCAGTATTAAGCATTAGTTTACCCACTGTGAATATGTGGGTGTGAAGAGTTGCTGTCTAGCTATGGCAACAACATCCAGTTGACCTGTTTTGTCCACTTTGACCTCATTGCCGTGTCAGAGAGCGGCCTCGGGTCACCTCAGATGAGACATAATGAGACAGCCTGGTGTCTGAAGGGGAAAGCGCGTCTCTGAGCAACATGTAGTACCCAACATGTACTGCAGGTGGCATTACAGTCACTGTCACTACTCCGTTTTCTCCCCCTCCTGTATGTATACAACGCCAACACACACACACAGCCATGACCTTATCTTTCTATATTGACTGCAGGGCTCCACCGTAAAGGTCAACACACCTGCTGTGGGTAAAGCATCAGATGATGACAACCTGGCCAAAGGTAAAGTGAGACGCTCCACACACCATCACAAGTGCACTTCATCTGTTGTTATCTGCATTATTCTCTATAACAGACACATTACTTCCAACTACTGTGCTGTTTGTCTAAGTTTTATTGTTATCCGTTTGGAACAATATTCTCAGGAAACAGTTAATTTCATTAGATTAATTATTTAAGAAGTTGACATCCTCATGCATCAAAAGGTTGTTTTGTTGATGGCATCACTGATTATTTCCATTTCACATTTAAGCTGTCTTCTTAGAGCTATTTGTATTCTGGAATTAAAGGGAAACATTAATCCTGTGTCTGCGCCAAGACATGTGCTGGAAATTTGACAAACCTCTCCTCTCCTTTCCTTTCCTTTCCTCTCCTCTCCTCTCCTTTCCTTTCCTTTCCTCTCCTCTCCTCTCCTCTCCTCTCCCCTCTCAGCCATCGAGCTGTCCCTACAGGAGCAGAAGCAGCAGGCGGAGACACGACCCCTGGCCGTTACCTCCGACCCCCCGAGCTACACCAACGGTGGCGGAGGGCAGGAGGTCCGGAAGGTGCGTGCGCTGTACGACTTCGAGGCTGCTGAGGACAATGAGCTGACCTTCAAAACTGGAGAACTTATTCTGGTTTTGGATGACAGGTTAGTGTTTGATGACTCCTCCAAACTTGTATCAGCTCCTTTATATCCTCAAAGCACTAATGTTGGTGTTATCACCATCTGTATTGCACTTCTAATCAGGGTATTCCAAAGCAGTGACATCATAACAGAATTCATGTAATCTTCAGCTGTCTTATACAACACTTGTGCAATAAACCTTATAAATCTTTTGGTGACAGTGCGTCAAAGAGGCAACCAGAAGTGTGAATCCAGCTCCTAATAATCCCTCAGATCTTTTAATAATTAATCTATTTATGCATGTTTGTGTGTTTGGTTTAATTTTGGCTGGCAAAATGAGAGATGCAAGTCGTGTATATATTGAGCATACAACCACCCATAACTGTTTAACCATGATTCCCCAGATCTAGGGTCAGCATTAAGTTGTCCTCACTCATTCATAACAGCCACCTAAATACACCTTTTTTTTCCTTTAAGATCCATGGCCAAATCCATGAGGATTAATGGAAATGTTGAGAAATACCCTCTAACAATGTTAAAGAGAATGGGAAAAAATGTTCCTGGGTTCGTCCCTTTATCTTAAATTAATGGCGTCTATTCTGGGCTGAGACCCATCCTCCATTCAAGTTTAGTAGCAGTATGTTCAGCAGTCTCTCTCTCTCTCTCTCTCTCTCTCTCTCTCTCTCTCTCTCTCTCTCTCTCTCTCTCTCTCTCTCTCTCTCTCTCTCTCTCTCCCTCTCCCTCCCTCCCTCCCTCCCTCCCTCCCTCATTTCAAATGTGAATCAATAAAAGTTGCCTTTAAGTTACTCCTGTGGCTCTTGCAGTGCATTCAGTGCATCACGGTAGAAATCAAATATTAATTTTACCAATCGCATGTCATTTTTTTACAATTTGATTTATGTAATCAAATGTAGTATATATGTCAACAGTCCTAATATATATGATGTATTTGGTGGGACCTGTTCAAAATGTAGACTTCCGCACACCAATCATCATAAAGCAAACTGCCGCCATTCAGCTGTAGAATAATTTATGCTTTTGCAAGCTTGAAAGAGTCACTTCAATTCTTACGCCTTCATCAAATCAAAATTTGCAATAAATAATGTGGCTTTATCAAAGTCTGTCCTACAAATGAAGAAAGCAACACTTGAATTCTGAAAAGACGACACATTTGGCAGCTGATGAGCTTATTGTTCCTGTTTGATGCTTTTGTTTTCTAGTGATCCAAACTGGTGGAAAGGAGAGAACCACAGAGGAGTGGGGCTTTTCCCCTCCAACTTTGTCACAACCAATTTGAACGCTGAGCCAGAACCAGGTTGGTCTTTCTGCTGAATCTCAAAGTGAACATTGCTCTGGTTTGCCTGACCTAGGTTTTGTGCCTTTATAGAAAGCATACCAGCCTCTGCGCTCTTCAGCAATTTGATAATACAAGGAGCAAACAACTCTTAGTACTGCTATTAAAACTAAACCTTTTCCTCCAAAGTGGCTTATGTTGAAAAGACAACCAGTCCTGAAGAGACGACCATAGAAACCAAAGTCGAGCCTGAGCCCATCTTCATCGACGAGGTAATACATTTCCTCTGTGCATAAATATATATATTTATATAAACCCACATCGCCCGAATCAGTCTACCAAGCTGTTCTCTTCTCTCTGCAGGGGAAGATGGACAGAACACTGGCACTGCTGCAGAATGCAGATCCTGCAGATCCGGCTCCTGACTCCCCAGAGCTGATCCAGCTGGAGGGTATAAACATTAATGCTGGTGTAAATGTAGTCGCTCTGCCAGTGACAACTGCAGTCAGTCTGTTATGTTCTAACTCTCTTTCTGTTTCCCTCTCTAAATGTAAAATCTGAACAGGTGCTTGTGAACAGATGAACCCAATGATTGATGAGAAGCTGCAGGAGATTGACAGGTAGAGTGTTAATGATGTGGACTTCTCATATTTCTCAGAATGATTATGACTGATTCATTAACGGCCCAGCTGTGTCTGAGATTATCCAACATCTATTTCTGCTTCAGTGAAGTTTAGGTTAAAGATAGCGATGCTTGTGCCTCAGCTGTCTTCAGGCTTCAGAGGACAATCTTTAGACCAGGTGGACTGTTCTAAAACTGAAATACGTCCTTGTAAAATCTATGTTTCCCTCTTTGTTGCAGGAAACACTCGGAGTTGTCAGAGTTGAATGTTAAAGTTCTTGAGGCCCTGGAGCTTTACAACAAGCTCATGAACGAGGCTCCCTTCTACTCGGCCTACTCCAAGATGCAGCAGCAGTACGCACCAGCCGGCTCAGCTGTACCCATGCAGGTGAGCAAACAGTACCTGATTTGTCCTCTGTGCTGCCCAATTTCTCTCCTTAACAACCATTTCATCTTGTGTTTTGCGCTGATACCTAAACATTTTATTCATGTAGCTCTGCTATATTGAATGTTAAAACTACAAGCATGCCTGAATCAATCAGTCAATCAATAAATCAAACAAAAAGCAGCAGCACACAAACAAATGAAGAGGACACAAGATGAAGTGGAAAATTATAGTCATTCCCCTTCACAACTGCTTTTTAGACTGGAATGCTAGCAGCTTAGCTAATGTACTGGTACTGTTAACAATGTTTACACATTTGTGGATATCTCAAAATACAGATCTTGTCGATAACCCTGATATTAAAAAAGGAATTATTGATATTGCACTTATAATACACATATAATAGTAATGTGTGAATGATTCAGCACAGACTTTATTTTCAAAACTTTTAAACGTTGATGGAACAAACATAGTTCATAAAGACTGACCTAGATAAAAGTGGGTCCAGCGTTTCGACTTGAAGGATGACGGTGACTCTGACTCGCTTTTTTGCTGGTAAGTCAAATTGGCAGCGAAACGATAAATTACAGTATCAGTATTTTGTCCCACTATTGTTCTTCTCACTACACTTGTATTTTGAGTGTTATTTATTTGCCAACAAGAGACAAAACACAGAGTAAACAAAGCTTAAATGAATTCGACTGTAATTCAGTTTGACTCTTCAAATAATAGGTTTAACAGTGATTTTACTGGTTAATGGGAAAATGTTGTTTCTAAGTTAACTGAAACACTGAAACTTTAGCTGATTGTAATGTCACTGTTATGATCGCAAATTAAGGTCAGCAAATGAAGTGGCTTAGTTACTCTCCGAAGGGAATTGAATTCACGTTTACTTGGACAACTTCATATCCCATCACTCAGGCTTCTGTCAGGTGAACTGCAGTCGTCTTTTCTCTGCTCTGTGATGTGTTCCACATCAATAAATGGCAGCACCAAGTCATGCATAATTTAAGGATGGTCAGAGGTTGGTTCTCAGTTCAGAGCAGTAAAGGTTGAATATTTTCTGTGTAAAAGAGGATCTGTGTTAACTACACAGTTTGCCCACCCACAAGCAATGGACTGTCCCTCTTTCCTATGGATTCTGTTGATCTATTGATGTGATGATTTATGTTTTTATGTAGACAACAGTGGACTAATGTTGAGGAAAATCATTTAGAGCAGCCATATGATTATACCTTGCTATTAGTGTCCTGTTTTATTTCTCACATCCTTTCCTTGTGTGATATATTTGGCCAGTAAAGCAGTTGATTTTCTTGCTTTATTGTACTCGTCCCGATAGCTTAACATTCAGTCAACCTTTTTTTCCCTCCCTGGAGAGTCGCAGGCAGCCTGGCTTTTCTTGGCGGTGGCTGTTTTCTCTGTAGTGATTGATGTCACTGTCTCTCCCCCGAGATTTAGAAAAATGTCCACATCACTGGCCAGGCCCACACTGAAGTGCTGCATGTCTTTTTTCTTTCTTTTTTCTTTCTTTTTTGCCCTTCATCATTTTTTTTTCTTGAAGACTATTGTGAAACTGCCTACCTTGTTGTTGTTGTTGTTGTTGTTGTTGTTGTTGTTGCACCTGCAGAAGCAAGCATTTTGCACTTTAGCACTTAAAATCAGAAAAGTAAATACTTTTCATAGTTAACTGTATTTAATGTTTTACAACAGCTAGCATATATTTGTTATACTGGTGCTCTTCCTCATAATTTGAATAAGTGTGAAAAATATGCAGCAATACTTCCTGACTTACTGGAATAGTTGACAATTAATTCATCCAACGGCCTGGTGTTTTACATCTCACATTCTCTGTGTAACTCCCACTTGCCAGACCTGTTCTGGAGGCTTAACATTCAGGGATGGACATCTCTTTTATTACTGTTGCTCGTGTCAGCCTGGGGCAGACATGATATTAACTTTATCAGGCAAGAGAAAGAAAGCTCAGAAACTTGCATCTGCTTGTTTAACATTTTATTTTGAAATCTAAAGTCGGGCTGTTTATGTCATTCCTCATGAGTTATTTCAGTTAGAATGTCATTTTTGCCACTTGTTGACTGGCGAAATAGTGACAGCACATTATTTTTATTGATAGGGAATTATGTTATTTATGCTCTCAGCCGTTATTAAAGCTAAACTGCAGTGTTCCTTCTCTTGTGTTTAGGGCTACCTCGGCCCAGCCGGCGCTCCTTACATGCCTGCAGCAATGCCGCAGGTTCCTTCAGCTCAGCCCTATACTATGCCCAACGACCCGCCTGCATCTCTGCACTCAATGCCACCCAACGTCTCAGCCCCACCCAGCAGCCAGGCTGCTCAGCCGCCCTACATGAGGTAAGAAAACAGCACTGCCATTGTAAACAGGACCTGTTAAACTGTCAGAGTACTCTGTAGTAACCCCAAGACATAATGATGGGGCTCACGTCATGTGACTCATGGCTCAATGCCTCAGATCTTTTGGCTTAAAAGAGTTACTAGCCTTGAATATTAAGCAGTTAGACAACAGTGAGGGTGCTGATGTTGGCACTAAAATGGTAGACAGTAAAAAATATAAAAATAAAAAATGTGATACAAATTTGTGACAGAGGAACTGTAACATAGAATCAAATTCAGTAAATTGGCTCTGCTATTCCAAATCAATTCAAAGGTTTGCAGACAGAACAACTGTTGACTGTCACCCCTGGATAATATGTAACAGAGGGTTAGCTGCCAGTCAGTATCAAAGGTGTACTATGTTACCTTTCTGTCACAATCAAGGTTATGTTAGTCTTGATCTATAGACTTCTGGATGGGCAATGAGTTGTTTTTGATCACACCCCACCATTACTGAAATGAAAGCCTGTTTTGATCAAATGTTAAACAATAATAACATGTGGCTTTAGTTCATTGTTAACACTTAATTATAACCACCACGTGTAAATGGCAGATTTATAGTTATTTAACTGTAGTTAGGAGTTATTTCACTGTTGACTGACAACAATGCTGTACAAACCATTTATTAGGCAATTGGATCTTTAAAAATGATCTGGATGGCCATTGTGTTTATTTTAACAATTGCTCAATAAATGGTCTATAAATCATTTCGCTATTGCAAAACTTGTGTAGCGCACCTTTAATATGCAAATAATTTAAAAAGTAGTCCCCTGTGAGAAGACTTGGTGCTACAAAAGCTTAACACAGATTGCCTTAAAGAACAGTTGTTCTCTCTCCACTTCTCTGCATGTTCAGCTTTCTTTTTTCTTAGACAGTAAAAGTAGCTTTTTTTTGTCCCATTTCCGAAAAAAGATCAAAGCAGATAAGCAGGGAAAACAGACGGATGAGTGGTGTACAAGTACCTTGTTCGTCAACACTGATTATTTTGGCTGATCCTCATCATATTTGTCCTTGGAGTGTTTCCCAGAGAAAGTCACAGCATGCGCAAACTGACTGTAGCTTTCAAATGGACTTTCTGTAATAGACTGCATCAGAGCTGGGTGATATGGCAGACATTAGTATCATTATTATCATTATCATCAATATCATTCTATTTAATTAAATGTTTTTTAAATGTGCACAATATCCTGTTGTTGCAATGTCTGTAAATCTCAATTCACCCATTAAATGTGATCGATGTTCACTGAACTGTTACACCAGAATACAATTTTATGTGAAAGTCCCAAACATAAAACCAAAAAAAAAAAAAAAAAAATGTAACAGCTTATTTACTTGTATTTAAAGGTGCAATATGTAAGAATGGGAAGAAAAAGCAGTTTTGACGTTCTGGCAGCAGTTAGTTACTCTGGTGATGTTCTTCCACCTATTGTTACCTACCTACCTATATGTTTAGAGTGTGAATGTAATTACGTATTGTAAGTACATTTAAATGTTGATACTCAGTTTCCATGTTTGTTGTTGGTACTAAGCATCACATCTGTGTTTTCTTCGCAGCAGTGGTATGAACGCTCAGTACATGAACCAAGCTGCGGGAGCTCATTACCCACCCCAGGCGGGCGTGGCCATGGACATGTCGACCTATCACAACTCCAACATGCCACCTGTATCCTATCCCGTGGCTGCTCCTCCTCACCAGGCTCCTCAGCAGCAGCAGGCAGCGTATTATCAGCAGCCTTTGCTGTAAAACTCCAACTGACAGCAGACCTGAGAAGAATACATTCTTCAGATATTTCCCTTTCCAGTGGTGTGTTCATGTGGCCTACGTTGTGCGAGTGTTTTTGTTTGTGTGGTATTGCTTTGGGGACATTCCTTGAGACAGTTTTTGTGCCTGATGAGCTGAATTGAACACACCCCTAGAGGGTTGAAATAACTGAGGTGTGTATGTAACGCAGGACTGGTGTTCATCTGAGTCAGGACTCTGCATGGCCTCAGCTACTATACATGGGGCTAAACATGGCGTCAGGAAATCTCTCCTGTCCTCACATCTTTTCTCCTGGCTGACAGTGAGCTGGTCTTCACAGACGCCACAGGTCAACACACAAGAAGAGTTGTTCACCAATGCAGGGCCAAGTGAAGACAAGTCTCTTTCAGACGAAATTAGCATACCACAACACAATGCTACCCCAATATTTTTGAATTGACCCCCCTCGCAGAATTCACGCACGTCCTGGTGGTAACAGAGGGTCAGGTCATGTCCTCATTAATGTTGATACATGTGAAAAATGCTTTCTTTTCTCTCCCTGGTGGCCTTTATCCACACTACCTTGTCTACACCGGCCATGTAGCAAAAGCAGCACGTCACCTGTCAACATCTACACTGGAGACCTTCAGCTGCAGCACTGTTGTGCACTAGAAGGGTTTGGCAGCATATTTAGCGTTAAAAAAGACCAATGTCATAACGTGCACGCAGGAATAAAGTGGACTAAAATAGCTGCATGTAGAAAAGCATTTGAAACGTGAGCCTGTGCACAGCTGGTTTAGACAGCTGTATTGATCAAAAACTGAAGCATCTGTCCTGTCAGGTGCTTGTGAGTCTGATAGCTGAAAAACATGCAAGCTGAAAACAAATCCAGTAAAACAAGTAAATTAAATTCCAGGCTCACGTTGTGGTTCATTCTTCGTGGACTTGCATGATAGACCAGCGCGCCAGCTAGTGTAGATTGAACCCCACTTAACCCCTCGGTGGCATTTTCAAATCTATCTGCATTATTGTGAACATGGCCCAAACGTTTGGTTTTCCCTTTTAGTTTTTAATTGCCGTCTTGTTTTTAAGTCTGTCGGTGAATTTTGTTGTGAGAGCTCGTGTTTCTGCACGGCCTGCACTTATTCAGTGTGTGGGTGCTCGCTTCAGGACAAAGTGTGCAGTTCTCTCAAAGGCAGGAGCTGCGATTTTTTTTTTTTTTTTTTTTTTTTTCCTCTCTCTTTCTCTCTCTCTCTCTTCCTCACCAGCATCCATCACTGTAGCTGATCGATGTTTTGAGCAGAACTCCTGAAGTACAAACTATATTTTCAACTATCAATTATGTATGTTAACAGTTCTATTTGTGTAATGCTTCAAAGGCAACTTTCCCATACACTCACTGCCTTGTAATGCATTCTGTGGTTGCATTTGAGATATTTAAGATGACGTCTTTGTGTGTGTGTGTTTGTGTGTGTATGTGTGCACATATTTGTTTTCTACATAACGTACGTGTGTCTCACGTACGTATGTGTTTGAGGGCTTACCCACAATAGGTTCTTCATCATTGTAAAATGACATTGATTTTCATAAGGATCATCAGATTTTAGGGTGAACTGAGAAATGGTTAGCTGCATCTGTTGGTGTGTTTATTAATCTGCTGAAGCAATGCGTCTGTTCATGATTATTACGTCTGTACCTTCCTGCCTCTCGTCTTCATGTGTGCTAACGAACCCTGTTAGGAGTCCATGTTTTATGCAAATGCACGATGTTAAATTTCAAAATTGTCAACGACATTGCCTGTACTTTGATTTATATATATTGAGACATTATACATGTATAATTTACATGGTTGGAGAATGTGTAATTATTCTTACTTTGCTTCTGCTTTTGACTTTCATTGTTCAGGCAAAATAGAAGTGGAACAAAATTTCAAAGAAGATTAAAAAAAATCATAGTTGCTGCTTGTACGAAGAGAGAGAAGTGAAACATCGTGTTTTACTCTTCAGTTTTAATATATAAAGGAGCAGCTCTAATAGAATCCACAGTCCTGTTGCAGTAGCTTCGTAGTAGAAATTTTAGCCACAACTGTTCCTTTACTGGCCTCATATTAAAGGCGTTGTATATTAGATGTAAAATACCTGGTTTTGTCAGTGACATTGACATTGCACCTTAGCTTTGTAAACATGTATTTACCACTGGATGCCTTGTTTTTCTGTAGGAATCAAAGAATGACACGGACGCAACTTTGGCGAGTAACTTCAGTCTCAGTATCCGCTGGATATGTATAATTCTGTAAAAATATTCCAGGAGAAGTTCCTTTATCCAGGATTTTAAAACTGCTTTTGTAACAGAGCAAACTATAATATTCTTTGAAATAAAAAACATTGACCTGTGTTGGGGGTGGTCTCGATCTATATTTCCCTTCGGAGGCCTTGAAGTAATTACATTTATACAATTAATAGGAAGGTGATTAAAATAGTAACTGTCCACCTAATTAGCCTCTCCAGTTCCCTGCACACATCTCCAACTGCACATGATGTAGAAGCCGATGATAGGATCATTGCCCTGAAGACATGATTTATTCAGTGAACTTGGCCTTTATATAGTTTCTGAAAGCTGTGCTGGGGATCCTTTGAAGGCCAGTGTTGTTGTGGTGGCAAAGTGAAGCTAAAAACTGTTTTCTTTAATTAAGTGCTCAAAGCCAGACACTACAGGCTGTTCTCCAGGATGCATACACAGTGTAAAGGCTTTTTTCAGGCTTGCAGTGGGATTGTCTGAAAACAGCACAGCTGGTAGCGCTGTCTGGCGAGGACGACTGAGGAGATTTTATCATCTGTTGTTTGTCCTGGTTTATTTACTGGGATAAAACTGGTCTGATTTATTTTTAAGGAAGGAACGAACTGCTAGATCAGTAGAAAGTGATTCTGTTGGCCTGCAGATGTACATTAAACACTAAAATATGTATTCCATATATATTAAACGATGGTCTATTTGCCATAAAAACTATAAGTTACTAGTCTGGATTCATTTAAACCTAGCCTAGAGTATTTGAAGTGGGACATATTTCAATTCTTATGAGGGATGTTGTGGTTTTTTATACCACGAAGAGAATACATTTGCCTTAACTCTCTTGCCAATGGGAGCAGGCTAGTACAGCCAAGGAGAGTTTATGCTGCCTTCAAATGCTCCTCGTAAACTCCCAACTTTCCAGAAATCTTTCATTTTCAGCATATCAGTTTTAATCAGTCATGCAAAACTACATGTACAATTAATAAGCCATTTGTGAGGCCTCATTTGATTGACCACCTTTCAGTTGTCTCTGCACTTTGTACAGGATGTCGGCATTCTGCTGGTCGAGATTATATTTATGCAATTACATAAATAACAGAACATTTGATGGGTTAGACTAGTTCAGTTTAAGCCTGACCAAAATAAAGGCTGGGTGCAACCAATGTACATAAGCCTGGCTTGACCCCCTAGATTAGAATAGTTCATCTGACTTCATTTTAGATTTTTTTGCAGTCGTCATGGTCCCAAACTCTGTTCATAATTCTCATTGTGTATGCCACAACACAAAATAGAAGGATACTGATAAGAAAAGGAGGTAAAAATACACAAGAGAGCATTTAGTGGGTCAACTTTAATGGGGCTCTGTGTAACAATTTGTAACGGTTTTCATTTATTTATCACTTTTTCACTGGCCATGTATGAATGAATGAAAAATTAGGCGCACGATGTGCTGAAGCTGTGGAAGGCTGCTGGACTGTGGATTTTTTTATGAGGGACCCAGGTCAGATTTTACTGCGACAGGGCTCAGGATGAGACTTTATGCATATTCTTCATCAGTAGCTAACCTTAAAGGGGCACTCTGTAGTTTCGGAGTAGAAGTTCAATATCAGAACTTGAACGTTAACGACATAAACGAGGTAATAATACAAACTTTTTCCATGAGTGAATAAACAAGCTGTTCTCAGAGGAAAATAAAGTCCCAGAACACCGTTTGAAGCTAGAAAGCTGGCAGGGTCAGCCACATTTAAACAAAGTAAAACAGTATAAACTGTGTTTTCCTTTAAGGCCAGTTTGTTTATTCAGCTAATTCAGGTGTAAATTAACTGTCTGCAAATCTCAACAATCAACAATGTGCATTCTGAGATACAGAGTACGCTGCAGCGTGTGAGAAAATTAAAGAAGATAATGTTAAGATTTTGGATCATTTTTATTGTCAACAGAAGAAAAATCATCACTTCCCAAAAACTCATACCTTGCTTTGTATTTTACATGACCCCTATTTCATCTATTTGTGACACAACCTGAGGCAGCAAGCAGTGAGAATCTGCGAGAAAATGAGAACTTAAACATTTTATAGGATGAAAAAAATAACACAGGTGAGTGTAAAATGAAAAATCTTTTATGTAGTAGAAGATACTAGAAATGTTGGCCCTCTCTTTCTCTCACCTCCATCACCTCTCTTTCTCTTTCTCTCACCTCCATCACCTCTCTTTCTCTTTCACTCACCTCCATCACCTCTCTTTCTCTTTCTCTCACCTCCATCACCTCTCTTTCTCTTTCTCTTTCTCTCAGTCTCCTCTCCAGTACACAAGTTCAGCTTTGCCTGACCTAGTCTTTTCATTTTTCATCCGTCAGTGAATAAAGTAAAAAACATATGGTCATCTGATGTGCTGTTTACATGCTACCACAGTCTGCTAGAGTGAAGTCATGAAGATACCAAGGCTGGCTGCTGGGTGGAGTTTACGCAGATGACGCAATCCAAGGATGAAAAAGCACCAACGTTTCCTATAACAGCGCATTGTTACACCACTCGTTGTCATTCAGGAACATGTGCGTTTGTTTTTGTAACTTTATGACCATACCTATTTTAACTGATGCTGTATAAACACTGGCCTTCATCAAACTGAGTTAATAAGTACGTGTCTGCCTTTCCTTTGGCAAACACACTGACCTGAGGCCAGCTGGACAGACTGATTAAAAATACTCATACTCTGGTGTCTTTAACACATCACTGGTATTGACCTGTTATTGTTTTCCTCTCTTGTTCTTCCCTTCAGGTTGGTTCATGGTTGGTTTGCTTTTGCAGCGCCCTCCATCGTCAGTTGATAGAAGTGACAAAGTAATACTTTGTTTCACCCTCATCGCAGCATTTAATTCAGAGGCTACTACAATGATTCTCTGTGTGTATGTAGGCTAGTAAACCGCCATTATTCCGGTGCCACTGGTCAGATGACAAAATCGATTATTTTAGTGCGGTAAAATTATTTTACGTCTTTCAGGTAGAGTTATGTTTAGGTAATTATTGGACCATCAAAGTCAGTGGATGGGGCTAACGCACATTTAGTCTAATCCATTGCTTTGGTCTGAAGTCTTGAAACCGAAAGAAGAAGAAGAAGAAGCCATGAAGCACTGCAACACAGGACCATGAAATAATCAATTAAATATTGAAATAATTACATATGTTTGTTTTGTTTTGTTTTGTTTCGCATAAAATAAATTGGTATTTTATGGAATTAATTTAATAACACATGCGTGTATTTTATTCCAATTTTAGTGAAGTAATTACACACTTAATTAATTATTTAATGGTGTATTTATTTATTTATTTATTTATTTATGGCACTTTTAGTTCCCCATAATTTGCATCACAAGTTGTAATTCTGAATTTCTGCGTCGTCCCTGAACGCAGCACTGCTGAAGCCCCCTCGTGATGCAGAGGAGGGGGAGGGTCAGGGTCCGTGCCGGCTCTGGTGCTGACGCTTCATCCGCGATCAGCCACTGCGGAGCGGGACCCATCACAGACACGCTCCTCTCTCCTCTGTAGGCTGAAGCGGAACCGGAGCCAAGCTGGAGCCGGCGGTGCACTGTCCGCCACCGGAGCAGCAGTTCCAGTGGAGCGGCACGGAGCGGCAGCCTCCGCCCTGGACCGACGAGCTGGCTGAGATGTCCCGGCACATCTACACCCGACACGGGATAGGAGACGGGCTGCAGAAGCCCGTGTTCCAGGTAGGAAGATACTGACAGGCGTGAAATCACAGAGGCTCTTCTTCTTCTTCTCCTTCTTCTTCTTCTCCTCTGATAGAAAAAGAAATAATCAAGGAGAACAGTAGCTACACTCCTGATAGTCCGACATCAACATTGGAAATTGATTGTAAAGACTGAGCAGCGATCCCCACAGACCTGCTCAACTCATTATACGGCTGTGTGTTTCACACAGGACACATCTCTCATCAGTCCTAATGAGCCTCTGGGGTGTCATCCATCACACGGGGGCTCTGGTCCTGCAGTGTGCTGGTAATGAGATTTATTCAAAAACGAAATGAAATGGGCTTCTTAATTATTAAGAATGTTCTGATGGGACTCTGCTCATGATGCACGAGCTGGTCCGACAGAGGGAACTCATCCTCAGCACTCAGGCAGCATCTGCTACACACACACACACACACAACACACACACAACACACACACACACTCTATCATATTTACATGATAGAGAAAGCTGATGATTGTGGTGCTAGTCAATAATTAATCAGCTGTTCCACTGAAAATTGATGTGCAACTGCAGTGTTTTGATAACTGATTTATCTCTATGTTAAACATAAACACTGAATATTAGTTCCAGCTTGTCTAGTGTGAATATTGACTGCTAGGGCTACAACGAACGATTATGTTTACTGTCCATTATTTTCTTAATTAATCAGTTAGTTGTTTGATCTATAAACTGACAGAAAATAGGGGATGCACCTTATATATCAGATGGATAAAATGATCAGCCCGATAATGGAAATAGCACATTATCACTTATCGGCAGATAATAAGATTATAGCCAGTACAGAGAACCGAAATTACAAAGCCAAACCACTTTAGTTGACTTAGCAAGTGCAGCATTTACACCCAGTTTGTGGCGTTATGCACCTTTAAAGTTGGTGTGCCAACCACCAATAAACACTGAGGAGAAGAAGATCAACAGTGCTGTTGTCGTGTACATGACGTAGAGCTGCTGCACCTGTGTAGAGCCACGCAGTGTAGACATGAGCCACACATGTCGTCACTGGAATAAGTAACTTTGCAACACGTGTTCCACAAGTGTTCATAGAGGAGGGAGAACGAGTTGAACATGATAAATGTTATTAGAGGTATGAATGATAAATCGTCCATCTTCACCTGCTGCTTATGAGCCTTTTTCCCCTCAGAGGTGCATCAACTGCAGGTTATACACTTATTTTTAAAATACAAAAGTGTCAAATCATTGTTAGTTATCAGTATCTTCCATGAGAAGCAGGAAATTATCGATATCCATGTTTCAGTGTTTCTCATTTCCCAGGACAACGTCCTCAAAAGTCTTGTTTCGTCCACGACCAAAAACACCCTCAGTTTAAAGAAAACAGAAAATGTTCACGCTGAAGAAGCCCGAAATGGGAGAATTCCTTGATTTCTTCTGTTGAATTCCCTCTGCCAAGGAGGTTATGTGCCTGTCTTATTGCTGGTGTCCATTAGTTGGTGTTTGGTTGGTTTGTCAGCAGGATTACTCAAAAAATACTGAACAGATTTTCTCGGAACTTGGATGGAGGATGTGTCTCAGCCCAGAATAGAACACATTAACTTTTGGTGTGGCTCTGCATTAAGGGACAGATCCATGGAATTTTTTTCTCACTTGGATTAATTTATTAAAAAAAAATTTATTTCTGCGGGGGAAGATCATAGATCTTGATGAAAAAAAGCAGGTGTATTAAGGTGGCTGATATCTAACAGTGAGTTTAGTTTGATGGGGATGAAAATAAAAAATCTCGATCTGGTAGATTTAAATCTGTTTTATTTTTATTTTGGATTAGTCAAGATTGAATTGAAGGTGACTGTGGGCCTTGGCGGAGGTATGCGCTCTACTGAGTGTCATTCTAGTGGATTGTTAGTATGGTCGTCGACATCTAATTTATTACCGGTTGCAGCTCGTGATTGCAAAATTATAGTAAATTAGAACATTCAGCTCCATGACAACTGAGCAGATTAAAGCTGATGATGAGGACCACGTCTTACAGCTGAAAGCTCCAGAAATAGTGATGTAAGTGGAACGTAAGACTGTTCAGTCAACTGAATATCTTTTTGATTTTGTGGTGTTGGTTGAACAAAACAAGCGATTTTGAAGATATCATCTCATTATGATTAGCATATTTCATAATATTCCAGTTTTATAGAAATTTATCAGCAGATTAATCCAAAAAAAAGAAGGCTTGCCAAGATGATTGTGATAAATAAATGCAGCCCAAGTATGTTTGTGTGTGTGTGTGTTTGTTATAGCATTTTTATTTTTTTTTTTCCCTGTGATGTTCTATAACTGTGTGAAGTTTTAATTATGACCTGCCAAGGGACTGCAGATGTAAATCAGCTATAGGCTCACTCTGGTACATTGCATCAAATGGCCACATTTAATACTGTACATGGTCCTTCATGATAAATGAAGTTAAATAAATAATTCAATCCGCAGCAGTGTGTTCTCTGGGTTTTTTGGGGGATTGGAAGCCTCCAGTTACTTCAGATGCTCTGCAGTGTCACAGGAGGGTAGGATTCCACGCATGCCGCGTTTGAGAAGCTGAGAGGTCGTTCATCATATTTCGCCCCCCCTCCTTTTGCATCTCAGGTGCAGTGTTGCCTCATTGGCTCCTCAAGCACTGAAACAAACAGGCTGCGTGTGAAAGTGGGTCACGCAAAGGGAATCAGTGCGGCTGAGTTGTGTCCATGCGAAAAGAAATGGGCGATGGATTTTTGGTAAGGAGCAATTACAGAGTGGCTTCATACAATCAGGTCCTCACAGAGGACAAGAGGCAGCTGGAAGGACCCAGCAGCCCCGGTCAAACCCCGGGGGCCTGCGAGGCTGGGGTCTGACGGGGCTGCTGGAGGGAAGGTGCCCTTGAGTCAGTGTGGAAGAGAGTCAAGGGTAAAGATACTGCAAAGATGTAGAGAAAATAAAAAGGAGGATTTGATTTGTGTGTGTTCCGTCCTCACCAGGCTAACAGAGGGACGTACTCCAGACGCAGCCGGCTGAAGAGGTCTGACGGCAGCACCACCTCCACCTCCTTCATCCTCAGACAGGTAGGACACTCAGCTGCATCACCCACATGATTCTACTTGATTGGTTTCTCAACATAGTGAATCAGAGAAAATAATGGAAAGCCTGTCCATCTGATTTTAGACAGGGCACCTACACACATGAATACATATCATAAGCCTCCAGTGTTACATGCCAACTAAATATTAATGACATTATTTATACATGTTTGCTAACTTAAATGTACTGATAGCATATGGAAATCTGATCACGGCGCATTAATATTTGTCTTTTGCCTTAAACAAAAAAATGTCAACCAACACTTTGATAGAGATCGCTTCAGTGTGGTCATCACTAGCTGTGACAGCATCGGCTGGTGATGTTTGCACCTTGTGAGTCTGTGTGTGTTTCTGTGTCATCGGGACATGCGTGGTCATGCAGTCGGCGAACTGTACAGGTGCGTTCTTAAGATAAAAACAAAGGCAGAGATGGGTGTGGTCTCATGTAACGATGTGGTGATCACTGCCGAGTGGTCCCGCGTCGGAGCGTGAACTTGTAGACGGGCTGGTGCGATCCCAACACAAGAGGGTCAACATGTAGCCTGTTGAGCAGGACAGTCTTCAGCTGACAAACTGATGGAGCCAGTGTTTAGAAGTTACCTGTTTGAAAAGGAAATCTGAAATAAACCTAGACAGCCGAGAAACACAGATAAGATTTACTCTGTATAGGTTCCCCTCCTTTTTCACACACTTTCCAAGGGTATCATATCACATATACGGGGGCCTATTTTCTGTATATTGTGTCAGACTTTTATGTTAAATCATCCTTTGTCTGTTGCACGGGTAGAAGTTAATAATTACAGTTACTCAAGTTATTATATTTAACTGTCAGGGTACTTGTGATTAAGTATGCATCACACCATGTATTCTACTCAATTGCTTTTGAAATCATAATTGAGGACAGAGAACAATTTGAATTGCTCTTGATAATGTATTAAATATCACTGGTTAAAAGGTTAATTTAACCGCTAATTCTCTGAGTCTTGTCTGAGAACAATACTTTGTGCTTTTACTCAATTATTATTTGAATACCAGCACTTTCTATCATCTGGTACGTGATGGAATCGTGTTGTTCATTGTCTGGAGCCCTGATGAAGACCAGGTGAGAGCGCTGTAGATGGACTGTATTTATATAGTCAGACCGCTCAAAGTCAGCATTCACACACGCATTCACACACTGCAGGCAGAGGCTGCTGCCCCTCATGCCCATCAGGAGCGATAACCATCCACACACACTCACACGCCGATAGAAGAGACAAAAGGAGCAATTTAGACTTCGGTATTTTGCCCAAGGACACTGCGACACGTAAGCTGCAGGGGTCCAGGAATCAAACCACCGACCTTGAGATTAGTGGACGGCCTTCTGAGCCACAGCTGACCCAGTGGTCAAAACATGTCGGTTTTTCAACAACTGGCAGTTTAATGTTTAAGTGATTTTGATAAAGGACATTTGATAATTTCTGTCTTTGCTCGTTTGATACATTGTCTTATATTTAAAGGGCCTGGTCTGCCTCTGGCTTCTGATGTACCTAGATAGCTCATTATATTGGTCATGCCAACTGCAGGCCTCATGGTCCTCCTATAAAGCTTCTATTGATCAAGTAGTAAGCATCACAACGTGGAGCTGAGCCTGATAGGATGAGTCAAGCCTGTCCTAAAATGGTTGTTCCAACATGTGATAGGACTAGCAAACAGCAATAGCAAACAGCTTAAGCATCCAAACGGTACATTTTACTGGGAATTTGATAATTATAAACCAATCCGAACATCTGTGTCAGCATTTATTTTCTAAAGTTTTCATATAGGCGCTAATACACATACTTTTTCTCTGGAAGTCTGTGATGAGTTTTGATGGACTAATGTGTGATCCCAGCACTGACGGTGAATGATGAGCACACTGGGGATTCGGTGCTTGAAGAAACTCTCGTTGAAATTCCTCTCCATCGTTTTGACAGACTGGAGAAAGTGAGTCGTCTGTGTAGCGCTGCTGGACCCCGACAGCAAATCCTCTCAAGCTTTTAGTTTCACTCATTAAAGGTTGACTCTAACGTCACGTGAAAAGTGAACAAATCGACTAAGCGTTGCCAAAACTGTAGCTTTTTGCCTCGACTGTAGTTTTAGGAACTGATGACCTTGATTTGCATCAGCCTGTGCTCAGCTGCTTAGGAGCCGTCTACCAACCATGTTTAATTCATAAGGACGAGGTTGGCAGGGCTGTTTGAATGCAGCCGCTGCCGCCTCCTTTATATGTGCCACTGTAAAGCAAATTCAAATTGGTTTCCTTTATGAAGTCCCTTCTGTAATTCATAATAGTGAAGGGAGTAACCCTGGACTTGGATATCATGCTAACAAGTTGCCAAGGGAACGGAGGATGCTGCCACACGCCGTCATTAGCTACACGGCCAAACCCCTCCCCCTCTTTCTTCTACGCTTTTTCATTCCTCCATACCTGACAGCGACCTCCTCCATCCTGGGCTGGTCTTGGTCTCAGAGGAGACGCAGTAACTAAAGAATCGGGTCAGAGGCTTTTTTCAGCTTGACGTGCTCACAAAAGCACACGTCGAGTTGTCCAATCTAATAGCCAGGTGTGATCTATGATCGTGTCGGGAGCTCACATCTGTGGCTGCTGCAGTTCAGCCACATGTAGGTCACTTCGCACATGTGAGATTTTCATGTTTGAGCCCAAAAGCGATGCAGGTCGCACGTATTATTTTTTTTAAGTCTAGCGTTTTTGGTTATTACCGCAGACCTGTTCGGCACTGATGGCTAAACTACAGAACAGAACGCCAGCTGATGATGTTCTCTCAGGACAACACGGGTGCAGGCACCAGTGTTGAACTTGTTGACATCTCTCATTAATTATTGAGTGCCTGCTGTGTGAAAGTAATTATGAGGCTCAGAGGAAGGAAGAAAAGCAAGACATATGCAAACAAAGCAAAACATTACAGAGACAAAAACAGAACGGATACCAAGGAGACAAAACAAAGAGTGAGTGAGACGGTAGGACAGAGAAAGGCACATTGAACAACTTGCTCACTCCGGTTCCTCGATACACGCTCACAGATCTATTCAACACCCCCGCTGTGATTCGTGTCATCAACGGTGTGATTGTCATCAGGTGAGAAGAGGAGCGGTGGGCCGTCTTTGATTCTCACGTGTATCCATAGTAACAGCCCCCTCTCAACAACAGGGGTCAAGCGCAGAAGGTTGATCGGCAGGAAACTGCTGCTTCAGAACTCTGTTCATTTAAAGTAACTATTGACATGAAAGAAGGGAACACAGGGGAGGATGCATCCCTAAGAGTTATATAGGACCGATCCGCCTCCAGAACATTTGGATTTTTTACCCTAAATCATTTGAAATGAGTCCTGTCAGCTTTTTACCAGCTCCCCATCCTTCATATCCTCATCTCATTTCTGTGCTTTGAAATCTGGCTTTTATCACAGAATTGAGTTTGAGAGTACAAAAGTGTGTTACAGCTGGAAAATTGAATTTCCGTTACATTCAAGCCCTTGTCAAACGAGTTCAAACAATGCTGAACACAGCCCGTCAAAGCTCTCCGTATTTCACAGTATAATTGAGTTTTGAGTTTTTGGAGTCTGTGGCGATACTCCCATGCTGGTGCCCCGCTAGACATTTGTTAGCATAAATTAAGGATAGTTTCACCAAAGAATGGAATTTCAGTCTTTATCTGCTCACCCTAATGCCGATGGAAAGTTCTGTAGTCCACCAACATTTCTGAAGCTTCGCAGCTAAACTGCGTTTTGTTTGTCATTGGTTTTTGGTCCCAACAAATGATACAAAAAAGAAAAAAAAAAAATGTCATCGGACCAATGAAAAGAGCACAGACAAAATCACTTATACAGGAAATCTCATTTGTGTGCTCATGTTGAGTCCATCACTCAGGGAAAGAAGCTTATTGAATACATATGTTTTCAGGAGCTCTAAGTGGAGTTTTCCGGAGGGTGATCTCACTGAGGATTGACTCTAAATGTGCGGGTTTCAGCGAGGATCAGTGTGGCGGACTGTCAGGCGACGGCCTGATGAGCTCACACAGATGAGTCCATTTAAGGAAGGAGGAATTCAATAAGAGCAGACCTTGAAAAGAAAAAAGTGACTTGAAGTGATTGTTATACAATGGCAGTGTGTTCCTCATGTTCAGTTGATGTCGGAGGAAAACGACAGCATGTTATCAAAGAAGAGGGATTTGATGGGTCTGAGTCACTGCATGATAAACTCATATCACTGGATCTGTCACAGAGAGCTGCTGGTAGAAAGCTGATTCCGACAGACGGCGTGCCCAAAATGTACACGCACCGCTCACATGGACAGATGTTTCTCTGCGTGGTTGGTGAGCGAATGTCTGGGCCAACCTCAGAGCGCCATCATAAGAGGATGTCCAGGGCTCAGCAGATGCTCTCCGGGAATATAATCCAGAGCGGCTCCTCATGCTAATATAAGGTACATATGTGCCGGTGCGGTATACGGCACGTAAGGATTAGCACTCATGTCCTGCATCAGAGGGCTGGCTGTGCATGTTTTCTCAGAAATGATCTAAGTGTGTCTGCATGATGCAGTAAATCCCATGAACAGTGGGAGGCAGTGATCAGTATGTGAAATAAGGTCAGCTGCAGATTCATCTTTAACTCTCAAGGTAGATACTCCAGTGCTGGAAAAGGCACGATTTGGTCCAGATATGCTTTTTTTTTTGCATCATGTTCACTTGATCAGTGTTTGGTAAAAAGTATGTTTATCATGATCCTGAAAGGACTAGAAGTGGCACAGTTTAGACGTGTGTCTTAATTTGACATACACATGTGATAGTAACAGTGGGTTAAGGTAATGGGCAATGAGCCACTAAAAAAAGAGAAAAAGGCAGAGAAAAGCGTCAGGGCGATCAGGTCCTTAAAATGTCTTTAAAAAGGCATTTTATAGTTTTACATTTGAATTTGTGAAGTCTTAATTGCGACAAAACACTGTCGTTTTACTCTATAAGTGCTCTTACCTATTGGAAAAATGTAGATTGACCTAACTCACAAAAACCACACTCCGACGTAACACCTTGATCTGCTTGGGACCACATTTATACCACTCACCTTCAAGCTTACCTGTTATTGGTAAAATACTGAAAAGAAAATTGCCCAGAAATCTGTCTTAAATCTGGTTGAAATTGATCTTGAAGTCTGATAAAGCATTACATTTGTGCATCTGATCCCTGAAGACATCCTGCAGCATGAACAATTCGATGAAATGTGTGTCAAAGCAAAAGAAAAGTCAGACGGGAAAGTTACACAAGAACTTCTCGAAATCTTTTTGACAGCTTGACAAGAGAAACACTATTTCAGTAACCGACACTCCTTTTTTCTGCTGTTGTTGAATCAAAGGGCGATGCAAATCTTCAAGCTTACTAACAAGGAAGACAATTTCCATCCAGAGGAACTTTTCCTGTTGTTGATATTTACAGTCATGTTAAACGGAGAACTGCTACAGCCGTGTTCTTCACATTTTGTGTGTGCAACATTCAAATGTGTCCCTCATTAATGTCCACAGTGGAATTTTATAACTTCCTCTTCAGCACCTGAAATACGAGCTGAGCTGAGCTGAGCTGAGCACACATTCAGTGACATTCATCATCATCACTGCAGCTTTAAGTTAAGCTTTACGCGCAGCCCCCCATATCAACATCATAAAGGGTGTATGAGCATTTCAGAAAAAGCAAGCACAAGCCCTGTGTTTGCCCAACAAGGTGAATATTAAAGAGAAGACAGTTTTTAAAAGGTAGGAAAACACATCCAACATGTGCAAGCAGCATTTTCCATCTTTTGGTCTTTTCAGGCAGTGCCAGTTGAGTCTCGCGCTGTGATGAGTTCGGCTGAGGCTGACCGGAAATTTACGTTTCAGTGGGGACAGAAATGCGGCCGTGAACTGCTGAACTCATCACTGCCTCTTCTCAAAAAATGTGAATCGACGTCTCGGCCCCGTATTCACATCCTGGGTCGGCCAGTTTAATTCCTTCTGTCTGAGGGGCAGGGTGTGAATGTAAGGATTGCCTGCAGATTTGAATAAAGTCTCATTTCGAGATGGCAAAGCTTGTGATGCCTCTCCCTGAAATTAAATTTCATTTCTGGATCACAATACTTTTTAAAAAGACTTCGATTTAACCTAATTTTCCAGCTTGCAGCCTGCAAAGCGATAAGAAAGGGACTTCTTCAACCCATTAATCCCTCTTATGTAGGTCACATGGCTCAACTCAGCAGCCTTTCATTTGTGAATTACTTGATGTTGCCCAGCCGCTGTTCCCATCTCTCCACGCTGGCACCCTCTACGCGCCTGCCTGCACCCTGGAGACCATCTGACAAGATTACCCAATAAGAGCATACTCATTATTAGGTAAATTTGTGTTTTTTTATACGAGCTGACGCTGTGTCATAAATAAAATAGAGTGCGTTTTTGACATATACTCAATAGAAAACAGCACACAGACAATATTGTTAATGTTTTACCTCATTAACTTTATTCATTGTTGTTAATATTATATACGTTTATTCGGAATTTGATGGCGGCAACACGCTTCAAACACGTTGGGACAGGAGCAACAACAGACTGACAGATGTGGAACGCTCTGAAAACACCTGTTTGGAATGTTCCACAGGTAAACAGGCTCGAGGGAGAAACAGGTGACAGTATCATGACTGAGAGGAGGTTCAGCGCTTTGTCAAACACATGACTGTATAAAGGGGATTTCTACATGGGCTCAGGAAAACCTTCGTTGGTAAAGACAGTTTGCAAATGTTTGCATTCCATTTAAAAAAGATGTTTAGTTTTACACAGCGTCCAAACTTTTGAGGTGTAAGTGAATTGTGACAAATGTCAAAATCACAGTCAAACAGTCCAAAACCCAAACTCTTTTCAACAATGACTTTAGAGTGAAAGTAAACAAATCCTCACACTCAAATTGCCTAACCCTAACCTAAATCCTAACATCAAGAACATAGTATGACTCCAAGCCTAACTCTAAAACCAAGTCCTCATCATAAAATCAGTGTTTTAACTTAACACAATATGATGAATATGTAGAACTTTGTCTCTTTATACTGGATATTTATCTGTCTTCAAATTAAGCACTCCTTGTGGCACTCTTGTCGGGTTGAACATAAAACTGAGTGCTGCAGCATATTTCTTTTTTTTTTAATTTTCTTCGATGCGTCACATCTGTTCTCCCACTGGAGTAACTGATGGGCTTGTATGAAGCCATCGGCCGTTTGGAGAGATGCTTGTTCAGAGGAAGAATGCTGAAAACTGCTTCAGTGGCAAACTTGACGTAGATGCGTTAGCTGATAGGAGCAGGTGTACCTGCTGTAGCACAGTTTGGCAGCAGAGGGCGCTGTTGATCCGTCAGAAATGAAGCTGAGACAGACAAGCGGGTGTTTTCTTGTTTACCTTGTATTGGATAATAACACACAACAGATGTGTAGTCAATTTAATTCATTTATTCAGTTACCAAATTACTGATTTGTTGGTTAAGTTAACAGGGATGATGGACTTTATGTCTTGCACGGCATGTTGTAGATAAATATTAGTATAATACAAATATTAGATGTATATCTAGAGAGCTTTTACTGTAGCATTTTGTTTTTGGTAACAGTTTATTACAGCACTTATAATTATTAACAAGTGGTAAATGTATGTTGATTAAACTTTATTAATTATTTGACTGTTGACAAAGAACAAACAAGAGTGTCAGCTTTATAACAGACATCCACATAATGTTTATCAATGATCTACAGTATATATTAACCATTTACAAAGTGTTTTAAACAACAGTAGCAACTTGTATCAAGAGCAACTGTCCAGTAAATGGTTATAAATTATAACGATAAACAATAATGATACACTTAAAGTTTAATGAACTTTGAATTAACTTTTTTTGTATTAATGATGGTTATTATGTAATGTTACTTTCGATTGATTATAATACTAATGCTTCTGATTTAAGCAACAGGATGTAACTTTCTGCCCCTCTGATATCAGCTTCAGAGTCACGCTGACGGTACTGTGTCTTGTAACAGGGTGAACGGTGTCTCTGTCTCTTGTTTCTGCTCTTTGTATCTTCAGAGAGAGGGTGGGATCACAGCGTCACACACATGTTCGCTTCAACATACAAGTTTTAAACACATCGCATTGTTGGGATGTCATGAGTTCTGTTTGTAGATAGCAGATACATCGTGTCTGACAAACTGCCGCGCACCTGGAATTTGTATTTACCACAGTGGTGGTGCACTCAGGAAGTGTGGCGAGACCATTTTGTTTCTGTTCAAGTGTCAGTTGTCTGTTAGTCTTTCTGAATGTTGTTTTTCTCTTCATCATTCTTGACCTCAGAAACATGTACTGATAAAAATTGTAAACTCACTTTCTTCTCCTGCTTAAGAGGGGAAAAAAACGTATCTAGACAACAGATTTAGCAAAATGAAAAACTGAGCAAGTATGTTTGTCAGAGGTCTGTGAGTGTGTCAGTTGTTGTGATATGAGACTGTATGTGGTCTTTTTGGATGCCGTTGTATTGTGATATGACGTAAGTGTTTTAAAGGCTGCATTACGGTCAAGTGATGTCATGTTCTGAAGTGTTTGTAGGCTATGGCTTGTGACATGTAACCAATCACAGTGTTATGGGCGGGACATTGATTGAGACCAGAGTGACAGAGGACGCTGCATCAGAGCCAGAGCAGCACAATTCATTTATTTCATGAGCAATCAGACAAAAAAACAACCAAAACAAACAGATACTGATAATCAGAAAAAGATTAGTATTGATAGTAAAAATTCTAAACTCAAGGTTCAATTAATTAGTGATCTTTTAACTATATCCCACTGCCTTCCTCTGTTGAGAGAGTGGCAGAGTTTATCTGTATTTCTCCCTCTACCTTACACTCCCTAATGTGTGTCTGCTTTAAAATGTGGAGAAATTTGTCATCAGGCAACGGCTCTTCCATTCCACCATTTTTCTGTGAATGCTTTAACACTTACTTTATTTATAAAAGGGTGTCAAACCTCAGACTGACACTGAAACCTCAGACTTTCTCTTCTCCGCTCATTCCCTTCATGATCAGTGTCCTTGCAGTGACGCGTGTGGATTGATGTTAGGGCCCCGCTGCGTTCATGAAGCTGTAAATACAAGAACACTTGTTGTCAGAGAGCAGCGGCTCTGCCTCATCACTCAGCTGTTTATGACGTTGCTTTGATCCTGTGCGTGTAAATTACACGTCAGTCTTTGCAGACGGGTGTTTAGGTGAGGAGATCGCCTCAACACACACATCCATGCACGGAATACACACAGCCACTGCTGGTACAGGCTGCTCACAGGCTGCAGACCCGACCACCACCACCACCTCCCTCTCTGCCTCTTCCTTGTTCAGTATTATCGACTGGAGCCTCCAACGGCCAATCAGCAGGCTGCATCCCTCTTCTGTCATCAGCCAGTGCTGGAGGAAGGGATTGGCTTGTGTGATCTGAGCTTGGAAGGCAGATGAAATGCCAGGTCTGCTCTGCCTCTGGGGACAAGCAGGCTGCCTTATAATGGGAACCAACACTCGCTCGGCTCAGGGGCAATAACATCCAGTTCAGTTCAGGAAAACAGAGGGCTGCACCTTTTTTTGTTTTTTTTCTTCCTGCCTGCTGCTCTGTGGTCTACCTTCATGTGGAGAAAGAGAGCGCTGCTGGTGGGCTCTGTCACTCCCCTGTGCTCATCATCCACCCTCTCTGGAACAGGTTGAACCTTTTGCTGTCGATTTTGCACCAAAGAGCTGCTTTTTGGAATCTCTCTCCTCCATGTACGATAACTTGTACCTTCATGGATTTGAAGACTCGGAGGCGGTGAGTGGATGGGCGTCTGACACTTGTGCACCATGCTTCTTGTGTTGTGTCGTGGCCGGTCGATCCCTTCATGAACACCCACGGAACGCGCTGAGACTTCAGTGGGCTGAGCGCGCACTCTTCTCGGGGGAGTCGGGGGAGGTTGGGGGAAGGGTGTGCATGAAGTGTGCGTATGTGTGTGTGTGTTTGCCGGGGTGTGTGTGTGTGTGTGTGTTTGAGAGAGCGGGTGTCTGAGGGCTCCTCCAACCAACAGTGCAGTTTTCTCGCCGGATGATGGCTCTCCTCCTGTCTGGACTGAGCGTCTGCAGATCTAAGCAGCGGTTCTCTCCCACCTCTCCATATGGACGATTAGCCGGCGTGCATGCTGGAAAGAGGCTTCATTTGTGTTGCTCCCACTTGTTTGTCAGCCTCCCTCATCACATCCCACCACACATCACCGAGGTTTACAGAAAAGATCGCACAGCGTTGGCCACCTGAATCACACTGATGCGCTGTTGCATCCAACTGCGGCGCCTTCCACACAAGACACGAATGCATGCATGGCAGATAAACGTCGGGTTCCCTTTTCAAACATAAATTTGCTTTTCATTACACACACACACACACACAGGTGATGGCGCACACAGATAGGTCTACACACGCTGCCTTTGATAGCGAGAGGCCAGCCGTGTTATTGAGTGGGCATCCACGAGAAAGAAATGTGTCGGAGCAGCGGAAAATTGCTTACAAAGGCAATAAATGCAGGAGCTGCTGCTGGGTGGAGGGGAGGAGGGAATCCCACTGAGCCAGAATCTGTCAAGACCTTTCTATAACTCCAGCTGACATCCTGGCTGCTTCGTGGAGATTAAAGGCGGGGGGAGTTTTTTTCACACATTGTCTCCCGTCCACAGGGCAGGTGTAGGAAGGATTTTTTCGATTATTGTGTTTTGAAGAATGAGCTCATGTTTGTGCATTTCCGTGGAGGGGTTATCTCATCTGAGGATCTAAATAAATGGCCAGAAGTATGTGGACAGATATTTATTGCACCTATATATGATTCTCACTCCAAACTGATGGGCATTAATCTACTGCGTTAACAGAACCCACTCTTCTGGTTTCAGGCTTTCCTACAATTATGAACCTGGCAGACAGGATTTGCTCCCATTCAGCCACATTCCACCTACAGGGAACCAGCTATGTTCCGGTCTGCGTACCTTATACTAACTGTTCAGAGCTTTTAGATCAAAAAAGGCCATGGTTCAGAACCTAAAAAGCTGGTTCCCGGCTGGAACCAAAAAGTAGAAGGTTTTTCATGACCTGAAGTGAGAACTGAAATCCAAAACCACGAAAAACAGCCCCAGAAGTTCACATGTAGAGGGAGGGGTCCATATAGGCGTTAGGGTTGGACATTACACCGTTCACAATATTTCACATGGAAGCAGAAGATTCGCTAGGATAATTGAAAAGTGCTGTTGCTCTGGCAACGGTTTAAACTTTGTACCTGCTGTGCATTTTTCAGTTTAAACAACATTTAAAAAACGTCTACATTATGTTCCTGAAAACACGTTCACAGCCGGTTCAAAAGTGAACATTTTTGCCGACTGTTAGAGGACGTTGGTTCACTTTTAGATTATATTTCACTGGGATTTACAATGCTGACTTTGAACTGAGAAATGTACATGGGATTTGTTTTAATCAGGCTCCAAAATGATGATATGCTCTTATGCACATTACACATGATATAAATACAACACAGACACTGTTGATAATGATGGATGATTTATTTCTTCATCCTGTGAAGTTCGCCCCACAACTCATGGCATGGAGAAGTCAAAGCTGTCACTCTCACAGTACTAAGCACAGCACTAAGCATCTTATTTTGCATTAATCTACAAAAGTGCTCCCATTACGAAGTCCTGGCCACCTTCTGTTGGCAGCTCACAGCCTATGCAGCTCAATATTAATGACGTTTTACATGAAAAATTAAATGCACTAAAATTTTGGAGCGTGTTTTTGTGTAGAACACCCTCCAGAATACGACTTGTTCCCTAAATGGGGTTTTGATCGATCAGAGCTATGCTGTGCTGAGACATATTTCCATGACTTACCAGTAAGTCCGACTTCCCCGCTCACTTTCAGCAGCTCCTTTTTTGTCTTTTGTCAGTACGAGCAGATGTGTTATCATACAGCTGGGTGTCCTCAAACAGCCTCGAATAGTGATGGTTATCCTCTCCTCCATTGCTGTGTCCGGACGTCAGCAACATTGGTGATAGCCTCATGTTAAAATGCTTGAGTACAATATTTTCAACTCACACGAATGCGCGTTTGTTCGCATCTGTCCCTTCGTTTGCATCTATCCCCGTCTCATCATTGGCTTGCATTTACTCCAGACGCACAAATAAACCGCGTTGTGCTTAGTCTGAACACGGCGTTACACCAGAAAACATCCTGGTTTCAGCCAAAAGTCAACGCTGAAATCCCAGCACAAAACTGAGCTGTAGCAAATTCACGATGCTTCAAAGTTGACATTGAAAACAGATTTAATCTGCTGAGTGTTTTAGAGGTTTCTACAAGTTCACAGATTGTGTGTGTGTGTGTGTGTGTGTGTGTGTGTATGTGTGTGTGTGTGTGTGTGTGTGTGTGTGTGTGTGTGTGTGTGTATTTGTTTTGGCCTCTCCAAGATCAGGAGGAGATATCTGCCTCTGTAGCTGCTTAATATTAAATTGTGTTCTCCAGCTAGTTGCTTACTGTGTTTGTTTTCTGTTCAGTGCTGAGCAGACAGTTTGCAGTGGGTTCGTAGAGCTGCCTTCAATGATTGACCATTCACTATAAGAGCGACGAGAAGTGAAGAGTGAAGATCTTCGGGGAGTTGCAGATTTTTGTGATATTCTCTGTGGGTTCATGACTGTGAGTGACAACTCTCACTTCATCCTATTTTTGTTCATTTGACTTTTTATTGAGCAAACAGATATTTTATAACACATTTATATTTTTTGTTTTGATGATTCAACCAGGCGAGTTTCATTGCCACCCAGCCTTGGAAGTGCTCTGCCAGTCACCTAACACGCTGTGCACAAAATAAACGGGACTCCTGCTGACAGAAACCTGGATGCCCAAAAACATCCCCTCAGATCTGTCACTCTGTACGCCATCCTCCAGAAATACCAACTTTTTCTTGTGGGTTCAGCTGTTTTTATCATTGCCCCATTATTGTGCCTCTGACTAACTGGTGAGGCTGGAGACTATTTACTTCCACCTCAGACTCTTCAGGAAATGGATTCTCTGTAAAATCCTAATATCCCCCTGAGACTGTCTCGTCCAGCCTATTAGAATTCTGTATAACTGGATTCATCCATTACTTCATTACTAATAACTGAACTACATTCTTTGCAGTCGTTTTTAGGATTGAACTTTCCCACTTTCAATCAAACAATGACTCCTGTCATGTTTCAGTCCACACAACAGAGATGTGGGTCACTGCTGAACCTGCTCATGCACCATCGGTACTGCTGACTTCCATGTTGTACCATGTTTAGGGCGGTGTTGGCAGCACTACAGAAGACAACTCTGGGGCTCTTGTGTACTTGTGGTTTGCTATCAGCACTCGTCAGTATCTCCTGGGTGTCTGGATTTTTCGGAAGTGAGACTTTGTCCTGGGACTTCTGAGGCACCAGGCAGGGAAGCTAAAACATTTGTTGGATCCTCGACCTGTAGTGACCTGCAGGTTCTCTTGTCTAACTCTTTTCTAAATGTTTGGCGTGATGATCACATCGTGTTCTGTCACCTACCTGCTGTAGGCTTTTGATTTAGAATGCTTGTTCTTTCCAGTCATGCTTCATCTTCGATCTTCAAGTTAAACACTTTATCAGCTACTGACAATTTGCCAAACAGTTTCCCAAAACTGTAAGTCAAGACAAATCATGTGAATTTATATGTAAAGTTTAAAAAATCAAGATGAAACGTCAGGGAGGAGGGTGGATTACTCAGGACCACTTATCTGCAAATATTCTACAACTGTCTAACCAAAGTTAGCTGACATCTTGTGCTTATGCTCAGTTAATGCTGTCCTCTCTGCCATCTTGCTACGTTGAATTATCTAGCCACACATGCGCACTGACACAGCTGCAGGTTTACCTTCAGCAGCCACCTGCTCAACACAGACAATGCTTCAGGCAACAATTATTTTTGCAGCAACAAAAAGGAGGAGTCAGCAATTTTTTCCAGTAACGATTACATTTATCAAAAAGTAACTAAATAAAGGATAACTCGAATTGCAACATCAATGCATTACGTTTTGCAACAAATAAGCACTTAAACGGTTTGCTTTGTAACACGTTACCCCCAAACACTGCTAATGAATAAATGAAAAAAACACAGAAAAAGTGAAAAAGATAAAGACAGGAAGTGGAAAGTAAAACATGACACATGAGGATAGACCTTTCATATAAATCAGGAAATTAACTAAATTAACTAATTTACGTAAACCTGTAGGACCATGAGGTAGATATCGATCTGGTGAGCTGAAATGATGTTACAGCAGTTATGGGCGGGTTCAATGTGTTACAGGGCTGTAGAGATTGGTACTGGATTAGACTTGGTTGAAGTAGAGAGGACTGTTAAACCTTGGCAGAGGTATGCACTCTACTGCCAGCGCTCTAGTGCCATTCTTTATTTATTTTATTTATTTATGTTGTTTGTTTCGGACATGTCAATTCATAAGCATCACATTTCATCATTGTTCAAATAATACAACACACATGGCCGAAAGGGAAAAGCGGGAGAAGCCAAAGCTTATCAAGTCCCGCCCCCATTACCCACAGTATAAAATCTTCATTCTGATCTTTTCTTGTCTTTTGCAAATTACTTTTTTCTTTTCTTCTCTTTTTTTCTTTTGTTATGACCTTTGACAAAACATATTACAGCAGTAGCATATAGAGCTGAATTCAAGCTCTAGACAGTACATACAGATTACATGTGTGTCTGCACATGTGTCCATATTAGTCCATCATGAGTGAACAACAGTCTCATCTTATGGCCTCATCTTATAGCCAGGCTTGCCACAAAGTCAGAATATCCAATTGAGAGAGAGCAAAAGTCCAGTGTATTTATTATTTGTTGAGATGGTGTTGGGATGGTGTAAGAGCCCTTTAATGCATTTTCATGTTATTCATCAGTCTCCTCTGCAGCTTTTATGGCTGCTAGCTTCGCCATGTCCTCCCGATTGGTGGCTACATCAACTCGCATCTGTATCACGAAGTCGCGGATTGTTGAGATGTCAGAGCGTATCCCGACCACAGCACTCCGAGTATTGGCGTTGTCCGCCCTCGCACTGGTCTGCTCAGTAGCGATCTTTCTCATTTTCCAATATTGCATAAAGATTCCAAATCCCAAAGCGATCGTTCCAATTGTCATGAACGTGAACATGTACACGTCCTCGACATCTTCCACATCCAGTGCGGCAAGGCAGATGACTCTCCACTTTCCCCAACCATCCATAACGTAGCTGGACATAAAGTCGGAGAGTAACTTTAAAAACAAGAAGACATACCACCAATACACAACTGTCTAACAAGCATTAGCTGATAGAGTGTGTTTATGCTCGTTTCCATTTTGGGGGCTTCAAATCAATTATTCATTTGGTTCTACATTGTTTGGAGGTGAAAGCAAAGCATTGCATTGCAGAACAAAGTTACCTCCCTAGCTTGAATGATGTAACCCACTTACTACAGTTCTAAACAGTGTTTATCATATGACTCACATTCATAAGAGCTGTTACATAAAATACAAAGCCCAGGACTTGTTGATAATATACTATTGTAAGGATGTTTAGGGAGAATCTGTTGAGTCTGAAGAGACGCATCAGTCCCTTATTTGGGCTCAGTTGTTTTAAAGGGGCCCAGAGGCGTGTTTCCACTTCTCAAACCTTGTCGGAGGTGGATATAATGAAGCGAGAATGCTTTTAGCCTTTTATCTCGCGTCTGATAGGCGCGGAGGTCAAGGGAGGAAGGGAGATGGAGATGGGAGAACAGACCAGGATCTGGCGTCTGAACAGATAAGGCTTGAGTGTGGCACGATGGACTCAGGACTGGCCACTTGACACTCCTAGATAATAACCTCACAAACAACTCATTGTCTGTGTGTTTGTGTGTGTGTGTGAGTGAGAGTGTGTGAGTGTGTGAGTGTGTGGGCAGAGACAGCAGATATAATGAGAGGAGTGGAAGAGGTTTGTTGGCAGAGTGCTTGCTTGTGTCTGTGCACATGCCTCGTGCTTTCTGCACCTTTCCAGTAAAATGACCTGAATGCTCCTCTTTGTCATCCCCTCCTAATCAGCTTCAGGAAGGGGCCAGCGATGACGTAGCTCTGTGGTTTAACTTTTGTTTACTTCGTGGTTTCAAGAAGTCATCGGAATTCAATTCAATCGTGTCTCAGCACATGAAACTACAGTGCATACAACGCATTTACATTTTTAGTACCTGAGTACGTCTGTCTGCACCCGTCATGACAGTCTTGGTTGACATGCACTATTTGTATGAGACCCATTCCAGGTAATTTCAAACAGACTAAACTAAAAGAATAGGGCAACCAGTTAGAAAAAGTATTCATATGTAGGATTGGGGTTAACAGCTCCCACCCGTTCGTTACTCCCACAGACTGAATAAACTAGTGCCCGGCGTATTAAAAACTGATCCGCTGTCCACAAATGCCGAAAATGAGCGCTGTGTTGCTCTGTAGAAGCATTTTTGATGAATGACAGCGATGCTAACTGGCCACATGCATTTCCTGTGCCAGGTCTACTTTACAATAAAGTCAACTTTGAACAAATATAGAAAAATTGTGTTTATATTTCAATTGCATATGAAGGTGTAGTTTAGATAAACGTGAAACAATGAAAAGACGTAAAAGGGAAGACGGGCTATATTATATTTGTGACACCAGGTCGCGGGGTGGACGGAGGGGGAGGCAGTTTGAGACTCCCTGTTTAGGTGTAAATTGGCGTGCCCTCCAGCGAACAATATGTCCTGAAGCAAAAAAATACAAGCAGCCAGAATTTTGCTTCTGTGGCTCACAGCTCAGGAGTTGCGCATAGTAAAACACAGTAAGAGAGGGTTTTTTTTTTTTACCAAAGACATTCAGTTCAAATGGCACATTTTATATTTCTTTAACAAGATAAAAACAGGTGAAGCAAAAATAGCGAATAATAATCCTGTACTTGGATAAAGGCACAGTAGTAGAACAAAGGGTTGAATGTTAACTATAAAAAAAAGCTTTTATCTAAAAATTGGTTTTCTGACAATTTCAAAGAGCACACTGAATATGTCATTAACACGGAATAGCAAATGTTGTTTTCCAGAGAACAGGGCATAATTTACCTGAGATCTTGATAAAACACATTAAATGTCCACTCGATATCATGGTAAAACTGAAATAATTTGTATAACCTGTGACTGTTAAATATTATATACACAAATATGACTTAATTTAAAGGTGAATAACTTATAATTGTGGTGATATTTGATGGGGGCTGTCAGCAGGATTTCTGACTTGGAATCATTTTGTGTCAGGACGTTTTGAGACATTCACTACTTAATAAGAATATTCTGGTGTAGTGGGGAAATAAAGCAGAGTATCATCTGTGTTTGTGCTCTATATGTGGCCTCAAGGTGGCGCTAATGGCGCCAATATATAGTGAGTTTTAAGTTTTCTCTTGGCACAAAACTGACCTACCAAAGTTCCCTCAAAGCTTTTTAAAGTAATCAATTAACCAATCAGAAAAACTCTAATTAAAAAAAGAATTTTTAAGCATCACTTACAAACAAGCAATGATACAGAATGGAATTCATACCAAGGTTCAGAGGTAAAAATGTGTCGTCTGTTTGCAGGGAGTCAATTCATTATTTCCAACTGTGAAACATAAAGCAGGTGCTTGTCTATAATGGTCAGTAGTGTGGGGTTTTTATTTTCCTTTCTCTCCAGTCCTCTGGTTATAGATTTCATTTATAAGGAGGCTGTAAATAACAGTTGTTTGTATCAAGGAAAGACTCCCATGGCTCTGAATGGATCATTAGCAGAGGCGCCTAGATGCCCTGGACAAAGGCATTAATCCTCTGCGTCCAGCCTGGCAGGTTGATTTCAAAGACTTACTGCAGTATAAAGACTCTGTTGCACATCTGGCCATTTATTTTCTTTCAATTATTGATATGTAATCGTGATATTCTTTCACTGAACAACACCTCCACGTTCAGGACCAGAACAGGTCTTCTTCTTATCCTGTTCAACTCTTCGAAGTCGTCTGTTTCACATGGAAAATGCTGCCATTTGGGTACAATGGCTGAAAGGATTAAATCACTATAACACGTTTACTGTATGTAACTGCCATCAGCATGTAATTTGCTCACTGCTTGTAGGCCTGCAGGACACATCTGTACAGAGAGACACATATATACCACGTCATAATGATAATACAGAGTTTATCAGGAACATACTGCCCCTCTGACTCTCTCATTGTGACATGTGAACAGCTGACGGCAACCAAGAATGCAATCATGCAAAGCATGTGTTGTGCTGTGAAAGTGGCTGAGGGTGGTAATTGGATGAGATGGTTGTGGAGGAAGCAGGCGCTGTTGCAGGAGAAGAAACTGATGAACGGCGCAGAATTTAAAGCAATGCATCATGCCGTAGTCCTCATGTCAAGCAAGCCTTTGTAAGCATGTTCCCTGCTCCCAAGAGCTTTACACCATTCTATGTGTGTGTGTGTGTGTGTGTGCGTGTGTGTGTGTGTTGGCACATGCAATGTGTACAGTTTTTACAGCTGCCTCCACATATTTCTAAATTATACACATTATTACTTTCTATGAAGGCTACATAGTGTACACAATATTATTATCTTCTTGGAAAAAATTCCAACATTCATATTATAGATAGGTAAATACATTTCCAATGTATTTTCAAAAGTGTCTCCATAATCTAGAGATTTAACAAATAATTTCTTGATGGATTCATCTATCATTCTTTTTAAATCAGCAATTGATGGTTATGAAAATAGTGAAAAATTACGATTTCTAAGAGCACAGTCGAGTCATGTCTTTAAAGTCATCTCATCTCTGGCAATTTTTTAGAGGACCAGCAATCAAAAACTCAAGATATTCAGTTTACAATCAAGTAAAGCAGAGATTAGCAGCACATTTGAGATCCTGGAGCGCGCAAATGTTTGACATTTATTCTTGATAAACAACTGAATGATTAATAGTACTTGCTTGATTGATGAATATGTATGTGAGAATTGTTCATGAACACAAGAAGAAGATTCTGTTGGCTATTTAAAGACACAAAATCTCACATTTTCTCAGCTCTTATGAAATGTTCAGATAAAATCACAGCCACTCTGTTTCTACCACAGCATACAGTATCCGTCTGTACTGTAACCCTCCTCTCCTCTATGGATGGGTGCTATTCATGGGTTGTGTTGAACATGGTATGTGGCAGGCAGGTTCCACAGGGGCAACAGACTGTGCCGTCATCTGTTAGGTCAACATTTGTGCTGGGGCCCAGTTTTTCACCTCCTTTGGCTGAGTCTGCAGGACTCCAAACGTCCACCAGCTGGCTGTCCAGCAGAACGGAAATCAGATCCACCTGACCTGACGAGCTGGAGATGTACAGCTCACGGTTCATTGATAAAGATGGTTTATTGGGTTTGGTAATGACTTGAAGATGATTGTCCTTGTACACAAATACACACAATTATATCAGAATATGATATATTTTGAAAGAGACAGAGTGCTACATATAGAAAAGACTCAGTGCTGATGTTTGTTACTATGACGGATTGCCTCCAGTGATGTCACTCGAAGTTGCATCGTGGGTAATATAGCCGCCATGTTTTCAAAATCAGTTGGCTGGTACAGCAATCTACTCTGTCAGCACTGTTCGGCACATTATGGACAGTTTAAAAACAAACGATCAAAATTGATGCAGCAACACCAGAAATATGATCTTTTTATTTCACACATTCTTCTTCCTTTACAAAACCTGTTGGTCTACATTACCCATAACACAACTTGGTCACTGAGTGACATCACTGGAGGCAATTTGTCAGATGACGTGCAGTTTCCTCTGGAGTTACCCTTTAAGACTCAGTTAGACAAGCATCTTAATCCAACAATATCATGAGGATGAAGCACAGGCTTATATTTAAGTATGAAATACAGTAGCTACTTCATCCATTTATAAATAGGTGACTCAGAAACACGGAGTCCGGAGCTAAAACTACACCTGTTTTTCTCTTTGCTCCTAAGGTGGAAGCAAAAGTTCTCCACCTGACTAGTAATAGCAAAATCTGAAACGAGACCAAAAGAGGACATCAACAACTGGGAAGCAGCAATCAACTTCACACTACTGCTGTCTGTCGGATGGCCATGGGCTTAACAAATGTGGCCTGACGGTCCAGATTCAAGCGCACGAGCGTAGTCAGCCATGATCTTCACGCTTCAACAGCCAAGTGGTGACATGCTGCATCCCACAGCGGACACTTGGACCGAGAGACACGAGATGTACTCTTGTCATCCAAGATCATGCTGATATACATATATATATATATATTTAACTGAGGTTATACTTCATATTGTAGCCTATTGAGGTTAAAAAACTTGGATATGGATAATGGCCTCAGCTTTCTCTCTGGGGCTCATGTTTAATCTGTGCTGTCTGTAGTGTTGTAGCCTTTGACTTTTTTTATCACTGAACCAGAAGAAGTGTCAGTCTTAGTCAGTCATTGTTTTTAGCAGGAGAGATTCATCCATGGACGAAGTTCACGCAATGTTCAGTTTTGGAAAAATCACTCAGACTTTAGTGAATCTTGCGACTTGAGCCAGCATGCTTTTTAGTGAACCAAATTTCAATTTCCTGAAACTAATTCCAACCCTTAGAGGATAATAGAAATCTTTAGAATCCTGACATTAATTCTTTGTCCAAACTCAACCCGACTCTTAAATTATTTCAAATCTATTTGCATCCTTTCCCTCTGAGGTCCATTATACATAATATGTGTATGATCTGTTTTGTCACAATGTGTGTAGGTCATGGTTTGAGTTCTCAGCTGTTCTGTTCCCTGCCGGTTGCATTTCATGATGTCAAACAGAGTCGTTCTAGAGATAAAGGCTGACAGAGAAGAGTTGGAATATTAGACTGAGAGGTGTGTGAGACCGGTATCCGAGTGTTTACACAGAAATGCATCTATGGAACACTCAGTAACATGATATCCAGTGTACTGCACTGTTCAGGAGGGACGACACAGAGAAGATGCTGCATCACCTGCCGCACTGTCAACATGACGTTATTATGTTGTGATGCGTGAAATAGGAACCTTGTAAAGAACTTTTGTCTGTTTTGTGTTTGTTGACTTTGGTAAAAGGATTTTATGTTGTTATAGTATGGAAGATGACGAACATCTGAACATACAGTTTGATTTAATACTAAAAAAACGCAGTCTGTCAGATGTGGAAACAACATCAATGTCAGGACTAACGTCTGCTCGTTGGCTTCACACCACAAATGTATTTGCCACTACATGCAGACTGTACATCAGTACGCAGATCAGCTGTGTGGTCCCAGATGGGTCGCTGCTGCTTTTTCTTCACCTCATAACTACACATGAAATGTCGGGCTGCGACTTACAGTCATTTTTTATGTTCGATTATCTGAATTTATTTTCCTGATTGGTTGATTAGCTGTTTGGTCAATAAAATGTCAGGAAATGGTTAAAAAAAAAAAGGTGGATCAGTGTTTTTCCAAAGACGTCCACAAAAGTCTTGTTTGTCCACAACCCAAAAATATTCAGTTCACTGTCACAGAGAAGGAAAGAAACCAGGAAATAATCACATTGTAGAAGCTGGAATCCAAGGAATTAGCCTTCTTTCCTTTTCTTAAGAATGAATCAAACTGATGGATTGATTATGAAAAAATAGGTGGTGATTGATTTAATGTTATAGTTGAAAACTGATAGATTAACCGTTGAATCGTTGCAGCTTTAGTGATATGGCATAAGATGAATAGTGAATGAAGTGTGTCTTGTGTGTGTTTAAGAGTAAAATGATTATTATTACGTTTTTCCTTTATGCACCGAGAAAAACATTGTTTGATTGTTTAATCCTGACAGCTTGTGGGTTCTATCTAAATGTATACAGTCAAGAGAAATTATATAATACAGATTATTTGTATAGACAGTAATGATTGATTTGTTCCTTTGTTCTCCGTCGTTTGAAGGTGGATACTGAGATACTGAGATACCGAGAGCGGCTGTTGTGTGTCACCCAGTGAAGGATGCGCCCCTTTGATTGTACCACATGAAAGTAAAGTAATCATTAAAATTCATGAACATGCTCGTGTATTATGTCACGGTGCATGTCATGGTCATTGCACTACACGGTGTACAGCATTGCATCATGCAACATGGTCCATGGCATAGCAGATTTGACATGTTACGTAATACTTTGGCCCCGATTGTTGCATGCAGCAGTTGCCAGTTCAAGCCGATGAATATATGTTCGATGTGAGCTGGCCGACATCTGCGACAACACTGCATTTCTTTAGAGACGGCACGCATCTATAAATAGAAAAGTAAGAGGAACTGACAGACAAAGGCCGGTTTGGACTAAATGGTAGATAAAGTCAAACAAAGAGGGTTCCAGCGAGTGTAGACATGTGGGTTATAGACACCGCGGGGCCAGTGAATCATGAAGGATATTGTCAGTGGTGGCAACTGTAGTAGCAGCAGCCATACTCTCATCTCTCAGTCCCTCCTTTCACTTAATTGCTGTTGACAAGAGGAATAACAGGCCCCTGACCCGGTGTGTCCGGCGGCCAGCAGCGACCCTACTCACTGTTTTCCCGTACCTGTGCTAGAGAGCGATGATGAGCAGTAATTAGCTGGTAGACCCCAGAGAGTCTGTGCACTGCACTCGTTGTTCCTTGCCTATGGGGCAGGCGTCCAGTGTGTATGCTAATATAGTGATTACTCAGCTGTGGTGTAGTGTGAAGTGCAGATTTGTGGTAACATCTCGCTCCATCACAGAGATAGAACGACCAACTGGACCAGAGAGAGAGAGAGAGTGAAAACACTGCTTTGATGTGATTTTCATAAGTTATATAATAAATTATGTACGTATTAAGTCATTGTTTATACTCCAAGACACACTGTTAGCACAAGAACAAGTCTGTCAAGAGTCAGTAAGCTCTGTTCACCTGAAAGAAAGGCAAAGAATTACCACCAGGTTGATTATCCAACCAGTTCACTGCGCACGTTCTTACCCTGAGCCTGCCACTTTGTTCAGATCCTTTGCTTACAGAGCGAATATATAAGAGTTCTGCATAAAATTGCCTTAAAAAACAACTAGACCTTTGTTATAGATTTTGTTGAGTTGTGTACTTACATTATCCCAAATGTCTCCAGCAGCGTTCAAAACAGAGAAATCCACAAGTTGACTCAAGCTTACGGTGCGTTTCATTTGGTCGGCCGTTGCTATAACTTCCAAGAGAGATTTAAATCAGCAATCGTGGTTTAATGGTGTGTTCACCAATAGCGAAGCGAAGTTTGATCACGTGATCATATGTGTATAACAAGCTTATTCACACTAAACCACACCATTATTTGCTCTGACCTACAGGCTGTAGGCTAACAAACCCTTTCCACAGCAGTCAGTTGACACTTATTGGAAAGAGCCATTGTTAATGCTATCATTTGCACTTTTGCTTTTGCTGCCTTTACAGGTCAACAGTGTCTACTGTGAAACAGGTCTATAGGAAGTTATATCACCATAGAAGGCTCATTTTCAATTTCAATGTTTTTGTTTTCCCAAACTAACTGTAAAAATAAGTCGGAGTGATGTGAATATGACACTAGATATAGAACCAAATGCACATCTCAGAGACAGTTTCCAAAAAAAAAGGCAGTCTTTACTGAAGGTAGCTGTGTATACAAAAAAATCAGTCAGCGTAGCAAACACACAAAGAGACTAGGCAGAGGCAAAGTCAGGTCTAAAAGCAGGGTCAAAAAACATACACGAGAGAGAACGCCGGAACACTTAATATGACTGGCAAAGACGAACTGGCCGAGGAGAGAGGGAGCACGCAGACTAATTAATTACTCACAGGTGAGACGCCTCAGGGAGGGGCAGACAATCACCACAGCAGACAACACACAAGGGCAGGAAGGGGATCTGAAACAAGACGAGAGTCCGACACCAAAATAAAAAAAGGAAACAGAACTGAAAGAATGAGGGAGCTCAGTGTGACGAGGCATGACATGAAGTAGTTTGGATCAAAATCATGCAAATTTGAACTTTCGCATGCTATGCATAATTTTTAAACAGTCAAAACAAATCGTGATGTGACTCATACTGCATTTAGAGCCCAACACTGTGTGATTACTGAATAAGTCAAAGGAATCACTCGTGACACGACAAGCACGTCTGCCTCTCCGAGCTCAGAGGGAACAGTTCTGCGCCAACGCTGCCATTCTTTAGCTGTACATTACTTTGATGAATCGTAGAAAACTAAACATATGCTCCAGTTCTACTGTACGTAACATGTAGGGCTGTTATTACATGGTGCAGTCGTAACAAACGGGACCAGAGCCAGACCTCCCACCTGGGAGTACAACAGCTCCAGTGACGTTCAGCCAAAGGTGATGTCCTCGAGCCAAGACGCCCTGGATACACGTGCGTCATCGCTGTGTGTCGTGTGAAGTAGATTTAGCAATCTTTGATGATGAATGGATTTATAGCACGAGTCCATTAGCCAGGGATCCACTCACAGGGCCCTGCTCAGGTGTGTAAAGTGTGTGCTTTTCATTTCACGCTCAGGAGCAGGTGACATGCTGATACATTCACTGAGCCACTGTGTTAGCAAATTTTACCTTTGACTAAGTAGCCCTACGTCAGTATAGATCAATACAATGGTACAGTATGCCATTTGAACAGGTGCCCATAATAGAATTGCTTCAGTCTAATACATCAACCCTGCAGTGTGTACCAGAGAGATAAGATATAGAAAAAGAAGAAGATATATTGTAGAATATAAGAGAACAAAGCTCAACACCAAGAAGCCATCTTTCTACATCTTTGAGCACGGTGTCCTCTGATTGAGATCTGCACCTGCTGCGTGCTGTGGATGTAGTGTGATCATCCCCGGTGATGTGTTCGTCAGGAGGTCTGAAATAGCATCTTCAGCAGCGCCCACCCCTCACTGCAGGCTCACATGTGATGCTGGAGTCTCTGTGCACCCACTGTTGCTTCTGTTTATGTTTGCACATTTTCCTCAGCGAGTCCGTCATAATCCCGCTGTCTCTTTAGTTCTCTCTCTTTCTCTCTCACCCTCTGCCTGAAATAAGCGGGTGGGCGTTTTTACTGCTCTGCTTACCCAGCAGCGTTTGACTTGGAGCTAATAAGGACAAGGCGTGAGGGAGTGGGTGAATTAGTGAAGGAAGGAGATGACTCCATTGATAGTGATGGCATGAGACTGATCTCCAGCCTGAGGCGGGCTGATGGCGGTGGGGGTTTGGCCAAGCCGCCCAGAGGAATTCCAGAGGAATGCTCAGATACATAATGTACAGTACACATAGTCAGTCTAATCTGATAAAATAATGATGACAATAATAACTATGTATATATATATGATAATATGCAATAATAAATACTATTTAAATTACTTAAATAATCTCTAAATTCTGATTTGAAGGACTGTAAATATTGAAACGAAAACATTTTCACATGATATAAAGATGGTTGACATTCTCCTGGAGTAACTAGGTTCCACTTTTCCACTAGAGGTGAGGGTCACTGCACTCAAGCATTATGGTCTTCACAGTCACCAGATCTCTTCCCGGCTGAGCACCTATGGCTGATTCAGAAATGACACTCTGCACCTCCATTGTTAAATTATGGAGGATTGTTTGGAAGAATGGTGTTTATCCCTTCAGTAGACTTTAAGCCAAGGAGCGCTGAAGCTGCTCTGAAGGCTAGTGGTGAAACAACACCTTACCAAAACACACAATATTGCTTTTTCCTTTAAGTTGTCACCCATCTGTACCTGCAATGAACCAAGGTCCATATTTCACAGCTGTTTGAAAGAAAGAAAAAAACATTATTTCAAAGAAGCAAGATCTTCTTAAGCTTCCATTAATGTCATTTTCAGATTTTTTACTGGGGTCTTTAATGTAAATACACACTGATGCTGAAGGACAAAAAAGTCTGGACACTAATGTAATGTTCACATAGCGTCAAAGTTTCAAAAAGGAACAATACAGCTAAACATGGCCAGATCTACACTGTCGCCAAGTCGCTGTTGAAAGTTGAGGCACGCTTAGCGACGAGTGTTGGGAGTCAGCTTATAGCTTCATATTGCCTGTTTCCATTGAAAATGATTTGCGGCCTGTTGCTTTGCCACCGGTAGTCTGCCAGTCTGCAGAAACCATAATAATAGCTAGTAAAGGAACATATCAAACACAGCAAAAAGAAAAGAAATGAAAAGACATAACACAAAACCAATTAAAGGCATAGTTGCAAATTAAAATGTCAAAATATGTCCCATAACATTTTTATTTCAGAGGACTGACATGACGCCGTAACAACATGACATGACATCTGTCATGATCATGAAGGATCTTTATGAATGTTTTGGACGGTTGCCAATCAGTGCATTAGGTCAGCTCCCAACAGGGATGAGAAAGAAGCGAGATGTCTACTTCCATCATCAGCTCTTTATGACATAATAGTAATTGTCTAACAACCACTCAAATGATGTGTTATCACAAGACTTACTGTTACAAAACTTGTTCGATATTTTCATCAGAACATGTTGCTGAAGCTCTGCTTCTGTGATGTCAGGTGTTGTCAGAGGTGCAACAGAACCCATAGAGGTCAGTGAAACACTGCTTTTGAACATGGAGAGTGTATTATTTTTAGGTTGATGTCCATATTCACTAAAATGACCTTGGTCACAGTACAAATAAGGCAGGGCGTCCTGCCTAATTTGTACTGTGAGTATCGCGTCTGTTCTCTGTGTTTCTAATTGTACCGCTGAATAAATAAAAACATCTTCCTGAACCTTCCCTCCCAGTCACTTCATCATCTTTAATCTGTCAGCCTTTGATCGTTTATGGAGAGGAATACAAACACACACACACACACACACACACACACACACACACACACACACCTGGGTGTCTGTAACATCCCACTCCCATTTATTTGCTCAGTCCCCGTGGTTTTAAGCAACACGCTCTCATTATGTCCTGCATCTATTTGCACTGTTTTGCATTCAATTGTCTTGAATAGGACATATCAAAGTACACATTACAGTTGTTATTGGATTTAGCCGCTTGCATGTCAGTGATGATCTGTATCACACTGATAAAGTAGGCACCCTGTAGTTATTTCACCAATACTGGAACTTCCACCTCTCCTAGTAACGTGTTATTCCCATCTCCTGTGTCCTTTTGTTCTCCAGGGCTCAGCTGATTCTTACACAAGCCGACCATCTGACTCGGATGTGTCCCTGGAGGAGGAGAAGGAGGGCGGCCGGCAGGAGAGGGAGCAGCAGGCCACTGTCCAGCTCGAGAGGGCAAAGGTCAGTTGCACTGGGAACTATTTACAAGAAAACATGCTGAGATACACACTGTACTGTATTATATCTCACATGTAACACACATTATATCAGCTCACAACCAGAAGACACATGGTTAAGTTTCACTTCACTGCTCCTGGGATTGGGTATAGGGGGTGGAGGAGGTCTGTGGGGATTTATTCCTACATAAACACTGTTATGTGATGACAATATTCTGATTTTGATTTAAGACAGTGGAGTTTAATCACTGTTCAATAGCTAAAACCAAACATTTTTACATATTAGGGTAAAAATTAAAGCATCAAAGATTCTATACTTTACTAAAATTTCAACAATTTTACCATAATTTGGTTTGATGAATTCACACAAACCAAAGCCTCTCATCACATACAATAGCCACCGTGGGACATAAAACAAGTAACAGGTCAAAACAATGTAAAGTGAGAATAGTAGTGATGATAAAAGCTGGCTGCGATGCTACTGAATACTTCATTGTGATGCAACGTTTAAAACCCAGAAAAGACTCAATTTCACCTGCAACATATTGATTGAACAGAAAAATAATGGTTCAAAAAATAAAGTCAGTCAAATGAAAGCCAGGATACAAATCATCAACTCGATCAATCCTAACAGCCCTGCAGATTATAGTAGAATGAAATAAAAAGGATTAAAGGTAATAGGAATAATGTGTCTGAAGGAGCCATCTTTATTGATTATTCAGACTTTTAGGCTCCTTGGGTGAGATCTTGTCCTGCTGTGGCTGTGGATGTGGTTTGATCACCACTGCTGCTGTCTTGTGCAGCCGCCTTCATCAGGAGGTCTGAAGTAACATCACTACAGCAGCGCTCACTCATCACTGTGGGTGATGCTGGAGCTTGATGAGCACATTGGTGCTGTAATGACTCTGCTGAGGGGAAACTCTCTCTGTGTATCCACTGTTGCTCCTGTCCGTGCCATTAAAATTACTCTTCTTACTCTGGTTACTCTTCTGTATTTCCACAGAAAAACTATCATTCTGGACAGACCTGGCAGGCCCAAACGTATCGTGAGGGTCTGCTGGGAACGTTTGGCAGAACCCTCTGCCAGGGAGATCTTTAACTCCCACCTCCGGGAGAGCTTTGACCAGATCCCGAGGGAGGCTGGGGACATAGAGTCCGAATGGACCATGTTCTCCACCTCCATTGTTGACGCGGCTGTCCGGAGCTGTGGCCGTAAGGTCTCCGGTGCCTGTCGCGGCGGCAATCCCCGAACCCGATGGTGGACCCCGGAAGTAAGGGTTGCCGTCAAGCTGAAGAAGGAGTCCTACCGGGCCTGGCTGGCCCGGGGGACTCCTGAGGCAGCTGACGGGTACCGGCAGGCCAAGCGTGCGGCAGCACGGGCAGTCTCGGAAGCAAAAACTCGGGTCTGGGAAGAGTTCGGGGAGGCCATGGAGAAGGACTACCGGTCGGCCTCGAAGAAATTCTGGCAAACCATCCGGCGCCTCAGGAGGGGGAAACAGTCCTCCACCAACACTGTTTACAGTGGAGGTGGGGAGCTGTTGACCTCGACTGGGGACATCGTCGGGCGGTGGAAGGAATACTTCGAGGATCTCCTCAATCCCACTGACACGCCTTCCATTGAGGAAGCAGAGGCTGGGGACTCAGAGGTTGACCCATCCATCACCCAAGCCGAAGTCACTGAGGTAGTCCGTAAGCTCCTCAGTGGCAAAGCACCGGGGGTGGATGAGATCCGCCCTGAGTACCTCAAGTCTCTGGATGTTGTGGGGCTGTCTTGGCTGACACGTCTCTACAGCATCGCGTGGCAGTCGGGGACAGTGCCTCTGGACTGGCAGACCGGGGTGGTGGTCCCCCTATTTAAAAAGGGGGACCGGAGGGTGTGCTCCAACTATCGGGGGATCACACTCCTCAGCCTCCCCGGGAAAGTCTATTCCAGGGTACTGGAGAGGAGAATTCGGCCGATAGTCGAACCTCGGATCCAGGAGGAACAATGCGGTTTTCGTCCTGGCCGTGGAACACTGGACCAGCTCTATACCCTCCGCAGGGTGCTCGAGGGTTCATGGGAGTTTGCCCAACCAGTCCACATGTGTTTTGTGGACTTGGAGAAGGCATTCGACCGTGTCCCTCGTGGCATACTGTGGGGGGTGCTCCGGGAGTACGGGGTCGGGGGCCCTCTGTTAAGGGCCGTGCGGTCCCTGTACTGCCGGAGCAGGAGCCTGGTTCGCATTGCCGGCAGTAAGTCAGACCTGTTCCCAGTGCATGTTGGACTCCGGCAGGGCTGCCCTTTGTCACCGGTTCTGTTCATTACTTTTATGGACAGAATTTCTAGGCGCAGCCACGGGCCGGAGGGGATCTGGTTCGGGAGCCAATGGATCTCGTCTCTGCTTTTCGCGGATGACGTGGTCTTGTTGGCTCCTTCGAGCCGGGACCTCCAGCATGCCCTGGGGTGGTTTGCAGCCGAGTGTGAAGCGGCTGGGATGAGAATCAGCACCTCCAAATCCGAGGCCATGGTTCTCGACCGGAAAAAGGTGGCCTGCTCCCTCCAGGTGGGAGGAGAGTTCCTGCCTCAAGTGGAGGAGTTTAAGTATCTTGGGGTCTTGTTCACGAGTGAGGGAAGGACGGAGCGTGAGATTGACAGACGGATCGGTGCAGCGGCCGCAGTAATGCGGTCTTTGTATCGGTCTGTCGTGGTGAAGAGAGAGCTGAGCCGAAAGGCGAAGCTCTCGATTTACCAGTCAATCTACGTTCCGACCCTCACCTATGGCCATGAACTCTGGGTCATGACCGAAAGAATAAGATCCCGGATACAAGCGGCCGAAATGAGTTTCCTCCGCAGGGTGGCAGGGCGCTCCCTTAGAGATAGGGTGAAGAGCTCTGTCACCCGGGAGGAGCTCAGAGTAGAGCCGCTGCTCCTCCACATCGAGAGGAGCCAGCTGAGGTGGCTCGGGCATCTGTTTCGGATGCCCCCGGGACGCCTCCCTCGGGAGGTGTTCCTGGCATGTCCCTCCGGGAGGAGACCCCGAGGAAGACCCAGGACACGCTGGTGTGACTATGTCACTCAGCTGGCCTGGGAACGCCTTGGGGTCCTCCCGGAAGAGCTGGAGGCAGTATCCGGGGAGAGGGAAGTCTGGGTGTCCCTGCTCAGGCAGCTGCCCCCGCGACCCGGCCCCGGATAAGCGGAAGAAAATGGATGGATGGATGGATGGAAACTATCATTCTATGAAAATAAAGATTGGATCCATATCACCCATCCCTTTTCCATATCCATGTTGCCACCTATCTGTGCTGTGATGACCCTTTACTTCCCGCTGTCTTACAGACTAAAGCAGTGGCCTTTGCTGTGAGGACCAATGTCAGCTACTGCGGTGCTCTGGATGAAGACGTCCCTGTGGCCGGGACTGGTGTCTCCTTTGATGCCAAGGACTTCCTCCACATCAAAGAGGTGAGATACAGACACTACCCAGTAAACCTGTGGCACCGTGTGAAAGACTGGTTTCAGTTCACTGAGCCGGCATGTTTTTGTACTGTTTGTAGTTCTCTGTTCTGCTCAATTTGATTGTAAAATTCGAGCAATCTGTTTTTTCACTACTATGGATAAAGAAAATACTCTTCTCTGATTGGCTGGCAGCTGCCAACGGTTTGAATCAGTTAGGTATCTTATACAGCAAGTGCGTCACCATTTAGTTTCATGGAATGTCTTCACTGTTCTAACAAAACCTGACAAAAACTGGCTACAACCAAACTCTAGAAATACAGCTTGTCTTGAGAAAACAGTGTCACCAGCAAGGTCAGTAGCTGTTACGAGCTTTTGATCATATCGCATTATTTTCTTCAGCAGATGGAGTTTGCCCTGCTGCAATGGAATTGTCAGCCTCTACTAAGAGTCAATTAGAGTTTTTTTAATTCTGGTGTCAGTGGGGACTGATGTGATGTGCTTTACATCAACCAGCCATGTTTGGTTTGCCAGAGCATTGGGGGGAGCAACTGTAGTGACGGAGCAGACTTGTGCATGGCAGAGCCTATATTGGGGAAAACTGAAGTCCAAGAACATTTTTTTTTGGTTCAAGGGTGTGAAGGTTATTTAATGTATTATTTGTACAACACCAGGGCTGCAAAACAAAACCAAGTTTGAGTTTATTTTACATGACAGAAAAACAGACCAACATACTGCGGCTGGGCTGGGTTTTATCTCTTAGTATCCTTTGGGCTCTGTGCAGACATCTCACTTCACCGATGTCACTGGTGCTCAGTAGGTTGGTTGATGTTCAAGCCATAAAAGAAACTCTGAATTGGAAGAATATAACAAAGTGTAGATTTGTGTTCTTGACCTTGAAAACAGCACAGCCTCAGCAGCTTTGGAGCTTTTAATCATCCTGCTATGTTTCTTTTTGGACAACTGGTGCACTTTCACACACAATGTTTCAACAGAGTAAAAGGGCACAGTGTGTTTTGCCTCCACTTTCTCCATTGTTGAAAGTAATATCAGGAAAAATCATTTCAACAATACATTTCAGCAGGAGTTATATGAATGAATGGTTGCTCAGGCATCCAGAGTGGGGAACTGTGTTTTGAGTCAGATTTTGGTTCATTCTAGGAAGTGATGTTTTTTTGTGTAAAGGTTTTAGATTTGACAAATTCAAGTTCAAGTTTTGTGTCTCGAAAAAGGTATTAATTGATACATTTAGTTAACTGGATCTGATTGTTCTAAGTAAATGTACATATTGTCAGTGAGAGATTATAAAGAGTCATCTTTGGCTCTCTTTATCTTTACTCTACAATCTACAGAAGTTCAACAATGACTGGTGGATCGGCCGCCTGGTGAAAGAAGGCTGCGACATTGGCTTCATCCCGAGCCCTCTGAAGCTGGAAAACATCCGACTCCAGCAGGAACAGAAGAGGGGACGCTTCCACGGGTGAGGAGGACTTGGATGTGAGGGTCCAGGAGGTGGAAGAATAAGCATCTATAGATATTGTAACAAAGACACATGTATCCAATGGGATAAAGAGAGTTGGAGGGTTTGGGGATGCATTGAGGAGAGAGCCACTTCAGGGATAAGTTAAGCCCGGCAGTTGAGCTGGCAGATAGGGAGGAAGTGAGGTGGGTGAAAGCCAAGCTGTGTCGTGTGGTCCAACGTCTCAGAGGTGCGCCTGGATTGTGGCCACCGCAGAATTTTCCATCAGATGGGGAGATGTGTTTCAGCCACCGAGGCGATGAGAGCTGCTTCATCTTTCCTCAGTTGCAACAGTGAGAGAAATAAAGACCTGCCTGCTTGCTGGATTTCACATTAACACTTCTCTTTCTATTTGCTGTTATCGTCATAGCAGTAAGTCGAGTGGGAACTCATCCTCCAGTCTTGGAGAGATGGTGTCGGGCACATTCAAGCCAAACCCCAACTCTACAGGTTGGTCGTCCCATTCTTAGAGGGAATGGTTTTCTTGGTTTCCACAATAATACCACACATACGACCCTGATTACAGATTTTTTTTCTCACTTTGTTTGTTGCAGGCATCAAATCCAGAATAAGTTAATATTTACACAGTACAAAGTTTATCAGGTTGAAAAGTTTGTATTCAAGGATTTACAAAACATTTTTTTCTTTTTATTCATGTTTTACACAGCGAACCGACTTTTCTGTAATCAGGTGATATAGTCTTTATATATTCTCAGTCCAGGATGCACTTATTTACCGTACCCCTTTCGTTCCTTTTCAGGAAAGCAGAAGCAGAAAGTGGTGAGTATGGCTATCAACATTAATTTATTTATCTGCTTTTTCATACGTGAGAAATCAAATTAGGCGTATGTAAACGATAATAAAAAAAAACTCTCCACGGCTTTGTCTTTTGAAACAATTACCCACATTGTTAATGGTAAACGAACAGCTTTTACATGTGATATGATATGAATAATGTGAATGAATGTGGCTAGTGAGGTATAAATGTGTGTCGCCTGAATTACTCATATTATTGACTACTCTTGTCATTCTCATGATAATTATACTGAATCGAAATAAGCAACACCATACAGTAGCTAAATGTCACTAACAAACCTGAACAGAATCAGCTTGCACAGATTCTAATTATAAGGTTCTTAATTGCACATTAAAATGCCTTTTGTAGTCAATTAATGCTACTCCAGAAAAAGAACCACATTTTTACGTTTGAGGGCGGAAGATGAGTTGAGGGAAAGAGCTGCCCTGTAGTCTGGTGACACTGCTTTACTCGATAAAGTTAATATCATGTGAGTCCTCTGTAGACATAGATTAGCAGAGTGTTATATCATTTAGAACTAGCCTCTGTATTTTTAGTCCAGTCAAAGACAGCGGGTTATATTAAATTAATTGGTTGCTTCATCTGATTCAGATTCTACTCTGCAGACTATTCATTCTTCAAATCATCATCTTGTATCTTTGTTATCCAATTTACATGGAAACACATTAAAGCATCACTCCATTATTGTGTTGCAAAATGCTTGCTTTCCTCAGAGAGACACTTGCACATATTGATTCTTGACTGTATGTGTGTGTACTGACCCCTCCAGGCTGAGCACATCCCTCCGTATGACGTGGTTCCCTCCATGAGGCCGGTTGTCCTGGTGGGACCGTCCCTGAAAGGTTACGAGGTAGGACGCACTGCTGCTCCTCCAGCATCCTGAGTCAGCCGCTTTCTCACAGCCGCAACGGAAATCTCTTAATCCTGACATTACTTAGCCAACTGTGTTGCATAAATGATAATATAGATACCCTATATTCTGGGTAGTGTTATGCAGGAAGTGCATTTGCACAGTGAAACCTCAATACAGTGATTGCTAGCATGATGAAACAAGTGACAATTGATGGGAAAAAAGACTTGCACCACAGTTTATTAAAAAACACATGTGACAGTTAGATTCTTAATTCAGCAGCGATTTAGCTGAGATAACTGCCATGTTTCTTCTTTTCTCAGAGTGAGCCCCTTATGGGCCAAGATGGTTTATACCTCATATTGCATCATGTCGCAGGTCCTCCGCATTCCCTCTAAAGTAGAAATTCCCAGAGACAGAGCATTAAAAGTGAAACTGCTCATTGATTTACAGTTACCACTGGAACCACAGGGCAAACAATAAAGGAGGCCAAGGAGGTGGTGGGAGGTGGGAGTCAGTTGTCATGGAGTCACAGTCTTCGCCTCCCATTCTGGTGTTGCCATGGCAACAACCCTCTGGGTAAACTGCATCAGTCTGAAAAAGTGGAGCATGGTTTGAAATTAGAGACAGAGAATAATGTACTGCACTGAGGTTTTGGAATAGGATGAGTGACTGAAAGGCTTTTCATGTTTCTATAAGAGGCAGTGATTGTCGCTATCTGTCACATCAGACACTTTTTGGTTTATTGTTCCTTTCTCATGAATCATTAGCAGAAAAAAGTGTTTGGCTCTGCAAAAACAGCTCATGGTTTACGATATGTTAGCAGTGCTATTCTTTATCCCAAGTGCACCGAATGAGGATGTAGTTACTTTTATTCATTACAGTGTGCTTCATAACAGAATGCATAGTGTGAAGTTTGTGTGACGGGTGCTACAGTGGTAGTGGTGGAATAAGTATTCAGATTTTAGCAATACTACCAACACTTCCTTACAGGTAAAAGCTATACATTAAAAATTATACAACATTCACTGCCACTAGATATCAAAGCAGGGCACCATCTCTGACCAAAACAAGTATGTGTGTTGTTCACTTAAAGGTGCAATATGTAAGAATTGGCCACCTGTTGAAAATTGGTACTCCAACCAAATGGAGTGCAACCAGAATAACCACTAACTGTTGCTAGCCGTAGCTGCGGTTGGCTAGGTTGCTCAGCTCAGTTAGCTAATTCTGCCTCTGCGTTACTATCGGACTTTGGCCTGTCAAGGTACATAGTGGTATTATGAGACACGATTGGTTAGGGCTAGCTGGTTAGCATGCTAACCTCAGAAGATATGTTTACAACGCAGTATATCACCATTTTTAATGTAAGTCAGAACTGCTCTTGGTTCACCATCAGTTATTGTAGTAATTTTTTATTTTTTATTTTTTATGGCATAGACACCTTTATTAAGCAGTAGACAGATAGGAAATATGGGAGAGAGGGGGGGATGTGACATGCAGCAAAGGACCTCCAGCCGGAATCGGCGTTTATGGCATGTGCTCTAACCACTCGACCACCTGCGCGCCAATTGTAGCAAATACTGCATCATCAGTATCTGTCTGTTAAACCAAATAAATGGTCTGTGTCCATATCTGTACTCAGTGTGTGTGTGGTTTGTACTTAAACTGAATGTGGGCTGGACGCACAAAGTTGGTCATCAGGAAGATCAAAAGTTGCCATTTTTAATATTTATTATAAAGCTATTTACAGAACAGCCTCAGAAGTGACGTTCAGAACTATTTACAGTTTAAAGTTTGTTAATATACTAGATTAGTCAACTTTAGTCAGCTACCCAATGAGGATCTTTCTTCATCACAAGGAAAGATATTTACACATTTTATTCAGATGATACTCATTCTCATATAAGTACATATCTGTACTAGATACTTGTTTCAGCTGAGTACTGAGTACCTTTTCAACTCTTAATACTTTTGGAATAATCACGTATGTAAGCAGCATCTTATTGCTGCAGCTGGTTGAGCTGTTCTAGCTACTGTAATAGCTGATTCATATGTCGGGTCATTTAAACTTAACAAGGTACCTTCATGTAACTATAACTTTCAGATGAATGTCGTGGAAGTTGAAAAGTTGCTTAAAATATAAACTGTCGAGAACAAGTACATTAAAACAGAGTGAATCTACAGTGTTCCATTGTACAGTCGGAAAATTGATCCACAGAGTCATCGTACATTTTAACAGCACTAAATACAATCTGACAACTGCTCCATGTCTCAACTGAAATGACAGGCAGCCCCTGTCAACCCTCTGTCACTGTCACTGTCATTAAAACAAATCAGAGTGACAACTGGCGTGGCCAAACAAATATTTGCCTGTTTTGATTCAGTGTGTATTCATTGCCATGAGTCAAACACCTCAGACTAATATGATGACTGTGTCCCCCTGAGGACACCGTTCACAGCAGCAGAACTACTTCTTCTCGAATATCTGTTTTAATTTCAGGCTTCGGCCTGGCATTTACACTCATCATTAAACGCTGTATTTGCGATCCAATTCATCGCATGTACATTGGTCTTTGTGACACTTTTCATTGTAGGTGTTAATCACTTTATTTAATGTGGCCCATGTTGGTTCAGCAGAGAGCCCGGAGGAAAGAGACTGTCGACAAAATCGCTCAGTCAAGTGTGTAATTCACAGACCTGGCTCAGCAGCAGCCTGAATGGACGGCATCAGAATGAATATCAACGGTCCACTTCCACTTGTTTGCCTCTCTGTTGAATATTCCGTTAATGTGCAGGGGTGATGATGTTTTAGGCCTGACATTATGTCCGCTCCGTGCCTAATCTCTCTTGAATGATCTGATTTTCTCCTTCGTCCTCTCCCCTTTTCATCTTGTGCTCTCCACTGATTCATCTATGAAGGTGACAGACATGATGCAGAAGGCGCTGTTTGACTTCCTGAAGCACAGGTTTGACGGAAGGTAAGCAGTCGAAGCGATGCAGCCTACAGTGCATCATTCTGCTGCCAGTTTACTCTGTGTGATGTGTGTGTTTTCTGCGGTTTCAGGATATCCATCACAAGGGTAACAGCTGACATATCGTTGGCCAAGAGGTCAGTACTAAACAACCCCAGTAAGAGGGCCATCATTGAGAGATCCAACACCCGCTCCAGCCTTGGTAAAGCTACAGGAACTGTTTCACTCAATGATGTGCATGTCTTGTAGGTGTTGACACTGGGAATGTTTGGTAATGATCTTCACAATTCTTCTTGCTCAGAGCTGTTCTGCTATATGTTGTTGTCGTCTTGTAGCCGAGGTCCAGAGTGAAATAGAACGGATCTTTGAGCTGGCCAGGTCTCTACAGCTGGTAATATTGGATGCAGACACCATTAACCATCCAGCACAGCTCATCAAGACCTCATTAGCGCCCATTATCGTCCACGTTAAAGTGTCCTCACCTAAGGTAAGATTGAAGGTGTAGATAGAAGAGGAGGCATCCAATAAAACTGTTGATTTTCACATTTGCTGCCCACTCCTAGCAGGATTCTGTACACTCTTAAAGCTGCAGAGGATTAAAATTATAAAGAGGTGATGAAGAAAAATAATTACTTGTGTAATATATTATGTCAAACAGAATCTCAGAAATGGTTTTAGTTTAATTTCCTTGCTTTTTACATTTCAAAGTGAAATATGAGGAAACTCATAGTTGATGTTTATTCCATAATTGAAGATATTTGCTTCCCCCAGGTCCTCCAGAGGCTGATCAAATCGAGAGGAAAATCTCAAAGCAAACACCTGAATGTGCAGCTTGTTGCGGCGGAAAAACTAGCACAGTGTCCTTCTGTGAGTCACTCTTCAATCTAGTCAAGCAATAACTACTTCATCCTAATGGTGAACTTTGAAAAGAAATCCATATGCAGCAGCAGCTACACTCTCCTCTCTTCCTTTCCCACCCCAGGAGATGTTTGATATTATTCTGGACGAGAACCAGCTGGAGGATGCGTGTGAACACCTGGCAGAGTACTTGGAGGCATACTGGCGTGCTACACACACTTCACTTAGCACGCCACTCAACCCCCTGCTGGGACGCAATCTGGGCTCCACAGCTCTCTCCCCGTATCCTGCCGCCATTCAGGTAAGGTTGTCGAGTAGAGGAAAAAAATTAAAAGTTGTCTTCTATTCTCTTTCTTTGGGTAGCTGTGCTCTGCTACAGTCTTTAAAGTTGTAAAATGTTTGCTGTTACCTAAATGGGGTCCCTGAGTTCACTAGTAGGGGATGTCTTGAATTCAGTCAATAACAAGGTGTTTCTATTGGTTAAACATTTTCACTGCTGGGAAAAAATAGCTTATACAGATTAGATAGATAATTCTCTTCTGGTATAGTGGTCTGCGACTGCTTCCATCAGAATCCTAAGTATGGTCCAGACATTTTAAAGATCCAGTTGAAGGTGAGATTGCCGTGTTTTTGAAGTGTTAAAGCAGGTGTGGGAGCCTAGAAATATGAGTATCAAAACTGCCAGTCCAACAGGGAACAACTGTACAGTTACTGCCCTCGGCCACGCCTTCTCAGGCCTGTGAGGGCTGACCAATCAGAGGAGACTGCAATTTTGGTAGTGGACTCCAGGTCTAAACTAACATTAGCTACTGTTGCTCTCTGTTAGCAGCGCGAAGAGAGTCATGGAGACGAGGCCCTCTAGAACATGCATAGAGTCAAATGCAAGCCGTGTCCTTAACAAAGAAATCCTTTAAAAGTGTTGAATCGATGTACATTACTAAAAATTGTTACAAAGGGCCCCGTTATAGAGACAGGTTCTAATACCTAGTGTCCAGACAGTGGGTGAATAGAGGTGCTGCAGCATGTAACTATTTTCTAGTAGACACCCAAAAATAACAGTATGAACCTGAAGCATAATATGGGACCTTTCAGTTCGGCAGATCCTACTGCTGGCATCGAGACTTCTTCTGAGGTTTCCTCTCAGTTTACCCAGTTCCCTCATTGACAGCTTTGAGGAAACTAAAAGCATTTTACAATCGCCTTTGAAACCTACATCATATTTTGGGCAGAGTTCTAGGATGTCTTCTTATGATTGTATAAAATAAATACTTTTACATTTTTGTATCCTGTCATTTTTTTACATAAAAAAAATAGGTAAAACACTGAACGGAACTGAGTATTTTCTCTCTCAAACAGGCCCAAAGAAACCGCAACAGCAACCACACAACAACAGACCATTCACCAGTCGAACGTCGCAGCCTGATGCCGGCCGACGAGAACTACCATAACGAACGGGCAAGGAAAAATCGCAACCGTCTGTCCTCTGGCTCACAGCACAGCCGGGACCACTCGCCTCTGGTGGAGGAGGACTACCAGGACCCCTACCAGGATTCTTACAAGCCTCATCGCAACCGAGGGTCCCCGGGAGGCTACAGCCAGGACTCCAGGCACCGGCTTTGAGCGCTGGCCTGCTGTAATCAAAGTGAAGGCTCGTTTTTCTCTAACCGACCACCACGGACTTAAGAGTTGAGGTGGCTTTGCTGTAACATGACGAAACTACTACACTCATTTGGACTGTAACAACCTCGTATCAATGTGTAGTACCTCATTTTCCCTTTGGCCTTGGCTCCTGCCAAATGAGCATTTGAACCTAGATAATTCAGAATCCTGCTCTTGCTGTTGTGTGAGCAAGGGAAGGGACTGGATAGGAAAGTAGCACAAGAGCAGAAAAGTTATGTTTTAAGGGGAAAGCTAAAGCTGGACCTGATCTGAGTGAAGTATACTAGCAGATGATAGTGTGCGACGTAGGCTCTTCTGGACCCTCCCCGCCATCTCAGCTGTTACTGTAGCATGCAGGTAGGACTGTAGCTACAGGTCACTACCTGCCACAAGCCAGATAGCATGAGCATCCAGTGGTGATGATCAGCACAGAATCTGTTTGCACGTGTCCAGGAGCTGGTAGAAGCAGAGTATAATGCATCTTTAATGCTCCTCAAGTTTGTATGCCACTGTCCTCGATGTGAGTGTAATAAACCCTGTGGAAGCCTGTTCCCAAATCCGGAGTTTTGTTTTTGAGGTGACATGGTTGGTGTTGTGGTCTTCTCTTCAGGGTTCATACAGTAGCCCCCCTCCTTGTTATTTCTTAATGCCAATTTTGTCATTAACCATATTCGGAAAGAAATCTAAAAATCATGCAGATACTACAACATTTCAAAGCTCCAAACCTCAGGAATGAGAGGTCATTTAGACCTAGAAGTGTGCTGACAGATGTAGCGTTCATGTTCTTTCCCATCTGATGGGGATTCGATTCTGAGCATTATGTTAGATTGTTAAGAGATTCTATGATGTAGTTGTTAGAAAAAAAAGCTGTTTATATAAGGAGGGAGCACTTCCACGACAGGAGTCACTAGAATGCTCATGCCAGCATGTTTTTCGTATGCCATGCATTTAACAACTGCTGTTGTCTGTCATGTGTCGGGCAAGACATCATTTGGAATTAATAGAGTAGGATATTAATGAGTAACTTACACTGAGTACTTCCATATGTAAATACAGGCAAAATAATTGAAGGAAAAAAAGCTTAATTTATTTAAGGTTTTACTTTCATTACATTCATTTCCATTCCATTCATTTCTTGTTCTATTGAAGCCTTGAATAGGCCTTCCAACATCTAATTAAAGACGTTTGCTGCATCTCATTTTTATTATTTAAGGTTTTATAGTATTGACACATTTTCATTGAGTAGCAATTTCCATATTTTCAGCTTGATTGTTCTCATTGTCTTCAATTTATGTTTCATTAAAGACTCCTTATGAGGGAAGCATCTGAAAGCACTCGGGTGGGGCTGCGCTGTATTTGTCACAGTGTCTTTAGTTTTATGTGCTACTTTCTCAGAAATGTAGAGCAGTTCCCTGTATTTTTATTAATGAGATGAATTCACTTGTATGCTGCCAGTTGATACAGGATTCATATATCATCTTTTAATGACATACCCTTGTATATTGTAATTTAATATTTGTTGGAAGTCTCAAGGCATTTTTTTCCCAGCTAATAGGCCAGAAATCTCGTCATGTTTCAGAGACTCTGGAAAAGGAAAAGTGACAAGCAGACTTCTGTTCTTATCTGCCATATACAGTAGCTTTTATTGGTGTTGGTTCAAAACTCTGGAGCAACAATTTAAGAGATTTGAATACTGCCTGTGAGAGAATGATGCATTGTTTCAAAGTTTGTGTGCACTGTCATTTTACAATTGTAATGAAATAAACTGCCCTTATGCTGTTGGATAGCACTGGTTTTTGTCCAAAAACATATACACACCTGTTCTTTGTCTTTATTTCTTCATGTGTCTTTATATTTTTAACTCTTAACATAGAATTTAGTATCTCAATGAATCAAGTAATCATTTGGTTGATAAGATTTCAGAAAATCTGAAAAATCAAACAGTCTAAAACTCAAATAATCCATTTACTAGCATTTTTGTGGACAAACAAAATCTTAATTGAGTACCTTCATTGAGATTTTGATTGATTATTGAATATTATTATTGGTATCACCTACTTGCAAAATTGTTTCAAATATCAAGAACATGACGGTATGATTATTCTATGTAGATGTGTTTGCTCTGATTTTCTATATAATTACTAGTATTTTGTTATATTCACTGTTTTGTTTTGTATTGTGTACCAGCTGGACAGCGCAACTACGCATGCGCAGGATTGACAGCTAACTAGCGCAGCGCACCTCTCAACAGCCAGCTGACATCTACCAGCTAGCCACAGTGGCAAACGTTTTGTTTTTGTTTTCGTCGATACATGAACTGTCACGACTTAAATGTACACCCTATGGGAGATACATAATTGAGGTTAATTCGTACAACTATGGCGGTTGTACTTGAACGCTTTTACAGCTCTTCGTCTATGTAGTTAGCTAGCTAGCTAGCTAGGTAAAGTTGATAGCACTGAATAGCATCAACGCTAGCTAGCTAAGTTACAGCGGATTCGGCAGCAAATACCTTATCGTCAGCCATGGGAATACTATTCACCAAGCTATGGAGGCTTTTTAATCACCAAGGTAAGAATGGTACCGTGACATTTATCATGAAACTGTCGAAGACATGAGAGCTAAATGGGCTTGGTGGTCAGAAAAGGCCCACTATAAAAGACAGGTCTGGTCCGTTCATGGAAACAGTTTTCTACACATGAGTGTTTATAAGTCTTATTCTGCTCTTATACTGTCGTTCCTCAACGTTATATGTATATCTGTATTCGTTTTACCACTGCACTAACCCGCGTAAATGACAATGTTATCGTATCGACTGGTGAAGAATGTCGTATTCTACCAACTCTGCTCTGTGTTTCTGCGCTAACCTAGTGTTAGATTATTTATGCTCTCTGGGGCTTGAGCGATGGTTAGGGGAAACCAAGAGGATCCCGGGATAAGAATCTTGAATCAGTAAACAGTCGTTGCGAAACCTCTGTAACATGAGTCGCGATGCATGGTCCAGCGATCAGCCCGGTGTCATGAGTGTAGATGGCTACACCAGCGGGGAACGCAGAAGTCAGCCACATCAGCAGAAAGGATCAATGAATGACTTGAATCACGTTGACTTTGTCCTGCCACTGTAGTCACACCTTAACAGTGTAACGTCAGGCCTACAGGTTGGGAAAAAAAACTATTTGCACTTGGCTTTGCTTCTCCCAAACAGGAACAACTACAATGATCACTTTTAATTGCTCATGATTCGAAATAACTTGCATGTAGGCTGTCAGAAGAATGATATTAACTATGTCCATTAATATACCCATCATCTTCCAATTCTTCAGGCAGTGACTTCTGCCTGTTTCACAATTTGCTGACAACTTGCAGAGTAAACAATTATAGATTTGTTGAAAATAAAATTGATAAATTCAGAAAAAATCTAAATAACTATCATTTCTGGGTCTACACAGAATTTAGACTCCTTTAACATGCCTGAAAGACATCCTTGGGCTTTCATGCTGAAAACACTAGCAACAATTGTAATTATTTGCCATTGCCATCGCCATCATTGCCCAGCTTGTCATCAAATAGCACCTTTCTCCGGTCATCTCTAAGCTCTGCTGCATTTTGCTTCCATCCCTCATGTCACTGGAGGCTGTAAGGCTTGTATTGTAACCCCTGGATCTAGCCCCAGCTGCACTTTCAAAGTCTCAGTATTGCTGATTGATTCAACCCAGTGGAACAACAGAAGATCATTCACACAGAGAGGAGGACATGTGATTACAAACTTGGTTATCTATACTCCCATAAAGTTTAATGTTAAAAGGCTTTAAGGCAGTCAGAGCAAAATCAACATTATGGTCACACAGACTTGCTGAGGGCTTCCACATGATCTTAAGTTTGTTCTGAAGGATTCCAATTTTTCAGTTTCTCCATTTTCTAAAATCTATGGAGACTATATATATATAGATATAGATATTGATGTATAGATCATCTCGGGCATAACTGGACATCATTTCTAAAATTCTAAATCAAGCCCGTTATGATGGGTATGGGTCGGTACACCCTGAGATGTATACTAACAGAAAAGACGATTAAGAGTTTCCAGTTTATCTAACGTTATCTTTTTGATTACAGTTTAAATTGTTATGATACCCTATTTATCAATTAGTTGTTGTCATTATGATAATTAGCCTACAATTTTAGATTCTTTTTAAACAAAAAAAAAAATCAAATTTCTTGCCATTCTAGCCATTTTTCTAAACCAAACAATTGATTCAGAAAATAAATGACAGAATAATCATAAAAGAAAAGAGTCGTTACTGGCCTACTTTTTACTGCGAGAGGAACTGTGCTGCCCATATTTTAACATATTTACAGGTTCTATAGACTGTATGCAAGCAGCTTATTTGGCACCTGCATGACCTTTATTATTCGAGACAAAATGTTTTGCCTCAAGGACTGAAGACAGTGTCGGGAGCTAAGCTGTGTGTTATGTCTTTGTGTGCAGTCTGTTTTGTTTGCTAAAGCTGTTTTGACTGAAATGACGTTAGTCCTCGACTTCACTGCTGTTTTTGTTTTGTGTAGGTTCAACATGGAAGAGCTGCATAGATAAGGCCCACATTTTGACCTTCTGCAATTCTGCACTACTCTCACTTCCTCAACTTTAGCGAGGTGTTAGTTTTTCTTGTAACAGCTGCAACCTAGCTGTGTGGTAATGTACATCATGTCAGTTAAAATTTTTACCAGGCAGAAAATAGGAAATTTTGTTTTTTTAACATGGAAATACTAGAGTCGGTAAAGAAGTACAGTAGTAGGCCAACACGCTTTTTTATTTACAATCTACTGAAGAAACATTATTGTTTCTCATGAATATTTTTTTTAACCTTTCTCATCACTATGTGGAGTAAATAAAATACAAATAAATAATAAAAACAAGAGTCTGTTCAGGCTTGTATCCATCGTCACAATTAAGAGGCTAAAGAAACAGATGGGTCTTTAGACAAGTTTTAAAGGCATGGAGGGGGAAGATGTAATTTGGGCAACTGTTCCGCAATTTAGGGCTAACAACTGAAAATACTCAGTCACCTATGTTTTTAACTGGGTGCTAAGTCATCAGTCTGTTGATTAGTTTCTTGATCAGTTGTTTGGGCTATAATATAAATGAATCTATATGAATTAATGACTTCATATAGGGGAGCATTGGGTTCTGGAGGAATGGAAAAAGGTCATGTGGTCTGATGAGTCCAGATTTACTCTGTCCCAGAGTAATGGGTGCATCACGGTAAGAAGAGAGGTGGACGAAGTGATGCACCCATCATGCCTCGTGCCTACTACCATACATACCTGTGGGGGCAGTGTTATGATCTGGGGTTGCTTCAGTTTGTCAGGTCTCGGTTATGCAACATTATGTGCCCAAAAAACGAGGTCAGCTGACTACCCGAATAACTTAATGACCAGGTTTTTCCATCAATAGATTTTTTCTTCCCTGATGACACGGGCATATTCCGAGATGATAATGCCACGATTCATAGGGCTCAAATTGTGACAGTGGTTAGGAGGGCATTAGACATAATTTTCACATGAGCCCCATTCACACTGCCGACAAAGACTTCAGTGAACTTTCCCTCCAGAAAACAGCATCCTTCCCCACGAGTAAGAGACGGACAGTGTATGCTGTTTACTGATGGTGATTATGTAATAATGTAGTTAAGAGCAATAAATGTAACTTTGTTACTTTCCATAATACATTGGTGGATCAGGATCTCAATCACAACATGTTATAACTGCATCAGTATGATTAACAGTTGACCGATGCATGTTCAGCAGAAATCAGGGGAAACGTGTAAAAAAAAAACCACAAATCTCAAAGTCATGATGTGGATAGTCACACCTTTTCTGGTTTCGCAACACCAGCATGCGGTATGAATTAACACACTGGAGCGGCTTTAATCCGGTGCCGCTTGGTTCAGTGTGAACAAACAAAGGCAGCGTAAAAGGCAAGCCTTCGTGGCAGCGATAATGCAGAATCTCTGTGTGAAAAGGCCTATGGATTGGCCACCACAGTGTCCAGACCATTGGGAATCTTTGGGATGTGCTGGAGAAGATGTCACACAGCGGGCCAACTCTCCCATTATCAATACAAGATCTTGGCGAAAATAAGAAAATGCAAGAAAACATTGCATAAGCTTATCAAAATGATGCCACCGCAAATGCAAGCCATAATCAAAGCTGAAGGTGGTCCAAGGAAATATTAGTGTGTGTGACTTTTTTTTTTTTGGCCTTACAGTGTATTGGACACGCAGGAATGAACTTAATTGTGCGATTGATCTAAGATGGACTGATACCTGAGCTGATCTGTTTGCCAAATTTCAAACACATTTCTTATGGAGTATATAGCTTAAAACCAGTCTCAATCAGCAGGCTGATGCTTTGTCATATTGGGTAGTATGTCATTCTTCAGATACAAGGTGCATAGGTTTGCAGAAGCAGGTGTAGGGAACTATGCCAGGGCAGTCAGTAGAATACATAACAGATTAACAATACCTTATAAGAATTAAGTTTGCCTTGCTGAACAAGATTTACCACTTGAGGGATTTTCACACTGCACGTTCCCCAGGATAGTACAGCATTCACACTGACACAGTTGTGCGAATTCCAAAGTGAGCTGATCACAGATTTGTCCCAGAGCTTGCAGGCTATAAGCCACATTTATATAAAAGTTAATTGATTCATACTTGCACTTACTCTCAAGATATTTTCCATCGGGGTGATTATGTTCTATTCATAAACGGTGCTGAGCTTAAAAGAATCTTGCTTAAGCAGTTTCTAAGAATCTCTTATGCACCTGTGATTAATAAATCCTGATAACTTCAACTGATGGCACCTGCCTTGTGTGCATAGTCAGGAATCGCCATGGAACAAAAGAGAAAGTATAACTTTTTGGAAGAGATGATCACGACCAATTGGCATTTGTCAGGTGTAACGTCAAGTGGAGAGAATAAGCAGCTCCATGTGTGCTGCAGTGCTCATGTGTTGTCATGAAATACTAAAACTGAAAGTTGTGCACATAGTCAGACACTAATCAGACTGAAGTCCACAAGAGACAATTCTCTTCATTTGAAATTTGGTGCAGGCTAAGCTGCAGTTTATTAACGTCAAACTGTTACTTTAATCCGCAGTACAAAGCCTCATTTTTTATCCAGCGCTCCAGTTTGGCCTTAAAGTTACTGCATTATGCTATGAAAACAAACTCAATACTTCATGTATCTGGTTCACATTAAAAGCCCTGATAACATTTAAGTGGATAGAAACCTTTTATTTCTTAGGGTTTATTGTAAAACATCAGGAATGTGTTGTGGAAAACTCATTGACATGCAAGGTTCACATACCTGTCTACTTGAAATGTCAATGCTGCCATATTTTCTTCAGTTTCACTCAGCTAAAGTGTTACATTGTGATTTTGATGTTATAGGAGATGAATTGTTGGAATAAATGAAAACATGACATGTCACAGTAGCCCTGGTGGACCTTAATGCTGCCATACTCACATCCATGGGCTCTCATCATGTTCCTCTTGGGAATGACTGAGTCTCATCCAATATCTAGTGGTGAATTCGGTATAACCTGTCCGGTCTTAGGCCTTATGAGAAAAATATTGGAAAATGTTTAAATCAGCCCACGACTACACTAAATCGATGGTGATGCTGATGCTGATGAAAGTTCACCACAGACATTATAGACTGCTAACTACTTAATCACTTAATCACTACACAATTGTCTAACTAAGTCAAACCCACCCACTTATCAAAACTACATCTCTTCAGATGCATTTGATTGAGTTTTAGACAATCCACCCAAAAAGTCAGTTTTAGAGTCACAGTCTTATAATCTCTCATCAGCAGGAGACGAAATGTATCCCCAGTATGGCTGCCTTTATGTGTTTGTTGTGAGATGCTGGGCTTTTCCGTAGAGCCAAAGATATGTCTGTTAAGCCATATTGTAAAAATGTATTGGAACAGCACAGTGAAGGCAGAATGTAGGCTTGATCTCTTTTGGTCATGCTCTAGTTTCTCTTGATTATCCATTTGGCCATAACTAGTAATACAGTCTTCTGTGTTGTCATAGGATAAGGAATATGACACTGTAGATTTGACAGGAGCCTTTTCAACTGTTGATGTTTGAAGCTGGTATTGTGTCATACAAGATTCATAGAAAAGCAACCCGCACTTTGATCCCTCATCACTTTATCCTGTCCTTGCACATTATAGGACATCTTACTAATGTCTTGTCACTTTGGTTTATTACAGTAAGATAGCAATTCATCCCAGTTGTCACATGTTGCCTCTGTATGTGTGAATGAGGGAGAGACAGTATATGCCATCTCCACAGCTGCTACTTAGTTCAGCCTGATTGTACTAGCTTCCTTACGACAACCCACTAACTCATCTGTAGCTGTGAGTGTGTACACTGTTCGCCGCACCACAATATCCCAGCTATGCTAGATGGTCGAAGCTACACTGTTTGGTACTGAAGGATAACTCTCAGCACAAAAGGGCTGTTGTTTGAATCGACATCAAAAGACAGCTTTTAAACAGATTACTCTGCTGGCTTTACATAAGAGTAATACATCAGTCAGTCACTAGCCCACATATTGATGTCACCGTTAGCTGTGTGAATTTATTGTACGTGTTTTCATTGCCTTTCAGAGCACAAAGTTATTATTGTGGGCCTGGACAATGCTGGCAAGACTACAATTCTTTACCAGTTGTAAGTATCCAAACATAGCACTTTATTTGAGCTTCTTTATGTGTTGCCACAGTTTTTATCCATCAATATACTGTATGTCTGTAATGAGTGGATAATGTGAAAAATGTTGTAAATGTTAAGTGTGTCATAGCCACTCGCAATCTGAAGTTTTTTTCCCAAAATGTGTATGTTACAGTTCAATGAATGAGGTGGTACACACCTCTCCTACAATTGGGAGCAACGTGGAAGAGATTGTGGTCAACAACACCCATTTCCTGATGTGGGACATTGGGGGCCAGGAGTCCCTTAGGTCATCGTGGAATACATACTACACAAACACAGAGGTAATGGCAGGTTATATTGGGTGACTGCCAATCAGAAAGAACTGTCTTGCTCTCATTGGCATTGAACTAAAATAAGTGGAACTGTTTGAGCTCAACTGATAAATTGTCCTGGCCAATACATTGGTCAATATTACCTTTATTGCAGCCACATTGTTTAGATTGGCCCATTGGTTTTGATGTAATTTACTGTAGAAACAGTGCCACCGTTACCTGGAGTGTTCATCCAGAGTTGTGCTGTAAAATGAATTACATTCTGTGTCTTTTATCAGACTTTTTAAACTTTTTTAAAATTTCAACACAAAGAGATTGCTTCTGCAAGTACCGTGCCCAATTTTTCAATTGCAAATTCCTAAATACATGAGATTGTCTGCAGAGAAAAGGCATAATAATGCAGTGTAGTGTGCCTATAGTCTGGCTGAGATATAGTATTCTTTCATTAACGGTCCATTATTTCTCTCCATCTTTTCTGAGTAGTTTGTCATTGTGGTGGTGGACAGCACAGACAGAGAAAGGATCTCTGTGACCAAAGAGGAACTGTACAGAATGCTAGCACATGAAGTGAGTATCATGAAAAATGGTTGATGGACTCTTTCAAGGCAATTTTCTTGTAGATACTGATATAAACACCCATTGTTCATTTCACTAATTTGTTTCACAGCAGATTTTCTATACATCAGTTAATTGTTTTTGATTAACGTAAGTGTTGGAGGTCCTGGGTGGTAGACAAATGTCATGTAATTTCGATACCTTATGGAAAATGATTACGCACTGATAAGCAGTTTCAAAACAATGTAAGATCACAAACAAAGCTATAAACCATCCCAAACCTCAAATCATTTTTAGGAGTACATGCAGCACTATTTCCGAATACAGTATCCAACGCATAGTCAGTTTGCATAAAAACATTTAAACCCAGCAGATGCAAATAATGGTTTATGAAATTCAATTTTATGTGACCCACATTTGCAGCAGTGTTTAAGATGAACACTCTTTATCACTATTTCAAAGTTAAAGTCACAGCCTGCCATATTAAAATAGGAAAGAGGTTGCCAAATTGCAAAGGATTCAGACACCGGATGTAAACTCCCTGTACCTCTCCAGTTGATGAACTAGTACATCTGAGATATTAATGTATTCTGATTCAGATTATTAATTTGATTAAGCACCAAAGAATTCCGCTCTCAGCCTTATATATAACACTTTAAACCCAATACATTGTTTATAGAAAAGCATAAAACGATTTAGAATAGTAATAGAATTATTGATAATTGAAATTTACACTACGTTAAGATCTTTATTCTATGACTGAAACTATTTGTTGAATTATGTGAATATGAGCCAAAGTAATTTTCCATAATGCATGTCATTGGAAGTATGTTAAATGTCTTTACAGTCTCCTCTTTTGATTTCTCTTATCTCTCCCGAAGGATTTAAGGAAAGCAGGGCTGTTGATCTTTGCCAACAAGCAGGATGTAAAAGGTTGCATGTCTGTGGCCGAGATCTCTCAGAGCCTCCAGCTTACCTCTGTCAAAGACCACCAGTGGCACATCCAGGCCTGCTGCGCCCTCACTGGGGAGGGGTGAGAACTGCATTTAGTACTGCTACTTGTTAAATGAGGGCACAGTCACACATGGGCAAAATCAACAAAGTGAATGTTCACCTCCTGTTCACTTCGATTCAACGCAAGTAGAGAGGCAAATAAAACCTTCACTTGTGCTGGCAATGAAAGTTTACATCTAGGCTTGAGGTAGGTGTGAGGTAGACCTCACAAACGGCGTGAAATACATTTGCCTCACATCCTGCACTGCCTACATTCAGCTACGGCAGGCAATGCACATTCGCATATGTGTGACTGCACTCTTAAAAAAATATGTGTGCACTCAAACACTTGTGCTTTAAAAAAAAAAAAAGCTGTTTTTTTTTTTCCTATTCTAATACAGTTTTTTATGATCTTTTGTATTAATGGCTTTCCATTTTCATTTCTGTCCCTCTCTCTTTCATATCCCCATTCCTCTACATCCCTCCAAATGTCTCATTTACCTCCAGGTTGTGCCAAGGTCTTGAGTGGATGATGTCACGGCTGCGCGTGAGATGATGATCTTTGATTAAGAGTGCGCCCTTGCTCTTTGTTGTTTCTGCCTCCAAACACGAGCTTGAAATGAGGATGGGAGTGAGGTTGGTTGATGGATGGCCCTCTCCTCTTTCCTGTGATGCTGACGTGGGCAGACCTCTGCCAGGACGTTATATTATCTCCTGTGATAATTTATTTTACAAAAGACGTGAACTTTGAACAAAAAAAACGTGACCTTTTCAGAAGGACATCGGACTACATAAAAGACTCAAATTATTTAAACTGAATTTTCTGCACGGTTTTCCTTTCAGCAAAACACAGAGGTCAGCAAAGGGTCTGACGGAACAGTACATGAACAGTACTTGGACTTATTCTTCAGCTGTGTGTGAGTCTAGCCCACGGTGGCCTTGCAGTATTGCCGGACTGGCTGTGGTGGTTTTTATTGCCCCCCCTGTGTGTACAGTCCAGTATTTTCTTTTAACGTGGTGCCTGCAGCAGAATGTTCAAGCGATGACGGTTGATGGAGACTGAAACATGCAGAAAGGAGGGCAAAATCACAATATGCCCTCTTCATTTCAGTCTCTATGAATAATCAGTGAAATAAAGTGTTTTTATCTGTTTCAGGTGAATTGCAAAGTGTCACGAATGAGTGTTTCTTTCAGGTGAATCACTAGATTGATTTTCTTCTATTCAATTTACCTTTCTCTGGGGATAAGATTGAACTGAGTTTTATGTTTGTAATTTCAGTTATTCTTTTTTTAGTCCTTTAGGGAGCAGAATGTGTCACATGAGCTCATGGTCCCTGATGCTTTTCAGGGAGCATGATGAGCAGCCACAGGAGTAGAGAAGAGAGGGCCAGAGAGTAAGACAGCACTCAGAAAAGAGGATACCAGGTCCAAAATGGGAGCAGTGAGTGGATTAGAGAAGAAGACAACTGCAGAATAGTAAGAACTGCATTGTAGGTCAAAAATTAAGTTCAAATTAAGTCAAATGATTTCAAACTAAAGCCAGACTTTTCCACTCATTTATGGTGCCTTCACTGCTTATAGGCTGGAGTCATTTGACTTCTCAGATCTTTTGTCGCGGTCCAAAAATATCCCTACTATTATCCTTAAATATGTTATAAATATTGTAAAAAACACCATTATACTATTACACATTCTTTCTCACATGCTATGGAACTGTGATTATCTTTCATCATGAGTAACTACTGTGCTTTCTGCTGTTTTGACTCTGATAACTGCAAGACTGAATTTTGGTCCTCTGCTGAGCAGCCATTTCCATTTGAATCATGTGACTATTTTGTATATGTAAAAAGGGTCACATGAACCCACAGGGAATTATCAGCCAAACCTACAGTTGTTCAGAGAGCTTCATTTGATGAACACCAACACTTAAATATTTTTGGTAAACTCTTAGTATGTGAAGATCATGTAAGTGACAGTTGAGCAAACTCCATGTGCCAATCAGAACAATGCAACCATGTAGCCTAAACGTTGAAAATGTAAACTATGTTATTAGCTGTGGTCGGGTTGTTTGCACCATGTGGTACCCCCATATGGTTCAAACGTGCTGCAAGAACATATCAATGCCAATAAGAAATTATCCAATGAAGCGTTTACATGTTTATTAGGCATTAATATTTTCTCATTTCATGTATTAACCAAGGTTTACACAGACCTTCTCACCCAACCACAGCTAATAACATAATTTACATATGTGTTCAAACATTTAGGCTACATTAGGTGATATGAATGAGTTTCTGAGAGGGTCCGAGACAGCAAAGTTTCACTGCAGGCTGTCTACTGTAAGTGAGTGAAGTGTACATCACTGAGATGGAGTTTCACAATACCAAGAAAATGTAAGCTCATAATCTGTTTGCTTGTTGTTGCCAAAACACTTCTCACCATTTTTGTTTCAAAAGTGTTGTATTAACTTTACAGGTTTAACACATACAAATTGACAAAAAAAAAACATGACAATAATTAAATTATGCAAGAAAACCCCTTTCCTCAGTTAGAGAAAAAGAAACATTATAAACACTTCACCTATTCAAACAAATCAGGAAAAAAGACATACAAATACTCAACAGCAATATCAAAATGGCCATGCACATGACACCCATGGCTCCCAGAACATTTCAAATTGTGCTGCTCTTCCCCTCGTTATCTTTATCAGCCTCTCCAATTCGATGCCATCTCCTGTATCCAAGGTATATCCAGTTCTCTCCAATATAAAGCAATCATGCTCCTGGCCTTCAAGAGTTCAAAGTCAATCAAAAGATATATACGTAATTCACACATTTTTGCTAGGTATGGCACCTACAGACCAACAATCTCAGATATAGTCTGACAACTGTTGACCAGTACTATTTAAATTTGGGACAGTCCCATAGGCAGTGAAAAAAAAGTTTGCCTTTCTAAAAAAATTGTGCTACTCACCAAATTGATGTTACAAACAGTTACACAAAAAATCTCATAGAAAATGTATTGTAACATTGCTTTAAAATATCAGCTTTTACAAAAAATTGTTGTCTGTTGTAGCAACAATTACTTTCACCCAAGAGATGTGTCTCTTTCAGATGCTCCAGCTGGTAAACATTTTATAAAAGTTAAAAAAAATTCAAATAATTTTTGCTTTAGCAACAAGGTGGTCAATTAGCAGATTAGATGCTTCACAGCGGAGACAACCACTTTGTGCATGACCAAAAGTTACATTCTGATTAGATGCCTTGAGACATCGTATCAGATCACGTCACTCAGTGTCTGGTTAACAGTTTAGTTGTAATCTCTAATCAGAATAATTTCAACCAGTTCCAGTCAAGCTCTCGCAATAGGGAATTTGATCAGATGATGCTGTATATTGAACTGAAACATCATCACAGTGGAGTTGTGGCTTTACCGCTGTGATTTACACACTGATGTCATCATCAGCTATGAGTCAAAGTTTGTGTTTCTGTGTGGTTGAGCAAACATTTAAGGTATTGTCGAAGGTAAGTCAAACCAAAATATTAAACCGGTCAACTAAATGCCAGAACTGACATGCAATAGGTTTATGTTTATTATATTTAATTGAAATACTCTACATGTTGTATCCATTTGCTACCAATTCACAAAGCAGGACGGGAGAGTGTCAGACACTTTAATCACCAAAGATATGACAGAAAAGACGAGACCTTTAATAGACATGCTGTTTGCAAAGGTCTGATTTATGTTGAGTGTAATAAAAGTATGTGTAACGATGCTGAATCTGTCAAAATCCAAAAGTGATTACAAAAATTGACTTGATTGATTACTGAAACAAACAGTCCAGCTTTAACTAACCAAAGACATAAATTACATCTTACAGAGCTAGAAGGGTCAGAGCAGATGTATGTGTTCGTCAGCCTGATGGTAAACAACCTATCCTGTTTTGCAATTCATCCTATGACTAATCAGTTTCATTTTAGGCCTCTTACCTCAGTAGAATTCATTGTTTTGTTTCCAAGGTGTCCATGGGCTAAGAATGACACTTGGCGGTGTTTAATGTTGTGGTTGTCTATCCTGCAGCTGTTGTGTTCTGGACTTACTGGTCATCAGTCATTTTTTCCAGTGACTACGCATCATGTAGCCCCCTCTCCCTCGTCCTTGGCATTGGGAAGTAATTCTTATGACTGCTAGAATCATTAAAAGTCTATGATACCCAGTCTGAACTTCAGATGTGCTGCACACAATGTTTCCATTACCTGAAAAAATCCTTTCAGATATTTCTTCAGTAGAATAGGGAAAAGTACAAATGAATTTGCGGCATTGTAAATTTTGCAGAAACAGTCAGCCCACTACAACTAATTAGGCACTTAAGTGACTCAAAGTCAAAAGGACTATTTCTTTACTAAACAGTAGTTCCAATGAAAATATTTGACAGTGAGCTCTAGATTATCCAGAGTGACCATGGCAATTTTTCCCAATGATGTGGCAAACGAATTATCACTCCCCTCCATTATATTTGGGTGAAGGCTCAAAACTTAGACACATAATACAGAAACTATAAAGAAACAGTTCACCCAAACATTAAAAATCTGTTTTTATGTACTTACCCCTGTGCATTTAGAAAGTCTGTCCATCAGCATGAGGGTGAGGAGATAATGATTGAAATTGTATTTGTGGGTGAAATGTTCCTTAAACATACGACATTGGAAGCCTGTTTTTAAAAAAGGTCAGTGGACTGCAAAAAAAACTGTCCACTTTAAGATAATATTCTTTTGTCATTTCAGTCAACTCACCCTCACTAAAACATGGTAACATCTTCAGTTTTGCAGATTGCAGTGATGTTGCTAATGAGGACCAAGCAGCATTCATCCAGTGCATCACAGAATGGAGGGCCATTACCTCTCTCCAGATAGAGAGACACTCAGCTGCTGCTGTCCATCTTGGTCCCTGGGTAGCAGCCTGCTGCTGGCACAAAGATATAACATATCAGAGAGGATAGAGGCACATCATATGAAGAGAGGAAATGTACATATGGTATATTTTTCATTCTTTGTCTCTAGTCCATTAAATCTTAGCTTACAGTGGACCTCAATTTTGAGGTGTATGCTATCCAGAGATATTTCTTGATGTATTTTGAAACCTCAAATACTGTTTTAGCACCCAGACAGTGTGATATTTGAGCAGCAGCCTGCTCTATAACATTGATTAGCATGAAGTGAATTATATACATATATATGTACATATATATATTTATATATACACACACACACACACACACACAAATATATATATATATATATATAGAGAGAGAGAGAGGATTGCATGTATAGTATAGCTTTTATGGTTTTTTAACAGGCAAGGGAACAAATAGTCATGACTGCTGTGAAGCTAAAAAGTTCACAGGTGAAATCCCACTACATCAGTACGTTTAAGACCACTCTCCTCATGTCAGATATCAATCTTTATCCATAGCAAAGGGTTTCTCATTATTCGCTGAAAGGCTTTGTCCTAATCCAGGGGGAACTGGGTATTTATTTTTTGCCGACAGTCACATTTGAAAATTATGAGCTCTTAATGTGTGGCTCATATCTATGAGGGCACGTGCTTGTTTCTTGTTTTCTGTCTCACAGGTCCTCAGTTGCTTCTTGACAGGACGTAGCTAGCTCAGGGTCAGCTAACAGATGACCTCAACAGATCTGGCACTCACTCTCCTCCGAGGCCTTCAGTTAGTCTTCTCCTCACAGGCTCATACTGATATACTTACCTTGCCCTTGGTCAGACCTATTTCCAACAAACAGCTGCATTTGTCATCATCACAACCAACACACACGCATTCAGATTGGTTCACTTGTAGCTGAGGTTTGCTCTTGTTTTCTTGAGTACACCACCCACAACCCGTGCCCCACTGCCTTCCTCATAACTGTACCGCTGATGCATTGGCCTCAACAGGTGCTCTCCTCTGAAAGGATCACTAAGGTATATTTAGATTTCGAAACCTGAGAGCGCTGGGCTCTGATTGGCTGTGTCAGCCACATGATAACCTGGGTAGAAACCTCAGCTGTGTGCTGTCGCCCTGGGTTTCTCTGGAGGGAAGCTGGGGAGCCTTTGGCGGCTTGGGAGACCATTAAACTTTAATATAACTGGTAAGCAAAAAAAAAGGAGGAAAGGACCACACATTTCAATGTTTTCTCCACTCTGCATGGCTTTCCATCTGCTCGGACTTCTATCATTTCCAACCTGTGCTGCCATCTGGATCCAGCAAGACAGCTGATTGAGGAATAAGGAGTGTGATGCCTCTGCTGCACTTTGAAGGAGTAACCAAACAATCCAGAACGGCAAGACTCAAGCAAGATCAGACCAGGCCTACCTTTGGATGTAGCTGAAAATTCAGCAGCAGTCTGGTCGTTTTGTCTTCTTTCCAAAATCTCAGCGCTTGTCTGACTATTTTGTCCTTCTACATCAGCAGCTCCACCTATTCCTTTTGTTTTACACAGAAAACTAGATTTTAATTTAAAGAGGGCAATCAAGTGCTAAAAAAAGGTAGTTAGGATGCCATCCTATATTTAACCTGCAGCCTCAGAAGGCATTGCATGTCCGTTTGCTAAACGGAGTCAACCAATCAGGCTGTGGCATTAGCTTACATGTCAAATAGCTGAAGCACTGTTGGGCAGCTGTCGCCAGCCGTCAGCTAAGAGGCACAGTTCTTTGGGCTGTGTTGTGGCAAGTAAGGGAGGAGGTGCCACTGTCACACATTCAGAGGCCTGTTATAATCCACTCAGTGTGTCACCTTCCTAATCTGCTATTCTCTCAGTGTAATAATTGATGTACACTTTTTGCACAGTGTTTGGGGTATTCACACATTTTTATCACTTTGTTCAGGACTGGGGCAAATCACAAAGTTGGACTACCAGTTTGAGACCCTAGTGGATGGCAAGTGAGGCGTCCGTACTGTCAGGAAATACTGCAGAAATCTTTCGCTGGTATGACGTACACTTTGGTTGGACATCAATATGTTGGAGTTATGTTTTTCAAAAATGTTTTCGCTGTTTATTTTTCCTGTTTTTTAATAGGATTATTATCATCTTAAAATGTTGCTGGTTGCAGTTGTCATTTGGTCTCCTGTCTAAGACCCAGTATTTGCTCTTTGTGATTTGGCAGTACTGACAGTACATTTAATTTATCTCTGCTACATGTTGTATGCTTCCCCATAATATTTTGTTTGTTTGGGGGTTTTTTCACATAGGAGGCCAAACTTTGCTAATTCAGAGTATAAAAAATTAATACCTGTGTGCTTTCTGTGTTTTGTGTAGAACGTCTAAAACCGTCCCAAAATGACGGAAATTGTTGAGGAATATGAGGAATTTGAGGAGGAGGAGGAGGAGGAGATTGAGGAAGAGGTAAGTGGACCACTCACTACTCACTGGTTCATCTGCATTTATCCTAAATTGCAAGTTATTCTTTATTTTCATTACTATACATCATTAGTTTTTGTTGTTTCAAGCTTAAATTTGATTAAAACCCTAGATATGATTTCATTTGTTTGAGTACATTGAGATTATCTGTTGGAGCTGCAGGTCCAGTGGCAGGCCCTATGAATAGTTAAGTTAGTGACCCCATCCAGTCAGCAGTTCATGGAACCAGTCAGCCATGTCTGCAGGGGGGGATCCTGTTTCAGACAGACGCCTTCTGATGGGGTCTAAATCCTGAATTGACTCTAACAGCCAACTATAAATCACAACTATTCCAAAATGTCTATACAATATTGTACAGAGACATTTTCTGTTGTCCAATAAAGCACCTTTACTGGAAGCCTTGCCTTATGATAGATAGCCACACATCATAAATGCAGTCTAGTGAAGTAACCACAGCATAATGTCATTTATTTTGAATTCTAGCAGATTACTTAAAACATTAATGTAATTTTATAGCAGGCCAGTAGCAGTCTCCAATATATCTAACCTACGGATGAACACTGCCATGCTATAATGGTACCTGAATTATGATGGCATCCTTCCTGTATGGCATTGATAGCGCAAGATTGGATTACACACAATTTGGGGCCATGCCACTTTCTGGAAGCTACTATTTTGTCTTTTCTTTCAAAATGACATGTTGAAATGTTTCATCACATTTACCTGATCATACGATTTGGTGTTCATCAATAGTCACCAGTCACATTTGTCTCCAGATTATGTGATTAAACGTCATGTCCCCAAGATTTCAGGATGTTTTCATGCTGCATTCAGAGTTCATCCTGTGTTTGAAGTATTGTGTTGTTGAAGGTCTCTGTGTCAGTGTCCAATGGAAGAGTGAAAACAGAAGGCTTACACATTAATCCCATATTTCCTGGTGAAATAGGATTAAAGTTTGCCTTGTATATGTCCATACATTATGTTGCTGATATCTTATAGGGGAGTCGGAATGATTGTTTTCTTTTCCTTTGTGTAACCACACCAAAAAACCATTTGTTATCATTTAACTCCCATATAACATATCAAGTGCTTTCAATGGATTTATCATCTTTACTGCAAGGATGTAAATCATTTGTGAGGCGGGACAGACAGATACCCACAAGTTCAATACACTCTGATTTCACGAGCACTTTCATCTACACTGTGGAGAAAAATTGCATTGTTTTGAGTAAATGGTAAGACGGCTTCTTATTTAATCTACAGAATGGGGAGAAACATAGTGTTGTTCAGATCATATATGAAAAAAATCTATATAGTTTTTCTACAAAATGTAGTTTTTTAGTAGTTCGTTTTTTTTTTTTTTTTATTCAATTATGATTTCCTTCATAAACAGTTCTTATCATTGGTATTTTCTTTATATCAACTTTAAAAAATGACTTCACTCCTCAGGTCATTGAGGGGTGGAGTGTAGAGTTCTCTGTCTGGCATTTAGACAAATTTAGAAGTGGACATCTACGGCACATTGGCAGAGAGATGGAGTAGAGGGAGAAGGAAAGGGGGAGAGCGAGTGAGAGAGAGAGCAAATGAGACAAGCCACTGTGCTGTAAATCACACTCTGATGACCCGAAGCGTGTTAACGTCACTGTGCTAAAAATTTGCTTTGGAGAGGTGGAAAAATTGTGTGAGGGGTGTAGAGCAGTTGTTTTTCAGGATGTATAATGTTGTGGTTTCATCTACACCTATGGTTCTCTCCTGTCTGATAGATGCAGATACTGAAGCCTCTTACGAATGTTGACAAAAATGATTGAGATGTTCTTTCTCTCAGCTCTGGTTATTAGTCCTAGATTCCAGGTAGATTTGAATATTTGTTAAAGACTCCTGTCTCAGAATGTTCAACCTTATATGACTGTAAATGTTTCACTTCCTAAGTATAGGGAAGTATAATTCAGGCACTAAGTTAGAGTGGCTATTCATGGATCAGTATCCTATGTTTTGGGAACGTTTTCTCAAAATAGTGAGATAAGATAGAAATACCTTGGCTTTGGGTCAAATACTGTCAAAGATTGATGCTGTGGGATTTTAGGTCAGGTCAGCCGCCATTCAAAGGCATCAGCATTAGACAAGTTGATAATGAGACGCAAAAATCAACTACCTTACCAACAGTAGCTTTAATGAGATCCATATAACAATCATTTACAGTGTGTTCTCTATATTGTTCATTGTAACAAGGATGTTGTTTTTAGAAATTCAAGTCGCTGTTGAGTTTTTAAAAATGCCGTTCTTCAGGATGTTGTGAAACCTAAAATAAAAAAGATACAAGAAACAAGATTCATTTCTAATTTTCCAACATCAGTGTGTAAGAAGAAATTTTGCTTGTAGCCTATTAATTCTATTATGAGAAAAAAACATACAATTGAATTGATAATTATTTAGTAGTAAAAAAATTGTAAAAACTAAAACTAAAATAAAACTACAAGCAGTCAGGCTGTCACGACACATGATATTAATGCACCTCTTTTCTTTATAGAGAACAGGCTTAATTAGACTACAGTCACAATTACAGTATATTCACCTCTGAGGATGTCTTTGACCCTATTTAAGCAGAGAGGGAATCCGTTTATTACATATTAGATTAGACAAAGATCCCTGATGATGGTTTTCTCTGCTTTGTTACTCACAGTAATTGATAAGCACCAGAGCTGTGGAAAAATCACCCTTGATCCAATAAAATTACTGTGCTGTTTCTCCTATAACTTGTGCTGGCAGTTTTAAAATCCCAGAGTGTGTCCTATATTTGTAGTATTATGAGGAGATTACAACGTCGACTGTCACTGAGCAAAAGAGTCAGTTCTCTCAGGTAAAGCACCTCCTTCCAAGGGACAGCAGTCTGTCAAACAGTACAGCTCTTGACATTGTTGCATCCCCCTCCTTGTCTGCATGCCTGTATGGGTATTCTGCTGTCTGGTTTTCTAATTGAAGGCTTATCCTGCAGGTTTTTATGTTAAAGTGAGCAACTCATTTAAAAGTCTGCATGAAAATTTAACTCTCAGAAATGTACTGCTGCCTCATTTTTTGCCAGTCCTGCACTTTTATGTGACCTCCAAGAACAAAGGGCTGCTTTTGAGGCAGTTAATTGCTTCTTTCAATTCAGTTCCCTGTCACTTTACGTCTCAGCAGATGAGATACTGTAACCCTCATGTATACGTGTTGCTGAGTCATGCATTGCATGTGGTGCGAGATGCTCATAGATACTGTCGGTGTCACTGTACATGTATATGCAGCGCTTCCCATTTACTTGTGTTGGTTTTGTTTGTCCTTCAGTCACCCTTCATCCAGTGTTATCTCAGTACATGATCATAACATTATCGTAACTACCAGGTATAATATTTTGCTGATATAATTCTTGAATTGAATCAATCATTCAAGGTGAGTTATTAGACTATGCTGCAAACTTATTATGCAAATTATTTCAATTTGGTGAAAGGTTTTCTCTTCACCGTGACAAGATTAGATATGTAATTGTCATTGCACTACAACTGTAAACTACCCTTAATAATTTAGTTTGTTTAAATTTCTTTCTCTGTTGCTTGTTATGGTTGTAAATGAATGTAGTTTTACCTCCCGGCCAATATGTTTCCTGTAATGAGGAGCAGAGGCCCATCTGTCAGTCGGATGGTTAACTGTATTTCCCTCTGCTCTCCTCCAGCCTGGTTTGCCTACCAGGAAAGTCAGGAAGAGGGTCAAGGTGGACACTTCAAAGTTCATGACTCCATACCTGGCCCACAGCCAAAAGATGTTGGATCAGTTCAGCCATGTAAGCAACAAGTTTGGATTTTGAATCAAATTTTACCTGACAGTGGACACATGTTCTGCTTCAACATATCATTATGAAGTAAATGTTGATTGCACAATGTAATGGATATAGACTGATGTCGCCATCTGCGTTCGCATTGGTTCCCTATAAACCTTGCTATTACGATACCATTTCTTCGGAAAAGTAAAGTTAACTGGCAGTCCATTTCTATTTAAGACTAAATGACTGACTAAACTTACATTTTGTTCTGTGTTGTTGTTATTTGCAACTCTGAGGAACACGGATGTCTTTGCAAAAGTAGGTCTAACAATAAACCTGGAAATGCCAGTGGAGAAGTTGTCTTTTGCCACTCTAAAAATTTAAAAAACTGGGTAAACCCATTTCATCATCATAATTTCAACAATAGTCAGATTGTACATATTGATTTTATGATGTTTTTCATGTATTTATATTTTTATTTTTTCTATTTATGCTTCTTCATATTCTGTAAATAGTTGATAGTAATGTACTAATATAAGAAGGTAAATTCCCTGTGTGTGAAATATACTTGGTAATAAACCCCATCTGACTCAATATTTTTGTGATTTTCTATATTTTAAGGTCCAGTGTTTGGGATTTAGGGGGCTCTATTAGTAGTAATGGAAGATAATATTAATAATAAGGATTTTCATTAGTGTATAACCACCTGAAACTAAGACTTGTGACTTTTTGTTACCTTACAAGGAACCTTTTATGTCAACAAAGGTATTTGGGTCCTCTTCGCAGGAGTCCGCCATGTTGTACTGCCAAAAACGATCAAACTAAACGATTTTTGGCGATTTTCATGTTTTTAGTTGGCAACATAGACGACGGTGAAGCCAAGGGTATTCAGTTGATTGCAATCTGAAACAGCAACGCTAAATGCCATTAAATCCTTTACACTGGACCTTTAAGTTTACTGCATGGAATTTTTTCAGTACTTCATTGCAGTATTCATGATGACTATTGTACTTCCTGACAGAACAAGTACCGGCAAGCTTATGACCAGTCCAGAGGAACTCCTCCTGCTTTGGCCACGGATACCCCTGAAATGATTCGCATCAGGAAGGCCCAGGAGCAGCTTAGTGAGGTACTACTGAGGACAACAATGTTTTCCAAAGTTTGGATAAGTTTTGAAGGTTACTGGAAAGTTCGATTGCTGGTTTGAATCCCATTTGTTAATGACATAGATGTTCAAATCTGTTTCCAGCATTAAATTGAGTGTGAAAGTTTTAATGTGGAGCAGATATCAGAACTAATTCATTGTGCTTTTCTCTTTGAGTCTTTTATGGTGTAAAAAACTTGACTTGATTTGACCTGGCTAGTCATAATAAAAAATGACACATTTCATTATTAGGTTAAATACCGCATGGAGGGAAATAAGGCTCGGACAACAAGCTTGTATGATGGCGAGGCCAAAGACGTCCAGCATGTCAAGCGTGTGTCTGAACTGATGAGCAAGGTAAGCTATATCTTATTATAAGATACCAAGATCTGTTAAAAAATAATTTGAGTGTTTAACATTTGTGGTGTCGGATATCTCATATAGGTTCTGTACAGGCAGAAGTGGGATGAGTGTAAGGACCGGTACCTGCTGCCGCCTGATGCTCCAGAGCTGGTCCTGGCCGTGAAGAATGCTGCTAACTACAGCAAAGTAAGCACAGCCTGGCATTCATTCCATCAGTATTTTTTGCCTGAAAACATTTTGTATGCATGAAATCATTTTTCACTTTTCATACTTTGTCTAGAAACTTTACACTGAGGACTGGGATGTAGAGAAGACCATGTACTACCCGTACAGCGACAGCCCTGAGCTGCGCAGGGTGGCCAAGGCTCAGGAGGTCCTCAGTGATGTAAGTTGAGATGACTGACAACAGCAGGTTATCAAATACTAACAATAAGCTTTATTTCTATAGCACCTTTCTAAACCAAAGTTACAAGGTGCATTATCTGCACCAGAGTACTTGCTCAACCTTTCCTGCATATGTAACAGTTGTTTAAACTGAATCTCCAGTAGATATATTATATCACAATATATTTTGATACTGCAATTGAAAAATCTGACATATATAGATTATACAATTTTATCCTCATCACAGCAGTTATTCTGTCAAAGATTGCTGTTTGGTGCCATTTCTTGTGTGCTCTGACTCACCATTTATTCTAGAAAAAGAGGTAAGCTGTGACTTTTAGCTATTTGGCAACCTGTTTGGATTGAGGTAAGACAGTCATGAGAGCACTCTTTTCATTTACGTTAGCTTTTAATTGTCACTAGCTTGCCATTCAGTGTGAATCCACATAGGCACCTTCTCTCTGCCTTTGTATTGTTTTTTTAAATTAATTTCAGCGTCCATTTGTGTGTGTGCGTGTGTGTGCATGCGTGTGTGTGTGTGTGTGTGTGTGTGTGTGTACGTGTGTGTGTGTGTGTGCGTGCGTGTGTGCCCCTGCAGGTTCATTACAAGAAGGGTCATGATGAGCGCAAGGCCAAGTACACCTCCTTGGCGGATCCTCCTGAAGTGGAGCTGGCCAAGAGAGTGGCCAATCAGCGCAGTGATGTGAGCAAAACCATTTTAAACTTAAGTATAAAAGAAAACGAGACAGAGGAGGATAGAGGTAGACAAAGTGAGACATTTGCCTGTTTTAGAAAGCTTTATGCATACCATATCAGCAGAACAATTAAACTAACCAGTAATCAATACTTACTAAAGGCTATGAAGAGATATTTGCAGTGGCAGCAGACTTTCGTATTGTGTTGGCTGTAGATGTGTTGTTCCCAAAACAGCCAATGTTTAAATGTAACATTACAATTGTACTGAAGTAACATTTTTAAGAATGTGTACTATATAGTATATCCTTTATATGCTGCTTTTTTTTTAACTCCACTACATTTTCTGGTAACGTAATAAGTACGCTTATTGACCGAAAATTACTTTTAATGCTTTTGCACATTTGATATCAGATACTTTAAAGACTTACTTTATTCGATTACTCGATTACTATCTCATATTGTTAACTTTCACTTTATCACAGTCATATATGTATATATAGTCAAATATGACCTTTGGGTACTTCCTAGGACTTCCTTTGGTGTCACATTGACTACACCACATTTGAATCCAGGGTCATACATTATCTCTGGGGTTTTTGGAGTTTGTTAGGAGAAGATATGTTATTGCCAATCAGAAATCCTCTTAACTCCTAGTTAGTCAGTTTGACTTCGGAGACAAGAGCTCACACTATCTTTTCTTAAGGGGCAGCTAATATTCTTCCACTCGTATTGTGTCTTCAAAACACTGTGGGCATTGGAGTCTAATAAACCTCACAATAATAATCCTCATTCCTTCTCAGGAAAATTGTAGAGACTCAAATTTGTACTTTGCACAGAGAACCTACATGGAAACAGGCCCATCAGAGACCAACCAACCCTAAGCTATTGCTAGGAATAACCAACCAGCTGCTCTCTGATATTATTGGCTACACTAAGCTGGAAGGGAGAGTCCAACAATAGGCTGAAGTTGCATGGATTCCTGTCATTCCCAATGCACTTTTTTTAAACACAATGTGAAGATATCTAATAAGTTGCTCTGTCGTAAAATGATACTCGACAACATGATCTTTCGTATGTAAAATACAACTTATAATGCTTATTGTTATTTGTTTTCCACAGCTCAAGTACAAGGAAGATTACAATAAAAATGTGAAGGGTCAATGGTGCGAGACACCATACTTTGACGTGGCCACTGCCAGGGTGGCGATGGAAAACCTCAGCAGCGTAAGAGCTTACTACTACTTAAGGAGAATTTTTTCAATGGTATTAGTTTGTAATTTTTTTTGTTAATAACCGTTCTTCCTTTCTCTTTTCAGAGAAGATACACGCAAGCTTTTGAAGACATCAAAGACCAAATTTATTTCATGCAAACAGACACGCCCGTTTATGACACGAACAAGAAAGCTCGTATTGCTGCCAGTGAGGTAAGTCCACACAAACACACACACACAAAAGTATGAGAGTATTTTTATAGGTCCTATCTCATGTGGAAGACATGACGGAGAGTTGACCCGTGTCTCAGAGCAGAGTGTGAGTCAACACTGAGTCCACTCTGACACAGGGATCACAATGTTTTGTGCCCACACATCCAATGCATGACCTAGAGATCTACTTTTGGTTCAATCCACTGTACAAACCTGAATGTGTGTTTTTTTCACGATCCCCTAGTAAAAATATATAAGACGTGTGATGATGTGAAGAGGCTTCTCAGCTACTGCATACCTCACATGCAAACATGTGTCATCTTAACAATAAAGACACTATTTTTTTTCCCACCATGACTTACTGTACCAATGTGATGTTACATGAGTCAACCATGTAAATAAAGCTTCACTAACATACTTTGTTTTCTTCTTACTCAAACTACACTATGTTTATTTCAGGTCCAATACAAGAAGGAATACGAGAAGAATAAAGCGCAATCGGACTACAACACGCTCCCCGCCACAGAGAATCCTCTCCTCAGACAACTCAGATATGCTGGCACCATCCTCAGTGATGTAGGTGTAGAAAATAATTTCTAATCAATGAAAAATGATGGATGTGATTTTGTGGGAAAAACAAATTATAAAACCTTAGAAAAGTAGCACATAAGTACTCCAGCAATCAAGCATTACAATTCTTCATGACTGTTTCCTCTGTATATAGAAATTTGACTCTTGTTAGATAGCTAACTTAGAATTGAGGTGACTGATAAATGATTGAGGTGGTTGTGGGTGTTATTCAGAGCGTCTGACATGAAGCTCCTCTTAGTGGATTGTCATATTAGTGGCGCTAAATTAAAAAAAAATCTGAAATCACTTTCAGTGCCCTCTTGTGTACAGTGAGTTGGTTGATGTCTAAAATTATTGAATTGAATGAAGTTCTTTACATTTAGCCAGTGAGTTTGACATCCACTTTGATTTGCTTATTGGAGTTGTAAAGTTTGACAAATAAGGAGTTTAAGGCAAAAACAACAAGCTGGTAGAGCAACAAAAGCGAGCTTTAATAAAGTCAGATGTATTACAAAGAACAAAACTGGCAGACAGAAAATACCGCGTAGGAATAAATCAAAGAACTAATCAAGGATAAAAAAAACAAAACTAAATAAAGTACAAACCAAAGAAGCACTAGGAAAACTGGCAGGGACAGATAGAGCAAACAGGACCAGAGACCAGTGAACACAGTAGATGCAGGACTGATGTGGGCAAACAGACAAAGATAGGAAATGGATAGTAAAACCTACAAAATAAAACAGGAAATAACTGAACTAAAAAGCCAAACCATGACAAGACTTACTGTATTGATCATGATGTATGTTTATTTCTGTTCATCATTTGTTTTATTTCTTCTTTGCAGAAAGTGTATAAGGCCAACTACGAGAAATCCAAAGGTTTCAGCATCAACTATTGTGACACGCCCAAGTTTCAGATGGACTCTGTACTTAAACAGTTCAATGATGTAAGAATAATCTATGAGTTAAAATGCTTTGTTTTATTGTTAACCAATGATATTATTGTTTAATTTCTTTGTAAACACATTAATTTCATTCTTTTTTTAAGGCTCATTACAAAGATAAGTATGAAAGTGAAGTGAAGGGCCATTACATTGGCAGCTATGAAGATCTCTATATGCTTCACTGCCAGAAAGTTGAGGAAATGAAGAATGAGGTAAACAGTTGAGCATTTTCCTTCCAGTTTCTCTAAACCAAATCAGTTTTGTAAGAATTTATGATATGCTTCATTACATCTTTTGCCATATTGCATATTTTATTTTGCAGCAAACGTACAAAGCTGAATATGAAGACATAAAGACAAGATGCTTCTACCCTCAAACACTGACGCCTGAATATGAAGTTACTAAGAAGCTTCAGCAGTGTAATGATGTGAGTAGAACTGGCTCATGAAATACTTCTTCGCAGTAAATAAGATTTCTCTTGTTTTGGTATACATGTGTACTGTATGTCACAAAATGTCTTTGTCTCATGGTTTGCAGAAAGTTTACCGGCAACATCCAGGCAAAGTGAAATTTACACAAGTGGAGGATTCGCCAGTTATGGTTCAAGCCGCCATCAATGCCAAACAGCTAAGTGATGTATGTATGACTCCTCTTAGTACTCATACAAAATACATTAGAATTTTATAAACTCCTGTTGGATCAGCATCATTCAATTTCCTTCTTACTGTACGCTTGTTCTCATAAATCAGATATGTTTTTTGTTAACATATTTTTTTATATCGTCCATTTATTGATTGAAATTGATACAATCACCAGCTCATGCTTTAGATCAAATTCTCCTAGATATGCAGATCACCTTAAAATGTGCCCTATCATCCACATAGCCCAGCTGTCTTTCTGTGGGCACCATGGAAACTGGAGAGCCATCTCTCTGAAGTATAAATAGCAACGAGCATTCAGTTGGCCCAGAATAAACCCTGTGATCGTGGAGGGGCTGGGGAGGCAGGAAAAGGGACAGTCACTGGGTCTCCGAGAGAGTCCAGCTAATACACTGCTGCCCTCCAGTGACAGAAAATGATGAATAAATAAATAAATACCTAGATTTCTGTCTCATCTTAATATTACACTATGTGTGCAATGAGTAGTGCCCTGTGAGCAGAAATTCAGAGATTCATTGGAAAAAAAACCATTAAAACATAATTTTATATTTTGTTCTTATTGCAGTTGAACTACAAGGCAAAGTATGAGCAAACAAAGACCGAGTCTCATCTGCCCCCAGACTATCCCTTCTTCATCCAGTCCAGAGTAAATGCTTTTAACCTCAGTGATGTAAGTACCTGTTTTTTTTTTTTTTTAACAATGTACACTTGATTTAGAGCAATCATCAAAATGTAATTTCTGCCAGCTTCCTGAACAGCATTATTCTCTCTTTGCAGAACTGTTATAAGTATGATTGGGAGAAAACTAAGGCAAAAAAGTTTGAGATCAAGGGCGATGCAATCTCGATCCTCGCTGCCCGTGCTCACACAAACATTGCCAGTGATGTAAGTATGCTACAATATCAGTCTTTTCTATTTCAGTGTTTTTCACTTGATGTTTATTAATCTGGTAATTGATCACGTTTTGCCCCTTTTTGCAGGTTAAATACAAGAAGGAGTTTGAGAAGAACAAAGGACAGATGGTTGGAGCCCTCAGTATCAATGACGATCCCAAGATCTTGCACTCTGTTCATGTGGCCAAAATCCAGAGTGATGTAAGTCATCAGCTTCCCAAAAGTCTATGTTACTTACAACCCTGAATGTTAATTTATAAGAGCTGAGAAAAAAAGAGCACTCTTGAAGAATCTTTTACTGATATCTCTACAGCGTGAATATAAAAAGGACTATGAAAAGCTTAAGACCAAGTACCACGCACCACTGGATATGATGTCAGTCACCCTGGCCAAGAAATCCCAGGCAATTAGCAGCATGGCAGGGTACAGGAGCATCAGCACCAACTTCTTCCTTCCTCCTGATGCCGTGCTTTTGGATTTGGCCAAGAAAGCCAACATCATCCAGAGTGACGTAAGTATAGATAGATTTTACAGCATGTTATAGTGAAAAATTTGGTTGAAATCATAAAATAAAACTTTACTTGAATGATTATTATCAGATGATTATACGTTTGTGACACCATTTGAATTTGTTTGGTTTTTCTACATCACAGAATGAGTACAAGGCTGACTACAACAACTTCACCAAAGGAACCCCGTGGATCCCCTTTGGCTCCATAGATGTGGAAAAGAATAAGAAAGCTGCAGAGATCCTTAATGAGGTATGTGTGCAACAGCTTCGAGTCAGTCCTTCGGACTGACTTCCTCCTCTATGGCAGCATACAGTATTTTATAGTTAGTGGCTTATGTAAAATGTGTTAATTTACTTGTTTCCTGCAGAAAAAATACAGACAGCACCCAGACACCATCCCCTTCACATCCATTGACGACCACCCCATCATGATGCAGGCCAAAGTCAACCAGCTCCAGAGGAGCGATGTGAGTCTGTCCCTTTCACATTTAATTCTGCAGAAAGAAGTCTTAACTTTTGAGAAGATTGTCTTTATCTTTGATATAAGCACTACACATGTGACTTCTGTTTTAATTGCTCTCTTGCCTCACAGCTGTTCTACAAGAGAGGTCTGGAGGAGGTTCATCAGAAGTACTCTCTGCCTCCTGATATCCCTGAGTTCCTCCAGGCCAAGTGCAATGCCTACAACATCAGCAACGTAAGCCAAAACATTTTTTTTAAATGTATAAATCAAACATTTTCTCACGAAACAATTTTTAAACGGTGGGTGCAAAAGTGTGTATGAGTGTACTTGAATATGTATTTCATGCCAAACGTATAAGTGTTCGTATCTTTTTTTAGATGCTTACATCTGTAATCTGTCATTTTAGAAAAACTACAAACTTGCCTGGCAGGAGAGGATTGCCAAAGGTTATGACATGAAGCCTGATGCCATCTCTGTTGTCGCTGCCAAAGCTGCCAGACATGCTGTCAGTGATGTAAGTTACCTGAAAGACTGAGCCAACTTCTTAGAGTTATGCTCATGCCCTGTACCAAACGCTGCATATGATCATAAAAGTTATTTAAATTCTAAATTATTACAGCTGCTGTATGCCCTCTAACCTCTAGGTCCAGTATAAGAAGGCTTATGAGAAGGCAAAGGGCCACCACGTTGGCTTCCGCAGCCTCCAGGACGATCCCCTGCTGGTTCACTACATGGAGTTGGCTAAGCTGCAGAGTGACAAGAACTACAAGAAGGACTACCACAAGGCCAAGCTGAAGTATCACACCCCAGTGGACATGATGAGTCTTGCTCACGCTAAACATGCCTCAGCTGTGCAGACGTTCACGGGCTACAAGCAGCACCATCACAATTACAGTCTTCTGCCTGACTCCATGAGCCTGGGCCTTGCTCGCACCATGAACCAAAATGCCAGTGATGTAAGTTTAATTTTCATTTCACTGTCTTTTGTGTCACAATGTAGTTGTGGTGTTTCCATAGGGCTGACACATTAGTTAATCACTTGCCTCTTTTAACTTTCAGTTTAACTATAAACTGGATTATGAGAACTCAGTCAAGGGAACTGGCTGGGTCCCTATTGGCTCTCTGGAGGTGGAAAAAGCCAAGGCAGCAGCAAAGGCTTTGGATGAGAAGAAGTACCGTCAGCACCCTGACACCCTCAAATTCACCAGTACTGTTGACTCCATGAGCATGGAGCTGGCCAAAGCCAATGCCAAGATCATGAATATGGTGAGAGGGAGTAAACTGAATGATTTCTTGATTTGCTCTCATGATTTTAGTCCCCAAATTCCTTTTTTCCTTCTTTTGTTTGTCCTAACCGAGTCTTTTCCTTGTAATTGTGCAGAAAGAGTATAAGGCCAGTGGAGAGAAGTTCATGCACACTTACCATCTCCCTGCTGATGCTCCTGAACTGATGCAAGCCAGGTATAATGCTGTAAACATCAGCCAGGTTAGTTGTGGATTCTTGTCTGGTAATTTCCAACCTTTGTGCAAATGTAAACTGTATAGAGAAAATGATATTGTATGTGTAATATACCCACTGATGATCATTTTATTTAGAATTACTACACCTACGCTCATCGTCAAGATCTGCTCAAAGGACATCATGTGAAGGAAGATGCTATTCCCATTGTTGCAGCAAAGTCCACCAGAGACATTGCTAGTAATGTAAGTTATAAATATTTTCATAATAACACCACCAAAATGTTACGTAGTTGTAACCCAATTCAACTCATTACTGATGTTTTTCTTCTAAACAGTACAAGTACAAGTTGGCTTACGAGAAGGCAAAGGGCCACCATGTCGGCTTCCGCAGCCTCCAGGATGATCCTCTGCTGGTTCACTACATGGAGGTGGCTAAGCTGCAGAGTGACAAGAACTACAAGAAGGACTACCACAAGGCCAAGCTGAAGTATCACACCCCAGTGGACATGATGAGCATGGCCCATGCTAAGCAAGCATCTGCTGTTCAGACGTATACTGGTTACAGAAAGATCCCTCACAACTACTTCCTTCTGCCTGACAACCTGCACCTACAGCGCTGTCGCAGCATGATGGAAATTCAGAGTGATGTATGCTTTGACTTTTCAAATTTATGTTACAACAGTGCAATGCCAGTATTATTGATGCATGTATAAGTAAACGGATTATATAGATAGCAGGAGAGCAATATGCAGTGATTAGATGATACGATTTGAGATAAGAACGTGTTTTACTCTATCTTCCTACAGAATGTCTACAAGTCAGAATACAATAACTGCTCTAAAGGCTTAGGGTGGGTTCCCCTTGGTTCTCTGGATGTTGAGAAGGCCAAAGCTGCTAAACATGCACTGGATGAGAGAGGCTACCGCCAGCATCCCAGTTCTTTGAAATTCACAAGCAAGACTGATGCCATGAACATGGTTCTGGCTATGGGCAACACCAAGACAATGGACAATGTAAGAATGTCTTCTCATTATAGAAGATGAAATGCACTTAAGAGATGTTCAAATATTTATACCAAATCCTTCCAAGAATTCACAGGTTTTAACGTGCTTCTTCCTTCTCTCTAGGCTGCATACAGAGCTTCTGGGGAGAAGTTCATGCATACCTATAATCTGCCAGCTGACAGCCCGGAGTTCCTTCAGGCTAAATTCAATGCCCAGACTGTTAGCGAGGCAAGAGAACGATATATTAATTGAAAATCAAAGTTAGAAGCTGTCTTATCAGCGAAATATATAAGTGGAAGGCATATGACCTGCCTGCATCGACTGTGCATAAAATATTGTCCTAACATTTTGCCTCCTATCCACAGAGTCACTACAAGCAAAAGTGGCTGGAAGATATCGCCAAGGGATACGATATGAGGCCTGATGCTATTTCTATCCTGCATGCCAAGCAAGGCAGACATATTGCCAGCAATGTATGTAAATGAGAAATTTACCCCACAAACACTGAGTGTATTCAGCATTTTTTTCTTTGTAACTAAAAGAGTCTCCATCAGGTGCCTAACTTTCCTTTTTCTTTCAGGTCCAATACAAAAAAGCCTACGAGAAGGCCAGAGGCCACCACGTTGGTTTCCGCAGCCTCCAGGACGATCCTCTGCTGGTTCACTACATGGAGGTGGCCAGATTGCAGAGCGACAAGAACTACAAGAAGGATTACCACAAGGCCAAGCTGAAGTATCACACACCAGTGGACATGATGAGCGTGCTCCATGCTAAGCAGGCCTCTGCTGTTCAGACGTATACTGGTTACAGAAAGATCCCTCACAACTACTTCCTACTGCCTGACAACCTGCACCTACAGCGCTGTCGCACCATGAATACCCAGTCAAGTGATGTGAGTGGCAGTGACAGTTCTATTAGTGAATTGTGCCATTAGTAGCAAAACCATTTTTCAATGCCATATTTAAAAAAACACATATTTAATCTACATTATGAACTTTATTTGCATGTATAAGTTTCTGTAATAAATGTCATTGATCTTGACATCAGAAATAATATGTATCATAACTGTCCACTTTTTTCAGTGTGACTACAAGTCTGAATGGAACAACTGTGTCAGAGGTATGGGATGGGTACCTATTGGCTCTCTTGCCGTTGAGACTGCTAAAGTTGGCAATGATATTCAGAGTGAGAAGAAGTATCGCACTCATCCATCCAACTTCAAGTTCAGCAAACTGATGGACTCCATGGATGTAGCTCTGGCTACTGCCAACAACAAGATCATGAACAAGGTGCAGCATGTTGAAGTGTATAGCGCAGTGCCACAAAATATGAATGATAATGTTGTTCATCAAATGTTTTTTTTTTCTGGTGCCTTTTACTTACAGCAAGCATACACTGCAGCTTGGGAGAAGGACAAACTGACAGTTCACATCATGCCAGATGCTCCTGAGATTGTCCTAGCCAAGGCTAATGCTCTCAACATGAGCAATGTAAGCCATTAGGTTACATTCTGAATTTTTAAAAAAATCTTTTTTTACCAATTTTTTTATTTATTTCATTTCATTTTACTCATATGAATGTATGTCTTTCACAGAAACTTTACAAAGCTGGTCTTGTGGAGATGGCCAATAAGGGCCACAACCTCAAAGCAGACGCCATCCCAATTCTTGCTGCCAAGTCTGGTACCACCATTGCTAGTAATGTAAGTTAGAAATACATTCCTTCACCAAATCAAGATGTTTATCCACTATAACTCACCATCTTTTGAAAACAAGTATTTATTTTCTGTTACGGTACAGGTACATGTTGGACAATGAGAAGGTGGAGGCCAGCATATTGGCCACCATGTAATCCTGTAATATGCTATATACCCTTTCACATCTAGGTCCACTATAAGAAGGCTTATGAGAAGGCAAAGGGCCACCACGTTGGCTTCCGCAGCCTCCAGGACGATCCCCTGCTGGTTCACTACATGGAGGTGGCTAGGCTGCAGAGTGACAAGAACTACAAGAAGGACTACGAAAAGGCCAAGCTGAAGTATCACACCCCAGTGGACATGATGAGTGTGGTCCATGCGAAGCAGGCTTCTTCTGTTCAGACTATGGCAGGATACAGACAGATCCAGCACAGTTATGCCCTCCTCCCTGATGCCATGAACTTTGTGCTGGCTCGCACAATGAATGTCCAGTCTAGTGATGTAAGTTGTAAATGTTAGAATACATGCTGTGATTTGCCATTGTCCCTTTACAAAGACCGACACAATAATTGCAGTACAATTCCTTGATTCATGAGGCCTTACAATTCTTTTCAGTGTGACTACAAGTCTGAGTGGAACAACTGCATCAGAGGTATTGGATGGGTACCTATCGGCTCTCTTGCCGTTGAGACTGCTAAAGTGGGCAGTGATATTCAGAGTGAGAAGAAGTATCGCACTCACCCATCCAACTTCAAGTTCAGCAAACTGATGGACTCCATGGACGTGGCTCTGGCTACTGCCAACAACAAGATCATGAACAAGGTGCAGCATGTTTAACGGTTCCCTAAAGTGCAAGGCCTATAAAAAGTTGTTAATAAACCTAGTCTTGACCGCCAAAATGCATATGTTTTTCCTGCTGTCTTTATTTACAGCAAGCATACACTGCAGCTTGGGAAAAGGACAAACTGACAGTCCACATCATGCCAGATGCTCCTGAGATTGTCCTGGCCAAGGCAAATGCTATCAACATGAGCAATGTAAGGGGAATCCATAAAACTGTAATAGTTAATACTGTCTTTAGTTGATAGTGATCAGTTTGAGAATGCCAACACTGTTATTACATTTCACTGTCATCTTACTTTTATGTCTTTTTAAAGAAACTTTACAAAGCCGGTCTTGTGGAGATGGCCAAGAAGGGCCACAACCTAAAAGCAGATGCCATCCCAATTCTGGCTGCCAAGTCTGGTACCACCATTGCCAGTGATGTAAGTTGCTACAAACAGAATTAAATCTTCCAGAAATTCATATTATAAAAAAGGACAGTCTCTGTTTATGACAAAGAATGTGTTTGTTGTTACAGTATAAGTACAAGTTGGCTTACGAGAAGGCCAGAGGACACCATGTCGGCTTCCGCAGCATCCAGGATGATCCTCTGCTGGTTCACTACATGGAGTTGGCCAGATTGCAGAGTGACAAGAATTACAAGAAGGATTACCACAAGTCCAAGCTGAAGTATCACTCTCCAGTTGACATGATAAGTGTGGTCCATGCCAAGCAGGCTTCTGCTGTTCAGACTATGGCTGGATACAAGCAGAGAAACTCCCACTACACTGTCCTGCCTGATGCCATGAACCTGCAACTAGCTCGGAACATGCAGATCATTGCCAGTGATGTATGTAGAAAGTCTGACTTATTCGCCTTGAGATTGATATTACTGAAAAAGTTTTAAATAATGTCATCAATATCCGGGCTGCATTGTGAGGGAATGCCATTTCTGTTGATATTCTTCCTCAGAACCAGTACAAGAGTGAATATGAAAGCTTCATCAAAGGATTAGGATGGGTTCCTATTGGATCATTGGATGTTGAGAAAGCCAAAACAGCTAGCCAGATCCTCAGTGAGTCCCGTTACCGTCAGCATCCTAGCAACTTCAAATTCACCAAGGACATGCACTCCATGGATCTGACACTGGCCACTGCCAACAATCAGATTATGGATAAGGTACTGGATAGGATTTCCTGTTAAACACAAATATCTCTTCTCTAAAGTTTTGCATGCATATCAAACCAACACCTACATATTGATTTTTCAGCAATCCTACAACAAAGCCTGGGAGAAAGACAAGACTACGATCCACATCATGCCTGATGCTATGGACCTTGTCCTTGCCAGAGGAAACAAGAAGAACGTCAGTGAGGTACAGTCTGATACAATGTGATATTTCCACACAGGTCTGTCCGGATTTGTAATAAAAATGAAATGTACCATGTTACAGAAATGTATTGCTGCCATGCCAGAATAAATAAAAAATGAACTGGTGTGGTCTGGTTGCTGTTCAGTATTGTTATTAGTTGTGTTATAACACAACAATATTATTGTTAAAAAAAGATACTTCATGTTGTAACAAGATATATTAATGTTATATTATCAAGTTATAGATTAAAGTTTTCATCTTTTAACAATAAGTTATTACATGACAAGATAAGTTTGTATGTTTTTAAGTTATAACATATAGGCTGTTGTGCCACTGTAACTACAACACAGAAAGTATGGATTTTGATGGACAGGAAGAGGAAACATTACATCACTACAAGTTAATATTATATTCATTTGAAAGTAGATGTGCTTTCCTCTATAAAAATGTATATTCTCTCTCTCTTCAGAAACTGTACAAATTGGACAATGAGCTGTCCAAGAAGAAGGGTCACAATCTTCGTGGTGATGCCATTTCTGTCCAGGCTGCCAAAGCCTCCACTGCTATTGCTAGTGATGTAAGTATCTATTTATTGTATATATCATTTCATATCTACCCTAACCAGAGTTTGGTCACTAAAACTCTCACATTTGCTTTTTCAGTACAAGTATAAAACAGGATACCGTAAGCAGGTTGGCCACCACATCGGTGCTCGCTGCCTCCAGGACGACCCTCTGCTCATGCTGGCTCTGAACTCAGCCAAGATTGCCAGTGATGCCCTGTACAAGAAGGACTTCATGAAGTCCAAGACCAAGTTCAACCTTCCAGTGGACATGATTTCCTTTGAACTGGCCAAGAAGAACCAGATTCAGGTCAATCATGCCAACTATATCACCCGCCTCCACAACTGGACCTGCCTGCCAGACTCCAATGATGTCCGTCAGGCCAGACATGCATACAGCCTCCAGAGTGATGTGAGTATGAATCCTTGAATTTATATTATGTTAAGTTATAATGTTTACATATTTATAGATTTAAATTTTTGGAACATTTGTCACCATAACAAACTCTCTTTTTCTGTCCAGGCTGTATACAAGGAGGAGTTAAAGACGCTGCAGGGAATTGGATGGGTGCCTATAGGTTCACTGGATGTTGAGAGGTCAAAGACAGCTGGTGACATTCTGAGTGAACATAAGTATCGTCAGCACCCAAGCAACTTCAAATTTAAAATGACCACAGAAGATATGCCCATGGCTTTGGCCAAGGACAACGCTCGGGTTATGAACAAGGTAATTCTTTTGTAGTTACTGCCCAAACATTATATTGTATTTTTGCTGAGACTAATAATACAAAGCAAACCAGCTTTAAGCATTGAGTAACAAAATTAGATTTTTCGCTCCAAATAGATTTGATATTTTTTTTAATCCGGTATTTAAAAAAGACTAATGTTTCAATATTTGTAATTTCATTTTTTCCAAATAACAATAATAAAAAGTAGATTTTTATTTATTTAATAATTACTTATTCAATGGAAGAGTAATTTTAATTCCAAAATATTTCAAATCCTGTGTCCAATTAGTTACGTTTTTATCATTCAAGTTAATGTGATGTGCCATAGACAAGCATATCTATTCATTCAAATGTTTTTCGTACCCCCAATATCTCTTAAATTGTTCTATTAACTTCAAAGAAAGTGATGCTGTCTCTCTGGCCCTCTGTGAAAGATGTAATCACATTATTTCCATAAAACGATAGTGCATGTTCACAGTGGTAATAGTTTTTTATTTTGTATGTAGCATAAAGGAACTAAATGAATGCTGAATGATGAATACACCCACCTTGAATATACCTTGAATATTTGTGTTGTCTCTTGCACATAAAGTGAAAGGTTCAGTGATCAATGCAAACAACAACAGTGGTAAGGACAACCTGATTTTTGGCTTAAAGAAATGCAACCTGAAGATGACCCTCTCAGGATTCCCTTTGGGCTTCATGATACATTCTATTTATCCATTCACTTTAATTTGAACCCATATTGAATGTGTACCAAACTCAGAAAAAGTTAAAGCCTACTCTGGTGAAAATCTTCTTTGCTTGACCATGTTTAGCATAATCCATCGCATTCAGGACTGTCAGTTTTGATTTGATTATGAATGCATGCCCATAAGATCTTCTTCTTAATGTTGTTTGCATGAAAACTAAACAAAACAAATTGTCTTTGCAGAAAGCTTACACTGAAGCCTGGGATAAAGACAAGACTAGCATTCATGTCATGCCTGATGCCATGGATATTCTACTGGCCAAAGCAAATAAAGTCACCTACAGTGTGGTGAGTACTTCTCAAACATTCTCAATAAAGTTGAGTTGTCATAGCTTTTGAAAAAACAATTTTCATAATGAACAACCTTTTCTCAGAAGATGCTTGAAGTTTTTTGTTTGTTTTTTCTTTTACACAGAATACGTACAAGCAGGCTTATGAAGAGGCCAAGAAGAAGGGATACGACCTTCGTAATGATGCCATTTCCATTATTGCAGCCAGGGCTTCCAGGGATATTGCCAGCGATGTAAGATAATTCAGTATTTACTAATCAAAATAAACAAACATTATATTCAATCAATACATTTGAAAAGCATGTCAAGAAGCCTTGATATCATTTTATTATTATTTCAGCAGTGTATCTTAGTCAAATTATTGTATAATAGGTTTTTTCTTTTCAACACTTCATTTATAAGGGTTTACATAAGGTGACATGACACCGACAGGAACATGAAGAAGTCTTTAGAATGTTTATTACCCTTGTCATTAAGTGGCATTGAGCCATGTCTGTAACTTTTGCTGCAAAATTGACAGTTTGAGATGTCTTTGTTACAGTATGACAACTTGACATCAACCTAGATCACATACAGTAGCAAGTCATAAACACATAGCAGGCCTGATTATCAAACTTAAATATAACGATCTGCTTTATGTTTTAACATTACTTTAAACTGTCATGTGTGGTTGGTTTGACATTCCCTGTCATAGACCATTGTAATTCTGTCACAAATATAAACTATCATAATGTGTTATTACAATGTCAAATGTTTTTCTAACGGTCTCATGAATCCAGTTCTTGACCTCAAATAAAATGGTACAATTTATCTATGTACTGTGGTGCATCGTTATCTATTGAAATTAGCATAATAACCAGCCAGTCCTTAGCCATTTTGTACCTTGCGAAGTGATTTTCAGAGAATTAATAACCCTTACAGTCCCCCCAAGGTCCAAGCTCTCAGCCCAAGTAGCTAGTACAACTGCTAGCTGCACAGTTAATTAAGCTTAATAGCTGATGACAGCCAGCGGTGTGTTAGCAGCTGTTAGCAGCAGTTTGGAGTTTTCTAGAGTATGAATTTGACAGATGGTCAATTCTTACATATCGCACCTTTAAGACAACATTATATGTGACAAGACCAGTTTAAAAAATAGGGAAGACACACCAAGGTGACTTAGGGGGTCATACTTATTTCTAAAGTAAGCTAACCGCTAACTGCTGCTAACTGTATATACATGTTGTTAGCTAGCTAGCTGAGTTAGCTGTGGAGCAAGCACTGCTATTAGCTGATTCAGCCTAAGATGCCAGAAGCCTAAAATGGCAAGAAAACGACCTTCATACTGTTAATACCTGTCATCAGGCAGGTTCAGTGTGCTTACCAGACAGGACACTGGGACCAGCATCTGGCACTGTCTTGTTCATGACACTGCTATTAAAGCATCTGACAGGGTAATAAGACTTATTGACATTTTAATGACACGTCCAAACTGAGAACAATAATACATTATTTCTTGACACATTTATAATGTATAATGTAATGGCAGCACATAAATCTAGATATTCTTTTAAGATTGATAGTTAGTCCCCCGGTGACATTTTTGTTTTGTCATTGTTAACCTCAAGTTGTCAACAAAGAAATTAGTGTCTCGGTTGATGTCAAATTGTAATATGAAAGACATCTCATGATGAGATCGGACATGATGAGAGACACTGCATGACAACAGTCATTAACATTCATAGACTTCTTCATGTCCATGATCGATGTAATGTCAATCTTATGTGCAACCTTCAAACAAAGTGTTACAGTTGTTGTTTTTTTATTGTAGTATACTGTTTCATTCGGACATTTCACATTCATTCAACAAAGTTAAAAAACAATAGTGTTACTGATGATGTTGCTTTTCAATATTTATGATGTTATGATCATTTGTTTGGTTTCTCATTTGCAGTACAAGTACCACACAGGATATCGTAAGCAGGTCGGCCACCACATCGGTGCTCGCTGCCTCCAGGACGACCCTCTGCTCATGCTGGCTCTGAACTCAGCCAAGATTGCCAGTGATGCCCTGTACAAGAAGGACTTCATGAAGTCCAAGACCAAGTTCAACCTTCCAGTGGACATGATTTCCTTTGAACTGGCCAAGAAGAACCAGATTCAGGTCAACCACGCCAACTATATCACCCGCCTCCACAACTGGACCTGCCTGCCAGACTCCACTGATGTCCGTCAGGCCAGACATGCATACGACCTCCAGAGTGATGTGAGCATGAATCCTTGAATTTATATCATGTTAAGTTATAATGTTTACATATTTATAGATTTAAATTTTTGGAACATTTGTCACCATAACAAACTCTCTTTTTCTGTCCAGGCTGTATACAAGGAGGAGTTAAAGACGCTGCAGGGAATTGGATGGGTGCCTATAGGTTCACTGGATGTTGAGAGGTCAAAGACAGCTGGTGACATTCTGAGTGAACATAAGTATCGTCAGCACCCAAGCAAGTTCAAATTTAAAATGACCACAGAAGACATGCCCATGGCTTTGGCTAAGGACAACGCTCGGGTTATGAACAAGGTATGAAATCGTCGGTCCTCAAAGTGCAGTTATGTATAAAGAACTCAAAATTAAGCAGTTGAACTACTTATATTGATAGAGTCAGGAAATTCTTATTTGAAAACAAATGCATGCTTGCAGAGTTTGTGATATGATGTGCTCTCATATTGTTTTTTATGACTGCAGAGTGCCTACATTGAGGCCTGGGAGAAAGAGAAGACAAAGATCCACATCATGCCTGATGCTATGGATGTTCTTCTAGCCAAAGCAAACAATGTTAACTACAGCTTGGTAAGTGATAAATTAAACATATTAGGGTAAAGCAAATCTCACATATTGATTACTATAAATTAAGGCAAAAAGATTTGCTACACTAATTAAGATCTGTCTCTGTTATCAGTACATTTATATCTCTAATTACTCAATCACACAAATAATGAAAAATATATAGACTTATGTCTGTGCGGTGCTTGTGTTTGTTTACAGAAAAAGTACACACAGGCTCATGAAGATGCCAAGAAGAAGGGTTACGATATGCGCAATGATGCCATTTCCATCATTGCAGCCAGGGCTTCCAGGGACATTGCCAGTGATGTAAGCTGTCGGATTTTCACAATGATAAACAATACTACGTATGTGTCACAGTTCATATGACCATGAAACTTTATTTTTCATTTTCTTTGTCAGTACAAGTATAAAACAGGATACCGTAAGCAGGTCGGCCACCACATTGGTGCTCGCTGCGTCCAGGACGACCCTCTGCTCATGCTGGCTCTGAACTCAGCCAAGATTGCCAGTGATGCCTTGTACAAGAAGGACTTCAACAAGTCCAAGACCAAGTTCAACCTTCCAGTGGACATGATTTCCTTTGAACTGGCCAAGAAGAACCAGATTCAGGTCAACCACGCCAACTACATCACCCGCCTCCACAACTGGACCTGCCTGCCAGACTCCAATGATGTCCGTCAGGCCAGACATGCATACGACCTCCAGAGTGATGTTAGTATGAATCCTTAAATTGATACTATTGAAAGTTATAATGTTAACGTATGTATAGACAAGGGTGTAGGTTTGATATTGACATTGGTTGGGACATAGCCAGTAACCCCCCCGGCCCGTTACCACGCGCCACCGCCAGGGCAGAAAAATTGTATACGTTGTTAAGCAGTGTAATGACACTAATGACAGACAAGGAGGCTGTGTAATAACAACGTCTGAATTTTACTGCAGTCATAGTGCATTACATTACATTATAGTGCAACCCACTGCATTAAACCTTGCATTATACATAGATTAACAACAGCTGTCTACAGCAACCAGTTTCTTTAGAAATAGACCACATTATATAATTATCACTCTCTATGACTGCATGTGAAAATATGCAGACAGGGAACATCACATTTATAAAGTTAATAATTACACGTTTTATATTTTGTGTAAAAACAAATTTACATTTAAATTAGGTTACAGTGTTATAGCATATGTTGAGGTCTCACCTGTAACTCCACCTGGCCCCTCCCTGAACTAGGCCTACAACCAGGCAAGATTGCTGCAGCACCCTAATGAAATAACACACGATCCCAGCCTGACATTAACTTTGTATGATGCATTACCCACTGGACATAAGCAGTCAAACATATGCAGTAAAACATTTAGTATAGCACCATGTCAAATTTACCTGTATCCCTGAATCTTCCCTGTATGAGCTACAACCTGGCCGGGGTTCCTCTGTCACCTGATAAATAAAATATTGATGCTGTGAGCAGTGACACAGCACGACTGAAATCTCGAAGAAGATTAGTAGTATTCACTAGGCCTACTTTTGATAATACAACTAAGTAACACTTAAAATTAAATTAACCACCATGTCCTTATTCAAGTTCACCTGCTGCTGTGACCCTGCCGCTCCACCCTGTCTGATAAAGGGGGCAGCTGTGTTGTGTCTTCTGTCACCTGACAAAGTAACAAATCAATCACCATTAAGAGTGAGAAAACGGTTGGAAACAATGTTTTGCATTCATTAGCGGTAGCCTATGAGGGGGGACTATTTTCCTCAGGTGACTTACACTTTGTTAGGTGAAATAGCTTCTGATGTCTTCCACCTTTCTTTTGCCCGACATCCTCGGACATGTGTTGCACGATAACGACCTCCTCTCATCAGCACTGGTAAAGCCTGCAAGTGAAACAACTTGGACAGCTTGCAGGCAGCTAAGCCAATCAGAAAACAGAACAAAGTGGGAAATGATTTAACCCTTTGTGTGCCGCATGAGGCGCATTTTTTTTCCTTCAGTCTTGATATTGGTGTGAACACGTCCATATGGTCCATACGCAATTCTACGCCTATGTGTATAGATTTAAAGTTTTGGAACATTTGTCACCATAACAAACTCTCTTTTTCTGTCCAGGCTGTATACAAGGAGGAGTTAAAGACGCTGCAGGGAATTGGATGGGTGCCTATAGGTTCACTGGATGTTGAGAGGTCAAAGACAGCTGGTGACATTCTGAGTGAACATAAGTATCGTCAGCACCCAAGCAACTTCAAATTTAAAATGACCACAGAAGACATGCCCATGGTTTTGGCCAAGGACAACGCTCGGGTTATGAACAAGGTATGAAATCAACAACTACATATGGATATGATGAGGAACTTATTTCATCATGGAAATGTTTACTTGCAGACCTCTTAATGTATGTAAATTGTCATGTTGTTGGTGTTTGTGACTATAGAGTGCCTACGTTGAGGCCTGGGAGAAAGAGAAGACGAAGATCCACATCATGCCTGATGCTATGGATGTTCTTCTTGCCAAAGCAAACAATGTCAACTACAGCTTGGTAAGTGGAAAATTAAATACTTTTGGTGGTGCGGCACTTTAACTGGGAAAGTTATATACCTAACATTTCTGGGATGATCTTGTTTGTTTACAGAAAATGTACAAGCAGGCACATGAAGATGCCAAGAAGAAGGGCTATGACCTGCGCAATGATGCCATTTCCATCATCGCAGCCAGGGCTTCCAGGGACATTGCCAGTGATGTAAGTGTTTTACTTTAATGATTAAATTTAAAAGTAAAGTTATCATCTTTATTTTAAATGCAAAATGCATTTTACAGTAGGCAACTACTTAAAGTCTGCCAAAAGAGTATACAAAATACCGTAAATTCTGGACTATAGAGCGCACCTGAATATAAACCGCACCTGAATATAAACCGCACCAACTAATTTTTAAGTGAAAAAAAAAGTGTACATATATAGGCCACACCTAAGCCGCAGGTGTCCACGTCTGCTCTCTGTGGCCATCTGCTTTTATTACCTCTGAAAGCTTCTGTCGTCTTTTTGCATTGAGTCAGTTTTTCACGCTGCCATCTCCAACCTCTCTCACCATCGATTCATTGATGCCAAGCTTACGTGCAGCAGCTCTATTTCCTTCTTCGACAGCAAGATCGATTGCCTTAGCTTAAAAGCTGCATCATATGCACTTCTTCGTGTGTTTTCCATGATGAGGGTGTGTGCATGATGCGCAAAATGACTGTTCAAAACACAAACTAGCGTCTTCCTCGGTGCATTATCTCTTCCACCTGTCTGTCTTGCTCTTGCGCTTCCTGCTAGAGTGCCCCCTGGAGGCCGTTAGCCCATAAAATCTAAAGATTAGCCGCATCGCTGATAGGCCGCAGGGTTCAAAGCGTGGGAAAAAAGTAGCGGCTTATAGTCCGGAAATTACGGTACATTGTTTTTATATACTATTCTTCGTCATATATGCCATTCTGAGCTAAATTGCATAATTGATCATTATATTATCTCTGTTGCACTGCATTTTACCATATATTTTACATCCCATAATATAGTATAATATAATATAACATGATATAGTTTAATATAGAAGCTTACAATAATAGGCATATTCATGATAGCTGTAATGTCAATCTTCTGTGCATCCTTCAAATAAAGTGTGACTGCTGTTTATTTGTAATAGAGTATACTGTTTCATTCTGATGTTTGACATTTTTCAGTTAAAAAACAATATTGTTACTGATATTATTGCTTTTCAATGTTTATGATGTTATGATCATTTGTTTGCTTTCTCATTTGCAGTACAAGTACCATACAGGATACCGTAAGCAGGTCGGCCACCACATCGGTGCTCGCTGCGTCCAGGATGACCCTCTGCTCGTGCTGGCTCTGAACTCAGCCAAGATTGCCAGTGATGCCTTGTACAAGAAGGACTTCAACAAGTCCAAGACCAAGTTCAACCTTCCAGTGGACATGATTTCCTTTGAACTGGCCAAGAAGAACCAGATTCAGGTCAACCACGCCAACTACATCACCCGCCTCCACAACTGGACCTGCCTGCCAGACTCCAGTGATGTCCGTCAGGCCAGACATGCATACGACCTCCAGAGTGATGTGCGTTCCGTTTCCCTCACGATTTGTGTTCATGTTCATGCTACCAAATATGTCAGAAATTGAATTTTACATTACTATGCTTCACAGGCTGTCTACAAAGCTGACCTGAAGTGGCTCCAGGGTATGGGCTGGGTTCCCATTGGCTCACTTGACGTGGAGAAGGCCAAGAAGGCTGGAGAAATCTTGACTGATATAAAGTACCGCCAGCACCCCAGCACTGTTCCCTTCACCAGCACCACAGATGCCATGAACATTGTTCTGGCAAAGAATAATGCTTTGACTATGAACAAGGTAGAGATCACAATTATTTTTGGTATAATGCAGATTTGTTTTTGTTTGAAAGGGCTTTTGTAACATCATAGTGATGAGGGGTCAACCCATAACCTGCAGGAACCAGGAACTGCTCTGTGTGTCAGGCAGGTTTGGGTCAGCTTTTCAGGGTTCGGACAGGCCCAGGTCATTGACTGGCAAAGTGGCATTCAGAATAGGTTAATAACTTACAAAACACTTTAAGAAACATGTTGTATGTATGTGTACACAGACATACACTTTCAAATACGAATGCCAAATGTCCTCTCATCTCTGTGCTGGCTCAAGCAGTGCAGTGCATTCCAGCAACAAATGCATCCAGTGGGTGTACGTTCAACTCAGCTGGCTGTGTTTGTGAAGCATGTTGAAATAGGTTAAAGCCCGGAACTGTGGTCTCAATTATTTTATCTACACTTTGCAGCCAAATACGAGGCTAAAACACTGCAGAGTAGGCCTATGCATAAGGCTTTTATTTTTTAATAGTTCACAGTTAAGGTGTGAAGAAAATGTTGTTTATGTTCGGGAGAGTGAAAGAAACAGGCAGAGTTAATGTTCAAAGTTTAAAGATGTTCAACTGTTCAAACTTCTATTTGCTGCTATATTCAACAATAAATACCATTGTTTAGGTCAATTCATTTATTTTTGTAATTTACTCATTAAGTCAAGTCCCACTACAGTGAGTGGGGGATAAAGAGGAAAAAGAGAAAAAAAAGAGAGCGCTCTGTACTGGACTCTTACGCTCAGCAGAAGTGGGATCTGCTCTGTGGAGGGCATGACAGTGCTCAGTTAGGAAATGGTCCTTGACCCGCACATCACTAGTACATAATGATTGCTTTAATTTGCACTGGATTGTTTTGTGCTTTGTCTCAGCGTCTCTACACGGAGGCATGGGAGAAGGATAAGACCAGCTTGCACATCAAACCTGACACTCCTGAGATAATCCTCTCTCAGCAGAATGCTATCAACATGAGCAGGGTGAGTACCATCAAACCTACTATTATTATCTGAATTGAATTAGCAACGAGATGAGATTCTTAAAGTGGATTCTGATAAAAATCTACACCCCCCTGAAACTTTACAAAATCAAATGCCACAATTAGGCCTCAATTTGTCAAAACAGTCAACAGAAATATTCATATGTATTTTGCTTCACAGAAACTATACAGACAAGGTTTTGAGGAAACCATCAAGAAAGGCTATTTCCTCCCTCCTGATTCAATCTCTGTCAAGGCTGCCAAGGGTTCCAGGGAAATCATCAGTGATGTAAGTCACTCATAATGCACCTCATATCCGTACATATAATTGGTGCACTGGTTTTAAACATAATTAGAGAGATTTTCTAGTTGTAACACGAAATGTTTTTTTGCTGCTGATATCACCAGTACAAGTACAAGACAGGATACCGTAAGCAGGTCGGCCACCACATTGGTGCTCGCTGCGTCCAGGACGACCCTCTGATCATGCTGGCTCTGAACTCAGCCAAGATCGCCAGTGATGCCCTGTACAAGAAGGACTTCAACAAGTCCAAGACCAAGTTCCACCTGCCAGTGGACATGCTGAATCTTGAGCTCGCTAAGAAATGCCAGATTCAAGTCAACCACGCCAACTACATCACCCGCCTGCACCAGTGGACCTGCCTGCCAGATTCTAATGATGTCCGCCAGGCCAGGAAAGCCTATGATCTGCAGAGTGATGTAAGCCCTTCTGTGACATTCACTGCATACCTCAATACATTATACCATGTTGACTGTGCATATGTGTTCTAATGTGAACCGTATACGCTTTTTCCAACAGGCTGTATACAAAGCTGACATGGATGAGGTTATAGGTGTAGGATGGGTCCCCATTGGTTCACTTGATGTGGTGAAGGCCAAGAATGCTTGTAAAATTCTCAGCGAACGTCTGTACAGGCAGCCACTAGACAAACTGAAGTATACAACAGACATGAGTTCTATGTCCATGGTCTTAGCTAAAACAAATGCTGACATAATCAACAAGGTAAAGACTATCCCGTCTCTCTTTTGCAATTTTTGCATACCTGTTCAATCTTACCCTTGTGATTACATTGGTGGTTTTTTTTCTGTTTCTCATCACAGAAGAACTACATTGCTGCTTGGGAGGCTGACAAGATTAAGAACCACGTGTCTGCTGACCTACCAGAGCTATTGCTTTCTAAAGCTAATGCTTACAACATCAGCAGGGTATGGATCGGTTTGTTTTGACTTACACTAATATTTAATATCACTGTTAGGTGACATCATAAAAACTATTTTCATCTCTTTTTCAGAAAATATACAGGGAAGGTGTTGAGGAGATCTTCAAGAAGGGCTATGATATGAAGCCTGATGCTATATCTGTTGTTGCTGCCAAACGTGGAAGAGAGATCATCAGTGACGTACGTAACATGTTTACGAGAGCTTTTCTCTCTGATAATGACATGTGCTTAGTTGCGCAGCATTCTGTTTCTCCTGACTTCACTCTTTCTCTCTATGCAGTATAAGTACAAGACAGGATACCGTAAGCAGGTCGGCCACCACATCGGAGCCCTCAGCTGCCAAGATGACCCTCTGATCGTGCTGGCTCTGAACTCAGCCAAAATTGCCAGTGATTTCCTGTACAAGAAGGACTTCAACAAGTCCAAGACCAAGTTCCACCTGCCAGTAGACATGCTGAATCTTGAGCTGGCTAAGAAATGCCAGATTCAGGTCAATGACTTCAACTACAGAACTCATCTGCACAACTGGACCTGCCTGCCTGACTCCAATGATGTGGTCCAGGCGAGAAAGGCCTATGACCTGCAGAGCGATGTGAGTAATAACAAAGTCTCATAATGTGTTTCCTGAACACTGCAATAATGTTACTCACTGTGACTCCCCTTTTCCCCTCCCTGTGACTTGTAGGCTGTGTACAAGGCAGACATGGAATGGATCAAGGGAACAGGTTGGGTGCCAATTGGTTCAATTGATGTGGAGAAAGCCAAGAAAGCAGGAGAGATCCTAAGTGACATTAAGTACCGTCAGCATCCAAGCAACTTCAAATTCACTGCCAAAACAAGTGACATGCCATATGCCCTTGCTCAGGCCAATGCCCAGATCATGGACAAGGTAGAGATAAAACACCTTATTGAATATTATTTCACTATGAATTATTGTTTTTTTTTTTATTTTCCTTTTCGTTGGGGAGTATGTTGTTGGTCTGCGTACTACTATGGCTCAGATAAAGAATGTCTCACTAAACCATGTCAATTTGCTGTTTACAGAAAGCGTATGTTTCTGCCTGGGAGAAAGATAAGGTCAACCTTCACGTCATGCCTGACACCCCAGAGATCATACTGGCTAAGCAGAATAAACTCAACACCAGTCTGGTAATGCAGTGTTTCCACATGTGATTGTATTATCAATTCTGATATTGCAGATTGTTGTAATACCAGTAATTGTTAACTTGTTAAATGTGCTTAAGTTTAAAGATCCCATACTATAGAAAGTGTTCATGCCTTTTTTTATCATAAAGCAGGTTTAGGTGCTGTATGAATACTTTGAAAGTTAAAAATGTCCATGAAAAAATTTACACAGTCTGTATTCAGTAACTGTGCCTACAAACGAGCTTCTGTAAGGTTGTGATGTCACAACTACACAGTCACTGCTTCCAGCCATGTGCCCAGCACAGTAATGGTTGTAAATGAGCTGAGGCAGAAGCACAATGAGCGGTGCCTACTTATGTCTGTGTGAGCTGACCAATCATAGCAGACTGGCTGTTCAGACAGACAGTGAATAGAGGTGCTGCAGTGATGAACAGTATGAGAAAAAATAATGTGTTGTTTTTAAACATTAAAGCATATAAACATTGTCTAGAAGACTCCCAAATAAAAGTATGAACCTGAAACTAAGCATTATATGAGACTTTTAAATAGCGAAGGACATTGTCATTTAGTTGTTCAATAAAATCATATCCAGTGTCAAAGAAATTGCCCAAAGGTTCTGTATACATTATTATAGTCCAGACTACACTGTGTTTTTGTCAGAGACCCTAACAGCATAATTGTTGTTTCCCCAGAAATATTACCGTGAAGGCTATATGAACACCATTAACAAAGGCTACTACCTTCCCAAAGATGCAATTTCTGTTTTGGCAGCCAGGGCCTCCAGAGACATCGTCAGTGATGTAAGTCTGCACCACTCATCTCTATACATTTTTCTATTACCTTCACTTCATATTTTCTTTGCAGCATTTTTTAATCTCACTGCAGTCTGTATTGTGGACCTGATCAAAATATTTTCCATTCCCAATTTTCAGTACAAATACAAGGCTGGGTTCCGCAAGCAGTGTGGCCATCACATTGGTGCCCTCAGTGTTAACGATGACCCGCTGTGTTTGTTGGCCGCTCATGTAGCCAAGATCTCCAGTGACAACGTCTATAAGAAAGACTTTAACAAGACCAAGACCAAGTTCCACCTGCCTGTGGACATGCTGACAATTGAACTGGCCAAGAAATGCCAGCAGCAAGTGAATGACTTCAACTACAGAACTCACCTACACCAGTGGACCTGCCTGCCAGACTCCAATGATGTTGTTCAGGCGAGGAAGGTCTACGACTTACAGAGTGATGTAAGTACATGTTAAGTTGATGAATTAGGAGAGGAGTGTTTGGAGTTTGTTTTTAGCTGATATCCTCCTCTGACTGTCATACCAAGACGCATTATTACCATAAACTAAAACTGCTTTTAGTTATGTTTTCTTTGTTGGAGTCTATATGTTAATTTCATAGACGTTCAGATCACTCCCATAAAATGTTTAAACTAGAGCTGCATCCAACAAATTCATTGAAAATCACTTGGCCCATATTTTGAGTCATTCAGCAGTCAGACATATACATAACCTACAATAACCAAAAACTTAAAATAGTATTTGGTGGGATTAAAACTGATATTTATTTTGTAGGCCGTGTACAGAGCTGACCTGGAATGGCTGAGAGGATGTGGCTGGTCGCCTCAGGACTCAGTGGATGTCATCAAAGCTAGAAATGCCCAGACCATTCTCAATGAAAGGCTGTACCGACAACCCCCAAGCACCGTCAAGTTCACCAGCGTAGTCGACCTCCCAGCTATTGTCTTGTCTAAGCAAAATGCTGACAACATCAGTGATGTAAGTAATGTCATCTGCATGCTAAATGCTTTCTAGCAGTGAATATTTTGTGCAATTATCTGTATAAATAAGGGTGACTCCATAACGAAGTTCATGTTCTTGTTGTTTTCTTTTTGACAGAGGAAATATAGAGAAGCCTGGGACAAAGACAAGCTCAGTATTCACCTGCCACCTAACACCCCCACCTTTGAGCTGTCCAAGGCCAATGCTGTCAACATCAGCAATGTAAGTTCGTGTTTGTACAATCACTTTACCAGTTCTGCCTATGTTGTATTGCTGAACATTTGAATATATCTTGATTTTAATGTGCTGACACTAAGTCTTATAGTGTTTTTAAACATACTTCTTGTTCTGTGTAGAAACTGTACTCAAAAGCATGGGACGACCAGAAGGCCAAAGGCTACCATATCAAGGAGGATGCCATCTCTGTGTTGAAGGCTAAAGCTTCCAGAGATATCGTCAGTGATGTAAGAGGAAAATATGGATAAGGTTTTATAACAACAGATTGATAATAGAGATACTGTCTGACATTTCATTCACATTTTATCTCTTCTGTTTTAGTACAAGTATCATACAGGATACCGTAAGCAGGTCGGCCACCACATCGGTGCTCGCTGCGTCCAGGACGACCCTCTGATCATGCTGGCTATGAACTCAGCCAAGATTGCCAGTGATGCCCTGTACAAGAAGGACTTCAACAAGTCCAAGACCAAGTTCCACCTGCCAGTAGACATGCTGAATCTTGAGCTGGCCAAGAAATGCCAGATTCAAGTCAATGATTTCAACTATAGAACTCATCTGCACAACTGGACCTGCCTGCCTGACTCCAGCGATGTGGTCCAGGCGAGAAAGGCTTATGACCTGCAGAGCGACGTAGGTTGATCAGAGTGCTCGTGGTAATTGTCTGCATACATTTTGAATGCAGTGGAAATACAAAAACAACTCTCCTGTTTTGTTTCCTCAGGCTGTGTACAAAGCTGATTTGGAGTGGATTCGAGGATGTGGATGGATTCCACATGAGTGCGTGGACGTTGTGAAGGTGAAGCATGCACAGAAGATCCTGGCTGATGTAAGTTGGACTACAAATCATATTTTAGTTAAAAATCACAAACATTTATATACATTTGTAAAGTCATTGTTCTTATTACACATGTCTTTCTCGCTATAACATAGAGAGGCTATCGTGTCAAGTTGGATGAACAGAAATTCACAGTTCCAACCGACAGAGTCGACTTGGTCTGTGCCAAGAATGCTGCTGATGTCCTCAATGAGGTAAGGATTATACTCTGTTTGGATCATTTTCAGACTTTATTTTTGGTTTACTACCTGAAAATAATTGCAAATTAGAGTATTTTGGTGAACAAGTTTTAATTTCTCACACTTCTCAGGCCAGCTATCGTGAAGCCTGGCACCAGGACAAGACCAAGTACTCACTGGTGGACACTCCAACTCTTGCCACAGCCAGAGAGGTGGCAAAGAACGTTCACCCGGTAAGATTTGCTACATGGTCAAAGTCAAAGACTTCTTACATTTTGTCGTGTACCAGTTTTAAAGCCGCCAAGTCATTTTTAAGCAGAAATGTCAAACTTGCTGGTTCCAGCTTCTTTAATGTAAGCATTTGCTGCTCTTCATCATTTATGACAGTTTTGGGTTTTGGACTGATGGCAGTACAAATTAAGCAATTTGAAGATGTCACTTAGGGCTCAATTTTTGAGATCTCTATAGACTAATTGATAAACTGGTTTATCACAACAACAATCAGCAGATCAATCAATAATGAAAACAACCATTAGTTGCAGTGCTTAGCATTTTTTCCTGTAATATTATCAGCTTGAGATCAATGCACAATCATAAAGCATAACAACTCTTTCCATCTCTTGTAGAAACTGTACACCAAAGATTGGGATAAGGTCAAAGCCACAGGCTACTTCATGCCTGGAGATGCTGTACCAATCAAGCAGTGCATCAAGACCTCTAAAGTGCAGAGTAATGTGAGTATTGGGGCAAAGTTGCATCTTTCTTCTTCCTTAATGACTACAAGTTATTCTTAATTTAATTGACAGCACAACAACAATGGAGATACTGATTTCTGTCTGTCCTGTAGCACAAATACCTTGAGGCATACCGTAAGCAGGTCGGCCACCACATCGGTGCTCGCTGCGTCCAGGACGACCCTCTGCTCATGCTGGCTCTGAACTCAGCCAGGATTGCCAGTGATGCCCTGTACAAGAAGGACTTCAACAAGTCCAAGACCAAGTTCCACCTGCCAGTGGACATGCTACAGTTTGAACTGGCCAAGAAATGCCAGAGACAAGTCAATGATGACAATTACAGAACGCGCCTACACCAGTGGACTTGCCTGCCAGACCAGAATGACGTCATCCAGGCCCGCAAAGCCTATGATCTGCAGAGTGATGTGAGTGCTAGTCACAACAACTGAGGGCTAATCTATCTTACACACATTAAAGTGAACCTTCTATCTTAATGTGCAACGTGGTTTCTGTCTTCAGAATGTGTACAAGGCTGATTTGGAATGGATCCGTGGTTGCGGCTGGATGGCAGCTGACTCTGTTGACCACGTCAAGGTTAGGAAGGCCCAGGAGATAATCAACGAAGTACGTATACTGTATTGTATTCAATCTTTTGATTTGGCAATTTTCTTAAAGCACATTTTTGTGTCACTTCATTGTGTCTCACTGCGAGGCTGTAATTAAACTTGCAGAGATTCTACAAGAAGAATGCCCAAGAATGCTTTGGAAAATTCACCCTGATTGTGGACCGCCCTGAGCTTATCCTGGCGAGGGTCAATGCTGCCAACCTCAGTGACGTAAGTAAAAATATTTTATTAAACAGCTACATTTCAAGTTGCATGTAAATGTTGTAAGTAAATGTTACACCTGAAATTGAAATTCTGTTTTTTCTTTCTGTTTTAGCTGAAGTACAAAGAGACTTTCAATGCAGAAAAGGGTCAGTACATTGGTTCAGAAGACACTCCTCAACTGGCCCATAGCAGGGAGGTCAACAAGATCATCAGTGAGGTAATGTAGAATATTAAGCTACTTCATTCATTTATTCTTAAATACATAATATTTGTTAATTTGTATATCAAATATCGCATCAGCTTTTTTAAAAGACCTTGCCTACTCTGTGTATTTCAGAAACACTACAAATTGGCCTGGGACGAGTCTAAGGCGACAGGCTACCAGCTGGACCATGAATACATCCCACTTCTCTCTGGCAAGAAGGGCAGAGAAATTGCTAGTGATGTGAGTGTTTTCTTTATACTCATCCTTTGCTAGTAAGACAAAAATCATGTTGCCTCACATTTTCGTTTTATAGTATGTAAAACAAAATTAAGAGTTTCATTGTTTCAAATCCTACAAGGCCAAGTACAAGGATGCCCATGAGAAGGCCAAAGGTCACTACATGGCTTCTACCCTGGTGGACTTCCCTGAGGTGATGCGCTGTGGAGACCAAGAGAAGAACAAGGGACTGGTAAGATGTCAATAATAGTTTGTGCATTTATGCCCTACATATCATAGCATTTTGATCATATTTCAAGGCACATTAAAACAAATACGTTTAACATTTAGTTAAGTGAAAGATCACCTTTTTCATTAGTTAAATGGTCTGCAACATACTTAGGCCAGATTGACTTTAAATTATATATTACTTACTTATTCCTCAATTAATTTAATTGAATGCTTACATGACAAGAGACTATGATTTACTTTTGTTATAATGCACATTTACTTTAATTTAGGTTAATTTGTTTTACATCATTAATGACAGTGCAAGTAACCTTCCATGGGTTGTGTCTCTTTACAGAGGGTCTACCAGAAGGACTACCATCAGACCAAGACCAAGACCCATCTCCCACCTGACATCATTGCTAACCAGGTAGCCAAGCGGTGCCAGGACATGCTGAGCGACGTTCTCTACCGCACCTACCTACACCAGTGGACTTGCCATCCTGAGCAGGAGGACGCCATTCGTGCCCGCAAGACCAACGAGATTCTCAGTGATGTAGGTCCTTGTTCAGTGCTCATTTGCTGCCTGTGCATGCTGAATGTGCAACATCATGTGGCAGAGGATTGGGCAAACTCATGTGACAACTGTTTTAAAATTTTTATTGTAGATATACAGGGATTATACTTGATAACCATCGTTATATGTCAGTATTTCGATAAAGCTCTCATATTTAATGTTTTAATAATTGAGTCAAAGCAGTTATTTTGCACTCCGAAGCAACAAAGCAACTCTATCCCAAGACAAACGTTTGTTTAGATGTCAACTTGATAAACAGTATATACAGTAATAGATTAGATTGTAACAAGAAGTATGAAAACAATCCAGATTTTCCCTCTTTTATTGAACATAAAATGTTGTGATCTTTGCTGTTGAACAGGTCTTCTACAAGGATGACCTGAACTGGATGAAGGGTATTGGTTGCTATGTCTGGGACACACCAGAGATCCTCCGTGCCAAGAAGTCCTACGAGCTGCAGAGTGAAGTGAGTAAGAACATGGAAGATCACAGGAGACTTTCAGAAATGTTATTGATGATTCACTGTGGTGTATTGAAGATGTTTGTTTTTTTAACCTTCCTTCCAAAATACAAAAGAATTTAATTCATGTGTTGGTGGAACCGTGATAATTTACCCACAAAATATCTTCTCTTCTAGCTTAAATACAGAGATGAAGCCAAGAAAGAGTTCAACAATTACTCAATTGTGACGGACACCCCAGTTTATGTGACTGCTGTCCTGGGTCACACCTGGGCCAGTGAGGTGAGTGAGCTGGAAAAACATATATAGAGAGTGATTGAGTTTGAAATGCCTAATTGAGTGCATTAATTAAATTCTGGTCATTGACAGCTGACCTACAGGGAGGCTTATCATAAGGAGAAGCACCTGTACACCACTGTTCTTGATACCTATGACTACGCCAGATGCCACAACTTCAAGCACTTCTTCAGTAATGTAAGTGAAGATAGATATATTAAAACATTTTTACAAGACATCATCATTGTAAAAGGCATGTTCACACACAACAACGTTTTGATACGTTTCTGGCTTTTCTCTCAACAGAAAAACTACAGTGAGGCCTGGGACAAAATCAAAGCCAAGAGCTACCAGATTCCACATGATTCCCACGCCTTGCAACACGCTAAACTGCAGAAAGTCATTCTCAGCAACGTGAGTTCAGTTAATTGCATTCCATGTTACTACTATGCCGAGATTTTCTTCACATTAAGAGACAATATGAATGTCCTTTCCCCTTTAGGTGAAGTACAAGGAGGATTATGAGAAGTTCAAATCCCTCTACAGTCTGCCCAAGTCTCTGGAGGATGATCCTGCCACTGCTCGCTGTGTCAAAGCTGGAAAGCTGGTCCTGGATGTAAGTTAAAGCAATTTGTAGGTGGTGAGGACCCAAATGCATAAACACACGGGAGGGTAACAGGATTTGGAACTAAAAATTAGCTTTAATGAACAGCTGGAAAAATCCAAAAACCATATGATGCAAAAAAAAAAGAAAGTGTAAACATAAAGTCGAAACAAAAAAAGCTCAAACAATGTACAACAGAAAGCAAAGTTTTAATCTGGAAAAACATGAAGAAGAAAAAAACAGGAAGATGCCACAAGGAGACACAGGAAGACTTGTGAACAGGCTGAGGTGAACAAAACAGGTGAATCATGGACGAACTGACAAAGACATCAGGGAGCACACAGACTATATAAATACAAGGGCTGATTAATAAACAAGACACAGGTGAACACAGTAAAGGGCAGGTAATTAACAGAAAGGGAGGAAATGAAAAGCAGCACATGACACATGAGGGCAAAACTTCAGAGTAAAACAGAGAATCACAGAGTCACAGGGTTGCTATATTTCTAAGGTCTTATATACACAAACAATTCAAATGAAAATTTTAAATAAAAATGAAATAATAACAATGAATTCACTGAAAAAAATGAAAGTAATAACCCAAACATATTTCAATATGATTAAAAATGGTTCTTATATAAGTTCACCTTTAAAAGACACATAAATAGTACAATATACACAGGAAAATATCCATATTATTTGTCTGAAAATATAATATTTACATCTTGATGCCAGATCTGATAACAAAAAAGTAAGAACATCTGTTGTCCATCTTTTATAGCGCCTGTACAAGGAGAGCTATGAGAAGACCAAGGCCAAGAACCACATCCCCGCAGACATGTTGGAGATCCTGTCTGCCCACAACACCCAGGCCTCTGTTAGCGAAATCGGCTACCGCAAGCACCTGCACCAGTGGATATGCTTGCCTGACATGCAGGTGTATGTCCAAGCACGCAAAGTCAACGAGCAGCTCAGTGACGTAAGTAACTCCCCTCAGCTTGATATTCTGCTTGTATGTATGCATACAAAAAGGGTCAGGTTTATACTAATTTATATACAAACATGTCTGTCATAGTCACTGAACTTGTGTGTTTTTTCGTGTGCTCTTCGCAGATCTTCTACAAGGATGACCTGAACTGGCTGAAGGGTATTGGTTGCTACGCCTGGGACACACCAGAGATCCTCCGTGTCAAGCATGCTGGTGATCTTCAGAGTGAGGTTAGCCCACCCACTGTATTAATTCTAATTCTCCCCTCTATTTCCGATCCTCTTCATTTATTTGGTTTCCTGCGGCTACTTATCTTGTCCAATTCTTCTTTACAACCCTCCTCTGTTTAGCACTCAAACAGCTTTCATTATTTTCCCCTACAGTAAATCCTCCATTTTACTTTTCATACTGCCTATTGTTTATTCAGAGCTGATGCTGACAGCCACATTCTTGTGTTTTTATTCCAGAACAAGTACAGAGCCAAAGGTGTTGAGGCTTTCAAGGAATACTCAGTGGTGACAGACACTCCTGTGTATGAGACGGCCAAGCAGAATGCTGAGAACCTGAGCGATGTAAGGGACTCTATAAATGTTTTTAACAATGTCAACTCATGAATATTTTTCATTACATAAAAACAAATCATGACCATAAATCTAATTTTTTTTCTTTCTTCTCTATTTCCAGCTGCACTACCGTTATGACTACAACACCAATGTCAAGGGCACCAACACTGCTCCTGCTGTTACTGTTGATACAGAAAGGGCACGCCTGGCTAACTACATCCAGAGCGATGTGAGTGATGATAATATTACATCATATCCAGCTTACTTGTTTAGAAATTACCAACTGAAATATGTACAGTGTGTATATTGCAAAATATTTTTTTTAAATATACACAACACACACTGTTGTGTGTACTGCTCACACAACAGTGTGTGTTTGAGATTTCACACACATCGACAATCAGCAGTTATTTCATTATATTTTTCCTTTCATTGTGGGCCTTGTACTTTAATATGAATATGAATATGAATTTTACACTGAGAAATGTAAGAAAGTAAACATAGTGCACCATTATAGGTATAAAATATTGGACGATAAAAGATAATTTTCTTGTCTTTTTAAATATGAAATAAAAGTTGTGGTTAAGGATTAAATCTCTGAAATGCTGCAAGAGCATAGAGAATATGGGTATTCCAAACTGGGTGAAAAAGCAGACGAATATCTGCAGAAATAAACTGAATACAAAAGTGTTACATTTTAAAACTGTTCAGTCAGTATGCATGTTTCGGTTCAAGCTGAATGCGTCTTGTCTCACTGTGTTGTCTTGGCCTCTCTCAGAACTGGTACAAGGAGGCCAACAAGAACTTCATGCCCACTGGTTACTCCCTGCCAAAAGATACCCCGCTCATCAAGCAGGCTAAGAAGAACAGTGTTGTCACCAGCAATGTAAGTGCTGTTACTAGCTTCAGTCATCCAGTTATGCCATTCTTTTGGCTGCAGTCAAAAGTTTTCGCTCATGTGTTTCTGATGTTGCCCTTTTACTTTTATTTGTGCAGGTGAAGTACAAGGAGGCCTATGAGATGACGAAGGCTAAAGCCTACACTCTTCACCCAGAGGGTGTCAACTTTGTCAACTCAAGGAAGGCTAACAAGATCTCCAACGAAGTAAGATGAGACACTGCTTCTATTGTTGACACCAGACACGTTAGTGTTGATGGAGATATACATGACCACTGGATAAAACATTTTTATCTTCTTCCTCTTCCCCAGCGTCTGTATCGGGAGACTTACCACAAACAAAAGGACAAGATCCACACAACCTACGACACCCCTGATATCAGACAAGTCAAGATGAACCAGGAACACCTCAGCGATGTATGGACCTATTTTCACAAAGTTTATGTCAATCATGTTCCCATTTTTATTCATAATGCAGTATTTTTTACTCATGCCATCTTTGTGTTCCCTTCTCATTCTAGTTGTGGTACAGAGAGAAATACAACAGCACCAAAGGCCAGCTGATTTCTATGCCCATCACGCCCCAGCTGATGCACTGCTACCATGTCAATGAGATCACCAGCGACGTATGTTAAAAAAGAGGAATACATTTGATGCACATTATCACATTGTCAAAAAATTCACTTTAAAACTTTTGTTGAAAATATTGTAATTATTTCTTTTTAGCTGAAATACAAAGAGGACCTGTTGTGGCTGAGAGGCCTTGGTTGCTTCTTGTATGATACTCCAGAGATGGTCCACGTGCGCAACATCACCAAGCAAAGAGTATGTGTTACCATTTAGATTGAATATTGCTGTATATCATTCACTTTCATTTCATAGTCAGCACCTTGCAGTGGTTTCATGGTCTTTTGTGTGGCTTGTTTTTCACTTCTAAAGGTGAACTATCCAGTGGACGCAAAGAAGAACCTTTCCAACTACTCCGTGGTCCTGGACACACCAGAATATACTCGTGTGACTGAGCTTAAGAGCCACATGAGCAACGTGAGTTGTTTTTCCCAAATGCACACATTACACAAACATTTTCATATTTTATTGGCGGGCCGCCAAATAAAATACATGTCCTTGTACTTAGATAGCTTTGAAAAATGTATTTAAAAAAAAATAATTCTATTCGGTGAAAAAATTAAGATTTCAAGCAGATTTAATTGACTTGACATTTTCTGCTCCTCTATTTTCAGATGATCTACAAAGCCCAGAGCAAGGAGGACATGGCTAAAGTCAGCACCACATTAGATGCTGTGGACATCCAGAGAGCCAAATGGGCCCAACAGCTGACCAACAAGGCAAGTTCAGCAGCCGTTACTCACTGGATGAGCTGTTTTACATGGATTCTTGTCTTTTCTGATAATCTAATCATGTTATCTTTGTTTCTCTACAGTACCTGTACACAGATTTGGCTGCTAAGGAAAGAGCTCATTTCACTCCAGAATCTGAAACTCCACACATAAGCCATGCCAGAAAGATGAAAGTGGTGTGCAGTGATGTAAGTCTTCCCCTTCCTCATTTCATCTTTATTTTTGCGTGATCCTTGCATTTTCATAACTTACCTCCATATGACATAAATACAACATCTTAATAGTTTTTCTATTTCTATGTATTTCTATTTCTATTGCGTTACATGAATTGTATCTTCCCTTAGAACAAATACAAAGAGCAGTATGAGAAGATGAAGCACAGATACACAGCCATTGCTGATACACCTCTCCTGATCCGTGCCAAGAAATCCTACTTCCAGTCCAGTGATGTGAGTATGCTTCATAACAAACAATTTTATCACTACCACGAAGCAGGGTTTATAATTTTTCTTAATATTTGTAGTTCCCCTTCTAGCTCTTCTGCTCAACCTTCCATTAAGCTGTAAACCCATGTTTGAATTTGAAGATGTGTCATGCAGAGATTGGACTTTTAGTAAAAGTCTGGTATTTAATGTTAAATGTTGCTCAACTGATTTCAGTACAGTAATCTGTAAACCTAGACATTACACTTACTAAGCTACAAGTGAAGTTTAACATTTAGTACATTAATGGAGTTTTTTTTTTTGTCATGTACAATGATAACAACTTTTTTCTTGAACTTTACCACAAAATACCATCAGTACAAAGCAGTGCAAAATTAGGAATTTCCCTTTGAATAATGATGACTGATAAAGAAAAGAGACTATAAAAATGACTTTATAATTGTATAATTGTGAGGAATATCTAACACATTTTGTTCTTCACATCTTCAGCTGCGTTACAAAGAGACCTTTGAGCTCGCCAAGGGCCACTACCACACAGTCAAGGATGCTTTGGACATCACCTACCACCGCAGAGTCACTGATGACATCAGCGAGGTCAGCGATTAAAAATATCTGTTTGATTAGCTGTCTGATAATATATATGTAAAAATGTATAAAATGTTGACCTTTTTCATCTTTTGTAATGTTCTTACCCTCCACCTCAGGTTAAATACAGGGAGAAGTACATCAGCTCTCTGGGTACATGGAAGTCCATCCCTGACCGTCCTGAGTTCTTCTTCAGCAAAATTGCCAATGAAAACGTCAGCACTGTGAGTACTGTTTATTTACATTCGAAATTGATGCATGCTGTTTTAAAATATATACCCACAGTAGGTCGAAGGGCATATACTATCTTTGATATACTAGGAAATCTTTGAATTAATTCCCTTTTATGTCCCTCTTTAGGTCAGGTACAAGGAGGACCTGGAATGGCTGAGGGGTATTGGTTGCTATGTGTGGGACACACCTGAGCTGGTGCAAGCTGAAAAGAACAAGACGCTGTACAGTGAGGTGAGGATCTATTAAGCTCATAGTTTACCATCTGAAATGTCAGTAATTTTATAATATATCGTTAAAAATACTCCTTTTTGTTTATGTCATACATATACTACTTATGATGTCTTAAATTCATGACTAGTATGCTTTTTATGGTAATACATGATTTGATCTTTAATGCAGTTGGATATTTTCCTGCCTGTTCAAATAACAGTTTGATTTCTTGATTTCTAACAGAGACTGTACAAAGCTTCCTTTGAGAAAAACAGAGGCAACTTCAAGTATACCTCCGACACTCCATTCTTCGTAGCTGCCAAGAACGCCTCTGTTCTCATCAATGATGTGAGTCCTTTCATTCTTAAACCCCATACAGTAATTGAAAAATAGATTTTTTGTGTAAATTGCTGCCAATTTTCTGTGTTTTTAGTATAACCAGAATTATAATCAGTCTGTTCAATCCATTTGAGAAATATAATACTTTTATTGTTAATCACATTTCTCTGTCTTTTGTGCATCTCTTTGGGACTGTGAGTTTGGAGGTAAAAGAGTATGAATTTATAGTATAATTTGAACATTGCCTTGACTGTTTATGACCAGCTGTTATTTCTGTGAAACCAACATACCAGTTGTTTAAAATATGTCCTTTATTCCTTCTATTAACTTGTTTTAACCTCCCTTTGTCCCCTGGAAAGACTCATCACATGACAGTGCTTATTGTTTTCTGGACCTTTGTATTTAACTACCTTCTGACATTCTGAGCAGAGGACCTACAGAGCTAGTTATGAGAAGAACAAGGATAAGTTCACCATAACTACAGATGATCCTAGATACCAGCTGGCCAGGGAGAACAGGAAGATGAGCCAGGTAAACGTCCTGGTCGTGTTGTACGGTCGTCCTGCCTCCTCCGGTTCGCTTCTCCAGACCTCACTGGTGCATGAGGTCGTCGAAAGACCTGCCGTGGGTCGTCGTCGCATGACTATGATACAGGATACAATTCTCTTCCCTCTCTATCAGTCTCTGCTCGCTCTCTCTCTTCTTTTTGTCCCAGGAAGGTTGTTGTTAACAGTGCCACTCAAATAGCAGTAGAATGCTATCTTGAGTGAGCAGGACTCTCCTTTATCTGTGCCATCAGAGAGACAATTCAATCCCTCACTGAATGATGATTTAGTTAAGATTAAAAGATAACCCTTCATCAAACTGAAGATGATGATTTTTGTCACTCTGGAGGCACAGATGAGGACAAACAGCTCCTTTGTCACACTTGGATCTCCGGAGTACTTCTCCAGTCCTCCCAGTGTAACTGCTGTTTTTCATTTGTCCTCAACTATGGCATGCTGTGTGTGTGTATGTTGTCATGTGTGAACAGGCAAGGTATAAATCCAAAGCAAAGGATCTGCTAAAGAGTGGCTGCAATGAGCTACTCCGCCCTGACATCCTCACAGCCCTTTACCAGTCCACTATGGGCAGTAAGGTAAACAGCCACAGAGTGGTAACCATGGTAACCCTGATTCTTGTCCACAAACAAGCAGAAAAAATAAGACCTGTGGAGTTTAAACTCTTACAGGCGTGGATGAAAGTAATCAGGTTGCTTTCATCCTCTCTGCTGTTTCTGGACAACGTCTCATCACATCATAGACTCACCCAAACTCCTTCCCTTTCAATCCTACTATAACCCTGTAAGAGGTTTTAACTGTCACACTTCTCCACCCTTTTCTTTCATGCTCTAATCCCTCCATCACATATTCACTTCCTTGATTACTGAACATTTAACTTACCCTAAAAAGCAGTGCAGTAATTGCAGCAGACAGAAAACATCTAGAGTCAGAAATGCAGCATAGTGTCGCATCTGCTAAGACAGATCATAACTTTCATCTATATACCGTATTCTTAGCCTTGATACCTTGCACAAATTATGGGTTTGACTTCTGGTGCTTTCTTACAGAAATTGTATGGCGTATGACCATTGATGAAGGTCTAAGTTTTTTTTACTTTGTCAAATTAAAACCAAATAATACTGTTATTATTGTACAGCCCACTTAGAAGCATTAGCTACTTAGGCTCGATCCGAAGAGCACTAGAAGAATCACCCATAATCGTTTACCCATTGACCTCCCCAAGGAAACTTGAGGATACAAGTCACCTATGTGGGCACTGCAGACTGTCATGACTGAATATTGATAACACATCTCTCTCTATATTTGTGCATGTTTCATAAAGCATGTTTTTATAATCCCATGCATGGCATCACATACAGTATTACGTATCATGTGTTTTATTTATTTTTTTGTCAGTCAAAGGTTAAATAATACATGCTATTGAGAACTGTCCAAGAAAAACAACAGTGGATACATTTTTAAAAAAAAAAACTATTTAAATGTACTGCTGATGTCTTTATATGACCATAATAAGCAAACAAGACCATCAGTGAGAAGATTGGCTATTTCTGTATAGGTATTCTTAATGCCTGTCACCGGGTCAGAATCATTTAGGGAAGAGTGCTGAGGATGAATTGAGGAATACAAAGTTCATTGTAGCTGCATTAATAAAAGGTAGTGATTGCTTTTAGTCAACTGATCTTCATCCGTCTATACTCTGAGGATGAAATCCTTCTATGCCTGTCCATCGTTATCTCTGGTCTTGATTTTGTAGAGCACCCCAGTGTCTCTTTATACAATATCTTTCAACCCTTTTCTTGGACAGTTGTTTTCTTTAGCTGCACACTTCAGAAGCAAGACAAGTTGTCAGAAAACACATAGATAAAAGCAAATGATTACAATGTCAAATTGACTTTGAGTGGTACTAACTGTTTTGTGTTTACACGTTTTTGTCCTCCATCAGTGGAGGTACAGGGAGCAGTATGAGCGTGCCAAGGACAAGTTCACCTCCATTCTTGAAACTCCTGAGTATGAGGCCCACAAACGCAGCAAGAAGATCAGCGATGTAAGTTTTAGTTATGGTCCATCATGTCAAGAAGTGCTTGATTAATGATTATTATTTGTTTTGGTGTCTTTTGAAATGCTCCTGACTATGCGATGATGATTATTCCTTAGATCATCTACAAGATGGAGTACAACAAGACCAAGGCTAAGGGATACACCTTGCCTTATGACACTCCACACCAGCAGCACATGAAGAAGGTCAAGGAGATCACCAGCAATGTAAGTCCCACGCATTTTTCTAATAAAAAATAATAATAATTTGCAGAAGCACATGAAGCCGAAATATGAAATACATTTTTGTGTTTGATGTCGTGTTTTCCATGCACGTTGCAGCTGAAGTACAGAGAAGTGTATGAGAAGAGCAAGGCCCAGATCAACATGGACCCTGAGGCTCATGAGATCCGTGCTGCCAAGGAGGCCTACAAGAACATCACCAATGTAAGGGTCTTTACTAGAGGCATCAGGAAAAACCACTTTCTGTTCATTATTGATTCGAGATTAACTCAACATACCTTTTTAATTTTAGCTTGACTACAAGAAGAAATATGAAGCCACGAAAAACAAGTGGATCTGGACAGCAGACAGACCAGACTTCCTCAATGCTGCCAAGAACTCCCTGCAGCAGAGCGATGTGAGTTGGTGCTTCTTCTTTACTATATGTGTGATTCACATTGTTTATTTCGACAACATCCAACAGTGCTGCTCTTATTTTGCCTCCACAGGTTGAGTACAAGTATGACAAAGAGATGATGAAAGGCTGTGTGATCCCTGTGGTTGATGACAAGTTAACTCTCCTGGCTATGAAGAATAATGAAATGGCCAGCACTGTAAGTCTTTCCACCTCTTTATTAGCATCTCTGTGATGAACCGATTACAAAAGGGATCTGGAGTTATTTTTAACCAACAAGATTACTGCAAAATTAAATGTTTAACATGCCGTCCTGCAGTTGAAGTACAAAGAGAAGTATGAAAAGGCAAAGGGCCACTACATGCCCGTCAAGGACACTCCCCAAATCCTCCATGCCAAGGCTGTGCGCACTCTGGCGTCAGAGGTTAGTAGCATTCAGTGTTTTTGTACAGTTTAAGAATAAAACATAATCAGTCAATGATGCTGTCATTTGAGTAAATTAAAAAACTTTTTTATCCCTCCTTCAGTAAATATCTTAAGTGGTGGAAGATGAAATAGGAGTGTAATCGTCATGAAAAACAGTTTATTGATGATTCATTCTTTCATTGGTGATAGACTTTTTTTGGTGCCTCTGTAGATGTCTTACCCTGTCTTTTAGTGCATCTAAAAGAATGTGGATCTCTTTTTATGGATGCAGCGAAGGGATGGAAGCCGCTACAAATTCAAACAATATGGGACAATAAAGTGAATCTCTAATAAGACATGTCTTCTAAATTTTTGATTTTCATCCACAGAGCAAATATAAGGAGGCCAGTAAGAAGGACATGCAGTCCGGCTCATTCACGACCCTGTCTGAGACTCGTGACACTGCCCACAGCAAGAATATCAACAAGCTCGTCAGCGGGGTACAATCGCCTCACATTTATTCAACAAAATGAGCTCAACCATCTCCTTATCTTGGACTGTTTCTGTGCAGCTGGCCTTGAAATTTATTTCTCTCCCCATAGAAATTGTACAAAGCCAAGTTTGAGAAGGAGAAGGGCAAGTCAGTGTACAACAACATGATTGCTCCACCTGATGTTCAGCACGCCATGTCAGTGGCCAAAAATCAGAGCAATGTAAGTCATCTCCACAGCTGTGCTGATATAACATTGTATTATCGTATACAATGGATCGTAATTTCCAGCACTCTGTCGCCTCCATTGTGGATAGTTTCACAGCTTCCTCTGTTTCTCTTCTGACAGTTATTACCTCATACTGTATTCTATCTGCTCTTCTGCTCAATACCACAGGTTTCCTACAAGAAGGATGCCAAAGCCAACCTGCACTACACAAGTGTAGTTGATCGTCCTGACATAAAGAAGGCAACCCAGGCTGCCAAACTCATCAGTGAGGTAATGATACAGTACAGGTATAAAATGTGTGGGTAAAAGATAAAAAACTGTTTTCACAAAGCACAAATATGCAGAATGTTAGTGTGTACAAGCCTGGTTTTCACTTACACAGTAAGTCCACTGCTCAACTGCTCCTTACAAGTTATAAGACCTTTTAATGAAATGAAAAGGAAAGGGAATGAAAGGGAAATGGCAAAGATAAAATACAAATGTTTGTCATTGGCATCGTCCCCCAATACACTAGTGTAAGTTCTATGAAGCCAAATTTAATTGTTTAAAAGATGCAGTACCATCACTAATTTATGACTGATAAAACAACAACAAAGGCTCAGAAGCAACTGTGAAACAACAAAAACCAGTCAGGACCACCGGTGCAGTTTGTACAAGGTCAACTGATTCCTGTTTTGTCTCATCTTCATCAGATTGGCTACCGTGAGAAGGCCCGTGAAGAGGCCAGCCGTGGAGGTTCTCTGGCCCACCGCCCAGACATTGCTCTGGCCACTAAGGTGTCCGGGCTGACCAGCCAGGTACAGAGGACCATATCAACCATCTGTCCCTACAGTTATCACCTGCTAGAAAATGTTTCCTTTATTTATTTTACCTTCAAAATGGCTAGAATCAGTCACTGGAAGCCATTTTACACCGGCCTGACACTCAGATCAGCTTCCATAAGCTAATATTTGCTGACTGGTATCATTGTGGTAGATGCTTAGCAGCAGTCATGTAGGCCTAACGATAGTACTAGCAGCTCTTCCATAGCGCTTCCACTGCCATCCTGCATTATAATCCATGCTTAAGCTGTCATTGTGACTCCATGAAAGAACATTTTACATGTTTAACTGCTCATATCATCATACATGTCTCACCCCATCCTTCAGCCTGTCCTCTGCTCCTCTTCCTCCATTCTTCTATATTTTACTCTCCTCATACCTCATCTCTCTCCTTCCATAATGCCCTAGTCTGTGTGTGTGTTCTCATCCCTCCATCTCACTGCGCTTTGTAGGTGGAGGCCAAGACCTCCCTCCATGGAACAGCTTCCTATGATACCCCCCAGATGCGCCACATTAAGAAAATGAGTGCCCTGACTAGTGATGTAAGGAGGTTCATGCCCTGAAACTAAAGGGCTGCTACTATTTGTCTGTCTTCTCTGTTCTTCTGTTCCCTTCGTATCGATCGATTGACTGACTGATTGGTTCATTTCTGATTTCACTGCGAAGGTTCACTGAATCAAAGATTTAATTCAGATGATCAAATCTTACAAAGTTATTATTTTGAGTTACCTTGCAACCTCCCCTTCTTGCAGTTAAGCATTGTGTGCACCCTCTGCTCCTGACAGACTGTTGCTTGTTGCTAAGCATAGACACGTGTTGCTGCATCACTGCATTTACTACACCGGTGCAGATGTTGTATGTCGATGAATCCTTTTAGTTTATTTTGTGTAAAATCATTTTAATTATCCCACTTTTCTCCCAACTCACTCACTCAGTGTGTCTGTTGCAAAACATGTGTATATGCAGTGGTTAACCCGGCTTGGTTACTTCCTTTGTGATGTGAACACTACAGGGCTGTGGGCATAGAGGGTTTTAAATGTTAGTATCACTTGACAAATGTGTTAATTGCAGATTAATTTATTATTAATGCTGGATTTACACATGTTTGTTCCAGACACTGTGTTAGGGTATTGCTTTGTCTCACTTTCTCTCTAAAGCTGACCGATTTGCAGATGGACTGAACCAACTGGACTCCCTTTGAAACATGCCCTCCCTCTTCCATATATACTTTATTATATATGAAGTCTATGTTTTGTTTATGTGGATCACAGACTTCTGTATTTGGCTCTGTGTACACTTGGCATCAAAATGCATCTCGGATGGTCAGATCAGAGGCTGGAAGCTCTAAACAGAGGTGTTTTGTTGCATCTGAAATAGATAAAGAACAGAAGGGGTAAGGTTACACAGCACACACTGTTACCATATAGTGTGATTTGAGCATGTTCGAAAGGTGCACTGAGGGCCCACCTAGCAGACTTTAACAACACATGGTAACGGACAGTGTATCCACAGTAGTCACAGCTGAGCAGCGATTTCCACCAGATGAAATCCAACAGGATACACAAATTGTCCCTTTGACTCATTTGAGATGCATTCTGAGGTCAAGTGTGAACCGAAATCCACTTCAACTCAATCCAGGCACACGGTCTAAACAGCATCATAGGGCGTCTCTACAGCTGACCTGTTTGGTTTGTTTAAGAAAAACATTCATGTGATAGCTTTATTAATGTGGTTTGTTACAATAAGCAAACATGCCACCAGGTTAAACTGTAACTTTAAGCCAAACAGTATCATAAAACAAACAGTTCAGCTGGTTTGCATTTATAAGGAAATTTCGACCAGCCACAGGATTGTGTAATATGAATTCAAATGCTTAAATATGCACTTTTACAGGACTATCCTGGCCAGAAAGGATGTGTGCACGTGTGAATGCACCCTTACAGACCTTCAATTAGCACTGTGATTGCTGAATGAAAAGGAGAAAATGAATTGATGCATGAATAACATCAGCGGACATACAGTTGTTTTTGTGTATAACAAGGGAAACAAACCCATGTTGAGAAGCGTATGGCACTCAGCATATCTTCAGTATCTACACAGAGATATCTGTATGGAATCTGAATCATCCCTTTTTATACACGTTAAAAAAGCCTTATGTTGATCTTTAAATGTTTCCTGCTGTATGGAGTCTGTCAGTCTTCCACTATTATTCTCTCCCCAGTAGATACTTCTTACGCTAACTCTCAAATATATTCCAACCTCAATAGGTGAAGTACAAAGAGAAGTTTGACAAAGAGATGAAAGGAAAGAGACCACAATATGACCTGAAGGAGAGTAAGATTTACAAGACTTTGAAGGATGCCAGTGCGCTGGCGAGTGAGGTAGGTGCTCACATGACTGGCATCGTTTCACAATGAATACTCATTCCGTCAGCCACCTGTGGAGTGACACATTTGACGATGAGTTTATAGTAGTATGTAAAGTTTAATGTTTCTAAAGCTTTTGAATTTCTGCTTAGTTTGTTTTATCTATTGAATATTTCTTTATGGGACCTGTTCAATAAACCCGTTGAGAGTAAAACCAACTAAGTCTTCTTCAAGCAGCTAGAATTCTTTTGCAAATGTATCATAAAACCTTGTTAATAATCAAAGGAAACCATGTACCAACTACAAAGATCGCCGACTGTGAGATACAGTATGTTCACTTTGTAACTTTGAGCGTATCTGCTAACACTGTGTGCAGGTGAAGTACAAGGGTGACCTGAAGAAGATCCACAAGCCTGTGACTGACATGGCTGAGTCTCTGTCCATGCAGCACAACCTGAGCACCAGCAAGCTGTCCAGCCAAGTAAGACCTCATCAGCCTGTAACCCTCCCATGCTCACGCTCAGGAAGCTGCTGAGAGTCAGTTCAGTTTCAGAGCGCCCTCTGAAACGTGTCTGAACTCAGTGTTTCTGTCACCTCACATACCGCAGTAACAATGATGCAGATAATCATCTCATTGATTTATACACTAAACTCTATCATCCAAACATCCATTTCTCTGTGACCTCATCTGGTGGTGACCCTTACCCTTCTCACCCTTGACCGTGTTGACCTTTGACCTTCCCATACTATCAACCCACTATAACCCCTACTCCTTCACTCTTTCACTTTAATTTATTTCAACCTGTAGTTTGTATAAAACTAGTATTTCACCATTGATCATTTAACACAAAACTCCCACCTTCACTTTTTTTACTGTACTGAGCTGTCTTACTTGACTGGGAATTCCCCCCTAGTACTGCTACAAGAAGAAATTTGAGGAGAGTAAGGGTCACTACCATATGATTCCTGACACACCAGAACAGCTTCATCACAAGGAGGCTTCTGAACTTCAGAGCAACGTAAGTGGTACATACTCTGAGCTCTGGGTCTCAACAATCAACATACTTTTTACTGACATACTTTTTACTTTACATACAGATGTGTATGTGATATCTGCATTTTAGATCTTCCTTTTCGCAACTTACAGAAGGGTGGTGTTTCATGTCGGCTAGTTTGCCAGACAATACACACAGCTAGGTGTCACACTAACAGCTTAATTTAAATGTAGTCATGCCATACATTACATCGTTAGAAAGCTTACATTCTTGTGACTCGGGTCATTCGAACCATTTCAAGTTAAATCCACAACAGGATGGCACAATCAACAAACAATTAATCAAAACTGACATCAAACAAGCGGGTACAACCTTTTGGCAACTCACCAATGATATGTCTTGGTGCTTCGGTGGCATTTTAAAATCCAATATAAACTGTCATCTGTTATTCCCAAACGTCCAGTAGATCTATTTTCAGTAAAGTACTCCAAAACACAGTAGTATTCCATGCATACAAAGTAGCGACGAACAGCAATTGGAAAAGCTTTTCCATGCTTTCATCTGTCCATTAGCTCCATTAAACAGCAACACAGAGATACCTCAGATGGCTCCCAACCTCTGAACTATTGATTGACACCTCATTTGACCAGACAGGAGCGTCTATGCTCGCCCTACAGCCTGCAGGGCGAGCATAGAGCCAATTATGTGGCTCTCTTTTGAGCCACATAATTGTACAAACAGTTTTACATGGATTTTAACTGTTAACACTGTTTATTTTTTAATGATTGCATCCTTTTTCTTATTTACATTTTACACAGCGTCCCAACTTTTTTGGAATTGTGATTGTATTTATCAGTAAAGGAGATGAATACGAATTAACAGGCAGAATAATCCAGAAATGTTCATTCATTATTTAAAGGACAAAATAAGGGATTTGCAAACTTTATCTTAAAAATGTGTTTACACTTACTGTTACCCAATTTGCATTTCATTGCGTTTTAGATTTTGTTAACAATTTATTAAATGTACCTCCAGGCGACCATTAGTTTCCATTCATGCCCATACAATATAAGAATCAGCTATTTTAATGCTCTGAAACAGAACCAAATGTGTGTATTTATTTTTTAAATATTATCTTTATGAGATCTATCTGTAATTACATTAGCATAAACACGTAAGAGTAAATCACCTTTGATTCAAATTCATGTAGTCTTGATGGTCCCTCTGACACAACTTAAACACGTCTTACAATTTCACCTTCAGCAACCTAAAATAAATCAAAACCATTATATAATATTTCCAGTCTGTTGAAAACACACTCATTATACATGTGTGTGCTGTTGCAGGTGAAATACAAGGAGAAGTATGAGAGGGAGAAGGGCAAGCCTATGCTAGACTTCGAGACACCCACATATGTGACTGCTAAGGAGGCCCAGCACATGCAGAGCCAGGTAAACACCCTGTCTGTCTCCTCTGTGGTTCAAATGTCTACAAAAGCAACACACTGTCCATTACCATCCTCTCTGTCAGCCCAAAGACTCTTCAGTGCCTGCTATATATTAACCTGTACTGTATGCCCGTTGTTATGTATTGATATGCTTCAGCTTGTTGGATGTCACGCTATTGTTTATGTGAGAATTACACTTTTGCAGTGCCTTGAATTCCAGTTTATTAAATCAAGACCATGTTTTGGTGCTCATTAGGGTGTTTGTGATTACTGTCATTTTTACTCATTCCCCATATTCTACTCTTAACTAGCTGTGCTGGGATGAAAAACTGGTTGAAGGCAGTGTAAAATGTGTTAAAATAAAATGTACCAATGCCTTGTACATTGTTGCTCCCTAATAGTGTATGTTATAAATTCAGACTGCTTAATCTTACTCTCCTGATCAGGAATGACAAAGTCAACAGTATGTTTATTTCAGTCTGAGCATTTCCGTTAATGTTACAGTGTTTAGTTATAATCAGTTACAGTCACAATAAACATTCCTCCAAATACTTACATTTAAAGACTGTAGGCCCAGTAATGACACAGATCATTATAAGGAGACTGGTGCAAACCAGGATGAGGTAACTGCACTGTGACTGAGTGCTGCTTGCATGTGGTTATCTGAGCTCTGTCTGTCCCCTGTCTTGTCCCTGCGGCCAATAGAAAGACTATAAGAAGGACTATGAGGAGCACATGAGGGGCAAGAACCTCTCAGGCTTGGAGGTCACCCCCGCCATGTTACATGTCAGACACGCCACCAAAATAGCCAGTGAGGTAACTAAAGGATCATTTATTCCTGACAACCTCCCCTGTTTACCTCACCCATGCTCTATAATCATACTAAGTCTACATCACAACCAAGGTCCCTCTTTCTTTTTACCACTTTACTTTTAAATCTCACAAGTGTTTCCTTCTCTTGACTCCTTGTAGGTACACCTGTGTAGTTAATTGTAAGATAGTTTGCATGATTTACAGCACAGCAGCCATAAACTAACAATAATGCACCATTCATCTATCCATCTGCTTTCTCTTTATCCTTTGTGTGAAGTGTAGTAGAGTTGTCATCATTATTTGTATTTATATGTGTATTAACTGACATCTTTGACTTCTAATTTCACAATCAGGAGATGGCCAGCTGCTTCATGTTAAATAGTCTGCATGTATGCATGCTTGCTGTCATTTGAGCGATGCAGCAAAGTTTTAAAGCTTAAATTCTGACTTGAGTTGCTGCCTTGTTGTTTTTTGTTTCCATGCTCTATAAGAATAAATGTGGTTCTTTTTGTCCTTTTATCAGGATTCTTGCCAAAGTCCCCAATGTCTCTGCTCTCTCTGTGAAAATAAGTCTTAAACAATCTTCACAGTTTTGTGATTTAATATACCTAAAGTCTGTAGAGGAGGCGTGGTGACTTTGAGCTCAAAAGACAAGCGACAGCTTGTCCACTGGACTGTACTGTCTGTCTACATGTATGCCTTGGCCTGGCCTGCCTGTGTGCCCTTTTCTGCAGTCTCTCTGTTCTTCTTCCGTCCTGTAGAAAGAGTACAGGAAGGATCTAGAGGAGGGAGTGAAGGGTAAAGGGCTAACTTTACTGGAGGAAACTCCGGAGCTTTTGAGAGCAAGGAATGCCACTCAAATCCTGTGTGAGGTATGCCTGACTGAGAGGTGAAAGAGGCAACAGTGTTTTACCCTCAGCTGAGTGCCTTCCCGCTCTTGGTGCATCATCTGCTGAATCGTGTCCCCTTAACTGAGCTTCATCATCACACTAAAATGGCCACTGCTGAATGTGACCCCGCTTTGTGACATCACTAATTTCCCAGCACTCTCTTTCCTCCGGTGTCCATAAAATGTTTTTATAAGCATAACTTCATCTCGACCCTACTGGATTTACTGGATGATTTATCTTATACACAAAGATTCCAAAAATCAACCTCAAATGTACTGAAAGCATATTTTGTTTTATTATTTTAATGAAAGATGTAATTATGTATTTTATTCTTTGATTCTAGTTGGTAGTTGATTATATTATAACACATGTAGACAGGCATCCATGACGCACCTGCAATGTAGAAGAAACAAGGGAAATGCATAAAAGCTGTGGACAAATGCCAGGCTCAGTCTGATACTTACAACTTAAGGTTGTCCATCGTCTTGGTTACAGAAGAGTTGATTATTTATCATATTTATTTGTCTTTTATTGTATTCATAGATATTTTGTGAGACCAGATGTGGGGAGAGGGAGGCAAGGACAATTTTGTAAAAGATTAGTACTTATTATTTTATGTACTTTTTAAATGAGTCAATATATTTATCAACAGAGGATGTACACACATATCCTTAAACTTAGTTTTTTTACAATTTAGTTCTTAGTTCATGTGCTCTGGGAGGCTTTTCAGGTTGATGTTTGGAGTGCTTTTGAATACTTTAAATAATAGAAGACTAAGAAAAAATTTAGTTATGTTGAAAATGACTAATTATCCTTTAACACACTTTCTTTAACTACTGTTTTTTTCCCCAGTTTAGAGTGGAGCCTCACACCCAATCTGCTGTCCAATTGGTTTTTTTTTTTAAATCCTAATTTCTTCTAACCTTCTTTATTCACACATTCCCCTAGGTGTTGTGTTTTGCAGCCCTCCCATGATATGAATGAGTAGAATTCTTGTTTATAGTAATATGCAATATCTTTTTTTAGCAAGCAAAATTATTTATGTAACACTTGATCACCTGTAATGTTTACAGAGAGAGTATAAGAAGTCGCTGGAGCAGGAGATCAAGGGCAAGGGAATGTTGGCTTTGGCCACCGACACCCCCGACTTCATGAGGGCCAGAAACGCTACTGACATCCTCAGTCAGGTCTGAATCCTAATGTGGTTTCATATTGTTTGTTCTGGCTGCCGTTCTGGTGTGTTTTTGTCTGAAAGCTGACTGATGGCTTTCTTTTCCTTAGTCTAAGTACAAGCATACCGCTGAGATGGACAGGGCCAGCTACACGTCTGTCATCGACACCCCCGACATCATCCATGCCCAGCAGATGAGGAACATTGTCAGCCAGGTAGATTACTGAAATCTTCAAATAGTTTTTTTCTCTAAAAATCTCCCTCTAGGTTGCCTCCCTGTGTGCCTGGAGAAATGTTTAACCAACTAAATTAGGAGTCTTAAATCTCTTTTAAGACTATTTGAATTCAAATTGCTCCTGTTTGTTTTTGTCCAACAGAAAAAGTACAGAGAGGAAGCTGAGAAGACCATGTCTCACTATGTACCCGTCTTGGACACTCCGGAGATGCAGAGAGTCCGTGAGAACCAGAAGAACTTCAGCACTGTAAGTAATAAATGTCAATGATGTCTTCTCCGGGTTGGACGACCTACAGTATGAAGTCAGATGTTCTTCCAGTGTCTTCTGTGTATGTCTCCATGTCGCTGTAAAGTATTATCTATAATACTTGATACTTTTGTTCTGTTAGTGGAGTTAGCTCTGTATGTTGTTCTCTAAATCTGTTGTAAATTAAGTGTTTGGTGTCAGTTATATGTTTTACTCAGACGTATTAGTGAAAATAGTTTTCAGGCTCACCCTGAGCTGAAACTGAGGTACATTCTTTATTCAAATGAACACGTAGTTTCTCTTCAGGCTTTTTGCTTTCTTTTCTTTTTCTATTTAGATTTTTTTATCATGTTGAAACATTTTAACTGCACTTTTGTTTTTCTCCTTGTAGCATCACTACCAGACTGACCTTAAAAACATAAAGGGCAAAGTGTCTACTGTAAAGGACACTCCTGAAATGCTTCGTGTTAAAGAGAATACAAAGAATTTCAGCTTGGTATCTACTCAATAATATATATATATATTTACATTTAACATTTTTACACTTATACTGGATTTTTTAATTCATCTTTAACAAACCCTGATATGCAGCCCTTATTTCTTGTTGTGTAGATTCTGAAGCTCTTTAATTCATGCAACTAACCTCTGACAATGAGTTGTCTAGTGTAACATTTATAATTTTTAGTGCAGAGCTTGTGTGTTGTTTTGTAAATATTTGTTGAAGTTCTTGTGGAAGTGTCCCTTTGAATGTTGTTTTTGAAATGTTTGTGTCATTCAGTGTGTTTTTGTTGATGTCTGCCCGACTCAGCTCACAAGGTGCAACACAGCTAAAGCTCAAGTATAGTTAAATTAAATCAAGAAGCTTTTCCTCCTCCTCCAAGAGTAGAAATCAGGCTAACCACTCGTCGCTGCTTTTGTTCCTTGTCCACATAAAGATTCAGTACAAAGAGGATCTGGGATCAGGAACAGCTTTGCCCGAGACCCCAGAGATGGAGAGAGTTAAACGCAACCAGCAGAATATTAGCACGGTACTCCACAGAGTGACCCTGCCCTCCTTCATATCCTCTTCAACACGCCTTCCCTCCATATTCCCTCCTCAGAATATAACCAGACCTGTCCTCACACGTCATCTCCTTAAAACTCAATTTTCTATCTGACTTTTTACAGGGATAATTTATCTCGCTTATCCTTTTAGTTGTTAGTTTATTAATAATTCATTTCATCTAAACCGTGAAGTAATAGACTAAAAAATCATCCAGTTCAAAGCAGGACTTACATATCTATAAAACCTTATTTATTTTGCCTAACTACAACTGTAATATGTGAAAGTCTGTATAAGTCTGCATTGGGAGTTGTTCCTAAGTGTGTGTTGTTGTTATGAATGGATGGACGTGTCTGTGTCTACACTACATACTGTGCTCATGTTTGTCCCTGTCTCACTCTGTACCTGTGTATTGTCATTATTATTATTTGATGGGCAGATACAGTACAAGGATTCTGTGGGTCAAGGCACAGCCATACCAGATCTCCCTGAGGTGAAGCGGGTCCGAGAAACCCAGAAGAATATCAGCTTGGTAGAGGAACAGGCTGCAGTGACCCCTTTTTTTTAATGCCCCTTAAATTATTTCATACCCTCTTACATCTAGAAAACTTTACCTTCCATGTTTTTATCTCTGGTTTTTCCCTCCTCCATCCTAACTAAGTCTCATAAATCACTTTTTTTCCTGCCTTGGTTAACAACTTGATTATGAATTTATCTACAAAAACATAGTTTTCATCTCATTTTTCCCCAAATTGGTCAGCATTTCCCCAGAGCTTTAACTTGAATTTCTTTTTTTTTGGCACTTCCTTTCCTCCTTAACTGAGCAGTAATCTGTCTTTGAGTGTGTTGACACCATATTTTACTTCATTTTTCTATTTCATTTAAAGTGTCAGTACAAAGAAGGAGTGGGCCAAGGCACACCAATATCAGAGACCCCAGAGATGGAGAGAGTTAAACGCAACCAGCAGAATATTAGCACGGTACTCCACAGAGTGACCCTGCCCTCCTTCATCTACTCCTCAACACGTCTTCCCTCCATATTCCCTCCTCAGAATATAACCAGACCTGTCCTCACACGTCACCTGACCATTTCAATCCATCTCTTTACAGAGATTTTTTTTTGTCATTCATACCGTTTTTCTTAGACTAATTATATGGTTTGAAGGAGCCCCAAAGGCCTAGATACTTTGTCACCCAACTTCCTTTCTGCAAAATAATAGCTTGTTTTTTTTTTGTTTTTTTAAATACATCAGATAACCGAGGGTATGTGGACACCACTGGCAAGTCCACAGAGAGGTGGTTTATCAAGTTTTCTGTAAAGGAACTTTACCCTCATCCAACACTTTTGGGATAGAATGTGGTCCAGACCTTATCACCAAACTTCAGTCTTGGACTCACTGACTTTATATAAAGATGGATGACATGACAGCTTTGCAAAAGTGAGGCCAGAACATCTTGATCATTTTCTGGTGGCTGCCTGCAGTATTGGTTATAAATCCTGCCGCCTCTGTGTTAGCAGACAGAACAAGGGCCAAACTAAAAACTCTTCTCCAAAGATGCAAAATCCTTGCAGCCCAATCAGTGGAGGCAGTTATAGAAGCATATTACTGCCCATAGGTTTCAAATATTCAACAATTCACAGTTCACGTGATGTTTGGGTGTCCACATACTTTTGGCAGTATAGTGTAGCGGTTCTTATCTCCACTGTAAGTGAACATCTTCATCATCTATGAGGAGTTTGAGGCTTCTGTAGGGTTTCTTTCTACATCATGATAATTCAATACATCTAAACCCCGAAGTCATACATTTAATGAAGCACCATCCATTTTAAAGCAGAACGTACGTGTATCACATCCTTACTTATTGACAACATATCCAACTAAAGATGTGAAAATCTCTTGAAAGTAACGTGTTATGTCAGTTGTTCCTAAGTGTGTGTTGTTGTTATGAATGGATGGACGTGTCTGTGTCTACACTACATACTGTGCTCATGTTTGTCCCTGTCTCACTCTGTACCTGTGTATTGTCATTATTATTATTTGATGGGCAGATACAGTACAAGGATTCTGTGGGTCAAGGCACAGCCATACCAGATCTCCCTGAGGTGAAGCGGGTCCGAGAAACCCAGAAGAATATCAGCTTGGTAGAGGAACAGGCTGCAGTGAACCTTATTTCATCCCCCTTACAATCATCTCCCAACATAGCTGCCTCTCTTGCTCTCAGTCCTGGTTTTCCCTCCTCCATCCTAACTAAGTCTCATAAATCATCCCTTTTACCAGACCAGTTTGATTATGAATACACATTTTCATGAAATATCAAATGTAATCCCCCTCCATTTTTTTCCCAAATTACCCAGCATTTCCCTGGATCTCATATTTTAATTCCTTATCTCTGGCATTTCCTTCCATCCCAAATTGAACAGTAATCTGTCTTTGAGTGTGTTGCCACCGTATTTGACTGTTTTTGTGCTGTTTCATTTTAAAGCTTCAGTACAAAGGAGGAGTGGGTCAAGGCACGGCAATATCAGAGACCCCAGAGATGGAGAGAGTTAGACGCAATCAGCAGAATATTAGCACGGTACTCCGCAGAGTGACCCTGTAACCTCCTGTACAATCCATTCGCCTCTACCTCACTCTTCATCTCCTTCAAACACAACGTCATAACAGCCCTCCTGAGCCATCACCGCTCATTTAAGATGCTTGCCACATCAAAACCCACCGCTTAGATATAACACCAATGATGAGCCACTGTGTCTGTAACATAACCTGCTTCTTCATTTCGCAGGAAAAATGTGTGTTTAATTCCATGTTTTAATGTCTGCTGTGAGTTGTGGTGCTGTGCCGTGTCTGTGTCTTCCTGTTATTGTCTGAGACTGACCTCCTCTTTACTTTCTTTGTATGAAACCAATACTGTGTCTTGGGTAGATAAAATACAAGGACTCTGTTGGTCGCGGCACGGCTATACCGGACCTCCCTGAGGTGAAGCGGGTCAGAGAAACCCAGAAGCACATCAGCTCGGTAGTGGAACAAAAGCCGAAGCACGTGTGCTCCTAACTGTTGAGAGTGGATGGAATTGTCCATCAGTAATGCTACTTTCCCTCCCTCCTGTCATCATCTCACACTCTCATCTCATCACCTCCTGCTCGTCTCATCCATCCTCATCATCGAGGCACAGACTGCAGTTTCCAGCCCTGCCATCATCACCCCTCTGACCTTCATGTAGCCTTAGTTTTCATGTCTTTTTTGTTCTTTTCTCCTGTTACTCCATCCAATCATCTTTAATCTTCAACCATCAAACCCCTTTCAGCTGAGTGAAACCCTACTCTTTGGCCTGCGATGCTCCCCAAAGCCCCATTCCTCTCCCATAGATACTATTCTAACCTGCAGCCCAGCTTTTTTTTTGCTTAAGAATTAATGTCCACTTCACAGCAAATGAGCTAAATGTCCTGCTGAGGCGTGAGGAGTGTGTTTTGTTTCTACCACAGAGATCCTGGCTGTTTGACAGGAGCCGTCAGGATGAGTCACTCTATAGGACCAATTTCTCAGACACCGCTTAAATACATTCCGAAAGCAAAAAATTGTTTCTTCAATTCAGAGGAATATCTTCTCTGAGATTATTAATCTTGGAAATTTTCCTGAACTTTGTGTCTTCTAAGAGTTTGAGGTCAATCCGCGTCTATGAAAGCAGTCCTATAGGTGTGTGGTCTGTGTATGGTTCAGTGTCTGACTGTGCTTCTGTCCTGTAGGTGTTGTATAAAGACGGTTCAGCCAAGGGAACTCCGGTGGTGTTCACTCCGGAGATGGAGCGCGTCAAAAGGAACCAAGAAAACATTAGCTCGGTACCTTCAGAACCGGCGCAAGAACATGTTCCACTGGAGAAATGTTCTTCCCCACGTTAACCCTTTTCTAACTGACTTGTGTCCCGGCTCAAGTTAATTGTATTAATTCTCCCCACTGCTCTCTCTTTTTTAAATGTGTTAATACCACCAGCTGTGGTGTGTCTGTTCACATCATCACTGCTAACCTCTCCTGTTGTTCAAACTACTCCTCTTCATCTTGTTCCCCTGTTGTCCTCCAACTGAAGAATGGGACATAATCTTGTTTCGTTTAATATTTCAACGTCTGCTAATTAATTTGTCTCAAATCCCAGTAATGCCCCAGCTCCTTCTGTCAGAAGCTGTGTGTTTCCTCTTTGCCAAGCCCTTTGTGCTGTGGATGCTAACAGCTGCTGTATGATTGATTCACGTCTGGCACATTTCAGACGCTCACTGCCTGTCTTCTGTTCTCTGCCATCCTGACCCCACCTTCCATCAGGTGCTGTACTCTGACAGTTTCCGTAAGCAGGTGCAAGGCAAGGCCGCCTTCGTTCTGGACACACCTGAGATGAGGCGTGTCAGGGAGACCCAGCGCATCATCTCTGGAGTAAGACATTGTGATGATTGGTTTAATTAATGTAGCTGAAGTTTTATTTCTACTCCAGGTAGTTATCTTTTCCACTTCTTTTCCCACATGTGTCGATTGATTCATAGATATATGTATAAACTGTGCTTACGTTCCAGGTGAGATACCACGAGGACTTCGAGAAGAGCAAGGGCAGCTTCACTCCCACCACCTCTGACCCGGTGACAGAGCGCGTGAAGAAGAACACCCAGGACTTCAGCGACATCAACTACCGCGGCATCCAGAGGCGCGTGGTGGAGATGGAGAGGAGGCGTGCCATCGAGCACGACCAGGAGACCATCACTGGTACAGTTAGAGTGCACACAGTCATTAGTTGTCTCTCTGAAAAATCCAGGTTATTTTATAAAGATCTCATGCTTATGTGGGTTTTTTAAGGTATTTGTCCGTAGAAAATGTCAAAATCTTAATTGTGCAGTGGACAAAATATATTTCAATGGCTAAAAGGAGGAGCCTTTGAGGATCCTAGAAATACCTTCGCAACTCTTTTTCAAAGATCCTCAACGTATTGTCTGTTGGATACTCAAATGTAATGGTACTACATGAGAGGCACAACCTGTTGAAATTTTAAACACAGACTAAGACTAGTTGTTTGTTAGACTTGTTTGCCTGATCCTGTATTTGGCCTCAGATCTGCGCGTGTGGCGCACAAACCCCGGCTCTGTGTTTGACTACGACCCCGCTGAGGACAACATCCAGTCCAGGAGTCTGCACATGATGTCAGGTGAGATGAGACATTTTAAAGGGTCACTTCATAGGGGGAATGTATGATTTAGTTCATCAGATTTCATGATCTAACACTGTCCTCACAGTGCAAGCTCAGCGTCGCAGCAAGGAGCACTCCCGCTCCACCAGCGCCCTGAGCGGCCTGGCTGATGAGAAGTCTGAGGTGTCCCAGGACGCCGACCACCACATGTCCCTCTACAGCAACGGCTTCATGGCCTCCTCTATCGGTAATGATCCAGAATCACCACAGTATACTGTATCATGTGTTATACTGACATGTCAGTGTATTTTACCAGACACCACAGGTGATGTGCCAGACTGTGCCTCATATGTGCTTTCCTGTATGTTTTTAACTCCTGCAGGTTACCAGCAGACTAAGACTGTGGAGGTGCAGCAGAGGTCCTCATCAGTGGCCACCCAGCAGACCACAGTCTCCTCTGTCCCCTCACACCCTTCTACCACTGGGGTCAGTAACACACAGTCACTTTACACACACTGCCTAAGACAGCATGGGAAGCTTAAAGCGTAACATTACCGGACATGAAAATCGTTTGCTGTGGTGGTCAAACCTCTCACCCCACTGCGGTGGTGCACAGGTGTACTCCAGAACACCTAGACATCAGTGTTGGGAGCAGCCACACGTCTGACCACCCTAACCACATCCATCAGAGGAGCTGGTTTTGGTCAGAGGTGAAACAAGCTTGAAAAATTCAACCAGAGACAGTAGTGAAACACTGCTTTACAATCCGGCTGAGAGCTTGCATGTTCTCACCATTGTTGCGTGGGTTTCCACGGGGTACTATGATACTATGTATGATATGTGATCAAATAAAGATTCTTCTTCTATCCCAAACTGCCAGCATGCAGAAAGGGAAGCAGACGTTGTGTCCGCTGCACAGACATAGAGGTTGAAATAGACAGAGAGAAATGAAGCTCGTCTATGGTGTACTCTAAAAACCTGCACACTTAAATACCAACATTGGAGTGATTTTGCTCTGCGTGCTCTGCACACACATGGTCCTACAAGCATGGGGCTGTGAGCAGAACAAGCTCAACCCTCTACGCTCACTTGTCAAATTGACTTTTGAGATTCTGGAGGTGTGGACAGTGTCTGATCTCTGCCCTCCTCTCCTCATCTCTCATTGAACACCATTTTACAATACACAGTAAACTGTGTAACAAAGAAGCCAGATGCACAGACAGGATTGTGTCTGATTCATGACGAGAGTAACAAGAGTTGTAGTTACCTGAGCCTTCTCTCTTGGCATGTTTGACAAATGAGGTGTTTAGAACAAACTCCAGTGTGGTTGTAGCGCAGTATTTCCTGAATCGTTAAAACTCTCTCACACAGATTAAACATCAAAACTCAGATCAGCGGATAAAATTTCCAACTTCCCTGTTTGTTGCACTCAGACTGTGTTCAGTGGTGCATTATGGGATTGGCTCACCGATGTGTTTTAAATAGTTTCATTTAACAACGGAGTCAAGGGAATCGAGATGAAACATGGTTTAGATACACACAGTTTGTTGGCAATAACAAGAACATACACTTGAATCTCACCAATCATATCACTGCCTCTGATCCGAACACACATTACACACACACCCGGCTGAATCTCCTCCGCTCTCTCACTCACAGACTCTTATCAAACTGCACATCATTGTAACTGCTTTGTGTTACTGTCTTATTTATCTTTTGTCACTCTTTTTCACCAGAAAGCGGTCACACCACCCTCACATACTTCACACGCTGACTCTCATCGCCTTCTTTTGCTTCATTCTCTGCAGAAAACTGTGCGCGCCATGTACGATTACAGCGCAGCCGACAACGACGAGGTGTCCTTCAAGGATAGCGATGTCATCGTTAACGTGCAGTCCATCGACGAGGGGTGGATGTACGGCACCGTGCAGCGCACCGGCAAGACCGGCATGCTGCCCGCCAACTACGTTGAAGCAGTTTAAAGACAAAGCCCGCCCATCATCCCTCCAGAGTGGGCGAGACACATCCACAGGGCAAACTGATTGGTCTTCCTGTGATCACGACCGTGACTTAGTGCAATGTGTAGCTTTGGGTTTCTCGTAGGTCTGTCACTGTATTTTGATTGTGTTGTAATTCTCGTTAATAAGTCTGTTTTCATTCATATGCTGCTGCCCCCGTTGCCTGTGGATGTGACATAAGCATCATGATATGACACATATAAATATTTCTGATTATAAATACTCTGCCTACTATGAATGACAGACTGTATTAGATTGTTGAAAGTGTTCTCAGACACTGTATTGGAAAAAGCTAGAGATTACATGACATTACAAACGTCTCGGCCCATTATATTGTAAATTTCAAAAATATTTAATATATGAAACACTTTTTGTCCGAGTTGCACTCGTGAAAACAGTAGGCTCAGATAGTTTCCAATTATGCCTTTAATTGAAATACTTAGGAGAGAAAAAGAAGTGATTAAAAATAATGAAACTTAGAAGGAGTCAGTTACCATCTATCTCCTCAAAGAATAAACCACTCCTGAAGAGTTGTATGAGACGAGCCGCAGTCTTCCCTCCTTTATACTGACGGCTGGCCACTAGTAGAATGTGTGTTTTGTTTCTTCCGATTATTAAAGAGTAAGGCACGTCCTTTGATCAGTAGCTAATAAAGCACACCCAGCTCCTGCAGCTCTCTGCCTCCTTCTTTTCATTCTCAACTTTGACCATCATCTCTCATCTCAGAGCCTTTAAAGCTCCCACATTATGCTTTTATGTTTTCATTCAGGTTTACATGCTTAAATGTTCAAAAACAACATAATTTTTCTCATATTGTCCATTGCTGCAGCGCCTGTTTTCACCCTCTGTCTGATCGCTCTGCTTTTGTGTCCGTCCCTTTAAGGGCCCCATCCATAAAAGCCCAGTCTGTCATGGTCGTTGAGCTTTCACAGGTCGCAATACAGGCTGCTTGCATTTCCACTTGGAGTGTTTTGATACTTGACAGTATTTATGTAACACCTAGAACAAGCACGGCGTTGTGGGTGGGCCACATGGGCCTGGGCCCACTCACTTGCACTTGTGTTGGATGTGTGTCTTGGTATCTGGCAGCCAAACCAAACCGAGGCAAACAACCCTGTCTGTGCCTGACACGTGTCGCTCATCCCTGTGCCCGCTCAGGCCCTCGCCTGTGCTCAGATTGTCGCTGAAAATGGATCAAACATGTCCCTAGAAGAAGAAATGAGCTTCCAAATTCCAAGACATTTGCACCCTGTCACACTTACTCTTCTTCCACCCTGTAGACTGTAGTCCAGTCTTCTTTTTCAGGAGTCTTACAGTCTCGCAACATTGTTATTTTTATGGTGTAAAATGTAGATGTTGACTTTTGATTGCTTTTCTCTAGAAACCAGAAGAACTTAAAAGACTGGCGGACCTGCCCGACTTTGTTGTCTCCATGTTGCCTTGAAAACATCTATAGCCCCTTTCTATTGAGACAACTTCAGCTTAGGAACTTGGCGTGTTTAATTTCAGTCAAAGCTAAGTTATCTAATAGTGTCATAATCTACTCTGTTGTAGGGAGACTGGAAACCTTCAAAAGAAATATTTATATTTATTATAATATATACAAATATTTTATTGCTATAAAATATATATAGCTGCCGAGTGGGATGTTATCTCAGGTTTGTGGGTCGAAGAGAAGAGAGATGTGACGTCTTTATACAGTGTCTTTTATTCAAAGGACGAGACCAACAGTGTGTTTTTTTTCTGCTTTCTGCAACTGTTTCAGATCACTGTGAATTATTTTCCAGTAATTTGAAAAAGTTTAAAAAATATATTTATTTCCAGGTGCGTGCAGGTGAAAACATTTTATATTGAAGAAACAGAAGTTATAAAATCAATAAAAAGAACACTGAATGCTAGATTTGTCCTTAGTGCTGCATTGTTACAGATCATCGGTACACCTTTCTAATGGAGCAGCCTTTAGAAAGGGTTTCATACAACTGAATGGCTTATTAGTGCTTCATCATTTACTAGTGTTTTACAGATCAGTCATAAGTATAAATGGGGACAGATTTTGGGGTTCCAGGTTTTAAACACATCTCTGATACTTTATCCTCCTCCAGCAGGACACTTGTTACCGTCGTCACACTCGCTTAGATGGACTGTTTGACCTCTGACGTCCTGGAAATGTCTGGAAAAGTCTGGATCATAATTCATTTATAGCAACTTCAGGAGTTGTTGGATCGTTAAGAATAAACATAACATACTAACTGCTAACTTACTAACTTTGGCTGTTGGCTTACTGTAAAATAAAAAAGTGTGTAATGCTATTAATGATTTACTGACATCCAGTAATGGCTTATTACAAAGCGAGACACTATTAATTCCACTGTTTAATGGCTTGGCTATAGATGATGTTTCATTACTTGACAACCCAGAAGTTAATGCAATCAATTGCTTAGAACTGAACTGCAAAAAATAGTAAATGATTAATTTAAAAGGTGCAATATGTAAGAACTGTCCATTTGTAAATTCATACGCCAAACAAAGAGGAGGCAGCATATCACCACACCGACTTCTGCTATCTGTAGCTGCCATTGGCTAAGCCTCAGTTAGCCGTGCAGCTAGTGGTCTGGACCGGGAGCTCAGAGCACCTGGGCGGTGTTTACACCACTAGCAGAGGAGCTTTGGACCCCCAGGAGGAGGAGGGGACAGGGGGGACAAGTGGGGGATGCACGTGGAGAGCAGCACTGACATGGAAACGTTCTTACATATTGCACCTTTAACCGTGAGTAAAATAATTAGTCGCAACTTACAAATATTCTATAGAGGGTGCCTCATTCGATTATATGTCCTCTAAACAGTTTAACTGTAGGCATCGTAATGGTGACAGAAGAAGGCAAGAGTTAGAACTGGTGCAGGCCTGTAGCACAAAATGACCTGATGTTGGTGGCTGATACCAGTGAGTCCACCATCACCATCCAGGCCTGCTGCTGTGATCTGGAGCTTGTAAACTGTCTTTTTGGCTCAAAATGATTGTGGAAACAAAAACTCCCTCCAGCTACAGGACACAGTGGGTCAGGGAGTCGTGTCGGTGTGGCTGCAGTTCCTACAGTCGTACTACTGAAGAATACATGTCACAGACTACGTTAAGGCTCTTTAGTTTCCTGGCTAGCTTCTGGATTTGAAGCCGCTGCATTCTGTCACATTGTGTCACATGATACTGATAGTGTGGTGTTCTCTATAAGACTGTTGTCTTGTGTTGTGGCCCACAGTCATCTGTTCACACTGGAGTCAGCTGGTCCTTTGCTGCAGTGTGAGTAACCCCGCCCGCTGGTGATACTGCTTCTCCTTGGCCTCTGCGATTTTTGCGGACAGATCCAGCGGCTGCTCAAAGAATTGCACCAGCGCCTGTTCAGTGAGCAGGGACGCCAGGATCTGAGCGTAGCTGACCGTCCAATCACTCTCTGGCGTCGAACTCGCGTCGCCTCTGCTGCCATCGTCAGCGGCCACCTGCGCGGGGTCGGCTTCTTTCCCCTCCTCTTGGCTGGTGACCTCTGACCCCGAGCTGCGCCCACGGTGACCGGCCTCGCCGATCTGCAGCACAAGACTGGTTACCGTAGCGATGGCCTGGAAGAGCTCATTCTCCTCTGGGTCGCCGTGAAACATGCCATAGAGTGTTTTACAGAACTGGATGAACTCTCGCTGTGGATAAAGAGAGAGGCGGTTATATCAGTGTTTCATTACATGAGACTGATCTGATTGTTACAACAAACCAAACAAAAAAATCAGTGAGCCAGCAGTGATTAGTAGACTGACAGGCAGTTTTCATCAAAATAGTCATTTTTTTGAGTAAAAATATCAAATACTGCAGCTCTGTTTAATCATTCACTATCTATGTAAATGTTATATTCTGGTCAGAAACAAAACATGTACTTCGGAGACTTTGGATTGTCTCTCTCGCAGCATTTTCTGACACTTTATGGACTGTATATTAATGTCAAATTAATCAACAGTGAAATGAAAAAAAACTGATCCAAAAGAGAAAGCGGAGCCGACCCACTCTCTCTCTTTTTTGGATGAGCTTTGAGAAGTTGTGGAAAAACTATTCAAATGCAAAAAACAATCACAGTGGATCAATTCTACTAATTCATATCTAATCCCCAAACTGGCAGCAGAAGCAGCTGATCTGGTTCATTCTCATCTTTCTGGATTCACAGTTAACTAATAACTTGCTTGATATTTGTGTGTTGCGCTGGTTTGACTCAGGATGATATTTCAGACATTGAACTGTTGCTTCCAAGTAGATCATTAGCTGTGTGGGGAAACACCAATTATCAGAGTCTAGTTTAAAAAAAAGACAGGAAAAGAAATCTGAACAGAATCACAGGAAGAGTTGGAGAAATATCCGCAAGGCTCGAGGAGACAAGTAATAATGTGCAACTGAAAACTGTGACGTTTTTAAGCAGGCTTTAAACTGAGGCTTCAGATCCACAGAGCGGCTCCTCGTCCTGGAATGAATCACAGGTTGATAACCTCTCTGAGCTCACGCACAGCTCCACTGTCAGCATATTTCCTTGTTCCCTCCCCTTCAGATTTACAGTTTTATGGATGGTGGAACGGAGCTGAACGGCCTTGTTCACGGCACAAATGTGGTCAGATCAAAGCTCAAACTAGTTAAACCAGTGATCAAGACGTGAAACACAGACAGCCGTTACCGAGAGGTGAAATGGCGCAGAAAGGAGTTCTGCTGGACCGGGAGGCTTTCTCTTGTTCGATCTGTTTGGATCTACTGAAGGATCCGGTGACTATTCCCTGTGGACACAGCTACTGCATGAACTGCATTGAAGCCTACTGGGATGAGATGGGGATCCACAGCTGCCCTCAGTGCAGGAGGAGCTTCATAACCGAGGCAGCAGCTGTGTCAGAGGTCAGAGACAAACTACAGGACGTCCTGAGACAGAACCAGACACACATCTCACTGACAGTGACCGGAGTGGATGTTTTACTGTCACAGCCAAAGAACATGACCAGAGCTGATTTATTAAAATATTCTTGTAAAATCACACTGGATTCAAACACAGCAAACACACAGCTGTTTTTATCTGAGGGGAACACAAAAGCATCCGCAGTGAGTCGAGCCTGACTGGACGGTGTTACTGGGAGGTGGAGTGGAGAGGGCCTGGAGCTCGTGTGGCAGTCGCATACAACAACATCAGCAGAGCAGGAGGCTCATACCACTGTGGGTTAGGATTCCACGACAACTCTTGGATGCTTTCTTGCGAGACAAACAGTTACAACTTTTATCACAACAGTGTCTGTACTCCCGTCTCAGTTCCGCGGTCCTACAGAGCTGGAGTGTACCTGGATCACAGGTCAGGTTTTCTGTCCTTCTACAGCGTCTCTGACACGGTGACTGTCCTCCACAGAGTCCAGGACACATTCACGCAGCCTCTCTATGCTGGACTCTACGTTTATCCTGGAGGCTCTGCTGTGTTCCGTAAACTCATTTAAGGGACAGTGGGTCGAATTCTGCTTTATATTGCTTTGATTCCATCATTGTTGCTGAGAGCTGACTGTGGACTGCTTTCTTTACTGCACCTGCCAATCAAACATTAAGGGCGGTACTCTGATGTCTTCTCATTATCCTATTAATGTTTGAATGTCTTCAGGCAGCTTCTGCTAAGACTAAAAATAAAAATCCAAGTTTCTTGTAATAATGCGATATGTTTGTACGTTGTTATTACATACATTTCATGTTATGTTTGTCTTTTTTATGGTGTGGCAGCAAAACACTGCTGTGCATTTTCTACACGGCACAGATCTGAACTGAATGCTGTGTGTTGAACGTGGAGGCTGAAGCCGCACAACATACGGAGAGAAAGGGATTGAATGCAGGTCTAAGAGCACAGGATTACATTTCAGATATATATTCCTTATAAGAAAAACTGTGACAGAGACAATTAAATAGTCTCTTTTCGCCTCCTTGGTGCGACTGACACAAAACAGATGACTTTCTAACTGCTGTAGTTGCATAAGTGTAATGGCATCATTTTTTGGTTCAATTTTGTTGTAGGCGACAATGTTAGAAATATTCAAATTCAATATATATTGGCCTTAAGTACATTCAGTACAGGTTGTTACATGTTTACATAAGAAAGCTCTCTCTTTTCTTTTTACAGTGAAGCTTATCAAAAAGATGCGGCAGAAGCATGAATATAATCTGTACATACAGATTTTATAGATGAAATCAGGCAGGAGCCCCTAAAAGACAAGACTTCACTGAGAGTAACAGCAGTGCAGCAGGTTCCCAGTACCTGGTTCATGAGCGGCAGAGGCTTCTCCACGTCCTTCTCCTTCTCTTTGGCCAGATCCTGCAGCATCTGCTTCAGCTGCTCCTGGTAGTCTTTCACCTCACCTTCATCATCTGGAACAGCGGTCAGCACACAGAGGCAGATATTCTTCAGTCAGACCCCCCCAAAACCTCTGAATTACACATATCAATATTGCAGATTGCCTGTGTTTTCTGTGTTTGCTTTAGTTGTAGTGAGTCGTCCGCTTGTGCTGAGAAAATCAACAGCTGGTGGATCGCAGTGAGTTTGGACGAACCGGAGGGCAGATTAACATAGAGGGGTCTGTTTGTGGACATCAGGGGGCTCTTCATCAGAGAGGGGTCATCTTCACTTTCTGTCAGAGCTGCAGACACAAACACACAGTGAAGTCAGTCAGACACTCTCAGCCCTGACTGCAGCCGGAAAGCTCTCATGGCTGTCAAGGTGTGAACGGAATGAGTCACCTGGCGGGATGTGCAGACGGTACAGCAACCTTATCTTCTCATTCAGCTCTTCACAGTACAAAGTGTCTGAAGAGAGGGAGGGGGAGGGAGAGAGAGAGGGAGGGGGGGAGAGGGAGAGAGGGAGAGGGGAGGGAGAGAGGGAGAGGGGAGGGAGAGAGGGAGGGAGAGTTGGATTTAAATGAATAAGCCAGTGTTCATGTTTTGGTTTTACATGGGACAGGAGCAGGAGTGTGTTCAATGAGACACCCAACACAAGCTGACGAGAAAACACATCCAACACAAAACACTCTGACCGAATAACAAATAAAAAAGTTATGGGGGAGTCCTGAGCAGTCACATAAACTAGCTTAACTAGCTTAGTTAGCCTCTCTCCCATGAGTAGATGGGCTTCCTGTCTCCACAACCTGCCAACTTACACCTTACTTTACCTTACTGTGCTTATGGATGCAATTTTCTGGTTTTCTTAAACTATTACTTGGGAACTTCCTACTGTGTGTGACTTTTCTGGAGTCTGACAAGCTTTAAACTGTTTCAATTTTGAATCCAGTGCAAGGTGAATGTGGAAAAAATACTTTTTTATAGAGCGACCAATATACAAGAAGCAGGATAATCATAGAGGAGAGTCTAAATGCACCCTCATGCTTCCTGACTGTCTTTACCTACCCAGCCAGCCAGCAAACTCTCTGAAGGTGACCAGGTTCTTGCGTTCCTGGTCCAACAGCGTGAAGGTGCGGTTCGCCAGCGTGTCAGCATGCTGGTTTGAGCCCCCGGGCCACGGCACCAGCAGCCCGTACAGGCTCTTGAACTGGGGCCTGTCCAGCCGGTACTGCCTCTCAATGTAGGAGCAACCAGATTCACCGTGGTGCCACGCCGCTGCCTCCGCCGCCGCCACAGAGCTGCTGTCACCCCAGTACAGACTGATGAAGTGCTCCGTCTGGAGGGGTGAGCAGTCACAGGGTGGGGAAGTGAGGAGAGGATGATCATTTTATTGATGCAGGAAATGAGCTAGTGGAAAGATGGATAAGAAGATACCTTGAAGAGGTCGTAGACATCAGTCAAGTTCTCTGGAGACATGGAAACATCCGGAGTCACCACTCTCAGCTGCACAGACACACAGAGGGAGGCTTTTAACTTAGTTTTCACAGTCAGACTGTTTGACAGCATCACATGTACATTCTCTGTCTGCTCACAGCGTTTTCTTTGGCGGTGTCTTCATGAGCCTGCAGCACTTGGATTCTGTGTCGGCAGCGAAGCCTCTCAATATGCCTCACACTCAGGTCTCCGAATTTCTGACAACGAAAACGGATCATATATGAGGGTAAAAGGTCAGTAAATCATAAAATCATTCCATAAAATGCGGGAGAAAACCATACGTCCAAGGTCAAAACGATCACATGTGTGTGCGTCTCACCTCGTAGGACTGGTTGATGAGGTCGGTGATGTTTGTGTGTCTCACAGCAGGAACATCAGTGTCGCTGCTGCTGCTCGTCTCCAGTGCAGCGGGTGGAGAGGACGGAACACAAGACGACTCCTCACTTCCAACCTGGTCCAGAAAACTCCAAAGCACAGATCAGAGGAGTCATTTCGTGTGCTCTCAAAATAGAAAAGCAACCCCTAACACTCCATTTGTAAATGTTGAATTTGGCATCAAAGTTCTGATTCAGGTTTTGTTGAAAGTGTGAAACAGGCTCCTCTCTTTTCAAATATACAACTGCTGAGAAAGATTTAGATTTCATTCAAACGACGTAGTCAATCAGTATCAAAAACAAAAAATCTGAATTACAGAAGTACCTTGTGAGAATCATGAGGGCCTGTCCGTCGTCGGTGCTGGCAGAGAGCTGTGCAGCGTTGGCCTCCAGCGCAGCAAGACCCAGCTGGAAGATGGCTTTGATACCATGGAAGAAGAAACAGTCGACCACGCAGACGGCGCTGTGGAAGGGCAGCACGCTGAGGAAGAGGGTGAGGAACCAAGAGAGGGAGACGGAGGACAGGGAGGACAGGTCCGGGACGTGTTCAGCCAGCTCAGGCAGACGCTCCCTGATCAGCTCCTCAAACACAGACTGGTCCACCTGAGCTCCTGTGGGAGTCGAACACAGAGAAGTGTGTTTGTGTGCGTCTGAGTCATATCCATGTTCTTGTGTTTACTTTTGGGCTGTTGTTCATGAGTTCCACCACTAGATGGCAGCAAATGTGCTGTTACTCCAACTTATGTGCACAATGTATTTTTCTTTGCTGTTCAACTTGCTACAATGTGCTGCAAGAAAAATTAAATTCACTATTATTTTCGAACTACTCTGCCGTCCAAAAATGATTTGGCATTTATTCAGAGTAATAAACATGTCCTGTTATGACAAAAGTGACCCAGCAGACTAACCTTGTTCCCAGGCTAAATGAATTGGTGTTTTTGTTTTCCTGGGTTAGGGACATTGTTAACACTAATACAAATATATCACATTAAAAGATACAGCATCATCTTTTAAGTGAAGTCTATGTTCCCCATACAGATTCTTAGAAGACAGTTACTGTTGTACCCACAAACATCTGGACATTCACAGACAGAGGAAATTGCTTCAAATGCACCTTGCATGTCAAAAATAAACAGCCTGATAAACACAGGAAATAAGCCCCATGTAGAGGACAAAAATAAGTCTTTGGGTTGTTTGTGTCTGAGAAGCAGCAGCGTAGACGAAACAGACGCAGTGTGAGACAGTTAAACGGTTAAAGCCCTTCAATGGTCCAACAAACACACGGCTCGTATGTGAATGATTAAACCGTATGTGATTTAAAACGAGCAGCATCTTCAGTGATGCTCACAGTCCTCCACTCAGTTATTTCTTCCTGACAAAAGCTGATTTATATTAAAATATTTTAACTTTCATAATAATGTAAACAATAAATCAGGCTATGGATGCATATATTTTGCCCAACAGTATATTTGTTGCTTCAAATGTTTTACTCATGTAGTCAGGTGTATCTGAGTTATGAAAACGTTTTTGTTTGTTGATGACGGCTCAAACTTGAAACTCACACAAATAAGTTGTTATTAAGGAAATTCTTGTGTTTGTGAACTGTAAAAGGCACTGGAGTGAGTGTCCATTATGACATCTGAAAGAGTCATGGTGGTGTGTAGGGGCCCAGGCAACATGTGGAGAATGGAGGGCAATAACACAAAACAATCTTCAACTTCTAATAAGGAGCATGAGCCAAAGACATCAGACGGTCATCGATGCACGTTGAAATTAAATTAAATTATCCCCACATTGCAAACCAACGGTCAGTTTTCTATCCAGAAGTGACGGGTTGTTTTTCAGGTGACTGGGTCAATAAACTAAGGTTGGAGGATGACACATGACCCCGAGTCATACGTCGTTCCAGGTGAGTACCAGCTTAAATTGTGTTACTTCAAGCACAAATTTAAAAAATATATATTTTGGGCAGCGTGGCTCATCAGCATTGTCAGGAAAGGACTCACACAAACATATAAAATACACTAGTGAGGGGGCTTTAAATAGAATCATCTCTTTATCTTCGACCATTCACGTCTTACCTATGACTCTGCGGTTGAAGTAGTCGGGCAGCATCCTCTCACAAACAGCCACCAGCAGCCAGAAAGCTTCTTCTTCTTTAGCATAGAGCAGCAGCACCGACGCCAGGATGTTCATAGACTGAACGGAGGGAGATCAGAGAGGAGGAAGATGCAGAAACAGTCTTTTAATCACAGCCAATTTATTATTCCAGATTACAATTATGTTCCCGGTGCTATTTGCAACAAAAGGTGATTTTTGAGTCTCATTCCAAACTCGTCAAATACTGAAAGCTTTGGGATGGCGGCCAGTCCAACCTCCAATCTACAAATCTATGGCCTACAATCACAAAGCACTAGTATAAGACGAGATGAGACTCAAAAATTTACTTTTCTTAGGATGGATGTACAATATGGAGCCTGGTGGAGTTAAAATCTGTAGTACAAAGAAAAACCTTACATTTCCTTTGGTGAGACGCCACAGGTGAAGAGGGTAAACACAAAATAATAATAGCTAACAGACATCACCATGACAACCATTTTTTGTGCAACCAATTTTCAGAAATGTTATGTTTGAATATGTGAATGAGGGATTATCTTAATAAATATGTGCAAATTTGCATACATTTCCAAAAGCCAAATGTAATCATTGGATAAAGCCAGGTTCAAATGTAATAAACAAACTCTCTTTGTTTTCACGACTGAATAAACTTAATAAACAAACTGACCTTAAAGGATAACACAGTTTAAGTTTTGTTTATATGTGGCGGACCCTGCCACCTTTCTAGCTTCAAACAGTGATCCAGGACCTTATTTTCCTCTGAGAACAGCTTGTTTATTCACTGATTGAAAAAGTTTGTGTTATTACCTCATTCACATTGTTAATTTCGAAATTCTGAGTTTGAACAACTTCACAAAAACAACATAGTGCCACTTTAAATAAAATAAAATAAGAATGACATATTAAATTAAAGCTTTCTGAAAAAACCCTCAGAATGTAAAGAGAAATAACAATGGAAAGTTTATTGTATGCAAGTTCAACTGAAGTGGAGATTTGCATAAGTTCCCAGAATAGCTGAACTAAAATAAAATGTGTATTTTGGAGGTTTTCGTTCCACCAGCCTGAATGAAGCTGAAACAAAATAGGCAAAAACCAAAAAATGAAACTGTGCATTAAAAGAGGAATACACTAAAAAAGATCAGGATTATTAAATTAGCAAACAATGACTCTTATTTCCATATTCTGTCTTTGAGTGACGATTTAATAATAAAGTGTCAAAATAAAATTGCTAAATCATTTTTAATAACTTCTTTTTATAGAATGTAATTATGTTGTCTGCTACATCTCACAGTTCATTCCTTGTAACTGTTTTAATTTAATGGATTATTTCATTTAGAGACATGCAAATATTTAAAAAGTTATATCTTAAATCCAACTGTTTCTACTATTGTCTACTCCTGGCTTACTGCAACTACTAATGTGACAACAACAGCTGCTCCTACCAATCCTAGTGCTCCTAGTGCTCCTAGTGCACTGCTATTGATGCTGATGTCTCCATCACATCAACAGGTCTTTACCTGACAGTATCCGATCTTGGGGTTGCGGTGAGCGTACGCTGTGAGGACGCGTCTCAGTGCAGCGATGCCGGTGGGGTTTTGAAAGGCGGGATGGTCCGGCAGAGAGCGGTGAAGGTCTCGCTCAATCTCCTCTGTGGCCAGGCTGCTGTGACCCATAGACTTCTGCACCAGGCTGGTGTAATAACCCTGATGAGACTCGAGCTCGGAGGATGCGTCTGCACAAATCAGAGATAGAGATGCTTTGAATAAGTAAACAAGTGAGTGGATACAGGCGGACAAAATGAGTTTCTGCCGTAGGGTGGCTGGGCTCAGTCTTAGAGAGGCACGACAAACTGGGTGGAGGCCCCGGGGCAGACCCAGACCCCACTGCAGGGATCAAATATGCCATCTGGCCTGGGAACGCCTCGGGATCCCCAAGAGGAGCTGGAAAGTGTTGCTGCTGAGAAGGAAGTCTGGAATACTGATCTAAGCCTGCTGCCTCTGAAACCGGACCTCGGATAAGGGAATGGATGGTAAATGAATAAATGAATGAATGAATGAATGAATAGATGGATGAGTAAAGCCTAAAACGACTCCCTTCTCACGTACATCTTCAAAACAGCCCCTTCTCTCAATTCTCATCCTCTGATTGGTATGAGAAAAACAGGTACTTTATATTTCATTTTTTAGGTTTCAACAAGCATACAGAACATGGCTGTTTGATGAGGGACTGATGATTCTGAACGGAGGAATCTCTGGTCGATTGATCGAATGAATAAATTCAGTCTACATCGACCTTCATAAGCTGAGTCACCTGAACCCTGCACAGCAGACAAGCTTTATTTCTCTCTCTAGACAAATCTGAATCAAGAGCAAGACAACGCTCCAACCACAGTCGACCCCCATTTCCTCCAAAGTGACTCTCGTTGACAAAAGAAATAGAGGAAGTTGGAACAAACCCTTAGGACATAAAGGACAGAACATTCTGTATCATCGCACAGATCATACATACAGTAACACACACACACATACATCACCGCCCCCGAGGGTGAATGCTAAAACTGCTTCTCATAAATGAATACAAGCAGCCTTGTCAGGAATTTTCTTTGTCTTCTACTTTTACTCTGGGGTGCACAGAAATGACCCTTTTTCTTAGTAGTTCTCTCTCAATTGATAGAAAAGATAGACAGAAGCACCAGCTGGATACAGGCATAATAACATAATGAAATGAAGATATTGTAAAGAAACATCAATAGTTTCAGTTTGTTTGTCTTGGCGCTTGGTGGTGTCTTGGTCTTGGAGTTTTGTTGTTCTTTTTTTATTCCAGGTGTGGTTTCAGTTCTGTTCCTCAGTTTCAGTTCAGAAACGGATTCTTTCTCAGCGTGGTTGCACGGAGGAACCGACAGCAAACCAAAGTAAGCTGGCAGTTTGATTTTGTCTGAAAATGTGTCGTCTGGAACATGTGGAGGTGCAGTGGGCGAAGAAAAGAGGATGTGAAGCCTGAGAATCGTCCAAACCCGCACATCCCTGTGTCTGCCTGCCATATAGCCATCACCAGCTTGTGTAATCTCCAAAAATACAGTTGTTCTCACTGACAGTGTGGCCCCTGAGATGGACTGCGCCAGCATAACAAGTCATTTGAACATTGATCTTAATGAAACATCCAAAGAAATCAACATAATCCTGACTGAAATCGTTCACTCATCTCAAGTCACTGCTAACATTTAGAATGTATTTTGTACTCAATTTGTAGGCCACACAGCCGTTAACTCCATCTGTATAAATGAAGGTACACTAAATAAAACAATGTTATATACTGTCCTGAGATGTGACACTTCTTTATCAAATGTCTGCTCCTGATGCACGTTCACACCTTTGGCCCTTATTTTACCTGAGAGTGTCATCCACAGCTCTCCTCGCAGCGACTCTGGTATCCCCATGGCAACCAGTCTTTGAATCTTCTCCGTGCGGAACATGTGGACGCCACGGCCAAACTCCAAGAAGTGATCCTCCCACAGCCGCTCCTTCACCTGCTCCATGCTCTGACACACACACACACACACACACACACACACACTCACAGATTAACATGCTTGTTGAGTAGGACACTGGTTCAGATTCGTGCACTGTAAAATAGTTGTAAACTAGATGTTTGCGGCGACTTTTTCCTCAAATGAGAGTTTTACTTGAGCTGAACTGTCAGACTCCGCCACCTTGTTGCCGTTGGCTCCCGGTTGGCTTTGGTGGAAGGCGGTCATCAGAGCCTCGCTGTTGACTGTGTTACGCAGCACCTTCTCCTCTATCTCTTCTTCATCAGAGAACCCAGTGTCATAGTAGAAGGTGTAGTAGGGTGTCGGGGCGCTCTGGGGAAAATAGAAGATACAAACAGAAACATCATGTGCTTCTCGCAGGAATTCTTATATATATCTATTCAGTTGTGAGTATGCAGTAACATCATCTGGATGTTTCCTAAATGAAGTCTGAAACAGGGCTTTAACACTCTTACACATAACCAGCAGCAGTTCACCTTGTTGTTCCCTTTTTGTGACTGGTCAGCTTTACATTTTGATGGTGATTTCGATGTCTTTATATATTATAAGAGGTTCAGCCCACTTCTTTGCCCAATCAGTGTGCTGGTATGAGTCATGAGTAAACTTTTCCTGATCTTCCATAAAAAAAAAAACATAAACCCGTAAAAGGATCATGAAGCAATCCTATCAAATAAATCAAATAAAAAGGGCGATCTCACATCACACGCACCATACTCCTCTTGCCGTCTTTCCTGCTGCGGAACATGGACTGTTTCCACTGTATAGATCGCAGTCTGGAGTTCAGGCTCTCCACCAGCTCGTTTCTGTCCTGCAGCTCGATCAGCTGGAAGGCCTTCTTAGTCCGAACACTCACTATGACGGGGTTGGGAAGCAGGCTGGTGCTCTCCGCTTTTTCTATGGACAACACCTGATGAGAAAATGGAGGAGACGGGGCATCAGAAGACCATACATTTTTCCTCATATGACATGAGGATGAACATAAAAGAGGGCTGGTTCTCATGTAATTGTGTTGGAATCTGTGGAGGAGAAACTGGCAAAACTGGAATTGAAGGTGCAATGTAAGAATTTTAGTTGAGAACATTCAAAAAACTAATAAAATGATCAACAGAGTGTGAGGAAATAACAAGCTTAACATCATATATCCACTTCTGTGCTACCGCCATAAACACTGACCTTGGTAGTCCAGCTGACTGCACGGCTAACTGAGCTAACTAGCTAATGACAGCAACAGTCATGGACGTAAAACGATAACGCAGTTAACGGGTAATCTGATGACCAACAGGCAGCTTCTTACATATTGCACGATGCTATAAATTAAATACATTTGATTACTTATCAACTATTCAATTCATTAACATAAATAAAGAATATGTATAATTATTCTAGAAAAAGTAAAAGTAAACAACGTTTACTATTGAATTTGCATAATAATGCCAAAATCTGTTATCCAAATTATTTGATTTAACACCTTGGCACTAATAATTTAACAATCTCTTCATGACATGATGTTTTCAACCAGCGAGGAGCAGATGCATCCACAGTTAATGTCTCTCAATGTAGCTCAAACAAACAAGTGTCTAACTGTAACACAGCCTTCATGACGAGAAAAACAAAAACGGTAGAGCCTAGCTCGACAGGACATGTGCATGACTTAGAGAGACCACAGAGGTTAAAGAGAATCTGGAGGAACAGAAGGGGGATTATTCACAGTAACGGATTAGGTGGGCGAAAGCAATCATACTTTTCTAAAGACAATGCCCCAACAGAAAAGGGAGGAAATAACAGAGGATTAAAAGCAGCAGCAGTGGGGGACAGACAGAAGGCATGACTCCTCACATTGTTCATGAACAGACCAGGCGTCTGCCCGCTAATCTCTGCTTTTCACACGGGGAACTGAACCAAACTCAAAAAGGCCACAATAGTGTGTACAATTGTGTACAAAAAAGATCCTCACATATGCAGTTTAATTTACACATGCAAATAAATCTGGAAATAATTCATTCCCATCTAGAAGCTGAAAACATGTATTCAACCCTGTGTTTTTGTCATTATTTACACCTACATGTCCACTATGACTGCGTGCAGTATTGAACTGAACAGGATCAGCACTGAATCTGCAACTTTAACAGCCGTATAAGCAACTATGTCATAATCAAGTCATTCAGAAACAAAAGGGAAATGTCAAATGCAGAAGGAAAGTGAACTGTTTTGATGTGATATAGGAGTTTCATATTATATAACTGAGATGACAAATTCCTCAGTGGTCATTTATTCTCTGGAATTTCTAAAATGCAGAACTTCCCCTCTGCATTATAATGTGTTAGTGTGTAAACATGATCAGCCACATGAAACCAGTGCCGTGTTACTCTTTAACCAGCAGCTGACAGAGTAAACACACACTGTTTAACAAACTCGACTTAAAATGTGTGACCGCCACAGAGAGCCTGCTACAGAGACTCTCAGATAAAGGGTCTGCCACCCAGGGCACAGAGGCTTGTAACTGTTGTGTCACTGGTTTCCTTCGCCAGGCTTAAAAAATGTCAGGCAAAAACATTGAGGAGAAAGTCACACTCTGGTGGGCTTTGGTAATATACAACTCTTGACATCTTGTCCTGAATTTTGGGGAGATGGTGGTTTATCTTTTACCAGATTTCAGCATCTCAAAATCTCTATCACTTTCTAAAGGACTCACATCATGCTTATTTCCAGGTTTATATTTTTGTTCGGGATGTCTACTAGACAATGTTTACATGCTTTAATGTAAATAGAAAAAAAAAAATGAAATAATTCTCACACTGTGAGACATTTTGGCTCCTGTCTCTTTAAAGCTCTCCTCGTGAAAAGCCCATCTGGCTGCATCCAAATGACTTCACAGCACTCGCACACTCACAGACTTCGCAGACACTTTTGCGAGTCCACAGGACTTGAGGGTTGTCCAAACCCACAATCCATCCAGCCCACAAGAGTTCTCAAGTTGAATCGTGTAGGCTAGAAATAAAATTTAACCACATCATGGTAGAAAAATGTGTAAAAGCAAAAAATAGGTTATGGAGGCAATCATAATGCAAGATCCAGTGCCCATTAATTTATAATCACATATCACTACATTTTTACTAGACCAATAAACTTATGTGGACTTTTGTTCCTCACTTCCTACTGACCTTCACAGTAATTTACTCACATTACTATGGGGAAATAACATTTTTAGAGGTGAACTTACAGTTAACCTGTTTCATTGTGCATAATGTCACACCTTATGGAACCTGTCCTCATTTACTTCTGCTTTTAAACATATTGGGGGATAAGCAGGTTTAGCCAACACAGCGTTATTTTGGATCACTAAAGCCTCATATTTTTTGCGACACATGGATGACTTTAGTGTGCTTTACTATTTAACAGGTAATGTGGTCAAAAGGACATAGAAACAACATAAACACCACACTGGTTTCCTGATGAACAGGTAACCTCAGTGAGGCTGTGACGCAGGTACTGTACCTCTGACAGGGGTATGATCAGGATGCAGCTGCCTTCCTCTCGGCTGGAGAAACACAGGTAGCTGTCAGTGGTGTAGAGAGTCCCGGCTGTATGGCTACGTGAATGTGGCGTCCACAAAGAACAAGAGGCCACCTCATGGAGCTTTTCAGCACGAGGGAGCCGAAACAGAGCCAGGACGTACTCTCTTATTGCCTGTTCCTCCAGGATCCTGGGAAGGAGACGATGAGGGGAAGAGTTAGTCAAAGGTGAAACACTTTCAGACTTGGGGGAAGAAACTTATTAATACAAACATTAACATTAAATCTTAGTTAAAGGAGACATATTATGATCATTTTCAGGTACATCATTTTATTTTGTGTTACTACTAGAACAGGTTTACATGCTTTTAATGCTCAAAAACACATCAGTGTTGTCAAACTGTCAAAGGCTGCAGCTGTGTATTCCCCCTACATTTGAAACGCTCCGTTTTAGCTTCCGCCTCTTTAAGACCCCCCACCCACCAAATACGCAGTCACTCAGATTGGTCGGTACACACATGCCTGAGCCAGCACCGCTGGCAGTACAGCTGTGCTAAATCAATTCTTACATGCCAAACTAGCCTCTAGCCCTAAATCATGCATACATGTGATATGGTAACGTAGCGTGATAACACAAAGTCACCAAATTAAAGGCGGGACTACTGATGAGGCGTTTCAGGAGCAGTGTTTTCTGTGGGACAGAAGAGCTCCTGCGGGTGTGGACTTCGACCTTTTTAACTTTCAAGATCATTTACATGCTCAAGATCATATAACACTCTGAAGGGAAGGAAATACATGAACACAGCAGAACAGATCTCCTTTAAATAAAACAATACCAAAACCTTTGCACTTAATGGATGATGTGGGTGTGCCAACCTCAGAGGTGGCTGCGGCAGCGAATCAGCAATGGGCATCTGTATCAACATAATTGGATGTTATGAGTCCACTGGCAGCCAAGAACCTACCAACTGACCAGAATGAGCAGCCGGTGGTGAAGCATGAATGAAGCAGTTGATGCCATCAGCTAATGCAAACATGAACTGAGCAAATGTTAAACTCCATTTAGGAAATGTTGACATCTGAAACAAACTCCAGCATTGAAGACTGTGGCAATGTCACATGAAGGCCAGGAGGTAACAGCCAAGGGTAGTACTTCCCCTCTGTAATTCCATCTTGAACACAATGGTCTGGTTCACTTGACAAAATCCTGTGACTCCTCGTAGAGAGCGACAGAGTGGCCCAGCTGTCTCTGCCTATGCAAACCCTCTGTTCTTCAGTCTTACACTGCATCACCATGTGCAGTTGATCTTTTAATTTGTACTGGTCATCTTCACAACATGTGGTTCTAGTCTAGTCCTCTGACACTTACACTTTTCACTCCCCTTCACATACAGTCGCCCCTCTTAACTCTCAGTTAAACAGACCTCAGAGCAGTCAGGGAAGCTCACACTGCATTCGCCTTTGCAGGAACAAACAATCAACGTTTGAGTTGCTCTGCTGCTCTGCAAAGGAATGCACAACATGTTTGAGGTAGTTCCTCGCCAACATAATGATGAGAGGTCTTACATTTTATTGTAGTTGGTCTAAATTACAACACACGGGCGAACTGTGTATGTGTGGAAGGATATGGGGCGGATTTGGAGCAGGAGCTCTGCCTTCAGGCTGACATGAGAGGCAGCCTACTGCCCTAGTTGGCTTGAAGCCAAAGACTGGTTTGAGACTTGAGGAGGTGGGTTCACTTTTCAGTTTTAGAAATTGTGCAATGTCCATGAATAATTCAAAGGAGGTTGCATAAATACAAATATGAACTTCTCTTGGCAGACAGAAACTGTATGTGGACCATGACTTCAGGTTATTAAATCAACACAAGCTTCAGTTAAAACAATCTTGATTTTTGTCCATAACATGACATTCACTCGTCACCAGAATCAACCCAGTGACATCACTAGTTCCTCAATGTAGTCCAATAAGCATGTGATGTTGATTAAACATATGCTGTATTTACAGTTGGACGTCATCTTGTCATGTGCTGCATGGAAAGCGAAAGCAGAATGTGACATGATTTTTTATTTTTCATTTTTTTACATCGTGAAAAAATTGCAACTGAGACTGCACCATCACACTGCCAACTACACACCATTTCAGGACCATTTTGAGGATTGAAACTCTCAGCAATGAAGTAAATGGGTTTATTGATTGTTACTGAAGGAGTTGCTATTTCTTTACTTCTATGTTTTATTGCCTGTTTAAAACGTGCTACCTCTTGTGATTTCCCCAGCAGCCAGTTTCACATGTATCACATTCGTATGGTGATTTCCCACTTTTTCTTTTAATCTCCACCCTGGAGTTTCTGTAGTTCCTGTGTCCCGTCTGTGTCCTTTCTATTTCTTCTTCCTTTTTTCACTTCTACATCCTTTGATGTATGCATGCCCATCAACTGTAAATACAAAAATATATGTGCTATTCACAGCTACTGCCACGCAGTCAGACATCTGCACTGTATCTCAGGCAGTTTCGCTTTTAATTCGACTTCCTTTTGCGGTAGTGAGGTTTTTACATACATACAGAAATAAGCGACTGGTGCATCACAGTGGCACCTGAGTGGCACAAAATGTTGTTTGTGCAGTCAAGGCGAAGTTTGCTGTACAGTGCTTTACAGACACAGAGCACACGATACATGCAGAAAAACACATAAAGTTAAAGACACTTCAGTGTATCAAACGTGTGAATCTTATCGCTCATCTGTTCAGAACTACAATAATGTCTTAAGTCTATGTTATGTTATGTTGACAGCTGAGTCTGGTTTGTTTTTGTCTCTCTTCACATGGGTGATGCTGGGTTATTTTTAAGGTAGCCCACTCTTCAGCTGCTGGTACGTTTCTTCAGAAGTGCTTGTCAAATGGTCTAACCGCTTCAGAGATTCTCTGCCCCACACGTGTCTTTCCGCCACCAGATTAAGGGGAACTGTGTCTTGTTGAAACCGACGATCACACTCAGCTCACACCATCAGTGGCCTGCTGTGCTGTAAAGAGAAAGCAGCCAGGGCTCAACTGCTCTCAACAGCTCTCTCTTGCTATTGGTGTATGGGTAAATTAGACGTGCCGTTTGCTGGGGTTGTCACAATTCTCCAAATCCATGATTCGATTTGACTGACCTCTTGGTGATGCGTGTGGGCTGCTGCAGGACTCGGTCCAGCTCCAGGCCCTCGCTGTCCAGCAGCCTCCTCAGGGCAATGTCAGCCAGCTGACCTATGACCCCGAACGCCTCGTCCCGGTTGAGGAACATGGAGAATTCCCTCTGTCGCTGCCGCGTGCTGACCCGGATCGCCTCCGTCATCAGACCGGTGGAGACCCGCTCCAACCGTGTCATCTCCGCCCAGGGAATCACAAACTTGACTGCGGGAGAAAACAGACAGACAATAGTTGACTGCATGTCACAGTGAGTATTAGACATGTGAAGCAACTTCTGGTCATCAGTCAGGCTCTGGAAAAGCTGCTGTCCTCACAAGCTTTTCAGAGCCACCTTTCAAATACACACATAATGAGCGGGGACTGGGCGTGTTTGACACTAGTGAAAGTGTTGTTGCTGAGACGCTTAATGGTAACAAATGAACAGAAGAAAAACATTTTGTCAGATATCAAGAAATTTACACTGACAGTATAGATCAATAAGTAGTGGGGAGTGACTCCCTGATTATCAGAGCCCTCACTTTGGTGTACAGACCTTCCTTCCCCAGCAGGAAGGAGTAGAAGGACATATGGTTGATGCTGAGGTAGAGGAATCCCTGTCGAGGCACCCGGCCCTTCCAGCAGCAGCAGGAGTAGTACGTCACCAGTTTCTCTGACGAGGGGAGGCCAAAGTGCAACTCGAACTTCAGCAGCGCCTCTCTGAACTTTTCTGGGTCGTCCTCCTGGGCGGCCTGGCGACCCCGAAGCTCCTCTGCAATAAGGCCCTACACAGGAGGAAGCTTACACTCATTACTTCAGAGCACTTTACACAGACTCGGTACAAGGATTTATGTTTTCATCATCATCCTACAATCCGAGGTGGATATTTTACTCTGATCCGACAAATGCCGTAAATCCTTTTAAATCCACAGAAAATGCTTTGTCAACACATCTCTAAACTGAAAATGATCCTCCTTCTGGATTCATGCCGCTCGGCAGGTTTCACACCTTGACTTTTCCTTTGACGAAGCTGGCGACATCCTCCTTGTTCTCAAACACAGACAGTGAGTGAAGCAGGTTGTGGACCAGCCAGTCCCAGTGCTTGTTCACCTCCTCTATGGCAGCTCCTATCACGCAACAAGACAAAACCCAGGAGGGAGTTTAACAGCTGCGGTCGGTCTAATGAGTCAGTTGAGGATACAGAAAAAGATATAGAGGAGGAGACTCGATGGTTGTGCTCACCGCTGGCGATTACCCAGCTGATCTGGGAGCTGGGAACCTGGAGTAGGATGCGGAAGGGTGTCACCCTGGCATTGGAGTCCAGCACAGTGTCCAGAGCCCCCACGAGGAGACCTGCAAAGCAACACGACACACGATCAGACGGGAACGTATTCTAGAGACGGAGCTGAAGCAACAGTGATCATATTTTTTGGTATCCAAACTCATCGTCAATTGTCCACTGATTGCAGTGCTGTCTGGATTCTTTAGAGAGAACTGGGCCTATTACAACCTACCCTAGAGATAGCAACCTCAAGTTAGCCAACAATGCAACTGAAAAACAGTGAACAAGATCCTAAAAAAAGAAGTGTCTAACTTTTCAGATATGAATAAACGTATTGGGCTGTTAAATCCCCACTGCAGAGAGAGTAAACAATGCAGCCATAGATTGAATTTGTGAAACCTGTGTGGGCAGAGCCACACGAACCAATACGTCAGCACCAAGCCTCCCAGAGGAGAGCCAGACTTTGAAGTCAACTTTGTAGTTGCCAAACTTTTTAATTACATCGTCACGTGATGCACTGCGGTCCAACAAGACTTTTTCCCATTAACTTATATTGTGAAAGAAGCATCTGTAAAATGCTGGATACATTTTTTTGAGTGCCACAAACCCCGCCGAATGAGTCAACTGACCGTCATAATTTGAGCCATTCGATCGTATAAAATTTGGAAAGCTGCACGACTTAATCATTAATCCGCATTCAAGTTAGACGAGCGCTAAGAAGTCTCTAGTGTTCGCTCTATGGGCCCCCACGACACGGAAGATCTGGGTATTTTTTAACAAGTGAAGTCGAGCCATTTTCGCAGCATGCGCCACTGACCAGCTTTCATAGGGATGAACAGAGCTCCACCTCCAACACTGTTTTGAAAAACGTGTTAATTGAAGTTTTCACTATCATGTTTTCTACAGTTGAGCATGGTCCAGCTTTATTGCAGAGCAGAGCTTTTGTCCCCTTTTAACCCGTCTCTGAGCACTACACAAGGTAACATTAACATTTAAAACATCAACACAGTGAGTCATGTGAAAAGAGGTCAGTAGAGGTAAAAACAGCATCCGTACATGCCGCCTGCACTTTTTACTAATTCACTTTACTATGAGAGAGCATTTTGTGAAATTGTCACCTCCTAAACAAATACTGTACCATCACATCACTAAGGTCATTTTTTGGGCACTCTCTTTGTTTGGCTCAGAGGGGAAGCGTTCATGCATATTTCACAGCTACATGACAGAAATACACCAACAGGTCTGAAGAAGGCAGAGACATGTTGACTGGAGGCCCCGGAGGAGACAGAAAGAGGGGAGGACAGAGTCATTCTGTTGTTACTTATCCGTTTACTGCAGTTTTTGAAGTTCAGTTATGGTGCTTGCTCATGCCCGTGTTCAAATGCATGTCTATGTGTTTTATTTTGTTCTACTTACTTCCTTATATGATATCTGTTTCAAAGTTCATCTCCAAAGTCCAAGAAAATGTGAGCTGATGTAATTATTGCCCTGATTACGAGTTTAATCAGATCAGTCATCTCCACAGCTGCAATCGGTCCACAGACGCTCAGAAGAGGAGAATTGATCCAAAGAACCGACCATGCTGAATGACTTCTTTCACTTGCATCATTAGACAAATACAAACAGAGCAAAACCACACAGACGACTTAGTGATCAGGCTGAAGCTGTGTCTGAAGATCACTTCTTCATCTGTGGAAACCATGACTAATCCGCATCGTGCTCTTCCAATAACAACTCTCTTTCTAGAGCTTTAATTCTATATTTCCTGTGTGAAAAAACACATGCCGAGGCGGTCAATATTCTGCCTTAGGTTATGGAAACTGAGGGGCCGTGTTTAAAATGACTAGCCTTTTGCTCATAATGTTTCACACAAGCTTGTTTTGAATGAATATAGAGGGAACGCACGACAATGTGGTGGCACATGACTGGGCGGGGAAGGTTTTTGGTTGTTGTTTTCTGGCACAGCTCACCATTATCTTACTGCTCTCCAACGCACCCAGAAAAACAGACTTGGGTCAATGTGCATGAAGCTGCTCTGTGTAAAAATAAACATATAATAAATGCATAATAACTGTCTATGTGTACGAGGTGGGACTCAGCTCCCAAAGAGAGCTCCACAGGTCTTCCCAGTCAGTTAGGAGTGACCAGCAGAGGCAGCAGCTACACTCTCCGTATATTAGAAATGTGTGACGACAAGTTGATAAAACTTAAACGCTCCCTCACTTAACTGCTGATTCTTATGGTCCTTTATGGTTTTTCCTGCAGCTTTTTCTTCGAACTGTTGGAAGATCTTTGGCTTTCGAAAAGCAGCATTATCAGCCAGATCAACCCAACCTGCCACAGCAAAAGCACAACCCTGCATCTCGAACTCATGACTGTAACAGATGAGGGCGGTCAGATCTCTATCTCTTTGTTCAGCACCGTCCTCTCTGATCTGCTACACAAAGGGAAAGCATGTGCATTTATACCGGGGGGGGGGGGGGTGTCCAAACTTTTCGCTTGAAGGGCCAAAACCGTAACTTAACTGCAAACACCTATCGTAACATGTTACAACGTGTAGAATAAGACTAGTAACACAACTTCCACCTAATCGACTGATTTCCTGAATAATTAGGAATAATCAGGGATCCTAATCGGACAGTTCCGCAAAAAAAAAAATCTAGCAGGCCAAAGCAAGTAAAGAATTAATCACCTCTGAGGAACTAGAGGTTCCTCAGAGGTCTTAATCACCTCTGAGGAATGACTGACTGGTGATGAGTCAGAGAGAAGACTTAAGCATGGTGTTCTCTCAACAAATATACCATCAGGTAAAGAGAACAGCAGTTTCAGACCTTCAGTCACACATTGGAGTGCTGCTCATGTCTTCCTCAGTACAATGGCTCTTTAATGGCACCTAAGAGGTTGACTGTCAGCTGACTCTGATCTGACTTCCCCACAACTTCTGTGGGGATTGATTGTTCAATTGACACAAAGTATCAACACGGTATATTTGTGAATTACATGACAACCGACTTAATAATTCAATAAAAATGTTATCGATTAGTGATGAGCTAAAATATCATTGCCCAAGCATCTACATAAACATTCTCCAATTTACAGGTTTTCAATTGGAACTTGAAACTGTAAAACAAAAAGGTAATTATACCAACCTCTCATCTAAATCTCTTTCCTGGGGCCTACTCTGACATTGGATGCAAATCTAGTTCACTGTCACTGTCTCACAAGATTTAACTTGACAGCTTCATTGTGGTGAAACGACCTCGCTCTGCCAAAACGAGCTTCCAAAACTGATTTTCATCATCATCAGAATGACATTTATCAGAGTCTTTTAGAGTCTCTTGAGGGTCAAAATGCTGTTCCCATCCTTAGAAAGTATGCCTTTTGTTAATTTGAGTCATTAAAGTCAGGGTACGTATCAAACAAAATATCGACGTCAAGTATCCTCTGTCACGAGCCTTAATCCAGACGTATTATAGCCTTCAAAAGCCATGTGTTTGTGGAGCCTAAAGCAGGTGGAAGAGTACATAAAGCCTGCTCAGGCAGACAGCTCTGGCTTGTGGCCAGATGTAAACCACATCTTAGAGTCAAAGTCAACCTGCCTGTAGCTGTGAACCCTGCATCCTGGCAACACAAAACCATCCGTCTGTCACCACAAAGCAGAGAGCGGATTTACGCTGGTAAACCCCCCAGAAAAGGGAGACAATATGAATCATCGCCTTTCTCTGCTAATGGTCACATTGTGAGGGAATACTGCTGTGGAGACATGACGGCTACAGAGTCTGGGAGAGGAGCCAAACAGAGATCTGCCTTTTACAAGACTATGATGTCTGTTTGCTCTTGAATGCATCAAACTTTATTATCTGCACATCTTTTTCTTGTGTTCATGCTTCATGTCAGGGCGTTAAATCAAGGCCGACTGGTCAAATACAGAAACGTTAAAGGCACAGTTCACCAAAAATTGACAATTCAGCCCCATGCTGATGGAAAGTCAGGGGAAAGTTTCGTAGTCCACAAAACATTCCTGAGATCCCGAATTGATTTGAAAAGATGTTATTTCCTACCTCGGCACGCACTGTTGAGCTTGTGCACGCCGACCGTTTGTAGCTTAGCGGCCACAGTGAAGATTTTGGTTTTTAAAATAATGGGAATCAGATCCTTTCATATACATTTGGGATCTCAGTACCACCAGAAATCGGAAATCACCAAATGAGCTGTATGGTGCCATTTTAATTATTTTTGGGTTGTTAATACTCTATTAAAACGAGTCCCCAGCCACGTCAGTTGTATGAAACCCTAGAAATGTTTTGTGGACTACGAAACTTTACCCGACTTTCCATCAGCACAGGGCTGAATTGTCAGTTTTGAGTGAACTTATCCTTTAAAGACATGTGAAAGTTTCTTTGGGTGTGCACTTGCTCCATAAAGGAAAGTATTTGGTTAGAAATATTAAAAAAACACATACTGGTATGAAGGGAATGATGAGCTGCAGATGTTCGGCTGCCAAGCCCTTCACATAAATCCTGCGTCATCACTGGTGTGATAGCAGTTGAAGAGTGTTTTGGAGACCACACTGATTTTTTAGTTTCTGTTCTCATGTTTATAACTGGAGACACAGTCCATCCAGTCAGAGCCATAAAACACACAACTGTGCTGTGTTGCTCCCCCCCGCCTGTGCGGCGAGTCGTGCCAAAGTGAAGGTCGTTTAATTAGTTAATGTTGAACGATGTGACAACAGGACTTGACCCTTCACCCCCGCTCGCTATGGGAACAGCAGGAACAAACACATACACACATACCCTGGCCAGGAAGTTCCCCCTATTCTGTCTAATGAGAAGAGAGGTGGCCGGGTTCCTGCGCGGGGAGGAAGGAAGAGCATAAAGACGACACTGTATGAACTGGTTGCCTGGTTTAATGGTATGAAGTGTCACTCATCACGTAGCTCTACTGTACAGACGACTGGCGGCCTGTTGGTTGAGCCTGTTGCACAGATACAAAACACAGAGAGGAAGCGAGACAGAGGAAGCGGCAAACGTGGAGCAAGCTGTAACTCACGGCGGTGGGAAACGCTCGGACAGGCTACAGCTGCAACACGCATGAGGTCACGAATTTGGATAATAATCGCTATACAAGGACAGAACCTGTTCTGCAGGGTGAACTATTAAAGGCATGTTTACCACCTTCGACGTCTAAAACAAGAGAATCCCACAGAATGACAACCCCTTATCCTCCCACAGGAAGTCACACTGAGGTCAGTTTGATATGGACAGAGCGCAGATTAAACTGAGTGCTGTGGGTGGATTCTTCAGGCCAACAGTGATCTTATGATATCTATGGAACATGATCATTACTGTATGAGAAATGAAGGGGTAAGGAGTATATAAACGGTGCTCCATTAAAGATTTTAACCAAGTTATGTATCCACTATAACACACATCACCAGGAATAATACTATGACTAGAACTATGCATATTTAAAAGGTATCACCAGAATTGCTACCTGCTGTTTTCCTTGTTCTGTTTATGACTGTAACTACAGTTAGTAGCTGTAGCTTGTTAGCTCAATTAGCAGTGCAACTAGCAACAGTGTTTACTGCAATGGCACAGGTCCTTTGGACCGCTGGGACAGAACAGGTTTTCAGTAACACAACTAGATGGTTAGAATGCTAACCTTAGTAGATATCCGTGCAACACAATACAATAGATGTTTACGACCTAACATCAAAAAAAATCTTAAGTAACTTCTGTTCATATTTGTTGTTATTATTGGAACGTTTTAAACTAAAAACTTCTTACATACTGCACCTTTAATACTGAAAACTGTTTGTTTTATATGATTGTCACTGTCACAAGCCTGACTTTTACATCAGGGTGATATGGTCTTTAAACTAATGCTGCTACATTTTGAGGCTGTGTCATAAATTTGAAATCTCCTTCAAGCACTTCATAAATGCTAGAACTGAATGATTAGATCAGAGAACACAATGTTTCTGAACAACACTGTAAGGACGACCGTTTGGTGCTTTCACAGAATGTGAACACAATGAGATTTATGATCAATAATCATCAGTAATGTGGATATAATGACTAAGTGTGCAAAGACAAGCAGAAGAACAAGTAGAACAGTCTGGTGAGTTCAGAGAATGACATCACTTTACGGTAAGGCAGCCTTTAAAACCAAGAGAAGACAACGCCGCGACATAACAATATCCAAAGTCAGAGACCGCCCGGACCTACTACACTTAACCTAAAAGTTGATTCTAATTTAAGTGAGTCCATGAATCTTAGACCCCTGGAGCAAAATCGGGCCAACTCCAGCCTTGTGTAAGCAGTAACAATAACTCAGTAGAGCCATACTCATAAGAGTGCAACTTTAATCCACAGACTCGACATTTAACGCACATCACATCCACTCAAGTCTAGCGTACAGTTAATTAAACCGAAGTAAAGTTAAGTCATCTTCACTGTCTCCCACACCACAAATGTTTGACCCCTTATTATCTCAGAAAGCCCCTCTCCTCTCAGCCTCTCGCCTTGAGCTTTGAGACCCGTGTGTCTTTATAGGAAGTGAGACTGATGCTGTCTCTGGTCTGGCCACAGAACTTTCACCACAGTCCAGACCCATACTTGAGCCTGGAGCCTGAACCCTGTCTTAAGGCCGGTGGTTAAGATCGAGTTAACCTGACATGTAATTATGAGGTTTATTTCAGGGCATCAGTTGCCATAGTAACACACAGAGACCGTAGTTATGGCCGGTGTGTGGAGGAGCGGGGGCTTTCCCGACCGAGTCAACTCTTTAACTCTTCTGTGGAACTTGGACAGAGCCCCTCGTCGTCCTCCGTGGTCTCCGTTCCTGTTGTTTCTACCTTTCCTGCGTGCGTGTTGTCCTCACAGCTGACTGACTGTGGCTCCTCCCGTGTCGTCACTGTTTACCTGTGCTGGCTGTGTGGCCTCTGCTCTGCTCGTGTTTTAAGTAGTTTTTCTCTTTACCTGTGATCCTTCCTGTGGGTTCTCCGTGGCCTCTTCTCCTCTGCAGGAGGAAGAAGTCGTTGCTCCTCTCGGTCACCCAGAGCTTCAGGGCGTTTTTCAGCAGAACTTCCTCCGGGTTTAGCCACATTATCGTCCAGCAGGGAGGGGACCGGAGGAAACCCTCCGTCGCCTCGGTCCTTTCAGCGGGGGGGGGGTGTAAAGTTTCCTGTGCCCGTCCTCGCTCCTACAGCGGCGGGTTCTCGGGTTTGTCCATGCTTATCCTGCGCTCCCGACAGCTGCAGGGCTCGGGCTTCCTCGCCTCACGTCTGCTCCCTCACGCCCGATTTACAGCAGCTGTACACACTGTACAAGATCGTCTGGTCGAGAGGATGACTCACTCTGCAGTCGCATCGGGTTCCCGGAGTTGTTCTGAGTGGAGAGGATTTATTTTCTATGAGTAATGTAAAACCTCCGAGGATCACGATAAACAGAAATGTTTCAGTCTTACAGCAAATTAGTTTTCAATCCCAGGATCACGAATAATCACAGGCTTTTTTTGACATCGGTATTTATTTTGGCACAAGAAGCTCTCAGTAATGATCTGATGATAATAAATATGTTCAGTAATGATGAATCTGCGCCGTGGAATGACTATTGATGATCATGGAACATTCTGTATTATAGGCTAAATATTATAATAACAATCATAAATAATTGGTAAATGTATAATTTAACTGTAATTGATAGTCATTTCACTGTTAACAAAGAATTGAATGCTTTAAAACAACATTTATTAAGCAACTGAACATCAGTTTCAAACTTCACGATAAACTTTTACTTAATAAACTGTTTATAAAACGTGTTACTGTTGTTTAACTGTGAAATCATTTTTTACAAAAGTTTATTTAATTAAAAATGTACCATTTAATAGTCATATGGAACATGCTTTGAAAATGTGATGAATAATTTTCTCTTCGACATGGGCTATTCTTATTTCATAGGTGTGTTTATGCAAAAGCTTCATGTGTTTTGAGACTGATCAAAAAGTTAAGGAAACTAAAACATGGCAGGCTGTTGCAGATATTTCCTTCTAGAATTAAACAAAATTGTGTTTTTTGTTTGTCTGTTTTTATTTTGATAGACAGGGACAGTTCTTTGAAAGGGTGAATTTATTGTGACCGATTTTAAAGCTTCTGTTTGTATACTTCTTATGTGAGTGAAACATCGTTTGAATTGTTTTATTTTTTTAACCACCTATACTTACAGTTACACAATGATGAATGAGGGGCTTTAGTTCTACTGCATTACTTTCTATGTATCTTCTTTATTCATGGTAAGAGTGAATGAGGGTTACAATTTAGAAAACCATAACCATAAATATAACAACAACAACAACAACAATTATTAAATTTATTATAATTATTACTATCATTATTAATATTATTATTATCATTAGTAGTAGTAGTTATAGGCTTAAAGCTATAGGCTAAGTATAAAGTCAGTGTTAAAAAACTGAAGCCAACAAACTTACCTCTTTATTCAATACAGAAGCAGCTTATGCAGACGTTAGCACAGGACATCTATTTCATTTTGTAAATAACTGTGAACTAAAATTTAAGAAACGCTAATTACAAATCAACCACAACCACTATGGAGCAAATCCTCTCTCGTGCAAGAATAAAACTCACTGATGAGGTCTGAGGGTCCTGAAACACAGGACAGAGTGGAACCTCTTCGTTTTGTTTTGCTCCTCTTCCGCATTTCACCAACTTTCCCCTCCGCAAGTTCCGGTAGAGAGTCGCTGGCCCTCCTGTGATTGGCTGTCCAGCTGACACAGTGTTCAGGTGCTCAGTATGATATTGTCACACAAAGGCTTATTGTATGAACTCAGTCCATTCATCTTTGTACAAAGACACTGTCTGGTGGCTCTAAATATAGACTGTCCGTTCATTTTCCACCAAGTCTACTACTTCTGACACTGAAAAGGTTGTTTTTTTAATTAGTGACCTTATAATTACTGTTAAAAGAAAAATCCAGTAAAGAAGGCAACTAAAAACAACTCATTGACGATTCTAATAGTCGTCTTTAAGGATGGGGCAACCGTGGAATCCCTGACATCGATACTCTCTTGATGAAGAGAAAGGGCAAACAGTGAAGTACGGATGAAATAAGGTTGGCTGCTCGAATCCACCCAGGGACAAGTTGATTGTGCACACTTTCGTTGTCTCTGCGTGCATCGTGCTGTCGTAGCTAAGTAAATAAGAATCACACCTCTCTGTACTGAGGCAGCACATCCGGCTGCTGTTCTGTTTACACAGTTTCACAGACGAGGACTGGGTGCTAAACGTGGGTTTTACTTAAATGAGCTTTTCCAGATTACGTCACATTAGGTCCATTTCAAATAGCAAAGATTGAATTTCAGCAAAATGATATTGGTGACTGATATTTTTCTTTGGAACAACTTCAGCACATTGAAGAAACACGAGCAGATACAGCTGTGCTGATCTAATACTTTATTGTGGAAATTAGACGCATAATCAAAATGAAATAATAATTAAAAATGAGTTGCTTTTCGCGACCTGAAGTCATCCTTTTTATCCCCTGACTTTCCAGCTGGAGTGATCATCAGGCCACATTGTTCAGGCTTGTTGACGAGAATCTCTGAAGTTGTGAGCAAACGAAGTAGATTTCTTCTTTACACGCTTGTCCTCGGCGAGGCTCGCCTGTCCTGTGTTATCGCCCCCCCTGCTGTTGACCAGAGCAGGATGTACACCGACACATCTCCCCAGCGGGTCTAAATGTGCTCCTCCTCGTCACTGTTTCTGGTGTGACACTGAAAAGCTACGAAATGATCGAACAGTGTGATGGCTGATGTTCCCAGCAGACAAAAATCTACTCAGAGCTACTGCGATGGCAGCCAATCACATTATATTGTTATTATTATGAATGATGATGATAATAATTAGATGATAATAATAATAATATTTATAGGAGCAAAGTACATTTATTTAGCATTTATTTGCACACACTTTACAGTCAATAGTTACAAAAAAATTAAATGGAACTTTAAAAATTCAAACAACATTTTTAATTTCAATGTTTTGTTGATCTAGTTTCCCTGAGAGTAACCCTGATGACATCATTAGAGTTATTTTCTCTTAGACAGCGCAGAAGTATTGGCACATAATTGGAATCTGCAAAGTAAACTAGTAACTAAATCTGCCAAATAAATGTAAGAAAATACCCACCGGCATATTTAAGTGGAGCAGAAGAATGAACAGCACAAAACGGATATACTTGTGCAAAATACAAGTAACTGAAAAGTAACTTGTAAGGATAGAATTTGAGTAAATTATGAGTTGCTTAAAGTTTCCACGACTGAACAATGTTAACATGTCTGTTAATGCATAGAAAGCAAAATTATGATTTTTTTTTTTTTTAAGGTTCTGATGATTCGAGATTTAATGCAGAGGTAGAATGGGACGGTTTAATCCCACTTCTTATCTGTCAGTGGAGGAAGTAACAGAGCGGGAACAGCGGAGAGTCAGCTCTGTGAATGGAAACACCGGCAGAGTGGATCAGGGGTTTGTCAACCTGATGACATTCACAGTCTGACTAAACAGATCCTTCAATCATCAGATAAGATAGAACATTTCCCACACTTCAACCCACAAAGCAAAGTTACAAGACCAAACAACAGTAATGTGGTAGCAGGTAGTGTTTTCAAAAAATAACACAACAAATGTAAATGTGAAAAAGTCCATTTTGTCTGTCCTGCTGTCTCTTCGTCATATTTGTGACTGAAAAACAACATCTGTCCCGGCAGAGAGAGCCACGAAGCTCCTGCTGTTTACTGTTGTTTTCCAGTAAAAAACTTAAACTCATGATGTCTTTGTCACCCTCCACTATTGTGTTGTTGTAGTAACTGTCTCTGGCAACTTATATAAGAAGAAAATGCAAAAAAAAAAAGTCACCACAACAGTCAGCCCTCTCTGCTGAGTCTTCAGTGAACTTCTGCCCCAGAAAACAGCAACCCCTCTCCCGGAGTGAGAGCTGGACAGAGTCTGCTATTTACTGATGGCTATTATGTGATGTCATGTAGAGCAAAAAACGTCTCTTTGTCACTTTCCGCAATGCATGGTGGGTAAGGATCTCAATCACAACACTTTATAACAGCATCCATATTATTATAAACAGTTGCAGAGACACTTTACAGAGATTTACAGGTGAGAAACTGAGGGGGAAAAAAACACACAGTTCTCAATGTATTGATGTGTACCATCATGCCTCTTTGGGTTCTGCAACTCTGGCATGTTGTATGAAATGTCACACTTCATACAGTGTGAACAAACAAAGGCGTATGAAGGCGAGCCCTCTTTGCGACAATCTCTGGGTGAAACAGGCTAAAGCTAACAACCACAACCTGCTGTGTGCCAAGTGTGGCAAGAATGTGTGCAAGCAGCACGCCTCATCAATCTGCAACTCCTGCTGCTAAACCCACACACACGCACACACACACACACACACACACACACACACACACACACACACACACCAACACACACACACACAGACATCTGACTCCTCACGAATATTCACATAAACTGTTTTAGTTCTGACTGTTCTTTTCATAAATAGATTTTGTTCAAAGTGAACTTGTACTGCTTTATATCTCAAAACAAATAATATTTTATAGATTTAAGAAGGTAAGAATTTTGAAGGGTTAGTTAAGATTCTTTACTTTAATCTGACATTGCATAAAAAAAAATAATGCATGTATCGACCTTAGTTGCGTCAAGTGTTAAAATCATTACATTATTACATATTTTGACGTTATGATCAGAACTTATGTTGGTTGAAAATGTAACTCAGTGAAAGTGGAAAATAATTGTAATATATAGTATTTCCAAAGCTGTTTCAGGAAAACGACACCCTAACATACTCAGTGGAGTTTGAAAATCTGACACTGCACAAAAAATAATAATGCATCATAATTACTGTTGTTGTTAATCACATATCCCAGGCTGTTAGTAATATATTTTTGTTAAATCCTCTGCCATTAATATATGGAAAATAGTAACTTTTTTCAACAGTGGCCTTGCTTAAACTAATGATACAAAGTAATGATACACAGTTCATCAGCTATCAATATGTTAAGTTGCAGAAACTTCAGATAAGCAATAATTAACAGAAAGTCTATCAATACAATAATGATATAATACGGTGTATTTTACAATACGTTAAAACTTTTTAGTCCACATCGTCTCCAACAAATGTTTTCGATACATACATGTTTTCGTGTGTGTGTGTGTGTGTGTGTGTGAGCGGCAGCACCTGTTTAGTCAGCCTCAAATGGAACGCTCCGCTCACGCTCCTATTACGGTCATATTGCGCCTCAGTAGGAAGTTGGTGTCACTTTTATTATTGTCCCACTCGAAACACGTCTATGCAAAATCTTTTTACCAGGAGTTACCTAGCTGAAGCACCATATAAAAATACAAACGTACCTGACTCTGATTTACGCCAGTCTGACTTACGATATGCCACTTTTAAATGATTTTATTTTGACAGTGGTCGCATTGTCTGCTTATTTTTTAGACAGTTCCGGCTATTTGTTTCTGTCGGAGTCGGTCCGCCTGCGGTCCTTCTGTTTCCGTGTCTGGGAGGAGAGCAGTGGTGTGATTTTAGAGGAAGCTTTTATCTGTCAAAATGCAGGTTGGTAACGCTTTATTATACTTTTAATCGCTGTGAATTAGCCTTTATGAATGAGTCGACTTACTATCGGTTGATGTCGGCCTTGTGTGTTGAGATAATTTCAGAGGGGAGCTGTGAAACGTAGCTAACAGTGCGGAGCTGGGCGTATCAACAGAGAAGTTAAATGTAGCTCTGCTGTTAGCTAGCTAAGTGTTCAGTCCCAGAAGTTTGTCAAGAGAGACAACGTTGACATGAAATGACCCCATACTACAGCTGAAACAGTTTTAGTTGAGAAATTTAAGTGTTGATCATTTTGAATATGTCAAACATTTGGTAATTAGAAACGGCTCGTAATGTTGTAGAGCTTTTCAATAAGCCTACATGATTACAATTAAAAAAGAAAATATACAGGAAATTCCGCAACGTTATATGTCAGAGGGGCAGTCAGAAAACCTAGTGTTTCAATGACTAGGGATGTGATACAGACAGTAAGGCGGCAGACCCTCATATTGAAGTTCAGAAACTTCTTGACTTTTCACGCATTAACTTATTGTGTCGTCATTTGCAGTACAATCATTGATCACAGAATTAGTTGGTCCAGACAAAATGTCATCTACAGTATTTGCAAAATTATAGTTTTGACGTTCTCATCTTGTCCATTCAGGTCTCTTCTTTCTTTATATTAAACCTAATTTAGTATGATCCATACTTTCATTATATTAGCCACATTGTAGGTTAGCTAGATGCCCTGGGGGGTCTGAACTTTAAACTAAAACTTCACATGTAGGTTTTTATTTGGTGCCTTAACAAGCACAATTCCCATCCTGGATCACAGGGTACACAGCTTGTCTTAGACTGTGGCTCATTCCTAGATTAGTAAGCCAAAATGCAGTACGTGTTAGAGATGGTGGACTTTTGTTCGCACAAATATTGAAATATGAAACCCAGACCTTGGTGACCTGGTCCTTAAATTTTAAAAAATGATTTCAGTTTTGAGATTGGCATTTCACTCTTCCATTTACAAAACGGTAAACATTACATAGAAGAGTTAAAAGACACCCACAGTGACAGTACAGGATGTCTGCTTTGTTTTCTCCCCAGGACCCAAACGAAGACACTGAGTGGAATGACATCCTGAGGAAGAAAGGTATTCTTCCTCCCAAAGAGGAACCTAAGGATGATGAAGAGGAGCAGCTGGCCCTCCAACAGCAGTCTGTTGGTAAGAGAGACATTTTCAGAATGATATTTCTTGTGACACTCAAATCAGTGTACCTGACAGTTTATTTTCATTTTGCAGATGTACCAATTAAAATCCTGAAAGTTAAATCAAACATCTAACATGATATTTCTGAGAATTTCGACTGATTTGCAGAACATAAGTGAATCATTTGATGTGACTGTCGTTGTGTCTCTGAACAGTTAAAACGTATGAGGACATGACACTGGAAGAACTGGATGAGAATGAAGATGAGTTTGGTGAAGAAGACGAGGCTGCGATTGAGATGTACAGGTGAGTGGAGGGGATCCATTGATGAGTCTGGTGCAACTGAGCAATTCCCGGTCTTGTGTGCTTTTCTGGTAACAAAATGTCTCCAAGTGAATTGAGTCTGTGAAGCTCTGACAGACGATGAAGCTTCTGTAGTTCGAGTCTGGCTGAAACCCCTTCACACTGACTGTACACTGATGTGTCTCCTTGCAGAAAGCAGCGTATTGCTGAGTGGAAGGCGACTCAGATGAAGAATGTGTTCGGGGAGGTTGTCGAGATCTCGGGGCAGGACTACATCAAGGAGGTCAACAAGGCTGGAGACGGCATCTGGGTGGTGCTGTCGCTCTACAAACAGGGGTAGGTCATCCAAACAAATCAAGTAGTTGGGGAAAAAGAATCTAATATCTAAAAGAGCAGGAAATATTTGAGTTGAGTTGAGTGTCATTCCCTCATGCTTTCATCTGATTTGGCTCAGATGGACCATTTTATGTAAATAAGTTAAGTTTGCATAGATCTGTTCCATACCCGCTGCTATGAAAACCTAATTTCCCCTCTGGGATTAAGAAAGTTGTCCATCCATCCATCGTTTTTTGTTGCCCTTTTTGACTTTAAAATGCCAAACCCTTGCAGTATGAATTCACCTATTTTGTCCTCTGAAAAAGATCAGTCAATTAATGTTTTAGTTTAATAACAAAAAGCAACAATTTTCATCACCAATTATTTGCAAATCTTCGCACATTGAATATTTTGGTTCGGGCTGTTGGTAGGACAAAATAATCAAATTTGAAGACATCACAGTATCTTCACCCTGCTGACTCATTCCAAGCCCAAAGTGCAGCAGTTACTGGTCTGTCTAATGTTTACTGTCTCCTCGTCTACCTTCCCAGCATCCCTCTGTGTGCCCTCATCAACCAACACCTGAGCATATTGGCCAAGAAGTTCCCTCAGACCAAGTTCCTCAAGTCCATCTCCACCACATGCATCCCAAACTACCCAGACCGAAACCTGCCCACCATCTTCGTCTACTTTGAGGGAGAGATGAAGGCGCAGTTCATTGGCCCACTTGTGTTCGGAGGAATGAACCTCAAAGTTGATGGTAGGTTGTGACTTATATTCAGAAAAGGACTTTAAACACACACTTGAAATCTTCAGGGCCATCATAGTCTATTGAAAGTATTGCTGCTCTGACAATGAAGTGATGTTTTTTGAGGAGTTGTTTAATCCAAGTGTGACTGAAATAATGGACATGTATGGTTTCTTATAATTGTTGTCTCAGCGGATTAAGATGTTTATACGTGTTACATTTGGCCTTTGATTGGCAGTTTAAGTGTCACGTTTTTATCAGACAATTTAGACAAAATCATTATTATTGGTTTAAGCCTTTTTGCAAGTTATACCATTTTATAAATATTTTCTGTGAGCTTGAGTTAAACACTTGAATCATTTATTTTGGCTTTAGACTGGTCGATGTAAAACGCATCACTGCCGTTGCATCAGGGTGGAACAATCGCCTCAGTCTCAAGATTAAGAAACCCTGTTCTCCTGTGAAATACAAGGGATTTATCTGGTGGTAATAAGCTTAGTCAACATGGTGTGAACTAATTTGGCTTGAATATAACAGAGGTTTATTTATTATCTAAAAACTCCTGCACTGCTGGTTTAACAATGCATTTGCAAAGATGGAAACATTTCAGTGAATGCTCTTAAAAAAATCAGAACCAAATGAAACGGATCCTTAAACCACTGACTATGTCAACACGATCACAATGGTGTCGGTTTATTGAATCATTCCATGCTGAGTTGACAGATTATTAGACACACTTAGCTCAAATGAATGCAGTCTAATAAAACAGCCCTGAATATTATTCTACCTTCAGCCCAGTGGTCAGAGTAATATTGACAATGTAGTGACCGAAAAGATATGTTGCAACTTTTTTTTTTAGGTCCAGTTTTCAGTTTTATGTTGTGACAGTGCTGTGCTTATGGTCTGGTTTGGTTTAGACATAAAACAACTTGGTTAAGATTGGGAAAAGATAATTTTTTGTCTTACCTAGTTCTGTTCACAGACACAGCTGGAAAATCTCCCATTGTCTTGTCAAAAATATCTGGTTCTGTTGTCACAGACACGGTGGAAATCTCCTGGTGTCTCTTTTGTAATGAAACATCTGCTTTTGTTGCACTCACATGACTGTAAGATGTCCCACTGTCTCGTTAAAAATATCCAGTGGATTCGCACTTACAAAAACAGAAACATCATCAGCTCCACCACCCTACGTGGAACTAAACTCATTTACATGTAATGTGATGTGACACGTATTGTCGAAATGTTGATATGTATGGCATGCTTTTTCTACCTTTTGAGGGTTAATATTCTGTGTCATATTGAGGTGTTGACTCATTTTCAAGCTGTAGTTTGAGGTGTATTGATTATTTGTACACCACCCACAGTGTAGCATTCGCATCCTGTACATTTTCTCATATTTTGTAAGCTAAGTGTTTTTTCATTTGTCCTGTCTGTCCCACCCAGAGCTGGAGTGGAGGTTATCAGAGAGTGGGGCGGTGAAGACGGACCTGGAGGAAAACCCCAAGAAACAAATCGAAGACAAGCTAATGTCATCGATCAGATGTTCGCTCCCTACAGGAAAGGACAGTGACTCTGAAGATGAGGACTATTAGGAAAAAAAACGTATGTCACTGCAAACCAGAAAGGCTGTGATGGCGCCACGTGAGAAACACTCAAAGGACCTTAAAGTATCTGACGATGATTTGAACAGGGAAAAGGGAACAGCATCTCTATCAATATACAGGCATCATATTCTGTGCTCTTATACAGGGCTCAGTCCAGTTTAGGGGCTCTTGGACAGGACACTTGGCTGCAGAGAATCTAACCTTTGACCCTGTTGTTGAATCACCCAGCGTCCTTTACATCTCTGAACATGCGACTGAATCTATACAGAAACGTCAACGACAAACTTTTTTTTTATCACGTTTAATGATAATTATGTCACAAAATGTACATGTACATTTAAATCTGTTGAGTTCACCAGTTTGCTACAATGATTGGTGCCTGTTTTTTTTTTCTCATGTTCTCATTTTTTTGGAATCTGTGTCACTGTTGATTATAAAGAACTTTCATAAAAGATAATGGTATGTTGTGTTTGTGTTTTGTGACACTCATGTCTGATGGTAGCAGCGCAACATGCCAGATTAGTGCTCTGGATCAGTTCACAGACTATACACGGATTGATATTCGGAAGCAGGAAGACACACAGCAGCCATGGCAATGCATTTCGATATCTTTTTTTCATCTGTACAATAATTTATTTTCTGTTCACAAAATATCATGTTTCTGGGTAGGGAGACATGTCAGAGATGCTGTGTGCCGCTCCACCCGGTCGGGTGCCGGCTGCTGCTCTTCTGTTGAGTCTGATTTCCTGTTTTGTTCTTGTGCATCTTTCTTCTACAACATCCCCTCCGGCAGACCTCGAATCTTCTGTTTCATTAGAGAGAAAAAGAGGTCAGTGTCAGCAGTAAATCCCCCCCTGAACAGTGATGCCATCTAATGTGATTTGCACTGTCTCCCCTATTTACTGGTTCACTGCTTCTTTTCCTCCTGCAAAGGTTGCAGAGAAGTAGTGAAAGTTTCTTTGAGTTTGTCTGTTGTTCCTCCCTGAGGTGTTCAACATCATCCTGAATTTCCTTACCCAATGACCTTTGGTTGGGACATCTCTAATGGGTTTTAAGATGAGGCTGAAAGATAATGGTCTACTATGCAAATGGAGACAAGTTATCTCTAATCTTTGATTTTTGTTATTCAAAAACAGGATCATTTGACCCCTTTAAGCCTCTAAAAGTCACTCACATGCAAGGCTGTACATTTAGTTTCACAAGGATACAACACGGTTATTAAAAGGTGTGTATTATAATTGGTTTCATGAAATTGCTTTTTTGTGATTTCCGTGATAATAGTTCTTAAAATCATGTTTAGTTTCCTTTGATAGACACCACATACATGATAGACATACATACATGATGTATTTATCCTGTGCCGAAAACAAAACCAAAAAAACGGGACATCTCAAAGGGAAACTTTCTTTGCGTCCACATTAATGAGAGACAAGCTCGTAATGAAATGTTGCCTTAAGCCGTGTTTCCACTGCAGGCACCAGGCTCTGAATGAATTAGACGGACATTAATGTTAATCCCTGAAACAGTCCCTGCTCTAGGGTAGAACTTTCCAGAAGTACAGGAACTACAGGAACAGGTTGAGTCGGCTCTGACTGGTTGAGTAAACCAGTTTGTTTTCTATTGATTGTACTTTGACACATCAACATGGAGCTACAGAAGAACGCTTATGACAGTTGGCCTGACGATGATGCATGATGATGATGATGGCTGAAAAACAGCCTTTGCAAATTTGTCTCATCTCCATGAGTCTTAAGAGTTCAGTAGAAATGCAGACAACAACAGGCCGAATGCATCTTCAACAGTAGTTCCTGGAAAGTTATTTAGTGTTAGTGGCAGATGTGCTTGGTTTGAGATGTGGCCCTTATTTTTTTTATTTTTTTGTGTTTATGGTTTCGACACACATCTATTTGTGGACTGACCTGTTTTTGCATGATTTCTGCGTTACCCTGGCTGCTCTCTGCCCCGTCTCATCCTCTGTGTATACTTTAAGCATTGAAACACACAGCTGACAGTTAAAGTGTTCTCACCAATAGTAGCACCTTCTTATTCCTCCTCTGGGAGAGCTTGGGGAGAAGTCGCATCAGAGGATGAACTGAGTGAGTCTGCTGGAGTAAAGGGGAGAATTAAATTAGAGAGGAATTAAAGCAGAAGTGAAGACCCACTGTTTGATATTTGATATTGATTATGATATATATATATATATATATATATATATATATATATATATATATATATATATATATATAAACTTTATAGAAATGCAAAAGGTAAAAATGGGATCATCACCCATCAATATGATTATATTGGGTTAAGTTTGAATGAGTCTTGGACTTATTCTGTATCCAAGGAAATACTGTAGACTGAAGGAGCTGGACCTGTGTCAGACTAGCTGACACTCTGCTGCCCCCTACAGGGTCACACAGTCATTAAAAACACAGCAGCCCCAGATAAGAGAAGCCACACAAGAATGAAAAAGAGATCTTAGGAGAAAGGAAAGAAAATGGATGAAAACTTTCTATTTTTTTTCATTCTAGCCCTAGAGATTTATTCTAAGTTTTAGACTCCGCTCCCGCTCCCTGCCCTGGTCTTTTTATTGATGCCTCATTTTTTTACAATAAGGTAAATGACTTGAAACAACAGATTGCTCCCCGACTGGTAGGCACATCCTTACATATCTTTAGCAATTTTAAACTTATTTTATTGTCATTTTTATCAGACATTTTACACATGAAATGAACACAGTCACACCTGTTGCAAAGCCAAGGTATTAAAGTATTTTGATGTGATTATTCAGCTTTTGGCTCCGCAATGCAATAGAAGAGGGATCATTTGAATTACACTCTGGGTCACATTTTTCAATTTTTTTTTTTTTTTAAACAAGGATGTTAAGTCTAGGTTAGTTTTTAACTAGGTGGATTTTTCAGAGAGTTGATCTCCTCAGATCAAGTCACTATAAATGATGCAAAAACGTGTTGGGCTCAGTGATATCAAATGAAAACCTCTAGAAAAAGGCCGAATGAACGAGAAAGATGACACCAGCAGTGGTGTGTTTGTCCCTCTGCTCACCTCATGCTGTACAGCTCCAACAGAGTTGCGTGCTTTAGAGTAATGAAACAGGAACTGGAAAACGGAGAAAATCAAGACGTCAGTGAGCTGCTGGGGAAAATATCAGAAACAGAAATACAAATAGACAGAACTAGATTCAAGTACTTACTCTTTTGAAAACATTCTGGACTTGCTCCTGTGGGGAAACATGATTTCAGTTTAAGTAAATCACATTTTGAAATCTCATGGTTGGTTTTGATGGTGTGGATATTCCTGATGGTTGCACCACAGCAGTTTCTATTTACAGTCCCTCTCACTGCAGAACTGTTATTTTTAACATTCATTACTGTCACGACGAGGACACAACAGCAACTCTTGTATAACGTCAAGAATTATTCTCTCAGAGACGAAAATGGGAAACCAATTACTTTGTTATGGACATGTTGATTGAACTCTCTGAAGTCACAGTTAACAGAGGTGTTGTGTTACAGTGTGTTCCTGTTGTTTGGTCCGTCACCTGCACTAAGTTCTGCCCGAACTTTTAAAATGAGACGTAAAGCACGATTCTACCCACATACTCTTCATTGTCCTCTGTCCTTTCCCAATGACACACACAGAACATGCGTTACTCTCCTCATCACAGTTTCTAATTCATTTAGCTTTCAGTGTTTATATTTCTTCCCTTTTCTCAAATTGTTGTGCTTTTAAAAACAACTTTATCCTCACTGTCACTGCTAGCGCCTTTAACACTGAAAACAGTTCGATGCTTAGTTGATTTGTTAGATATTTAATGTCTTTTGTTTTCTTCTCTCAGTTGAGAAAAAAAATTACATAGGTCCAAGTTCTGTTAGACTGGGACAAATCATTATCTGCTCTCGTTATATATCACTGTACTACACTGCTGTGAATCTAGAGGCCTCTGCGCTCACTGGCTCAACTGTTTTCTCACCTGCTCCATATATGAAAAACAACATATATTTAACATATATTCTACATTATTTAGTTTGCTACACCAACCACAAAACTCAGCCTGCCATCCCCAGCCTCCTATAGTTCCACCTGGATGGACGGACAAGTCCAAACACCTTGAATAGTAGAATCACAGATTCACAGATTTCTTTAAAAAAAAATCTTTAAAATATGTTTCTTTAAAAATGTTAAGTAATACTGTATGCTTAATATAATGTAATATAATATAATGTGTCTTTAAAGTGACTGTTTAAGTGTTTTTGGTGTTTGCTCTTCACCCACCTCATTCTGGTCTCTCCACGAAACATCATTAAAATCCTCACTTTGGTCACCTCGCACCTGCAGAGGAACAACACTCCTCATTATGAATTGATAATTGACGTTGAATGCAACGCAGTATCTCAGTCTGTACACTGACCACTGCTGTTTCCAGGAGAAATAAGTAAATGTTCCTCATAGAGACGCCTGCTGCTGATCTTCATGTTAACCAACTGACTATATCACAATCAGTCACCCTTTCTTGCCTCAGTATTTGGACTGAATGCTCGTAAAGATAAGTGTGATCTATAGACTCGTTCTTTGGTCCAATAATATTTCCTCTTACATATCGATCTACTGACTGCAGGTGGTGATGAACACATGACGCTGCTGGCCAGTAAGGACTCTACAAGCACCACACCTCCACTGACTGCCCTTCTGTTTTCTTTCCAACTCTATCTGAACAAATCTGTCTTTACTCACAAAATAAAAATTGTACATTATTAATTGGCTCAAACATCACATGTGGATATGCGTCCCAACAAGGGAGACTATGAATTAACTTCCTTACCTTTCTTAACACTATCCCATCTTCCCACTGATCCAAAGGGCTGGCATCTGAGTTAGGAGCACAATCAGAATCAGAATCAGAATCAGAAATACTTTAATAATCCCAGGGGGAAATTATTTTTGTTACACACTCCACATATACAAACAACATATATTATACAAGCAACATATATTAAGAGCAAAATATAAATATATATGATTGATATATTGATCTATTGACATGATTGATTTCATTTGACCTCATATAGTGTAATATTTTTTTTAATACAGCAATCTCATTAGAACTGACACTATAGTATTGGTTCAATATACAATATCAACCAACTTTAAGAATCAGTCTATATGAACAGCTTGGTCAGTACATAACAACTGGCCATAGCAAAGTGCATTTTGATGAACATAATAGTGTTAACATAATTGGGTGACCTCCAGTGGTTGTTTCTCATCTGGATGCAGTGATGCGGATGTGTAGTCCAGATGTGTTCAGTGCATCCTGACATCACTGTTGCTGTCGGAGCGGTCGGTATAATAGAATCTCATTTTCAGAGATTTGAATTTCGATGTTTGTTGAATTTCATTTTTGTGTGAAATGTGTTTTTTACTCCATTTGATAAATAAAGTTACTTAATACACAAAGCAATGATTAACCTAAAATATACAATGCTGCTGTAACGATTACTGAAAATCAGTGTATGAAGTTGTTCATATTATCTCCACATGCATTAACTACACATGAAAATGCTGTTTTCATATTATACTGTGTATAATGATATAGTACAATAATGGAAGCCAGAATACATCTTCTACCACTGCTTTTCTCTCTAACTATGAATATATTATAAAAGGTTTATATACTGCAATCAAACACTTTTCAGTGCTTTACATGCCAGTAATAAACTAAGTAAATAAGTAAACAAGTAACTATAGTAAGTAAATCCTCTCCTGGCGTAACATTTCCATTTCCTTTAATTCGTCCAGAGAGCAGGGCAGCTGTACAGTTCACTCTCCATCCAATCTCCAACTCTCCAATCCAGACGAAAAACTAAATTACAGTAACTGTCACTAAAATGTACATCTCCAGACAGGATGGCTTTCTGTAAGATGAATCCCTTCCTAAATACCATGCAACAGCTGACTTGATGGCATATTAGAAAGTCCCTCGTTTTTACTTCATGATTTGTAATCATTCCTGAATCTGCTGTACTTATACAGATATGGTGTGGTGTATTTCAACAGCACCTTTCAACAACAGAGGCAAGCTGCTCTACATAATATGATAACGCAATCACAAGAAGTTCCTCCTTTAAATGACCCATTGAGTGTTCAGCTGTAACAATGTTAACGCACTGTAATTGATTGCACAGATTCTCTGCAGCTCATTTCCAGTCGACCGCCAAAGCAAACATGCAGTGTCCCCAAAGACCATTTAAACCAACCAGGCTCTCACAACCTGGCAACCCAAGTGTTCTCCTTATTAATTGCTTATTACTGATCCATGAAATATCAATAATTGATCTAATAGTTACTAATGAAGACATCAGTAACAGTATTGTGTGCCTTGTTAGACTGTAAACACATCAGTCTTGATAACACTGTTAAATGTTAATCTTAATGTAGGCGGAAAATTAAGGGATGAGACTAATAGAATAGAGGAGATCCTGATTCAACCAACAATCTTGAACATCGTGTTCATGGTTCTACATTCATACAACCCCTAAATCTTAAGATATACTTTAAACGTATGTGTGTGATTTGAGAGATTATAATTATATTCTTAAGCTTTTTTTTCCATACAGAGTCTCAGTGTAAGGTTTTTACATAAACTCAACTTCATCGTACTTCATCTAAACTAGATGATGGATTAAATAATGTCTGTCCACGATGAGCTGTAATTTGTCGTACGTTTGTTGTATTCTGGGTTTTTCTAACAAAGAGTGAATTTGAGCCAGAAACAAGGAGACAGAACCCACGTTAAAGGTCCGATATGTAATTTGCGACAACATCATTTCCAGGTAGACTACATCCATATACAACCTGGCAATTTCCCTCAAAAACTAATCAAACAAATAATGTTTATAAGTTGCATTTACTAAAAAAAAAAAAAAAAAAAACAGTATTCAGTTTCGATGTAATTAAGTTTAAAAAAATAAAAAATTAACAACCTTCCCATCAGTTTCAATAAGATCACCCACCTGTTGTGCTCCAAGGTCCAAGAAACCCGAACAAACATAAAAGAAAAAGTTGTTGCACCGTTGGCAGAGTCATGTCTCCGTGTTTCCTCCCTTAATTCCTCTCTGGGTTGCTGTGTGGTCTGAATGCCGTGCCCTCTGAACGCAGCAGTTTAAAAGCTCACAACCTTGTGGGCTGACAGGCATCCTCTAATGACCAATCACGCCGACCCGGTCGCTGACAGAGCCGCACCCTCCACCCCCATCTCTCTCCCTCTCTCTGTCTCTTTACCTCTTACTCACTCTGGATAGGAAATGGATGATTCCCCTGATGAGAAGCAGCTAATGAACTACGTTAACTGTCTGACAGGGAGGGAACCGTTTAAGAGACTCTTGCAGTAAAATCTTTGTTTTTTTTTAGGAATCTGATTGCCATATAACAATCAAATCAGGTCAATCAGGGACAGATGTGCACAGTTACATTGAAATTTACTGACGTCAGCGGTGAGGTGAAGAAATAAGGTCCCGTTTGTGTTTAACTGCACATTATATGATGATACATGAAATGGTGTAAGGGCCGCAGTTATTCATAGTGAAGTGTCCCTCATTTCCGCTGGCTTCCTGGTGTATGGTTGTCAAAAAATACTTTGAAGATTTTATCAGTAGGGGGCAGGAGAGAGAAAGTTCTGTGTGAATTATTTATGAAGAAGTCACTACTGTAATGGTATTCCTCATGTCTTATACATGTGGTAAGGGCAGAATCACAAATGTATAAAATCAAAATCACCGCAGACACATAAATATTAAAGCAAACAGTGAGTCACAGGTGTTATTAGGAATCGCATGCAGACCGACCGCCATGATGTGACTGGTTTATAGGAATGTAATGAGTGTAAGAGCGAAGCAAGGATGATTTCAGCTTTGAGCACCGTAGTTTACTCGAATAGGTTGCTTGTGTCTTCTGACGTGGGGTTGTACGAAGTTTCCAGGACCCTGTACCTGCCCGCACCATTACTCCTGCCCCATTCCTGTTTCCGGAAATGCTACCCATGTCAGTAAGCTTTTGTTTAAACACTGACAATAAATAATGGAACCCTTCCTGTCTGCCTGGACAATCTGTGTCTGGGTCCTTCTCTTGTTACCTTGCTCTCACCTGTGCGACAGCCCAGTGCTTGGAGCATTTCACTGAGTATCTCATCTACACCTGGCGCCTTGCTTCAGTTTAAAAACACCCTCACTTATTTCTGGGAGAGAGATTGGTATGGTTTGCCTAGAGTGTTCCATCTACAACTATATAAAATTTCCAGTCAAGACCAGCTTTTCACTGCTGGACAGCCTTAGTAGGCTCCTGGGTCCACTTCCTGAGTCGTCTGATGGTTTTCCAGAACCTATCTGAGGCCGACTAGAAGAACCCCTCCTGCATCAGAGATTTATTTTCTCCTTCTGACCTTCTAAGCTGCTGACCAGCTTGTACCTCTCTCCTCCAGATGACTCTTTATTGAGCCTCAAGATAAACTTCTGGACACAACTCTGAGCAGCCACCACAGCGATGGAGTTATTGGGTCTCGTGTGTATTGATTAAGGTGAAACGGACGATTCTACAGTGCTTTTTGTTGCCTTATGCAATTTGTTCTAACTTCTAGCATTACCTGCCCAGACTACAGGAGCAATTTGGCTAAATTTGTTACATTTTCATTATAACAATGTGCATTGCCTCTGGTACATTAATAAATATAGGAGTGAGTCAGACAGCCGGATCCAGTGGTGTTGTTGTACTGAACTGACCAGGTGACAGACTTGATGTCTGACACTGTGGACACATGTTTTGTATGTTGCTGTTCAGGGATTAACTGCTCAGATCAGGTGGACTGGACACTGAGCTGCATTTATTCACCTTGATGCATTAAACCAGGGCATCACTGACACCAAAGTCTGAACTTTCTATGAAGAGTAAAGGTCACCCAGCTTGGCTTTATGTCAGGCTGCTAACTGCAACTTGGGTTATTATTTGTACATGAAATGACTTACAAGGTTTTGTTAAAGATTTTGATTTATATTTTAGTGTACGTATCTCTGATCTTATTTACCTTTTCCTACCATTTCGGCTGTTGTTTTTGTTAGAACATGTAGCACTTCCAGAATAAGCTGCATAGTCTCATCTGTACCTGTCCATTCTCAAACTTTGTGTTTTTTATAATCTATAAAACAGGTTCAAAAGCAGTAAATACTTTAAACGCGCTTTCATTTTTACAACACATTACAACTAGCTGGTGAAGAAGATGGGACATTTAACAGCTAAAGAGATGAGCAGGACTATATCACCTGAGCAAACTCATTAGGTCTACATAAATGTTAGTGCTGCTCCGTGCCTTCTAGATGTGTAAATAACTGATTGCTAACTCATTTGAGGCAACAAAAAGAAAATATATGAATAAAACCTTGTATGACACAATGGATTTTGAATCTACATAAGATAAATCACATCTGTAACAGACCTACTCAGGCTGATTGAGGCAGTTTCCCTGTCTTGTGGCAGAGATAAAAAAAAAGAAAAAGCAATAAACTCAAACATGTTGACTCTTGAATCTTCCCAGTGTGCAGCACATTTGATGATCTGGTAATCACAAGCCATCTTGTATGATTGGCCAGCACACAAAAACAAAGGAAATAGAATACTCGAGTCACAGAGAAGAAGTAAAATAGCCTCTTATTCACTTTCTCATTTTGAAAGATGGACATGTTCCATTGCTCCATGCGGAGGCGTAGTGATGGCCCCGATCTGAAAAACATATTGTACATTCAAATGCCTAAAACAGTACTTTTACCCTTAGTTTTGTTTGTCTATAATTTAGTTACCCTCCATTGTTTTACATCTTCACATGCATTTACACATTTGTGTTTTTCATGTGTTGCACAGGAGAAACACCATGTGGCAATTAACACGAGTCAGGCGGTCAGTGGCGGTGATGGCGAGTGAGTTTGTGCTTCATTTGTCCAAGTTTCCAACATATTCCTTTTGTCAGAGTTATAATATTTGTTTAGTAATGAGGAGCAGCCAAGACTAAGTTACTTTTTCATAAATTCAGCCATAAATAATAAATATATAGAAACATTTCACCTGCCATTCACCACCAAGAATGGCAAAATTAAAAGAATAAAGAAATTTAGAAATGATAAAATAAGTAAACTAGGGACCATTTTGAAATGGGATCACTCCGGCCACGACACTCATCAACATCATGTTGACGTTGGGAGGTATGAGTACTCTGTGAGGATTACAACATTATTACATGTACCAGCAGCAACAGGTTTGGCTGGAAAAATGTTAATTTTGTGAGTCTGTTCAGGCTTTTCTTGACATGTGCTAGCTAAGTAGCTCAGTTAGACACTGCACAGTTAGTTAGTTAGTTACTTAGTCAGCAGCCCAAGCGTGGCAGGGATTGCATTTCCATTACACCAGGGCTACCTGCTCGAAGGTGTGTCTTTAACTAATGATGACATTTACTCTTCCTCCCTGCAGTGTTATCAGAGAATAAAAGTTATTCATTATTTAGCGATCTTTCATTTTGAAGCAGCAGAATCTGGAAATGTTGGGTTTTCCTTCGCGCGACTTAACACGACTACTGAAACAGCTGAACACACCAAAAACGAGCAGATGTCTGAAAGTACAAACATGGACAGTGGAGAGGGACTAAAACTCAAATTACAGAGATTCAGTTGTTGTGAGCTGAACACATATACACTACAAAACGCTTTTTTTTCCTGTCACTTTTCCTGCACAGACATGAGCTGAGTTATTGCAACACAGGCTGGTCTGAGGGGGAGAAAGGACGTCAGCATGGGTTGGACGTGGTTGCAAGCGTCACTGCAGCCTGCTTGGAGATAGGGCGGCGGCACTGTGGCCGCACTCCAGGGTCTATTTCCAATCAACTTGGTGCAGTAAAAGCAAATTAGCATGGCATGGTTTGGCTTGGTGCAACCAAGAGTGCCATGTGTATCTCTGTGCGTCATCATAGCAGAATGTGGTCCTGGAGACACCTATATAGCAGCACAACCATACAGAGCTCAGTCACAAAACTTGGGGCGTCAACACGTTGATGACTGGTGTGATCCCATCAACAACCTCAGCTGCAGGTGACTGTCTCAGAATCAGCAGCTGCCAATGCTTTCCCTGCACAGTGTTATCTGCGAATGATCTTACCATACACGCAAGTCCCACAACATGGGGGGCACAGTGTCGTACCACACAACATAGTAAAAAAAACGAATGATGATGACAGGCTTCTCTAACGTTGGCTAGTGGTTAGCTGACATTCGTGAGGGATCTTATTTTTTCCACCTCTAGGTGAGAATTGAACAAATCAACTCTTAAGCTTTCTATTCAGACAGATGTGTAACTTTGCAGCTGCTAGCTGTGGGATGCACTCAAAAGCAATAGAGCATTATGGTAAAACGTCCTGCAGTCTGGTGGCTTCCAGCACAGCCTTTTCGGTTGATTGGTTTGTTGCAGCAGCTGCTTCATCACTGTGAATGTTGTGTGGTTTTTCGGATGTTCTGATGCTGGATATTCCCTGATTGCTGCCTCTGTAAGTGTGTTTGATTTGCGGCTGCATCCTCCTAAAGTGTGAAAGTGTTGCTGTCTGATTGCATATGATTGTGCAAATAAACACAATGTTCTCCTTCATTGTGCCACAGACTTAAAACGGCAAGAAGAACACAGACACACCTTCTACATCTGTGTCCAGTAGTTGTGCTGTTTAAAGGATAAGACTGGCTCATGTGCCACAATGTCGCACAGGTTCCTTCTTTACCATGAACATACACGCACTGCACTTGATCTTGACTCAATTCCACACACACTGTCCTGCTGCAAGACACACGCTTTGCAGCAAGGACTAAATATGTATTAGGGTGTCCAGCTTTTTTGTAAAAATGGCTTTACCTTTTACCATATATCTAGAAACCATTAACAAAAATATACATGTTCATAAGGAACAGATGGGCTGGGGACTGAGTGCCACAAACAGGGAAAGTAGTATGCTGTTATCCAATAAACCAACATCCTCTGGCACTCTGTATCATGGGCCTCGCAGCCATTATACAAGTCACTTTTTATAGTTACCAGGTTAGCTTTGCTGGCTGTGTTCTCTATCCTTGACTCAGATGATTACCTCACTCAGTAGCTCTGGTAATGTGTTTTTGGTGGTTTATAAGCTTTAGTTTTGCGGCTAACACAGCACGGTCTTCTGCTGCCCCTCTCGGGGTCACTCATTCTCCAGAGCTGGGACATTGGTACCAGTAAAATTGGAACATATTATTTTTTTCTCAAACTAAAGTGTGGCTATGAAAGGTAAATACAAACACATCAGACAGCCTGTGTCAATACAGCAGGTCCATATAACAAGGGGCAGCATCTTCTTTGAACTGCTCATAATAAGAGTGTATGTGGCATCATGCGGCCACCGAACACTTTTCTTGCGCAGCTGCTTGGAGAGCTCTTAGTTTAAAGTCCCTGAACATTACAGAAAGGCACTGGGGCTGTCACTGTTAACCTGGTAACCAAGGGAATAGAGAAGCGGCTCATTCTGACAGAACCTATTGATGACTTAACAGAACAATCACAACAGAATAAAGTCAATTTTTGGAAGCAGATCGTCAATACCCCAGATTTTGCTGATGAGCGTTGTGCATTTATCAGCCTACACAATATAAGCCTGTTGTTAGCTTTGTAGTCACCTATCTGTTCCATAGCATTAGCTAATCAGCTAATCAAAATATAAAGTGTACATGCGATTCAGCCCAGCACTCGCAAGTGCTCTGCCAATAAATTTCTGCTAGAAAGAAACATTATGGGGGCCTCTATACTAATGAGCTTCATTTTCTATATGAAAATTTAGATTACATTTTTCCTTGTTAACACAGTTTTTTCTACCAACTGTTTCTGAAAACAAGCTGCCAGGATTGATGTTATTTCTGTCTAAACATTTAATATCCGTATAAAGGTTCGAGTTGCGTGGTAACCAATGGAAGCTGAGCTACCATGAAAGCCGCAAAATCATAGATCTGTGGGGTCACCAATACATTACCAACAGCTGTTATTGTAATGACAAATGTAACTCAATGTAATGAGTATTGTAACATTAATGATGTAAATAATAATGTTAAAAGAAACATGTCTTTCAGAGGAAATACACACCATGGTCTCTCTGAACGAGACTGACAATGATGACATACATTAAGTGCCTCTCTCTGGGCTGTTTTAAATTATTTAACTGTTGTTGGTGTGTGTGTGTGTGTGTGTGTGTGTGTGTGTGTGTGTGTGTGTGTGTGTGTGTGTGAGTGTGTGTGTGTGTGAGTGAGTGAAAGTCATGGACTTGGACCACCTAATCTCGCATCATGAGGAGAAATTTAAACTTTGTGAAACAGCGACACCAAATGTGAACTCATCGGTGCCTTCTTGTAAATTTGGCATTAAGTACAATACATTATGATTTTTCTTTCCTTGTCAAACGTCAGTTTGGCGGCACATCGCTGTAAAAGCCTGTCACTTCCTCAGAGACAGAGGAAAGTAGAGAAAGTCACCAGATTCCCTTAAAAAATGCTCTATTTTGAGATTCGTTGAAGTGTATGAACTCTGTGAAGCTCTCTCTCCAACACCTTCTTAACTATGTAGGCCAGCTTGTTCATTAAGCAAAACATTGAGAAGGTTTTTCTTTCTTTGTGTAAAAACTCATATTTGCGGGTCTCAAGTGGTCACAGGACACATTGTCGAGACCCATTTATTGTCGGGTTTGAATTGACGGGCTTAAAGCTGTCCACTTACAATCGGATCACTCATGACGGGTGGTAAAGTGTAAACAGCCTTTCTCTCTCTCAGAACACACCTGGTGTATTCACAATAACCCTATTTATCTGTTTACAACCTAACATTGGTTGAAACATGTTCATACGTTTTTCTGTTTTTCACAAATGTTAAATATATCAATTCCAATTTCAAAAGCACATAATAAATACTCAGCTAAGATGACGAGGCTTAAGCTATGAACGACCATATTATGGCATATTGTTTTTCTAATACTTATATCCACACATCTAGAGTGGTTGTGCTGGGAGATCTGCATATCATAGAAGAGTAGACTGCTGGCCCTGGTGGAGGTCCGCACTCTCCCTCTACCTTCTAGTTTCTTCATTGCTTCTTTTGTCAGAGTGTTTATCACGCTCTAGCGTTAATGAGCGAGTCCGCATCACTTTGTGGTTGAGGCACATCAATGCTCTTCCCCTTATTAACCCCATAACTCAGGTCCACCTGCCAGCAGACCTCACCTTTAAAATGACCCAGACTGTCGCCTCTCATAGGGTCGATGCGGCTCAAGTGCTGCACAGGGACCGTTAAAGCACACACAATTCAAAGGGCATTGCTCAACACTTTTCGATGGCCGTGATTTGTGATCAAATAAGGTCTTCGCTGAAGAAAGTGCACCGCTGCTGACTTCACTCAGTAGTAGCAATTTCAAATTTTCCCCTTTCCTCTACCTTATTCTGCTTGTTAATGCAGAGGAGAAGACATTAGTTGGTGCGCAATTCTACCAATCCCTTTGATAAAAAGGTAAGGTCATTGTAGTTGGGCAGGGTAAAAATATATGAGGCTGAAAACAACAAACACGTCAGGGGGCCCAGAGCTTCACACACAGGCTCTCATGCTACAAGGCATCAGATGTGTTTTATCAATGTCAGTACCTCGTTAAAACAAAAACAAAACCAATGAACCTCCTTTACCAGGAGACTGTGAATGTGGGGGCATTGGATCGCACAACACGTTTGCTGCTGTGTCTCACATAACCGTCATTGTGGAGTCTGTCACAGTTGGAGCGTATTGTTCAGCAGTAGGTCGAACATACTGCGAGGGACAGATGCTTTCAATTAACACCCAGTGACCAATGTGGCTCAGTCAGCGTGAGTCAGAGGACAGCAGCAGCCTCCTCTACAGTGGGAAGGCGTAAACAAGAGAGCACAGAGAACTGTTGCTCGTACGCTGCAGGTGGATGAAAGAACAAAGCAACATGAAAGAAGATTTGACGTTTTCTGATCATCTCCCATGTGCCAATACTGTATGATGTCACCGTATATGTGGGCTGGAACACAAAAAGACTAAAATCCGGAACACACAGTTAATGAAAGTAAACTGAAAATCCTTTTAAACTTTTTTTCTTGAAGAATGATTAAAAAAGATTTGGTTTGATAAAATCAAGCTAACTGTGAAAATGCTATGATGATTTAAAGCTGCAGTCTGAACTTTTGAGTAAAAAGTGAACTTAGTCAGAATATTTGAATGATACAGCTCCCAGCTCCCTCCTTCTTCCTCTCTGCTGCTGCAGCCCTGCCTTCAAAGCCCCTCCCACAGAGGAGCCTGCTGTGCATGAGCAGACTTGTAACCGCGGTAACAGAGGACGCCAGATAACCAAGACGGCGCATTCAAAATAACAACATAAGCCCTGATTGTTCTATTTCTGACCAATACAACTAAATTACAATGACAAGTGCCTCATGCAGATCACTGTAGATATCCCGAGTAACAAACAATATTCCTCACATCGTTGTAGATGGAGTTACCACATAATCATTACCTGGTGCAACGCCATGCTGCCTTTCTGAAGCATGAGTAATGTTATTTCTCTAAACCAATTAAATTCAGAGTGTACTGAACACAAACTAACGTTATAACTGCCCGGTCACTTGAAAGACACTTTTGCTAACCAGTAGCCATAAAGACAGAGCTAAACACTGGAGTTAGCATATGAGCTAACAAGCTAGATTTAGCAACAAGCTACATAGTTTGACTGCTACATTGTGCGGCCATATGCGCTATTGTGAGTATTATTGTACCAGCTACCACTATAGCCTTGTGGTTAAAACATAGAATAAAAACATATAACAAGCAGTGGTCCTTACTTGTCCAACAGAAAATTCTTTACAAATCCTGCAGCTCCCTCCATCTCTGAAATAGCGCTCCGATATCTATCCTTGTTTTCTCTTTGGCTAGGTCCAATTCTTTCTTTTAACACTGCTTTTCTTCATCAATCTTCTTATTTCTTCTCTTTGACGTGAGCAGTGGTGGGGTATTCTTCTTGTTGTTGGCTGTTCTCCGCCGTTGTTTACAGTTTGGACTTGAAAGTATCTGACCAGGTAAGAGCAGACACTGCACCTGTGCGGGGGAGGGGCACTGCCCAGTACCTGCTGCATGAGGGAGGGGAGCTGCCAGCAGTGTATGCAGGAGAGTGACTGACACTTCTCAGACACTCCCATTGGCTCTGATTGGTTGTATTGAGCTGGGAGTGGTGGATACTTGCAAATCAAATTACAGCCACTGGGTGGAGCCACAGACAGTGGATTTTACACACAGCTGACTTGTATCTTATTCTACTGTCAGATCATAATGACAATTTTAGCAAATATAACAAAAAAGTTACAGACTACAGCTTTAATTCTGTATTTATTATCATACTCCTGCATGATTCGATGTTTGAGCATTTGACAACACAGTGAATAATCTAATAAACAGTTTCCATATCTAGTGTTGCAAATGGCTGATAACTATCTGTTATAACTATGTGTTTTGTTGGTCTTTTCGTTGGATTTGTAATCAAAGGTATCCAGTAACTCTTTTCAAAGGGGCAATATGTAAAATTACATAATCATAGAGTTAACAGTGTTGATGATTTGTCACAGATGTCTATGTACTGTGTTGCACAGATGTCTGCTGAAGTTGCATGCTAAGGATCTAGCCCCAGTCCAGGGGCAGATACCTCACTTCACTATTTGGGGGTACAAGAAACAGGACTTTACACAAGAGCAATTGCAATTGTTTTTTTTCTCAAGATTGGGGTTCCAACCCTCTGTCCACGTAATTCCACGTATGCCCTAACACTTCGTCACTCTTAACACCACTTTGTAGGATTACAAGGGCTGAGCTAATTAGATAACAGTAGCTAGTTACAACCATAGATAGACAGATTCGGGGTTAGAGCCAGATCCTCGGGAGAAAAAACATCTGGGGCTCTATCTTAAGCTTGTCGCACAGTTAGTTTCAGACTGACAAAGTTGTCGTTCTCATGTCCAGCACCCACATTGAGTAAAACGCAAATGTATCTGTGCCCACCTGTGCGCCCCTGGGTGTACTGGTCTTAAAGTGAGGTGTGGTAAGGTGCACTGATGGAGGATTAATATCTTGAGTCAGCAGACGACCAACAAAAAACTGGTCTGAAGTCAAAGGCACAGTCTGTTTCTGACATTTAAAGTGCATTATTCAGACAGTAAGATGTGTCTACACAGGCGGGTTCACACTGTTCATACACTCTGATTTTATGACTTGAGAGGCTTCTTTCAGTGATTTAAAACATTTTCATGAACCCTGTAAAGTCACTGTAACAAATACTGTGGCACATTTAATCAAAACTAAAGGCTGTCGTTATAAATCACCGAAGGAAACTGAATCAGGACTGTGTTACCTTTCTGTGTATAAAAGAAACACAGAACATTAATTAACATGAAATACTAACCAACCCTGTCGGTGAGTCAGGAGTTTTAAATAATCAATGAAGTTTATCATCTGTTACTCATGCACTAATGTGCATGAAAAAGTACAAGTACACATATGGCTTCTGCTACTGGAGGAACGCTGCAGGTGATGTCATCAATATTTTCGTATTTCGTATTTCTCCCCTCTCATCCCACCTGTTATTGATCAGGATGGTAATTTTTATGACCCGTCCCGTCTGATCCAGGGACTGAGATCAGCACACACAGAGGGACACAGCAGTGCTCCTCCTACTCCTCAGTAAAATATCAGTTTATTATTTAATATGCAGTCAAGCAGAGTAATTGTTGATTTTGAAGTGGCAGGGCAGAGGGTCCAACAGCCATGGAGCACATACCTGTCCCTCAGTGAGGACAAGTGCCCCTGGTTAAACGTTACAGATCCACCTGGCTCTTAAAGGGAATGGTTTAGTCTAATTCATGTTCGCCCAAAACAATCTCACTTTGTGCCATGCGCAGATTATTTAACTAACAAGATTGACTCGGACACGCTGTAAATGCTCTAGTGCCTGGACCTTTGGACTGTGCACCATAGATTGTTCAAACAGAGCCCCTGGAGTCACTAAGGGTTCTGCTCTGATACGGCGCCGCTGAATGCCGGTAGGAAAGTTTAGCGATGACTTCCTTTTGGAAATAAAAAATTTATTTACCTTCAGTCTATTTTCAGGTGTTTATATACTGTTAGCTAAACCTTGACTTCTGGCTGGAGCTGGAGGGTAAATGCACTTTACTTCATGAATGTAACTTTACAGAGAAGAGAGGAGAAAAGAACAGAGAGAAGCAGAGTCTCTGCTGAGTCGGCTATTTATTTCACCTGGAGGTGTTTACTCACACAGACACACACATTCTAGCTGTGTTCTGTTCCCTGCTCACATTAGCTAACATCATATTGTGCAGCAAAGTGAACTGATAAACACTGCATGAGTAATACAAATACAGTATGTTCCTGCCGTCACACTTTGTTCACTGTTGATGTGTACTCCATTAAACAACCACCACTGCTGATGAACACCTCTGATGTGATTCAGGCACAAATGTTCACAGATGTGGTCATGTTTTAAAATGTCTCGTTCATGGAGACTTCCCTGTCCCCAAGGAGGTGTCAGACGATCTTTTCGACATTTAAACGCAGAATTCTTACATACTTTTAAAGTTTAATTGTTTTCATATGGATTTCAAAGTCACATTTAGCTTTTTTCTGATTTTCATTGATTCTGGAGATGCTACTGCTAACGTGAGTTGTCCAAAAACCTTCTTTTTAGTAAACTCTGTGTACATAAACATTGTTCTCAATGCCTGTGTTCATGTGTAGAGACCCTGGTGATACTAAGAGCAAAGTTTCATGTTGTGTCGAGCCTTCTTAGTGTTTTAAAAATAGCGATTTTAATGCTAGCATAAAAGTGCCCCCACTGCAAAAAAGGGGGGTCTAAAAACAAAATAAAAACACTAAATCTGAGGGAAAAGGTACTCAAAACAAGTGAAATTATTGGTCCATGCAGCAAGATAATTTCACACAAGATTTCTTAAATTAAGATTGTTAAATCTAGAAATAAGAATGTCTACAGAGGTATTTGGAAGGCTTAAAATAAGCCAAACATGCTGGTTTTAAGATGAGATTACTTAAAATTAAACTTTTTACAACCTTAAATTAAGTGAAATATACTAAGTATAAGCATAAAAATAAGCATAAAATGCTGGTTTTAAGATGAGATTACTTAAAAAAGTAACTTTTTATAGCCTCAAAATAAGTGAAATATACTAAATATAAGCAATTACAAACAAAGTCTTTCTTACTTTTAGCCAATTTAAAAGTGCCTCTTTCATCATGATTATGCTTTTACACGAAGGTTTGACTTGTATTAAATCACAAATAAAGCCTCGGTTGCTTTCTGGCGAGATTTTCACTTTAACAGCGATGGATCAACATGTTCCAGTCTCAGTTTCTACCTCTGAATGTCTTCTGTCCAACATCCAAACATCATAGTCAACCAACAGGAAATGAACAACATCACGATGGCTTACTGCTTTTAACTCATTCCAAAAAAAGGAAACCTCATGTCCCCAAAATAAATTGGAATTCATTAATTAATGACTTGTGAGATCTAAAAATAGCAGACTATATCCCCAAAAAAGGTGTGCAAATAGTGTGTGTGTTGTATTTGCATCTTTTCATAATTTTTCCATATCCTGCACATTCTCACATACCTAATTTGGATCCGCACATGCATTCCTGTGGCAACGTCATCCCTGAAATGGACAGCTTTGTTTCAGGGCACGAGGGAAGGTGTTTGTTTTCAGTGTGACAGATTCGTTAGATGCAAGTGATCATAAAATCTTCATCAACCTGCTGTGTGATTTGCACTTTCAATAAACAAATCTTTGGAGCCTGCTTAGACGAGCAGTAAACGTTAACAACACACAAACGCAATATCGGGCCCTGCCTGATTAAATGTTTCATCTAGCCCACAGATTCAGTAAACGCAGTTTTGTCATCGATGTCAATGCTAACCTGAGCTGTGGAGGATAATCTGCAAAATAAATACTTAAGAAGAAAATTCTACAATTCACTGTAATGTCTGTCTGAAGATCAGGTTCTGTTTAGCTGCTGACCAGCCGGGATAACATTTGATTGTAATTGTACAAAAGACACCACAAAGTTGAGCTATGGGATGGAATTGAAATACTGGATACGTCATTGGTCAGTTTCAACCCAGCCCTTACAATTCCCCCACTTTTAATGAAAGGGCATCACTAGAACACTTGGGCATCCATAACTGTGCATGAACAAGCAGAGTGGGCGGCACTGTTGACACGTCCACTCTGTTCTGGGTCCGACCTGTTGTAAAGTTCATTTCCCCACCTGGTGTCACATGGAGCCTAATTGAGCTCACTGTCAGGTGAGTCAGAGGCGTTCTCACTGTGGGCTCTGACATACATCAATTGGGAGTGTCGATTGGTGACACATAGGAGCATTGACTGTGGTGTGTCACCACTATGTGCTGTCTTGATGCAAAGGTCATTCAGAAAACTTTTCACACTCAACTACATTAGCTTTAATGGGTTGCTCTGATCCGGGTCCCATTCACTGTCCACAACAAAGATAAAGATAAGGTTCCATCTACTACTGTTTCCTCTATGACAAAATATCAGTGTCAAAAAAGTGGGACCTCATTTTGTAAAAGCTTTGAATGGTAGTGAATGACGAAAGACAAAAAATTCATTGATCTTGTTTGCATTGTGCCATGAATCACAGATATGATGTTTGTCAGTTTAAAAAAAGATCATTTTCCGGTCCGAGAAAGTCTCAGTTTGTCGTAATTGAGGTGAAATATCATGTAGTTTTGTGTGAAATGGCTCAGTGAACTACATCGTCACCAACACCATCACGGCCCACGGGTCCCCTCGCACCTCCACCTCAGTCACTCCTGATCGTCTAAGCGGCTTCATCTTCTTTTATTGCCTGCACACTGGGTAGACTATGTCATACACTGTATGTTTGCATTCTGCTGATGTACACGGTCATTCAGTGACTCATGGCAGGAGTGATCAAACCTGTGTTTACAACCTCATTTGTAGCAACACTTTCCCAGAATCAGGCCCAGCAGTGCTGTGAGTATATCTCTGCTCAGAATTGATTTGTCTGCAAGAGCTTATTAGCAGTGCGATGATACTATCCACTGCTGATCCATATGCTTCAGTGAAAGTGGCAGGGGCTCTTTTACAGGCAGCCAAGTACGCATTACAGATTAAATGTATGGATCCCACACAGGGAAATTACAGTATACAGACTGGGATAACTTCATATTATAAAGCATATAACACAAATAAATCCAATAGAAAAGTGGCTTTTACTGGTTTCTTCATACTGACTTCTGACTTTTCCAGTCAGTTCTTTCCCAAATTTCATCTGACAAACCACATGAATCGGACATGACTCGGCCTCTAACAGCCGGGTCTCTAATCCAGACGGCATCTCCAGACTCTAGACTGCCATCTTGTGGTGCAATCAGCTGCTTGCATGATGCATAAAGTGTTCTAGCTGTTACTTTAATGAAATGATAAGGACTAGTAGTATACTTTTATTCATTTCGTATCATATTAAAAGGAAAAAAAAATCACCCTGTCAACATGAAACTATTGGGATTAATGCCATGGATTCGATTGGAAGGGTTGAAAATACGCCTGCTCTGTAACTGATCACCTGAACTGATGAATCCACTAAGGTGTCACTTCAGTTAATGACATTTTTATCAGTGAGCTTTGTAAATCTTGCGTCCATGCCTCACAGGATCAGAGCAAACACTGATCCAAGTCCTCCTGAACCTTACCCAAGGCCCACAATCAGTCTCTAGATGCTCCAGCAGGCTCATGCAGGGCTCTCAGCCCTGTAGATTGGAATTTAAGTATGTCAAGTTATCTTTTCTTATGCCATGTTCTGTTGTTTATTATTCATTTAATGCATATGTTTACAGTTATTCCCATTTGAAAAGAGAAGCTGATTTTTGAGTCTCATTCCCAACTCATCACATACTGACAGTTTGGGATTGTGAGTGTGTCCTCCTGTAAATCTAAACATGTCTCAGCAAACCATTATCCATGATAATATGGATGCTGTTCTGCTGTTATGGATGCTGAAATGTTCTGACTGAGACGCTGACCCACTTTGCATCATGGAAAGTGACAAAAACATGTATTTTACTCTACGGCGCTTATAAAAAATATTCACCCTCTTACCTACTTCCCCTTTAATTGCTTTTATAAATGGAATCATGGTTAATATACAAAAAAATATAGAAGGCAAAAAATATACCAAAAATACATCTCTATTGTCAAAGTGAAAACAAATGGAGACCACCTCAGTGCGGTGAGTGTGTCTCAAGTGATTGTAGTATAAAGATACCTGTGTCTGAAGGTCCAGTCACTGGTTAAAAGTTCTGTTATGACCCTGAGTCATTATTGTGTTTATATAGTATTTGCTGATCTGTCTCTCCCACTCTCCTTTCTCCTGTGTGTGAGCAGTCTCTTTCAACATGTGTGTGTTGGTTGTGATTGATAGCAGGTTGAACTTGCTCATTGGCTTGCTCAGCTTGATTGCTGATGCGGGACTGGTCAAAGGAGAGGAGCTCTTCTTGAACCACCGACTGACTGCAATCTCTTTCTCCACCAATCTTCCAGTTCAACAGGGACCCGTGTCTAGTCTGACTAGTGTTTTGTTAGTGATATGTAAACTAGTTGTGAATAGCTCAGCTGAAGTAAAATCTGATTATTTGTGACAATTTGTAAATAGACAGAGATTAGTAGCATAGTAGGAGGGAGAAGTTTTTTCTTTGATAACCCTTTTCTCCTGTTTATTCTGATTTTAGGATTTTGTCTATATTTTTGATTTGTGGCCGGAAGGTAGGGTAACAGATTCTTTTGTTTGTTGCGTTGGCCTTGTTCTCCCTCTGAAGCAAAATAAATGCTACTTTGAATGTAATTCCTCTGTGACACTGGCTTTCTTGGCAGTGAAAAGAATGGGGAGATGCACATCATGTTATGTCTCTGGTTCCCCTAGACCAGGGGCGTAACAGGTTATTGAAGTGTATAAATCAGGGGATGGATACAAAAACATGTCCAAGTCACTGAACATCACCTGGAGTTTATGGAAGGAATATGGCACATGTGTAAATCTGCCTAGAGCAGGCCGTCTTCACAAACTGAGCAAGAAGGAGACTAGTGAGGCACGCCACCAAGACACCTATGACTACTCTGAAGGAGTTAAAAGCTTCAGCAGCTGAGATGGGTCGGGTTCTTCACCAATCAACACTTTATGGTAGAGTGGCAAAGGGAAAGCCACTGTTGAAGAAAGCTCATAAAATCTCCAGATTTAAATCTCAAGTACTAGAGTTCACCCAGAGACATGTGTGAGATAAACTTGAAGAAGGTTCTTTGGTCTGATGAGACTGAAATGGAAAATCAGACTAGACGCTATGGCAGACACCAAACACTGCATATCACCATGTGAAGCATGGTGGTGGCAGCATCAGGCTGTGGGGATGCGTCTCAGCAGCTGGCCCTGGAAGACGTGTAAGGGTAGAGGGTAAAATGAATGCAGCTAAATATAGAGAAATCCTGATTCAGTCTGCAACGGAGCTATGACTTGGGAGATGATTTAAATTCCAGCAAGACAATGACCCGAAGCATACAGTTAAAGCTAGACACAGACACAGAAATGGTTTAAAGACAACAAGGTGAATGTTCTGGAGTGGGCCAATCAAAGCACAGACTTCGATCCAATAGAGAATTTGTGGCTAGACTTGAAAAGGGCCTCCTCTGTAACTTTCGCACATACAGTGAGGCAGAATATGAGTCCAAGAGTCCCACCTTGAAAAGGCTAACTGTATATCTCTGATATTGTATAGTGCAGGCCCATTAACACCTCCTCATACTCAGTAGCTTTGGTTCTCTGGGAGCATTCACACACCTCCACCACAAATGTTCTTTTCTGATTTTTTGGAATCAGTTTCATGAAAAAAAAAAAAACAATCCTGTAATGAGCTCTAATCTTGTGCTCCTCCATAACCCCAACCATCCAGTAGGAGGGAAAGAACACCTGTAACAAAGAACATTTGTCTGATCTCAGACTTCCTTATTGTCAGTATCTCTGTATTACAGCACAATGGTAAATTGGCTGTGCTGGTACTGCTGAAATCAAGCTGTATCATGTTTGAAACCTACTCACACTCTGTGTTCCTCTATTTGACATGCAAATTTCCATTATCCCCTCAGGCCAGAGCAAGGGAGCAAAAGTTTTGTGAAGTGTCTAACACCACCCAGTGGTCACTGCCAACATGACAATACAGCCTCTTGACACCTTAGCATGTTTATATAAACCAAACTCCACACAGCCCCTTAACTGTGGTGGCTGGGTAATTTTGTGCCTGTGTACTATTGCTCCTCCATGGAGCATCATAGATGACAAGCCTTTTTGGTGGAAGAGCTGAGCAGCAGCCCCCAGATGTATTTTCCATATAGGTGAGTAAACAAGCTGTTATCAGAGGAACAGTTACACTCAGAGCTCAGACAACTACAGACAGTTGCTCACAACCCGGACTTAAATGCAGATCCAGTAAGGTAGGTACTGTGGAAGTGAATGCAATGGGGCAAAGCTGAAAATAAATGTGTTCAGTAAAGGGTGTTGGGCGAGTTACTCCAAACACGTAATGCATTATTCATTACTGGCATTTCAAAGTCATTATGATTATGATATTACTGTCTTTGAATTGTAAGGCATTACACTACTATTGCATTACTTTTAAGTTACTTTAACCAAAATTCACAACAACACTGAAATCAACAGTTTCTGAAAGGGCTGGCCATGCTGAACATGAATTGCGATGTTAAAAGCAATGTTAAAAGGGTAGCCTACATTGTAAGGCCCTTTCTCTAATGTTTATTGTGTTTAACAGAAGTTTTTGTATGTTTTTATCTGGATACAGACTGACGTGAAACAGATTGACATTATGTCACTGTTCTGGTGGCTATTTATATTATATTATATTATAGTCAATAGCCCAATAGCACTAACACGTTGAGGCAATGAAAGAATCCACTGTTGGAAGTGGAAGCACATCTTCGACAACATCCTCTGCCACCAGTCTCCTCACTTCTCAAGGTTCAAGCACCGCATAATGGGAGAATGTTAGTTTTTGCTGCTTAGTTTTTTCTCCACTCTCATCCTCAGTTTGCTTTCTTTTGGTCACTAGCTTAATGTTAGTGTGGCACCGCTCTAGATGATTCGTTACTTGTGCTATTTTGCGAAGTAGAGATTCCTTTTTTGGTTTCGCACACAAAGTGCACTTAAAGTGAAACTCTCGCCAAAATGCAACCTAGGATTTTTGTGCGAATGTATTCGAGTCAAACCTTCGTGTAAAAGCATAATTACGGCCAAAGAGGCACTTTTAAGATTTACCATATTTTCGTTTTCGGGTCAAACCCATTTTCAACGGGAGTACTTACGGGCACTTTTACACTAGCATCAAAATTGCTATTTTTAAAACACTAAGAAGGCTCGACACAACATGAAACTTTGCTCGTAGTATCACCAGGGTCTCTACACATGAACACGAGCATTGAGAACATTGTTTGTGTACACAGAGTTTACTAAAAAGAGGGTTTTTGAACAACTGACCTTCTTTTCCATATCATTCATCTGATGATAGACGTCTCATGATTTTAATTTTAGCGCAACTGGGCTGTATTATTGATTCCTGTGATTTTGCTTATAAATTTCAATTGAGCCATTAGCTTACCTTCGTGGTAGCTCTAAGAGGTCTGCCGTGGTCCGTTCAGCATTCGCCTAGCAGCTAGCTCACTTCTTCTGATGAAAGTGACCATAACGTGAAACATGATCACGTTAAGACTAAGAATCTAATTTTAAGATTAAACCATACACATATTATCAAAACTATTACAGAATAAAAACTAATTTACGCTTGTATGTTTGGGTCTATAGGTAAGTGCAGAGCTATTAATAGTTTTCTCTATGGCTCTGGGTGAGTGTACAGAGTAACAGTAAGGGTAGCTGTAACTCAACCCAAGTAACTTAGGCAATTAACTATTTTAACAAAACACTCTCACGCTATTGAGACATCAATGTAAGGATGGCTGACACAAATGAAGGTTTTCAAAGAAAGTACTTTTTATTAAACAATGACAGACAACACGAATGTGTGCAAGACGTTCATCTTGGGAGAGATGGCCACAGTGTCACAAATCCCATCTTGAAGTGAAAGTGGATGTCAAAGAAACACTGCAAATATACTGTTTATACAAATACACAATTATGCTCACACCATATATCCATGCAAAATAAAGAGCTCCTCACCAAAGTGGCACTTGTATGAAAAACAGATAGAGAATGAGAGAGAGAGATGCAGAGATAGGCAGACAAAGGAAAGAAAGAGAGCAGGGTTCAGTTTAAGTATTATTTTAAATAATGTTTAGGTGAACAGAGAGATAATAGCTTATTTTGTACTTACATATGCTGAGACAAAAGGCTGCACGGTGCTCTGAGGGAGACAGAAAGCAGAGGTGAGGTCAGATATGCTAGATTCATCTGATTCTGTCTCTTCTAGAATTAAAATAAGAACTATTTATTAAACTCACAATGAAAGAAAAAGAACACATGTAAACTCCACATCAGGTAAAGGCAAACCTTCACTCCAAATATGCCCAAAGGGGAGAGAAAGAGAGGCCAGGTGGGTGAAGAGAACAGTGAGAATGAGACTGTTTCAAAAATGTACATTGACAGTATTGGTGTCTTTAAAAAAGTGCAATAATAGATGGTTGTATTCATTACAGTCACTCTGTAAAAGTAGTAGGCTTTATGACCATCCTGGTGGATGTCAGCAACAACAAATAACAACAGCATACAGTATAGTAAACTTTCAAATGTGAAGAATGCCTGTGAAGTCCACACCAATGAAAGGCACATCCCTGGAACATCCCTGGGGGACAGGGCGGCCTTAAAGAGAAGGAGTTTGACAGACAAAAAAAGATAACTGATGCACACCAACTGCATTATAACAGACAGTGTTGGGGAAGCTACTTTGCAAGCGTAGCTTGTAAAACTACATGTAGTTCAGCCTGGCAGTAGTTTGAACAAACTACATTTCTACTCCGGGAGAAATGTAGTTTGTAAAACTACTGCTAAAAAAAGTAGCTTTAGCAACTACTTATATTCATTATACTCAGCATTAAATAAATCAACATATGGTGTATATGAAACAAAATATAATAGCCTACAAAAAATTCACATGCCAGCAGAAATTTGCCTCTCAACTCAAGTTTTATATCTTAAAGAACAAAAGCTGACATTTTTGGTTAACATCACAGGAACTTCAGAGGCACTAACACTTGAACAACACGTGAACACGTAGGTCGTGTCTGTAGATGCATCTATATCCAACATGTACATGCTCAGATATGGTCATGGTTGGGCTGGCGCGTGTGGGAGCGCATCGGGGGTAACAGGAGGGTTGTCCATGACGTGCTTGTGCCATATGAGCACCTTGGCACAAAGCATTTGAGTGCTGCCAGGGCAAGCCAATCAGAAGCAGCACTGGCTTAGCATGTCATGACATGTTTCATGCCCTTTTTCAAAGAAAAATAAGATACAATTTATATTATATAGGTCCTTTTTTTATATATAAAAAATATTATTAAAATTAAAATTTTTAATATATATTTATATATATTAAGATATTATGTTATTGGCCAAAATTGTAGTTTGTAAATTGAGTAGTTAAACTACAAAAAATTACCAAAAAGAAGTTGAAATACTTGACGCAGCACAAAATATGAATGTAGTTTAACTGCCAGCAAGTTACAACAAATTGTAGTTAAGCCACGGAAATTTCTGCCTCAGTGTGTTGGTAGGTTTAAAGTGAACAGGGATCCCATGTTTATTAAAGATCCTCCTGTGTTTCTCAGATGTTCCTGCGACATAGGGACGATGTTGTTATGTTTTCTCGTCTTCTCCCCTCTGTCTGCTCTGGATCTTTAAGAGGTTTTGACCAAGGTCCAGTTTGGGTAGCCACAGATTTAAAGTGCTCCTCTGAAGAGCTTTTGTTCCTTCTCCTTCCCTTCTGACTTAGTGGGCATGGTCTCAGCCCGACGGTTTAAGGTTCTGATGACCCCCAGCTTGTGCTCCAGGCGAGGATGAGAGTCGAACAGTAAGTAAAACACAACACTTATTAAATCAGCAAAGGTTTTACTAAACTGTTTAAACCCAGTTTATCTGCCAGTAAGCAACTTGAGCCAGTTAATGTTAATGCAAGTGTTAGCTAGCTGCTATTCACTAGGCTAGCTAACATTAGCCCATAATTTAAGACTTTATCTGTAATGTGTAACGTGTTTCATTAAATGTTTGTAAAAGATGTGCTGTTGGACTTGATCTAGCAGTCTTACACTACATGTTTTCTCTTCATTTGATTTATGACTGCATTTAAAAGCAGTTGATAATTACTTACAGCTCTTTTTGACCCAGACCTATAACAACATTCATTATTGAACCAAACATCATCAATGTGTTATCTATTTCAACAAAAGTATACATGTACTGCACATATAATACATACACATACTGTATTATAATACATAATAACATCTAAAGCAACTACATGTCCACAATATTTCCTCCATTTCTCAAAAGTAAATGACTGGATTACCTGCCAAGACAGGTATTATTGGTTAAGCCTATTTTGAAACTTTTCTCTTTCATGCTTTTGTTCAAATTGAGGACAGTGGGAGGCAACAACACGTTCCGAGCGTGTCTGGCTGCCCGGAAATAGAAATGAGTGTAGACGAAGCACTAAAACCTCAAAAACAGCTTTTTGTGGAGCTGTGGCTACCACACCCTATTCATACTTGCTAGAAGTAGCACCCTGACCTATTTGAATGTGTTGTTGCTTTATTTGTTGACCTTGTATGAGGAACATTTCCCACTGATGAACCACTGCAGTTACTGGCTTAAAAGCCTGCTGTCGTTTGGGACACTTAATGTGTGATGAGTTTTGGCTCTTGCGTCTGTCTCATGTATAAAGTTATTAATTACATCAATTATGTTAAACACAGCTTTATGTATCTTGTAGTTACGAATTAATTGAACACCAATGTGAAAAAAAATAAGAATTTTGAAAAAACTATAAAATAAGTCAGTTTGAGGCTCAAAGGTTTAGGTGTATTTATCATGTAATTGCACAAAATGAATCATATTGAGCTGGATAATATAGTCAAAAAAGTTTTACTTTATCGATACATATATCTAAACATCAATTCATACAAATATCTATACATCAATCTATACATATGTGTATACATATATCTAAACATGCATTTATACATCAATCTATACAAATATCTATACATCAATATGTACATCTATCTCTACATCGCTCTATACATCAATCTAGACATATTTCTTAACATCCATCTCAGAATCAATCTAAACATATATCTCTGAATCTATCTTTACATGTATCTCAAAATCTATCTATACATCTATCTGTACATCAATCTAAATATTTATCTAAACATTTATCTGTACATATATTTACACATCCATTGATCCATCTGCATGACATCACAGAAGTCCACCGTGAGGAGAGGAGGGCAGCTGATGCTCTGCACTGGGTGGACTTCGTGGAGGATCAAGCTGCTCCGTCACCAGGTGATGCTCCACATCCTCTGACTGGCTTGACACTGTGAGTCCTGCAGAGGAGGACAGAGATGTGACTGCTGTTTCAAGAACATGCAGCCAGGAGGCGGCGTGGCTTAGAACATACTCCTGGGGCAGGTTATACATGTCACTCACGTACACGGTCACTGGAGTTTGTGTGTGCGGCAGCTGCACCACGGCTGTCCGCTGATGTGTGCTGTGACAGGACCGGGACTGTCTGCGGGGGACGAGGTTCCTCTACAGCTCTCTGTGAGGTCGAGGCCTCCATCACAGCTGCCCGTGAGGCGGAAGCCACCACTGACGCTGCTACACCAACAAACAAAAACACAGGTCAATCTTCCAAAACTTTGTTTGTTTATTTAGTTTGTAAGCATTAAAAAAATCAGTCAGTGAAGATCTTTCTCTTCTGATTAAAAATGGTGTCCTTTAAAGATCTTGTACCAGGAACCATTGTACCTTAGTGTTATTGCTCACAGCGGGGAAGTTGTTTTGTGCCATTAAAGTTAAATCTAATAAAATTTACCATTGGTCATCTGTAATAGTCCTGAACTTTGTATTCATGTAAATGTACTTGAACTAAAAACCTTGAACTACATTACCTTGTTTGAAAAATGTATGTTATTCAAAATCAAACGTCTTGCAGTTTTCATCACATTTCACATGACAGTCCTCACCTTTAGGAGCTTTTGCCCTACACAAAAACAAACACTTCTCTACTCTTCTCCAGTGATGTATGTGGTGACGTAAACATGTACGAGTTGTGTGTGAACAGTGTGTACTTACATAGTTTTGGCTGACAGAGCAGTCGGGGCGTCTCTGGGCGTGAAGCTCTCTCTCTCTCTGTCGGCCAGTTGGTAATATATGGCCTGCTCCTCTGCTGACAGTGACTTCAAATGTGGACAGATGGACAACACACTGTTTGTTAGCACACGCACGATCGCACGCAAGCACACAGACACACTGACACACTAACTACAGACACAAATATGCACACAGGTTCTCATTAATGGTATCAATCACTGTAAACATTTTTTTTCCAAGCACTGATCAAGTTGGCAACACTGACTGTCACACTTACTCTCCGTCCCAGGACCTTCCAGCAGTGGTATGCTCTCAGCTGCCGCAGGCCGACCCAGGATCAGGCTCACAGTCACAGTCCTTATTCGATGAAGTGAAGCCTGAACTTCCTGAGGTCTTGTTAATGTAAGTCCTGCCCCTGAACATGAAAAAACACACACACACACACACACACACACACACACACACAATTGTTCTGTTATTGGCATGAATCGTGTATCTGTTATTAGTTTTGGTGAGCTGAACTATTTTTTCGTCTGAGAAATAGGTGTCGTGACCAGAGGAAGACATCTCACCTGACTTTGCCCCCTCCGTCCTTCCAGCGGCAGCATGTTCTCAGCTGTCGCAGGCCAGATCATCAACAGAGGGAACACACGGCCTGAGCGTCTTTCTCATCCAGGAGAAGACACGTCGGAGGAAATTCTTCTTCTTCACTGGCCCCTTTGCCCCCGTGTTTTCTGAAAATAAAAGGACATTAAAGTCCTCAGCCGTACTCCAAAAAGCACAACAGTTCAGACACAAGTAGGGGTGACTGTAACTTACCACACGAACCCGAGTCCTCACATATTGGTGACTCCATGCCACTTTCAACGTCAGTCACTAAGGACACTGATGCCTCGTACCGGCCAGACTGAAAGCTGGAAACACAACAAAAAAGTTTTTTCTTTTTTTTTATTACATTAAAACAGTAAATACAGAACACAAGGACACAAAAAAGCAAACAAACATCTTTCACAAGTGACATACAAAAATAAAAAGCCAAACAAACAAAAACATTATTGCCAAAAAAAAAAACCAGACACATTTCATCATCCTCAATCTTTTAACGAAGGCCTATTGCATTTTATTTCATAATCCTTGACCTTTTGCTGTCTATTTGCGATAATACCCTCTAACTTAAAATAATGTTTCAAAAAGGAGAGAAAGTTAAACAGTGTCAAAAATTATTTTCCTTTCAGTATAAAAATAAATCTCTAACCCAGTAAAATATCTGTATTTAAAACGTTTGGACAAGATTATTGTTTGAGGGCACATTGACAACACAAGGGAGTTCAACAAAAAATTTGTCATTCCTGTTATTGTCATCACATGGTAATGCTGCAATGAGGAACTTTTCATTTTTGTTGTTTCTGAGGCTCCTGCAGACCAAACCTCCTGAAGTAAAGATCTTGATCTAGCTTTCGTGTGGATTTGATGTGAAAGTGAGTGAAAAACAAAGGCAAAAGATTCTGCTACTATTTTTCATCATCTCACCTGTCTGCACTCTCCTGATCTCCTGGCACCGTGCGCTGGGCTGTCGCAGGCCGAACCAGAATCACACCTGATGGTAGATATGTGGGAGATGAAGTGCAGTCCTCACTCGAGAATGGGGAAGTAAAGGCTGAACATCCTGAGGTCTTGTCAATGTAAGACCTGCCACTGAACACGCACAATTATCCTGTTACTGTCATGACATCTTCAAGAATCATGTCTCTGCTATTATTTCTGGCGATCTGAACCATTTTCTCATCTGAGAAATGAGTGTCGTGACTAGAGGAAGACATCTCACCTGACTTCGCTCCCCTGACCTTCCAGCAGCAGTGTGTTCTCAGCTGTCGCAGGCCGAACCAGGATCACACCTGCTGGTGGAATGTGAGAAGTAAGAGTCGAAGGACAAGCGGGGCGTCTTTTACTCATGACGGCCGCCTTTGGTCTCATCATCTTACGACTGCTCGTCTCAGACTTCTCTGCCCCATTGCTACAAAAAGACATACTTGCTGTTACACTGATGTCCCGGAAACACGACAGGACACTGATCAAATGACAAATCATCACTAACTAACAAAGCACCACCTACAGGACTCACACCTCACACGCACACTTACTTTGGGTAGTCTTTGGTGCTAAATGGATGAGTGAGGACTTCACTGGGAGTGATCCTCTCATCCTCACCCGTCTTCAGCATGGCCTTCAGGAGCTCGATGCACTGCTCTCGCTCTGCGGCCTCAGCTTCGTTATTTTCCTCAAGACACATCTAGTTGAGGAAACAATGGTCATTTCCACCATCATGAAAGACAATCGGTCATAGTGACAAAGACAGTTACTTCACACTACTTTTTTGAGATCGTCCAGAGACTGGAGCTTGTGGTCCTTGACACTGTTGAGGTGACATCTGAAATACTCAAAAGATGTCTGAAAGAAGGTTCAAATGGTTTGTATCAATGATCCTCAGAATCATTTTGAATGATCGACCGTTAAATGTTGGGAAATGTTAACAAGAAATAAAAGATGATAAAAGATTAAAGGTCAGAGAAGGTTCACTGTGGTACCTTGAGCTCCCAGCTGTTGGACTCAGTCCAGTTAAAGTACTTCTTTGTCTCTAGACCAGTACTGAGAACAAGGTCTTCTGGCTGACCCAAGAGATCAATGATGCTCCGCAGCTGGAGATTAAACACAGCATTACATCAAGACATGTAAGAGCAAGTACTGTTCTCAGGAGGGCAAAGTAATGAATCGCCATATCTGAATGGCCAGTTCTCATCTGTGAGTTCGGTTCCAGCACGAGGAGTGAGATTGGCCAATCAGAGGCAATGTAGGGCAGGTCATCTTTTCACAACATGCTAATGCTAACACCTCCCATCGTAGCAAAGGTACAAGTTCTTTGAACCACTAAACATCAGATTACTTCCTTCTGTCACACTCAAAGTAAATTTCCATTTGATTCCCAGCTTTAGCAACTCATATTGTACACGGAGCACTAATTAGAGCAAAACCACAAGCAAGAGTGAAGACACACAAGTATGAGTGACTGACAAACTGTCTGAATAAATTAAGTGACTTACAATTTCATACTCGGAGCGTCCACTGAACGGTAGTTTGCCACAGATCATTACGAACATCAGACAGCCCAGGGACCACATGTCAATGGCCTCAGAAAATGGACAGCCCAACAGGATTTCTGGAGACCTGAATGTGGAGGAGAAACATTGCACAGGATGTTTACACCGTCAGACTTGGGAAGGGAGCAATAAATGGTAAACTTCTAACTCACTCCAGTGTAATAATAAAAACAATGGAGCCTACCTGAGTGCCATCGGTTGCAGGCGCTTGCCCTGGCTGGCTTCTGATCTGGACATGGCAACACCGAAGTCAATGAGCTTGACTCTGAGGGGTCGTGTTTGGTGATTCTCTATCATGATGTTATGGAGGTGCAGGTCAGCATGGATCACCCCGATCCCCTTCAGCGCCTCCAATGCTGTCCCCATCTGAAAGTACAAGGTCAGTAGGAATGTACCAAAACCTGAAAGTGACAGAGTGCTCAGTGCTTTGCTTTCCATCTGTGGTGCTGATGGAGGTCATACCTGCTGGATGATGCTTCTGATGTCACTCAGAAGCATAGGCGCAAAACTTGTCAAACCAAGGTGGTCGCCTAGGGTGATATCCAACACCTCCAACACGATTGCCTTTCCATGTTTGGTTTGAAAGGAATCGATGAACTCAACGATGTTGTGTCGGTGGAGTTTCAGGCGCTTGAACCGTCTCAGCATGGAAACCTGGAGACACACAGCGAGTTTGACATGATTAGTTTTTTACAGTCAGTCAATGTGTTAACGTGTTAAGTCTTTATAATGTGGCGCCTAAAACTTAGTGTACAGATAATCAATATATCTTCATAAAGTGACGTTTGTAGATAGCTTAAAGTAGCTAAAAGGAAAAGGAATTGCTTGTTTGCGCGAGGCACTTACTGCACCTTTGACTGTACAATATCTTTTACAACCATGAACATCAAAATCAACACCTCCTACCTCATTGACGGTGTCATTCTCGAAGCATTTAGGTATCTTCACAGCCACCGTCTGCTTGATGTCCTTTTTCCAACATTTCAACACCTTTCCGAAGTAGCCCTCTCCCAGAACCTTCAGGACCTCATATCCTCTGGGGAGCTGGACGGGGTTCATCTCGGAAGATGAGGTGGATGCCTTGGATACACTGGATCCCATGTTGTCTCTCAGAATACTGAAACAAAACGAGTGAAAACAGGTGAAACAAAGAAAAACGAGATGTTACTTTCATTCTCTTTGAAGGACCATAACAATGTTTCAGATATTGAGTACATATAATTTTGCTACCATCCTACGGTTTCTACCCCGTCAATGATTAGATGACACAAAACTTGTTAAACTGCCGCTTCAGGTCTTTACAATGACAATCGTGTATATATTTCATAGTCCAGATTTCAGTGATCATCTGATGGTCTGAGGTCTGAGCAAAATCTGGGGAATTTCCACTAAATGTTAATGATTTCTACAGGTGTGTACAAATAAGAGATTTATATGAAAAACAGATAAACCCTGAATTCTCAGAGGAGGGTAATACAGTGATAAATGTCCTACTTCAAGCTTATCAACTCAAAAAACAATGTCTAAACTGCACCAGGGTACCAGAGTGTCACAGAATATGTTAAAACGAAATGGGAAAAACAACTACACACAGAAATATTACAGGAGGCTTTGACAACAATATTAAAACTATTGGGGAGACAGAGACTAGGCCAATTAGGGTATTCATTGATGCAGTTAAAGGTCAAAATTACAGAAAACTTATCTCCAGGATTTATTCATGTTTACATGTGGAAAGGGGCCTTTCCATAGTGTATATTAAATCAAGATGGGAGACTGAAGCTAAGATACAAATGACTGAAAATGAATACATATCTGTAAGACACAGTCGAACACTTCAAGTTCAGGGATCTGGAGGGAATTCACCTGGGAAAACACCTTGAGGTTTTTCATTACAAATCCAAATATGGCCATTGCTGGAGAATGTGTGCTAACATGTCAGCAGGTCACTATCACAGTTTTTGTGAGTGTCCTAATATCTCTGCTTACTGGATGTAGTAACAGAGATCAGATCTTGATTTTAATGTCACTGTAATTTACGTGGGAAATGTACCGATCGAGCTGAAAAAAAAAAACGGCCAGATATTTACTTCAAATACTACTAGCAGCAAGAAAAAACAATAACCAGGAAATGGCGAAGTAAAGAGTCTCCAACAACCCTTGAATGGATACATTACAGATGGGGATTTTACATCTAAAACCTATCATTAGCTCATAAAATTCGATGCAGTGTTATGGTTATGAATACCAGTTGATTCGTTTATTATATGCTGTGCACAGAACAGCGTGCTCCATTACGCACCTAACCTGTCCGTACCTTAATTAAAAAGCACGCAGTCAACAAGAGGACTCATCCATAAGCACACACAATAATCTCTTCTTCACGGCAGGGAACACTGATAAAGTCAATATGCTGTTTATTAGTCGCAAGTCATGCATCGCGGAGGAGACCGTGGGATGGACGCAGGATGCCGCTCTCATCTCTGCCCAACCTTTTCAATACCAACACCTCAAGTACAAGCTCTGAGCTCTGACTGAACACAACAGTGAAAAGGCCTTCAAATATATAAAACTGTGAACTTAAACTCTCTCCTACAACATATCCGGTCACACTTTAAGTTCAGTTTCAACATTCTAGCAGCTGTCTCAGCTGTACACAGACAGACGGCCCTGGTGTGTCTACACCTGCACGTTCTCATCTCCTAACATTCTATCGTCTCCATGGTGCACAAGACAAACATGTTGTTTTTTCAAAAAAAGGCCCGGCCGCCATCTTTTCCCCCTAAATGTTCCACCTTAAATATCTAAACATGTAATGTTAATGCCTCAAACAAAAATAACAGTCTTTAAAAAACACTACACAACCGTGAACACATTCCTCAACTTTCGCGGGACTTTCAGCACATTCTTAACCTCTAAAAAACATTTTACACCGAGAAAACGTCGAGTATGAGCCAAAAGTGACTTTTCATGAAAGGCTAGCTAAAATGCTATCAATAGCCTATCTGTAAATTCAATAATTTTCCAAGAGTATACGCAACCGAAACAAACTTCTACATGTTTAAGAAGATGAATAAATACATTTGGTGTGATAATAAAAGATGTCCTACCTGCAGAGACTCAGGACAGCAGGTGTCCCCACAGGGGGTCAACCAGAGGCCACTTCTCCAGCAGCTACAGATGGTCTTCTTCTGGCAGTAGTTAGTTGTTTGATCAGGTGATCAGGTTAAATCCAAAAGAGGTTTGTCAGAGATAGATAGATAGATAGATAGATAGATAGATAGATAGATAGATAGAAGTCTTCAAGTGATCAGATTTAATCCAAAAAAGGATTGTCTGAGATGAAGTCTTCCAGGTGAACAGGTATAATCCAAAATGTTTGGTAGAGTAGAAGTTTTCCAGTCGATCGGGTTTCCCAGATTGAACTTTCCAACAACAAATCCGCAGTAGGTCAACTTGTCAAAGTTTAATGTGCGAATGAGAAATAAATGAGGTCCGCAGCTTTTATAGCTTTGGTCAACGTTCTGTTTCCATGGCCTTCAGTGACGCGCGTGCGTGATCATGCAGGTTCTGTGCAGCAAATTAATGTATTTAGTTTCTTGTGTAAAATGTCTTAATTCAATAATATGTCATTTAAATGTGTCAATAGTGTAACTTCATTTATGCCAATGAACGTTATTTGAATTGATAGATGTAAACTGTGGGATTGTTGTGTGAGCAGCAGGTGTTTCTACAACAGCTCCAGTCACCGCTGGACTGGCCTTCGGCGCATGGTGATTTTGGGCCGGGCCTTTCTTTTTTTTTCCTTTTTTTTTTACTAATGATACTAGCCGTATATTATGTCTATTGTACTAGCATTAGTAATGTTATTAGTCACGATACCTATTGGTACACAAAACTGGTAGATCGTCCCATTAGTCATGATTGATTCTGGGCTGGACCAATTACAGCCGAGGGCCCATGCCCCCTCCCTCTTGGGCCTCGGCCGTCAATCAATCACTCATACAGAGAGAAGATCACGAAAATGAAGAACAACAAGAAGCTGAAAGGAGGCGCGGAAAAAATTAGAGCTAAAAAGAGACAAGCCCTTCAGGCAGATGCTGCCAGATGTGTTAAAATAACACAGATGTTTGCTGGTGGCTATGGCGGAGCTTCATCTTCAGCAGCAGCAGCATCCGAAGCAGCCGCAGGTGATGATGGCGGAGGTGGCCGTCAGGTGGATGATGAACTGAAGGGGAGGCAGGAGGAGGAGAGACCCGCGGCCGCCGCCGGTGCGACTTGAGGGGAATGTGAACTTCAGGTAAGAAGTGATGAACTGCAGTCTACCTGGGTCAGATATGAGTCAAGTTTGGGTGTAGTTTATTTTCATTGCTTGCTAACTGTTAACATGAGTGACAGCGAGATCGAAAAGTGGCTAAAGGTATGTCGATTTTTGCTCAACGGCATATACCGATCCCTAGAATGGCATACCGATCCCTAGACTGACATACAGATTCTCGGAGTGGTATATACCGATCCCCAGACTGACATACAGATTCTCGGAGTGGTATATACTGATCCCCAGACTGACATACAGATTCTCGGAGTGGTATATACTGATCCCCAGACTGACATACAGATTCTCGGAGTGGTATGCTGCTATTATGCCGCTGTTATTCCACCGACACATGACGGTATGTGCCACTTGAGATTGTTACTGCACTGAGAGACTGTTGGATGGGTACCGCTCCCTGATGAATATGCAAATGTAATGCTACTGGGCTGGGTTGACGACAAGTGCAGCCGTAAACATAAACTTTTTTTTTTTTTTTTTGTCTTTATTGACAATGCTTTCTTAACACTTTACCGCAAGTAATGTTATGTTGTTGGGATTGTAGGCATATAGACAGTAATTACACGTGGGACTCTTACGATATGGTAGTAAAGTAATATGTCTAAATATCCGCCTATAAACTACTTAAAGCTAATGAAAGCGCTAACCTTAGCTAACATGGCTAATATTAGCCCAGCCACCTTATAGCCAGTCTGACTAATCGATAGCAGAACTTTTGAGCCTGCCAACAAAACAATACTTAGTGATGGGTTTTCATTATTACGGTGGCTGGGCTAATATTAGCCATGTTAGCTAAGGTTAGCGCTTTCATTAGCTTTAAGTAGTTTATAGGCGGACATTTAGACATATTGCTTTTCTATCATATCGTAAGAGTCCCACGTGTAATTACTGTCTATATGCCTACAATCCCACAACATAACATTACTTGCGGTAAAGTGTTAAGTTAGCATTGTCAATAAAGACAAAAAAAACAACAACAAAAAAAGTATATGTTTACGGCTGTACTTGTCGTCAAATCAGCCCAGTGGCATTACATTTGCATATTCATCAGGGAGCGGTACCCATCCAACAGTCTCTCAGTGCAGTAACAATCTCAAGTGGCACATACCGTCATGTGTCGGTGGAATAACAGCGGCATAATAGCAGCATACCACTCCGAGAATCTGTATGTCAGTCTGGGGATCAGTATATACCACTCCGAGAATCTGTATGTCAGTCTGGGGATCGGTATGCCATTCTAGGGATCGGTATATGCCGTTAAGCAGCAATCGACATACCTTTAGCCACTTTTCGATCTCGGCGCTACTGCTTAACATAGTCAGTAGTTACAAGTAGGCCATTTAACAATTTAGCTAGCTGTGCATGCTAGCTAGCATGACGGGGTTTAGGGTTAAAATAAAGGATGAAATTCTCATGTCATTGGACTCCGACATGGTCACTGACAGTTTTGGGGAAGCTACTTTACAAGCGTAGCCAGTAGTTTGAACAAACTACATTTCTCCAGGGGTAGTAGGATGTAGTTTCTAAAACTACTGCTAAAAAAAGTAGCTATAGCTATTACTTATACTCACGATACTCATTTAAATCAGCATTAAATAAATCAACATATGTATATGAAGCCTACTCAATGACATGCTTGTGATTATGAGCACCTTGGCACAAAGATCCGCCCTCTCTGTGAAGCATTTGAGTGCTGCCAAGGCAAGCCAATCAGAGGCAGTGTTGGCTTAACATGTCATGACATGTTTCATGCCTTTTTTCAAAGAAAAATTTAGTTAAATTTATACTATATAGGTCTTTTTTTTAATATAAAAAAAGTATTTCATGTTATTGGCCAAAATTGTAGTTTGTAAATTTACCCAAAAAGTAGTAGTAGAAATCACACAAAAAAGTTAGTAGAAAGCACAAAATTTGAATGTAGTTTAACTACCAGCAACTTACAGCAAATTGTAGTTAAGCTATGTAGTTCAACTACATGTAGTTTAAGGCCCAATCCCATTTCTCTTTTCTACCCCTACCCCTACCCCTTGCCCCTTGCCCCTTGAAACGGAGTGCCAAGGGGTAGGGCTGAAAGTCAACCCCTCCGAATTGGGACACCCCTTCGACAATCACGTACGTCATCAGTAGTCACTTGCAATTCGTTCACAACTTCAAATTCATGCATACACTGCACAGGCTAACGTTAACGTTACATCCGATTTGTGCATGACATTCCTACGTATCCCATAACGCTATCAATGTAACTGACTACCAGCAGCGAGGTTGCAGAAGTTTTTATTGATAATGTTATCACTGTAGATTATCAGGGCTGCCCACAGAGCACCGCTAGTAGTGTTCAGCTGGTAACGTTAACCTGAAGCCTCAACTACTAGCGATTTTATTTTTCGTGTGCATTTTATGAAGAAAATGACCATTACACATTGAAACAACGTTAAACTAGACAATACAACGGTTTTCGTAAATTTGAAAACTTTATTAATGGAGAAAATACTTACATTTGTGAACTTTTTTCGCGGTAGCAGCCATCTTGCTGGTGATTCGCAGTGCATTCTGGGAAATCTGTCGTAGCCCTCCGTTTGGAGTGTGCCTCTGAAAAATCTCTGTTTGAAGGGGTATATAGCCCTACCACTTCCCCCTAACCCTCCGTCCTAACGGGAATTGGGACACCCCTACCCCGACATGTGAACGCGCAAAAAACGGAGGAGTGGGGCCAAGTGGTAGGGCCAAGGGGTGAAATGGGATTCAGTCAAGTCTCCCCAACACTGATAACATGACTAATGACAGAGAAAGAGACTGAGGGAGGCAGGAATGTTGATTTCACTAGCGTTATTTCTCTGGTTACCTACCAAATAAATAAAAAAAATGATAATTATTAAATATATATATTTATATATATATATATTTATATATATATATATTTATATATATATATATAAATATATATATATATATATATATTATATATATTTATATATATATATATATATATATATATATATATATATATATATTCTTATTAATAATAATTTAATTAATTAAAAATAAATCATCCATTGAAATTCCCACCATTCCTAATTAAATAACCCTTGTTCAAATCATGAGTCAAAGACAGTGCCATGACATGCCCTGATCACGAGCTCATAGAACAGATAGGATAGCATGCCATCAAGCATCAGCAAGTAGCGTTAGGCGGGTTGTTCGCTACAGCCAAGTGAACACGGAACAGTACAAAAAAAACCACTGAAAACTGAAAAGTTAGTATATCCCAAAATTCAATGAAATATTAAATGAAATATTTATCACAAACGCCCCCATTGCATAGCGGACCGAAGCGGAGCTAACTAGTTAGCCAATTTTCAGCCCGATGTGAAGTGGTTAGCACACACATACAAACTAACAGGAAATGTAGCCGGCATGTTGTCGTTAAATGAAACACAACGACTGTCTCTTGTTGTTCTGTAGCTGGGACAGAATATAGGCACTGATGTTGATTTATACAACCAACAACAGAGCAATTTGCATGTCTAACTCTGAGCGACGACATTGCGAAACACTGCTATCTTACCGCTGGACACTCCGAACTTCATCTCGGGGATGAACGCCCCCCTCTTGGATATCTCCTATCATCGAGCAGAGAAGGCCGGCCTATGAACAACTCTCCTTTCGTTGCATAACGACAGGAGCTGAATCTGAACAGGTCTGAATGCAGGACTCGTTTGCTTTCCTCATTCTGGGAGTTGGCAGGCTCAGGGAGGACCAGTTAGAGCAAACGTCTTTTTTCATAATATGGGACCTTTAAAATGCAGCGTAAGGTGCGTTACTGAGATTTGTACCGAGTAAAATATTAACTTTTTTTTAATGCCTTACATTACTGCGTTACAGCAAAAAGTAATGCATTACAGTAGTTGCATTACTTTCATAACACATTACTCCCAACACTGCCAGTAAAATACAGTGACACACATTGAACCACGGCTGATTCACTGCATTAGTACCGTACATACTGTATATTACACATACAACTGCCACTCACATCAATACATGTGAAGGCCACATGGTTTCTCAGAAGAACATTGTAACAAGACAGTCTGTATTATTCATGTCACCTGTCAGTGGTTATAACGTAGCTGATCGCTGCAAATGCCCGGAGCTCTGTCAGCAGGTCACTTGACACTACACGTCTGTCACTATAATCATCCAACTTCTCTTCCTCTGTTTTCATGTTCAACCACAACTATAAATATATTAAGCTACCCACGACTATCTGATGATATATATAAGATGTGTGTTAGATGATTTGATATATGGCTTTGTATGTCTGTTGTTCCTCTGGTATTTTTTCCACATGCACTTTAGTGATTATTCAATTGTTTGGCAATTCATTACTCAGGACAGTTTTGATGATTAACCACACCTGATATCACAGAGCGTGTGTGCCTGATGTAAAGGTATGGGTGTGCTTTATTTATTTCTAGCACTTGATAATGATTCAAGTAGGGTGGAAAGGTTGTCTTTACAGAATGAAATAGCATCATAGTAACAGTAACTAACTGTATGTGAGCTAGTCATTGTTATCAAACAGTTAAGAGCTGGTCCGCCATGGGGAGCCTGCTAAAGGCTTCACCTAGTCGGCAGAACCAGTGTTAGGGGCCCTGGCTCTGATAAGAAGACTGAGAGCCCTTAGTGAGCCCAAGTAAAATGGGGAACATCATCAATGCAGACCGGAGCATTCAAGTTTGTTAGTTCAAACAGTTCAAGGATGTTGTCGAGACAGTTATTTTATTTCACTTTGCCTCTGTAGAGGAAGTGTGTATGTGTGTGTGTGTGTGTGCGCATTGGGAAGGGGGTTAAGCCGACTGGCAAGGGTGCCATAGCAACCATGGCATCCCTTCCTCCGGCCCCCCTCCCTGCTGCATGTGTGAGAGCCAGCAGGAGCAGTGTTCACATGTCGCTGCTGACCGCTCTCATTGTTCACTCCCACTGACTTCACACACGCTCAATGTTACAGGCTGGAGCTGGAGTACAGGTGCTGCTGCTGTGTGTGTGTGTGTGTCTGTGTGTGTGTGTGAGTGTGTGTGTGTGTGTGTGTGTGGGTGGGTGTGTGTGTGTGTGTCTGTCTGCAGCCGAGGCGTATGTGTTTTTACTGAATGGCTTTGGAGCCACGTGCAGGTGATGGGGGACACTGTGCACGAGTTTCAGTTACACAACCACTTGTTATTCGATATTAATGGCAGAGATGGAGCGCTGAGTGAAAACACAGAAATGAACTGATTAAACAAGGATCCACTCTGTGAAGACAGGAAAGAGATTTTCATTTGTTTTTCATTTGTTTTTAACAGCAACATGGCGGGGCTAGCACAAGTCCACAGGAAGTTAGCATAAACCAAATAGTTAAAATACTGATGAATGTAATAAAGCTCTATTCAAGTGAAAAGATGAGGCCATTTTTATCAAGCTAACTATAGTAGCGTGCTAGCTGTGTGATACAGTGCACTCATAACATCAGCGGTCCATATGTCTTTAACAAAATACTTCACAAACTGGCAAATGACCTGGAAGGCAACTTTCTCACCAAGCTGTGGCCAGGCATTACTGGTCCTGCTATTGTCACGATAACACTCCAATCAATACTCTCCATCTGTTAATAAATGGGTTTCCTTGCGTTGAGCACAAGGTGTGTTCATCCACAAACAAAGCTTTTTGATTAATGTGATTGTGTAATGATTAATATAAATATCTACTACTACTTATCAAATTATATGATAACTGAATGATCTACATATTTGATAGATATGCTTACACTGACACAGGTTTTAATTGAGTACTCGCTCGACCTCGAGTTTTTTTTAGTCACGTTTCCTTTGTATTTCTTTTTCATGATTTTAAAAGCAACTTGGATTGCCACTGGAACCGGAAATCGCTATAAAGAAAATTGCCTTTATGTCTGTTGGAGGGAAGCACACATGCAGGACAATAAAGCATTGAAAATGCTGGGACACAGTGGCCTTAAAGTAACTATTGAGACTCAGCACAACCTTGAAAGTGACAGCAGACCATCTGGCCATCAACAAGGACAGTAGTACAAGCTCTCACGTGTTGCTGTCTGGACAATCGCAAGATAGATAACCCGACCAACCAGTGTAACGCTTTGTCTTCGTCCTCTTCTTTTTCAAACAAACCAAACAAAGCAATGAAGAAGTCGTTAATAATAATTTCGTACAAATGTCCTACAGTGATTGTTCCCTCACCGATGTGAAAGGACGACTTGAGTTTCAGTTGTGTTTGGCTAGAAGTGGTTTTAAAATGTGTCAGCAGATGGACAGGTACATGACAAACAAGTGCAAGGCTAGTTTCATGAAACTTACACTTACAATGGCTTTACAGCTTCTTTACAGCTTCACTAAACACAGAAATTTTTCCATCTGAATTTTGGAAACAGATGGCTGAAAAGTTTTATTCTGGAAACCCTTTGCATACTGTCTATTCTGTGAATGAATTTATGATTATCCATAGATATTTACAAATCGAAATCAATCAGATTCGTAGTAATACATCTTCCTCACATCTAAAATAAACATTTTGCACTTTAAACTAAATGGAAAACCTTTCTTAATTTCATGAAAATTGGGGCTACTTTGTAAATTTTACATGATAACAAATATTTGTTGTTTCCAGCTTCTTAAATGTGAGGACTTGCTAGAACACAGAGGGTGTTACACTGTCCAGAAAAAAAAAAAGCCACTTCAGTAACGACCATTGTTAAACTTCTTGTTGCAAAATGATGTATGATTTGAAGGGGATGCTGTGTAACGCTCACGCAGGTGATCCACAGATAAGATAAGAGATGAAGCAGGAAAATATTCGAACAGTGACATGTCATTCCTTATCTACCGGTTTGTTCCATAGCGCTTATTCACAATATGTCCTTCATTAGTAACTTCTAGTGCAAAGTTAGATAAATTAAGTTATCAATATTAGTGTTATTGAAGGTTCTCAGGCATCCAGATGTAACCCGGGTGTTGTCCACATACCTGAACCAGTGGCTAGGGGCAACTCCTGGTGACGTTGGTTCTGCTGCACAGAGTGCTTTCCTGTAAGCAGGCATTTCCTCATCACCTTAATCGCTTTTTGAGGGGAAATGCATGTAAAAAGTAAGGTGACATCATAAGAAACCATTGTTTCATCTGAGTGCAGTGTTATTTCTCTCACTTGGATAGTTAAATCCTGTGAGTTTTTGATGTGGTGACAAGGTGCCAACCAAAGGAGCTGGGATACTGGCTAAGTGCTGGGATATGTTGTAGGTAACTGAGTTGAGTTGATGGCTCTGAGTGGTGCCCCTTTCTTGTGTGTCTCGGGGAGTCCATAGATACATGGGATGGCTTCCCCCGGCTTTGTCCTTTTCCAGTTTTTGCAGATTCTCTATAACCTTCTATTTGTAGCTACTGGTAGGATCTCGCCTCAGTGTCTCTTAGGTGTTAGTATCACTAAGCAGATCAGGGACTTTGGTGCTGTAGTCCGCTTTGTTTAGCACTACAGTTCATCACCCTTTGTCCCTCGGCAAAGTGGTGATGTTCCGGTCTCTTTTGAGTGAAGCCAGGGCTTTCCTTTCCTCATTAGTGAGGTTGGAGGGAGGTATTTTTGCATTAGCAAGAGCGGCTGATACCTTCAACTATAGCACTCCTGCCTCTGTGTCTTCTCCGACTTGTAAAATACACCTTAACAAAAGGGCAGTTTGGTGACCAAGCACCCTGAGCTCCCCCCTCTGCATGTGTCAGCTTTTTTTTTTTTTTTTTTTTGTTGATATAACTGATTCTTTTATTGAAGCAGCTTTTCTCCAAACACCTGAGCAAATTATAAGGCAAAGTCTTTGTTCGGAGGAGGTAGTTCATCTTTTTTTTTTTCATCTAAGCGTACCTAAATCTAGGTCTCTCCTCTTTTTGCTTGTGAGACCCACAAGAAAGAGACAAACAAAATAACCGCCTGTAGTGACAAAATACAAATTCTATTTTCAAACTCTCAATAGTCCTCATCTGAATGATATTAAAATGGGCCTGTTACCCAAAAGGTGCCTTATGACTTAAGATTTAGGTCAGACTTTGAGAGTAAAGTCCACTGATGTGTTTAACCATCAATCCATCTGGCCTTTGACTCCTACTTAAAGGAACCAGGTCAAGTGATTTTATAAATTAGCAAAACGTTTCCTCTGTGAACACTGTAACTCAGTGAAACTCCACAGATGCTGGTCACTTTAAATGTAAGGAAATTAAAACAGCTTGAGGGTCATGACTGTGCATATCAGGATGTTTTCATGCTGTGTCATGCTCACATATGAAGTAGCTCAGCAGTCAACTGTATCAAAGTGATATGCTGTGTTTTTTTTGTTTTTTGGGGGTTTTTTTTGCCGTGAGTCGGGAACTGTTAGGGTAATCCTAAAGAATTACAATCCAACAGAGGAAGGTGAACTTCGGGATTACCACAGGGATTAAGACATGAGGCGTTGGCTGCAGCGATTTTACATGCTGACAGTCACTGAATGGCATCTGATCATCACTGAACACGCTACATCTCAACATTAAAAAGAAACTGTCCCTGAAAAATGTCACGTCAGATATGATAGTTGCCACATCAAACCTCAAAACCCATAAAGTAAACCGGATGTGTTGTCTGGCATTGTCGATTAGCATGGCCAATCTGTCTCTATTAACTATTTTAAAACTTGTAAAGAAGTACGGCTGAAGTTCAGATGCTACTTTACACCATGTGATATATATATACACAGTAGGGTATGTTGATGAGGGTTCTCAGTCATCCAGGTCATGATAATACTAAGTGCTTTATTATAGGCAACTGACGTGTTTCGGTTCCACGAAGATGTCTCACCTCTCATCCAACAGGCCTTTTCAGTTCTAACAAACTGGGGGGAGTTACATGATTTTAAACTCTGCGTGGGAGTGTCCTCACCAACAAACCTCTTATTATAGATGTTGGCAAAAAGCTGATTGTCTTCCCTTGTTCCGTTCTTAGCAGCGCAAAAGGTGTTCAGCTGCAGCTGATATAATTAGCACCTCCACATTTGTATGCGCTGAGAAGGCATCCTCCATCGAATCCTTCTATATTCACCGAGAAAAGCTGATGTCTAATTAAAGTCATAATCTGTGGGTGTCATTTCATCTTAAGCATGGCGGCGTGTCGGACAGAGAGTGATTCATTCTCGTCGCATCGTGTACTGACACATTTTACTGACAGGCTTTGGAATGAAGCGTCACATTTCTATTTCAGATGTGACATCTGTGTCAATGAATTACAAAACACCAGAGTAAATGTTCAGAATGTGGGTCACTCAGGCCTGTTTCGTCAGCTAATGAGCCGAGGTAGAGGGCAATGCAAGATCTGTATGTTGAAGTATGTTGTATATTGTATATTGTCTTAACACTCACCACCACACACTCACTGTCATTCCGTGAGGTGTGTATTAATATATAATAATGCAGGTGTGTGCATGGGTGGCCTACATGTGTCTGCACATGTCTAAACATGTGTTAGAGCACAGGTTATACTCCTCCACGATACCTTATCAATTCATCTTGTTAGAGATGACCCTCCATTTTGTTACAACACCCTATCACACACACACTTCCTGCAGGGCGTGCTGAACAGATAGGACAGCAGTGGTTTCACAATCGCCTGCTTCCAGGAACTGACTCAAAGAGGCCTGTGTCATCCTTATACAACGGTCCCCGAGAGCGCCACATGCTGAAGGGGCAGCGCAAATCAAAACAATTATAACAACAAATGAACAAAGAAAGAGAGAAAGAATAACAAACTCTGCATCCCTGTTGTTCCTTATTATTTGACCCTGCCTGCATTTAGGGTGGCTGTGTCACATGAGCAGTGACTGAGCTGAAAGTGGGGAGGGGGCTGCATCTGAGGTCAGAGGAGAGAGAGCAGCAGGCCTGACTGACAGATGTCATGAGGCAGCTTATAGGTTTGTATTATTACATCAAAATAGAGCAAAACTTGCTAATAATGCTAGATAATGAAGCTATGTTAGCTGCTGAGGATGTTTATGAATCGTGTGAATGTCAAGCCTGTAAGCTTATTTGGCTAACTGCTGCTGCTGTTCAGTGTTCCTCCTCCAACCTACAGCGTTTGACACTGTGCTGAAGTTCTCTGACCAATATGGACAAATAATTTCCCATGTTGTTGGTCATGTGTAACTATTTCTATTTTTATATTTATTGGGGTGCGACCTCTTTTATTTTAACAATGCACAATCACAAGTAGGTAATAATGTGTTATGTTGAACCACTGGTGCCAGAAGCAGTGTGCTGGCTGCAGCAGTTGTATGTCCGTCTCTGTCTGCTGCAGCTACATGTTTTTGCTTGTACAGGCTAATCTACTGTACAACTGTCCAGATGCACTCGGGACATTTTAGCAGAAGCCTCCACCGGCTGCTGGAGAAGGGCCTTCTCATCTGCCATGTACACCACTCTCTGAAGCACGTCAATTCAGAAGATGATCTGTGATCTCTGATGCACTGCTGTGTTGTTATTATTTGTATTGTTGTTATTTTTATTTTTACTGAATGTTACAGTTAAACCTTGTCACTAATGGAATGCAGGTCTTAATCAAATTAAATGAAGCTTATTTGTACAGTGCCTACTTTATATTAAGTAAAAGATCTTAATCTCGCCTGAGGCACCAAAATGGCTACACATGTCAACACTGCAGATTTATCTAGTGATAAAGATGAATTAATTTTATTGTCAGTTGTGAAACCTTAGTAGAAACATGTATAACTCAGCCTGCCCTCAAATAACACTACAAAGAATGGGATCCAGTGTGTGCTGCTCACAACATTAAAAAGAAAAAAAAAAACCACACAATTTATGGACACATTTCCAGAAAGAGTGTCTCAATTACTCTGGATAATCCACAGACGATCATTAGAAATGTTTAGATTTTCATTCTACATTTTACAAGTCTGCACATTTCATGGTAAGTAGGTGTTTATCACCAAGTAATATGTTTAAAATGTATTCCAAAGATGTTCACTGATTTATTTTTATAGTTAGCCACTCTACAATTGGTTATCTACAAATACAACATAATCAAGAGGCCTAATAATAACGTCCTTGCCTCACACCACTCAAGTTGATGTCAACTCTTTATTTTGAGACCAACAGTACATCAGCCAATATATTAATAACAGGACAAGTATAATGACTGTGTGTGTTTGACAGATGGCGAGAGAGGGTCTGATTGTTGATTGATAAATTGGTGAAAATGTAAGTGGTTTCAAAAAAATGTACTTCAGCTTACTGACCCGTGGGTGTTGGGCAGAAACTAGTTGGAAATTAAGCTACAACAACTCACGTCAGTTAAGAGGCCCGCTGAGGGTAATTTAGACAGAAGTTGGAAGTTAAAATGGTACGATCAGCAGAAGTTAAAAAGAAACTATTTGGAAGTTGGAAACAAGAAATGGCCAGCTATTATTAGTTGTTTGTTGGATAATAGCATAGCAATTTTTTCATCAAATCATGCTGGAATATTTTTTTTCTTGTTACCACCTACTTGCCATAAAATACTATAAAAATGAACACATTATTGTAGATTATGCAAACTAAGTAGCAAACTGTTTCTGGAAAAAAAATGCAATAATGTACACAAGTGTTGTACTGAGGTCAGATGTAATTAAAAAACAGATTGATTGGATTGATTAAATCCTAAAAGAATTTAAAATTGTTGTTAACTCAACCAGAGGCTGAAAGAATGATAATTATGAGACCACATGACACCACATGTTGACCTCAAGAAGATGTCAGGGCTTCTACTCACTCTGGTTTTGTGTAAAGGGTCTTAAAGGTCTTAATTGATTAGCGATTACAACTCTTACAAGGCTCAGTACTTTGTCTACCAAATCCATGCAGGATGACCCACAGCAGCAATTCATTCATTCTTCTGAGTTGACGTGCTGACGTGTTTACAATCATTGAGGACGACATGTTGACATTTCAACAAAGAAAAAAAATGTTGGTGAAGGAATTTGAAGGCTCATTGTGTAAAATTGTTGATTGTTGAGTCTCATTCCTAAGTCATCAAGTGACAAAGATGTTGCTGGTATTTGACAAGCTGGGCATGAGAGTCACCAATCTTTATCCAGAATCCTCTATTGCACCATGAAGGGGATTCTAACTTTTCAATTTGAGTGAACAATTTTCCTACAGTGGTTTTTGGAGAGAACTCTGATTGGATTATCCATGAATTGATCATCCACAGTGAGTCGAAAAAGTTGTTAAATGGAGTGTTTGTCCTCAGTTGTGAACTCCGTTTTGAAACTTGTCATTTGTGCCGTACATCTGCTCCATAACCTAAATTAATTATATAAAGTTAATATTCTACTTACAATTCCAACAAAAGATCAAACAAGAGATTCACAGCATTAGGGCTACACAGGGTCATTCATTTCCCGCATATTTTTCAATGGAAGTTTGAAGCGCATTTCGACATAAAAATCGAACAATATAACATAATAATAATTATAACTTGATTTTTATAGTCCTTATCTAAACAAGGTAACACAGTGCTTCACATACAAAACAGGTGAAAATAAGCTTCACAGAATACATGAGAATTAAACTGAGATAAAGAACACTGGCAGGTTAGAAGTGTCTCACAGTATGCATGTATCTCGTCAGCCACCGGGAGGAAGACTTTGTGGATCTGATTGGGAACGTTTTTATGTTGTCAATGAAAGTTCAGTACAAAATTAAATGAATCAATTCATTTTTTCAAGTTCAACGCAACTAAATGGATGTCCTTTTTTTTAATAGAAGGGGTTTACAATCATGTCTGATTATGAAATGGTAAATGTTTGTTCTTAACTGCATCCAACGCAGTACAGCCCCCATTTTTTTCATTTTATTCCTGTTTTTTCCTATAAAAAGTGGCCACCCTAAACATCCCCTCAATTTTGCACCCTACTCAGGAGTGATTCAAACTTCACTTAGGAATCAATCAGAATGTTACTTACGTAACTTGTAAACCAAAAGACGAACCACAGAGAAAACTCTTGTATGTTCCTGGACATTTCGTAGAATTTGTTTCCAGCTGTGAGAGGCACTGCAGTGTCATTCAACAGCAAACTCAAAAGCAAGCAAATTGAGTTAGCTGCATTCTGAGAAGTGACATCTTATCTAAGCAGGGAACAGGTCCTGCGACTACTGGACTGCCTACATTTGGAAGGTGGATTCAGATGCAGAACTTGAGCAACACCCAGGCCTCTTTCTTCATTTGTATTCTCATCCTTTTCCCACCTGAGAATGTTGCTAAGCTGAGGATGATTTTGATTGCCATGGATGATATTACTTTGTGGTTTTCACATGGTTTTTCTACGGTCACATCATATACTCCAAGGTATGCAGTGCATAAATTTGAAAAGGGACACAATTCTGTTGACTATGTTTAACATCAAATTATGTCCTCTGTGCCCCATGCATTTAAATGATTAAGTCTGCCCCTTGGTGCAGGATCAGCCCAGCCTCTCTAGTTCCTCTAAAAATGATCCAGTTCTTGCGTCGGGTCCTGTGGAGATCCAAATCCCTGAATTGGGTCATATGCAGTTTTCGAAAGGCTCCACATAGCTCGTTCAAATACAACCGTTAAAAACTGGCTTCTTTTCTGCTTTTTCCTGCATACGTTGGCTCCTTATCATAAGGCTGAACCACAATATGTAGGCTGCTCAGCATTTATTCAGCAGACGTGATCCACTGCTTATATAAAGCATTACATAAAACAATGAATCAATCCCACAGCCAGAACTAAGAGTTGAGCAGCGACAAAGTGATAATTCAAATCAAACAGAGGTCGATTATTCTTTTCCTTTCACCTGAGGGGATCTTATTGTGACATCACGTGTGAAATCTCGATAAAACCAATAAGTATTAGCTTGTTTTGGAGGATCTCAGTCACCCACTACTGTCTGAGAAGTTATACAATATCATTGCGTTATATAAGTGAGCCACATAGAGGACCAATAGCAGCCCTCCTCGTGCGTCACGTGACGCCCTCCGCTTGCTACGGCGAACTGTTCGTGAAATCCGGAGAAGCAACAACATCGAGCTGCCGAAGCTAGCTGGCACGCGACCAAGCTGGAATATCCCAGTATCTGCTTTATTTTATCGGGTTATTCTCGTTTTAAAGAAGAGGACATGACACACGGATTCGTCCAAATACGTGGGTTCTGGGACATTGGGTTGAAAAGAGTTCGTTTGTGGACTTCGACGAGCGGCGAAGGAGCTATCTGTGTTAGCTGTTATTTAACCCGCTGTTAACGTTAGCTAACGTTAGCCCTCGGCTCGAAGTGCATATAAACAACGTCCGATCAGTTGCGGTCCACCGGAGAAAAGACGGGCTTGTCGGTCTGTAGCTTAGATATATTCAATTCATTCTCAACTTCAATGTACTGTCAACTCTTTTAAAATCTACATTTGGCCTTAGTTGGGTTTGTTCGGTATCTTAACGACGAGTTTGAAATTAAGCTTCTTACTTACTAAGCACGGAGGACTTGAACCACTGGCTCTCAGTTTATATAAACATAGTGTAAAACCATTTTCGTGTTATCTACGAAGCGGCAGTGTTTGTGAAGTTTCATCTATAACGTTAGTCGATCTGAGACAGCGTCAATGCTGTGAAGCTTAGTAAATAACACCGATATCCTACCTCCAGCAGCCTGAGCCGGTGTTGACAGGGAAGATGCGTCCCTCTGTGGCTTCATTGGTGTAGAGGCCATTGTTTACTGTTTGCGGAACTTAGACAGCACTAGTAATAATACATCCTATGTTGGTGGCTTGTGAGTCTGAATGAGTCCCTAACTACTTCCAATGGCGAACATCGAGAGACGGTCGTGGATTTGGTTTGAAAGCAAGACGTTAAATGATAGTTTAAGTGTGGGGTATGATTTCTGATCACCGTGGGGAGACAGGTCTGCTTTTGCCAGACTGTCAGTGAACCTCTTCACTGTTCAAGTATCAGACTTTCCCTTTGGAAGACGAAGATGGAGACGGGAGTACGGCCACATCAGGGCGAGCTGTTCGTCCACCAGCTCTCCAACCCAGGGGCTGTGGGCATCTGCCCTGAAATGCTGGAGGTGGCAGAGGAGGCCAGCCGGGCTGGGGACTTTAACCTGGCCGTGGAGATCTACAGCTCCCAGCTCGCTGACCTCCAGCAGCCGGACAGGGGCTTGTGTCTGAGGAAGGCCGACTCTTTGGCCCGCGCCGGGCGGATATCTGAGGCGCTGGACTCGTACTGCACGGCCGCCAGCCTGGGCAAACTGCGGACGGAGGAGCTCAGCCTCCTGGTGGAAACCATCGCCCGGACTCTCCGTGAGAAGGAGCTGGGCCTCCCCGGGACGGTAAACGGACATGGTAGAAGCAGTAATGGGGAAGATGGTGTTGAAAGTGACGGGGAGTGTGCAGAAGATGAAGTTCTGGACCTGTTTTCTTGTCGCCTGTGCAAGTGTCTGCTCCATGAGCCTACAACCGTGGATTGTGGACACACTTTCTGCAAACGCTGCATAGAGGACGACTGTGTCAAAGACTGTATACATTGCAAACAAAAGTTGAACAAAAAAGACGGACTGCCAAACGGCAGGAGATTAAATGTAGTACTCAGTGGCCTGCTGGACAAACTGTTTGCAACTGAGAGCAAAGCCAGGAGAATCTGGAAAGAAGGAGAGGTCCTGTGGAAAAACCAGGAGCTGCCCGAGGCCTTGGAGAAGTACAATGCAGCAGTGGATCTGGGTAAGAGCGCACAGCCTTCATTTATGTAATGCAAAGTTATTCATTTACCCCTTTCTGTGCTAAATGTGGCTCATTCTCATCAAAATTAGAATTTTGTGTAGGTGACCTACTTTTTCAGCCTAGCTACCCGGTGTCACCGATAAGGGGCGCCACTTCTACCTATCCAGACCGCACCGAGGTCAGGCGTTATATGATGCACGGTTCCTCGTTACCTAAGTAGCACACATACTGATCTGATGCTTCCCAGTGATACATTTATACCGTTTCCTATTTTTGCTCTGCACTTCATCCCTAGAGCAGCTATAGATAAGGGATGTATGTGTAGCTTTTTGTACACATCAGCCGGCTTTGTTATATATCTTAAATGTTGTATATCTTTGCATGATGCTCACATACTGTCTGAATGGTTCAGATTGAGTTGGACTAAGGCCCTAACCCCTCCCCCTGCTGCTGGTGTTTCATAAGTTGGCAGGTTATGCTGTGGTTGGTAACATTTAGGGAAGAGCGGCTTTGATAAACTGTTGCTATACTACACAAGAGAAATAACAACTTACTCAATTACTCAAAGCTACTCTTTCTTATGCCTCATATTTGGGATTGTTGTCAAGTTAAGCAGCTGTCTTCCTGAACCTTCTGAGCCAACAAACTGAATGTTCTGTTCCTTTGGCTCGTTACATAAAGAGTGCCAGTGTGGATTCATTAATTGTGGGCAAGGGCAAGTCTCATGTTGCAAGGGTTGGATCCTCTCAGAAGGCTGAAACGCCATACATATTACACTCACATTAAAAATCAATTTCCTGTGGTCCTGGAGTAGCTTAATTGGTGAAACAATGCACCAGAACTGCTGGGTATCTCAGGTGTTCACGCTCAGGCTGGTGTAAGAAATTGATCAGACATGAAAGTGTGAAGCAGAGGGAATATATCATGTCTCATTTTGTCATTTTAGACTTCAGATGGCATTTTTCCAACATTTCTTTCCCCAGATCAATATTGATTCATGCCTTCTGTCTTGTGAAGGACTCTGGGTTGACAGGAGGACAGAGTGCCTTCACAGCTTTCACACTGCCACTTAGTGTTTCCCCAACAAATGCAGCAGGAGGCCATCTGGTATCAGTGATGCAGGATGAGCATAATGAGCTCATGATTTCAGCGGAAGTACAGCTGTTGGCCATCCTGTGCCTTTTTTGTTTATACACTTGGTGGTTGTCTGTGCTACATGTTTTAATACATTACATTTGCACAATGACATTTATATAATGATGTGCGACCTATGTTTGTGAGAGAGAGCAAAATGGACAGGTGCAATAGTGTGTCCTGGGGTAGAGATTGTAGTATGTTCTGCACGGTAGCGCAACCGAGGCAATGCCACCGCTGATTGTTGATCATTTCCTTTAATTTTTAAGGGATGAAGAAATTAGAGGATAACACAATTAAGAGATGTCACAATTTATTTTGAGTTCACAAATTGATTTGACTTTAGTTTTTAGGGTCATCCACTGATTAGATTTTTTGCCTTTAACCTTTTTTCAGCACTGATGGCTACAAAAATGTGTATATATGTGTCGATTTGACACCGTTGCCATTTCTGGGAGACAAGTTAGCCTTTCATTTTTCCTTCTTTTTTCCCTTGTGTGTCACTTTGTCCTCAAGAATGCACTGGAAAACGTAAGAAATGGGGCATCTACTGACTCTGCTGCACATACCACTGTCAGAGTTGGATGGCAAAGTTGACTGCGCCTCCTTAGATCTTGGCTGATTTGCTGGGCTTGCTGTAACAGTTATTATTTATGACTGCAGACATTAGCTTCAGGTGAAAGTAGCTAACGTGATTAGTAATTGCTGTGAGGCAGAAGTGTCGTCCAGCTCATGCTTCACAGCAAGTTCATATAATTAAACATCTACACCGAGATGTCCATTTATAATAATACCTGGAGAGTGTTTTTTTTAACGCTTGCAGATGGCCTCTGATAAGTAACGTCAGCCTAATGTTGGCCCACAATTCAAAGTATTGCCAGATATGTTGGCCAGGAATGGGGAGGCTACACAAGTGTATTTTTCGGTATTGTGCTCCCCCAGTGTTGCCATAAGGCAGCAGTTGTTGGTCTTTGTGACATGTGAGAGGGAAAATCAAAAGCTGCTGTGGCTTCTCCGTACACTATATCTCCCACATTGGCCAAGCAAGGATGTGAGAGTTGATCAAGCCACTTGGCTGGGCGAGACAGTTTAAGGTTAACCTCAGAGTGACAGAAGGAAGTGCGGTGACTACATTGGTGAGATGGTGAGCATTCTCACTACTCACCTCAGCAAGTTGTCTTTTCTGCTGTGGGACAGACTTTTTGATACACAATCAAAAAGCACTTTCCCAGCAGCTCTAGTACTATGGCAACTCTGAGTGGACACAGTACCTCAAATACAGACAAACCCCAAACTCCCACTCAAAAATAACATCAGCATCCATCACAACGTTTCACTGTGAACTCCATCATCAGCTAACCCTGCCCTAAAATCCTTAGCAGCACAACGATTCTTACAAAGCAACACAGGTGCTTGGAGTCAAACATATGGTCTAAAAAAAGATGAGTTGTTATTTTAATGTTAGAACGTCAGCAACAGGACTAACGCTAGGAAACAATGTGAACAGAGTCTAAAATTTACATATGTCTATTGAAATAACAGTCACAGCATGTTAACCTCCTCAGCACCATCCTCCTGTTCCTATGCAGCCTTAGTTTTCAACAGTCATACGCGCATATCTGTTTATGGCGGTTTTACGCGTTTAATTTGTAAAGATGACCGTCAGATGGGCTGAATTCTCGACACACCGGAACACATGAAGAGATTGATCCTAAAATGAAATGATCACTTGTTGATTTAATTGACACCTTGTCTTGTGAACAGCAGAGCCATATGAAGCCATATTTACCTTTTACCTAAGTTTTCAAAGACCCTGTATGAATAATATTCTAATAGGACTGGAGCTTCATGGTCCTGAAGTCTGGTTTAAAAAAGGTGCTAAAAGTCAGCATTGGGTGTAAAAAGTACTTGTATCCATAACAATTAGTAAAGTGTGTCATTTGGAGAAAACCTGTATAATAATGTGGCCATAAAGTGACTGCTGATGAACAAAAGCAGGCTGAGAATCGGCATCTGACTCTTTTTTCTTTTTTAATCACCACATAAGTTACATAGCATTCTTATGGAAATAGGTCTGCAGTCACGTTACATTGTTGCCCTACTTCGGCTAGACCTAGAAAAAACTGTCCATCCCCTGAAGGCCTGTCCACTGACCTCATGCTGTGTGTGTGTGTATGTGTTTGTTTTTCCCTGTGGTGTACAGTGCCCTCTTCAGGCAGACTGCTGTGCCAGCGGGCTGAATTGCACATGGAGATGAGGAACTTCAGTCAGGCAGTGCAGGATGCTGACAGTCTCTGTGGGATAAAACCTCTCTGGACAAAGGTGAGACACAAGTTTGAAAAGGATCTAAAGGGCTAATTGGAATATGTCTGAATAATGATAAGACACAGCCTGGCACAGCGATAGAAATCTAAGAAACATCAGAAACAAATATTCACTCAGATCTCATTATAGTAAGCATCAGAAATTGTTCTGTTTCTTTCTGCCAGACAACACTTGCAATACCTGTTGACCGATTTTGCTAAGTATGTATATATTCTGTGTTTGTAAGAATATCAGCCAGCATAATAATAATGATAATAATGTTTTTTATATACCTTAATATCTGTATTGGCTCCAAAACTCCAGTATGTACTTATAGTTTTCATTTAATAGTTGTGATATAAAACATGATAGTGCTTTTGAATATATTTGGTGTCAGTGGAATATGCTTGCTGTGGTTTTATGTGTTATACAGTGTTAGGGCATACCTCGAGTACATTACTTGTAATTGTTTTACTTTTTTTAACATTCAGATGAATGGCACAATTGTAATTTGAAAGTGTCTGAACAACTGCAACGGGAGTAGTCTGAGACAGATTTCACTTAAGTAGAGTTGATCCACAAAGGGATGATGGAAAACAAATTAGTCAAAGTAAAAGCTCCTTTACTGAAATATTTCACATTTGAAAACAATGCTGTCATTAATGGGGGAAAGGGAGTTGGTTACCTCACTGAAAAGTTGAAGGTGTGCAGCCTGTCGCCTGTAGCTCTGTAATGCTGCTCCTTCTTATTCTCACAGACAATATAAAACTATTCCCTGTAATATTTCAAACTGATATTCTGTCAACAAATGTCTTGCAGTAGTGACGAGTCATTCACTGGGAAACGCAATGCATTTCCTGTCAAAACTGTATAACCCTTTTTTGTTTTTGCAGGCTCACTGTTTGAAAGCCACGGCCCTGAGTGAAGCGGGTCAAAATGATGAGGCCTTGCAGGAATACTTCATGTGTATAGCGCTAAAGCCTGACTGGACCAAAGTCAAACTGGAGGCTCAGAAGGTAAGTGAAGCCCCCCTTAGAATTAAAAAAAATGCTTCTAACTTCTTTTTTTCATGAAATGTATGATATGCCTGTAAAATGTCATTCATCCAAACTTTTTCTGATACATTTTGAAGGAAAAAATTGCTAAACACATGTTCTCGGGGGGAAAACAGCATAAATTTATTTCAATCAAACTAAGGCCATCGTGTCCTCATGAGTAACATTCTCCAGTCTCTGTTGTGCATGTAGTGAATGCGGCTGTTCAGGTATATTTTAATAATGCAAAATGTGACTGCGGTGGAATCCGTTTGCTATTTTTGATTTGGAGAACAGATCCCACCCAATGAGGTGTAGACAAGTGTGAATGAGACACATCTTATTAAAGTAGAATACAGGAAAAAACTGTTTCCTCACCTACTTCTGCTCATCTCTTCATGTGTAATGTGAATGTTGATCAAGTGCTTTGTTTTTTTTCCTTCCCGCAGGTCCTTAGCGAGGTGTTCTCCTCTGTGTTTGAAAAGGAGGATATGCCAACGCCGCTGCACCCACTGCAGGGTGGGCTGACCACCCGGCACATCAAACCCCCCGCCTTGCTCAGGTCCCTGAGGCCACTTACACAGACCCAGAGACCAGGATCCTCCTCACAGGTTAATGAACACAGACAAACACACCATCAGACCAATGGAAAGATGTGTTATAAGAGAAATTTCTTCTTAATGATCGAATGAATGTTGAGACATTACCAAGATAAATCAAAAATATTATGGATTCTATTATATATTGAAATACTGCCCACCCCTACACGATTGTATGTCTTGTTCTTCTCCAACCTCATTGCTTTATTTTTAATTAACTTAATTTAAAACATTTTTCGCATATCTGTGTAGTCAGATATCTACATTAACTTATATGAGCACAATCCTATACGGTGTATTTACACTGCTGATGTCAGGACTATTCTTTACCTGCTTGTATAATAACAACATTATTTCAAGTCCTGAATGTCCAGGGATCTGAAAGCACTTTGTCTTCCTTCCACTAATTTTGGGTTTGTAAGCAGGTAGATGTCAGGGAGACTGATTATTGTAATTTGACACATGGACACATACTAGGTCTTGACAGATAACTGTGTTGACTTGCAGTCTTATTTTTCAAATCTCGGATCAGCCAACACAGAAAGACCACAACAGATGCAGTAAAAAAAATAGATAAATGCATTTGTCTCCCAGAGTAAGGCCAACAGTCATAACCCTAAGTTCCTTACTAAGTAGATTCAAATATACACACAGTCTGTTTTAGGTTCAGGAGCATTCATCTGGACTGCACCTGTATTCAGAATACATTATATTCCCACCATTTTGTGTTGACATTTTGGATGAGTGCGCACTGGAGCAAAATGTGTCTGTGAATAATTTCTTCATAATCATCCAGCTCACTAATCTGTCTGTCTGTCTGTCTGTCTGTCTGTCTGTCTAGGACTCAGAGTTTAGTGTGAGTAAAAGTGCTCCAGCAGACGACTCGTCCTCCAGACTGTCTGGTCCGTGTCCTAGTAAATCGGACTCCGCTGCTGTGAAGGACAGCGCCAACAGCCTGGCCAGTGTTCTGGCTACACTGCCAGCCCCCCCTGGTGGCCTCAAGAGGAAACACAGCGGAGACGGACCCTCAGCAATCTTCAACCCTCCATCTAAACAGCTCAGACCTGGTAGGAGAATCTGATTTTCATTCCAAAATTAGATTTTTCACGGATTCACATTACTTAATATTGAGCGCTGTATTTTCTTTCCTTTCTCTCTGTGTCACTGATTGGATGGCACCTACATTTTAAGTCTGGGCCAACCTGTTGGCTTTTACCAATAGATAATCAAATTATTCAGTTCAGTTCAGTTCAACATCTTAAAAATGTAAGCATTTGAAGCAGCACTCAAAACATCAAACCAAGCAGGAAATATAACCAATAAAACGATTCTGTTAATTTCAAAATTTAACCCAAAGATTTTAAGATCTTGTGTTGTTTTTTTACTTCATAGTTCAAAAGCATTCACTGATAACCAAGTAAAACCAAGGAAGTACTGCACAAGTAGTTGCTTTCTTCTGTTATAAAGTTAATGGAGTTGTCCTGATTCTTTCAATGCTGCATCATCCTGCAGTCTGCATCTCTGTTCTGAACCAGTTAAGCTACTTAGACAAGATAAGAGGCATAAAACGAAATGATGTTTGGTTAACCCTCAGAGACCAGCAGCAATAGAAAACAATAATACTTTTCCAGTCAGAGAAGAGATTGTTATCTGTTAGTGCAGTTAAATTTGTGCCAGTGTTCATGGTTCACTGTTGTTTACAACATATCACAGGATCAAATTACTGTTCAAAGAACTTTGTTCCATATGTAATTTCCCTGTGTACAGCTGACTATAATGGCATGATACTTGAATCACAGAGTCTGTCTTCTCTCTGACAAAACAAAGCCGAACACTTGCCATGTGATACAACTTCATTGTTTCCTGTAAGTGTGTGTTTTTTGTGACTTAAGCCAGGGATAGAAAAAAACAAAACCCTCACCATCGCTCTGGTCGGGTTTCATTTTTGTTTTTTGACTGCACAGCATAAAAAAGTCTGCCCTGTCCACTGTAATATTATAATATTTTCTTTTATAATATATTAGATAATAACATTGATAACCTAAACACACGGAAATAGGTATCCTGATGGTGTCATTTTTTATTTTTTTTTACAGATAAACTGTGCAGCTTCCAGGCCACTACATTGTGTGGAGGGAGGACGGTTCATGCTGATCTACTGGACAGTGGAGACATGGAGTGTTCACTTTGCATGAGGTGACTGCGCACAGACAAAACTTCCTGAGCACGCGCACACACACACACACACACACACACACACACACACACACACACACACACACACACAGTAACTATATGCTGGTATCAGTAGCTAATATGTTAAATTTGTGTGCTTTTTTTTGTCCTCCAGATTGTTCTATGAGCCGGTGGCCACTCCCTGCGGTCACACCTTCTGCCTCAAATGTCTGGAGCGCTGCCTGGACCATAACCCCAACTGTCCTCTGTGCAAGGAGAATCTGTCTGAGGTACACACATACTTCATGCACTGTCAAATATCCAAATACACCTGATCAAAACGGGGGTTTATGGGGGTTTTTCTTCTTAATCTTCATTTTATAGGTCAAAGGATGAATAAATTAATTATGTCAATTTTGACTGATTAAATGATTATGAAAACGATGGTTTTTGTAGACCTAGTATGTAACAAAAATCTAATTTATGGTGTTGTGTGTGTGTTGTCATTGCAGTATCTGGCCACCAGGGGCTACAGCAAGACCCTGCTGATGGAGGAAGTGCTGCAGCGTTACCTAGGAGATGAGCTGGCAGAGAGGAAGAAAATCCATGAAGAGGAGATGAAGGAGCTGTCCAAGTAAGTTATTTACGTCTGAATCAACATTTCACTGGATCAAAAATAAATGTTCAGATGGTGTTATAGTAACAGTAGTCCTAAACCAGACAACCTACATCATACAACCTGGACAGGAATTCCAGATAATGTGACATGTTTTTAAAAGCGGCTTTTAAAAGTATTGTTTTTATAGCATGTAGTTACATTGTTTTGTTTCTTTCCTACTTTTACAAACACAAGGTACACAAAACTGGGGTTAGAGAAATTATCTTGAGCTGGAATTTTATTAAATTAGTATGACCCAAACCTGGGTATAAAACCAGTATTATGTGAACTGCATACTGTATACTAGGAAATATTCCAGCATGCACTCTTTGATCCCCAAAACGATTTTAAAGAAGAAGCACTCAGGTTAAGTTTTTCATTTTTACATTTTTTATTATTATAGGGGGAGTAAAGTACCGGAAAAAGGTAGCATTGTGTACTGGTTCGAATTTCAGGCATCAGAACCGATACCGGCTCAAATGTGAACTGATTGTTAACACGTCTCAATTAAAAGCCTATAAACAATAAAATAATATGAATCGGCACAATAACTAGTAACAAAAATATATATGTTGGAAAAAAGTCAAATTTGAGTAAACAATTTAGTACCTCAAGAATAATACTGAAGAACAAAACTTGAGTAAGTTGTTCTAAGGTTGATTTCATCACTGGTTGCTCTAAACAACAGATTCTGGTTATCGGTCTGCTTGATTTTTTGATAATCAGCCAGGAAAAAGCCATATTGGTCAAACCCTTGCACAAAACATTTATGATAATAAAAAAAACAATTTTAAAGTAACAATAATTAAATCAGTTAAGCTGTACAGTGTAAAATAGATTAAACAGGATTTCTTTAATTTGACAAAAAATCCTGACCACTAAGTTTAATTTGCTCGTTGCCCTTGAAAAGTCTTAATAAAGTTTCTATTGTGTCTGTTGTAGCCTGAACCAGGAAGTGCCCATCTTTGTGTGCACCATGGCCTTCCCCACCATCCCCTGCCCGCTGCACGTGTTCGAGCCGCGTTACCGCCTCATGATCCGCCGCTCCATGGAGACAGGCACCAAGCAGTTCGGCATGTGCATAGCCGATGAGCTCAAAGGTTTTGCTGACTATGGCTGCATGCTGCAGGTGAGTGTGTGGACCTAGAGCTGTAACAGGATTGTTTTCATCTAGTACATTTTCTCACCTCACCCTACTTAACATAGACTCTATCAGTTAAGGACAACATATTCTGTCTTTCAGGTGCGAGACGTGAAGTTTTTTCCTGACGGTCGTTCAGTTGTCGACACCATCGGTGTGTCACGGTTTAAGGTCCTCAGCCACGGCCAGAGGGACGGCTACAACACCGCCAAGATAGAGTACCTGGTAGATAAGAAGGTGGGTTCAGAGGAAGTCCGTGTGAGTGTGTTGTTTGTTAGAGCATGTCATTTAAGACACTTTCCATCATGCTGCTGTCACTCAAGGTAGAATGCTGACAGCTGAGCAGTGGGGGGCCTGAATCAACCTCACCGTGTCACAGGACCGAAATTAATTTTTTCTGCCGCAATAAACAGATGGATTTGCTTATGTTAATTAATATGTACTTAAATTATTCTCAGTCATTCAGGTGTAAGGTTTTGTAATCAGACAAACAGCTTCTGTCATCTTTCCTCTGGTCAGTGGTGTTTTTTTGAAAAAACGGTCTCTCTGTCTAATCAGGTGGAGGCAGAGGAGCTGGTGGAGCTTGTGAAGCTGCACGACTCTGTGTACGATCAGGCCGACAGCTGGTTCACCTCCCTGAAAGACAACATGAAGAGCCAGATCCTCAGTCACTTCGGACACTTCCCCAGCAAAGACCCCGACCCACAGGTCAGCAAACATACTTTGACTGCTTATACCATGTTCAATATAGATGTAAAGAGAAATACATTAAGAAGTCAGATGCCAGTTTACCGCTAGCCTCCGGAAACTGCTTTTAACCACACTGCGTGTACTCAGCTGCTCTCTTCATCTGCTAAGATTAAACAATCCACAAGATTCAGATTCATTTTAGGTTGGTTAAGGTTACATTTGTGGAACAATATAATTGATTGTTTAATAAGATCGAGTTGACAGAATTTTTAGAAAGAAAAGAAAAAGACTTTACTTTGACTAAACAGTATGAATACAAACACCATATGCTTAAGATCTTAGTTGGAACATTTTGTGTCCAGCCAGTGTCTTGCTTGGCAATCAGAGGCCTAAACAGGATAGGTATTTTCCTAGAGCAGTGAGGAAAGGTAAGACGATCTCTCAGATGCTCCAGGTTTTCTACTTTGTTATTCTCTGCTCACCCCAAGAGAAAACCAGCTGTAGGTAGCAAATGCAGTGGCAAGGTGAGCAGACACATATTGGTCCTGAAGGTGACACTGAATTAGTTGTGACACACAGGAATTTGATAAAATCCTTCATTTTGAGTTTGAATGTGCAGTTATTTAGAGTTGGATGCCCTAGCTTTAGTGATGAACCGAGACCGGAACAAAAAGATCTTCAGGAAAATACTCAAGTACCTGTTCAGTTCGGAAACTGATCAGTCACACCCACACAGAAGGAGTCATTGTGTGTCTGCACACCTATCTGTGTTTAAAGACAGAGCCAATGTGAGAGAGGAGTGAGAGAAATGTGCCTTGTGTTGTATGGGAGGGCAGACACGGGGGATGGAGTGGTATTTTGGAACAAAAGTGATGCTCTGATATATATGCATTGAAATTATCTGGAGGAACAATGACTTGTATACTCTTTTCTGTCAGCTGGAAGTTCCTAAAGTTACTCCCAGATACCAGAGCTTAATTGTGATAAACACAAGTTTTATTTTTGAAACATTATTTGAACATGTGACTATTCAGTCCTTTTTAGCTCTGGTTTTGTTTCAACACATTTCTGAGAATAATATATGAACAATCACCCAATGTCATCTGATTCAGCGTGGACGATGGTCTTTGCGGGCAGCAGTCCCAGACAGTCTCTAAAATTACTCTAGTTGTTCAGAAATCTACTTTCCACAAAAGAACCATCTTGTCATAAATTTCTTAAACTAATCTAAAAAAATCTGATTTTTTTTTTAATATGAAGATGCTTTAAAAAGATTCCTAACGGACATCCAGCCCTTTTTAAAGCCCAGTTTTCTAACACTGTATGTATATTTTCTGTCCTGCAGGCCAGTCCCTGTGGTCCAGCCTGGTGTTGGTGGCTGCTTGCTGTCCTTCCGTTGGAGAATCGAGCCCAGCTCACCATCCTGGCCATGACCTCCCTCAAAGACCGCCTAATTGCCATCCGCAGGGTTCTCATCTTCGTTACACGCAAGAGGCCGCGGTGACTGGCTGGCCACTCGAGACACAGACTGGAACCTCTTGGGCTTCTATGCAGTTCAGCGATTCATTTATTAATTTGTTTGACCATTCATTTGTTCATCTGGTCACTCATTGATTGACTGATTGACTCAATAACACATGTTTGCTCATTCATTTACATGCCCACTCGTGCATCAGTTCCTCAGATGCTCATGTACTCCTTCATGCATCATGCAGCCTCGCTGAGCACATGTGTCTGTTCTGTTGAGAGCGGCAGGTGGGTGGGGGGGCAGCCATGAAGGCTTTCCTGGTCCCCTCCCCCCACCAACAGCCCTCTCTAATCAATTCATCTTGGATTAACTACAATGCATCTCCAAACGAGTGACCTCTCACCTCTTGTTCTCTGTTGAGACAGAGGTAAAAACAGTCAGGGCAAGCTGTTTCACTTGGTTTAGGTCACTTCTGGGTAATTCACCCAACTCTCTGTCATGAAGGAACTACAAGTAGAAACTGAACTTGGCCTGCCACAGAGCCACGTGGCACCGCACATCCACGTTTGTACAGGTTCAGTCAAAACACAAACTCACCCTCTGAAATATGAAGTTGAAACAAAAACACTTGGCGTGATGGCAACACAAAGTGAATGTACTGGTCTGGCTGTAGTATGTGGATGTTTTTGTTTTTACTCTCTACTACATTTACAGAATCCGTTAGGCGAGTTGCACAAGAGGTCAGATTCCTGCATGTGCACGCCAAACAGCTGCTTTGCTCAAGTCTTACTGACTGAGCTGAAATTCATGTGCAAAAACCTGGAGCTTTGTATACGACGCCTCACCCACTGGTGGGCGTTTACCTCGACCATCTGATAGGAAGTCATGGGCACCATGTGAGTCCTTGCATCAAGATAGGATTGTGATTGTGCCCATGCTAGTGCTAAAAATTCCAGGCTACAGTGTATGAGAACAACTCCACATAACATGCTCCACCTGTTTTAATAAGAGATTTAAGGGCGCACCTACACTAGGCAATCCTTACTGTGCCCAAGCACGTTTGACCCCCAAAATCCAGTTTGTTTGACAAGTGCGAGCGCTCCGTACCGTGTGAGCACAGTACAGAGCGCTTTCTTGGCTCTTGGCATGGTTGGAAGAGGTGTGTTCCACCAGCACGGTATGAACGCTCACGCACGAGCACAAGCACAGCTGCTCAATGTGCACATGAAGTATAACCATTCGTATTACGCCACCTTACATGATGAAGAAATCCAGGAATGTGAGCGGGCCGTCTATGACCAAAACTACACAAATAAGCCACAAAAAAAGTAAGTGAAGTTAGTCATGTTCTCCGGGCTGCTCTCCACTGTGCGAGTGCAGACCAGTGTGGGACTGGGGAGGAGGGACAATCGTGCTTTGGCAAGGTACGGAGCAACTGGGCCAAGTGTGAGTGCACCCTAAGTGCTAAGTTTTAGTTGCGTATAGGAACTTGCAGATACAAATGCATCCTCCCAGATACAGTCGATCTGGAACATTGTGTCCTGTTGTAGCATATCTCTGGGACTTCAAATACAGACTTAGTTTTAGGGGTTGATTGTGTAATTTCTTGTTTTTTGTTTCTCTCGTTGCTATGCCCTTAGGTGTATGTGTATGGTGAAATCTTAAGTTGGGTGATTTATATGTATATCAATGTAACTCGGAGGCCTTTGTATTGATTTATTTAAGGAACGTTTCACCTCTCTCTCTCTCTCTCTCTCTCTCTCCGTTGCATTCTCTCTTAGTACATTTACATGCACACTAATGCAATTACAATGCTTCAAGTGGCCCATTGGAGATTTATAAAAGATAAACATGCGTCTAGTCAATATTCTCAATAAAACACATTGTGTATACGTGTAGCCTGACAAACGTGTTGAGAAATGTTCCATCCTCATAAAGCATTTGCCAACTGATTTCTGTCTTCCCTGCCTTTACTGGCATAATGCCACATCTCTTGGCACTAAGCATCACCAACAGTTGATTAGTTCGAAAGCTTTAAACAGAGATTAGCTGTCTCCATATAGCTACTGGCGGTCAAAAACTTTACAAGGTACTCGGTAATTGGTTAAATGCTGCACAATAATAACCCAGATTTTTAAGATTCCTTGAATTGGGGGGTGCGTAGAGTTTTTTGACCACTGGTGACGAATAAAGGTTCTTTCTGACTTTTTCAAACTGTTCCACTGATGCACAGCCAATCGAGGCAACATGTTAAAAGAATGCAAGAAACATGTGGCGAAGCAGGTGACGATGGCTAGCTGATGTGAACGATGCAGGTTTCAAATATTCAAAACATCAACTCTGCAAATGCTTTTATGAGGCTTTAGTTTGATATGTTGAGAAACACTTGAGTGGAAATTCACACTAACTTTTAACGTTGTACAATGATGGGAAGGATGAGCGATGGCGGAAGCGTTGATCTCTGAAAGTCTTCAGATGAAGTTTTTATCTCAAATGAAGTCTCAGTTTTAGCCTTGGTGAAGTTGTTGTTGTAATTGCATTCGCGGCATGCATGTAAATGCACCATTTCTCTGTATAATTCTGTCCTTCCAAATGTTTGTGACTCCACTGCAGTTTCTTGCTCTCTGTAAGGGGGAGGGGTTTACAACATGCTGCAATTCCCTGGTATATTTGTAAAGGGAGTTCTTGTACCTATTTTTTATTTCAAATAAAGAAAAAAACACATTCAGTTCCGTCTCTGCGTGTTGTCTCCTATCAGCTGCTTCACATCAGGGAGAAGGAACACTATAGCGTTTAAGGCAATGTCCTTTGGAGGTGAGGTACATAAACATCCCGAACAGCAGCAGCATCCTCATACACCTCTCTCTGACCGCTCTCCTCACACTTTTTAGGTGGATGTTTGTGAAGTCTCAAGCAGGTGACATCTATAGGCTCGTAACGACACCTCCAAGAAGCACGTTTATTAAATCAACTTTAAATAATCTAAAGGAAGGACACTGGAGAAGCTGGAACCATGAGATGTCAAATGCGTTCAGGGAAGTTTAAAATGGTGAGATGATGCGTGTGTTGAGCTAAGATTAATATTTTATCCAGGCGCAGGGATCTAGAGATGACGTCAAGTAGTATGCGACAAACCAAACCATCGCAAGCTGCAAGTGTCCTGAAATACAATGAAAAACAGGCTCAGCAGGTATCAGACAGGTAGAAAAGTACAACTGAATGTAACGGCACAGCCGGTGAAAGCATGAAAAATGACCTCATCTCATAAAATGTAAAAAAGATGATGGATTAATATTTCATCTTTGAATTATCATATGCAATGAATATGTATTTGATGTTATACTACACAGAACTACATTAATACTGCACATAATCGAAATGTAGTTGCAGGGAAGTGAAAACTAGTGGAGATTTCATTGCTCAGGTAAAAAAAAAAAAGTATTGTTGATAATTTGCTCACTGTAAACATTCTGCAACAATTGTTCAAATTAATGTCAAGACTGAAAATCCTTCTTCTGAATTTACCATGACCTGCTCGAGGAAATCTCCGACATGAACTGCGAGGGCCGGGCTGAGTTGGTTTTCCACTGATTGGACGGTACATAAAGAATATCAGAAAAATACTCATACAGCATCAAGTGGAGGTCAAAAACAACACAAAGAAGCACAAAACTTTCTCAGAATGAACATTTTGAAATCTGTCTCCCCCCCCCTTTTTTTTTACACAGTGCAAAATAAACTTGTCCATCTGAAACATGCTCAAAATAGGTTTTTCTCAAAATTTTACGTTGATGGGGAGATTGAGGAGTGGAATTATGTGGATGTGTGAATGTGGTGGACAGATGCAGTTAGGTCACGAAGATCAGACACATCTGACTCAAACACTTGGAGTGCGCAGCTTGCCTAACCTGGCTTGTAACCACATCCTCTCTAGAGGGAAATAGGTCAGAGACGTCTGAGCTGAGCTCTTTGGGTCTGATGTGGACTGTCAGGATGCAGCAGCCCATTATCACCTTCCCTCAATTATGTCAGTCAGCGGGGAGGAAAACACCGAGCAGAGGACTGATGAGGTGTCCACTACTTTTCTTCTAGATGAAGCTGCATTCTTGGCTTGTGTCTGCATCAGCCTCTGTAGTCCAGACAGGAAGCATTCTTCTTGTTTTCCTCTCCCCTCAGGCTCCGCCACCGAAGCTGTTTTATATAGTCTGCACAGTGTGACTGTTGCTGGGCAAAGTGAATTTAGGAATTTTTTTTTTTTTAAAGAGTTCTCCCTTCTTCCATCCTTGGCTGTTCAACACAGTAGCCTCTGTTGGACACACGGGGGCAGTGTCTGTCAGCGAAGCAGCAGCTGAGGTGAATCGTGAGGTTATTGAGTTCATTCAGAGGAGAGAGAGAAGACAGACAAAACAGAGAGGCACACATCCCAGATGGCAAATTCTGCTTCAAATTGGCTCCTGAAAATGTTGATTTTGAAAGTTCCTGGGGGACGAGATCATACAACATCCGACTTGTTTTGACACCACCTTGGTGTTATGTAAAGCACATTATGTAAACTGAGCTCTCGTCAACATCCTAAAAATATCATCATCGGGTCGTTCTATCATCATCTGCAATAATTATGTAGAAAAACCATCACGCTTACAGTGGCTGTGTGTTCACACCTTGGTAAACACACTGACGGATGTCTTATTCAAATTGTCAGCCAAGTAATGTTGCATTCCAGAATAATAATCTTCCAGAGAAGGGATCCTTATGAATGTGCAATGTTTTCCCTTCTTAAGAGACACACACAGAAAGACCACACCACACAGCACAGCATTTTAAATTTGACTAATACAGGAGTGTGGACTCTGCTGCCAGCAGGTAGAAATCCTGTCTGTGTGGAAGGACAGATGTTGGCTGAGATTCACAAACTGCCTGGGCACAAAGTTTGAGTGGCAGCTAAGTAAATAGAGCAAGAAGTGGCTGTAAGCTCTGAATCCGAATAAAGAGGTGCTGTATCGCGTCTTTTAGCCTCCAGTACAAAGGACCACCTATGTACGGAAGCCAAGGGTGGCCTTTGTTGAGATTGTTTTTTTTTTCTTCTTGAATGCCGTTATCTCGAGATCATGAGCTCTACATTGGATCACTAAGATAACCGTGCCATTCTCGTGATAATGGTTGATTTATGTTCATTATCTGGAGAAGATCAAAGACAGATACCTCGAGATAAACGATCATTTATTATATTTAGAAAATCAGAATCAGAATTTCTTTATTTGTCCCACAAACGGGACATTTCTGTGTCACAGCAGCCGAAGGTCAGTAATATTATAATAAACAATAATAATGATTAAAAATAATAAAGATTAAATATGTGTATTAAAAATTGTCTAGTTAGTGCAAACCAAAAAATGAGAAATTAGTTATGTATAGAATGAGACTGCATCAGGGAGAAGGAACACCACATAGCCTGCAGACACCTGTCGGTTGCTGGCGGACTCGAAATGGATCAACCACTGAGGACATGAAAGATTTATTCTTTCAGCTGATGAAAGCTGTTTCGCAGATTTCATGTTGAGTACAGTCTGACTCGATGATCATTGAAGGGGGCTCCTTGAAGAGATGTGGATACGGCTCCACTGATTCCTGATAAACATTTGTAATGAAACGAGGAGACGGGGCGAGGGACGTCTGCTGCCACCGTCACCTGACCCCGGAGGACAAGACATTGGATGAACAGACGATGCTTCGGTTTTTGGTCATTTAATTCCTGTTTTATTTTGTAAATATATCCTCTGATGTCTTGTCGTCACTTTCCATTTCCTGCTCACCTTTGTTCCGAGTGCTCTGCTTCCCTTCCTGTGCTCCTCCCCAGCCAGATCCTCTCCCCACACCTGTCTCTCAGCAGTGTTCCTCGTGTCTGTCCAGTCATGCCCCTCCCGTGTTCCCGTGCCTGTTCTCCGGCCCTCGTGTGTCCCTTTTGTTTGTTGTCTGTCCAAACCAGATTACCAGAAGGACAGATGGAAGGAGCTCCTGACTGGCACATATATTCACCAGTGCCCTTCACGCTGTCAGTTTGGTCCACATGTCAGTACCTCTACAGTACTGTTGTCCTGGGAAGGCAGACTGAGCGCTGTGCCTCAATCCTCGGAACACACCCCCAGTCCCGGGGTAGAACTGGCGCACCTTAATCCTGGTTTAAATATCAGTGTCACAGTTTGGCACAGCTGGTCAGGACGCTCATTGCCAATTGTTCTTCGAGAACTTCTTGAGAGCTAGTTCTATCATTTCGCTCCTCTTGCTCTGGTTCCTGTCAAGTCAGGTCAATAAAACCTCAGCTGAGTATTCCTGGTTTCCTGGTTTGCTGCATTTGGGTCCCAGCTCCTTACATTACACTCGAGTGTGATGTGGTGACAGGCCTGTTCCACAAAACAACACCAACGTCCTGATGTGGCGCTTACTCACCTTCTTCTTTTTGCTGGGACGGACACACACACGCAGCTAAAAGAGGAAGCAGTTGCATCTCAAACACAAACTGTGTTTGCTCAGTGTTTGACCCATTCAAACACACAACCCCAGAGACACACACTTAAACACCAACAACAGAGTCAGAGGAGAAGAGGAAGACACAGAGGATTCATTTGATTCTGTTTCCAGATCTAATAACACACACAAAAAAAGTGTTTTTATGTTTTTAACCCAACTCTCTGAGGATTGGAGAGAGTAACACTTTAGGTTCAAGCAGGTAACCTACATAATCACTGTCAGCTGTTTCTATTGGAACTGTTCCTCTGGTACAAAGTAGTTCCAGTGTATAATTGCGTTGGGATTACGATGCAGATCTTAGGCACAAATACCAAAAACAAAAAACAGCACACATGAAAGAGAAGGTGTATGTGGACTTAATTTTTTTTATTTGGTTGAACTGATCGTTAAATACCCGAACAGCCTGAAGTGTGATCCAGTCAGAGCCTGAGACCGGTCGACACAAAAAAAACAGAAATACAAGATGACACACACACAGCACTGATGGAAGAACGTCGTCTCGGAGCTGAATCAGTAATCAGTGAGATCGATAGCTGATTTACATTTGCGGTAAAAAGAAAAACTTGCCGAAATTTTGTAAAGCACTGTACTCAGCTTTGTTATTTCCTTTTTACGCTCCTTTATACTTCCACTCCACTACATTACGCCTCAAACATTGCACTACTAACTCCACTACATTCATTTAATAGCTTTAGTCCTCGTAACTTTGAGGATTCCGATTAATACGTTACTTCATCGCCAAAAAAAACAAACAAAAAAACACATTTACAATAACGACAAAAATGCTGAATATCAAATCCAGCGGCCAGGCGGATGGAAGGCCGATCCCTGCGCACACTGGTCGGACAGGCTTGCCGTAGCTCACAGTGGCAGCGGGCATCCACCTTAAGGTTCTGTCTCTCTGTGCATTCGTCTGTTTGTCTGTTTTGACACACCTACACCTGCACACATTGTCCGTCTCTAAGGTGTGGATGCACTGAAGCGGGCGTGTTTGTTAAAGAGATTACACTGCATTGTTTTCAGTTCATCCCCAGTTGCCACCCATACAGCATCGGCCGCACTGCTACTGACTGACTGACTGACTGACTGGACACAGGCATGGTGAGCTACTCCCCCGTGGATCCAATAATAGGCTGGAGTGGCTCTGTGCGCGTTCTGAAATGTTACGCCACGCACACTGGAAACACCTACTTCTGATGTGTTTCTGTTTATGTCTCACGGTCAATCCGAACGCCACACAAAAACAGAGACTGGTCCGCGGCTTTAAGCCTGCAACAACAATAGCAGAGGAACTGAGCTGTAAACACAACGCTGGCAGGTACGGAACAACGTGAGAGGTCATGTGCGGTCTTGTTTTTTGGCCTGATGAATGCAAGTCCATCCCCCCTACTTATAACTCTTGACTTTTGGTCGCCGCCAACTCCTCAGGGGAGTATCTGGCTCTTAAGAGGATAAATCCGCAACTATGTTCACCAGCGAGTTGCTACCTTGGTCTGGTCATGGTTGTGGCCAAATGACACGAGACATGAGGGTGGCAAGAGTGAACTGAAACAGTAAAAAATGTGGACCATAAAACTAAAACCATGAGCTGACAGACTGTGTTTAGTGGAGGGGGAGGGCAAAGTCGAGGGATCGTTCTCAGTTGGATCTACAGGATCCGTCCAAAATCACTGACTACCCTCTATATATAGTTGGCAGTTAGTATTTGAAGGTTAAAGATCAATTGCTGGTGAATTTATTGTCTTATAAATTATAACAAGTAACTTTCTTCCTCAAACATTATTTCTAAGCATCGTTAGGTGCAGCCCTGGACTACTTCATACCCACAGACATGTCTGTGCTGGTTATACCCATCTAGGCATCAGCTTATTTGAGTTCTAATGAATTCAGATGTTTTGATAACTCTCTGCTATCTGTGTGGAGCGTACCACTGAAGTACACATGAGAGACTTCACACAGACAAGTATTTCTTCTCTTCTAACCTTTGGAGCATGATCTTCTTCTCTGACTCCCAAGCCTGGATTTCCTTGTCATTGTTCGCAAACTTCCGTAAGGGCTGGACTAGTTTTTGGTGCAAGTCACTATATTGTTGCGGTAGGTTCTGCTCCTGGCTGGTTTGGCCCTGGCTAGCGCTAGCTAGGACTGTATTATTATTATTATTATTATTATTATTATTATTATTATTATTAATAATAATAATAATAATAATAATAATAATAATAATAATAATAATAATAATGATGATGATGATGATAACAATAATAATAATAACATTAATAATAATATCATTAACTGTGCAACTTTATGTTATTCAGGAAGTTTGTATCAAACAAGTAGCCTACATATTACTCGATACCCTTGAAGTAGCTCTCAGTTTGGAAAAGGTTGGTGACCCCTACTGTACACTATCATATCAGATCTACCTACACGAAGAGCTCTTTAACATTAAACATAGCTATTCGATCCATTATAACTGCAAAAATATACACCATAGCCACAGAAATTTAGTTGGCACTGCATCATACTTACCATTCATTGTACATACTCTATAAGATACAATGGAATTTGATGTAATGCAATACGAAATAATCTGATCTGACCCACAACATGCGATGTGAAACCCACGATACAATTCAATATGATACATCAGATTTGATAAAGTGTGATACGATGCAATACAATTCAATGTGATATAATAACATATGATGCAATATGATACAATATGATAGAACATGATACAATACTACTTCATTGTCAGTTTGCACTGAATTTCATGTTACGTCCTTGGGCAGTTCACTTTCAAGAGATTTTGTCAGTTCTCATTAATGATGACACATTTGGGACGTAAAAGTATCTGTGATTTTGAGACTTAGCACGCATGATGAAAACACTTCAGTGTTCGTTACTCAGCGAGCTCTGCACAGCCAGTGGGACTGTACTTCCCAGGTCTAAAGTAAACTCAGTAATTTAGATGTCCATACAGCCTGAAATCCTTGAAATAACCCTGTTATAGATAACACATGAAAGCGGGGCACGCCCAGTGGGTGACACTTTGATGTCTGTGGATCGTCCCCCTCCATCACCTTCAAAGGAAAGAATTGCTTAAGAGTGGAGACCAAAGCACAAGTGTTGGGGCCTAACATGACATGATGCAGCACTTCCAGCCTGGAAGGTTCAACAACAAGGACAAGTACACATGTGAGATTAGCTGCTTAAGACAAAGTTAGAGAGGGTGATTAATGTCATCTAATGTTTTTTGTATTTGAATCTGTCCATGTGTTTGCTATTTCATTATTATCTTGTGATTTTTTAATTGTATGCTGTGGTTATATCCATGTTTGCTTTTCAACAGTGTTACAGTAAGTATTCAATGATTAGAAAAGGGCCTGAAGTTTCAGTGTTCCTATATATGTACTGGTTAAACACACTAGTCGTGTTTATTTTTATGCATACTCTACGTCAGGTTGCACTCAGCAGCATCAGTGTATGTCCTGTTGCATTTTAATGAGCCTAAAGTCCTGCGGTTTCTCTTCCATGTGTGCCAACAGATGTTCACTTTTTTGCCATTTGTGGATAGCAAATTAAAGCGAGTGAGGCAGCGGAATAAGCTTTAACATCTGGAGAGCCAACATCATTAACAGCCAGGAGTAAAACTGCGTTAGAAACATTCCTGCGGAAAAAGAAAAATGGAAGAAGCATTTGAAGTAACAGAAGAAGAGAGACTGAGAGCACGGCGCGGACGGTGGGGATGTGGGAGGAGAAATCTGCTTTGCATTTGCATTACAGAATAATGTATTGAAATTGAAGAGAAGTTTGCAGTAATCGACTGCAGACAAGAGAGGTTCCGACAGACTGCTCAAGACAAAAGTGAAGTGGAGTAAATGCAGTTGTCCTGAAATCACTGTCACATTATCAACATTTGTGCGTTTTTCTTTTTTTTTATGTGAGTGTTTAACAAAATCAGGCGAAAGCAGCTGACAGGTGAGAGGGATGACAGCAGGACGTGATGCGGCCCGTGTGGATATTACACCCTCCAATAAAACAGCACAGCACTGACAGCGCTGATGAAATATTTATCCCTGTTTCCATTTCACATGCTCTAATTGCCCTGTATCTGTCTGGAGAGACAGAGGAGGAGATACAAACAGAGGCAGAGAGAGGAAGAGATGCGGAGAGAAAGAGGGAGGACACAAGTACTGTACACACTGTCAAACATGAACTCAAGTGGTAGTGCATGCCGGATACATATTCACACGTTACAATTCACCGTGCCTGTTTTCACATATTTCATTGTAGCTTTGGATTTGTGAATTCATTTTTCATAGTCTGTGTTTGTAAAAGCCGACAATGCTGATACATTACCTCAGGTTGGTTCCAGTTTGTCATCTTCAGTTTTGTTTCTTACCTAGCGCATCGTTTCCACGCATTTTCTCTCTCTTCCATTACTACGGACATGTGCTCGTAGTGTTCAAGGCAAGGAAACGCATTTCTTTGCTGGTGGATAGAATCGTATCAATAACATGAGAGCTAGTTTTCTCTGTTTTTATGTGCACACTGACTGACACAGAGACTAAAGGAGGACCAATTATGACTAGCGGCATATAAGTTGCTACGCGTTTGTGATGTTTTTTCTTAAAACTCGTATGAACCACTAACTGTATGCATGCACTCTATAGGCCAGCGTTTACTCATCTAGCATGCTACCAAAAATAGCTAGCTAAATATGTTGTCAACCCTTTATGAACAGAGCTGTATTACGTTCATCAATCAGTTAGCGAATTAATTCATGCTAACTTCCTTTGGCACACAGAGCATTATGGCCTGTAGCCTACATTATTAAAAAGTCCTTACTGGTGTGTTCGGATCAAACGCAAGGAGAATATTAATCTCGTGTTACAAACCCAAATTTGATTTTGGGATTATTCATTTTTATAAACTCAGTGAATTTCACCATCTGGATGACCGCAGCTTCCAGCACTACCCGAGGCTATGGAAGGATTTTCCGCAAGACAGTGCTGTTTGCCCACAAGAGATGACAAGTCTGCCCTACTCTTTTGTGCTTTGCTATTAAATGCAGATTAAACCAGCCGCTACCACAAACTTGACACATCACGCAGATCACAGAGGTCACACTTGCTCAGCTTCTCTGACCTGTCAACATAACAGACAGTGTCATGTCAATACTGAGGTGCAGTTATCCTCTGTATGAGACTGTCTTTTATGCCGTCAGAGCTCTGTGATCCAGTACTTATTTCATTTTTATCTCTTTAACATACAGTTCATGTTTTCAATTCATTGAAATGGATAAAGTAATGAAGTTACTCTGCAGTAAGCTAATGTTAGATGCTTGCATCATAAGATGTTTTGAATATCACTCTACGTATAGTAATGTATGTGATATAACCCAGAGAGGTTTGAGGTTTTCGGCGGTTATTTGTTACAGGATGTAGAAAGACTCTTCAACCTCAGCATGATCAAAATGTAGAAGTTTGCAATTGACTGCTCCACTTGTATCGCTCGCTAGCTGTTATGTAATTAACTTGCATTTTGTGCCTTCAGACTCTCTCTGGTGGTCCCTCATGCTTTAGCGCCCCCGGTGACCACCTATCCTGACTACGCCTATAATCGGCCCTGCATGTGGTATCTCTGCAGCTGCCTTTAGCTCCATTTCTGAGGAGGTGCACAGTGCCAGCAACGACTAAGCTTCGGTGGCCACATGTTTAGCTCAGACAGTACACCCAAAGAACCACCATGAATCCATTTTACATGGTCAGCGTTAGTTTACATGGTCAGTTTTATTAGCACAGGTGCAGTATGCGTTGGTTCGGGGGGCTCACTGAACCCACTGGTGGCTGAAGCCAAAAATGCATGTAGGGATTTAAAGCTAGCTCTGTTTTTCAGAATTAACCAGAACTATTAACTTATTGTAATGTCTTGCTCTATAATAATAGAAGATAAATTACTTATGTGACTGTGACAGAAGAACCCCTCTGAGGAACCAAAATGACATTTTTAGCTTCCTAGATAAGTCTTTCTTTGAACAGCTCTGATGGAGCTCAGGATTTATTTGGAGGATAGTGTTTTACCCCAAACATTTTTAAACTCAGTGAGTCGTCAACATGCTTACGTGCACAGTATCAGAAGACAATCACACCAAGCTTTGCATGTACCCCAACAGAAGAGCATGAAATTTGTTTCTGATCACTTATTTGTCTTTCACACATGAGCACACACAATTGAAGCACACTTGCAACCATCAAGTTCAAGTTGGTCAAAAGTGAATTTTCAATTTCACAGGGGGATACATTATACTGTAAGACTTTACATATCCATATATACCCTATTAAATAATGTAACAGTCACACACATGAAACATGAAAACTGAAATACACATACTCACTCGTAGATCACTGCTCATCGTATGACAGATAAACTGATACCTAATCTACTGACCGCTAAAACCATGTCACATGACTGCTCAAAAATAAATGCATTACAAAATCAAACATAATATAAATTCAAATGTATTTCTGACATTCAATTACTTAAGTTTATATTATTATACTATTTTTATTTATGTATGCAAAAAATAATTTTGTTGACCTATTTTAGACTAAATGTAGTGACATTTTTCTGCCAATAGGGTGTGCAACTATTACATAGCAATTATCTCATTATTATTTCTATCATCAATAATAATAATCAGGGTTCTCCCCAGACGGTGGAACAGCGGCGCTGCGCCGCTATACCGCTAGGTCAGTGCCGCTATACTCCGCGCGTGACAGTGTCGAGCGTCCGTCCGTCCGTCCGTCCGTCCGCCGTCCCCCGGTTGACGGCTAGGAGCTCCCGGCTGACGGCGATGAGCGTCCGTCCGTCCCCCGGCTGACGGAGTTGATGACCGGCTGTCCGTACGTCCGTGTCTCCCCCCCCGGACTGACGTTGACGAGCGGTCGCCCCCCCGGACTGACGTTGACGAGCGGTCGCGCACCCCCCCCCCCCGGACAGACGGTGCGCCGCTATACTAAGAATTTCTGGGGAGAACCCTGATAATAATACTCATATCTCAATTACTGCAGCTGTTATTACTGCTGTAGCCGCTGTCTTCCCCCACCCTCCCTCTTCTTTCTCCCGTCTCGTATCACCTCGGCTCGGCTTTGACGTAAACGTAAGACCAGGGTGGACACACTGAATTCCACGGCGCAAAGTGATGATGTGTTATCCACACCCGGTGGTGGCACGTAAATAGGTAAGGAATTTGGGATGCGGTCTATTGAGGATGTTTTATTACTGATAGATAGATAGATAGATAGATAGATAGATAGATATACTAAGGGGTGTTCCATTTCCAGTTCCCTCCTCAGCTCTGAGGGGGACGTCACATTCTGCTCAGGGCCTCAAAAAGTCTAGGGCTGTCCCTGTGAGAGAGAGAAGGGGCGGGGAATCAAGAGAGAGAAGGAGAGAGAGACATACACACAGACAGGGAGAGAGAGAGCGAGCGAGAGATAGAGGGGGGGAGAGCGAGAGAGAGAGAGAGAGAGAGAGAGAGAGAGGGGGGGGGAGAGAGAGAGAGAGAGAGAGAGCGAGTGAGCGAGCGAGTGCTAACGCGAGGCAGGGCTCGGTCAGTCAGTCGGTCGGTATGTAGCAGCAGCGGAGCCTCTGCTCGGGATTACAAAGAGGGAAAAACGCGCCTTGGATAGCAAATAACACCAGCGGGATTTTGAAAAAACACACCCGAGGATGAGACACACACCGTCCGCCTGAAGGAGACTCGAAAACACGCCGTTACTCTGCTCATTTCTCACCGTTTTTTTGCGAAAATGGCGAACGACTCTCCGGCCAAAAGTCTGGTGGACATAGACCTGGCATCCCTGAGGGTGAGTGTGTTTCTCACAGGCACGTCCACACTGCATTTAATGTGTTCACATGCAGAGATGAGAGCGGGAGCGTGTTGCGAGCGGCGCCGCGGTTGACACAGCCCTGCGGCGGCTTGCCTTTTGTCTAGTACCCGCTGGCATGGGAGGCCAGCAAACCGGGCGCAGGCGGCTCGTACATCGAGCGAACCCGATGGTAAATACCACAGAGAATCAATCACACCCAGCCCTCATGTGTGTTTGTTTCATGTGCTCTGTCAACAACAGGATCCTGCTGGGATTTTCGAGTTGGTGGAAGTGGTCGGAAATGGCACCTATGGACAAGTCTACAAGGTTGGTGTGGTCCTCCATCTCTCTCTCTCTGAGTGTATGTGTGTGTGTGTGTGTGTGTGTGTGTGTTAAAGCCTCAGCCGACTGAAGTGACGGGCGGAAACTGGAGCACAAACATGCATTTATGTATTTTCCCCTCTCACGGTCTCAGGAACACGTTTGTTCTCACACGTCCCCTCCCTCCTTCACTGGGGACCGGTGCGGTCTGGACTGGATTATCTCTCGGATAGCGGTTTGGCCGCTCGCCGCTCCACATCCAGTCATTGGATGTATTTTAGCGATGCAAACATCATCCCTGTACACCTATTTTGGTCCCAAGGAGGTCCCTCTGCCCCTCCCTCCCTCCTCCTCCTCCTCCTCCTCCTCTCATCCACACCCCAGTAAAATATCCCTTGCAGGCTGCACGCTTTGCATTGCACTGATCGGTCCAACCCCATCCGTGCATGACAGTCTTCACCACGCTGACCGACTTGTGCGCCATTGAGTGGGCGGTGTTTCATTGCGCATTTGTGCACACCATTGCCCAGCAGGCCTCTTGCTGGAGTGGCTCTGCGCTGCATTAATGTGGATAGGCCTGCTCATCCCATCACACACACACACACACACACACACACACACACACACAGTGGAAAAGGCATGTGATGGAGGCCTGGTGCTCCTGCAGCCCTGATCTGCACCTCTGCTGGGAAGAGCAGCGATGTCCTCCTGCCTGGTAGAAGTGAGAGGAGGAGGAGGAGGAGAGAGGAGGACTGGGTTGGAGCTGATGGATCTGCTCGGGCCTCTGCTGAGCTGCAGTAATCACATGCAGCTCCTACTTGTGGGGAAGAGTGTGTACGGGTGTTGTACGTGGCTGATCGAAACCATGTCGCTGACTTTGTTTGTGTACTTCACCCGAGCAAAGAGCTCTGCTGTCTGCAGCGGGGAAATGGTTTGTTTGGAATTATGTCATATTAACGTCACGCGAGACAGAAGGCAGTTATAGGTAATACTCCCATGGCTATGACTCCTGAGTGCTCACGCTACAGGATAACCCTACATCTGTGTGCTGCAAGCTGTGTCAAAGCTCTGCCCAGCTGTTAATGACTCCCATTTGCTTGCGGCCGATGGGAAAAGAGCCGTGTGCTTCTCTTTTCTTCTTTGTTGCATTGCAGCAAAGTGGTTAGACAGTTCCAGAGCCTCCTGGAGCGAATCCAAGTGAAACTCAGTGAGCGTTGATCACCTTGAGTTTGTGGTGCAAAAGTCGAGCAACTCAACATGCTGCTGGCTACAGATACCGCAAGCTTAATTTAACATTATTTGACAACATTGTATATGTCCAAAGGAGTCGTACCCACCACTCGGATGTTGATAATGGCTGTATGTTAAACAGCTAAATGTGCCATCTTCCAGATGGCATTGAAGGCTGCTGTGGTGTAGCAGAGCCGCACATAATCCTGACACTCCATGAGGAGGATACACACCTGGAGACAAGTCGATAATCTGAACCTTGGAATGTGTTGACTCTACCGTCATTTCGTAGCCTTCTTTATGGCCCACAATCCTGATAAAAAGAATGACAGGCACAGTATAACATTGACAGCCCTTTATTCTGATAACAATCGGACAGCGAACTGAGCAGAGGCAAACAGCATTAGACACAGCTGTTTCAGTGAAAACAATACAACACAGGCTCTCATAGTTGGGTATATGATGTTTAAACTAATGATCCCGCATGGACGCTTTATCAAAACACATTCCTGCATACAAATGCTTAAACTTGCATTTCACTGTGATGTTTTTCCTGTTCCTTTTTCACCTAAGAATATTTCAAACTGTTGGCATATTTCCACGAAGTTAAAGCTGTCCTGTCTGCCGTCTCACTACATTGAATTAGCTAGCAACACATATGCACTGACACAACTGTAGGTTTTCCTCCCGCTGGCACGCAGCCACCTGCTGCAATGACATTTCATCCTTAATCCATAATGGATACAGACTGTGGATATAGACATGGTTCTAAATCAAGTGTAAACCCACCAGGATTGGCGTCACCACACTGTGGTAGAGACTTATCTATCATGAGGTAGCCTGAACCTAAAACACACTCTACTTTATCGTCTATTATGCTATAAAGGGATCACAAATTACAAAATGAATGTCATGCAGTGTTGAAGAAGACGTGAAACTAGCGTTTGAGATTAGGAACTGAGGTAAGAAATCAAGCCAAGAGTTGGCTTATTTTCTCATAAACTGCATTTTGCAACCAGTGGACTTCCCCCTGCTGGTCTTCAGAAAGAATGCATGTGATCCCTCACAGACTAAAGCAGGTCAGATGCACAAAGTATAATTGAGCTCTTTCTACTTCTTGTTTGGCATAATGTTATACTGCTCTACAGTTTAGAAGCTGATGCCCATGAACGTCACACAAGTTACTAACATACAGTACGGCGGCTCCAGGAAATCATGAAGTATAAATGAGGAGCCATTTTGGGAGTCTGAGGAAGCGCAGCTGAAAGCGATGTTACTCACCTGAACCGCTGCAACAAAATGAGGTCACAAGATGTTGATAGTGAATCATCGCTGTTTGGACGTCACTCGGCAGAGAGCCATTCAGTCCGTTTGTCCCGAGATGATCAGAGGTCGTCAGCGTGATGAATATCCAGTATCTGAGCAGGAACAGTAAGGGGTCCACAGAGCAATCTCAAGGCCTCCCGTGTCTCCAGCTCCGCCTCTGAGGATTACACCGGTGATCAGCAGCCTTCAACCGTTCCACTCCTCAGACGTGCGTCACTACGAATCAGATAATGTGGTCGTGGACACCGAGGACCGCCCTGGGGCGCACCCCGCCGTTACCTCCGCAGTGGGAAGCAATGAAACGTGACGATTCCTCACAATTAAGCACAGTGACGGCCGTACGGGTGCGTTGGGTCGTGTTTTTTTCCGTGCTGGTAGAAAACAGTTCCACCGTATCACATCTCGATTTGCTTTTGTTTGTTTTATTTGTGTTTTCGTGCGGCCTGGGGGGTGGGGGGTGGCGGCTGAGGTAAACGTTTCATTAAGGCAGGCGACAAGTGGTTGTGGATGTGCTCAGATGCACTGGAACACAAATTAACCTCGACATTTTGAGTTTAGTTCCTCAGGATCCAGTGAATCATAACCACGTGTGCCATGCGAGTTTGAGTTAGGATGACCCTTTTCTCTTTTTTTGTTTGCCTCGCGAACGACTGACCCATGGGTGTGTGTGTGTGTGTTTTTGAGTCTGCCCACGTGCACTTGAGCGTCAACACTTTGTGATTGGCTGGGCTTCCCAGGCTAGCGAATGGCTGCACGGTGTGACTGACTGAGGCTTGTTGCAGCTGTGTGCACCGACAACAGCTGTTGGGATGGAAAAATAAAATGGGAGAGGGGTGGGAGGCGGAAAGAGAAGTAGAGAGACAGAAAAAGGGAGAGGAGGACTCTATAATCACCAAAGTCATCCATCCTCAATGCCATTTCCTTGATCCTCGAGCGGTGACCAGCCTCAAGTTGATTGGCTGAATTTTCCACCTATTAAAAGTCAGTTAGGAAAGGTTTTGTCGACAATGCAGAAACGAGCGGTTAATTGGGGACAGTCATCTCGAACAAAACATCAGCAATCAACAACAAAACCACGAATGCCAAAAGTCAAACACAGCGATAAGGTAATCTGAACTTCTCTCACAAAAAGTCAGAGGTCACAGAGGTTCCATTAAACAGTGGGAGGTAAGAGGACAAATTAGATGAGAGCGAATTCAAAGAGGCACTAGGAATTTTTTAAACTCTGGGGTAAGACCACACTCAGCATGTGGGGCTGGGAATCCCCCTCTCTGAGGAAATGGTTTAACCCATTTATGACTTGCAGACTTTTAGAGTTTTAGCCTCACTCAGCTGCTCTCCTTCAAACCACAGCTGTAACTGTTTCAGTGTATAAAATGTCCAAGATGAGCGAGCAGATCAAACATGGGGGGGCATTTTTTTAATTTATTTTTTATAGCAAAGCTGCAGTTTGTTACCTCACTCGGTGTGGCTGTCGGCAGAGAGCGAGTAGATGTTTGTGAGGAAGTAGTGAAACGGCGGAAGTCATCAGTGCACTCGGTGGCTTTGCTGTGATGGGCAGATTAGAAAACCACAGTCCTTTTCCTGCCACTCTTTCACGGATCCTCATGAAATGTCTCTGAGACGCTGAGTCAGTCCTGCTGGGATTCAGACATACACTGAGGAGAGTTGTATTGTTCAGATACTTTGTTTGGATGTTTTGAACTGTTGACATTAATTTGATTTTTGTCATTCCCAAGAATATAAACTACCACTTAAGAAGTGCTCTGTTGAACTTCACTGTTGTGCATGGAGGCGGTTGTTGGCTTATGTCCTTGGACTCCATTTCCAAAGCATGAGCTACTGTCGCTCTCTGTTAGGGGAGGGAGAGAAGATTGAAATTGCACTGCAGGTGATTTTAGAAATTTTCCGTAACTGATTAAAAAAAAACCCCAAAGCTGTTCAGTATACGGATGTGAATCTTTGGCAGTCTCACGATTTGATTCAGCTTTGATTCTTAGGTGTCCAACACGATTCAGAATCTATTTTCAGTTCAAAAAGATTCTCGATTCAAAACTGATTATTGATGGGACACTATGCCTTTTTCTCCAGTTTATTGTGTGAACCATTAATTGGTCTTAATTTGCTGATATAAATTATGAAACGCAACCTGAAACTAAAATAAACGATCTGCAACCTTCTCACTTTTCACTGTTCGCTCCAGGGGGTCCATCGTTGTGCAAGACGCTGAGCAGAAGCAGAGTTTTTGAGCTCGGTTTTTGGTGTTGTTTATAGTATTATCAAGAGCCTATGTGACTTGTGCCTGAAAAATATGGATATGAAAGGTTAGGTTAGGTTAGGTTTAGGTTAGATTTCCTCCCAGCTCCCCAGCCCGGGCGGTGCTGCTCGTCAGCTTGCTACAGTAACTTACAGGTTTATCATTCACTGAGTGAAAGTTGCACCATTAATTTAGTAAATTAAAATGTCAAAAATAGACCAACATTTTGGCTCCAACAAACCATCTGGCGATTGGTTGAGCTATCGCTGATAGACAATATATTCGTCCAATCAACCAGCCCTACCACAGAGTTTGTTTAACGTGTTGAATGCCGCTGTGTGTTTGTCAACTTGTTAGCAGTTGTCAGCTGGTGTTGTTTGTTACCGCTGACCGCTGCTCCGCTAATGTTGGGTTGTAATGGCTTAAGAGGTCGTCACAGACATGTGTCCTGCTTAATGTTTTGTACCGGCTTCAGGCAGTTAGCAATTGTATTATTTATAGGGTTTTCAGCTCATGATTATTTTTTGCATTATTGATTATTAAAGCAATGTAGACATCAAGGCAGTCTCGACAAAATGCTCCGACTTACAGTCTGCCACCCAAAGGTGCCCAATTTACAGTCATAAACACAGAAAATGTTTATGCTTGAGAAGCTGGCAACCGGACGGCGGTGATATGAATACAGATGAGGCGGATAAAAAAACATTCTTCAGAGCAGTTTCACTTCCTCGACTCCTCTTCATCCTGGCTTTGTAACAGGAAAGACGCTCGTTCTGTTTTCTGTTGCTGATAAAGTGAAGCTGGGTGTGGCTCCCCACCATCAGCAGGGCAGAGCACCATCACTGAAGTGTACACACTGCTGGTGATGTGTCAGTACTTTATAGATGTGTTCATGTGCAGGTTAACAGTCCACAAATCTGGTTTATAAGAAAAAAGTACTTGATATTTAGTAGTACTGGCGGTAACAAATTGATAAAGCCTTTATTTAATTTAAAGCAGTAATGTTTCCTGTTTCTGTTCTACTGTGGATCACTCTGGCTTCTGACTGAAAACAGTGACATTTATCCAAAGAATTAGTTCTCTAATTAAGGCCCGCAACTAATGATCATATTATTCAAATAGATTCTCAACTAGCATTTTGAATTTAATGACTAAACTACCGAAACAATTGTGGAAAAACCCCATAAAGATGTTCTAGACTAGAGCCCAAGGCAACCTCTTCAGATTCATCTGGTTTGATCTGACTTGCAGTGCAAACCAAAATAATCAGTCTCAACTGATACAAAAGAGCGAAAGCAGAAAGGCAATGATGCTTTCCATTAACCTTGGGACGCCGAGTTGGGGATGACATCATACCTGAGTTGACCGCGTTCCAGTACAACAAGTCAGAAAACCAGTTCCAGTCTAGATGACTGTTAGCAATGGCGTCTGAAAACAACAGAGTATGTGTTATTCTGTGCATGCAAACACTAAAGCAACATGTGCACAGACAGACGTCTGACGGTACGGTCTGTAAGACTGATTTAATGAGACAAAAGTAAAACAGCAGTGCTAGCAGTACATAAGCTTTCACTGCTGGTGATGTGCAGAGCAGCCATCTTGGATTTTGAGGTTTGGGTTGGTGATGTGCGTCCAACTGTCTGAATTCGAATTCGGCCTTCAGGGGGCGAACTCAGATTTTGACTTCCCAGTCTAAATGGACCGCACCTCAACTTTCTTGGGGAGCGCTGTTGGTATGTGAACAGTTTATTACATGTACTTATGTTTAAAAGCAATCAACCCAAATAAATATCTATCTGGCTTTAACTTAAAAAAAGTCAGTCATCAGACGCATGGTACATACGTCTTAAATGTGTTGTTTTCTGTAGTCCAGTCGTATGGGGAGCTATTTATAGGGCGTCTCCGCTCTATAAAGTGGTGGAACTACAAAGCTGTCAGAAGGAATAGAATCATGCAAAGCTGGCTCACCGACCTTCCGGCCATTCAAACTGGAATGTTAGTCGTGTCTGCGGTGACCTTTCACAGCACAGGAAGTGAAGTACAGCCGCGACCACCAACAACAGCAGCAGCAGCAGCGGCAGTAAAGCTGTGTTTACTCTGGGAACCTTTCTTTACAATCAAAGCGGCTGTTATCTACTGTGACCTTTGCAAACAGAAGAAGTGGAAGCTCTGCCACTGATAGCAGCGACGGGAACTTGACTTTGCCAAGTTTGCCATGGAGAAGTGGTGTTCCCATCCAGGGCTGAACCTAGTCATTGTTTTCAGTGTTGTTGAACAAATAGTGAATCGTCCAACACACCGATGATTTATTTAACCTGTTTAAGTCTTCTCACCATGTTTTAAGAGGTCTAGAAGTTCGTGGCTTCTTAACAACTTTGAGCTTCTAACTGGTTTCTCTGATGGTTCAGGTGTTTACCACGACGCGCGTCAACACAGCGTTGAAGCATAAACGCACAATTATAGATGCGGCACTTATTGCAGAGGTGATCCGAAAGTGTCAGTATATGTATACGTCAGTGATATATTTGATGATGCATTAATGTTATCAAAGCAGATTATAAATAGATGTTTTAATTTACACAGAGGTGACATTCTTGGTACTCTTGTTAATGAGTCTGTTAGCAGTGACCAGCTCTGCCTGCTAGCTACATTAAAGCTAAAAATAAGACACAGAGGCTCAGACAGTATCTGGGTCACGTTCTTTGATGCTCACTGTGTGGACTGATGCAGCCACTGTGCTGCTGCTGCTGGTGATTCTCTGGATACAAACAATAACGTTTCTGTGTGTTGTTTCATATTTACAGGCGTTTTGGACACACTTCCGTCACAGATGCCGTCAATTAATTTGTATTTATCGCTGCCTTTTTTTACACGATTGTCAGAAGAACAAGAGGGACACCTTCAGCTCAGGTGGAGACGGAACATCTAGCAACATCTAGGAACATCTAATCCTAGCTAGATTTGGCTTGTGTTTAACTGCCCTCACTTCACAACTCACATTTTCTCGTGTTTCCCTGAACACGGCGCTGATTTCAGACAGTTATTGCCTATCAAATACAAAAAAAAAGCAAATATTGGTATGAAAAAAGGCATGAAATTCAAAAAATAATTTGTCATAAACTTTTTTTTTTTAAAGAAACATTCTGATTTCAATCTGCAGCCCTAGTTGTCTGTCAAGACATGACGTTACAATAAGCTTGGTTTGTCAGTCCAAAGACACCTGAGAACCTTTTCTGAGAGCCCGAGACTCTTTACAGATAGAAGAAGTCTGTGACAGTGAGCGCTCTATAAACTGACAATCACACCTCGTCTTGATTTCCACCTCGTCCCTGTCATGTGGGTTGACACCTTCTCCCCCCCTGCCGGCCTGCTCTGGGTGCAACACGCCAGCTAATATCACACCTTCTGTGTTTCACTTTTGGCTGCATGCTTCCTGGATATATGTTTTATAAGCCAGCAGGCAGCAGGGTGAGAAGGCTCAGACAGGAGAGGCTGTGACAAAGCTCATGACGCTGCAGCTTCACAGTAAACGTCTCGCTCAGCTGCAGACGCACTGTTTAACACAAGTTTTGTGGACAGAAGAAGAACTCTGTTTCCTTTTCCCTCCTCTACCGGCCCACCCAGCCACTCAGGCCCGGTCCTGAACGGTGGATGAAGATGACAAAGCTCTCCCTTCTCGTCTTCAGCTACTTGGAGCCCATCCTCCATGTGGAATGTGAGGTCGGGCTGCAGGAGAAAGAGGAGAGATGTTGGGATTATGCAGCGGGGGATTTGAAGGGAGGGGACGGGGGATTGAGGGATGGATTCAAGAGGAGAAAAAAGGGCAGCAGAGGATGGTCAGTCGCTACGGAGCATCCCTCCTCCTCCACCCCTGTCACGTGTCTCCGTGGGGGCTTGATGGACGGCAGCCGTAGTGGCTGTAATCCCTCAGCATGAGACAGCACACGCTGAGAGGAGGAGGAGGGAGCCATCAGTATAAAGAGTAGAATATACCAACAATCATACGGCGCTTTACATTATACAAGAAACACTTGTCTTTTTAAAAAATGTAATTGTGACGTTATCCTGTTTTTTTTCAGTGCTGATTAATATATTGATTGTACTCAACCCAAAGATGCTCAGTTTACTGTCACAGAGGAAAAAGCAGATATGCTGGCATTGAGGAAGCTAACATCATTCCTGGCATATTTTTTTTTTCTCATGGAGGTACTCAAACCGAAGAACAATGATCAGAATAGTGGACAACTAATCGAATCATGATTTCAGCTCCACCATCCAGTAGGATTTTGAAAAATACATATAACCTTTAGATGTTGAAGAGTTTATTGGAGCATGTGCTGAAAATCTTTCTGCTGATCTGAAACAATAAGCAAATTTGCATACAAAAAAAAACTGATGATGTAGACGCTTGCTCACTGTAACGCTGTGTAAACGCCTCTCAGGCTCAGCTAAATGCTTAAAATTAAAACGTGAATCCAGGCGGCAGCATCAGCTGTATGTTTGTCCCACTGACTCCACTATAAAAACTCCACATAATTAACGAATTACCCCTTTTTATTCTTTTGGTTTGATGTCTGCCGGCTCCTGTGAGCGCTGTTATGTAATGTGGATGCAGTATGTGTTGATGGGGTGTTGGGTGGAGCGACGGATGCATGCAGACAGTGCAAACAGATGGCGTGTTGTTGTAGCGGCGAGGCAGTGATGCTGAAGAGACAGAGAGGGTATTAACTGTATCTTGCTGGCTGTTGGGTCAGTGGAGCTGGTACATTTTCTCAAATCTGATAATAATCTGGTGTAGGCCTACTTTGTCGCTTATCAGAAAGCCCCTGAATCAGATCATCATTTTGTAGAAACGAGTATCAAATCAATTATCATTTTGTTAATAAAACCTCTTAAGAGCCCACAGACCATTCAGACCACAACATTTAAGAACGAGATCAAGTCAAACTGGCAGGTGTCAATGCATCCTAGCCAGCCATATTTGTGCAGTGATTAAATCATGCATTCGTTCCCTTCCTCTTCTGTGTCTGTTTTTGCTTCCTCATCCTCCCTCTCTTCACATTCTTCTTGTGGGATGGTGGCATGGATGGTACAAATGGCACCTATAAACTGTTCAGCTTCAGCGGTTCTCTGTGGATAAGATTATCTAAATGCCTGAAATGTCATTTGCAAGCTGAGGTTGTGGGGTTTCTTCTCTGCGTGAAGAGGCTCTTGTACGACCAAGAAAGACGAGCGATTTGTAGTTTATTAGGTTCATTACGCTGCTCTTATGGACAGACATCCCTTTGTCTGCTCTGCTGTCCTCAGCTGCAGTCACACTGACGAGTAGACATGCTGACCAGTTAAAAAACTGCAGCCTCACATATAAACTGAAAGTTTATATATACATATAAACTGAAAGTTTATATGACTAATAATGGCTTCAGGTGCTAGAGAAATGTTTATTTGAGGTTAGCTTTGCTTCATATTTCATGACTGGTAAATCAATCATGTTTAGGTATCCCCTGACGAGACACAAGCTCCAAGTACTCGATGTCCAAAACTGGAGTCCAGATGGAGAAGCAGTGTCGGGATCATCCTGCAAAACAGAAACAAACAGATCCAAAAAAAAAAAAAAGAAAAGAATCAAGAAGTTTCTCATTGAATTAAATCATTAGATCAAGTTGATACTGAATAGCTTGAAATGAGCCAAATCCACACCTCTCTGTAACACCCAGTCACATTGGTAGTTGCCCATGTTGTAGGCTCATCATGTCCCTGAAACACAGAGTACAGAAAGACATCTTTCCGTGTTCATGGAAAACCTCATTAAAGATAATGTGATTACAAGTCCACAGCCATGCCAGTAGTGCTGTGAGCCAGTGCTTTGAGCTAAGTGCTAACATTGGTATGCTAAAATGCTCAAAAATTACAATGCTAACAAGTTGATGTGAAGCAGGTATACTGTTTGTACCATGTCAAAAATCCTAGTATAGCATGTTAACATAGTGATACACATCTGAGGCTGATGGGTAGTTTTGCTGGCTTTTGGTCATACACCAGATTATTGCACCAGTTTGTTGAGCTGATGATTAAAAGTCAGGGGATCACCACAGTGAGGGGAAGTTGAATGTGTTCACCAATTCCATGTAATGCTGTCCAATAGTTGTTAAGTTATTTCACTCACACACCACAAATACAAACCTCATGGTGGCGGTAGTGTAGCCAGAGAATCACCAGAGTCATTAGGATGAATCATCAGGCGACCATGAATGCCTGTATGAAATAACATGACAGTCACTTCAGTAGTTGTAGAAATATCCCGACTTAAGTACAGATTGACCAACAGACCAACATTGCTATTCCTAGAGCAGCTAGCAGGGCTAAAAGGACAGAAGAGATTTTCTTTATAGAACTGGTCCATTAAAATCCATATTATCATTAATCATGGCTCTCCTTTAAAGGCAACCAACAGTATATCAACCCAAGTCTAATTAAAGCCATGCTCTGGCTCCTATTGTTAGCATAGCATTTTAGATGTGGTAATAAAAACACGAGTCCTAATGATGATTTTTAATGTGGTTCATTGTCCTCTGGAGGCACATGCACTTTAAACCAGATGGTGATCAGTAGTCTTCCAGCTCAAGCTGCTCACCAAAGTAATAAAGTAGGAACTGCTGGAAGGACCCGTTGAGGGTGCAGGCAGCGTGAGATGTTGTAGCTTCTACAGCTGCTGTACAAGACTTGTATTTTCTTTTGTAAGAATAGAGTAACCCCAACAGAGGCGAGGCCAAAAAAATTATTCTACCTTGATGAGTGGGTCTTTCATTTTCCCCCAGCCTTGGACTTAAGCTCAGCTAAATGATCATGAGTCATGAGAACACTCACTCACTCTTCCAAGGTCAGAGCATCAGTCATGCGTGTCCACTGTTTCTTGATGGGTTTCATGCCTCTCTCTCTCTCTCTCTCTTTCTGCCTGCCCTCCTCCATCTCTTTCTTCCCAGGACTCCACCCTTATTGATTTTCCACAGCACTAGCTAGCATCTTGTACAACGGCCCCTTCATTCGGTTATCTCTGACTTGCTCCTGCCTGATTAAATCCAGTGAAAGCCTCTCTGTTGAGAGCCAAAATGGCCGGCAGCCTGGCACCATGGGCTCTGAGTTGGGTTTTATACGGTCATGTGTACATGTGCACACATGCATGATTTCAAAGCAACCTAGTTTGCTTTTATTTAGGTTAGGTTAATGTCTGTTTATCATGCTGGTGAACATCTTCTCTGACTTCACAAAGGTGTAAGTATCACCTGTAGTTCTGTGTAGCTCATGCTGTGTGTCCTCTCAACATGCTGCCATCAGTGTTGTTAACAGCACCCAAAAGTCATACTGCAGTAGAAGTGAAGAGACCACATTAAAAAATTGCTTTGATAAACGTCACCCACAAGATAGTACTTGATTTAGTGTCCAAAAGTATGACATTAAATTGACTTTAGTATTAAAAGTAAATCATACCTATATTTCCAGGTTACTGTACTATGGGTTGTTATTGGAATCAGCGTTGTTTTAATTGGATTTTTGACAGAATGATTTTAAAACGCACTACTTTGACATTGATGCAGCATGTTTATAAGTAATGTAATTAAACTAAAGTAATTAGAGTAAAAAGGATAACATTAACCTCCAGAATTTAGTGGAGTGGAAGTATAAAGTAGCAAAACATGGAAAACCTCAAGCACAGTAGTTTAGTAACTATCAAAGTTACATTCCAACAGTGCTTGCCAATACAGTCATATACAGTACAGATAATACAGATAATTGGCTCGACTACATTCATTATGTAGTTTGTAAAGTACTGTTTCTTGAGGACTGCCTGTCTTGCTTCCCTTATCCATTCCTTATCCAGTGTTTTCTCAGTATGTATCCAGACTGTAGCTCAGTTTGTCGAGTTCAAACTTTAGGCATGTTTAATCCAACACGGTGTAGCAGGAGATTTACGGCCCTGGGAATAATTTGCAATAGGGCGAGATGATGAGCTCTGGATTACAGATTTGTTTTTTGCGATCTTGTTCGGGGAAGAAATTATTTCTTTTCTAGGATTAGGACAATTTTTTGGCCGGGCCTTCCTCCACAGGATCTGGCTCCGGCTAAAGGCTGGACTTGAAATGGACTAACTGTCCTGCCAGATGAAGGACTAACCCAGAGTCCCTCCTGTTGGCTTATTAAAGCTCCACACACACACACACACACACACACACACACACACACACACACACACACACACACACACACACACACACACACACACACACACACACAAACAAAGACAAGCTAACTCTTTGCGTCTGGTCGGGGCTCTTAATGACAGTTGTTGGCCTGTCTGAGCTTCTGTGGTTTAAACGGGTGGACATGGCGGACTCGTGTGGTGTGTGTGTGTGTGTGTGTGTGTGTGTGTGTGTGTGTGTGTGTGTGTGTGCGTGTGTGTGTGTGTGTGTGTGTGTGTGTGTGTGTGGGGCGGGGAGGGTTACTGTATGGTTGGCCATCTGGAGAGGGGAAACAAAGCTGCTATTGGGTGAGGGGGGGCTGTTTGTCCCTGGTTTAAGCGAGGGAGAAGTTCGCCTCTTATTTCAACATGAAACTTGTCGTCTTTTGGGAACAGAAGTGTGCGTGGTCAGTAACTCTGGGAATCACCTGCACCAGTCATCTGTCTTTGCCTCCAGTTTTCAGTAAAACTGAGAGAAAATATCAGCTTTTCTCAAGATGGTGCAAGATCCTAATAAATCCATCAAGATCAATAACTGGGTGGATTTGTGGTCAAAAGTAGTCCATACAGTTGCAGTGTCATGACTTTTGGATATGACTTAAATGATTAGTTAATTTTCAAAAATGTCAATTACCGTACTTCTCTGTTGATGGACTAATCTGTTAGGTAACTAATTATTTTGGGGCAATGTTGGGTTTCTGTAAAGAGAGTTGTCTAGACCTGCTCTAAGCGAAGTGTCTAACTAAGAACTTCTGTTGCGAATTAGCACCGTCCACATCCCAGAACAAAGTAATCGTGAATACATTGTTGAACTGTGACTGTGAGGTCTGATAAAGGAGTAGAGAGCCTTTCATTAAGACACATCTCCAGGCCACAGTGGGTGTTCATAGAGCTGAACCTGTGGATATCCACTTTGTAGCTGGTGTCTCCCCTTGTTGCTAAGTAGCACTAGAGCCACAGCTTGGACTGGGTACGATGTCAATATGATATTGTCATTGTGATATGAGCGCCGTATATCGTCTCTATCACTATCAATAAGTGTTGTCTTTTCCTGGTTTTTAAAGGCTGCCTTACAGTAAAGTGATGTCCTTTTCTTACCCACTTAGTCATCATTATATCCACAATACTGATGATTATTTATCAAAACTCTCATTGTGTTAATATTGTGTGAAAGCACCAGTAGGCGTCCTACTATATTGTTGGTGTCAATGTCTAGATACTTGGTCAAAGATATTGTAATACCTGATTTTGTCACCCAGTCCTTACATTTATGAAGTGCTTAAGAGGAGATTTCAACAGCTAATTTATTCATCTGATGAATAGTTGACTTTGTCACTGATTCATTATATGGTTTTTAATGTGTCACCATTAGTTAAAAGTGCATGTCGCAATTCATTGCACATAATATTGTCTCGGTTTTGTCTGTCCAGCAGTGCAAATCTATCTGAGTTTGACTCTGAACTTTTTTCATTTATTCTCAACTAGCTGTCCTACGTTTCATTCACTGTGGGCCTCTTTGTCTGAGCTATACCCCTACTCTGTCTCTCTCCCTCACACACACACACACACACACACACACACACACACACACACACACACACACACACACACACTTGTTGCCGTAGCGATGATAAATCCTGTTTTTCTTTCCCGGAGCTCTGTAGCTTCTTTCAGCTCTGCACACAGCGAGGCAGCTGGCTGGGACGACTGACAGCCTCATTAGCTTTTGTTTTCATCTGCTTCAAAACACTGTGAGCCGGTCTGAGCTGTCACCTGACCACAAACCTCGCCGCATGATTGGATCGGAGCGATGAGCCTCAGCCAGCTGACCGGAGCCCAGGGCTCTGATTGGGCCAGAGTTTCTCAAAGCACTTCCTCCTGTAGCCGGGCAGAATCTGTGCAAACTCCCATGAGTACCGAAGGGTTTGAAAACACATATAGGCTGCAGTCAAAGACAGTTACATCTACAACTCTGCAACAGTTAGGCAGCCATTCAGAGGCCGCGTGATTCATTCCTGTCAGTATACCAGGAGCTACAAATAGCAGCTGTAGTTTTTGCTTTACTTGATGTTTACATGGTGGATGTTAAAGGCTCTGATATCAGAGGATGTGCTCTGAGCTGTACAGAGAGACACGGTCCTTCAGCTCAACTGAAAACCTGTAATTAATCCAAAGTAGAGATTGGAGGTTTTCCTCTCACTGTGCTGTCATCTGGAAAAAGCTCCGGATGCGGGCAATGTTGTCGTGACTCTGAGACTGTTTGTGTTACCAGGCAGATACAGAGAATCAAACACACCTTGGATGTTGCTCATGAGGGAAGGGAGAAGCGAGTTTGAGTTGTTAAAGGAACAGTCTGTCATTTTTGGAAATGTCCTTATTTTCCCTCAAAGCCTGAGTCACAGTAGAGGATCAGTATCAGTCTGGTCTCTGTGCGCCCAGCCCAAAGATGGGTCCAGGGTGGTGATGCTCTGCTCACTGACTGTTGGCAGGGGGAGCTGCTAAGATATACCCTCTGTAAGTCAGTTCATCAGCTGATATAGGTTACATCTGCTTTTCTGAATCTGTTCGGCAGCAAATGTGCATGTTTCCCAAACTGTTGAATTGTTCCTTTTTGAATCTGAAACGTGCCCGTTTAATTGACAAAAACCGATCTGTTGGTAGCATCAACTTTGTGTACAAAATAATTTGTTTATTTTAATGAAAAGAACAAACAACTTAAAGCTCCCAGAAATGCTCATATTGTGATGATTCTGGCGGCCCCTGTGGACAAACGCGGTATTGGCACCGTTGCCTGCCGAGGGAAGGGATAACCTAGGTTATATGTCATCCTACAGATGTAACTTGGTAGCAAGGCTAACATAAATGTTTCTTTGTAAGTAATGTGTTCTGAAGTAAAAAAATGAGTGAAAAGTTCCATGTATGTTATGTTTAAGAAAATATATGAAGAGTTAAAAAGGAGGTACTGTACGGTATTGAGTCGGGTCTCAACCATGACTCTCACGTTCCTTGCTCGTGTCCAGCTGTGCCACCTCATTCCTCCTTGTGTCTGTTACTCTCTAACAGATGTATAGAATGCTATAAATACACCCAGAGCGTCTCATTATTCGTACTCCGTCACTGTCTCGTTCTGTTTGCTTGTCTCTTATCTCACTGTTGGACACAAACACACACCTCATCACTCACAGTAGTGACCGATCACACACAGCGCCCCTCTCCTCTGGTGTATTTGTGATCATGGCAGGCACAGTCTGTGCAGAGGCCTGTGTTTTTGTTGTTGTTGTGGGCGTTTGGCTGTTGGATGCTCGCTGCTGTGCCTCGAGCATGTTGACGGCAGCTGGTACACGGTTTAACTGAAGGGTCAGATCTGGCAGTGATGCCCGCCCACTGCTGTGTTTCTACACGACCACCCTCCCTCTCTGTCCGGCCCCTGTTCACCAGGTTACCTTGGGGACTGGTTTTTAAAGTGTTTATTAGTCCTGCATTCTGCTATTAAAAAAAGGAGGGGAGCCGACAAAAGTAGCTGCAGTGTTGCAGCTGCAGAGATGAGATTGGTGCTCTGAGGAGGTGTTGTCATCAGTGGAGATCAGTCGACTGAATGAGGGAAGTCCCAGTCACATTCCTTTACGACCACTTTGATATTCATGTCTTAGTAATTGTTGAGTTTGCTATAAGCTACATTTAGTATCATGTTATTGATAATGCAAATATAATATTTAAGCAATTTGAATATGTTTGACAGCAGTTGTCGAACACGATGAACATTTGGATAGTTTCCTGCGATATTTGGAGATATTTCAATGAAGGTGGAGATTTTAAAAGCATTTCTTTAAAGGATAAGCTCACAGAAAAATGCACTCATTATCTGTTCACCCCGATGCTGATGGAAAATCAGGTGAAGTTTCGTTGTGGAGCTTTACAGCAAAACAGCGTTGCATCATTCTCTTTAACAAGTGAAAAAAACACCAAAAAGAAAACGTAATATTGCTCCATACAGCTCGTCTGGTGGCTTCTGGGGAATTGGATAACACCGGACGAACTGTATGGAGCCATTTAATTTTTTTCCCCCACCTGACTTTCCATCAGCGTCAGGGGGAATAGATAATGACTGAATTTTAAAGTTTTGAAATTTTGAAGTTTTTTCTTTGATATTAGTATAAATACATGACTGCACTTAATTTTGTTGTACTTGTTACAATGACAATAAAGAATTCAATTCAATTCAATAAATAGAGTAATTAGATGTATGCAGTATTGGAGCTTTACAGCATCTAATAGGTGCACAAAACAACCAATTCTTAGTTTTATTAGTTAGAACTAGTAGCTGCCGTCCTTCTGTTTTGTGGACTCTGTGATTTCTGTGTTTTTCAGGACCACCACAGGCAGCTGAAAAACCCAAAGCAAACTATCAAAGAACTGGAATTGGATCATATAACAGTCGCAGACACTGATCCATGGAAAAATGTCCAAATCAGCCTTAATCCGATCCTGCAGATAGGTGCAGGACCTCCCTGCCACTGAAGCTTTGTGATGACACTGTTTTCAAACTAGTAGGCATTCGTCCCTGTAGCCAGCGCTCATAGCGCTTTGGATAATCAGAGAATAGATGACGAATATCTAACGTGTAGACGGCGTGCCATTATTTGCTAAAGTGTAAAACGGCTAACAAATCCTCAGAATATAACATTGCATCAGTACATCGAGTGTGTAGCATGAGGTGAGGCTGCAGTTTAAAAAGAAAAAGAGGGTAAAGACTGCACGAGGATCTGGATGTTCAGTGAACTGTGAAAGGGTCGGCTTCAGCCACTTGGAAACACGCGATCCATAACTAACTCTTTTTCTGTCTTCTTAAACCTGACTGACACACCACTTACCTCGAAGACATGCCCGGACATGTCTGTAGATGTCTTCCCTGCTGCACCTGCATTGCTGGCTCCCATCAAGATTTCCTTTTGGGAAAACTCAAATGAAAATCTTTGATACAGTATCTGTTCATGATGTCCTTGTCTAACATTGGGTCAATATTGTGTATATTGGCTGTTTTAGTTGTCATTCTGTTTCTATACTTAGTCATACATGCCTTTTTGCAACCGCAATAACAGAAGCAGTATAAAGCCTATTTGAACTTGAACTAGAGAGAGAAAGAGACAGAGGGCGACGGGGCAGTGATGTATAAAATGAGTTAATGCAAAGAAATGTGGCTCTACAATGGGAATATAGCCTCTTTAGCTGAATAGGTGTGTGTGTGTGTGTGTGTGTGTGTGTGTGTTCTAGTTTATTCTGCTCAGCGCCCTTTGGAAATAACTTTGACCCTTCCTAGATCTGTGTTGATGGATTGCCTATTTTCCGCAGCTCTGCCCATTTGGGAGTTTCTTTTTTACTGTATTTTTACCTTTTGTTGCTCAGCACTCTGGTCTAAAACCAGTAGAACAATTTTAAAAGTCTCACTGTCTGCAATACAGTTATTGTCAGTCTGATTCACAGAGGAGCATTAAGGACTTTTCTGTCATGATTAGGCAGCTTTGGTCTGTTGAACACAGCAACATGCAGAGTTGCTTGAACACTGAACATAAAGCGATGGTCTATATTATTACCACTGTGAGTCAGCCACTGGCTCTGCCTCTACATGTCGACTCTGGAAATACTTTGACACCAGTTTCCTTTTGGTGTCTGACCTGTCAACCTCCTCTCTGCCAATGAGCTCGTCACTGTCGGCTGTATCTGACCCCTGTGTGTGTGTGTGTGTGTGTGTGTGTGTGTGTGTGTGTGTGTGTGTGTGTGTGTGTGTGTGTGTGTGTGTGTGTGTGTGTGTGTGTGTGTGTGTGTTTTCATCCATTCTACAGTACTGTAACTTGTCCTATACTTCTGACTGGCCGGTGCACAAAGCAAAGGGGCCATCTTGCATATCTCAGAACTTCTTGTTTTGTAAAATATCCCAAAAGAAATGTTTTAGATATTTGATACCTGACCAAGTTGATTTACGAGCAGGACGAGGACGAGGACGTCTTAGGACGAGGCAGATTGTAACGTCCTCTGAGACAAACTTGTAATTTTGTTTTCCCTCTTTGAATGGCTTGACTACAAGAGAACGATTGTGCACGCATATTTACGAGCAGTGAAATCGTTTGTTAAAGTCTGGCACTTTGTCAACATAAAGGGCTTCTTCTTCTTCATCTTTTATCATCCTGGCATTGCCGCGCAGTGAAATCACTTGTCTCTTGTCCGGTCTAACCTCCATTCCTCCTCCTCTACCATGTCATTAAAACAGTCCCTTGGTGTCCACCCTTCTTCGCGGTGGTTTGATCCCATGGTAACTTGTGAGGAATTCTGCGATCGGTTATTTTTAGCCACCCGGCTGATGAGCTCTGCAAGCCTCGGACAGGAAAAGGTTAACTCTTTCAGTGAAGGTGTTGATGGCAAAGTGGTGCTGTGCTGTGTTCTCTCTGTCTTGGGTCAATAGGTTTTCATGATGTGACCTACAGTACGTGTTGGGTGGTGGTAAACGTGCAGTCTTTGGTGTTTCAGCCTGGGGTCTGGTCCATGTGTCACATGCACTCTAAACCAGATTGTAAAGGTTGGCTTTGTTTTTTTGTTCTCTGAGGTTGACACTCAGATTGCATGCTGCTGCGACAGTCCACGTGATGCAAATTCATTATCTGTCCATGTCTGTATCTGTAACAAACATCAGCTTGTTGGAACAGGTAAGCTCCCCCTGCTGGTATTCTTGACAGTCTTCAGGAAAAAATCTAATATCATATGTTATTGACACTTTCTGTTGTTTGTTGGCCAAAGGTTTTGGGTCCTTAGACTTTGGGAAAACTGGGACATAATGTCTGTGAAGTCACCATTAGGTTGGATTGAGTTTTCTTCCTCAGCTTGGCTGCTTGTTGGCAGTGAAGGCTTGGAGCTAGAAAACTCCATGTTCAGGTAAAAAGGCTGAAGCTTGGGTGGAGATGGGATGAGCAACCAGCAGGCTTTTCAACTAAGCTGACAACGCAAATAATCCCACTTTGAGCATCAATTAATTCCTAATATGAAAATGGATAACATGAAACATAATGTGCAAACTTGGCCGACAATGTACAAGTGAAAGTAGACATAGGAAACCTCAGCAAAACTTCTGACTTGAAAGTCTCAAGAACATTTTTTATATCAATTCAAAACACTTCATTGGAGTTTTATTGGAGTCATACTGCAGTCAGGCCGTCAGAGAAACTGTCTACAAAACTGAGCTACTGAATCTACTGCCATTCCTGATCAAATGTGTGTAAAGCGTGTTATATCTTATGAATCAAGAGCGGAATAAAGAGGATAATGAGGGGCGGCATTCATTTCCTTCTACTCACACTCATAACTGACTGGCCCTTGTCTGTCAGGGTTGCTATTCTTGTGGTTGTAGTTGGTCCTCTGTAATTGGCTGATTAATTGATCAGCTGCTCTCAGAGCTGTACTGAAAAGTTTGAAGCATGGTCTTCAGTGGATGATGGAGAATGTTTGTGGGATAAACGGAGGAGTTCTCCTGGATGCCACCAGGTCGACAGGGATTTGTGTATGTATAGGTGTGTTTAACCATCGCCCAGTGAAGACCGACTGAACTGAGGTCCAACCACAATGGAGCACATCTTCTCATGCTGCTATAGACTTAGACTTTAGACTTTTATTCATCCCACATCTGGGAAATTCACTATAGTTACATTCAACACCCTGTTCCATTTAATCTGATGAGTCACTTCATTAAAGTTGAATATCAAAGACATGTCATTTGGTACAGAACTATTGCTTTCAAGCAACATTGCCAAACCTTTGCTGCTCCCTAGTTACCAGCTGAGAGGATCTATGTGTTTATCTTTTATCTCCTTTCAGATAGCAAACCGAAATCTCTCCGTTTCCATCTATTGGTCGGACACAAAAACACTTGGCTTCAGGAAATTATTACAGATTGTTGTAAATTAGCTCCGCCATTTTTATCGAATACATGATCAGTTGATGAACCGATGAAAGTAATCTGCAGATTAATTGCTAATGAAAATCATCAGCCATTTCTGCCACATTGCCCCCTAGATTCAAGTGTGTCAGAATGAATTAACTGGATGTATAAACTGACCTAAAAGGATTTCAGAGTCTTGCTGCAAAAAACATGAAAAAATATTTTTTCTGACATTTCTGTGGAGGAATTTAAATCTTGGCATTTTGCTGTTGGACAAGTGCAGATAAGATGAGAATGAGTATTGACACGAGATATTCTCAGCCTCTTCCAAAAACACTTTTGGATTTTGCTTCCCTCACGACTGCAATGACTCAGCCAGTCTGGGCTTCTCTGTGTGGACGAAGAGCCCTCTAGAAGGCAGCGTGTCTGTTGTCGGACGTGACGGTTACCTCGCCGCCGGCCAGGGCGTTCTGTTGTCACGCCGTGCAGGGTCGAGGCTGGAGCAAAGAGAGCAAATGAGTGACGTCCTTCCTGAGGTTAAAAATTAGCCAGTGACGGATGTAGGCTGGATGATGCAAGCCTGGTGCAAACCCACCTGGAGACCGGAGGAGGAATCACTGCCGCTGACCCAGCCTCTCTCTCTGTCCGTCCTGTCTTCTCCTCCTCTGGTGTAATCCCAACTCTCATCTTGCCCGCTAAATAAATCATACGAGGCTTTCCAGTGTTGGAGTGGCAGAGAGTGTGTGTTGTCAGATGAGAGGAGCCGAGCTGCAGGGATTATCAAGCAGAGCAGAATGGAGGACTTAACAGTTTCTTCTTCTCTGGCTGTGCTGCTCACACTGCAGCTCCTAAAGCTCCTGCTTGATTCCTCTTTTACACGAGTGACAGTGGATGTGTGTGTTTTGAGTTGGTCTTGATTTGCTCGCTCAAGGCTGCCATGTGTTGTACTGAATTGCATCATATTGTCAGGTGATCAGAGAGCAAATATTACACCTTCCCTTTATGAATTCAGACTTTCCAGCAAAGTTCTTGCTGCATCAAAATATTTTTTAATAGATCAGTTGGTAATGAAAATATTGAATTAGTCGCAGGCAGTCACATCAGAGCTTTATTTGTGTTATGCATCATTTGACCTTGATGCAGACGCTCTGTTCTTTCCTGTCACCGTGCTCATTTTAGTGTCCGTTTTATAGACGAGAGGACGTCTCCTGATCCTTTGACCAGCCTCTTCCCCACATAAATCCCGTCTGTCTGCAGTCGCCTGTCTAGTGAAGCAGAAAGGCTGCTATGTAGCTAATTTGTCTGGAGGACAGATGGATGTGACTTCCTGTGGCTGCTGATTGCTCACAGGTTTTCTATCATTGCCAGCCCTTTGTGTTGTTGTCATGTGCGAGTCACATCTGCAGGAGAGGTATCATTGGAGACAGATCAGATATATGAGCGTCGGTATTGTCAGAGTGGAGCTCGAAGACCTGTTTGCCTCATGTTTGTCTCTGGCCTCTTTATCTCCCAGCGCTGCCCTTTCATTCTCCCTCCCTCGCTGTAGGTTAAATCTCCGTCTATTTATAGCGTGCAGCAGCAGAGCTGAATTGTGGGTCAGTATGTTGAGAGGGAGGAGGGGCTGCTGCTCCCGTGTGGTGCATCACAACTTACATAGCTTCATGTCTTTAAGGGGAAAAAGATGGACACTTGGAAGAAGAAGAAGAGTTTTGGGGGAATTTGCAAGTAAATGCAACTTGTTGAACATACAGTGTATGAAAGATGAGATGTTAATGAGAAGAGACAGATCTTTGTAGGCTGATTTCTTTCTGCCTAAACAAACTACTAGACAAACTCTCTTTGTTCTTTGTCTTTTGTTTATGTTTTCATGACGGAATAATCTGGGTGAACAAACTGACTTTAAAGGACAACACAGTTAATACTGTTTACATGTGGCGGACCCTGCCACTTTTCTAGCTTCAAACAGTATACTGGGACCTTATTTGAACAGCTTGTTGATTCACTTATGAAAAAAAAAAGATGTATTACCATACTATAATATTACCATTCTGAGTTTAAATTTCTTCTCCAAAACTACATAGTTTGAAACAGGCTATAAAAAGCACTTAAATATTATAGAAGTGCTTCTCTTTATTGTTTGTTTTCATGTGTCTGCTGTAAAATCAGTGTCATGTAACACACAGCCACCTACTGTACCTGTCAAACAGCCTGTTGCAGTATGTGTTTGTGTTGACAGAAGGAATAGGTTGGGTGGAGCTGAATCCAGGTCAGCGGGCGATTCACTATTATTAGCACCAACCACCAGCCAACTATTAGTCACCTGAAAACAAAGCCTGCACAGTATTGCTTGGAATAACATGTTGCATTCTGAATATTTGAATCACAATCATGGGAATCTTTTCCTACATTGTACAACATGTAACTTCCTGGAAAAAGATTATCTTGGGGTTGCTGTCCGATCAGGCTGTCAGCCCAAAGCATCAGTATTTGACCATCTGGGGATGAGACTCAGCGATCAGCCTTCTTTGTCAAGAGAAATTGAAAAATGTATGTGACTTCTATTAAGCGGATTTTATAAAAGAAGTGGGGTTCATCAGACGGCAGGGACCCTTGAACATTTTTAATCTCAGAACTATAGAACTTCAGCTGCTTGACATTTTGGATGATAAAAAGCCAAATTCACAATCTGCTTTAAACTAAACTGGAAAAAATGAACTCAACAGAGGATGGTTGTCCTGGTTTCAGCAGCACTGTTGATGTTTTCAACATGTGGTTTTTAATCTACCAGCTGTGTTATGCTGGCAGCTAATCGGAGCCAAATCAGCCTCCCTCCTTCAACTGCACAGCTCACCCAGCTCACCCAGCTCACCCGCGAGCGTTTGTGCAGTTACTGTTGACTTTAGGCTTTTACTGAATTACTCTTTATTCCTCATAATCCTGTGGCTCTGTGTGTAGCAGCTCCATGGTGCTTTTTCATCCACAAAACTGAACTCTTGTCTGGTTTTGTCCCGTGCCGCGGCATTGCTCTGTGTCTCGCTTTGGCTGCTCAATATGTGGTCAGTACTACAGAGGTCTTTTCACTGCACTAAGCCCCAGAGAAAAGTAGCAGTAATGTTTGAATATGAGATTTAATTAAGAATGAAGGCATCATTGTCTTGAGCTTGAGCCAAATAAATGGCGACAGAGAAGTGTCCATTGTGGCTGAGAGTGACTCAGATCAGGTTATTGTACAGCAAGCTGACGCGAAGAAAAGTATGCAAACTGAACCTTTTCAATTAAAACATCATAAGGGATTATTTGTCCCTTCAGTCATACTTTCACCATTTTAATAATCGATTTATAGGTTTTAATAAGAAAGAAAGACTGTTTTGAAGAGAAAGAAACTCAAAATTATGTAATTTCAGCGTCCTAAATGTGAATATTTTATGGTTTCCTTCGTCCTTGATGACAGTAAAATGAATATCTTTGGATTGTGGACAAAACATGACATTTGAGGACGTCATCTTGGGTTTTGGGAAACTGATCGACGCTTTTAACATAATCTACAGATTATTCGAGAATGAAAATAATCATTAGTTGCAGTCCAGCGAGGAAATTATGGACACCAACACACAGGTAATTTAGGAGGGTTGGACAGCAGCAAGATGATGCTTCTTTAAACCCTCTGTGTTGACCTGTTGGTATGTGGGGGCCCTCTAAAGAGAGAAATCACAGAAAATCAGTACTGTGACCCTATCCGTCTATATGGCGACCCGATGTAATGGTTGTCACAAGGGCTGCTGTGCAGAAAACCTTGTTATTGTTGGTTGTCAAAGAGGCCCAACAGAGTTGGCACTGTCTTGTACATTTTAAAAAAAGATAATGTGGTTAGTTTCCGCAGCCGCAGGAGAAGCACTTGCGTTTGTGTGGCTCATCCTGGACAGACGGCTGCTTCAGCCAACCCATTTAGCCTGATGATCTGGTGTTGTTGGTGGAAAAGGGGCAGACAGCTGAACTTTGACAGCAGATATCCATGGTCATGTGTCATCTGTGTGGTTCACATGTTATACAAGTGTCGCTCCCATTTCATCAGGTTTATGGCTGGGTATTGCTCGAATGTTTTAAATACCAGTGCAGAAGTCATACAAGAGTAATACCAAGATGTCCAAATGTTTTTCAGCGTCTCGAATGATCATATTCTAGACTCAAGCAGCTGTACATGTCAGGAACTATTTAATCAAGTAGCACAAACAGTTTCAAATCTGACATGACATTCCAGCCCGCTCACCATAATTAAATGTTGGCAGGTTACGTTTCTGCAAAATGTATCATATCATGTTCACATTTCATGTTTCTTACCAAACTGTCATTAAGGGTGGTGTACGAATGGGGTTGGAGTTGCCATCCACTGACCGTTGTTCAAAATATGTCTCAACATTTGTAAGCTTGACACCACTGGACAATTTTAAGTAGACCTTGATGCAATTTCCAGCTGTGATTGTAGCAGCCAATAGAGGTATTTAAAGCCAAACTTAGTGTTTTTCGTGCCTCAACCTAACCAGAGCATGATCACAGCAGTGTGATAAGAGGAAAATTGAAGATTTAACCTAAAGAAAGGTACATTTTGATTTATCTGTAGTTTTGTAGAAATGTAAATTGACAACATTCATTCTGGTGACTGGGTTGGAAGTTCGATTTTTCTTGACCGTCAGTAATAGGAATGGAATCGCTGTTGGATTCTCTGCCTGGCCTGAAACATTTGAAATGCAGGCCACTTCACTTGATCAACTTTTGCACCAATCTGACACACTGTGATCATTCTAACGTAAGGTAACATTAGACCAGGGATTGGCAGTGTGTTCCACGCAGTTGGGTCTACAGATTATGAATCAAGGAAGCACGGTATCAGATCTGTAGTTTGTATCTGCGGGCGCCTTGAGTAGTATCCGGAGAGAGGAAGTCAGATCAGTTGTGTGGTTTTTGTTCTGAGGGAGTAAAAATCACAAGGTGCCAAAATTCCTTCATCTCTCGTTGCAGTTCATCTTCTTTTTTAAGGTGTTTACTGGGGAAGCTTATCTCTGAAGTGTCAGTGTCAGCTGTCAGTTGGACATCCGGAGGGATTTTTGTTACTTAAGAGATTTTGTCAGTAGTGTTTTTAAATTGGATTTCTGTCTTTCACCTTTAAGGCGAGGTGTTTCTGGAAGCCCTATTGGTCTTCCACATCCTCGGTCTTGTTTTTGTTTCTTTTCTTCTTCACTTTCTGTCCCTTGTCCGAACAGAGACGAGCTGAAAAGAGCAACGGAAGATCCCTCATACAATAGAGTCCCAGTGTTATCCAATCCTCGGTCTAAAATTTCCCCTCTCTGCCCGCCTGCACGCCACCCTGCTTTTCTTTTTTCAGCCGTGTGTTTTCACTGGCGGTTAAAACATCTCCGTCTTAATTAAGTGCGCCTCACCCTTCCCTGCGCTGAAAAAAGAGCTGCTCTCTTTTATTACAGCCCACTGTGAATGTGAAACCTCCTTCAGACCTCACTCCTTGCCATCACAGGGCCCTATATTTACCAGAGCCACCACCCGCCCCCCCTCAAAACCCCCTCATTACCCTCGCAGGCCTTTGAAGAGGTGATAAAAATGCCGGTGTAGAAAGTTCCAGTGGTTTGGATATCGCCCTGCCCTTGTGTCTGAAAGTAGAGGGTGTATTTAGCATCCCTGGCTGCAACCTTGTAGTCATCGTTGCAGGGAGATGTCACTGACTCAAAAATCATCAGATTATACAGAAATACATCCCTCCATGGCAGCGTCACACCCCGAAACATCGGCTTCCTGTGACTTGCTGTGACTTCCTGGGACTTGGTATGTTCATCTGGCAGCAGCTTCCTGTCTGGAGAGATGGCAGAGATGAAGCTGAGCACGACTGCGAGTCTGCCTGTGTGGGGAAGCTGCAGAGGTGAACACGGTTCAGACTTTTGCTTTAAATGACAGAGCAGGAGGAGGAGGACGAGGAGAGGAGCGATCATTTTCCTTGGCCTGTTCTGAAAAGATTGGCACAATTTTTGCACTCTTTGAAGATCTCCTCCCTCTTTCTGTCTTCCTTCCGCTTGTACGTTCAGAGGATTTTGTTGATCTGCCAGCTCTTCCAGCGCACTAAACACTGCAGTAGCCTATGCACCATCTATCAAAGGGTCGAATCATCAATGGAGCCGCGGTTTGGTTTGGAACCGGGCCGAGCTGCTTCACCCAGTCAGATACATCTATATATGAGCCACTGCAGGGGAGTCTTCTTCTCTTCCTGTCTTTTCCTGTGTCTTGTCTTTGTGTCTGTTGTGTTGTATCACTTCCATCCGATGGGGTTTTTGGACAGGACAATTGCCAGTATGATCCCTGGGTCTGAAAATATCATTAGATATCCACAACCTCTTGGTGGACAGTGTTTGTCTGGATTTACTAGGAAGCTTTAATGTCTGAACTTGACAGTTGACAAGCTTCAACTATGAATATGAAGCAGGATAAGCAGAAAGACGTTATTTCTGCATCTGCTGCACCTACACATCACTGTTCTGTGTTCTGAATGGGGCGGGATCAGGGGTGGGAATATCAGGACAAGTTACGATTCAGTTCTGACTCAGACCGCTATTTGTTCATAAAACATGAAACATTATTGTCAAGTGTGATAACTTGCTTCTTTATAAACAGAGTGTATTTTGTAATGACCAGTAATGATCCAATATACAATCATTTGATTCCTTTATCACACATTGAACTTTGTTACATTTCACCATCACCATACAGCCCATTCTTACAAAACTGTTGCACGCGATCATAATGTTGAAAATTGGGTTTTGAACTGAGGACTGCACCAAATCCTTCTAACAACCTGCACCAGACCCCTGCTCTAATATCATCAACATGTGGTTCAATGGAGGCTTGTGTCACTGTAAGTAAAGGGAATGGTTTTACCAGTTTTTAGCTGAACAACATCATATACATTGCTTATTGGCTCGGAAAGCATAACAAATCATCGGAGATGTATAATTCAGGAAACCCACATGCTAATAAAATTAGCTTTATTTCCCTGGGTGTTGTATCTCTGCAGAGCTTCTCTTTGTGGAAAGTAGTTAAGAGCTCAAACCTGATACTCTGAAACCAGCACCCGATGTTTCAGAATGGGTGACATAGTTTGAGAAATCACTCCTTGTGACATTTGACCCTTGTTTAAAACCACATCGGTGCCCCCTTGGAGTCACAGTTTGTTTCCATGGTGATGCAGTGTACAGTGCTGCAACCCCTGGAGGGCCTGATGCATTATTGGAATGAGCGCTTTAGTTCCCGGCATGCACACACACACACACGCACACATTCAGAGGTACTTCATCAAATGCCCTGCGGCTATTTCCATAGTGCTGAATGCAAAGGCAAAATTATACACTGCAACATGGAAAAAATGCGCATGCACACATACACACACGGGACTTTTTTAAAATGACTCTCCTTTATTGCCTCTAGATTTTTTATTCATGCAAAATACCAGAATTAGTAGAATCACATGTTATTCAAGGCGTCTGCCCAGTTGAGCGAGCCCGCAGAGATTACATTTTTTCAATAGCTTTCATGTCACTTACCTGTAAGACTGATTATGAGCATGATTTTCACAAAGTCAAAGAGCGTGTGCAGTCTGCCATGTCATCCCACTGTGTTTCTCTGCATGTACAATAATGCCAAAATAAAGTGATTTCACTGACAGCTTGAACAAAGTAAAAAAAGGAGAAATAGTCAAATGCCCTCCTTAAAAACATCCTCAAAATGCTTATTTTATCTAACCATTAAAAAAGATGTGAGTAATTTGAGATGGTAAAATCAGCTTGATCACGATCACGATTAATCAGTTATCATCAGTCTGTATCTGAACAGGCTGTTGTACTAGTGGCCATCTTGCATCAGTGGCCTGGTAAAGTAGGCCACCGGCCGCTTTCACGCAGCACAGACAAGCGGGGCCGAGCAGACACACAGCTGATCTCAACAAGCACACGCGTGTCATCAAAACGAGCCGTGTCTGACATGGCCGACCGCACGCACATGCTGCACTTCCACTCGCGCTGTGTTTCCCTCCTCAGATGGAGCTGTTCAGCTGAGTGAGCCGGTTGACCCGGTGTGATGAGTGGCCGTCTGTGTTTGATACTCGGCGGTACAGATGCTCAGTCTTTAATTGATTTGTCTCGCAGATGGTTCCATTGTTTTAACCTGCTCGTACATGAATAACAGCACAGATCTGACTTTAAATAAGGATCTTTTTTGGCATTTTTAGGTTGATACTTGGTAGGAAGTGAATGCATATGCTAGTATAGCATAGCATTCTTTTTATTTCTCTATTTTCCATCCATGTTTTCATGCTTTACCTAAATGTTATCTCCTATTTAGCAAAAATCATAACCTCCGTGACAGATGTAATAAACGCATTTGCATGAAATAAACATTATATAATGTGTTTGTGTGTGTGTGTGTGTGTTTTAAAGCATTATCCCAGATGACACAGGATTTTATTACATAGTGTACCAGTGATAGAAAAGAAAAAACACATGTTAAGACAGACTCATGTACCTTTCACTCTTGTTATGGGATCTTTTAGGGTCTTCTGATTGTGTAACACCCTGTTTGATAAAGTGTTAAATGAAAATGCCCCAAAAAACGATTTCAGATTATAAGTTGTCCCAAACATTGACAGACTGACAGTTTTGGGACAAAATGTTCCAAAGCATAACAATCAACTGGAAGTGATATTTTTAAAATATTTTACTCGATTTTGAACACTTTTTGCAGCTTTTTCGTATGATAATGATATGATAAAGTCTAATCATTTGTTAAACTGTAGAAACCCTCGAGGCTTATCATATCATTTGGTCGTTTGTTCTCGCTTGAGTTTTTTCTTTTTTAATTTCCTCCTCATTATGAGACTTTATCATAATATATTTTAATCCCTAAGAGGAAGAATATCCTGTCACTAAGAGCGTTGCGATACCATTTTATCAATCTGGAATAAGTAAAGAATTGGTGGTAAGCTTTACCATTAGCACTCCCCACTCACCTCAGAGAGCAGAGAGCCTAAAAACACAACCAACCCTAGCAAACAAGCTAATTAATTTAGCACTTTAACCTTGTGCGTCCCTGCTCTAATTAAGCTCAGCATTGGTTCCTAGGTAGAATGTAAGCAGCTTCTGGCCCACGTGGATTAGTCAGCCCTGCTTCAACAATGCTCACACTCAGTCATTTTCCTCTTGATTCACTGCTTATTTTCACTCGCATCATTTGCATTTTGGTGTTTTTCAGAAATTAGGCTGATGAGGCCCACAGTGGGTAGCTAGAGAGTTTAATTCCCCAAACTACTGCTTGAGAAATTAATAGTTTAAGCTGCCGATGCCTACACAAAGTCCCTGTGTTGGAGGGAGGATGTGCCGTTTGATATTCAGCCACCCGTAAATACAGAATCCGTGCAGATTTTTGTTGGTCATTACTCATTCCTTGATGTATCAGATTGTCATATGTCTATAGCCCCTTCATTTTTTCCCATGCCCTGCAAGACTCGAGTTGACAAAAGCTCCGAATCCGAGGGTTTGAACGTTCCTTTGATGAACTCCTGTTTATAAGGAGGAGGTAAACAGTCTCAGCCTCTCGTCTGATGTTGAGTCGGTGGGTGGAGGTTTTGTTAAGCCAGGCTGGAATTAAGATGCTGTGTGTGGGAGTTGTGGGTCACTGAGGGACCTGCAGAGGGCAGCCGGCCAACCAAGGGCCAAAAACAGATGCTCTGTAGTTAACATTACCTATGTTAAGCTCTGGGTGTTCGGTCCATCTTTTCTTCTCCATTGTTCCTCTAGATATTAACCAAGGAAAGTCACAGTGGTTATACAGCTTTGAAATGATACTTCAACAGTAGAAAACATTAGGGCAGAAGATGACAGACATTGTGCAAACCTAACCCATAACCAGAGTGACTCATAACACTTGTAAGGGAGAATGGACCACAGAGATGGAATATAATTAGAGATTTACTGGTGTTTTTGGCGCAACTGACCTCTACTCATTTTGTCAGGCCAACACCAACAGTCTGAATGACACGCGGAGCTGGTAGAAACAAAAAACTGATTCATTAAACAGCTTTTAACCACATCCAGATATTAAAAAGCAGCTTAAAACTAAAGGTATAAAAAAAAGCTTTACCGTTTGCTCTAAAAAATATATTTTGTGACAACAGGACTGGGTGCTACAGTGTGAACAGATGGACGCTGGACCCAAAGGTGATAGCTAACAGATCTTTTAACATCCAAGCGACCCAAACACGACTTGGAGCCTACAGCCACGATTGCAACTCTGCGATGCTTAATCCAGCAGTACTAATGTCTCCATGCTAATAGGCTTACAATAACAATGCCAACAAGACAATGTTGTGTAACCCTAACCCTAGTTCTGTAGGTGCAAGATGAAAAGTCCCAAATTCATTAGGATCCATCCTCTAGGGGCCGTGAATGTCTGAACCATATTTCTTGGCCATCCATCCAACTGTTGTTTAGACATCTCGGTTTGGACCAAATTGGTGAAGAAACCGCGTATCCAAACAACCTGTAAACCCCTAACAAGTTTTCACCGATATCTCCATTTACTTCCCTCTTTCTCCTGAATTGAATCACCTCATGGTGATAGTAGCATTAGTGTCTTCCCTACAAAACATTGTTCTATCACTTCATCTAGCTTCATCCCAGGCCTCAGAGCCGGCCTCTCTAACAGGATTTGTTTAACAGTGAACTACTCCCTGATTCATATCTCTGCAACCCCCAGTCAGCCAAGATCAACGCTAATGAGCCTTTGAGAGAGAATAATGAGCTTCCAGCAGTCGCTCGACTGTGTCTTCTCTGGACAAGGGAGGACAGCGTGTGGAGGCGGAGTCAGCGCCGAATCTCAGTAACAACAGGGGTAATGGCGTCCGACAGCAAACTAATTCCTCCGGTGTACTCAGGCGCTTCATCTGGGCTCTATCCAGAGGCTTCAGACCTGGAGATGGAGTAAGGCGCGGTGGCTCATTGATTTTCTCTGTCTCTTTCTGCAATTTTTAGACCATATGTAGAACCTTAACTTCCGTTCAAGGTTGTTTTAAGTAGGGAAACAGACACATTTTTTCCCCAATATGATCACATGCTAAATTTCAAAATTAAAACTGATATTCTGCAGGTTCACGCACCTGTACAGTTTTCCATGGCTCATTCTGACAGTATCTACAGTATTTGTACTCCCTAACATTTTCTCTTTTTTTGTTGAGAGACCCTCACTTTGACAGTCTAAGACAAATATGACCCTTTTCCCTATGAAATTTCTGATCAACAAAGTAACGATTACTCTTTTGGTGGAATGTGGCTTGTATTTGTGTAACAGAGCAGATATAACAAAAGCAAGAACTTGTCCTCCAGTTTGGATAAAATTCTGCCCGTCTTACTCTTGTGCCAGCCAAGTCCTCCTCGTTCCTGAACTTTACACCTTTCTCTATGCCTTTGTCTCCACCGATGTGTTGTGTTTTCTCTGCTGATCCCAGCCGACTTAGAGGGCTAATGGAGGAATTTCATGACAATAGGAGCAGTGAGTGAGAGGACGTCTCCTGTGTCCGTGTCCTCGGACTTTATGCTCAGAGAACAGCGCCTCCTCTCGTCTTTGTCACTTTGGACTTGAGCTTGAGGCATGAAACATGACATTTCCAGAACTTCACATGATCCTGAGTTGACAAATTATTTTCTCAACATTCAAATGTTTAGGCAGATTTGAAGTGATCTTCTTGTAACAGAACAATTTTATTTGCAAGTCATTTCTGTTTTTCAAGTTTTTTGTCAAGCAATAGCTGACCGAACAACTCCTCCAGGCTTGGTATGACTTGGGGTTCATCTTAAAGTGACTTTTTTGGACAGTAGCTATATACTGTCTTGAGGCCGAGGGACTCAGCGTTTTCCCAGCTACTCTGCATGGCTTTCAAAAAGCCCTGATGTTGTGGTTTGTCGGCCTGGTTATATGCGATATCCATTTCACTGAGGGTCCGTCCTCCCTGAGAGTCTAAAAATGGGGTGATAGCCCGTTACGTTATGGAAAGTTGCACCAGTGCCCGGAATGTAACCCCCTTACTACAACTACTAGATCTAATTACAACAGCTATGTAATGCTGCCCGTCTCTTAACAACCTGTCTCTCCTCCCTGTCCCTGCCTTTAATAGACTCTCAAACCTCCCTCCCTTTTAGCCTTTGTTTTTCTTTTCTTTTGTTTCTGGACCTTTTTAGCTCCAGAGATTTGGCTTGAAGAGTTCAATACCATCTCACCATCATGTCTATAGAAAACATACTTGTAAAAATCAGAATTTCTTTATTGCTCTTTCTTATCAATGTAGCCAAATAAGTGGACACTCCTGTTTTTTTCAGCTGCACCACAGCAATCAATAGACATTTGTAATTGAGCAGCATCTCTCTTTCTCTGTCCGTCAGTCTCTCCCCAGAGTCAGGCTGTTTTCTTGGCCTACTTACATAGAGCTCCCTGTTTGAACACACTGAAGGCAGAGCGAAGCAGCAACAGAAACTGAGCTTTAGAGCTACCTCTCTGCATCCCTCCCTAACGGCTTCAACTGAAAATCCTTGAAACTAACCACTTTACTTCTTTCCCCTAAAGTCTTTGTGAAATTAGAAAAAGGAACATATTTACAGGCAGGGCATACCCAGAAAAACCAGCCTGTGGTCCAACTGTTTGTGGTTATAGATGATTATGTTGATTCAACTCTTGGGTTTCTTTTAAGGTCCTAGTTTGTCATGTGTAGTATCGGCCCTCATTAAAGCACTTTATCCCGTGAGGTAAACAACTGCAGATAAACTTTAATATAAGTTTACCAAACACATGTCATGGCTCATCTGTCAAAGCCTGAATGACAAACTTCCAAATCTTAAACAGTAGTTTCTCTCGAAGACATTTATACTCTACTTGCTGTCAGCGTGCTGTCACATTTGTTCTCTGTCTCTATACAAAGGCAGTGTTGGTCTTCCGCAGGGATCACTGCTGAACATGACTCAACACTACAAGCTTTTTATCTTAACTCAGTGTTTTTTGTGTGTGCTGTCAGAAAGCAGCCCAAATCGCGTGTCTGATTCATCTGCACGATGCCACGTCATACCGCGCAGTCTACGAGGCAACATCAGCAGCAAAAGAAAGAACACCTACAAGCTACAGGGTCAATTTTGAATCAACGGATTTGACTGAAAATGTAATAGGCAACGTTTATGCTGCAGTTATTTGACTCTGTCCCTGAACCTACCACATGCACAATGAAGGCAAATCAGAACCCGAGGGGAAATCACTGGAAGCAAACACTGATATTTGGATAAAATATAAATCTTTATCTTCTCAAAAATGCAGTTTAAACTGTATTTAGAGGCAGTGTGAAGCCTCAGTAAGTCCTTACATTTATAACAGTAAAATGTGGCACACTTAGCAGACTGTCAGTAGTAAGACTGATGATTGGATTATCATTTATCAACACCTGGTTTAATTTTAATGGAATTTAGTTTTTCTTGATTAAAATGAGGTAGAGGGCATTTCTCTTCCAAAAAAAAACTGAGCTGAAACTTTTTCTGCTGATCACAGAGGGATGAGAGGAATGAGAGGAAATATGACTCAAGACTACAGCTGAAAGTGTTTGATAACCACCATCTTTTCCATCTTTTCCAATATCACAGTTCACTGCTTTTCTCTATTGAATCTTTGTGTTTGGACGGTTTGTCATGAGTAGATTTAAGACTTTGGTCTCTGGGAGAATTTGGTAAATGTTTTTTTTCTTCCGTCACCAGAATACCTAACATAATGCCAGTTGCAGTCCCACAAATCCATCTATCATGCAATGTAAACCATGATGAGCAGTGGTTACAATCAGTAATGCAGCACTACATCAAAGTATAGATTTATGCGAGAAAAGCTTCTGGTATAAATGACTGAATGACTGGTTTGGAGGTCTAACAGCCTGTTTTTGCCAACTGTTTTCATGATAGTGAAACGGTGTGATGACTTGAATTCCTTCACCATGTTCTGTTCTTACAGTAGGGGTGTGCCAAAATATCGATACTACGATATATCGCGATATTTCGTCTTGAGGTACGTTATCGATACACTGGTGCCAAATATCGATATTTAAAGATGTAAAAAAAAAAAAAAAAAAATTATTATTATTATTATTTTTTTTTTGGCCCACCACCCCTCTTCGGAGGACAGCTTTATCTTTATTCAAACACAGGTATACAACCAAATTAAATTTAAAAAATGGTTTAAGTAGCTCTGAAACCCACACATATAGATATTTAATGATAGTTGTAGTCAGTGTGTGTGTTAAGAAGAGACACTGTGCAATATACTCTTTGTTTACTTGGCTGTCATTCATGTGAAATTGATTGACAATGTTTTGTAATTCCTGTGAAATGGATTCAGTGCAGTCAATAAATTCTGAATTTCTTCAGTGACACAGATATCGTGATGTATCATGAATGAAATTTCTTGCAATATATCGATTATCGCAGAATCGCTGTATCGTGATATTATCGTTATCGTGAGCAAAATATCGTGATAGTATCATATCGCGAGGTACCTGGTGATACCCAGCCTTATCTTACAGTGGATTTCAGATGGCAGTGGACACACTAGAACTGGTTGTAACTCTCCTCACTGCTGCTGCTGATGGTGTGTGACAGGATGTACAGAATTCAGCAGCAGCTGCTGTCTGCTCACTCATCTGGAGAAATCAGAAATATTTTAATTCCTCCTCTGGACCTCACCATTTTTTCATTTTGTGTGTGTGTGTGTGTGTGTGTGTCTTTATGTTATGAATTCAGCTTGTAGCGCTGTTCGGTGTGTGAGAAACACCCCAAGGTGGAAGCTCATCATTAGGAGGATGATGAGCAGCATTTTCAGAACTACGCGCATCACTGGTTCGATCGATGAAGACTTGTTAGTGAGATGCTTTTCACACTTGCTGAGCAGCAGAAATAGGAAGTGTGTTTTTGCATGTGACTCTGTGTGTGTGGTTTTTTTTTTGTGTGTGTGTCTGTGTGTTTGTGAAAATGTGTGTGTGTACCAGAGCTTGCACCTGGCTCCTTGTCTATGCCCGAAAGCCCAGAGGGGTGCAATAAAGAACGCCTTGTCCCAAAAACCATGATGCACGTACACGCACGCACGCACGCACCCACGCACGCACGCACGCACGCACGCACACACACACACACACACACACACACACACACACACACACACACACACACACACACACTTAGCTGAGCCAGGCGTATGTCCAGATTTAGGCTGAACACAAACTATGCGTGTGTTGACAACAGATTATTATGTGAAAGTATATATTACCTTTTTAAGATGGCACATATATGCGTGAGAAACTCTTCTTCTGTGTGTGTGTGTGTGTGTGTGTGTGTGTGTGTGTGTGTGTGTGTTGTTCCAGGATGACTGCACTCCCCTGGCATTTCCTTAGGGGGAAGTTGCACAGCTCCCTTCTTTCCTCGTCTTAGTTCTATCTGGCTTCCATCTTCCACACACACACACACACACACACACACACACACTGTCCCCGCGTACTCTTCCTTCTCCTCTGTAAGCGCTCGGACACTCGGCCTCCTTCCTCTCCTTCGTCCTCCAGCTCATCTTCAGTCATTCCACTTTCCGTCTCGTTCCAGTCTTCCCATGTTTTCTGTGAGCTGCCTGTAAAAGTACGGAAAACAGATTCCCAGGGTCTGAAAGGAGAAAAGCGGCACCAAAATATTTTTGAAATGGTCATCTGAGATGTCTCTGGCCAATATTTTGTTGAATTTGAGTGAACAGTTCACCCAAAAATGAAAATCCAGTCATTATCTCCTCATCCTCATGCTGGTGGAAAGTCCACAAAACATTTCTGAAGCTTCACAGCAAAACAGTGTTGAGAGAGAAAACATGAAATGGCTCCGTACAGCTTGTCTGTTGTAATCCAAGTCTCTGGAAGTTCTGGGATCTGGATTTGAACAGATGTTATTTACGCCCCTTTTTCAGGCTAACAGTTAAGTGATAGTGTGCATCCTGTCTGCGCAGGAGCTCAGCCGTGTGTCGAGGGTGTGAATAACATATTCTCAAATTAATATTGGATTTCGGGGCTTCTGGGATCTCTGGGACGAGCTGTGTGGAGCCATTTTATGTTTACATAATTTAAAACAAGTCCCTGGCTACTTCAGTTGTGTAGGAGAATGCTGCAGTGCTGTTTTGCCGTGAAGCTCCAGACATTGTGGACTACAAAACCTCACCTGACTTAAGAATGTTCATTTTGGGTGCACTTCTAATGATCCCCTGTGACCACATTGCTGTCACAAGGATGAGATGGCAGAGCAACCAGTGAGAATACGAGCATGCGAATACAAAGTCTACTAGTGTTTGTTTGTTGCACGTTATTGCCCTTCTCCTCACCTAATGTCCTATAAGCTTTAAATGCCTGAAACAAAAATGTCTATTTATACTTAATATGTTCTCACTCATTACCTGAAACATCCTAATTCATTTGGGGTCATGTTTCTGGTCACCCGATGAATGAAAAGTCTTACATTTGCTGTTTTTTGGCTCTGTTTTTGGTCTGTACCACCACTCTTTAGCTGCTAAAGGCTCCACTGTGTTCACCAGCAAGTCACTTTGTCTGTGTGCTGCTGGCCAGGAAGTGTACAGTGAGCCTGCAGAGCTTTCTTTCTTTTTTTTTTTTTGCTGAAAACAGCTGCAGCTCGCCCTCCAATTGGCAAAAACAAACCTGTGAGAACGAGCACTGAGAGTGCACCGAAAGAGTAAAGTTGTGAAACACGTTGGATGTAAAAACATGAGCTGATCCTTGAGCTCTGTAAGGTTGAAGATTCAAGTGATAATTATCCCATGGTTAGAACCAGTGACCACCTTTCACATTGCCATTTGATACACTGTTATTAAAAAAATATATTTCACAAGCACAAAACCCACTCTGGTGTATTACAACTAAATCCAGTGTATTAACTTGTCTTTTGTGGACTTGAATGTGAATAATTAAGCACAACATCAAATCCGAACTGGAAAAACGCTCCACAACAAACACTTCTCTGATCTCTTCAGCACGTAGCAGGGAAACTGACCACAGATCTTTATCTGGCCTCAGCTTTGGTCTCGTCAATTTAATGGGAAACCCAGACATCTTCCCTCCTCCTGCACACCCTCAGAGGTGCAGCTACAGGTCAAAGGTCGCACCAGCTGAAGGATTGGGGGGGGTGTACCTTATGAACTCTGGGGTCAGGTCCCAGTTGTCTGAGAAAGGGACCTCATTAAATCGGTTGTCTGCTGCTTTGATGGGCTCTGATTGGAGCGGAAGAGGGATCTGAGCAAAGAAAGCTTTCAAAGTTAGGACTCGACTTTCTAAATGTCCGCCATGGGGCTCGTTTAGGCTTGACGATTGTCATTTAATTATCTGCTTTTACTAATTCAAATATCTGCAAATGTACTTTGGTACGAGCAGCCTGTGAACCTGTCACGTAAACAAATGGCTCATAATGTCTCGAGGGCAGCAGGTTATGAGGTCAAAGATATAGGAAGTAGTATTTTACGTAGACCCTTTTTAAATTTCACATAGTCATGACCCTCTGTTCATATGAAACTAGTCCACTTATTCTCAGCGCAGTTTTCTTTGTTTCAAGTTTGCCAGCATCACAACACAAGACAAATACATTTGCTAGTATCAATAAAATAACACTTCAATCTTGAAATATTTGTTGATTACTTGATTTGTATCAGAAACGGCGGGTTTTTATGGCAACTACGCAACCAAAAGAGCTGATTGGAAATGTGGTCAGTGCTTTCCACTATGGTTACAGTGTGTTGCAGTATTTATAGGATCGTAATTATCAAGAAATGCACCTTTTAATGGTCTACTAGACTGGTTAACTTTTATGGCAATGTTTGGTCAGCCAAGCCAAATAAAAGTCAGCAGTCAGCAGTTGATAATCACTGCGAGTATAAAAGAACCGGTGACATCATTGGAGCTGGTGATGTGTGGGGTGGACAGGCCGGCCATTGTTGGCAAACATTGTCTGATTAAAGTGACTGTTGGCTGCCGGGGGAGGAATCGGGTGAGTCAGTGATGCCCTGAAACCGAAGCAGAGTCTCTGAAGGAAAACGCTCCCAGATTGAATCAATTCATCAGCACCTACACATGTGACCTGTTCAGGCCCGGACCTCCTCGTCAGTCTGCTGACTGAGTATATTTCAACTTCTCACTTTCATCGAGCTCTGATAAGATGAAGGACAGCTTAAGTTCAGTTCACACTACAGGATTTCTGCCCTGATTTCCCAGTCGCAGATGTTTTTTTGAGACCACAGACAAAAGCCCAAAACGGCAAAGATCACATTGTGTGAACTGTTTAATGACACGATTCAGGAACTCATCGACTCATTGCCAACGCCTGCTGGTCGTCTTACAGGCCAGTCGCTGTTGGGGTGCCAGGAAGCAAGCACCAGGCGATGAGAGCCGACCCTCCTGTCCTCTCTGCCTCTCTCCTCTGCTCTCATCTGCAGCAGCTCTCAGACCCCAGTCTTATCATGCAGTGCGTATGGAGTCAGCACAATAACAGCTTAATATATGATATAATAAAATGAATATAGTATCGAGATAGATACACACAAGCAAGATTCACGTTTTCAGTGCAGAAATAATCCTTGCCGTTCGTGCGTCCTGATCCATCCTCTCACGCAGATTTTTTGTTTTTCCTCGTTTTTTGGCTGCATGTCCAAGCACAAACGGCCTGGACTGTTTGGATCCCTCCCGTCTCACATCTCATGTGGCGCGTCTTGTAACGTGTGACACCGTGTTGCTGGTCACTCGTGTGGTGTGAAAAGCACAAAGAGTTCAACACTTCCGATTACAAGACAGAGCTGTGTTGTGTGAACAGCACGGCGATCTGATGACTTTGAAAGTGGTGTAGTGTGGCCAAGGCATTAAAGATACTTTGTGTTCAACAAAAACTTAACTGGCAAGGGTTTAAAATATATACGTATATTGAAGACATAATGCAGAGAGCCTTTGTGACGGGATGTTTTTACAGACCTTACTTCAGATGTATTTCTGCCCGACTTCTTTGGCGTCCTTACAATCTTTGATTTCATGACCACAATTTCAAACAACGGCCCTGTCGTTTAAAGGTGCCTGTCTGCAAAGTATGAAATGTTGACACTGAAATACTTTCTCACCCTATTCTGTATCCAGACAGACGATGATACAGTTCTCGTCGAATCATCCCATCTTTCTGGATTGGATTTGGATTTAAAGGTGGTCTAATATGTCTTTGCAAGATGAAGCCTATAAAGTATTTCAACTTTAATAACTGTGTCCAGCCTTCAAAACTCCATGTGAGCTTAAACCAAGGGTGTATTGTTATCTGTGACATGGAGTAAAGCAAAGCTTCTCCCACAGATACTAACCCGCCTCGAGGGCTTCTGCTGAGACCATGTGAGCCTAAAACTCAGCGGTGAAATCAACTCGGATGGCCTCTCACCTCGCGGGCCCTCTGGGCTTTCTCATTATGAAGGGAGACTGCGGTCCAAACATCTCACACAGAGGCCTGGCCAGCGCGGTGGAGATGGATCATGGTGGAGTCATGGGAGAGTCAGATGACAGAAGGATTATATCATGTTTGAATGGAGTGTGGAGTCAGCTGGGGGTGTTAACAGAGAGCTTCAGTAACGGCATTATTTACATTCAGGGTTATTAGAGGTCCAGGGAAAAAGTCGAATGAAAGATTTATCCATGTTTGACAGGCCGTGCTCCCTCGATGTATGTGACCACCAGGATGGTAAAGACTGGTTTACGTAATGTGGTTTAACTGAGGAGGATGCTAGTCCGAACACTCGTCTTCCTGCCTTTTTGGACACTGAACGTCCCCTTGTCTCCACATCTCAGAACTGAATTAATTGGCAAAAGACATCATGAATGATTTGAATGGAAAAAAAGAAAAGGCTGATGAAAATAACCTTGGATTTTTTTAAAAAGGTACATAAAGCTGAAGCGACTGAATAGTTTCTCCTCTTCTGACCCACTGATGGACCGTCTGTCTGACTTTGTCTTTTATGTGTCCATAATGGCCAGGTGTGTGTGTGAGTGTGTGTCTGACTCTCGTTTCTGAACAAAGGATTCAGAGAGGAAGATGATGTCATCTTTTAACCGTTGTGAGCTTGTCTGTGTGTGTGTGTGTCGGCGGTTGGGGGGGGGATTCTGTAATTATTACAGTCTGTTTTCTGAGGTCACCTTTCTCTCACACACAGAGAAGAGACGCACACACACACACACACACACACACACACAAAGAATCTTTCATCATTTAGACAGCGTCTTGTTGGTCATTTGCTTTGAAAAAACGCTTCACAAAAGGATTAATGGACAATATTTCTGAATGTGATAGTGAAACGATGCTGCAGTAAAAACTGGAATCGCACCGAAGCTCTATGATGGTCAAACATGAAGCCAGACACAGGTCAGGATCCTGTCACATCAAGGGCTCTCATGAAACTTACCCTCTGGAGGGAAAGAAACAAGCTGTTTGTGTGTGTGTGTGTGTGTTTGTCTGATGAATGTGACGTGTTTGTCTTCTTGAGCATCAGTTGATTGTCAAGTGCGTAGCTCTGTAGTGTTTGTAGTATGTGTGGGTAGCCTGGGTGCTCGGAGGTCTGTGTATGTGTGTGTGCACGTACATTAGCACGACAGGCTAGACAAATGATGTACATCATGAGTTCACTGTGCGCCGGAGAATATTAAACCGAGTGTGGGATTAAACATAAACCCCGTCTCACTTCTCAACGCAACTGCAAAGTCATCTGAAAACATATTGGTACCCTACCTCACACACACACACACACACACATACACACACACACACACACACACACACACACACACACACACACACACACACACACACAGATATCAGGGTACACAAGTATTGTCTAGGTGGTGAGCGTATTCAGTAATGCTGGTAAGGTTGTGTGCTTGTTTTGTGCATCAGTACATCAGAAATACCCTCTGCATGTGTGTGTCGTGAGTTACAAAGTGATGACTCAGCGCTGCTACAGTAAGATGGATGCTGGAGTTTAATGGCTCCTGGTCTGGTGGCTGAGGAGCAGAGATACCAACTCCACACTTGTCCACTAACACTCCACAGTTCAAGAATGACAAATGGACTTTTGAGGCCTTTGACCAGTGGTGTGTTTCAGTTTCATTTTGGATTTGGTCCAAGTTAGTAACCTACACAGATTTCGTTCGTTCGTTTTCTTTTCCGCTTTTTCCGTCGATGTTGCCGCTTTTTATCCCCCCTGGGGGGTTGCGGGGCTTGCTGGGGCCAAATCCAGTTTGACTCATGGGCGAAGGTGCCAGAACGAGTATACGAGTCGCCAGCTCATTGCAGTAATAAATCAACTCATTTAGAAAGATGCTACTGATGCAGCAACCTCTCGCTGCCTGTAGCTGTCACTCATTAGTCACTCAATGTCCCACCCCCAGAAACACTTTGTTATTGGTTCCACGTCACGAGTGGTGACTAAAAATGTAGTATAATTCAGTGATGATCAGTGCCAGCTGCCTCTTCATACAATATAGTCATTTCTTTACTAATGTAGAAACTACTCATTGGTGGCAGTTTTTCATTCTTAAATATTAAATGAGAAGAGCTTTTGTATCTTTTATGTAGTCTAGAAAGCTGAACTGCAGTAGATTCAACAAAGGACTTAATGACTTTCCCATGGAGGCCCTGTGTTAATGTCCCGAGTTATTTTCAGTCGCGTCTGTGCACTGAAACTGCTCTGTTTATCTTTCCCGTCCTCTCCCCTCTGCTCCAGTTTGTCCTCTCCCTCAGCTGTCACTCCTCCCTTTGTCTTTCAGAGCTGATTTGGTTCGACATAACATCAGCCCACCTGCTCTTTGTTTTGTAGTTGCTCACTCCCGTTGCACACCGCTGCCAGCTTTGGATTTCAGAAATATGAAAACGTGTCCTCTCCCACCGTCTTTACTACTTCTTTTCTTGTTTCATTCTCCGGATTTTGTTTTTCCTCCTCCACCTCTCCCTAGTTCTCACAGTCAGGCACTTCCTTGTCATCTTCGCGGTTTACTCTCTAAATCAGCTCTGACCTCATCGCCAACCTCGCTCTCACACATACACCCACACACACATCCCCTTCGGCTAAACCAAAATGGGTTAATCCCTCATCACTCAAACTGTGGAGTGCACCAACTCATTCAGGAGCGGGGGCCAGTGGCTCAGGTGTCGCAGTCCCATTTCACACAAAAGAAACCTGATCATGTGGCAGTTCAGACACACATGCACTGACACAGGCTACCAGCATGATGCAGACATAAAGGATCGCACAGGCCTACACTCACACCGAACTCGCGCTTTGTGTGTCTGTTGGTTTTCCATCTGTGAAAACATTTGAGCTCTGGTTGTCAACTCACAGAGGTAACTGAACCCTTCTGCTCAGGTCCGGGACTGATAAAAAAAAAAAAAAGGCTTCAACAGCTCTCTGTCCATTGTTGCATCGTTCAAAAGATGTACTGTAGCTGGCTAGTTTAAGCTGTTTTTATCTGACTGATGTGGACTAAAGTCTGAGAGTGGACTGTAACAACTGTGGGTCTGTTGGCTTCTCGCTGACTAATGAGCTGTCAGCACAAAGCATCTACCGTCAGTGCTGTAGACTCTACAGAGGATGGCGTTCTGATTTTTTCCAATCAGAACACCATCACCAGTCTCACTTTGATTTCTGTTGGGACATTTCACTAGTCTGACTTTGCCAATACTTGTTGATATTTTCTGTCTTTTATACAACATTTTCCTCAGTTGTTCACAGTGTTGTCATCCATAGCTGTGCTTTGGTGGAGATAGGACATTTTCAAAATCCATTTTGTGTTGAACAAGAGTTTGTGATTTCCATCTCCCTTTTTATTTGGGCACAGTGCTAAGGAGCTAATGCTAATATGCCTGTAGCCTTACTTTCAGGCAGTGAGTATATACGCTCCTTTATTTTCAAATCTTCCCTTCTTTTGTAGGTATGATATTTTTCAGCGTGGGTTTAAACAGGAAAGGATACTTTAAGGCCTACAACTATAAATTACTATATAGCAAAATGGTGGCTCATTCCTGACAGACTGAATTGATGTTAGCTTGTAGCTCCTAGATATTTCAAGGTTAATGAACACTTTGCGGTACTGTTCTTAACTTTGTTTAAGTTGTTATTGTCTCAAAGCTAATGAACGGAATTGTTATACAAAACAAAATGGCTACACGCTAGTTAGCCTAACACATATCCCCCGTTAGCATACAGCTTCTTTCTAGCTCATTTAAGAGTAACTTTTAGCTCCTTGCGCATGTCATTTTTTGGACTATTTACAGTCCCACATTTATGCCAGGACATAGTTAGTCTGCCACGCACGTTCAGTCTTGTTTATTCAGAAATGAATAAAGAATAAAACATTTCTTTGTTATGCGTACAATTTCGAACAGCTGCAGGCTATACTTACACACGTGTAGCTTACTGAATCCTTGTCTCAGTTCACTTACTATACACACATTTGTGTTCTCTAGCTTTCGGGAAACAAATTCTCATTAACTTGAATCTCAAATTTTCACTGTGCCTAAAAAAGAGGTGTTAAGTTTTAACTCCTCGCACCATTCCCGTTGACAACTTTATCTTTCAAGGAATGCTGAACCTTTGCCTGTATGTCCCCACGCTTGAGGCAAATGACTTGTTATGAATGTGTTTTTTTGTTTTTATGATCAACCGAGTCACCCTGTGTGTTTGCTTGCATTATGAAACTGCAGTCTGGAAAGCTTCTTTGTTCCTACCAACAATTTGTGCTGTGAATTGGTCACATTTTGGCTTCTTTTACCAACACCGAAAAATACCATTGTCATTGACAGTGACCGTGCCCTGTGATTGTGTCGTTCATAGTTAAACAGGAATCACATAGATTGATGAATGATGTCGTGCACGCTGCATCGGGACAAAATTCAGCCTTCCCTCATCTTCCCTCTCTTCTGCTTTTCTCTCCAGGGTCGACATGTCAAGACGGGCCAGCTGGCGGCCATCAAAGTCATGGACGTCACCGAGGTCAGTAAACACAGCGCAATGATGTACCTTTTTATTGTTTTGTTGTCATAAGTCAGGTTAACATTCAAATTTAGAGCAGATGTTTAAACAACAACATGGAACTTGCTGTAGAAAGTTAGTTGATTAAGTGTCGACCCGAGGCCGTCACTGACGTCAACCCGAAGTCAGTATTCGACGACCTGTGGATGAGACTTAATCAATTATCTTTCTGCAGGAAGCGTATTGAAAAAAACAGCCAGTGATGCTCATTGTCCAGTTGAAGAGAACGCATTTAAATGACTGAATTAAAAGAACAGCAGTCAAATTCTGAATGGTGGAAAACAATGTGGTACAGCCTCCTCCATCGCTCCACACAGATCCGAGGTTTTCGTCATATTTTCACTCTCCTCAGTGGAGGAGAAGCGTCAGTGGATGTTCAAGTCACATACTTAATTCACGTCATGATTTATTAAGTTTGTTTCCATCGCACTACACTTGGTTTCTATAAATACACTGACTATTCCTCCGAAGCAAGGCCCAATGTTTCTTTTAACACGCAAAAATGTAAAATGCACGCAGAAGAACAGCTGGATGGAAAACCACTGATTGTTGTCAGCTGTGTCTCGTTTCCAACTGCATGACGGCTTCACCGCTGCTGCACTTTATCAGAATCGATTAATTCTCGAGCAAAAGGGTTCTTGCGTTGACCCAGTTTTTTGGAGAGAACTTACAGCTTGGTTTTTACGCAGCTTTATTGCAACATTTCCTCTTTGAAGAGCGAAATTAATACAGCGCTAATATCAGACAGATGTATTAAAAATGCGTGCGTCGCTGGTGCAGCAGTCACCAGTCTCACCAGCAGCCATCAGGTCCAGCTTCTGCAGATTGGAACTGATCCTGAATTCAGTTTCATGCATCAGTATTCATTCTTTCAACATTCAGTACAGGATCAACAGCTAACACCAAAAACAAAGAGTCTCTCTGACTCCCCCCTCCCATTCTGCACCTACATGTCAACATTTCCTCTCCAGAAATAGTCTTCGTTTTTAGGCTTCTAATCACGCGGCTCCCGACCCAAAGTGCTCTCTTCATTAGATAAAGCTGAGTTTGTGTTCGAAGCTCAACAGATTTTCAATTTCCTGAGGGCAGTTTAGCCAGTAGTCTTAAAGACTGAAGTTTGGTGTGTGTGTTTTGTGTGCGTGTCTGCAGAAGCGTGTTTCGGAGCCCATGGGTGCACGCTTGCCAGGCTCCATAAAGCTGAGTAAGGACCCAGAGGGCTGTTTCTGCCTGAGTAATTGGAGCCTGTGTTTCTCTGTTTGCATACTTGAAGAATTATCGTGCTAGTCTTATAAAACTTCCTCTCACTACGTCAGTGACGGCGGTAGTGAGTGCGTTTTTCCCGTTACTCATCGTCAAACAAAAAGCTAAATGAGACAAAGGGAAAATATTCAGAAAGACATATTTGAGGTCACTTGACCATTTCCTGCCCAGACGCCTTAAAGAGGAATGAGTGTGTCATCAAGGCTGTCACATTAAATCCTTTAATCTGGGTCAAGCGTTCTGTTGAAGAGGATTGTACTGTCTGTCATTTAGGACCCTGCTGGTTTTTAGCTGCATCTCTAAAAACCCTAATACTGCACCTGCAGTCCCTATTTTAGGAAGAAGTATGCCGGGCCCCATTCACACTTGATCACTTCTGGTGTCTCACGTCCAGAGAAAGTCGAGATTTACACCTAGCTACATGAATGTGTCTCTGTTGGCCAGATGACAGATCTGATGCTGGGTTTTCCACATGCAAATCCTCCAGTCCAACAGGAGGCGCTGACGTACCTGAAGAAGTTTTATCGTCTTCAAAGGAATAGTTATAATTGCTGACAATAAGATTATAATAGAATGTACTTGTATATTACCACAGGAGTCACCCCAAATCCAAAAGTGTTGTGTTGCTGTGTAAAATGGCCAATAAAATCAGAGTGCAATCGTTTGCAAACAAACAGTATAACAAAGCGTTCCAAATAGGTGTTTTGGAGTGTTCAGAGTACAAATTAGGAGTACAGTTACATTACTAAAATATTACTCAATTACAAGTAGAACTATCGTTATTAGAGTAATACTTAAATGTATTAAGATATATAAAGGTTAGAAAAGCAAGCTTGTGACCAAATCGATATTGAGGTATTCCGAAAGTAATAGAAAGTAATCAAGCTACATTACTTGAATATTGTAATAATTACTGATTGGAAGCATGAAAATTGCACTTCTTTTTCTAAATGCAGTGACAGTACTACAGCAGAGTGGGATGGTGCAGTCTTGAAGCTTAACCCACCGGAAAGAAATCACCCAAATGTTTTTCTACTGAGACTAATGGAGCCACTTCTATTTAAAAAAAACAACCAATAAAAAATAAACAATAAAAAAGGGTTCATTGCACATTTTGACAGCATATTTTGAACTTTGAATTCTTCCCCAGGCAGCGCTTTATATTAAGACAATTGGATATTTGCCGCCTCTGCAGTCTTCTCCCCTTTTTCACACCCCTCTTGGTTTTCCTGTGGCTGTAGTGTGACACACCCCGAAAGGAAAGAATGACCTCAGCAGTTTGAGTCTGTCAATCCATTATAAACCTTTAATACTTGGTACCTTTGGTAGAAGAATGGATGGATAAAGACAGTTCGGCCTGTGTAAAGCCCAGTGTAACTACTCTCGTAATTAAGGGTCGACCGATTTGGCTTTTTCAGGGCCAGCACTGTTTATTAGAAATTAAGGAGACTGAAAACCGATATTTGGGACAGATAATTTGAAAATGCTAGAAATTGGCCCTTATAATTGTCCAGGTTAATATAACAGACTTGAAAGCAGTCTATTGCTTCGTTGCACATCCAGCAGCCATGTTTCGAGACACTTAGTGAATTTAAGTCCACTATCTTAAGTTCTGCAGGAAATATTTAACTTTTATTCGCTGCATGGTTCATATGTTCCCTATGTCTGTTGTTTGGTGCTGGCAGGTAGAGATAGCTGAAAGCAGCTGCCTGTTTGCGGCTGTGAGAAAAGAGGAAGTGAACCAAAACAGTAAAGTGGCGTATTACACGTATTAAACCAGAACAATGAGCCGAAATCGTGAAAAGCTCCATGGAAGCAACAGCAGCTGGTGACAACTATTTGTGTTGTTTTAATTATAAGATACAAGAAGTCATGTGATTTATAACAACAGCAATTTAAAATATTGATTAAAGCCATTTTCACACACAACATGTCATTTGTGCTGCTAGTTGTTGCGGGTCTGTCAGTCAAAGCAAAATATGTAAGCAGCGTGGGATCATGGGAGTTGTTGTTTTCATTATTAAACAATCACCTCTGCTGGTGATAATCTGTTTGACTTGGGCACAAGGTAATGTTTCAACGTTTTATTCATGTTAGCTTTAGTCACAATTACTCAATAACAACTATAGAGCAAAGGTGTGGTTGTTTTGTTCTGACATTATAATGCAGAAATGATATTTCACCTTTTAAAAAGGCTGTCCCACCTTCACTGAATATCCTGCAAAAGGGTATCGGGCTCAGCCTTAAAGACACACAGTAGTCTTGGTTATTGCTGTACCCTCTATGATGATTAATTAGTGTGCTCGAGCTGCCAGCGTGGCAGGTAACCAGACTCAGTTTTGAAGTTGTCTTCAGAAATCTAGTCCATGGTAAAATATTGAAAAAGGCGGTCTGAGTGTACTGTGGCCTGCAGGCACCGGTCTCCATTTCCAACTGTGGAGAGTGAAGAGAGGACATGAAGCAGGATCAGGAGCATGTGACGGGAATATGTTTATGTATTCATACGAGCTGAATGACTGAAGAGAAATACACATGTGGGGGGATATTCAGGACATGGCGTTTCATTTTTAAAATTTTTTTTTTAAGCTCTCTGAAATGTTTACAGTGGTCCTTTTCCACACGGTTCAGCCGTTTTCTAAAGTAAACACTCTGAGTTTGTCTGGACACTTGCCAGGAATGACAGTTGAGCAGAGGAAGTTGTTTGCATTGGAAAGCTTGAGATTTTCACGTGCACACCGATTCCGTCCAACATTTATCTGTGTGTGTGTGTGTGTGTCTGTGTGTCTGTGTGTGTGTGTGTGTGTGTGAGACGTTGGGGAACCACGGGAGCCTTCATACATTCACGTGTTTCAGATGCAAAACAACACAGTTATATGTCTCCTTTCCTGTGTGTGTGTGTGTGTGTGTGTGTGTGTGTGTGTGTGTGTCCACTCTGCTCCCTGTGCACATCTCGGCATATGTGCTCTGACCCACATACCACTTCCTGTTCCATATACGGAGTGGGAGAGGGAGGCTGAGGAGGGAGAAAGACAGGCACTTAGAAGAAGAGAGAGAGGATGAGGAGTGACATACAGTGTGTCGGGCTGAAAACGCATTTTACCACCACTGTTTTCACATCTCCAAATATGGATATAGGCACCTCATGATGTCATTAATTTAGTAGTTGGACTGTCCCTTTAACCCAAGAATTCCTTCATAGTAGATTCATGATTTTTCTGACCAGTAGCTTCATTGTTATTACAATTACTTTTACTCGTAAGTACAATTAGTGCAGTGTTATGCTAATATTTACTCGAAACCACTGATCGGTTATTTTGATGGGCGGGTCAGCATGATGCTTTTGTTTTTTTCCAGTTGAGAGGTGTGTACCTGTTTCACCTACAGTTAGCCGGGCTTCAGAATGAAAGTAGCCCTACAGCTCAGTTCAGACTTGCTCCAGTCAAAAGAGATCAGTTCTCTTAACAGGAAACTGCAGAAAGCAGCAGATCATAAACCTCATCAGACTCAACATCCAGAAGACATTCAAACCTTTGCAAAAGTCTTCAATGATATTCTGACACATCATTTTTTTTACGGAGCTGTAGCTGAGACATCTAGCCTCTGTCTGATCTCTGTTGAGTGCTGCACATGCTCCGTACCGATCAGGTAGCTGATGATGTAGCCTCCATTTTTTTAATACCTTCAACTTCAACCTGGGAAGACATGAACAAGCTAGCGGTCTAAACTTTAACACACGTCACAACTTCGTGCCTGAAAAAAAGGAGTAATCGCCGCATTCATCCGGGTGTTGTGTTTCCATCACAGCCGATCAGAGCTTGAGCCGATGAACGTGCATGACCACTGCAGAGTCATTGGACGCAAGAGCCGATTGGACCCATTCCTAACTCTGGCCAAGTGATTGATGTGCCTGCACCTGACCAGAGAACACGCACAGCTACAATGTAAAGAAACCTAGTTTCAACGCACCAGTGGTTTTGCAGGCGAGTATAGTTGAGTTGACGGTATGCTGTACACCAACAATCAGTTTTTTCCTTATGTAGCCAAACACTTGACTCGCCAATGATGTTTTTCTACCTTGTTGATGCACAACAGCTCTTTTTGGTGGTTTTTGTGACTGTGAGCTGACTGAACGGTCCCGCTCGCACTGTGTGTGTGTGTACTCTCCTACAAGACTGCACCAGAAATAGCATTGTTTCTGTGATGTAATGGCAACTATATACAGTGTATTCTGTGTGTCAGGGTGGCAAGAGAAGAAGATTTGGGGGGGGGGGCAGTAACCGAGCGAGTGAAACATGAGACAGAGCAGAGGGAGTAAGCTCAGATAAGGAGAAGAAATTCCCTTTCCCTCTTTGAGAAGGTTCATCTGAAGTGCAGCGGGAGTCTGGGAGGGGCCGCCGCTGCTCGCCAGCTCGTCTCTTCACCCCCTTCGCTCGCATCCATTTGCCACCTTTCTGCTCTTTTGTCCGTCCATCCAGATTCCAGCCTGTGTTTCTCCCACCCCTTCCTGTTTTCTGCATACACCTTTGTGCTGCATTCCCCTCGTTTCTACCCTTCGCCATCTTTCTTCCAGTCGCCGCCTCTGATTTCTGTGGGGAACGAACGAGACAGTAAGATAGCAGACAAAGAATGAAGTCATCCTCCTCCCTAATGGGAAAAACGCGGAATAAAAAAAGGGAAGAGAAATGTAGAGAGAGCGCCGCAGCAGCTCTGCGCTCAGAGCCTCTCACTGCTGCTGTTGACTTGATGTAATCCAGCGGGATTCAATGGGAGGAAATCGATCTTGATTAGCAGAGAAACTCCACGGCAAGCATCTTTATCTCTACCTCTGTGTTCCTCCGGGGAATGAATCGCTTTTTCTTGTCATACTTTCTCACTCGCTATTTCTCTCTCTGTGAATTCGGCACATGAAACACTTCAGAGCAAAGTCAAATCTCTCTCTCACCTCCCACCCTCTCCCACTGCTCCCCAGTCCATTCAGAAGGTGTGAGAGTGAAGAGTGGGAAGGTGTTGAAAGCATGAAATTGGTACGTCCAAAAAAAACCCAAAAAACAGTCCAACCATGGCGAAAACAAATGCAGATACATTTGAACACTGGCTGAATCTGTTCCCTGGATCTCTGCTTTGAGTCTGCCTCCTCACAGTCAGCTATTCTTGAAATTGCAGCACCTAGCTGGAGGGTTCAGACTCCTTGATTCATTTATTAACAGAGACCCAACATTTCCCCCATGAGCAAACACTTTGCGACAGCTGTGAGAAAAAACTTCCCTCTAACAGAAGGCAGAAACCTCGAGCAGATCCGGACTGTGCCTCCACCAGTTGGGTTGAGAGAGGGAGTGAAAGAGAGAAGCAGATCAATCCTCATGACTTTTCAGGCCACCTCCAAGTCAGAGTTTTCACTTATGCTGTGAAATATCTACAATATACGGTGTATATATCTATCCGGGTAGACTGGCGCAGAAGTTGGTGCAGACATTCACTTCCCACTCAGGACACATTTTAATAATGCTGGTGATGATGTATGATAATATGTGTTACTATAATATATTATAACAAAACTAACCAGTAATAATAAAACTTGAACTTTGGGTGAACATTTTCTTTAGCACCACTCAAAAGGATCAAAAGCAACTGTTAGACTTCAGTGTTTATCATCTTAATTTTTTATTTTTTTTTTTACATTTAACATAACAACCTTTGGCTTCATTCATAGAAATGGACTGAGAATCAATTTGGATCTTTGATATGACTTATGTCATAAAACACATATCATTTGTTATTTATACAAACTCTTACTTTGATGTAGAAATGCTGATTCCTGACTTACCCTCATTTGTCTTGGTATTATATATGAGGAATCCACAAGGAAGGTGCTTTCAGTTTAAGTTTAACTGGGATTTATCAATCATAAGAGAACTGTTGAAAATGATCCTAAGGCTAAGTTTAGGTATAAATCTGAGATCATTTGTATAAATAAGGCCCCTGAGTCTTTTCACAAAACCACTGGGAGGATAATTTTGATAATTATTATTATTTGATTGTTAGCTGGTGGGGAGTAATTGGAACGCTTCTTTAGAATTAAAGATACCCATTTGATATTGGGATGAATGTGACATTTGTGAACCTCCAAAACAGCAGAGGTGTCCTCTGCATACACAATAAAAGCAATCCCAATTGTTTCTCCTGATGAATTCACCATCTGAAAGCAAATAACAATTTAATTGAAACTAGTATAATGTGCAGTCTGTGAGTTTCTCTTGTGTTGAGAGATGAGATTCACAATAGCAACTTGACAACAGTGATAAACTTCTTTAAATATGACATGAACGCAGCGAGTGTTGGATATAATCGGTGAAACACCTCCCTCCCCTCAGGTTCCTGGTTGCCTGTCAAAGACGTGTCGACCTCTCTTGGCCTTTTGTGGAAGCCAATGTCTCCCTCCTCCTCAGCTTCCATTTTCCATTATGCTTCCATTTTGTGGCCGTCCGCTCCCCCGGGGTCCTGGTTCTGTTTGCTCTGCTCACTTTGTGTGCTGTAATACTTTAGCAGCAATATGGCCGCCACCGAGTCTCCCCACCATTTCATGCCATGGAATGATAATGAGTAGCTTCAGCACGCCTTGTTTTTGAACGAACGGCGGTGTGGATACAAAGTTCAGGGAAGGAGAGAGAGTGAAGGAGAGAGAGAGAGAGAGAGGTGTGGTAATGATGGGATATACATCAACGTGGGACTGAAGTCCTTATAGGAGGCGGTAATGGAAAGTGATGCTGCGAGGACGAGAGTGATGGAGACGGTGAGCGCCTGAAATAAATGGACAGTGTACAAACAAGATGGAGAGAGAGAGACACAGTGAACATGTGACAGAGAGAGAGAAAGAGAGAGAGAAAGAGAGAGAGCGATGATGTCACTGTCTCCCTGTCGAAGCAGCTGTATCCTGACATCCAGGTCATTTTCTGCCCGCCTCCCCTCCATCCATCACACGCACGCACGCACGCACGCACGCACGCACGCACGCACGCACGCACGCACGCACGCACACACACACACACGCACACTGGTCTGTGTGTTCCTGCGTTGTCTCTGCTGAATTTAAATGATGCTTTCTGACAGTCTCAAGTTTAAGCTGCCGTCCGACTGGTGGAGCGCAGCGCGGAAAACTGACACTGGCATCAACCGCCGGGTCAGATTCTCGCGCTGAAACAATTTTGATCATTAGTCGGTACTAATTTTGACAAGCGATGGTCGAAGTTTTTTATTTATTGCATGATCATTTATGGTCCCAGCTTCTCAAATGTCAGGATTTGCTGCTTTTCTCTGCTTTTAATCATCATAAACTGGATCTCTGTGAGCTCTGACTGTTGGCTGCACAAACCGGAGACTCCTCACTTTGAATGTAAATAAAATCATCAGTTTCAGTCCTGCAGCATTCTTATTGTTATTCTTCTGGCACTTTAAAGGGACTGTCCACCCCCAAAGCAAAATTACATATTTTTCCTCTTATTCGTCCAACATAAATTGTGTTTGTTTTGGAGATATCCGCTGTCTGTCTTCTCTCCAATATAATGGAACTCGATGGCACTGTGGTGCTCAAACTGCTCAAATCACACATTTGAAGAACTCAACAGCAATGTTTCTTTCCAGACATCATGGCCCGATTACTCAAAATATTCTCCAGACCTTGTGGAAGAACTATTCCCTTTCTACCAAACTATCACTGCACAGAAAGATGTGAGCACCTGCTCATGGAGGAGAGGTTCACGCTTGTGACAGCATGGGATGTAAACAATAATGACTTCCTCATAGACTGAGCTGTAACTAAACAAAAACTAACAGAAAATAGTTCTGGAAAGTGCTCACAACAACTTCTGTGGATTATTGTGAGTGACACCAAAACAACCTAGATGGATAAATCTGACTACCGGTAATAAGAACAATATGTAATTCTGATTTTGGGAGAAACTACCCCTTTAATGAGATTTCTTTTAAATTCAAATAATACTTTTGATGATTAATACTGTAATATATTCAGCCAAAGGTCCTGGTTTACGATCTTTAGTCTTACCTCAACACTGATGCATATGAGAAATCTGACTTAGTTTGCTCAATTAAAATCATCAAAAAAGTCTAATTTTGTAATTAAGCAGAATTACTGTCACCATCTTGATAGAAGAGGCAAATTAATTGACTCCTTCACTGACTCTTTTCTTCTGGACATCACTGTGCTTCAGTGCCTCCTGGCCCATTTCTTTTTCTTTCTTTTTTTTCTTAGATTTCCAGTCCAGTGTTGACCCCGTCCAAGATATTTATTTTTCACTCTTGTTATTTGTGATTGATGACATCAGTTTTGTGTCTGGCAGTACACAGTACCCTGTGTTATTGCAGGGCATGACCATCTGCTGCCCTGAACATGAAGGAACGGAACCATCCTTATGGTTTGTCAATCAAGGCTATTGCTTTCTTTCCCTCTTTAAACTTCATGTTGAATAATGTAGAGGAACGTTCCTGCTGTGTTCCTCCTCATCCAGTCGGTCCTCAGCATCTGTAATTATGCTCACTCGTTCCGAAAACACTCACATGACTGACAGTTTGTGGGCGATCGGATGTTTTGTTGACCATAAAAGGTGCTGCTCGACTGTGTGTTGACTTTCTGTATATCTTCAAATATTCTATACAGTCCTGCTTTTATTTCCACAGAACTATTATTACACATGTAACTGACCGGCTGACTGGTTGGCTGGCTCAACTGCTGGGTAACCGGCTGGTTGACTTCTTGGTGACTGATGGTCCTCTGCTGATGAGTGGATTAACAGACGGATTTGCTGGCCAGCACAGTCTGGTTTGCTGGCTTCGTGACTCACTGGTTGGATAGCTGCCTGGCTAAATAACTGGCTGCACGGCTGAAGCAGTAACCAACTGGCTGGCGGACTGAATGTGACTCAAGGGATTGGCTGACAGGCGGACTGACCGACTGACCCCGTCATCTTTACGGACAGCTAAAACTCAGTTTGAACTCTTTAAACAGCCTGTGCAGATGAAAAGAAAAGAAATAACTTTGCTCAAGCTGACAAAGGTTTGGATGTGGCCTCGTGAAAAGCCTGTTGCCTTGTTTGAACATCTCAGGACAAAACTTGGTTTGACTTTTCTCACAGTGATAACAGCTTGAAGTGCAAAAACAGTTAGTGGTAGAACTTAACAAGAACAAATGAAGTGTTTGCAGATACTCTCCAAGTGACTGACGGCATAGAAATAGCTGCTTTTAAAATAATCACAGATTAGTTCAGCTGTCAGTTAACCAACATCAGGTTCAAAGTGTTGTCTGTATTTTGGAGATAGTGAAAGTGAGCTGCAGGTGATGTCTCTTATAGACATGTGGAAGTTGATGTCTTTCATCTCTAAATGCTGAAGTTTGGCTGAATTACCCTTTAAGCTCTGGACCAGGCTCAGAAATGTCAGCCGAGTCGTTGGCTGCCTGACGTCTGTGGCCTCTGCAGCTGCAGTGCACGATAAGAGGTGCCTGTTTTAATTTGCGCTCGCACCAACATTTAACACCAATCATTTCCTGTTAAGAGCAAAAAAAAAGAAAACCACAGCCAAACTAATGTTCACAGTCCACAGAATGAGGGAGCTACCTGCAGTGATAATAGAAAAGGTTGGATAATGTCTCGGCAGGTTGTAAACAGCACTAGCTCACCAGTATGAAGACATATCTGAATCAGAATTGGCTTATTGGCCACGTCTGAGTGGACTCCTCTGGTTCTCATTACTGTAAGTGTACACAGGACTGTGCAGTAAAGAAGTAAAGAACAAGGGCAACACATGCTAGATAAGTAAATGTAAAGAATAAAGAATGTGTGAAAATAGGAGGATAGTTGTGTGTACATATTAAAAAAAATCACTGATGACAAATAACATATATATATTAAAAAACTAAAACAATTACCATAGATGGATTAAAACCAGACTCTTGTGGTTTAATTCTTATATAACTTGGAAGTTCTGAACTTTGTCGTTGTTTTTGTGATTTTGCTCCACTTTGAATTCTGTTGTTAACAGTCTTATATAACTGTTTTAGTCCCATTGCACGATAGAGTATTTTCCCTTCTCTTCAGTGGGCTTGTATTCTCCTCAGCACAGAGTTCTGCCTGTGATTGGTCTAAAGATTTGCTTAGTAAACTGCAGCACTTGGAGCTTCGTTAGTTCAGCAGCTGCCTCGTGTTTTCTCCTGCAGTGCATGTTGACAGCGTAGATGTCAGAGAGGAGGTTAGAGGAAGGGTATATGACACTGTGGGTGTAACTGAATGCACAAAACATCAGGACCGTGTTCCTGGCAAAATTTGTTGTCATTTTCTGGTTTTAAAGGCTTCATTACAGTAAAGTGACGTCATTTTCGGAACTTACCGGACTAGTCAGTTTGTTCTAATACTGCAGTCAGTCATTATATCCACATTACCGCTGAGTATTTATCAAAAATCTCATTGTGTTCTCACAATGAATCTAAATATTATTAAAATAACGATATGGCCAGGTGCATGTCCAGGTTTTTATTTATTACATTTTTAAAGAAGAAATGTGTGATAAAACAGCACTATAATGATGTATTGGTGTGCCTCCAAGATGTCCCTTTATACAGATCCTCTTCCTAAGTTGTAAAAACATGTCTGTTTTGTACAGATCCCATTAAATGTCACATTACCATGATTGGATAATTCACACTAAACTTGGATCATATCCCAATTGCAATATTTGTCGAAAATAATCACTAAGATTAAGATTTTTTTACCATAATGTGCAGCCATAATATCAAGGTATGTGGTCAAAAATATTGGGATATCTGATTATGTCACAAAGCATGCATGAAGTGCTTTAAAAGATTTCAGGATATCGAGATACATATTGTATATTACAATATAGCCTTTTGAGGCTGACCCTGAAATATAATTTCTGCATCGTCCTGAAACGAGCATTTCTGCTGATATGACAGACTGATAAGATAACACCAATCGCTGACTAAGTAGTCTTCTTAATTTGCCCAGTGAATATGTACACTTTGAAAAGTTTTGTTAGTCTGTATCTGCCAGTAGGCCATCAGGATAAGAGTAGGCATCATAATATGTTAACTCCATTACAGGAGAGACTTAATGTTCTCTGCATTTAGGTGGACAACAGTAACCGCATATATTGACATCGGCAATCGGCTAAAATTAGTTGGTAAATATCGGCATGAAAGATACCGACACAGATCAAATATTGTGCATCCCTGCCCTCCAGGTAATGGATCCTACTGACTTTAATTACCACTTTTCCTCTGGTGCTGTGGGAGGATGACTTTTGTGGTTTTAAATGAAGTGTAAAATGTTTCTCTGAAAAATGGACATGAATTTTGGTTCAGACATGCCTGTCCCTCTCCGGATGAAGCTCTCCTTTTAGCGCCAAAATTAATATTTGAATTTGTCCAATACTTTGTCAACATCAGCCTCAACTTTACTTTGTGTTTATTGCTGAATAGCAAATATTAGCAAGCTAACCCCCTCTTAGTATAGTCTAATTTTAGGTTATTTCTGGGTAAGCCATTGTCATCCCCAGTGATAATACACCAACATGTGTTTAAGTTGAGCCAAAGTGCAACAGCAGCGGAGAAAGTGTGAATGAGCAGCCCGTTTATCTAGTTTCAACATGAACACCCAAACAGTTTTACCCTTCAGTACCTCAGAGCTTTTCCTTTGTGGACATACAAGGTTGCTGCAGCACCGGAGTCCACGGCTGTCATGCTGCTGCTTATCGACCGGCTGTAATAACAGTGAAAATGTCACGTCATGTCGGCCCCGGTTGGCCTCTGGGATCAGACGCACGGGCTCGGCTGATGCAAGTCGCTCGCAAATAAATGTCACCCGGCCTCAGTGAAGCTGCAGTGATTGAGAAATAATCGCTTGATCCTGTTATGTATCTGTATGCGAGTGTGAGTCTGCACTGTAATATCCTGAGTGCGAGGGAGAGCTGCTAGTTTGTTCGGCTCCTGTTATCACTTCGGGCCGTATCTGCATGTCTGTGCCGAGCGATATCAGTTTATTGGACTGCTGTAGACGTTGTTTGTTTCCTCGCTTGGCTCTTCAGCATGTCTTTCATAGGTGGAGTGATAAAAGCTCAAGAGAAGAGTTCTGGTCGCTGCAACTCTTGAGTTAGATTTTCGCTGCTAACGTGACAACCTGCTTTTATTTTTTACATGTTTTTCTTCTTTACTGCCTTATGACTCAAAGTGTTCCACTGGGAGGAGGGCCAAGGCTTTAAACCTCGTACAGAGGGAGGCTGAAAATCATTGGCTGGTTCTTCTGAAGCACAGTGGAAAAATGTAAATATTAGGGGAAAATGTGTTTTCTAATAGGTTTGCTATTTCAAACGCTTGCAGGATATTCCACACTTTCTGTTGAGCTGCTCTGCAATCCAGCTGTAAAGACTGTGGCAGTCCTGGGCAACAACACAGCAAAAGGTGACGCTGTAAAAAAGCGTTAAGCCTGCAACTAACGATTATTTTTCATCATACATCTGCAGATGAATTTCATGAATTCATAAATCCTCACATCTAAGAGGCTGGAACTGACAAATGTTTGACACTTTTGCTTGAAAGGTGACAGGAATGATTAATCGATTATCAGAATAGCTGGCAGCTGAATTTCTCTATGATCAATCATCTGATCATTGCAGCATCTTTTTTTACTATATGTCAGAAAACGGTAATAAAGCCAATCGCAGTTTGTTGGAGGCTGATGCGACGTCTTCGGATTGCTGTTTTGTTTGACTTATAGTGTAAGAACCACCATGACGAATAAGAATCTGCAATTTTGGGTCATCTAAAAAAGGGAAAATCGCCACATTTTAGAAGGTGTTCGTTTTTACTGCTATGCCCTGAGTGCCTGAAAGAACATATGCTCAAATAAAACATCTCACTGTTGAGCATTTGAATGTGTCCAATGCAGGTACTTGATTGAACCTGTCTCTTAAAGATAGCAATGTTGTGAAGAGTGGCCAAGAGTGATCGTTGAGTAAAAGTAAATGTGAGAAAAAGTAATTTTCTGGCTATAAATATACCTTATAAGTATCAAGCTGAAGTTGAAATATAATTGTATATGTATTTAGTGTGTTACATGTATGAGATACTGTATGCAGTAAGTCGACTTATCAACTTGGCCGATCATCCAAACACAGATTATCAGAATCAGTGTATTTGCAGATGAACTGTTGTTTACATGTCAGATTGTCTCAGTGCTGATTTTCCATCCTGCTGTAACAACCTCACCAGAAGACAATTGACCAAACTTGTTTGTTTTGATCCATTAGTTGATGTAATTACTTCCTCGCCATCTCCCAGGCAATGAGAATGTGTTAACTCCACACTGACGGGTCTCTCCTCTCTCTCCTACTCTCTGAAAGGATGAAGAGGAGGAAATTAAGCTGGAAATCAACATGCTGAAGAAGTACTCCCACCACAGAAACATAGCCACCTACTATGGAGCCTTCATCAAGAAAAGTCCCCCGGGCCACGATGACCAGCTATGGGTGAGTGTCTTTTTTCTAAGGATGATGTAATATAGTTGGATTTGCCTGAAGGTTAAAGGTTGGGTTGGTAAGATTGGAGAAACCTAGCGAGAGCAAGCTAGACTTTGATAGTATTGAGTACTTCAGAAATGTTTTGTGGACTACCAAACTCTACTCGTCCTTCCTTCAGCACGGGGGGGGGGGGGGGGGGTCGGTTAGTAAGGAATGAGAAGATGTAAGAGATGTAAGAGATTTTCTACAAGTATAAAAAAAATTACCAACTTTAACACAGCAATCGTTAGGTCCTGACCAGTCACAACCTCTAGATTTCTGATAATATTTCAGTGACCCTAAGAAAACAGAAAAAGAAGCCAAATATAAGCATTTACATAATAATGGAGGCAATTGACAAATCCAGAATATTTATGCTGGAATTGATGTTTGGATATTTACACTATGAAGAACATATTTGTAGATTATAAAAAAAACAACAATAGGAATGAATCAGTGTATGGATCAAACCCTACAGTGTTATCTGTAGTCTCTGGACTGTGTCAGCAGTGTTGACAGACTGGACAGATTATTACAGAGCAGCACTCCACAAACTGTCCTACAGAAAGTCCAGGTTGGTGTGGTTATACTGGGTTTGTATATAGTTTCTATGCTTGCACATACCCTATCTGTTCACACACTTTATTACTTGCAAACAGTAACTGTTAGCACAACATATTTTCCCCCAGCATTAAAGTCCCTACAGGCCCATAAGACGGGAGAGGAGAGAGCCGTACAAAAAGACGACTAATCAAAAAAGACAAACAAGACGGTGCAGAGGAAATGAGTCCAACAAATGAAGCAAAAATGAGAAACAAAAGGGAGGGAGTTAATCAGAGAAAGACAACATCGGCTAGAAGATTTATTACTGCTCGGTGTGCTGAAGGCAGGATTGCCTCGTTTTATGACCCTGCAGCGCTGCTGTTCCTGGAGAGGAGAGATCTCACTCCTTCCTCACAACACGGCCTGTATTTGTTGTCACAGCTGCCTGAACGAGCCCTCACAGCCCCACTGCTGCAGCCTCACACTGTCTGATGTTAACATCTGTGAAAGAGTGATGGAGTATATATGTCATCCTCTTGATAGTCATAATCTGCATTGAAAATCACCAGAGATTTCTACTGAAGGAGAGAAGGCTGTGCGTTAGTGAAGTGTTTATCCTCGAGTCAACATGTTAGATGTGATTATCCAGCAGCTCGCTGCAGATTGTTCTGATGATGATATAATGGCCACTCGCCAGTGTTTCAAATCTAAATGTTTTTATTATTCTCTTGAATATAAACTTTGCGGTGGCACCATTTTGTCCACCTCAGAACAGCTTCCTTCTGTTGGAAACGCCTAATGCAGTGTTACTGTTTACTGACAGTAAGAGGAATATGAGTAATGATGATATGATCTTATTCAGTTATTCTGAGTGCTGTATCGTAGGAAACTGGCTGTGTTTCAGTGTCTTTGAAGACGTTTCACCTCTCATCCAAGAGGCTTCTTCAGTTCTAACTAACTGGAGGGGAGCTGCAGGCTTTTAAACTCTGTGTGGGAGTGTCCTTTAAAGACATGTTTGAGCTCTGAATCATCAGGATATCCTTACTGATATCATACTGACTTTAATCATCCTCAATAGCTATTTATTAGGGGTGTAACAATTCACCGATACGAATCGGAAAATTGATTTTCCATTTATTCATTTGTTGAGAGATGCTTATGGGTATTAATGTAACACAGTGATGAGGATGTAACATCAGAGTGAAGAGACATACAGTATAAAGGTCCATACACTGCAGCTGGTAGAAGTGTGAGTATCATACATCAGTTGTTTTGTTTATGCTCATGTTTCGTCATACTAAGACCACATTACCCATCAGCCCATTGCTTCCAGTCCACCATCACAGACTCCACACAGGGTAGACATGTAGGAAGTGAGTATTCCATCAGCCTTTCACTCGTCCTGTGATGTGCTGTCACAAGATACTAGCATTTCTGACCGAGAGAAAGACTCGAAAAAGATGGAAAATCCAAAGATGATAATAGAGGCCGACAGTGATAGACTTGTTTGTGAAGGCAGTTATACTACAGAATTAATGTGGTTACGGGTTATAGATGTTCAAATGCTGCAGATGGCAGCTTTTGCAGATCGTCTCTGTAAAAGAGTGTGTGTGTGTCTGTGTGTGTCTATGTGTGTGTGTGGCATTGTTTTTCTGTGTCGGGTGCCTGGAAGCTGACTCATGGTGTGGGGTCCAACAGCATGGTCCCCAAAAATGCTCGAACCCATTAGGTACTTCTTTATCTGTGTGTGTGTGTGTGTGTGTGTGTGTGTGTGTGTGCGCGCAAACACCCACAGTCTTCTCAGTATCTCCTTCTCTCTCCTCCAGCTGGTGATGGAGTTCTGTGGCGCCGGGTCCATCACAGATCTGGTGAAGAACACCAAGGGCAACACACTGAAGGAGGACTGGATCGCCTACATCTCCCGAGAGATCCTCAGGGTCAGTCCTCTTTCAAGGCAATTTCATGACCGTTGTTTACTGTTCAGAGTCAAATATATGTTGTAGGAAACTCAAATATGTATTATCAGTTGATGTGAATGTGTCTCGTGTCTGTGATTGCAAAGATTAGTAGACAACACGTTTGAATTTTTTTTCTCTCTGCAGGGATTAGCTCACCTGCACGCTCATCACGTCATCCATCGTGACATCAAGGGACAGAACGTGCTGCTGACTGAAAACGCTGAAGTCAAACTGGGTATGTGTCTATTTTATTTTTTATTTTTTAATTGAATTGTGAGACCAGACTGGACCAGACTGAGCGCACAGCCGGCTCTGAGGTTTGGACGACTGCGCTGAAAAAATACTGCAGCACCAGATTTGAGTCAGCACCATGCGAGTGCCAACTGGAGCTTGTTCATCACCAGTGTCGTTTTGTAGTGTTTCACATGATTGCACAGTCGTAGGCCTATCTCACACGGTAATGAGAAACCTTGTGAAAACATTTATTATCAGTTTTACATCCACTGGATTTAACTGGAGATGTTTTTCAATTATCACGTTGCAAATTGCCACAGAACCACAACAGAGCTCTTTGGTACAGACGTAAAGGTATTTCCACACAGTCTGTCCATTCATCAACGTACAAAAAGAGCTCATTGAAAATCTATAGGCAATATTTGATATCTCTCAAATAAAACAACCAAAAAACAGCTAACTAGTTGGAAGCGTGTGTGTCATCACGTCTGTTCCTGCCTGTCTGTCAGTAAGCCAACACACCTGAAAGTGATTTGAGACAGGTGCACCAGCTGGCAGGCAGAAACCAGCACTCACAAGACACCTCACTTGTCATAGTACGTCTCTTCTTTGTTTTGCTTTTTGATAACATTGTTTATTCTCAGGTGAGTTTACAACAGGACTGACTATCTGTGAGTTGAATTATTCGCTGCAGTTCTGCATCACTCAGACTCTCAGAATCTGGCTCCTGTAATTCTTGCAAATTCATTTTGACTTGCAGAACCTAACTGTTGCTGTCAGTGGATTTCTATGTGAAAGTTTTACCCCAACTGACCAGATTGGGAGCAAAGTATCCACGCTGACAACAATAACTGGCATTTGTCACAAAAGCTGTGTTGGCTGTTGCCAGGAGCAGTTAACTTGGAAATGTGGAAGACATTTCATTAACTTTCCTCCAAAAGGCCTTAGAGGGGAAAGTAGAAAACTTATCTTACAATTAATCCTCAAGTATTTTTATACTTAATTACACTTTAATTAGTACTTTTTAAAATAAAATGCTTCTTGAATGTGAATATTTTCTGATTTCTTTCCTCCTCTGTGACAGTAAAGTGAATATCTTTCGGTGTTGGACAAAAACAAAACATTTGGTGTCATCACTTTGGACTTTGAGAAACGCCGATCAACATATTTCACCATTTTCTGACAGTTTGTAGATCAAGCAGCTAACTGATTAGTTAAGAAAATATTTGGTTAATCAACTTAGCAACAGCCCTAATTATATCATTAGGTATCATTGTTGTATACTGCTTGAAAGTCCTGAAGAGCTGTCATATAGTGATAAGTCAAAGCTGGAATGTTCCCACTGAAACAGTTTGGGAGCCTCAATGTCCAGTTTCTTTTGTTTTCAGACCTTTTCATCGTTATGAGAGCATTTTTTTTCATCACGCTGTTGAGTTTCTCACACTTATGATTTTTAACACGAGACGTGTTAAAGAATGTATCCACAAAAAAAACCCCCAAAAAACGATCCACAAGTCGAGCACTGTCACTGTGCTCCCTAAAGCGCTTTGATGTTTTACTGGTACTGGCATCAGGTCAACATGACACTCCTTCAAGGTTGCTCTTTGGCTCTGAGGTACTTGACAGAATTGAATCTGTTCCTGAAAGCAGTCTGAATCTATAATGATTGACATGAACTTTCTGTTTCCCAGTGGACTTTGGTGTGAGTGCTCAGCTGGACCGCACAGTAGGTCGAAGGAACACCTTCATCGGGACGCCTTATTGGATGGCTCCGGAGGTCATTGCTTGTGATGAAAACCCAGATGCTACCTACGACTACAGGGTAAGGAACTGGAGCTGCTCTATTACTGCGTATCAGGGGCCATCTCTCTTGTTGGTCAGGGCCCGCCAAGACAGTTTGGAAATTTTGCCTTTACTGTTGGAATATGCTCATAACTAAATGGTTGACAACAACAACAGCAACAACAAAAAAACAGGCTCATAGTTTACAGTTTAGAAACTAGTTTCAAGATATCAAGTCTTCTGTTTCCACCCTAGTGCTCCAAAGCTTTTGGTTTGTGGAAGACATTCCCTCTGCGGAAAGTACTTTGTGGATTATGACCAGAACACTGTCGCCACACTCGAACATAGCTGTAAAATAGCCTGAATGTGTCAGAAGTCACAGCTTGGTATCAGAGTTCAGCATTTCCCAAGTCTGTTGTTGCAAAAGTTAAAATGGTTTCATCTCTCAGGGGGGTTGCAACACAGCACTTGTTCTCTCCTTAAAGTGTAACTCCACCAGTTTTGCAAATGTGTTTCCAGGTCTTGGGGAGTAAAAGTATATAGTATTAATATAAAAGTATAAATAGTATCAATAAACCTGTTTACCTGTGGATTGTTCCGAACAGCTGTTTTTGGAGCATTCCACATCTTTCACAGTCTTTTGTTGCAACTGTCCCAAATTGTTTGAAACACGTTGATGTAATTCAGTTCAGAATAAGTATATGTTTACAAAAATCAATAAAGTTGATGAGGTTAAAATAACATCAATATATATTCTTTCTGCTGTTTTCAGTTCAGTTTATGTCAAAGAGGATTGGCAAATGATCACATTCTGTTTTGTTGAGGTTTTTGTAATCAGGGTTTTATAATTGAGACAAACTTGCATGCAAACTGATGTGACTGATCTGATCCTCTGTCCCTCAGAGTGACCTGTGGTCCTGTGGAATCACAGCCATAGAGATGGCTGAGGGAGCCCCGCGTAAGTACACATCACACTAACTTTATCCTGTTTTGTTTAGCTTTGTTGAAAAGTTGAATCAGTCCAATTGTAATTGTTAGAAATTGGTATGATTACTGCTATCACAGTTTTTCTTCTCAGCTTTTAACTTTTGCACATACAGCTGTAAAGCTAGCAGAGTTTGTGGTATTGGCAGGTAGTGCAAGGCAAGGAATAAAAAACACTCTTTCATGCAAGCAAGCGGTGTGAGACGAAGGCAAACATGTATGACTTTGAAATATGTTTCTGGCTCTCATTGATCTCTCACCTGTCTTCTCTTTTTGTTTCCTCCAGCTCTGTGTGACATGCATCCAATGAGAGCCCTCTTCCTCATTCCCAGAAACCCTCCTCCTCGACTCAAGTCCAAAAAATGGTGAGCTTGATCCTTATCCTCTCTGTCAAAGCATCTCTCATGTCAACACACAGACTTGTTACTGAGCATGTAGTGTCAACTTCAAACATCCCATTTAACTCTATTCTTACAGGTCGAAGAAGTTCTTCAGCTTTATCGAGGGCTGCCTGGTGAAGAATTACACCCAGCGTCCTCCCACTGAGCAGCTGCTGAAGCACCCCTTCATCAGGGACCAGCCCAACGAGAGGCAGGTCCGCATCCAGCTCAAAGACCACATCGACCGAACCAAGAAGAAGAGGGGCGAGAAGGGTGAGTCCCAGCGCCTGTCTGTTTCAGTGTGGCTGCCGCTGCTGTGCAACTGAAACATGTGGTCGATATAATCCAGCAGTGCTGCTCAACATTTGTCAGTATGGGACAAAAATGAACCAGTGGACAGACATATGCAATTAGTAGCTGCTCTATAAAATGTGCAGATATTTGTCTTTTTGTCAGTGAGAGAGGAGGCAGTGAAAGAACAAACTTTATTTTCACTTAAGACACAGTGTCTTGTATAACTTTTAAATGGAACATTTGCAGATTTACGATTGTATTTTTCAGGAACTGTTCTCTCGTCTCTAAATGTCGATTGATATTTTCCTTTGTTCAAACTTTCTAACAGGGACTCTTATGTGCCTAGTGTGTTAGCGTTAACATGCTATATATATATAGTAGATGATTTCAAAGTAACATTTGAATGACTTTTATTGAGTGTTAAATCTTGTTCCTTACTGTCCTCAGATGAGACAGAGTATGAGTACAGTGGCAGCGAAGAGGAGGAGGAAGAGGCATCTGAGCAAGAAGGAGAGCCAAGGTAAAGTGATATGATCACAACACCTATGGAGCAGTGAAGTCTGGATTTTGTTTACTTTGTAAGCCTCTCGCAAACCAGCACACGGTACATTTGTCCTGTCTTGTCAAACTGCACTACAAACAAGCTGAACATGATAACTTTTAACCACTGCCATTTTCTTGTGTGAGTCACACTCATACCAGGTTTTTTGAAAACCACAGGAGCATGAATCAGTTTCTGGTGGATTCAGAGTTGAGCAAAGCCAAACATGAGATCGCTCTGTAATCAGAACAATTACAGAAAGGAAAATTTAGAACGTACAAAATCTGTAGCAAGCTGCTCTGTGTTTTTTTTGCTGTTTTCGTTGTTTGTCATTACAAGTGTGTGGCTTTGGCAGCTCCACAGCAGCTCTGCAGTTACAACACAAAAATCCTCAGAATCAAAATGTCTGGAAGTTAATCTATTGATTTGTGTCTTTGTTATTAACAACTTATCACTTTGATTAGCTTGCTGACATTCCAGCTAAAGCCTGTCATTGCCTCCTCCTCATAGCTCCATAGTCAATGTGCCAGGCGAGTCGACTTTGCGTCGCGACTTCATCCGGCTGCAGCAGGAGAACAAGGAGCGCTCGGAGGCGCTGCGCCGCCAGCAGCTCCTCCAGGAGCAGCAGCTCCGTGAGCAGGAGGAGTACAAGCGCCAACTGCTGGCTGAGAGGCAGAAACGTATCGAGCAGCAGAAGGAGCAGAGGAGACGGCTGGAGGAGGTGAGCACACAGGCCTCATAGCTCAGTCTGGATGGATCCGCAAATTTGGAAGCTAATATCGTGATAGATTGGGGGTAAACACACCGCCTTCTTCAGCAGTTGCAATCCCTCCTGACCAGACAGCTGCTGCTCTTCTTGGATTATACTCTCTTATACCCTCACTATGCTGCCAGATTGTCTCTGGGCGAAAGAGTAGAAAATACCGGGTGTCTGAAGGGCAGGCTGCCCCTCCACGAGCTGCCCGGTGTAAAGCGAAAGTTCTGGCTCGGTGTGTATAGAAAAGGTCCTGCAGACACTCTGCCTGTCTGCTCTCTCTAGCCCAGAGACACAGCTGTGAGACGAAGGTGTCGCTGGTTTTAGGGGGGAACGTATGGCTGACAAACTGCTCACCACAACCCGCAACACAGACACACCAGTGCACACGTATAAATGCTCCCTCAGGCGTCATGCACTTGCCTAGGTTGTGGCGTCAGCTCTGCGTGACCATAAATCAGCCTTATCACAGTTCGGATGGTAAAAACTTTGTGAGAACCATCACCTGTTTAACTGAGAAGCATTTCTAAACTATATCCATTATTTATTGGGCATCACAGGATCTCTCACAGGAATCACACTGACAAATAGAATAGGACTTAAAATAGTTATGTTGTAAGACAAAGACTTGTGTTATTTATATAATTTCATTTAAGTTTTCTACATGCATCCTCAACAAGACGGAAAGGGTCTTTGAGAGTGAGTGACATCACCATTTAACACTATTGTCAACACATTTCAAATGGTGACAGGCTGCTACAGGGAATATATATTACATTTCATAACATAGCATGTGTTTTACAAGGTTAACTCGTTGTCATCTTTTAAAACACAAGAGTTTAAAAGAACAAACCTTTATTGAAAAATCTTGTTGGAGATGAATACAGGTGATTAATTGAATAGAATATGAAAAGATTAAAAATTATATTGAAAAATACAATAAAAGCTCAAGAAATACATGGAGTAGGGAAAAACATATGTATGCATGGACAGTACACTACTAATACATATCTGTGTTGTTTTGTAGCATCCTGGCTTGTCAATATATCGGAAAACCTACAGTTACATCACACAGCCAACAGTCATCCACCATGATCAATAAAGTCTCAGACCCGATCATGACAACCACGAGCTCGTGCTTATACAACAAATCTATTGATCAGTTAGTTGATCAATGGAACATTGATCTCCAACATTTTTTTTAAATAACTGATTAAATCAGTTTCTGGCTAAATTCCAGAACATTTGTCTGTTTAAACTTCTCCTTCTCTTATACAGTTCATATCATTGTAAATGAAATGATATGAGATACTTTTAGGTGAAAATTATTTGTTTTCAGGTAGCGAAAACAACATTAAAGACCTCACCTTGGTTAGGGGAAATTTGGATGCATTTTTGCAATTTTTTTTTATTTGTAAAACATTTTACAGACCAATGATTAAAGTGAATAAATGATAATGATAAATAAAAGATAAGTAGCCCTACTCCAAACAGACAGACAGACACACACACACGTACACACACGTACACACACGTACACACACTTTAGACTGAAGACTGTGCTGCTGCTGACAGTGTGAGAATCCAGGGGGAATTAACCAGTTTATCAGGTGTGTATGTGCATTATCTCCATGTAATAAGATTAGAGACTTTTGACTTGGAGGTTAGTGGTTAGATTTTGCCCCCATGATTTTATACAATTGACTCTAAAATCAGATTTAGGCTGCGGTGAATGAAAAAATTAATTGGCGTCCCCAGAGGACGAGTTTGAAACCCCTTTTTGTAATTATCCTTATCTCTCTGAGCGGTGGTTCTTTTCTGTTCGTGTCTGTGTGAGCGGGGCTGCTTTTCCTCCTCACTTCTCCTAATGCAGGGAGAAGAACGGTAGTGATAGAAGAGAGCAAGAAGTGGAGGGAGCGGGGCAAAGAGATGATTATACATTTGGACAGAAATGGACTAAAGTAAATTCTCTGGAAGAAAAGGCAGCGAGAGGGACCTAAATACTGTGAGAGGCGCCGACAAACAAAGGGGTGAATGGAGAAAATGAGGCAAAGTGTGCCGTGTAGTGAAGATCAGCATGTAAATTCACCTTAAAGGTGCAAAGCCTCTGTGGCAAGAGAGAGAAAAAAGTTTGTATCTCTGTTCATGTTGTTCCCACAGCAGCCACAGCTGGAGGCTGCGTTTATGATTCATGACAGAGCTTGTAGATGAAGCAGGCAGCAGAAGCCACAGTTGAAGTGGTGCCATGTCACAGAAATACCACCGTACATGTGCTCTCCTGATTTGATAGATCACCTCCTGTGGAATCCTGACTGCTGAATGTGTACAAACACGATGCGTCACGATGCTGCAGCCAGAGCTGCTGTCCTGCAGCTTTGGCTGCACCTTTCCACAACATGCTGACGGACAGAAACCAGTGTAACTTCTTCATCTGTCTGCTTAGAGAGCCGAGTGGGAGATCACTGCCTGTCAGACTTATGAGATTACTCTGATTAAACCATTTAGTCTTAATGCACTGCTTTAAATGTTGACATTCTTCCTTCCTGCTGTCACTTCGGTTCATCCACTGTCTGTCTGTATTTATATTTTACATGCAGGTATTAGTGCCCTGCTGTTCTCTGGCCATCCAAACACAACACATGTAAACAGAGTTTGCAGCATTTTAAGGGTAAAATTAGCGTTTATCTTAGCCACAGAGATAAACATAGCCTTTTAGATCAATAACAGCCTGTGCATTTGAAGAGTAAGGCATACATCCTTGAGCAGATGGCCTGGAATGTTCTGCATTGTTAAAATTTAAATATAACCGCACACAAAATGAAGCTATACATGAGTCCAGGGAAGTAGCAGGAGTGGAAGAGTCAATACTGCAGCTGTTCCTCCACAGTATCTGCTCATTTTAATGCAAGCTGTCCTAAGAACTGAACAGTTTTCTACTTTTACCTTTACTTTCTTTTTAATGTTACTTTTGTACAACGATGTCTAGGAAACAGAGAAGAACCTGTACAGTTCTCAGCTGCACCAACGGTCATTCAATGGTGGAAAACAACTGAATGTGAAACACACAAACCTTTACAGGAAGAGCTCTGTCTGGCACATACACTTGACACAGATTCCCTAGACGTAAAGAGGACCATTATCATTACTATTGATTAGTTACTATTATTATTACAGTAATTTTGACCCTCTGAGTGACGCTTTTTGTTGTCCACATTTTGGAGAAAAGGCGAAATACACACATTTGTCCCCGGATTCATCTGCATGCCCCACAGCTGTGAACCCAGCAGCAGTGGAACACTGCACCTAAAATCATGTCCATTAACTATTAATCTGCAGCTCAAGTTGACGTCTTTAAATGACCGGTTACAATCAAGTCCAAAAATATTCAATTTTCTGTAATACGTGTCAAAGGAAAGCAGAACATTTTGAATAAGAGAAGCTGGAACTAACAATTGTTTGTCTGTTTGTGAGGAAAAAATGAAAGTCTGGATTGCTATAACTTTAATAAGCTAAAGCTTCTTCACTTCCTTTCTGACATTTTACAACAATGTGCCCTGTAAATAGAGTTAGCCAATATCAGTTTATGGGTTACTTTACCCAGACAATATCACACAGGCACAACTGGGTCATCTATTTTGCCAGCTGACTTTCTTCGCACGCTTCTCGTTGTTCATGTTTATGCCGTACAGTCGAGCTGTGATGGCACCAAAGATAAAGTAGATGAGTGATGTCAGATTTGTTTTCCAGAAACAACAAATCACTGTTGAGTTCTAATTGGAAGTGCATGTACGTCCCCTGGTGATGATCACAGTACCAAAAATGCAGGTTTTGGTTTCACACCATTGAGAACACACAACTTCTGTGTCAAACATGACTTGACAAAAATATGAATTAGGACACCGTCAGCTGGGACATGAACAAGTTCTCTATTAACTCTCCCCCCGTGTCCGCCTGCAGCAACAACGGCGTGAGCGCGAGATGAGGAGGCAGCAGGAGCGCGAGCAGCGCCGGCGTGAGCAGGAGGAGAAGAGACGCGTCGAGGAGATGGAGCGACGCCGCAAAGAGGAGGAAGAACGTAGGAGGGTGGAGGAGGAGAAGAGGAGGGCCGACCGAGAGCAGGTACGAGGCAGAATCGCACAGTGGAAAGTCTTTTGTTTCTAAAACCAAAATTTCTGTTGTATTCATTAATGCATGTTCATTAATGTGAGTCACAAGTAAGGTGACGTGATTGGAATGAGATGTTTTTCATATGATTTGTAATGAGTTTTGTGACATCGTACACTATTTGTTTGACCTACCTTAGAGGATACAATCATTATATCAGTATATTTTCTTAGGTGGTTATTTTAAATTTACCTTCTTTCATGCAGCTGCAGTTTATTTTTTCTTTCTTTCCTCTTCTTTCTTTCTTTTCTTTATTTCTCAGTAGAAACGGTAAATAAAATTAGCACCATTTTTGGTTCAGTTAACTGTAGTAATATTAGAAATGCCAAATTAGCAGTCTCTTAAATTTCAAGAATGGCTTTTTTTTTTCCACACGTGTGTGTTTCCATTTCCCATGATGTAAGCTGCTGTATGTGGAAATAAAGAAATATTATTTCCAGTCACATTGAGCTAATGGGGGGCGGGCTGCTCTGTGTTTGATTGACAGGAGTACATCCGTCGTCAGCTGGAGGAGGAGCAGAGGCACCTGGAGATCCTGCAGCAGCAGCTGCTCCATGAACAGGCCATGCTGCTGGTGAGTGTCTGTCTGCTCTGACTTAACACAGGAGATCACATGTACATATGGAGTATAACATCTATCTCTATCCATCTCTAAGTATTGGCCCCTGTTCTCCCTCTTGCCCTCGTTCCCTTCTGTGTGTTTCTTTAAATAGTTTTTTCTCTTTCTACAATGTTTCCTGAATGTTATTTCCATCAGTTTTGGGGTTATTTTTCAGTGTCTCTCCCAGGTTGTTAAATTTCGTAATGCAGTTATGTATTATTCACCCGTTACGCAAACTTTCCTCATTCAGTTTTCCTCCCGATCTAAACTAAATCAAGTTTTTGGGACTGAGTTATGACTTCTGTAGGTCCGCGGGGAGCCGTTAACGGTTGAGGTTCTCATGTAATAAGTATTCTCAGGTTTTATCTGGGAAGTCAGGATGTTTACAGGGCCTTAGTGACGGTGATGTCGTCACCAGGAAACTAGTCATCCACCGGTTAGAGAGGGTTTCCCCTGTTTTTATTCCAGATGTTCTGGGTCTTGCTCAGGAGAGGAGCGATTGAAGTGATTCGGAGGGGTTTGTATGACTTGATGTCTTTCCTTTTTAAAGTCTACAAAATCCTTGGGGGGGTTACAGAGGATACTCAAATAATGAAAGGATACGACCACTCATATCCTCACTTCCAGGCCTCGCACCTTCGCTTTATCTTTGGCTTCTCTCCACAGTTCCTACACAGTCGCCCTTTATTCACTTTAGTGTGAAAAAATAAAACAAGTTTCCTTCACATCATGTTTGGCTTTCACACTGCGGTTTTACACACGCAGATTTAAAGGATGCAAGCACTTTTTGGCCAGATTTACAAGAAAAAAAAGAATCCATCTCATTCAACAACCTTTTGCTATTATAGATGCAGCTCGGGATGATGGGCAAAAGAACCAAAACTCATAAAAATGTTACCATTTTAATAGTTAAATAGTTGGGTTAATCTTTACCAAAGTTAACTGTTCTAACAGATGTTGGACAGTTGTGACATGTACCCACTAGCTGCAACCCCCCAACCCTCATTAAAACTTCAACCTGATTTAAATTACAATATTTAGCCCAAATCAGACTTGGAAACTGCCAAAATTCATCCATAAACTTTACCAATAATGCTATCTGTTTTTAACCAAGCCACCCCGCTGCTCCTTATTGATCATTTTATCACTGAATGAATAACGGGCCACAGGTGGAAAATCTTTGACTCAGAGAGCCGTCGGCAACGTAATGTTTGCTCTTCACCTGTAAGTAGAACAGGTTTGTTTGTGCTGAACATGCATTATGGTGAAACTCTATTAAAAAGCACACTCTACATAATGTTCAGTCTCTGGGTGTCACAGTTTGATATGATAATAATTTTTTTTTTAAGCGTTGACGGCTTTGCCATTGTGAAACCTGCATCTTGATTTGTAAAGATCAACTGATGATCAATTTTGTGCTATAAGTCATTAACATTTTAAAAGTCTTAAAGAAATAGTATATTTTACATGTTGACTTTATCCTGGTGGCTGACAAGTACCAATAATATTCAGCAATTAAAGATTCAAGAGTTCAACAAAAATACCAGTCTTCAATGGTCCAGCGAAAAAAAAAGATGAAAATTTAGTTTGTTACAAAGTTTGGTTTCTCAAATCGGTCCTGTGTGAATGCTCTTCACAGACAAATCAATAAAGGATCTCTGCAAAAGAAAATAAACCCGACCTTTGATTGTCTTGTGCACCCAGGACAAGTGTCTGTAAGCACAGCTGTCGTCTTTGAATCGCTCATAGTTTATGTTTGGACGCACTGAAGACAGGGGAGCAGAAAAAAACACTGGGAAAACTGCTAATCCTACTTTGGATTTGGATAATCAAAACTAAAAGCTAATTTTGAAAGATTTCTGATTCGGAATTTACACAGTGATGCCCCTAGTTCAGTCCCAATCAACTACAAAGATCCACATCTACTGTTTCTCAAACACATGACATGTATCCCTCTGGCTGCTAGAATAAAGCCCTGATAAGTAGACATGAGGCATCTTTGGGATGTATTGTGTGAACAGAGGGCATATTTTTGACTTGTTTTTATTTAACTATGAAATATATATTCATTTACAGGTAATCTTGCCATAAACACCCTTCAACCTCCCTCTCCTTTGAGGCTTCCTCCGCAACTATTGATTTCCATACGGTCCCTTAGCTGCAGTTCATGCCTGGCATTTCACCGTTACAAGGTCACAAGAGACTTACAGTTGTGTGCTGACCACAACAGAACTTTGGAAAATGAGCGGTCATTTTGACTCATGATACTGTACAACAAGAAGAATGTGTTTGCTTGCAGCTTTCCAAATGCATTCCTCTCATATAGCTCAGGCGGACTCGGGCCTGTAGGTGAATGTTTGTGGTTCCCAGAAGGAATACAGTTTCTGAGGTGTTATATAAACTGTCAAAAGAAACAACTTTCCCAGAGTCTTTCTGTCAGAGGTTTTGGTTCAACTTCACCCTTCCTGCACTCAGGAGTATAAATGGCGGGAGCTTGAAGAGCAGCGCCAAGCCCAGAAGCTCCAGAGACAGCTGCAGCAGGAGCAGGCCTACCTGCTGTCCCTCCAGCAAAACCAGAACCTGGATAGTAGCAAAACAGCCCCGTCACAGAGCTCCAAACCCCCAGAGAGCTTGGAACAGGACAGGATGAAGCCCCCTGAGCCGGACGCACCGAAACAACTGCAGAATGTTGACTCTGAAAAGAGTCAAAGTCACAGTCTGGAGAAAACTACAGAACCCAGCGCACCTGTCGCTGAGCACCAAGGCCCCGCCCCCGACTCTGAGCCAGTCAGAGAGGTGATCCCTCGCAGCTCGCTGCCGTCGCACTGACTGCTGTAGAATGCTTCCTTTGCTTGTGTGTACTCACTCCCACTGCTCTGGGTGTGCGATGTGTACATGGTGATGGCTCGCTGCTGGTGTGGGATGTGTGGACGCTTTGTAGTGACTAGAATTGATTCATGTCTCTTTCTAAACTTGTCAGTCTACTAATTCAACCGGTCCATGATGCAGATATACTCTAGTGGTGCTGGATCGGCAGTTGAAGAGCCCGTTGATTCCACAGAACAAACATGATAGTGACATTCAGCACTGCTACACCGAAAAACGGCAAAATACTATCAAAGATTTCTCAGACTTCTTTACAGCTTTTTAATTGTTGAAGTCTAGTATTATTTTGGCTCACAGGTGAGAAATGTTGACAAAGGCCCGACCTGACCAAAGATCCTTCTTGGGCTTCTGTTAGAAAACACCAGCTGACAGCAGAGTTTATCCTCCTGACTGAAGCACTTTGGACAAAAAGTTTGCTGTGAGTTGTTCACCTGAACAGCTCTGAGGACACTGCTGCTCCTCTAATTGGCCTCACTGTTGCCGTTACCACCTTATTAATGAAGTTACTGTAATAATGAGCCACCTCATTAGTCCTCAGCAGGACTCCCAGTATCTCTCTCTCTTTGGCTCCCTGCTGTTGCCATTTAGCACCTGGTGGGGGAGGAAAAGGAGAGACACAAACCAGATCTGATGGCACCCGAGTGACCAAATGCTGGTTGGGTTTTACTGAGTTTGCTGCAGGTTGCCTACCTCAGACTGTAGGGGAAGGCAAAAACTGCCAGTAGACTCAAATATTGGCGGGTATTTTCAAAACTTTCAAAAACAGGTGATGCAAAACACTCTCTGGCAGCCATGTTGGAGGATGAACCTTAGCAACACAGCAGGTGGTTGTAATGTGCACTCCCTGTTTCAGCAAACAAAAGATGAAAAAGGAGTACCCTGGTTCATCACAACCTGGGTTGGACTGTCATAGTCTGGCCATCTTTCCCGTTGGTATTAATAACATTGTAATCACAGAGTTTTACTGCCGAGGCCTGGCAACGTGCCGACACTGCTCAGCAAATCAGAGGGGAGACAGTCAGCTGATCAGAAACGGTCAGAAGCAATCGTCCAGATTAACCAAAGTTGTTTGGAAGAAAAAACAAAAGTCTGACTGTCTGTCCAGCACAGTCCACAGATTGACTTCCTGGTTCGACCTTCACCTACTCTTCTCACCATAGTCCTGTGTGCCCGTTTTTAAAGAGATGTAACGAGCGATCAGCCATTGACATTGTTTATAAAGCCTTATATTCTTAATAGCGTCTGTTAATCTCGTACATCTTGTATTGCGAAATTAATTCTTAGTTTTACCTCCCAAAATGCCTGGCACAGTTTAGCTGAACTGTTGGCCTTTGGTGTGACTGATCAGAATCTTGCCCTTTCTCACTTTGTTGTTGGAAAGTTTACAGATGTCAGCAGTGAACGTGGTGATTACAGTGTTCGTATCACATTCACCACTCACCAGTCTAAACTGATTCTGCAGCTGTGAGTGTGGAGTGGTCAGGGCCCTGAAACTGATGCACACCCTTCGGCAACAGGAGTGAACTGTTCTGAGTTGACATTAAACATTTTGGAGCAGTCGTCATCTTGTTTTGCAGAACATATTTGCTTTTGTCCAGACATTACTTTGAAACTTCAGACTGAAAACACTCTTTCACACGACAACAAACTCTGGGTTTCTCCTGCGCACCGTTGTCCTGGACCTCCATGTGTGTCCTAACCTCTCTGTGATGTTTTTCGCTCAACATGAACGATGCATGACACTCTTTGCCGGTCGTGGTGCCGCTGTCCTTCTAGCGGGGATGTGGGAATTTTGTGGCACAATAACACTGCTGCCCTTGAGGAAGTGCTTTGTTGTTCCTCCTGGGGTGCCTGTATCAGCAGAGGACTTTCTGATGTGCTCTTACCACTTCTGGTACAAAACGTCCGCTCTTCTCTGCAGGGTAAAACTAACAAACAGTAGCACCTAATGGCTTCTGTCCACTTACTCTCCTCGTAATGTCCTCTCACACATCGACATGTACTCTCAAACCACTGCTAACGCCGCTGTCTGTGTCCTTAGGCTGATGAGCGGTACCGGAAGAACATCCAGGGTTCTCCTCAGGCAGCTCAGACCAAACCACAGCAGCCTCCGGTTGTGCCGCCACGCTCCGAGTCTTCCTATCCCAATGGGAATCCGGCATCCGAGGCGCCCGCCATGCACCGGCCTGTGGAACCACAGGTAACAGCGATGTATTCAAACCCGCCCCCCTCCTCTTGAATGAACCCCTCTTAACTTTCACAGATGTTGTACACAGGCAGCATTAGAGTTGGTGTGAAGTGGGTCGTTTGTCTCTGGCTACAGTCCTGCTGCTGTTTCTCCTGCAGGATTTGGCCATATTGTAGCTTAATGGGCAGATGGATGCACGAGGCTGACGGTAAAGGAAATCTGATGTAGCACAGTCTCTACTTAAAAATCAATATGCTCCACTCCACTCCAGCTGTTTGTTTAAGCGTACTACACAGAACTCATCATGAAACGGCATGAATTTAGTACTGATACCTCTTTGTGACCTACATAAAACTAAAACAAAGTTTACTTTAAAGCTTTTTTTGTCCAGAATGAAAGTAGCTTTAATTGTGTCCGCAACAAAAGAACAAACCATGACTCAAAAGCTCCTCAGACCAAAAAGTAAACATACACAGAGTCAGATGACATGCTTCCATGTCACATGATACCTCTCTTCAAGTCATTCTGTGACCCAACAAAAAGCTTTCCATACTACCGTCACTGCAATGACTCGTTCTTTAGTTCAACCCAAGAGTTCCCGTTGTTGGGGTTTCAAAATAAAAGCTTTCCATTTACGGACATTGCAGGAAATGCTGATGTGACTGTCGTGATTAAAGATTATAATCGGAGTTAATCCCATTTCACATTTTTGATGTCACACATATTTAAAACTGAACTGAACCACCAATGAATCAGTCTTTTTACCTTACAAATGCGCTTTCCTGTTGGCAAAATGTAGATTAGCCCAACTAACTAACACTAATGACCACATTCCTACATAAAACCTGTCGATGCATGGGACCAAATATATGCGACATACCACTGTACCTACCTAAAACACTTGAAAAAGTATCCTGAAAACTTCTTAAGAAGTGATAAATGTGTCTGATCCCTGTAGACTCCCTGATGATGTTGTAAGACCGGACTGATGGATGATGATGCAGACATTAACTAATACAGTGGTAGTTAATGTAGAGGAGCACAATCTACATGCTGATTCATGTTTGCTTTACTGTGCCTGCATCATGGGCTCTGAACTAGGGGTGTGCCAAAATATCGATACTACGATATATCGCGATATTTCGTCTTGAGGTACGTTATCGATACACTGGTGCCAAATACCGATATTTAAAAATGTAAAAAAAAAAAATAAATAATAATATATTTTTTTTTTGGCCCACCACCCCTCTTCGGAGGACAGCTTTATCTTTATTCAAACACAGGTATACAACCAAATAAAATTTTAAAAATGTTTTAAGTAACTCTGAAACCCACACATATAGATATTTAATGATAGTTGTAGTCAGTGTGTGTGTTAAGAAGAGACACTGTGCAATATACTCTTTGTTTACTTGGCTGTCATTCATGTGAAATTGATTGACAATGATTTGTAATTCCTGTGAAATGGATTCAGTGCAGTCAATAAATTCTGAATTTCTTCAGTGACACAGATATCGTGATGTATCGTGGATGAAATTTCTTGCAATATATCGATTATAGCAGAATCGCTGTATCGTGATATTATCGTTATCGTGGGTAAAATATCGTGATAGTATCGTATTGCGAGGTACCTGGTGATACCCAGCCCTACTCTGAACAGTGTTGCTCAGGGCACACTGCAGCATGTGATTTAAACGGGTACACAGTCACAGAATCAGCTATTATGATAAAACTATATAAAGATGACAAGAGCTACAAAATGAAAAGTGTATTTGTTAGCGGATCATTGTTACTTTTCTCTGAGCACCTGAGTGGAGCAGAAAACAGATGTTTTCCTGACGGAGACGAGGATAATAAAGCTGTCCTGGAACTCCGGTTCAGCTGGCCGGGCTGCACACGCTGCACCAATCAACCCACAAATGTTTTCCTGTCGGTTGTAAATCTGCCATTTTTCCTGTGTGAGTGGGCCAAATGAGATTTAGTTGAGAGGATGCTGGCAGCCCGACACCGCCTCAGTGTGGAGGCTCATCTCCAGCCAGGACTGACCTTGCTCACAGTGAATGGATTCATGGTCCTGTCATTCACTTTGCAGCATTCACTGCGAGGTGTAATTGGAGACCTTGTCTCTACAAAATGGCAGTTTATTGGGAAATCAGCCTTGTTTGTGGTGTTACCTTCATGTGGCCAGACCACCCATCTCCACTGACTCTACAGGCTGCCTGCGTACCTATTTCTTATTGAAGTCTCTCATTAAATTTACCTTTTTCAGGTGATTTTAAAACACTTTGTGCCTAGAAAATATGTGTGATGTGTTTGGTTGTGATGCTTTGTTGTGATTTCCTCCTTCCTGACTTTTCTTTTAGCTCTGCTCTTTCAGGTCGTTTCATCTGGATAGTGGAACTATGTGTTGTTGTTGAACTTCTCTAGACTCTTTATAACTTCAGGGTTGTCATCAATTCTGTTTCAATTCACTCATTTGACTGTTTATTCGTAGAGAGTGCGTTGAATCTCTGAGATAATGACAGAATTCTCCTTTTTAGACAGACAGCTTTTTTTCTGACAACTCAAAGCGCGTCAGTTTGTAAAAGAAGTCTCCCTTTGTACCGAAAGTTTTTTTGTGGTAATGACAATGAACTGATCACAACCCTGGTTATATACTCTTCTCCCATGATTACCTCTTTGATTCGCAGGTTGTCCTCCCACTCGTCAAAGTACGTTTCAAATGTGTGATTACTTCAGAGTCACTTTTCCCCTCAAGTGTGTGTCTGTGTGTATATGAGGGTGATTGTTTGGTGTGTTTCGTGTTTGCTCGTCCTCACTCTGGGTTTCTGTACGTCCTCATTGTGTACTGGTGATTAAAAACATCCATAATTCATGGGCACCCAGCTATGCAGCAGGGTGACTCAGACAGTATTAGTCATCTTCGCAGCGAAGGATTCAACCCACTAAGCATGAATAATCACAGTTCATTGAAGTCAATCTGTTTTGAGTATGTCACACAGATTAAATTATACAGAAAGGATGCTGTAACTTGGTAAAATGGGGGTGGGGGCTGATGATGTAATTCACTGGTGCGTTATTAATCATTTGCCATAATGTTAAAAGTAGATTAATCAGTTTTGTCTCATTAGCCGCAAGTCATCAGGCTGTGATGTGGCGTCGCGTTTTTAACATTGTCACTGATTCAAACTTGGATGGGTTCATTTGGAGGTCTCCTGATAAAAGATAATGAAATAAGTACGTTCATTTCCTTGTGGCAAGAAGCCTCAGTCAGTCATGTTGACCATTAAAACTGGATGAGAAGCCTGATCTGATGATGCTGGGCCCAGTCTACTGCCCACTAATCAAGCTGCGTCTTGTACAGGACACCTCACTGGCATTTAAATGCTGCAAATGTTATTTTATTTCCATCAAGTTTTCACGCCTAAATGACAGAATGAGCTGTTCATCAGTGCCTACTAGTGGTGGGTGAATTTTGTATCACAGTTTACAATACAGTACTGTTCTGTGAATTCATTTGGGAAATCCTCCATCATCATCATGATCATCGTCATCATCATCATCATTAATGCTGTTTCACTCCGAGGTGGAGAACAGGCCGTCAATTGCTTGTTTCAGTCATACACAATTTTTGTCAATCCAAATTACCACACTTCCTCCCATTTGATTATTTTTTTATTTTTTTATTTTTTTTGTCGAACCTCCAAAACAATAAAAACAGCTCACTTGCATTTGCAAAATCACAGGAGGATAACAAGATCACACCAGAACTAAATCTCTACCTGGATATATTTCGACCGTCGATCAGGTCATGTCGCCCAACCCTAGTGCCTTTTGTAAATGCTCTAGAAATACTTGGTTTAGGTTAGGGGAAGATCATAGTTGAGATCGAAGAAACCCCCTCCCGACACCCACCCGCCCTGATTGCATGCATGCTATATGACCTGTGCTATATGTTTTTTTTTTTTTTTCCTGTTTTGCATGCAAGTCTGTGTTCATGTTAACAGTTCATCTTCCTGCTTGGTACTGGGGATGAGGCGGAGTCCTTGTGAGGCCTAAAATTGGGGAGACTACTTTAACTGAGTGTTGATGTGAATAAAACTGGATAAGAGAGATGATTTAAAGCACTGAGGCAATTTAGGTAAAAACAAATATTTCACCTATCTGAGTAAAAACAGTAAGTACAGACTGTCTGGAACATCATCTCGAGTCAAGGCCTTGAGATGATGAAGTGTACATGTAGTGTTTCATTTGGTGTTTTTGGTCAAATTAAAAGTATGTCCACAGTTTAAATGCTTTGGTTGAGATAAAGCTTCTGGCTTTATCTTTTCAAACTGATACGGAAAAGCTCTTAAAGTCTTCAGTGAAGTGTCAGTGGATGACACTCTTCAGTTGAAAAGTTGAAAGTTGAATACAAAATGACATATAAGAGTATGATTTATGAAGACATAATAACCAAACCAGTTAATTTCCCTAAAGTAATTGAATAATTAAGTAACTGAGTCAACAATGAGAGTCTGACCCATTTTCGTCCCTGTATCCTCTCAGCTTCAGCTCATCTTTCACTGCCTGTGCTTTTTGGAGTTGTTACTGTCATTTGCTATGGTTTGTTATTTTGTCCCTCCCTGTGTCATTTTCAGAAATCAAAAGTATGACATGATACCTTTTTGTTGCGCAGGCTGCACCTGTTCCTACCAAGTAAGTCATTGAAATATAGGAATAACAGCTCTTACAGAGGACTTGACTTTGTCCTTGTTATTCCCTCTTGGCTTCCACCCTGCTCCCTAAAAGGTGCAGCCTCAGCAACAACAAGTACAACGTGTAGGTACTTTTATTTTCTGAGTGTTCCTTCTCTCCTCCTATTGCACTCTAAAAAAACATGGGTTCTTTAGGGGCTCTGTTCCAGTTTGGAGTCATACTTTACTATATGCCACTGAGGCCAACAGGTCTTCAGAGTATCTGCTTGGCAAACACGACAAAAGCCCATTTCACCTGCAAGTCCTTCTCCATAGTTTCAGTCAAACTAAAATGTAGAATCAGCTCATCCAGCATGTATTTAAGCCGATAGTTCTGAACTTTGGTTCTTGTATTCAGCACTGATGGATTTATATTCTACCAGGTCTTTCAGTTGGTATTTTTAATGGTACCTGGGTGTCTAGAATCTTAATCAGCATAGCTCTGAGCACAGAGGACCAAGATTGAAAACCACACTCAAGCAAAAGTTTCCACACAGAGCCCATCTAGCTGCTTTCAGACATGCACCTTGTCACATGAAGTAGAAAAAAGAGTCACCATGGTAGCCTTACTCTGTCAGACCTGTACCATTTACCCATCAGCCTCAGTATGGAACAAGTTGGATCCCAGTGCCGTCAGATTAACGTAAAGGCTGCAGCAGCACAAGGTTAAATACACTGACAGAGACTAAATGCACATCATGTGTCTTTTTCTTGAGAGCTCTATAATAAATCTATTACTTAATTATAATCTCAACATTTTCATCCGTGCCAAATGTAATGCTGATATTTATGAATATCCACTTGATACACTAATAGGTTGCAGAGGCCCTGTGTAATATCTTGTCAGTCAATGCTCGTGCACAGTTAGGTGTGACACCATAATTCACTCTCTAATGAATGAGAAAATATGTATTTTAGGATTCACGAGGGAAAGCAGGGGCAAGCGGTGGTCATTAAGGTTTCAATACCAAAATACATCTTAACATTCACCACTGATGGAGCTGGTGAGAAGACGGAAAACACATGCGGTATGACCGTGTCAGTAATATTGCCATCATGTCTGAATGAGACTATAATACAGTCTAATTTTGGAATATCCAAAGCCTTCACATCACTAGATGGATGAAGCCAGTAATGCTGTTCTCAGCGGCTGCAAAGGGCTGATGTACAAGCTACACGTTAGCGTTCCGTCAACAGATGGGTTTTAGACACTCGTATGGCTCCAATCTGACAAACCCCTAAAGATACCCCACAGTCCCTGCCTATAGAGTGCCCTGCATGCAGTCTGACCCGTCCTCCCCCCATGTGTTCTGTTTCTGTAAGGTTCGTACCCATCTGGCTGCTTTAAAGAGCAGTGGCAGCGTGGCGTCGTCAAACTCCTCCACTACCACCCCGCCCGCTGTGTCGCGGTCGCACTCCTTCAGCGAGCCGCTTGCCCCTAGCTTTGAAAACCTTCACCTTCGCAACAGCCAGGACCCCCATCAACACCATCACCCTCCATCTTCATCTCCATCCTCCTCATCATCTAGACCTGCACGCACTGACCCACAACCCCTCCCCCAGCATAGGCCTACACCTCATGACCTGGCCTCTTCAGAGGAGGTGCCTCCCAGGGTAAGGACAGGTAGAAGGACCCTGAGTGTAGTGTGCCAGCAGTAGTGCGATACTCGACACAATTTCCTGTTCACAGGCCAAACGGGACGATCGTCCTGATTCCACTGAGATTAAACTGTCATTGTCCTGAACTGTTTAATTCATTACTGTAATAGCTTCTCCCCCTCTGCTCGATTCTTTATGCTATCAATAATTAATTCTTTATTGGATTTTCTTGTAGGGCTGAAAAAATATCTTGTAGTGGAATTCTAGATGATTTAATTAAATCCAGGTTAAATTAACATGAAAGTTTTTGAAATAAGTAGGCTGGCTGGCAGCTTTAAAATACTTCTCTCCACACCAAGGTTCAGTGTCCACCTCAGGTTTCCTCAGGAAATCAGATATTGTTCTAAACCTATCCCCCCTAATACAGAAAAATCAAGAGAGAGGGGAAGCTAAAGTCGCCCTGTGTGATGTGAACCAGTGTTACATAAAGACAAGTGGCCTGCAACGATCAGACTGTGACCTCTTTATAACCCAGCCAAGAGTACTGCGATAATGCTGAACGCTTGAACATGTTGAGACAATCTGACTCTTGTCTTGTGTTGCCTTTTCTTCCCCCACCAGACTAATTTAGCTTTTCACTGTACTACCACAGAAGGACATAAAAATAACTGGAAGGCAAAATAAGCAAAAAGGGAGAGACAGTCCTGCAATCAGACGGCACTGCTCCCACCTGAACGTATAGTGTGTTGGACATTATGGCTAAGTTTAGGAGAGACAGGAAAGCTATGTGGTACTACCCACAAGTGTGGGTAGACACAATTCAGAGAAGTCAGAAAGATCTAAATTGAGTCCACAGACTGTTGCCCTCCAGAAAAAGAAACCCTCTGTTATAAACAGAAGTGCTGGCGAGCCGAACCACAACCCCGTCCAGACCTAACTGTCGCACAGTGAGGCTCAGTACAACTCATCAAACATCACGAGAGTCATTTCAGTCGTGAAATACAGGAGATTAGTTTCTGAGGAAGGGTTGACCTTTCATTTACATCAGTCCACATCTTTTCCATTTTGTGACCAACTTCAACATCCAAGCAAAGCAAAATAATGTCTGCTATGTTCATCCAAATAATACTGACTGCTGTGGCTGAGGTCTGTTCTGCACCCCTCTGCATCTGCTTTTCTGAATGTACATGTGAATCAGGAAGGGGCAGAGTTTGACTGTGTGTGACCTGTGACTGCTCATGTAGTAGTTGTGTTTTACTGGTAGTTGGCAGAGGAAGAGCAACAGTTTCTTTGCTTCATGAATGGAATTTTAAAAGATGTGATTCAGAGAAGAGCTGCATTTTCTTGGTCTGCGGCAGGTGTTCCAGGTCTTAAAAGCAAAATATTAGACATCCACAGCTCATGAGCAGCAATGATATCACAGAGGGTTTTATGAAGTTGCTATTTGTTGTTGTGTATTTTATGTATTCGCTGCACTATCAAGCACATACATGCTCACAGAGTGTGTATGTGTGAGCTGGTCAATGTCTTTATCACAAAAGGTTCCTGTCAGGACTACATCAAGGTCCCCGGTGTTGTCAAGGCGAGACTCGCCTCATCACCATGGCAACGCTTCACACAGCAGCCATGCCGTGCAACGTAATGCTCCCAGGTAAACTTACAAGACCCCTCTCATTTCTGTGACTCTCTGTTTCTATGGAAAATAGAATGAGATTGTATGTTGTCACATGCCTGATGTATTTTTGAATATAGACGGTATCTTCCTGAATCTCACATTTGTAAATAAGAGAAGTTCATGTCAAGAAGAATCAGCATGGTTTGGCACATTGTTCTTCTGGGTGATATAAAAACTTAAGGAGATACAAATCAAAAGGGTCAGAAAATAAGTAGTTATGCAATAGCTTATTAAATATTGCTAGAAGTTATTAAATATTTAACAGTAACAGTGTAATTGATAAATGAACATGAGAAGAATGGGAGAGTTTAATATAGAATAACATTTCCATCAAATTACATATAAAAGTAAAAAAGTAAATGGAAGTAGAAGTGGGCCAAGAATAGTGCTCTGTGGGACTCCACTGGTTATATAGAGAGAAGAACATATACACAGCTACCGTGTGTTCACAGAGATTTTATGGGAGTTGATTTAGTCGAGGACATTGTGGAGCTTTCGATCCTTAAGATCTCATTTGTGGCAGAAAGTCATTTACAGCCTTCAGCAGAGACGTCTTCGTGCTGTGGTGTGAAACCAGGCTGTTGTTTTCAACTGTGTAATTAAGAGGACATGAAAAAACAAAGGTTTTCTCAAAGACGCTGGCAAAAAGACACTTTCTTGTCTGGAGATGGATCCAACACAAACGCTCACACGCACACTGACACAGGAATGTTGTCTTTGTGGAGTTGTGTGGGAGGGTTTATATAATAGTGCTAGCTGTCTAACCTTGTGATACTTCTTTATTTGTGTGTGTTGATGCACATTTTGCTATTTCCAAACAAGCGTCCTTACGAGATTCTCTGTGTCATTTCTCTCGCTTCCTCTAACCCCGCAGAGCTATATTTTATTGTACATCTCTAGAACAACATACACTCTGTTCTTACTCAACTATTACTTCTTAAGCATATTTGTACTGGATGATGGATAATGGAAGGGCAAAAAAGGAGGAGAATTTACCGGAATTGTTCTGAAATTAACAAAAACAAACATAAATGATTATGTAAATGTCCTGATTGAATTATTCTTTATTAGTAGCAGCTTTTTAACACTTGAACTAATTTAGGTATATTCTGACCCAAATGAGAAGTGATACAATTTTAGAATACTAACAATCAGCCCAATCCAGTTTCTGTGTTGTAATAAAAAAAGAACATTAAACCCCACCGTGAAGCTCCCAGTTAAAAGTCTCCTCAGTGGCTTCATCTGTGATTTTCTTGACTCCGGTGTCTGTTGGCTCCACAGTGCAGCGGAGCCTCGGCTGCTGTGGGAACGAGTGGAGAAATTGGTTCCCCGGCCGACCAGTAACACCGGCAGCGGAGGCTCCAGTTCCTCCAGCAGCTCCAGTAACTCCAGCTCTCAGCCCGGTTCTCACTGCGGCTCTGGAGAGAGGTTCAGGGCCCGCTGTGAGTCCAAACACTTAAACAAATCAGTGCTTACAAACATGCAGGAGGTGGACAAAATAACTTAAACACAACTTTAAAATAACTGTTCTGAAGTAAACACCATTTTAGTAACGGAAACAAAAGGGATTTGCCCTTTTTGTGCCCGTCACTTATATAATAATTCAACTGATGTTTTCACCTCCACCTCCTTCAGCCTCTTCCAAATCTGAGGGCTCGCCCCTCCAACGGCCAGAGAATGCTGGGAAAAAACCAGAGGAGAGGAAGGACTTGGTCAGGCCGAACAGACCAGCGGTGAGAGTTGACGCAAAGCTAGCCGGTAGCGTAGTTCACTAGCTGAGATGGATCTAGATCTAGAGCTCTGTGTGTAGGCAGAGTGACATGTATGGTTTGTTTCAAAGCTGGACAACACGTGATGATTTGGCGTGGCTTCATAGATTTTCCTCTCTTTATTTGTGTGTTTTACGTGTGTGAATGATAATCAACCAATCAACCAGCTCCTTACACTTGTGTCTTGTTGTCTGCTCACCATCCAATGAGTGATGTGAAACAATTCTGTGAAATGGTTCTTTTGTCTTTGGACTGAGCTGACTGGCTGAAGGATTTTCTGCACTTATTGCTTGCTTTCTCTCCACTGGTCTTTCTGCCTGGGTGGGAACCATCTTAACTCATGCCTTCTCTAACTTCAATAAAGAATTTAATCAACTATGATTTTTCATCTTTGCAGCTCTAATAATTGTCTCATTATTAGAATTAATTCACTAACCTTACCTACAGTAGCTTGAAGAGCATCAGCTGTACGCCATCTGACAACGCTGTCATCTCTTTCCTCGCTTCACCTCTGGCTTTGCTGCTCTCACGCTGGCTTCTGATTGGCTGGCGTACCTCTATAACCACTCTTCCTCTCCGGCAGCTTTCCGTTTCCTGCTTCACTTTTTTCAAAGGATGCTTACCTGAAAATCTAAGACGTGATCTTAGCTTAAGACTCAGATGAAGAACGGACAAAAAAATCCAGCACAGGGAGAAAACTAGAAACCGGTGAGATAAAATAAGCTTTGACCCAGGTTTTACCTTTCACCTCCTGACCTTTAGGACCTGACGGCACTGGCCAAGGAGCTGCGTGCAGTAGATGACGTTCGCCCTCCAAATAAGGTGACCGATTACTCCTCATCCAGTGAGGATTCAGACACTACAGATGAAGATGACGATGAAGAGGTAGACCAGGAGGCAGGCGAGGAGTCGACCTCTGGCCCAGAGGACTCCAGAGCTGTGTACGTACACAACCCCATACCTGGTCTGATACTTTGCATTGACACTGTAACGTAGAAAAATAAATTATGTTCTTGTGTTATTACTAGTGTAGAGGATGATCATTATTTTGTAAATGCAGCCAAAGCAGAATGTGTTTGTGTTGAATAGCTCTTCCTCTCCCCCGCAGTTCATCCAGGCTGAGTAACGGAGAGACCGAGTCAGTGAAAACCATGATTGTCCACGATGAAGGCGAGAGCGACGCAGGCTCGACGCCCTGCAAAGACAGCACGCTGATCGTCAGACAGGTACTGGCCGGAAGGAAAAAAACAAGACAAGCGAGCCAATCATTTACCACATACGATAGTTTTTCTGTTGTGTATTTTGTTCATTCATACCCCAAGTGTTTTTCCATTTTGTTCTTATGTTTTGTTGATCGTGTTCTGTTCTTTCATTCGTTGTGGCCGACGGAGAGCAGCTCAGTGTTACAAAGTGTAAAGGCTTAGCGTGGGTTGCGTATTACACCTCAGAGCTCTCAAGGGTTCACATTGTAGAAAGTGAGGTTTCCGTTGCATTTTTATTATAAAGCAGGTCTATTGGAAATATAAACACTGAGAAAGTATCAACACATTCAGTTCACAGAGAAATGCAAACGGCGTGTATTCAGAAACTGTGCCTTAGGATGAGCCATCAGGACTTCGGTGAGGTTGTGATGTCACTGCCTTCAGCAGGAGCAAGGCAGCAAAAACACCAGATGACCTGATGCAGTAACACAGTGGGCGGTGCCTTGTGAGAGCTGACCAATCAGAGCAGACTGGGCTTTTCAGAAAGGGGCCTTAAAGAGACAGGCAATAAAACAGAGGGTTTTTTAAATATCAAAGAAAGTCAACATTTTCTATGACGCATCAGAAATACAAGTATGAATATTATTATTATTATTATTTATTATATTACCAAACATTTACTCAGGTTTTGTGACGGTTTCAATCCATTTAGGTCACTTAGATTTTAAATAAGTAATTTCATCAATTCATTAGCAACATAGTTCAAAATGGCTTGGCATAATATTTTAGCACATAATTGACTACTAACAAGAGTTTTCTTTCCGCCTGTAGAGTAGCCACTGTAGTGTGCCCTTCGCTCTAGCTAACACCTTCCCTTCCCCTCAACTCATCAGGAACACGTCTAGACCCAAAGTTGTCTACCCCTCTTTCTACTTCCAGAGTGCAGGTGACAACAGAAAGCGTCCGAGCGCCGGCCCGGGCCAACCCCCGACCCCCGGCCTGCTTACAGGCTTTGCCCCAAGTCCTGGCTCGGGCCCGGTCCTCACCCACCACACCCCCAGTCCCCACCATCATCATCACCACCACCACCATCACCCCACACAGCACGCGGACAGGAACGGCTTTGCTGGCCGTATTCACCACCTCCCAGACCTGATCCAGCAGAGCCACCATTCCTCCCCCTCTTCCACAGCATCCAACTCCCCCTCCTCCTCCAGCCTTGCCAGCCCCTGCTCCATGTCCCCTCAGAGTCCCCTGGACAAGCTCGGCATCCTCGTTGAGGTATGTCCCCAAGTCCCAACAGTGAGCTCTGCTTAGGGGTGCCATTTCTTGTGTAATCTTGAACGGGAGGCCTGGTCAAAATTATCATGGCCTGCCTTAATTTGGAACACAGCAGAGTAGAAACCAGCTCAGCACCTGGAGGGGATGTGATTTTAAAGTTGGCGACAAATGTTGTGAGTTCACTCTTCCCAGACAGCAGCAGCCAATTTAGAAAAAGCCCATTTCAGTAGATAAATATAATTATTTAACCACATACTGCTGTTGGTTCCATCTTCTGACTGGCCATGATAATAATGTCTTCTGCTGCCGCTATATTCTGTGCTGGATTGGGTAGGGCGACCTCTGCTGGCCACCACTGACACTGGCGATCCTTCTCTACATAACCCCGCCACCATTAATTGTTTTTGTCCTCTATGAACTCGCTATTAAAAGTTTTATTGCCCTGTGAATAACATCCAGTTAATTGTCCTTTTTTAAAAGTACTTTGGTTCAAAAATACAAACTCCAAGTGAAGTATTTCTTAGTGTGTTACATATGTATTATGACCACAGACCTGTAAGCTCTGGTTTAAATTCAGGGTCCCTTGAGGCTTTCAGGCATTCCTCCAAAACATCTAAATCTCATTTTCTTCCTTGTTGTCAAACGAGTCATATTCTCACACTCCCAAGAAAATAGAGCGTAGCAAACGGGGCAGTTAGGAGCACAACGGCAAGTACGTTTCCCATGGAAATACTTTTTTTTTTTTTTTACAACATTTTTGTTTCCCCTTTTGTTCTTTTTGTCAACAGTATGTTTTACCCTCCACCATTGTTTTTGCCTTTTTTCCTCAGTATTTATGATTTTTCCCTCCAATTGTAAGCCCCATTGTATTTGCATGCGACACATACAGAAACGTTTCAGTTTGCCTGCTTGTTTGACTGCATTGTTCTGTTAATTGTTCACAGTAATTGCTATCAGTAGGCATCTTATGTTGTGATATGTCTTTGATCTTTCAAAAATAACACATTCAGGTTTGTGATATTCTGTCAGTACTAAGTCTTATTCTGTCTCACTGTAGAGCCAATCTAGTAACAACATGCAGAAACACAAGTCTTCTTCCTCCTTCACTCCGTTCATCGACCCGCGCCTCCTCCAAGTCTCCCCATCCACCGGCAGCGCCCTCAACAATGTTGGTAAGTCTTGTCCTCCATCAGCTACTGGGAATATGATGTAATATATGATACTAAAAGGCTCACAACCACAAAGGGTTTTAGGCAGTTTTCATCAAAATTCATGTTGAGAAACTACAAAGGTGCTCGAATGGTGTTGAGCTGAAACATAAGAAATCTAAACATACAGACAGGTTCCTCTGGAGGGAACGGAGGTAAACATCCAAACACTAATGTTCAGAACCAAACCAAAAACTCGCACTCGCCGAGCTCGTTAGCTGCCACAGTTTCTAAACAAAGCTTTCTTATCAGGGCAGTCCTCCTGTTCCCACCATTCCTCAGAGGACTGGCCATCATCAAAGCCAGATCTTTGTGGCCTGAAGCAATGCCTGAGCCATTACCTCACCTGATGCAGCTGCTGGCCAGCCACTGACCCCTTGACTAGAGTAGACTGGACCGATCACTCTGCATGTAATCACTGATTTGATGAGTTTAGAATTTCCTACAGTTGTCTTGAATCCAGCTGGCAGTTTAATAGAGGCCGAGAGAAGAGAGGTCCAGTTCTGACACAGAAACTATTAAAAGAATGGTTCGTGCCTGCAGAAACACTCTGAGGCTACATACTGTAGCTCATGTCTCCCCACTAATGAAATGTACTGTTGTATCTTAAAGGAACTGTCAGCCTGTTTTAGATTTGATGTATATCAGTTGTTGGAATCATTTCTTTGATTAATGGTCCAATTATGCTCGTTATTCAGACTCAACTTCCTCATCTTTCACTTTTAGACTTTTTTAAGACTCATTTTTATTCTTCAGATTAACAACAGAGATCAATCTTTCTAATGCCATGACCATTTGACTGACCCCCACCCTACCCGGTAAATTCTACATCCTACACCTATACCTAAGCCCTTCCCTTTGACCTTTTAGGCTACGCGAACGACGCCCGGCTGGCAGAGGCGCTGAGGGCCGACCCATCTCGGAAGGGCTCCGTGGTCAACGTCAACCCGGTCAACACTCGCCCGCAGAGCGACACGCCAGAGATCCGTAAATACAAGAAGAGGTTCAACTCTGAGATCCTGTGTGCTGCTCTCTGGGGTAAGAACAAAGTCCAGTCTTTTTGAGTTAACAGTTCCTTAAACTGGCAACAGACCAGTTTGTTGCTTTAAGCTACAAAGCTCGCTTTAACCCTCTTTTATGTCTTCATGAAAGACTAAGTAAATGAATCTTGTTTTATCCTGAGTTGTTGTTAATAATTCTACAAATTTCTGAAGTCCAAATCACAATATTCGACAATATTCAACATTAAAGCCATGTGACTATAAAAGTATTCACCAGCTGGTGGCAGCAAAGCCCGGATATACTGACGTTTATTTGTATATGTGTGTGTTTGTGTGTAGGAGTGAACCTGTTGGTGGGAACAGAGAGTGGCCTGATGCTGCTGGATCGCAGTGGTCAGGGCAAAGTTTACCCTCTGATCAACCGACGACGCTTCCAGCAGATGGACGTCCTGGAGGGTCTCAACGTTCTGGTTACTATATCAGGTACACGCACACACGCACACACGCACACACGCACACACACACACACACACACACACACACACACACACACACATTATGAAGATCGTTTTATAACACCATGCAGTCAAATGAGCCCCACTGGAATAAAGAATCCCATATTATTTGAATCAATATGAGACTGAAGAGCTGTTTCACTTCTCCTTTGTCAGCTCATATTACACTGACTTAAGTGTGTGTGTGTGTGTGTGTGTGTTTGTGTGTCTTGTTTCATCTCCTCTTCCTGGCTTTTACACCCGCAAACGCATAACAAAACTTGCTCTTCCCATCTTCAATGAGAAATTGTGTGCATCTTTTGTTGCATGAATATACGGGACTTCTAAGATTGAAAGTATATCCATGCTCTTACTTCTCCTCTTTCTCAATTTCTCTCACACGCTCACACACACAGACACACACACACAGGCAGAGGCAGTGCAGTCGTAAGTGTCACAACAGATATTTTGAGCTAAACGGATGTTGAGTAAATCTCAGTTTGGTGTGCTCACGTAGCGTGTGTGCGATATGTAACGCTGACACATGCCTGAGCTTTCCATGATGGAAGGAAACGCGGCAGAACGACGCACGATTTCCTTCCGTGAAATCCCTTTGCGTTGCCGGCATGTAAAGATACGCGTCATGGAAAGTTGTATCCACACCACCATTTGAAGGGCTGACAAAACCATTCAAGCCACTTCCTGGCCATGTCTCATTTTATGTAATCAGATTACTCACACACTAAATGTATGGTCATCGGCGTATAGTGTGTCCACAGCGTAATATCTCATGACTGTAATGGTCGGAAGCTGCCTCTGGGATAAACGGCTGCACGAAATGTGGACCCAAGAATGCATAAATAAGATGAACTCTTGTCTATGGCACCAGACCACAGAGCAGCTTCTTTCCTCAGCACTGCATCATAAAAAAAAAAAAAATTATTTAATGACTAACCCAACCCTGATAAGTCAGAGCCCGTTTCATAACCGCTAAAGCTTCCTTCCAGTACGTTTACAATGTAACAGTTCTTCTCAGCAGTACAGAGGATGTCTGTCTTTAACTAAACACAGTCCTGTTCATTCAAGCTCAAACTATGGAGGTCATTTACTGACGTTATTTCAGATATTTTAGTGGCACTTACAGCGTGCTTCTCATGAAAAGAAGTGTGTTTTCATACGGGAATGGATTTCACCTGGGATGCACACTGGTCATACTGTACCAGGACATGTTATGGATAATAAAAGCCATATTCTATACTGCTAGTTCAGAGCACTGACACTTCTGACAAACAACTCTGATTCAAGCAAGACCGAACTATTCCGACCTCACGCTGCCACTTGTACCGTTTGCACACTGTTTGCTCCCTTTTGCTGCCGTGCTAATTTGAATTCCTCCTGCGGGGGATTGATAACGGTACATCTTGTCACATCTTACCTTATCTTAACCTTAGATTGCCATAGCTTTTAAAATGGCAACCGCTTGCTTTGTGACTTAAAAGATATCCGCAATGTATTGTTTCACCTTTTAACAACAGTTGAATAGAAACTTAAGTCTTGAATATAATGACATTAGCATGATATGGATAGAGTGGTGTCAGCAAGGAGCTCAAATAATGCTTTACTGACTGCATCACCGACTGAGAGCCATTCATTCACACAATGTGTTTATCATCATATCAAACTACTTTAATCCTAATCCAGCTTAACAAAGTAAAACTCTTTTTCCCGTTTATTATTTGGACCAGTGCACATAGTAAAAAAAGAGGAACTTCTGGCCATTTATTGTTGTTCTGTCTGCATGTATGTGCACACACACACTGACACACATTGTTCCTCTGCATGCTGTTTTGTCCCATCTTGACCCACACACTGTTGCAAAACACTGCAGACACATCAAGAGGAGAAAAATCCCTCTGAAGAATCTCCTAAGACGTGTGATTCATTAGTTCTGGGCTCATTATTGCAGCAGTTAAGATGAGAATTCAAACACTCAGATGTTTATAAAATTAAAAGTTGAGAATCATCGCGTTCTGGAATGAAATTATATGTGGTTTTCAGGGTTTCTTTGAATTGTCAAAGTCCTGCAACACAAACTTTACTGTGAGACTGAAACATCAGGGTCTGCACACACTGACGATATGTAGATCAGACGTGCTCACAATACAACATTGACGGTGTTGAATCTTTGTTGTAAATTAATTATTTGTGCCTCTTTTCTCATTCTTAAAAAAGTTGGTGTAGAAGATACTGTAGATTCGACCTGATTTGACCTTTCTCGATCAACGACAGGTAAGAAGAACAAGCTCCGTGTGTACTACCTGTCCTGGCTGAGGAACAAGATCCTGCACAACGACCCTGAGGTGGAGAAGAAGCAGGGTTGGACCACAGTAGGAGACCTGGAGGGCGCCGTCCACTACAAAGTTGGTAGGTTTCGTTCTCACAGCCTACAGTTTGTATCAGGGCTGTCAATCAGTTAACATATTTAATCGTGATTAATCGCGTGATTATTCTTAATTAACTTACAATTGATTGCACCGGTTTTATCAGCTCTAAATGTACCTTAAATGGATATTTTTCAGGTTACAAATACAAATATACAAATGTATGTTTATTATTATTGCAACAATCCACAATAACAAACAATATTCTCCAGAATAACCTTAAAGGTACTGCTGAAAGCAGACCATGGCAAACTCAAGCCCAACAAGCAACAACAGATGGGCAAACTGACCTGAATGTAACACTCCTTAGTGATACTAACACAATGAAGTGTCCAACTTTTCACCGCTAAATAAACAATATTAATTAGCTTGCAAGCTGTAACCACTCATTTAGCTATAGCTGTTGAAAAGGTTGTCTCATGTAGATTTGTCCAGGCGTCTCCTTTGCAAACGGTCCTGTGTGATCTGCCTTTGAGAGGGGGAGGAAGCCTCTCTGCAGCAGCTGTGTGCTCGGCCAGAAAAATGGTATTTGAGACTGGACGTAAATGTAAACAGCTTTGTTCTTGCGGAGAGAACCATCTGGTACGGCTGTGAAGCTGAGCTTGCCATTCAAAAGGCTATTTTCTTTATCCATTTCTGCTCAAGGAAGTTTGTTTCAGCTCGCCGTCCACAGCGTAACAGCTGCATCACTTCCTGACTTCCCAGACTATGGAGCGGGCTGAGGGTCATCACATTTGTGCATTAATCGAGCATCAAAAACATTAGAAAATAAAACATTTCCTCAGTTATGGTACGTACTGGTTGGATGCAAGTAAAGTACGCTACATTACATAATGTAACTAACCATTTACAATTAGGCCACGCTGACTTCTGGTTCTACATGGGACATGAACAGTCATCTCCTTGGGTAAGGTCTAGGTGTGTCTGATGCCTTCATCCACCCTGCCTCCTCCATATGCAGACTTTGTCACCTGACTTCCTCCTTTGCTCCTCTCGTAATTACAACGCCCACTAGAAAAACTCCTAAGAAATGATGTTAAGTCAGACACCTGGAGAGGGTTTTTACTTATTGTTGAAAACATTATTATTATCTTATGTTAGGGTTAGAATTGGCAATGGTTGTTGAAAGGTAATGCTTTGGTGTTGTGGGATCTATGAGAGCAAAGTCTAAATGTGAGTATCATTCATCTCTTATTGATCAGATTGACTATGCTGTTGAATAATGTGAACTCTTTCACTCTAAAGTAAAGGTATCAGGTATGCTAACCATCCGTTCTTCTTAATGGATGGGTGCATGTTTCCTGTCAGAAATAAACCAGCCGGGGCGCCGTTTAGCTCAGTTGGTAGAGCGGGCGTCCCACGTACAGAGGCTTTGTCCTCGCTGCAGCGGACTTTGGTTCGACACCCGGCCTGGGTCCCTTTGCTGCGTGTCGCTCCCCCTCTCTCTCACCCTGTTTCCTGTCACGTCTTCAGCTGAATTATCAATAAAGCCATGAAAGGCCAAAAATTACTTTAAAAAAAAAAAAAAAAAAAAAGACATACACCAGCCACATCCAGATTCCAACAGGGGACTCAAACATTGCAAACTCAGCGTGAGTTAGGGAGTGAGTGTATATTCCGAGCGGAGCATGTCGATGGAAGGAAAGCCCTTGATTAAGTAATGAAGCGGGAAGGACGTCGGAGTGGACATGTAACCACCCCGTCCTGTCTAAAACTCAGAATGTCCTCGGTTATGGCAGTGCCACTGCACATAGACCAGCACTTCCTGTTGGAAACCCCTCTCAATTGATCAGAGCTGTGTGTCGTGAAGTCTATTTCCTGTCGAACATTTTATTAATGCATCCCCATCGATGTTATATCAGATTGAAGTCTTTGGACTCACAGCTGGCAGAGACTGAACCGACACTTTCAGGAAGTACCGGACTTTCCAAAGATATGTTTGATATGTGTAAAAAAATCTGACAAAATGTCTCAACTCTGCAACTCTGCACATTTTTCTGTGAGGGTCATCCAGCTATAGGCATTGGCTGAGTTTTACTACACATTGGAAATGGTAAATTCAAATATTATAGAATAGGTAAATCTCTGCAGCTGAACCGTAAAACTCTAAGAATATCTTCTTCCGTGAAATTATTCTTAAAAGTAATCTCATACAGATGTTTTATTCAAAAAGGTGCAATGTAGGGACCCTTCTGAAAACTAACATTAATAAAAAAAAAAACATGTACAGTAAATTGATCATTCATACCATAGAACAAGATTTTGCTGGTCACAAGCCACGTTTGAGAGAGTTATGAAATAATATTGTATGTCCATTAAGGTGATAGAAAGAAAATACCCAAAAAGCGTTCATTTATCATCATAAATGAGGAAGAAAAGCAGCAAATCCTCAGATTTAAGAAGCTGGAACCAGACAGTGTTTGACCTGAAGTATAACTGAAATGATAAATCAATTATCAAAATAGTTGAATAACTTATTTTCTTTTAACGACTAATCATCGCAGCTCTGACAGGGAGCAGCTGAAAGCCTTTACTGTCTTTTATAACGTAGTTTTAACTTTCTTTTGTAAACTGCACTGAATATGGCATCAAGAAAGACAATTGTAAAGCACCAGTTTAAAGGGATTTTACTGCTATTCCAAATGTAAATCAGTCTTATTGATAAAGAGTCACACTAGGAAATCTGTTGTCTGACAGCTGCAGTGTCTCAGACATGACGGAAGTAATCTGCCCTTCTCGAGATTCATGAGTCCACAGCAGCGGCTGATTGAAGTGTGGAGCTGATGCTGCTCTCCCACCCTGATGCCAGTTATGCTCTTTCATGTTCTTCTAATGTTTTGTTTCGATTTGTGCTCTCCAGTGAAATACGAGAGGATCAAATTCTTGGTTCTGGCTCTGAAGAACTCAGTGGAGGTCTACGCCTGGGCACCCAAGCCCTACCACAAGTTCATGGCCTTTAAGGTGAGTCAGTCCAGCAGCTTAGCTTGTTAGCCGACGCATGCTAACAACATTCAAAACGAAATATCTAAGTTGGTTCAGTGAACTTGGTCTTGAGTGTGTGTGTGTGTGGGGTGTAATGTCATGTTTGTATGCGTGTTTGTTTATTTGCTGTATTATTATCTTGAATGAACGCTGGTGCCAGGATTTAAAGTAGGTCACAGATTAAATTCTTGGAGAGCCGTTTTATTTATGTGTTCTAGCTGCAGAGTCATTCACTGTTTGTACAGCTGGCTGTCAGTATTGATAATCTGCCCAGCCAAATATTTACTGATCTGATGCTCGGACTTCTGCTGGCTGACAGAACCGGAGAGTGAAAACCAGTTTTTCTGACCTGTGTGTTTCAGTCTTTCGGTGACCTGGTGCACAAGCCGCTGCTGGTCGACCTGACTGTGGAGGAAGGTCAGAGGTTAAAGGTCATCTACGGCTCATGTTCAGGCTTCCACGCCGTGGATGTCGACTCTGGCGCTGTTTACGACATCTACCTACCCACACACGTAAGAACACACTCATTTCTCAGCCTGAATTTTGAAACTTGAAAACTACACAGTGATTTGAGATCCCGGTTATGAGTCATAAATTGAGCCATCTGAAAAGGTCACAGGTTCTCAGTCTCACAGCTGCTGTAGCTGATCATAGATGCCGAAGGTGCAGTTGAATAAATCCCTCAGATTGTCCATACTAGTGTAGGTGATAATAAAGTGTGGTCACAGGAGACAAAATGGTCTGAAAGGCAGTCATCAGCAGACACCATGTCGGTGATGTGTGTCCCTGCAGATTCAGACCAGCATCCAGTCTCACGCCATCATCATCCTGCCCAACACCGACGGCATCGAGCTGCTGGTGTGCTACGAGGACGAGGGCGTTTACGTCAACACTTACGGACGTATCACCAAGGACGTGGTGCTGCAGTGGGGGGAGATGCCAACCTCAGTGGGTGAGTCGCACGGGCTGAAGCTCCGCGAACTTTGTCCGTCAGGGGTGTCACCTCTAGATTCCAAGTTGTCGATCATTAAAATCAAACGCAGGATTAGCGATTCTCACAGGTTTCTTTCTCTGCGACCCCTGCTGAAGAAAATGGCCCGGGAAAAAAAGTGTCAATTTGATTCAGGATAAACTTCCTCTGTCTTGTTTCCTGAGCTTCATGGCCGAGACTCTTTTGTTTTGAAGTTAAATCTTAAATTCACATTTCACTGTTTATATTATTAAGGGTTTCATTATGCAGCGTCTTATTTAACTTTGCAGGTCGTTTGTTAATACAAACACGATGGGTCAAATACTTCTAAATGATTTTTTTGATCATTGATTAATCATTATCCAACACATGCTTAAACACCCACACAGCTATTGTGTTTCACCCACACAAGTCACTTCCATCGATCATTTGTCTGGTAGCTGCTGAGGAAGCACACACACACACACACACACACACACACACACACACGTGTTTGAAACATTAGTATATCTGTTAACTTTAATCTCTCTTTGCAGCCTACATTCGTTCCAACCAGATCATGGGTTGGGGAGAGAAGGCCATAGAGATCCGTTCGGTGGAAACCGGACATCTGGATGGCGTCTTCATGCACAAGAGAGCCCAGAGACTCAAGTTCCTCTGTGAAAGAAATGACAAGGTGAGACCTCCATGTGGACATTCAACAACCACACGCTGATCTGATCTGTAGGATAAGTCAGTCACCAGTTAGTACTGAATGATTAAACCTGAGACTGGGATTCTTGCTAATCCGATCTTGCAGCCAGCCGTTAGCTGTTAACAGAAAGCAACAGTCTTACATCAAAAGTTTAAACTATCCACAACTCAAGAAGAGATTTATCTAGTTTAAACTTATTTTAAGATCACGCTGCCGCCTGCTGCTCCTTTTTCGTTTAACGTGATCAATTTGTGTTATTGTGAGGCTTAACAACCATCACATAGCAACACTCAGTGTTTTCCACACAGAGCATCAAACACTTCGGATGTTGCTGCCGGTAAAACTCCCCGAGGTCTTCCGAAGTCACTTTGTGTTGCCTCGGGCTCTGCTGGTTCAGCTGGTCACTCAGCTGGTCACTCAGCTGTGGAGCGTGAAACTGCTCTAGTTTCTCTTCTCTCTTCTCGCCCTCTCTGTGGTTCCTTGACTGTACTTGCTGGAAATGATTTTTGGAAAACTTTGTCCATTAGCTGACTGATCTGTTGATGAGTGTTGTTCAGCTTCTTGAGTCAATTCCAGTCAGTTCTCTTCAAAATAGTAAAGTAGCTGTGGGTTTTTAGTGGGCAGTACAAGAAGTAAAGGCACATACAGTTTTTTCATACAGTACTTCATTTAATCAGCCTGTGTTTTCGTCTAATCGTGAATTTAAAGTAAACTTTTGACATTTTGAAAAAACGGTTTCAAAGATGCATTTTTATCAACTGGTTTGAATGAATTGATTGAAGTGAAACAGGGTCTGGATTGGTAACAAAAAGCCTGATCTGAAAATCATTCAAATGGAGACGATGGCCGGCTGCTGTTCTCTTTCAAGGCTTCTTGTGTTGAAATTCAAACTGCACATGAAAAGAGAGTGTGAGTGTGACTGTAACAAGCAGTAAAATCCCCGTCTGTCTGTCTCCTCTCCAGGTATTCTTTGCCTCTGTTCGGTCCGGAGGCTCCAGCCAGGTCTACTTTATGACTCTGGGCCGAAGCAACCTGCTCAGCTGGTAGAGGTCCACACAGCTGCCCTCTTCCTCCTCCTTCTCCTCATCCTCCTCATTGTCCCTCACCCTCACTAACACTGGATCTCAGAACCCACCGTCGATGTCTTGTCAGCACTCGGGACAACCAAAATAGAACAAAAACAACCAACCAACCAGCCCTTTTGAAGCGGTCGACAACATTGACTTCACCTTTCCTCCGGAGCCGCAGCCCCGCGGCGTCGTGGCCCGGGGGGCCGCCTGCAACGCTACCGGTCAAGTCACAGAGTCGCTGGCCACTGAAATACCAGAAGTGATGACTCGCACACAAAATGAAATTAAAGGTTAATTAATATATGAAAGAAAGTAGGAATAAATTAAATGTGAATTTAAGAAAAGGGGGGCGAACGACTTTCTGTTTCCCTCTCCATTTTTTTTTTTCTTGGTGCTCATCAGATTGCGATGGGATAGATTTTGTACCTCTGCATCATTTCCGTTCTCCTGGGCTGGTCAGTAAGCTTGAGGTCTTCTAACTACTAGTACTGCTACCACTCTTATCTACTACTGCTACTACCTTCTGCAGGTCTGCCTCTCTACGAGAGTTCCCCCTCTGCCCCACGTTCCTGCCCTCCGCCCTTCCTTATGAGCGTTTCATGGGGCCGGTGGGGTGGGAGTCTGTCGTATTAATGCTACAGTAGTGTGTGTAAATGTACTTCTGTTTGGTCCAATTACTGCTGACATGCTGGTCAGAGGTCGAGTTTGTCGGCCGGGGATAAATTGTAAAACCCCAAGTGGGGCTCGGCACGGTGAAGAGCAGGCGAGAGGGGCCTAATGTTTGAGGTTCTACTGTAAGTCTAACTGATGGGACTCGACAGGAGGGGGTGTGTGTGTGTGTGTGCGTGTGCGTGTGCGTGTGCGTGTGTGTATGTGTGTCGTTGAAGTATTGTGTTGTTCGGACAGGTGCTTTAAAAAAGGGGATGACAAAGAGAGAGAGAGAGAGAGAGAGAGACGTCAAAGCAGATGGATATCAGAATAGTATTTTTTGAATTATCGCTATTATTATTATTATTATCATGATTATTCCTTGAAGATAAGTGTAACTATGTGGAGTAAAACATGTCTTTTACCTTGTTTTTTAAGATTTACGCACATCCACCCACAGTCCGCTGTTTGCTTGATTTTACTCTGAACCCACAGAAGTGCAAGATGTGTTTGTCTAAGAAGAAAGTGACGTGGGTGTGGTCCAAAAAATACAATGATATAAAGGTGTGTATGTACAATAAAAGTTCATTTAATCTTCCAGATCAGTGGTCAGTGTTTTTCCAGCACCGGTCAAACATGACGGCCCTAAAACTCATCTCTGGTTGGGGCTGTCAGTCGATGTCTCTCAACCCGAGAGCTTGTGAATAGTGAGATATAGAATGAAAAAAAACAAGAGATCCTAACGGTGCGATAAAGTAGAGGAGAGAGTTCAGTATGTGTGTGTGCTTGTGCAGCCGGAGAGTTGAGTGGCGTCGACGAATCGGATTTTTCGTCGCGGAGAGGTAAACGCGCGGTCAGCAGGTTTGTTTCAGCAGAGCAAAGTTTTTCTCTGGAGGGCAGTTTTCTGTCCTCCGTTTTCCTTCTTTCAGATCACTTCGTTTTTCATTTGCCATTTGTACGAATGCAACGCACTAAGTGTCAAGAATGTAGAAAGACATATTACTGTGTGGTGGTCCAAGGCATGAGATGATGTTTTTGCTTTGTATCTTGTCACAAGTGATCAATCTTAGATGTTCTATTTCCAGTTAAGACAATTGAAAGCTGCAGCAGCGGAGCCTCTACGTCAGGTGTAGATATTTTCCGGGGGGGGGGGTCTGTATTTGTTTTACAACCTTTTCCACAGCTGTGAAAATCTGTGTGGGAGAAAACCTGAGTGTGTCAGAGCTGAGGAGGGTTTTCTGAGATGCTGCGAGTTGTGTTTGCATGCGTCAGCCCCTGTTTGACATCTAATGAGGACGCAAACCTTCAATTCAACCCTCAGACTCTCAATTTCAGTGTTACTGTGATGAAGTGTCATAAAACGGGCAACACGGAGCAGAACTTTTCTTCACTCGGGAACCCACTTTTTTCTGGAAAGTAGAATTTTCTCCATTTTGTGCCCCCCCCCCCCTCACTTCCTGCTCCAGCTATTATTTAAGTTGTCTGTATATGTGAAAGACTGAGCAGCAGACTGCAGCATCGATCTTCAGGCCGGCGTCTGCCGAGCTGGACTTTCCTCCATTTCCACAGCGACTCTGAGAGACTGCACGTTGTTCACTGACAGAGGGGGCAAAGGAGAGTCCAACTTTGTGTTTTCAGTTCATGTCCTGATCAGGTCACAAAACCAGTCGACCCGGGCGGGGGTTTCCCCTGACGATAATAACGCACGAGCAGTGTTCTGACATGTGCACAGTTACTGTGGGTCACTCAGTAACAGTTTCTGTCAGAAACGTTTTTTCCTTCCCCTCGTACAGAAAAGACGTTTGGACCCCAAAGCTGTCGTCTGAGGTCTGTGTGTGCAGTAGTACCCTGTGTGTGTGTCTCATTGCATTAAGGCCTTGATGAGTGGCTGTATTGACTTAATCAAACAATTGTGGTGATAATTAATATTCTTAATGGGCTAAAAAAGGATGAGATGCAAGTCTGTATCTGATGAGAAAAAGCTGTCGCTCGCCGACTCACATTGGAAAAAGTGCCGTGAGGGCAGCATTTAAAACGTGTAAACCTATCGTTATGAAAACCACTACTTTGAAATTGTTTTTGAAGAAAAAAAATCACTTGAAGCATTGTGTATTCTTAAGTTTTAGAGCTAGTCGAGAAGCTTAACAATAGTTTCTGTTTCTGTAAGTCTATGTACACGTAAATATGCGACTGCGGTGGTTTAATATTGTTACGCTCACCTTAGGTGGAGACAATGTTTACAGAGGCAATGTTTTGTTACACTAATGTGCATCATGGTATTTATGTTTAATGCATATGCGTCTTGGTTCCTTTAATTGTTTTCTTTGTTTTTTTGGTTTTTTTTTTCATTTTGAGCCCAGTTTTTATTGGATATTTCCTTTTTTGTCATCTCCCCCTCCCCCCGCTGGATAACCTACTTACAAAACAATAAAGAACACACGTGTTGTTCATTTCAGGTATTCGCATAGCGCTGCTTTAACGTGGAAACATTGCAGTTACGTTCCCTGCAGGCTTGGACGTGAGGCGACGTGTTTTCCCTCTGCTGTTTCTGCCATGCTACTCTAACTTATGTCCTTTCTGTGTATGGCAGGAAGTCATGTGTTTTCCTGAAGGTTTTTCTTTTCTTTTTTTTTCTTTGAATAAACTTTAAAAGTAATTTTAACAGACGAGTGCGTCTTTTGTCCTCTGCTGCTGTTTGTTCCCCGAGGCACACATGCAAACATGTTGAAAAGAGAAATGTGGTAACGCGCGTTGGCCAACTCAAACACTTATACGTCAGTTGCATGTTTTTGCTTTATTTCCCGCACTAACCGCCACTTCATATTGCCGAAGACGTGCAACCTCAGAGTCGTTTGTTGTCACACAAACCCGCATTTTGCAGTCAGTTAAATAAACTGAAATTATACCAGGTGTTAACTGTTGAGTCACATTACAGAAGTGGTGAATTAGACGTTGACATGAAGAGTCACTTAAAACTAAGAAGTTTCAGTGTGTTGTAAGATGTTGACCTTCTTGTTGAGGCCATCCTGTGGTGTTTGTGTGTCTGGTTTCTGTGTGATTGGGTGTCTGAGCCCCGCTGAAAAGAGAAGTAGGGACTGAGGTTCATGCAGTTTGGTGTACACAACACATCGGTATCTCAGTTGCTGCAGATGTCTCAACAACGCATGTGGCCATCTTGAATTTATAGGATGCATTTCAACACCGCAGGCCAAAATGAAGTGTCTTGAGGGATATTCATCACTCATAGACGTACAGCAGTGATTGAATGTTGCAATAGAAGAACACAGATTTTTAGTCTGAAGGACATCTTTAGACGAATTTGAAATGAAACATGTCTTTGGCGATATGGAGAGGTGATCGGCATTATTCTCGCGTTGTGTTTAAGCTATGTCTACATGGATCAACAAACTTAAAGGTCTGATGTGCAGGATTTAGTGGCATCTAGTGGTGAGGTTGCAAACTGCAACCAACTATGACACTCTTGTCACACTCTATGTTGTGGCGGCCAAAAGCCCCCCTTGAGAGGCAGCGTTTGGTTTGTCCATTTTGGGCTACTGTAGAAACTAGGGCTGCGAATCACAGCAGATCTCACAATAGGATCCGATTCACCATATGTCGGCACAGTAGCAACAGTATCATCATATAGCAAGTCTGTGATAACTGACACATTGCAAGACAGTCCTCCAACAATAATTATATGTGTCGACCTAAAGAACGTAAAGTACTTTTAAAAATGCAAAGAGCAAGAATTCTGTATGTATTCACCTCGTTGTGGTGTCAGTTTCACAGAATTTTACACTAAATGATAAAAAAATAAAAAAATAAATAAAAAAACGTGTATAAAAGTCATTGTACATAATCATGCTTTAATATAAATATCAATATCTGGTGCTGTTATATCTATAATCTCAACAGTAAGTAGTTTCACCGTATATTGCAGTACATAGCAGACTCTCTGGAAGAAGACTCGCTCCCTCTGTAGATACACAAGGTTTATTCTAAGGTCATTAAACAACTCTTAGTTTCAGATGCTTATGCACTAATGAAAACATAATTAATGAGATAAAATTCCCTCCGCCCCTCCGTCCATCACAGTGGCAGTAGGCTAAGCAGGGTATTCTATTCCCTCTCCCAGCAGTGCTCACCAGCTCCTCCTGCAGGATCCAGAGGTGCTTCCGGTCCAGGTATCAAAGTTATCCCTCCAGTGAACCTCCGCAGGGGCGGCACTCAGGAGGCCTCTTAATCAGATGCCCGAACCACCTCAGCTGACTCATGTTGTTGACCCAAGGAGCAGCGGCTTGATCTGAGCTCCCAACGGATGTCCGACAACCATATGGAGGTTTCAGCTGCTTGTATCCGCAATCTCGTTCTTTCAATCACTACTCAAAGCTCATGACCATCGGTGAGAGATGGAATGTAGATCGACTGGTGAATCGAAAGCTTTAAAAGAGTGGTTATATTTACTCAGTCATGGTTTGGGTAAGGGTTTTTGGTCAAGTTTTCACCTATTTTACTGTGAAAAACAACTCTGCTTGGGTCCATGTGGCTGGCAGTGGGTCATGTTGGTGACAAAGCAATGGTTTGTATTTTTTTTTTGGGAGCAACTCTCTGTAGGACACGGGCCTCACTGTAACTGGTCTTTAACACATTTGCTTCACCAGAATAAATAACTGCCATCAAGAGGAACGATGTGGGAGATGGGTTGGGCTTACAGTCATTAGATGCTGAGTGGGCGGAAGGTGCATTCCTCAGCACATGAAAAACAAAGCAGGTCTGTCAAACTGCCTAGTCATCTGTCCAGTGATTTCGAGTGTTGGGACGTCTGAGATACAAGTGAAGTGATCTGGAGAACTCCCAAAACATGCAACACCACCTGCTTTCCCAACGTCCCTCCAGAGTTTAATGAACAGTATGTCCTGTGTCGGTCACCTTTTAACCTGCATGCGTCAGTGCTGCTGCCTGACCTGTTTTCGCTTGCTTGTTGTACTTTTTTGTGGTGAGTATTATTCCACCATGCCTATAGACAATAATAAACACATATATTCCAGTTGGGGGTAAAACCCTGCTTTGCAACTGAAGATGCTCCCCAGAGGCTCAGACAGGAGCAGGGTCACGGTGTCTGCTTTGTTTTGAGTAAATGTCACGATGAACTTTCATCATCATCATCAAAATGTGAGAGATTGAGATCGGAGAAAATCACCGCTTTGATCCCGGACCAGAAGATGAGTAGAGAAAAAAAAAAAAAAAAAAACTATTTCATATTTCAGTCTCTTGGCTGACAATTTTGTTCGGGTCAAGTCCAAACAAGTGACTTTAAACATCCACAAAAATGAATGATAAAAATATCACACTGATTATCATTAATGAAACTTTAAACTAATATCACTTTTTAAACTAGAGACAATCTTGCGACGGGATCTTATCAGTCTGTCAACATGGTGACGTTCCAGCCAAAGACTACTCAGCAGCCATTGCTACATTATTTCATGAGTACTCAGTACGTACGTGTCAGACAACACACATCTTCATTTAGATCTCAACTACACATCTGTAGAGTTTAGTCATTAGTCAGAGGAAGCAGATTCTGATTTTGTTTGTTGTGTGCTTTGTAATTTCTGCTGTAATCTGAGTGCAGGAGCAAAGGTGACGAACCAAAGTCTCCCTAGTGTTTTCTAATGCACCGAAGTTAGCATACAGTGCACTGTTGTTGTATCTGTTTGTCGTGTTCGTTATCACAGACACATCAGCAAAAACAGGACACAGTAGAAAGCAGCAGGTCATAAATCTGATCAGATATCTGTGATCTGTAAAGTCTTAATCATGATTTTCTGAATTAGACACATTACAGAAGATCCTGAGGAGTGAGACATCGCACCTCATTCTGATCTCTGATGAGTTGCACATGCTCGGTATTGATCAGGCAGCTGAGAGACTCAGACCAATCGGTTACTTGTAATATCTTTAACGTCAGTCTCTCTCTTTCACCGTGGACTGAACAGTGCTCAGGCTGCCTGACAGGGACGGATGGATGAAGTGTCTTTTGTTTACGAGGGCTGCTTCTGCTCGGATCGATCACTGTGGATCCAAACAGACTGAACACAAGTTTAAACTGAGCAGAATTTCCTGTTTTGCCTCAAAATGAATAAAACGCGGGATACAGCACAGTTATGGGATCGTTCCCATGACAACCTCGTGTCATCGGCATGAGGCGTCTGCGTTCGAAAAAGCCCAGTCACGATCAATATGTCAGCCAAACTGAGTAATGCAAACAAATTCACAATGGTGGACACCCTAGTTTCTACTCAGGGAAATGACAGAACACTGAGTCACACTGTTACACAGCCGTTTTAAACATTTGTTTATAAAGGGATTCTTGAAGGGTCCAAGTTTGTGTTTTTCAGGAACAGTTTGTCTCACAGTCTCGTCAGCATTTGTGCAACAATTGGAATGATTTTTAGCAACAGCCCGCCTCACGCAGAAAAAGTTCAGTGGGATCATTCCCCTCGGATTACGCACAGCAGATTTTTATGCTTACAGCTTTCCCACCAGTTCGTACATGTATTTTTTGCTGACTTTTAAAAACAATCATTAAGTACAAGCACACTACAAAGCTTGCCACAATGTCCCTCTCATGTATTGTCATTATACTGTGCCTTCGTGAATCCAATCTGATGCTGTATACCTAAAAGACAGTGTGTCTCTTTCTGTATTTACAATTGGGTCAAATGTCAAAGAATGTAACGATAGACAGAAGAGACTATTATGAATTGGAATGGGCTGTTTTGTAAGAACACATGGCCAGCTATCACTGACATTCCAGTCACAGTTTGCTTGTGTCTGGCTCTGTATGTTAACACAGTTAACATCAACAACATTAGCCACAAACGCTATGATTACCCAAAGGTTTTGTGTTGTACTGTAACATTAACCTGCAACTCAGCTCAAAAAAAATTAATGTTAGCTAAATATGTCTGCTTGTCTAATGTAACGTTAGCGGATCAACAGTGACAAAAGCTCTGATTTCAGAACTTCAGGAAAATAAAATGACCTCTTTGTTTCATATCCAAATCATATGGTTGATTTTACCCAGCATTCCACAGGTGCTTCATTCAGCCAGCACCGTCACGTCAGCTGTTCATCAAACACTGACTGCATTTGGCGGTCGTCTACTCCTCAAACAACACTGACTAATAGGTATAAGCTTTTTCATAAACACACATCAGCAATATAATTTAGAACATTTAAAAAGAAAATATTTGTTTCTATTATAATCTGAGTCAACATGATTATATATTTTCGTCCACATTAAACACGTTTATATTTTTGTCGTGCAAAACTTACCGACCCAGACATTCCCCCTGGGTTTTTTTCTTTTTACTACAATTCCACATGACTGAGTGAATGTGCACACACTCACGTACTGCTTTAAAAAAAAAAAAAGAAAACAATAGGGACTATCACATATTTCATTACAGTACAGCAGGCTGTACAGATGCTGTCAGTACAACCTGTGAGCTGTGCCGCTTCTCCAGTTTAACCACAACAACTGGTTAGCCCTCTGCTCACATGACTCAGTCAAAAAGCTCTGAAGCTGGTGAGCTCACATCCAGTGATCATCAAACAATCGGCTAACGGGAACAGGTAACAATATAAATGAATAGGCACGTGGTGAATGCTGTGATTGTCAAATGTTTTCACCGAGAAAGCAGGGGATCCATGGCCCTCTCATGTCTGTGTGTCACGTACGAAGCTGGAACCAGGAGGTGATTGGCCTGGCTTAGTGTTAACGCAACAGTTCTTCTACAATTAGTACTTTTCAAATATGTTAGAGGAGAAAAATTCAAGTTTGAAATATTTTATTTTTTTGAAATATTTTAAGTGCGTTTTTTTTTTTTCTCGTGGTGGCAACAGATATGTCAGAAATGAATATCCCAGAGATTGTCTGCATTATTGTGCTGGTGGTGAGAAAATATCTTCTGTAATGAGGATAATGAATAATTACTCATCCCATGTGTGTACAGCTGGACAAACAGAGATGTCCCCCACTGACGCAAGAGGCAGATGATGCCAGAGGAACAGAAACAACAGTTGTAAACACTTGTAAAGCCAGACCGATGCCTTTTTTCAGACTGAACCTGCAGGAATTCTCTCACAATGTACAGTATGTGAGTAAGTATGTGTGTGTGTGAGTACACACTCTCTCTCTCTCTCTCTCTCTCTGTTGAGGAGTCAGCAGATATGAGGGGTGAGCTGTACAGTACACTACGTTACATTGGGAAACCTGAGAAATTTCCACCTCAGAGGGGTGGGAGCCTTGAAAAGAGAGCGCAGGTTCCCCCTGAGTTGACAGGAAGCTGACCACATGCTGCTCCAGTCCTGCCTGTCACCACATCTGCCTCTCGTCACTGCTGAGACCGCCACGCTCACCTGTACACCGTGAGTAAACTGTATACTGCTGCTGTATATATGTATACATTTATACACACACACACATATGTATGTATATATATATATATATGTATATATATATATATATATATATATATATATATATATATATATATATATAAACAAACAATGTTTGAGTCCTGCTAGATCTATCATGATGTTATTTATATTTTTTCTATATTGTATATTCATACAATCACACATTTTGTATATTTCTATACCAAATGTTTATATAAATATACATAGCTTTAATGCATTTTCAGATTGTAGTATATTGCTAATTTTTAATATTTTTGCACTAACGCTCCAACCTTTACTAGTTACTTCTGGTAATATTTACTGTATTCAGTCCATGAATTACATCACATTAACTTTTGACACATTGATTTGACATATACAAGAAATATCAGAACATGGATGTCCATGCCTGCTAAAATTGATAAGTTAATAATTACCCATGATCAGTCCATAATTCAAAAATACCTACGTATGCTCGTATCAATTGTTAGAAGGGCTGGGCAATATATACGATATATATCATTATTGTAATATGAGACTACATATCGTCTGAATTTACAGATATGGTTATATCATGACATGAAATGAATTATGTCATTTTCTGAACCTCGCAGACTCTTCTACTTGTTCTAATATATTTGTCTTTACCCACTTAGTCATTATATGCACATTACTGATGACTATTGATCATAAATCTCACTGTGATAATATTCAGTGAAAGCACCAGTAGCCATCATTACAATAATGTTACAATGTTAATGTTGAAGCAGGGCCTTTTTGGTCTAAAATATTGTGATGTTTGAATTTTGTCCTTGCATTTAGGAAGAGATTGAGAAGATTTCAGAAATATCGAGGTATCTATCGTAAATCACGACATGGCCTTTAAACAATGTGATATTATTTCAAGGCCACACCTGGCAGCCCTAACTGGAAGTGGACATGTTTTTTTGTTTTTTTATATAATTATTTCTCTCTCATTAGACATTGGGATATTCTATTGTATCAATCGAAACTATCCATGTGCCAAAGTTTCCATTTGATCCCCAGACAGAGTCAGGCTTACAGCGCTGTGACTCTTGTGTACATACTCATTTACAACAATAACCCGCCCACAGATATTATGAATGGGATTGCCCTTTGATGACACACCGATTCAGAGATTTTCTCAGGGGAAAAATGAGTATCACACGCGCGCGTGTGTGTGTGTGTGTTCGCGTGAAAGTGTTGCTGGCTGTCAGCTGATCGATGCAATCGAAGGCGAGGAAACAGAAGCAGAAGTGAAAATCTGCTTGTTTCCATGGAAATGATGATATAACGGTGTCAAATCAGATGATAAGCATGAGAGTTTACCCTCCTGTCTGACTAACCCCAGCTCACAATGAGAAAGAACAGAACACAAGAGATTAATGTGGAGTAGAGGTGAATTTAGGGGATTTAGGGGAGTTTGAGATATATACTACTGCACAATATGAATGTAATACATCAGAATAGAATATAGTGAATGAAATATGGTACAATAGACTCCACTTGATTGATGTGGTTGGATTAGATAATATAGAATATTATATAATTGATTTTCAAATAGAATATATATTGTATCAGACACCAGACACCTATTGTAATTTATTGAGTTTTTACATTTTTCCAAAACCATCAAAGGTTTGTTCAAACAACACAGGAACATATTTTTAATTGTTAAAAATTATTTGACTGAAAAAAGTTTTTTTTATTCTGTTATCACTTTTGGTGTTAATTTTGCTGACCTTTGTTTTTAGTGGCCTTCAAGCATTCAGTGTGACTCAGCCCATGCTGCTGTTGGCAAACCCCTGCGGTTAAATTTGGCTGAGCGCGGAGGCGGGTTGAGCGGGAGTGCCGGCGTTTCGATGACGACTCTCGTGATGTCACACAAGTTTAACAAGCTATAAAGGCGTTTAAGTTGAAGCCAGGCGTCATCAAAACTATAAGCTGCTTGAGGAAACACCACCTGCAGAATCCCAGTACTAGGCATGACTCTGGCTCTGTCACTATTTCAGTGCTCCTCTCTTCGTCACTTCTTCTCTTACACTTCAGCTTTTACTGGCAAGTATTAAGTGTATACAAGCCCAAGGAAACAGAGCAGAATCTGCACGGCCCACTGTACATCACTACACACTTTATCAGTGGATCTTTGATTGTAGATTTGTGTGTCACTGCAGACTGCCATCATGGTCCGCCTGGTCTTGATGTTTGCTCTGGTCATCGTTGAGTACGTTTATGGAAGAAGACCTCCACTACCTCCTCTGCCTATGAAGGGTGAGCATTTATATACTGTATATATACACACTATTTTCTCTTTTCTTTCTATAGGTTTATAGATAAATCTATATATTATATACTATATATGCAGAAAAATAAAATGATATATGTATATAAATGTTTTTGACATTTGTCTCCAGATGGCTGCTTCCTGGTGTCTCCAGAGTTGGGGTTATTCAGAGTGGAAGGTGAGGCAGTAATCCTCTCCTTCCCAATGTTCAAGAGAGTGCTTCAAGTACGAAACCTCGCCCCGCTGACGGCAAAGTACATCATCTCCAAGGTCAACGGGACAGAGGGTGTGGTCCATCAGGACGGGGCGCGTGTCCGACAGAGGAACCAGCAGTTGTGGTTCCTCCCGGCGAACACTTCAGACTCTGGGGAATATATCTGCACTTACAGGTGGGCGTAAAAACTGCTACCTCACCTGCATTTGCATTTCCTCGATGCTTGACCAAACTTCATTTAATATATATAATACATTGTTCATAGCTTAAGGCTCATGCAGTTGTTAAATTAAATCTCTCTTGAATATAAGCGTTTCACAGTTTTGCTCCACTTTTTATGACTGATTTCTGTAATGTTGAAGACCAGTTGGATTAATCACAGTATTACTTACAGTCTTATTATGTAAATCCGCCAAATATCTGTTTTGTGACCCACTCTTCATTTGCCAAAAGATGTCCTTTCTCTTGCCTCGCTCCACTGAGAGGCATCCATAACAGTGCTACCTGAGATTTGATTTATTGAAGAATAACACCTTTCCACCCATCATTCACAATGTGTGTCCTCACTTTTCTTTTCAAGAAATGAAACCTACTGTGTCACTGGGAGTATCAAGGTTCAAGTGTACGAGGCCACTTCTGTTGACATGAAGAAACTGTCTTATCCAATCCGTGCCATGGTGGGAGAGCTGAATGTGCCACTCAGATGTCCCATAGAAGACTTCAAAAAGCCAGACAGTGTGATCAAGTGGTACAAGGTAAGAGAAACGACTTCTGATACTGGATGTTTATCATCTTCATTGTCTACTAAGATTTAAATCTTTTAATCTCATGTTCTGCCGCTCACACTGTTCCATGTTTTAAACTCGATTTGAGCAGAAGGCTCACTGGACCTCTGTGTGTTCTGAACCAGTTTCCAATCAGTTTCCAATACAAATCATCTTGTTTCAAGAATTTGCAGCATCGACACTTTGTCAAGTCAAGCCCATTGTATTCATGTTTGTTTTCAGGGAGCTTTACAATGTGTTTAAGGTTTTGAACTTCATGAAGGGTGATTGTGCAACAAAAGCAAACAGCCGACGGCTTGAGCCTCAAGCTGAAAAATGTCAAAACTAACATTAGGGAACATTCATTTATCATAGAGAGATACTGTGTTGAGACTCTGACTGAAGGTAGTAAACTTGTGTAAAAGGAGATGACGTCTATTAAGGTAGCTGGCATTAGAGTCCTACATTACTTAGTGGCTCATAACTGTTTTTACAATACAATCATAACTGTAGCACACTGAACGTCTTTAAATGTCATGGACACTTTAAAATTCACTCAAAACTCATTACGCATCAGTTATGTTACCGCCCAAAGTCTGGCCCATGGGCCAAAGTTGGCGTCCTAAAGGTTCAATCTGACCCACCATATGTTGTGAGCAAAAACATATTTAGGTAAAAGGCTCTTTAGATGTTTAGGATCCCTAATTATTTTTTTCTCTCATAATTGGAGTGACACTTTGTGCAGGAAGTCAATCAGTACCTTCTTCACCGCAACCATTTTGATATAAAACAGCAGGTAAACATGTGTTCTATTTGGCCCCACTGTGTTTTTCTACTGTTTCATGTCAAAATGGACGCTATTATCAAGAGGATTTGGGATCCTTGTACCATTTTGCATCTTTACAATAGGTGTTTGCTTTCTGTCTGTGCGGCCAAAGTTTTGGCACCCCTGATTTAGAGCATGCGAGGCCTGGGCCTGCCTGGCTCCTTTCATGTGAGTGATGCAGTCTGTTCCTCCTTCACAGGACTCCAGCTCCACTGACCATCAGCTCATCCGAGGGGGCTCCTTCCGCCGGAACAATGCTAAACTAATAATTCCTTACATGAAGCGATCCCATGCAGGTGTCTACACCTGCGAGCTCAGAGTGCTCATCGACAACCAGCAGTACAAAGTCAGCAGAACCATCGTGGTCCATGTAGAAGGTGGGTGAAGTCACAACATGTCTCATCTTCTCTGCCAGATATTTTTATCGCAGGTTTTATTTTCAAACGTAACCATGAAAACTCAGATCAATGAGTTTCGACCATTACTAAATCATATATGTTTTTATCTAATATTCATGTGATTATCAGTATCAGGTATAAAATACAGCCAGCATACACTGTGTACAAAGTCCATTAATTATAACTGTAATTAAATTATCATTACAAATAATCACATAAAATGATTAACCGGAGTCGTCATTAGTTTACTTAGTGATAGTAGCACCACAGATCACTAGTGTGGCCTGCCCTCTGCTGGCTGAATAGGTGTAGCACACTGACTCAGCTCAGCCTCGCTGTACTTAAGTACAGTTCTGAAGACTCCATTACATCCTCTACTCTGCATGCACTCTGCTACATCTTGCAAGCCAATATCTTACTTTTTCCTCCATTACATTTATTTCATGACATTAGTACCTTGTGACTATGAAGATTCAGATTTTTAACACCGAATCTAAATATTGTAGTTAATGATGACATATAGTTTAGGCTACCCAGCAGTATACATAGTTATTAAAGTGAAATAAATTTTCACCAGCTTACATAAGTGATGCTTACACATGAATGCATTTAAATGATATAATTATGGTCCAATTAAATAATAAATGTTACTTTTACATCTATAACTTTGTATAGTTTGATGATTATGGTCATGCAAGTTTTTTGAACGCAAGTTAATTACTTAACTTGGGAGTATTTTTATACGGTAGTTTTTGTACATTTACACAAGTTAGGATCTGAATACTTGTTTCACCACTGTTAAAACAGCTGGCTTCTTACCTGGCATGAATTATTAATCATTGTGGGAGATAAGTCGTTTGTTTAGATGTGTTTACACGTGTCTAAATGTGTGTGTATGTGTGAAGGCGTAGACCCTGAAACTCCCACTCCCACTGTGCCTGACCTCTCCGTGACCTCTAACCCCGGGCTCATCAGCAGCAGCAGCCACACAACACGTCACAGTGAGTTCTTTTGCAACCGTTCATCTTTTCATTCGTACAATTGTTTTCCTGTATAGACAATAAAGGTAACCATGATACTGATAACTGGGTTTCTTTACGTTTTAGCTCCGGTAATACAACCACCCGTGATTGTGTCTCCGCTGAATGGAACCATTTTTGAAAGTCTACATGGTGAGTGATTATATAATATATATAAGATAATAAGAGAGACTTTTCGGACACAACGAAGGTGTAATGTCAACTAACCTCTGCCTTTGTTCAGGCTCAGGACTGGAGCTGTTTTGCAATGTGCTCACCGACTGTCAAACGGCTGATGCCACTGTAGTCCAATGGCTGGTCAATGGCCAATCAGTGGAGTCATCATACCTTGATAGGCGGGCTCTGCAGGGGGGTAGGAGGTAATTATTGGTTTGTTTTTCGCCTCATAATTAGATCACAAGCTACTTTCCAATAATAGGAAAGAAAGGAATACTTTATTCATTTTCATTGTAGATATAGGAGACACAACACACCGATCTTTAAAACACAACTTATACTGATATAATCTGTTCACTTGCTGCCATTGAGGAAATATTTTGGATTGTGTGCTGCGATTTCCAACCTCTGATTTAAGCTGCTAAGATAGTTTCAGCTTTGAGAAACATCCACTTTAAGAGAGTTGCTGTTTGTCACATGAGCCATCACTGACAGCTGTGTCTGTCTCCATGTTTCCAGGGTAACCAGGGTGTCTGAAGACTGCCAGATTGAGCTAAGACTAATCTTTGTTGAGATGACTGAAGTAGACGAAAAGACGGAGCTGAGGTGTGTCGCCGAGAATCAAGGAGGGAGACAGGAAGTTGTCACACTGTTTCACCTAGAAGGTAAGTTGTGAGTCTCTGTGTGTGCATATTGTGTGTAAATGAGAGATTACATTGACATTTTACCCATTGTTGCCGATCCACACTAGAATTCATGGGGACGATCCTTTGTGACAACTCATTTCAAGACAACCAGTGGCTTCCCTACCAAAGCATGCACTCACCTCCGTCTCTCTCTTCGCAGACTCCACATTCACATGGCTGGTTGTCGGTGCGGTGGCCACGTCCTGCTTCCTGACCTTGGTCTCTGTCTTCCTCTACGTCCTCTGCAAACCTAGAAGGAAAACGAAAATGGACTACATTCTGGCCCGTCAGCACAGCACTTTCTAACTCTGCTTGTGTTCACACTCCCTCCACAAACGTCTTCAGTGTGTCTGCTATTACATGAAACCAGTGTTTCGTGCATCGCATGCATGTGATGTTGTGCAGTATAACCACCACGTCTTGTTTGGAGGTCAGCACTCCTTTTAGGGGAATCCATGTCTTTACACTGGTGGCTGCGTTCACCTACTGTGACGTGACAGTCCTCCGTCTCCTCACCCTTGACTGAAAATTACTCATGGATTATTTTTGTTACTTTTGGTATTGTATATGCCACTGAGGTGATTACCATTGGAGAAGCTCTATTACACTGTATGGCCAAATTGAGGGCTTCTGCAAAAACAATCATAATCTGCATAAACACGTTCACAAGATACAACTGTATGTGATGACTTTACATGTGTTTGTTTTGATATTCAGTAACTCTCTATAACCCTCTATAAAATACACCTGTAGAAAGTAATATAATCTGCTTTGAGCGCCACAGTCAGGGAGATATAGGTTGCATTATACGTTTATACGTTTGATATAGAGGCTGTAGTTTGCAGTGGTGTTGAACTGGACTGCATTAAGACAGAGAGGTCTTTCTAACTTGTCTACCTCAAACCTTGTCTACTTTCAAACACGGGGTGGGGGGTATTATTACCTCAGGGAGTTCTCAGGGAGTTATCTTGCACAATAGGGAAGTATTCAGTCCATTTGCAAACCTGAATGTCTCCACATTTATACCGATTTACCAATCAAATCTTTCATTGTTGATGTGTGTGTTTGACTGAATGTAGCATTTATAATGTGTCAAATTACCGCTCTATTAAATATACGTAATGGATGGTGTTGATGGTCCAACTGTTCTGGTGACTATTAAATCTAAAAATGCATCATTTTATGTGGTTATTGCACATCACACGTTATGTTTTTGAGTGACAGGTGCAAAATGCTCCTCTTAAACATAGCAGAATGGCTTGTACAGCAGAAAAAAAATCAGTAAAGTAAGCACTGCTGTTTATAGTTATTTATAGTTCTCCTCAGTTGATCTCTCATAAAAAGAGACCAACATCAGAATCCGAATCAGATAGAAATTCCTTTATTAGTCCCGCAAATGGGGGAATTTCTGTGTCACAGCAGCCGCAATAAACAATAATAAGTAGTAGTAGTGATAAAAGATGGTAAAAAATTAAACAATACAATAAAAAGGTAAGGAATAGAAATAGACTCGTATATACACAGTATGTTCATTATAAACAGTGTAATTATAAACAGTGTGGCAGTGTATTGTTCCGTTCCGTTTTCTTTTCCGCTTATCCGTGAGGGTCGCGGACAGTGTATTGTTATTAATAAATAATAAATATGGATAGGAAAATTTCCCAGCTAGTGCAAACCAAAATGAGCAGGAAGGAAGGACCTGCGATGCCTCTCCTTCACACACTTTAGGTATATCAGTGTGTTGCTGAAGGAGCTGCCCAGTGCTGTGATAGTGGCCTGCAGGGGGCGGGACTCCTCCACAGGCAGCGATGACGGCTTGTCCGTCATCCTGCTCTCTCCCACCACCTGCACTGGGTGAAGAGGGCATCGCAGGATGGAGCTATCCTTCTAGAAAAATGCTTATTTTCACACTATAACTATAAAATGGTATGTAGACATACGATACAGCATTATCGAAAAAAACGTTTAAATCTACTGTGTGATAAAGAATGTAAAACAGTAAAAACACAATGCAGATCTTTAAAAAAGAAATACCCATAATCACCAAGTTATTCAAGTATATAATAATACGTTGGAGTAAATTGATTGATTGATCTGTATCTTATTCTTTAAGTTCAAAAAGTGTGCCTAAGCTTTGACACAACCACAATACACAGAATCTATTTAAAAAGAGGTCAGCAAAGGACAGCTGTAGTTTATCATGCCTACCCTGTTCACAGCACAACATGTGGAAGCCCTGAGGAGCAAGGGAGAAATGTTTTTATTCTGGTCATCCATTTTCTAAGTCTGATCTAAATTATTGTTTCTGTTCACTAAGTTTGCTGTTTCTGACTGGAGTCCTGGTGGAAAACATTCGTACTACAAGAACAAACCAGGTTGAAAGTCACAGGAGAGAAAATGGGTCACCAGAAAAGGAAAAGTTTCTAACTTGCTCCTCGGGGCTTCTGTAACAACCTCTATGACCAGGTCGCACAGATTTTGTTGACACTGTCGTGAAGAGGTGTTGATTTAATTTTGTGGCCTTTGTGGAATCTGCAGTTTTACGTGCTGTAGATGTGTTTCTCTACAGGATATCTCCCCTGTCATGTCCATCACCCTGTTTCCTTAAGTTAAGAAAAACAGCCCTGCTTCTGGCTTTGTGGAAGTAAATTTTTCAGATGGCTTTTTCTTGTTTGTTTATTTTTTTTAATTTTTTTTTTAAGGATTTTCAGATTAAGAATTAGGTGAATGCTTAGTCCAGAGAGGTACATCTCATCTTTCAGCTCATCTGAAGGAAACCAACATCACCTTATTTGAGGATCCATGCTTATTCAAAGAAGTACCATTCATTCATATACAATGAGATCACTACAAACACAGCACAGGGGCCTGTAGGAACACATTCACCATCCATCCTTTAAGGCACATCGACTTTCTACTTCCCATGCAGACTCACATTGATCTTGATTTCACAAGTCACAGGTTCAAATACGTGTTACAATTAAAAGAATGCAACTGGTATTTTTTCAAGGACTCCTTTATCAGTTCATTTGCAGATATTTAGATCTCAAGTAGCTTCTCAGTGCAGCCACTAGAGGTCTCAACATGACATGTTTTCAATCCTGTGACACTGTTACATAAACCAGCCTGAGAGACAGCTGCACTTAACAAACAGAGATTAATTAGCGCTGATAGATAATAATGTGACCGATCAGGGTGGGACACACAGAGCAGACCATTAATAACAGTATTGTCATATGAACTGGCTTGTGTGTTATAAAGAACAGGCGGTTTCAGAGCTGTGAAATGTGTGAATCATATGTACAGCAGGATCCAGGCAGCTCTCCTCCCAGTTATTGCTCAAGAGATTAGGACACACGCTGGCTTTCAAAAGATCCCTGAAAAGGAAATTGCAACATGTGCACCAGTGTCCACAGAAGGGGAAGTCAAAGCTGGAGAGGACACGGCTGAACTGAGATTTCAGTTTATCTTTTTTTTTTGAAGAAAAAACAAGATGTTTTTACAAAATTTCCATGTGACCTGAGGAGGCTGTGCCTTTACAGAAGGACTAGAGTGACATCAGGCTGGTGAGTCCTCAGTTTTCAACAATATTGACCACGAGCTGGGTTCACTGTAATAAACTGTACGATCCAAATCCCCGTCATCACTGTTACTGTCTCTGACAGCATTACAGGACACTGCGCTGTGTTCTGTTCAAGGATTTAACACTGGTCCTCTGGTCACCAAGCACCAGAGCTGCTTTAGCATGTTCATTCCGCTATCTCCACAGTCTGACCTCAAGTAGTCCAGCTTCCCGGCATTAAAGAGACGGATGAAGTGGTGTTTTGGCTACCTTGTTTTCCCCACATCTTTTATCATTTATTAACTTTGTCCAAATATCTATGGCAAATTTTCCTCATAGGACCCTAAAGTCTGTCAGCAGAAATCTCCATTCTATTGGATCATTTTTTCTGAAAACAAATAAGGAAGGTGAGCTCTCTGTGTGGGCTTCAATGATCATCGATCACTTAGCTCCATGTTTGCTTCCTGAACAATTTTAGTGCTAACTCATTATAAAAAGCTCTTCTTGCACTTTCAGAATTGCAGAAACCAACTAGCCGAGCAACAATGAGGCTAAAAACAACCCATAATGCAACTCTCCTGCTAGGCGATGTCATCGAATGTCCTGTGTTGTCTGAACAACTGTCCAAACAACAAACAAATCTCTCACAGTTCAGAACTTGAAGTGACTAAAATGATGAATCTATGTCTAAATAGCTGCTGATTACTTTCTTGTGACTGACTGTTGGATTGGTTCATTAATTCTGTTTCTCGCACACATTCCTGCTTCCTCCATCCGTGTTTAACATCCCAGAAAATTCCTCAACATCATTGAACCCAGGGTGTGAGTTATAATCTAAACTTTGTAGGGGCCTATTACCTGACTAACATTGGGAGTGGAGATTGATAAATTATTAATAGCCTCAGATAGAGAGAGAGAGAGAGAGAGAGAGGGAGAGAGAGAGAGAGCAAATGATGGAGGGCGAGTGAGAGAAAAATAAAAACTTAACTGCTTATTACATGGCCAAAGTGTCGAGGTACAACACTTTAACACACACACACACACACACACACACACACACTACTTGAAACAAATGTATTAAGGAGACTGCGACAACAACGACTGTAATTGAAATATGAAAAGTTATGATGGCACACACCACATAACACAAGAGCCAAGTTTAGAGTAAAAGGTCATCCTCTTACTGTGAAGCAGATATAGATATATATAGACCAGTGTCTGTGGTCTGTTTTCAGCAGGCTGCTGTCGCGGTCCTGGAACCCATGATGTCCAGGTCTTGTGTGCTTTCCTATCTGTTGATAGGAGGTCTGTTTTGGTCCATGAGCAACAATGCATCAAGACTTTAGACTTAAGAAAACAAGTTCTGTCTTGTTTTTCAGACAGAAGTGTTGATCCATAGGCTTTAACAGGTTTACCAAGTCACTGTCAGGGAGACGCCTGATGAGATTATCGATGATTGACTAGTAGAATAGACTTATTTATTTTAGGTTATGATTCAGTGAGTTCAACCCCTTTTAACCTGCCGCTGGTTATGCCCACATTGACTGTCAATTCCTGTTTTCCCGCCCTGTCCTTCATGGCAGAGGGCACCTCTGTGTTGTGCTTACATTGGGAAATCCTTCAGGACAGCTTTGACAGTGTTGACACTGCTGGACACCCATCTTATTGTAAACACTTATCCAATCCTCTGAATCTGCATACAGTTCTACAATCGTTTTCTCAAACTCCCTTGTGTTTTTCAGTGACTGCTGGTAAAGAGAATAGAGTTTTCAGAGGAAAAACACTAACTGATTACAGCCAGCGACTGCCTTTTATGAGTCATTCACCACTAGTTCTAAATGATGTGCAAGACAGTAAACTGAGGTCGCGGGATATCCTGTTTTAGTCTGTCTCCCGGTCAGAGCAGCGGCACGTCTGTGGCCATGCTGATTAGGTTTTTTTGGAGAAACTCTTGGTCCGACCCTGCTGCTTTTCAGCTCATTTCACAGCGACGCTGAATCTGTGTCATGGTCCAGTTAAATGATGTCAAAGAACACATGGTCCATATCTCCATTCCCAGACATAAATACCATATATCATATAACATATAACACACCTGATAAATGATTTTAGGTCATTCACTGTTTGGGCGTCCATGACTTGTGCTTTCATCTAGTGTTATGCTAATCAAGTGATTTGATGTTAGAAATACATTTCCTCAGTAGCCTTGCTTACAGTGCCATTGTTCCACGTGAGTCTTGGCCCCCTTACATACAAAGTGTCCTGTACCATCCTCCATTGCAAACAGCCAGGGTTGTCATGTGTAAAGTCGGGGTTCCTTCTCCACAAAACATCTTCAGAGCTTTACAGCAAAATAATGTTGCACCATGCAAATTTAAGTGTCAGGGGACTTAATTTAAAATGTGAAAAAACTATTGGAAAAAACGTAAAATGGCTCCATACAGCTCATCCAGCATTGTCCAAGCCTTTTGAAGAACCGAGATCAACATTGATCTGGAAAGAGTTTACAATAAGTTCGAAGCTACACACTTTTAGCTTAAGATTTCAACTTAAACGTGAGTGTAAATAATGTCTTTTCCAATCACCGTGGGAACTTTTAAACCCAGCTGTCCCCAGCTACTTCAGTTTTTCAGGAGAATGCTGCAGTGCTTAACTGACAAGTTAACGGTGGAGGATTTGTTGTCCAAACAAAAATCAAAAGCTCCTATTATTTCAGATTCAAACGCGGAACGCGGATTAATGCGGAACGTAATTACGTTATTGAGGGAAAAGGCGTCACCTCACTGAGAAGTTGGAGGTGTGCAACTGCAGCTCTTCATCCAACACCTCATTCTTGTTCCATTACTCCCACACTGTGTAAAACCACTCCCTGACATACTAACGACTCATCTGTTTTCAAAAATTGTCCAAAACACATTTTTGATAGACGATAGCTAAACTCACTGAACAGACATTTCCTGTGGTTAGCTTACATCAAAATAAAAGTCAACCCGTATTTCACTAATTGAATGTTTTGAATAAATAGCGGCAGCAGTAGGAAATGTTCAGCGCTCTACAGACAGCTGAGCCTCATTTTCCTGTAGAAAATAAATAAATCGTTGCATCGGGTATTACCAGTGTTGTCGGTAGGAAAATTTTGAGAATGTGGTGACCCTACTTTCCATCCGCATGAGAGCACGTAGACAATGGCTGACTCCTTGTTTTCGGGTAAATGTTTGCAGTCACAAAATCTAGATCAAGAGCAGCTAGCTACTCAAAAAGACAGAGACTAGATATTATAATAATAATGATGATAATAACAATAATAATAATAATAATAATAATGCATTTTATTTAAAGGCACCTTTCAAAGCACTCAAGGACACCACACATAACAACAACAGTACAACAAAAACAGGAGACAATTTAGTGCAAATGAGGAAAAATAAATGAATAAGAAAATGCAAGGCACAGAATTCAGACTCCGCGGTCCTCACCATACAGGAAGTCAACTGGGCTGGGTTCGGCAGGGTTGTGCATCAGGGGTGAGAATAGTGCAATAGGGTGGAATAGAGAATAGGCAGGAGTGTGATTGTATGATTAGTCTGATACAGAGTAACCCACTCGGAATAAGTGTGTTTTCAGGCGAGATTTAAAAGTGGAGACAGTGTCAGAAGTGCGAATGTCTGGTGGGAGAGAGTTTCTAGAGGCTGGGGGCTGATCGACTGAAAGCTCTTTACCCCATGGTGGTTAGGTTGGCAGATGGGGCGAAGAGCTAGTAGAAGAGGATCGGAGAGTGCGGGAGGGTGTGTGGATGTGGATCAGTTCAGCGAGATATGATGGTGCCAGGGAGTGTGTCCAAAGGGCAGAAGGTAAATAGTGAACAGGAGGGCCAAGGACAGAGCCTTGGGGAACACCGCTGGAGACTGGAGAGGAGCAGGATCTTTGGTTTATGAGTTGGACAAATTGTGTGCAACCAGTGAAAAGGCCAAGCCAGAGGGATGTCAGTGAGTCAGATGGAGGCCAGCCTGTCCCGGAGGATGTCATGAGAGACAGTGTCGAAGGCTGCGCTGAGGTCGAGGAGAACCAGGATGGAGAGTAAACCAGAGTCAGATGCCATCAAGAGGTCATTTGTGATTTTCACGAGGGCTGTCTCAGTGCTATGATGGGCACTAAAGCCAGACTGAAATTGTTCAAAGAGGTTGTAGCGAGACAGATGGGTGTTTAGTTGAGCTGCAACAGTTCTATATTTTGGAGATAAATGGCGAGTTTGAGATGGGATGAAAGTTGTTGAAATCATTCGGATCTGCACCGGGTTTCTTGATAGTTGGAGTGATAGCAGCAGTCTTTAGTGATGATGGAACAACACCAGAAGTCAGTGAGAAATGAATGATGTCAGTTTTAAGAGAGGACAAGGAAGGCAGGCAGCTTTTTACCTGGTAGGTAGGCAGGGGGTCTAACTGGCAGGTGGATGATTTGGATTTAAACATGAGTCCAGTTATTTCAGAGACAGTTGGCAGTTTGAGGAACTATAATCATACTATAAACATATAAGCCAATAAGATGATCTGACTCCATATCAAGCCAATATGGAGCCAAAATGGAACATCTAGTGATGGTGTCCAAATCTCAGAAGAATTTCATTCAAATGTGTTAATTATTATAATAGTTTACAAGCTTCACTTGGCCTATTCATCCGGTTATTCAACAACACCGTCGTAAATCAAGAAGCAAACTAATGTCACTGTGACTTCTTAAATGTGAGGATTGGCTGGTTTTCTTCATCCTCTATGACAGTGAACTGATTACATTTGGGTTGGGATTATTTTGTGACTCTTAATAAACCAAACTATTATATTCATCGTGTTGGCAGATGTTATCATTCAGTGAATAACTACAATTTTCAGACCGTACCTGAGCAATGGAACACAATGATAATACCTTTTGTTAACACTCAAAGTCTCAAAGTTTTGACCACAAAGAAGTTTCCATGAGCTGTGGGGGAAAAGGAAAAAAAAAAACAGTTTTGCTTCATGAAACAGAAAAGAGAACATGACACTTGCTAGTCAGGATGTTTTGCCAACCGCTTCGTTGGGGCTGTGAATGTGGTGCACGTTTTTCTGCATCACATCGTTTTTTTTTTTTAAGTGACATTTACTCATGGATCGTGGTTGACGGGACTGACTCATAGTTAAAAGACTGCTTTTGTCTCTTGGGAAATCCTCCAGCCAGTGGGGGAGCCCAGGTTTGGCTTCTCACACCTCTGCAAGACCACACATTGCTTTTGTATTGGTTTCTGGGTGAACTGGCCTTGGTTCACCAAGTTTAATTGATGGGAAGCAAAACATATGCTTGGTGGATCCTGGCAGGTCTTAGTCAGTTGGCTCATTCAGTTCTTGAAATCATGAGATTGTACTTGTTTGTATTAAATGCTTGGTGCCAAAAATTCAGTGTTTTGAAAGAAAGTCAATTTACGGTGTTTTTTAGGAAGTGAGGAATTCTTATTCTTTTTCCTAAAAATGAAAGCAACATTTCCGCATGACTCAGTTGGACGCTGTTGAAATCTTTGGAGCTTAAAATCTCGATGCATTCTCGCAGCAGTAAAGATACGATATGAAAAGCAAACATTTGCACTCATATCCTATGATAAGCGTGTTTTTCATAACATCGTCACATCAGCGTCAGTTGTTTTGTGTCTCTGTGATCTGTTGAATGATTAATCCTTATCGTACAACATTGTTAATATGCTGAGGTTACTGTAAGCTATTTCAGGGAGGGTTCTGCTCTACAGCGTGTTGACATACACGGGAAGGTGAACACAGACATGAAAGGTGCAATCCAAACACACTCTTCCTCCTCTTTGTCTGCGCTGTTGGTGCTCTCTTACCATGGAGGTGGGACAGAGCTGTTGAGTCACTTTCTGAGCTGCACGGTGGAGACTCCTCTCTGCACGCGAGGGTCAGAGGTGAGGTTTCCTCTCTGAGCTCTGCTGTGGTGTTTTAACCCAGTCTCGTCCTTCCCTTCCGTCTGTTCGGTGCATCTGCGTCGCCTTCTCTGAGGTGAGTCAATATATTCTGGTCACTTTTGCAAATCTTAGGGTTTGTTTTCTCTCTTATTTTTTGTGATATGAACCGGAGGTGAACCCAACCTTCTGTCCCATATCAGTTACCTGCTCACCTACCATGCTTCTTTTCTCAAAGCTACCAGAGATGTATCTAAAATCAGTGGCAGGCTGTTGAAATTTTTCTTAAATGAAAGAATCATGACACAAAATCAAAATCTTCATACTGATATTTTGACGGACGTTTGTGTCTCCTTGAATCCGTCAGGTCATGCCAAAAATGTTCTTTCTGTTTGTGTCTTGACTGTGAAATCTGTGCAGATACTTTCTCTACAACAGTGTTAGAGCACTTTAGCATTTTTTCATAACCTGCACATCTATGCCAGGCATCTGGCACAGGGAGGTTAGGCGCGTCATGTCCCCTGTAAATAGGTGACCACAATTTACACTTGCACAGCACAGAAGTGAAACTGATGGTTAGCTGTGTGTGTTACACTTTGACACCTGTGAATTTTATTGATGTCTAAACTCTTAATTGAGGTCGGGTTAGTTCAGCTGTCCTGCCGAACTAACCCGACGGGGGTTTAATTGCTTTGAAAGGTCAGAGCACTTTTATCATATATATGTATATATATATATTATTGCTGGTAATTTACACTGCCTTTAGAGTTGGAAATGCAGCCTTTTGTACATCACAGTGTGTTAATGCATGCTGCTGCTGCTGCACAGACTTCCTTTTGGATCTTATTTATTTAGTTAGCGTAGATTTACATTTTAAAGAAAGCAAAGCCACAGTTGAAATGAAGAGATGACTAAAACCCATCAGTGGTCTAGTAGAGCCCCTCACCACAAAACCAAGATAAAATGTTTCACCTTCAAATCACACTCAAAACAGTGTTTTTCCTCAGTGTGAAATGTTGCATTCGGTCACGCTTGTCATATCCTCATGCTCTGCAGTATGAAGGGTAACTCCCATCATTTTCCCTTTTTATTGCTAAATGAGTCACAGAGTTTGCTAACCTCCCACAGACTTAATGGTCTCAACTTCTTCTCCACGAAACATAATCCAGTGACTGAACGGATCACTACAAGTCCCCTCGGATGACATTCTCCAACATTATGTCTGTGGTTTCCTCATTAGGGGCTGAGGTCTGTCATTTATATCCAACTGTTCCCATGTAGTTTTGTCCCTAACCAGTCCAGCTGAGTAACATTAACTGCTGTATCTCAAGATGTCCCGTGCCTGCTGGCTCATTAATTTTAAAGATATTTTCTCACACATGGTTAAAAATAAACAGTTTCAGAGGCAGACCATGAGAATCAGATGTAGAGAGCTTCTCCGCTGGTCAACGTGTTTCCTTTTTATCGAGAGGAAATCCAAAACTGATGCTTAAAAAAGTACAAGGTTTCTTAACAAAATAACCTATAACCTACATATATGGATCAGAGTGGAATTAAAGTGAGATAGTTTATTCAAGTCCTTGTTTGCAAATGGTGAGCTCTATATAAGCACAAATGATTAGCTGGCTCTGACTTGCAGTGTAACTGGCACACTGGCATACATACTGGGTGTGTCATCATCTGAACAAGTTGCTGCAGGTTGTGTTACATGTTCTATCAAGGTATCCCTGTTTCTTAGAGCAGCACCAATATGTACATATAGTGCAGAAGTGTGTAGGGTTTGAGTTCACAGAACTGTCTGTGGTCAGTATCTACCCAAATCTCATGTCTCAAGTCACTGTTGACTTTTTCTGTTTTCAAACAGACCATGAACCTTTACCAATACTGCAAGCACCATTGATTGTGTAAAATGCCCATGGAGCTCCTGGGTTTGAAAAGTGAAGCCAATGCAGAAGTGCCTTTAACCTGCGTTCTCTCTAACGGACAACAGGAGGCAACTACACAGGTTTAAAAAAGAAGCCTGTTTCTTTCTCACTTGATTTATTTCCTCAGGAAACAGTTTCATAATGAGTCCATGGTCTCGATCACTAGTTTCAGTCTTCCTCAGCACAGCATGGTGATCATTTTGTAAATTATGGTCCCATTTTGAATGATAAACATAAAGCAGAGCGTGCTTCAGAGTGTGTCTACCTTGCGATTGATCGCTACCACGGCATGTTATCGGGTTCTCAGTCAGATCCAATCAGGATATCTTCTGCATCCCCAGCCTCTCATTCAAATACCGTCAACTCTGGCTCCAAAAACGAGATCTGACGGTCATAAAGTCAAAGCAAGCTTTAAAACGATAGTCCAGAAACCAATGAGTAAAGTCACGGTGGATCTACATCGACATAAACATTGCTATAAAAAGAGTGGATGTTGTATTGCAGGGTCGCAAATTTTAAAGGAAAACAAATTGAATTTGTTGTCTCTGAACATTTTGCTGATCTGTCAGAATCAACATTTTTGCAACTTGCCAGTTATGTTGACACAACACAACTTCCTCCTTAAAAAGACATATTTTAGTCGTCGTAACATTTCCTTGCTGTTTTGCTGTTGCAAATGTGTTGAATGTTAACATAATTGTTGATTTAGAACATGCATTGGGGACCTGGGTTTCAATTCTCCACCATCATTTGGAATCACATCCTCTTCCCCTTCAAAAAACATGATTACTTTTGGCTTTGCTTAGCTCGGTATGGGCATGACAATATAACACACAGCTGTCCTGTTTCCCAAAAGTGTCTGAGGTAGATCTATGAGGAGGAGCTTCACAATAAACTCATTAACATTCAGTTTAGACTCATCATTTAGTTAACTGAAAGCAAAATGATGGACAAAGATTTGGATTCTCAGTTATTTATCAAGCCAAAATGTGTTTGTGTTCACATGTTACTGGTTCTCCAGCGTGAGGATTTGCTGCTGTTTCCGGTTCTTTCATCATATGGAGATTTGTGCATAGTGCGTAGTCGCTGATTGATCGATAAGTCGGTCGACATAAAACTAATTTGTTCAATGATTAATTGTCAGACATTTTCGAGCATTCTCTCATTTCATATGAGATACCTAATTGAGTATCTCTGGGTTTTGGATTTATGGTTAGTTAAAAAAAAATAATAATCTGAGGGCAGCGCCTTGAGCTCTGGGAAACTGTGATTGGACAATTCAAATACATGCACAATTTTCTGACAGTTAACGGGCCAAACAATCAGTAAATTATCATATATTTTAGTTATATTATAACAGAATCATTGGTCCAAAAAGGTAACTTGTAATCTTGGGTTAAGGAATTTCAATGGACATTTTAAAGACAAAGCAATAAGAGAAAAAAAAAGAATTGATAGATTTTGAATTCAATATAATAATTCTGGGGTCATTGTTTAATTCTTAACATAGATTACAGGATTTCCTGAACTGAATTGACAAGGTCTCCTATGTGATGCAGTTCTGGGGAGAAGGCAGGACTGGATGAAGTGTGGGCCACGTGGGAGTGTTTATTGTCGTGTTTTCCTTCAGGGAGTTTACAGTCGTTCCACTCTTGCACATTCTGTTAGTTGTCCAGTGTTTAGGAGAACAGCGGGTGAAAGTACGATGTGCCACTGCTGCCTCACGTTTGTCTCGTCGGTGAATCAGGACTGGAATCTGTGCCTGCTGTTTGCAATGACTCATACCAGGACAGCCGCACAGTAGGCTGCATTCAACCGCTGTTCTCACCAAATCAGTGCTGCTGCTGATTCCCACCTCACTGTGTTTCTGTTGTTGAGTATCTAATGTTCAAAGTTCTGGCATTACTTTTCTTTACATTTGCGCCATTTTCAAATTCAGCTCTATCTGCAGTGACAATTAAAGTAACATTAAAAATAATGTTTTTCTTACAATTCATGCCAACATAACATTGAGTTGACAATAAAAACATGTTGTTCGAGCGGTGAAGTGTTCTGTCAATGTTCACGCTGTCCCAACCTTTGGCCTGTAATCTACCTACAGCCTGAGTTGTAAATGCTGTCCCACAAACAGATGGACAAAGTCCGCACGACTGAGCAGATCTGTGGGCCAACACGACCAGCGACTGCATCACTGAACGCAAACAGAAGTGATCGGATGCTTGTTCCTCTCTGTCTGTTTGTTGTAATGTAATCAAACATTGCACACATTTCCTCAGTTAGAGAGGCCCATTTCCCAACAGCTTCTGTCACACAGGCACTTTCCACAACACTGCTTCAGATGTGGGAACAACATGTCCTTCTGTCAGTCAGTTTGAGTCTTACAAACAGAAAATAACACGCTGGAGATGCATTATTTCACGGAGCAGCTATTCCATAAACAAGTTGTAAATAAATGTTTATGCAGGAAATAATTGCTTGAATAAACACGTATTTAAAATTTGCCACATTTCCCCCCAACAGCCTTTCCCTTCCTGTCCCTGCAGTGGATACGCACATACTGATTGGAATGATATTTACATTAGCCTTCCACCATCTACTGTCACCAGACACCAGACATTTCTGCCTTGTTTGGCTGAGGCTTCTGGACAGCAACCTCCTCTTCTTCTTCTGCGCTTTAAAAGAATCCAGCATTTCCTCCAAATCTAACGCAGTGGCTCAACATATCTGAGACATTCTCACAATATCAACAAGCCTTTACTATAGAGAAGAAGCCAGTCAGAGGTGGCAGCAAAAAAAATGCTTCAAAAAATTGGCAAATAATGTCACTTCTGCATTGGCAGAACAACCTTGTAAGACCATTCAGGAACACACTCTGCAGTCACCAGTCAAGGTGCTTGCACTAACCCCAGGTTGATTACTTTTTACTGTGAATGTTCTTGGTTGTACCGTCCCTCAGTGGAACACAGCGTCATGGGCCAGGTCCTTCAGAAGATCTACCCCTGAACGTGGGAAACAGCCAGTGTAGATCACAGACTGATAGAGGAGGTCAATCCTTGAAGTTACGGCCTTGTTTTCCTACAATAACAGAACTAAACTAACTACAAAAACACGGTAACTTAACTGCTGCACGTACACAACTGCAGGTTGAACAGCAGCAATGTCAGTGTTCATAGCCTCAAGGTTAAAAAAGCAGACGTGGATATAAAAAGACCGTATAAACACAACAGTCTTTGCACGGGAAACTCTTTTCCTCCTTTCTTTTAACAGTTTCCTGCCAGGAAGTCATATTTCCATGAGCTGCTGTCTGCAGCTCAGTGCAGCGTGGATTACCAGTAATATGTGGGGGTGAAGTTGAGTTACTGCAAAGTCAATTAATGCAGATGACAAGGTGTTATAGTCACAACTGAAATACATGTTACGAAGTGTTGTACTGAATTGTGGGTGGAGTAAAAACAAAACGCGGGTTATGTGTCATCAAACGCTTCACAAGCTATAGGGGGAAAAATATACCACTGTCTGAAGCAGTGCTCAATTACACAGCCAAACACTAACACCTCTGGCACTGCCAGACGTTTCACCTCTCTGTGTGACTTACTCAGTTCCGTTCACCTCAGTCTTCCATGTTTTACTCCCACGTGTCAGTTCGTACCACGGCCTGCTGAACCGGCTGAGCTCTCCCACGCTCCTCTCTGCCTGAGCTTGTCCCAGAATGAAATCATGCCGCCCCGAGTGCTCCTACAGGATTCCTTAAGCAGATACAGATGCAGGGGCTGAAAGCTGTGTGTGGTGAAGGAAAGACTTTTGTTCTTTTATGGTTTTTAATAAAATACTTCTTTTTCTCAAAAGAGCACTTATCACCCAGCCTTTAAAACCGCAACATTTTAAAACAGAGATTCAGTTGAATAATGCTTAGCTTGTCTGACACATGCACCAAAGAAACTATCTCATTTCTCAAATGTTTCAAAATGCTTTATTTTTGTTTTGTTATATTTTATCAGTGCAAAAATGACTGGCCAATTACGTGATTAGTCAATAAACTGATCAACAGTTTTGATAAACAGTGAATTAAAATGTGGAGGTTCCAGCTGTCCTCACTTTGGATTTGATATCTTAAAGCATTCTGGCTTGAAATCATTGGGTTTCAGACTGTCTGTCAATCAAAACAAGTAATTTCTAAAAAAAAAAAAAAAAAAAAAAAACCCAACAAAAACTGATTGATAAAAAATAAGAAAACCTACTCCAAGCTTGCAGTCTACTACTAACATAAGAATACACATCAGAAGCTTCAATGTTCTGCTGTCAGTCACCACCATTTGAATTCCCCACGTGAGTCCTGAAGATGTGCTGGTGATGCAGGATGACAGTCACTCAAACTGTCCAATCAAAGAGTGTGTATGACTTCTTGTTTACCCCTCTTGGTTCACTTGTATAAAGCCAGTGTAAACACAAACAGGTCCAAACCACAGTGCCACAATGAATAATATTTGCGCTGGTGTAGATTCAAAGAACTGGACTGCAGGTGAGGAAGGGCCCCATCATCACAACTGTTCTGCCCTTTGACTGAAGTGAAAAGAAAGTTGTTAGCAAGTGCCGGTGGTGAGCGTCAAACCACAGCACAGGCAGCGCTTCTCGTTCACTGCAGGATGTTAAACCACCGGTGCATCTACACTTACAATGCCCTGTTTCCATCGAGCAGTTGGTTTCTCTGTAGTGAGATCGAGAGGTGCAGATGCTGCGGTTAAGGAGATTTTTCTCTTGTATACTGTCCTCTACCCACGGCTTTCACACCTTTTCTTGCTACTGTTTCCTTGTAAAGTTTCCCGTTCGTCCTTGCTGCTGAAGATGCAACAACAGTTTGATTGACTGCGGGCTGCAAAGAGGAAAGTTCAAATTTGAATTTATAAGATTTTGGTCATAAGAACACAGCGCTCTGTCTTTTATAAGATGAAACAAACTTTTTCTGCCTAAATATCCCTGAAATTACCTTCAAAATTCTTTAAAGCTATATCAGAATCCGAATCCGAATTCCTTTATTGTCATGCAAATTGGAAAATGTCTTTGCAAAGGCACCCAAAGCACAGTAGTATTTCAAAAAACATAATATTATACAATATGAACATGTAATTATAAACAGTGTGGCAGTGTATTGTTATTGTATTGCATTGATAGTGCAAACCAAAAAAGAGAAATGAGTTGTGTATAGAGTTGTTTTGCACAGTGCACAGTGAGGTCTACTGGGAGCAGTGCTGGTTGTACAGTCTGACAGCATGATAGTTGAGCATTACACATCGGGTATCTTTCTATTTAAAATAAACTGTATTGGTTTGAGAAATGGTCCCCCATTTGACTTTTACAAAATTACAATGGCAAAGCAGTGTAAAAAATAATCTCTCATGGTGAATTGATTGATTTTATCTGAGCTCTCTTTGAAAAAAACAAAACAAAACAAAACACAGACATCCTACAGTTGTGCTAAGACGTGACATTTGTACAGTATCATAGCTGCCAGTGGAGTAGCAGCACTGCTAATTTTACAATACAGGTCACCAGGAGCTATCTATAGTGCTCCGAATGCTGAGGCTCATTCAGAACTGTGAAGGCATGTGGTGACAGATGTGGTTAGATAAGATAAGCTGCTATCTGCTGAACAATCTCACGCAAAGAGCAACACAATACTACAGCTTCTGTTGATGCACGTGATCAACCCCGTATGTTGAATTCCGCAGATATTCTAGGCCCCTAACCTTATCATAACTTTTTAAAGAAAAGCAAAAGCATATATTTTAGTTTATTTTTGTATGTTTTTGTTGTGTATCAGTGTCTATAAACCTGACTACCTTAACAGTTACCAGGGTTTCACGCTTTTACTAATGCAACATGTGCACCAAAATTAGTGTGCACATGCTTTGTTGTTGTGGACAAGTTTGCCTCTGTTTTCTGCTTTCTTACTTGCATGTCAGGTTCTTTATCAACAACACGCCGGACAAACAGGGAACAAACAGGGAACAGTAGAAAGCAGCAGATCATACGTCATCAGAATACATGCAGCAGAAGTCAAATATGTTTAAAAAGTCTTCATTATTAATACTCTAAATTAGACACACTTTTTTTTCCTGAGCTCATAACAGAAGTTGCTACAGAGTTATACATCTCGTTTATTTCTCGTCTCTGTTAGAGTTGGACATGTGCAGTAGCCATCAGGCTGCTGACGGGCTCAGACCACACAGAAGCCACAAACAAGGGGTTATTTTTAATTACGTTGAACTTGAACTTCAGTCTCTCTTTCAAACTTGGTGCAGACCGAACGATTTTCAAGCTGCCTGAGGAAAGATGTCAACGAGCCAGCAGCCTTAACTTCAACACAAGAAGTAGCATGTTCACCAGGGAATGGTGTTTACATCAGACCTGTTCGATGCCTGTGGCAATAAGTACTCAGGAGCACTGCAGGGTCAATTGGTGCGGAAGTAAATCCCGATAATAGTCATAACATTCCACACAAAAGCCAGATGGTAGCGGGTGTTGGTGGGTTTGTTGGCTGGTGTGAAAGGTGTATAATGTCCCTCTTTAATTTGAGTGACTTCAAGACTTGCTGTACAGCCAGTAGTCAATAAGAGAGTTAGCTTGACGCACTAAAACATCTTGGTTAGGTCTAGAAAAAAAGGAAAGTGGTTTGGTTTATAACTATGTTACTTACAGAACTTCAGTTGCGTCATATCTGATGTAATTTGATGATATTAGTAAATTACAATTATTCTCTTTCCAATTGGACACAAATGGTGACACCCTGGTTGTTTGACTCAACCATCTGTTCCCGACCTCCTCCCAACATGAGAGGTGGCAGACTAAACATAAACGTTAATATCTGTCTTAATAAGCTGCTTTCACAGTCAACCAATGTGGTCATTTTTCTGATGAGGAGCCCGAAGAGCGAAGCTGTCAAAACACCACGTGCTGTCCCTCTTTAATAAGTGGGGCATCATGCTGTTATAAGTGTTGGTGTTCCTTATCTATTCAGGTCTGTTCAGCAAAGTAGGTTTTCCACTAGTTTCAGATCAGGAAACCTACTGGACATTAAGGTGCGTTCATTCACAAGGAGAAGTTCAGTTTTGCTGAGTCAGTCCACACCCACATGCATCTGATTGAGTCATGCACTTTAATTACAGTCCACAAAGATGACTGGACACTCAGTTTCGCTTTATCTGATAAAAAGCAGCTGGTACTGGTTTGGTTTATCAACCAATGGTGATCTGTTGATGATATGCAATTTTAATAAAAATCTCCATAGAAAACTCACTATGACATGTGAGATTTTTCTGTTGGAGCAGTTAAAGTTCAATGGCTTTCTTATCTTAACATGGTCGTTTGCTTATTTTCTCAAGATATGCCCGAGACAGTCAAGTTTTATACACATTTACAGTACTTCCACTAGGTTCAAAAAGTTTGTGTTGGTATAAAATCTCTTAGCATTCTGGTTCTGAACTATACCTTTAAGAGTCCCAAAAGTAACATACCAAAAAGGATACCTAGCCTGTACCAGTTAACGCTCCTCCCACTAGAGCCACCCATTCAAATATAACGGACAGAGAGAGTAACTTATTAGCACCTACAAACACCTTGAGAAACATAACAATAAAGGAAAAGAGAACCAATACCAGCCACTATTGGTGAAAAATACCCAGAGAAATATTGAAAAAGTAATCACAGTGTGGTACTAACCATCTGTTAATAAAAGACTGGCATTTGTAAATCGTTGTGGTAACACAGATATTTGGCCTGGAGTCCCGCCAAAACCCTGACTGACGTAAACCACCACAGTAACTGCGTTAGTGGTAAAAGTTTGAGACACCAGTTTGCCCCATGGGTCTACCGTGTTTGTTCACTGATTCACGGGCAAGACTGAGTAGGAAAGTTCACTTGTATTAAGCAGCGTCCAGGAATGCCGGGCGTGCTTCCAGTTCCAAAGCGTTACGCAGGGTTCTGTCAGAGGTTTCTGCACAAACAACTGATGAGATACCAGAGCATTTGTCATCCACGAGAGAAAGGAGGTAAAGAGCGGAAGAAAAAGCAGAGAGAGGAACAGACAGATGCACTTTCAGGAATAATAGGCAGGACTAAGATTTGGTTAAAGGGGAAAGAAAACTGTTTTTTTGCTGATGATTGTGCTTTTAAAACCTCCAGTGACCTTTCGTGTCAGTGGACACACGTTTTCCAGTAAGTTAAAGTCTGCTTGTCATGCTTTCATGGTGCTGTCACTCTTCCTCCAGGAACAATTTCACCCAGGCTAGTTGTACATATTTTTTTCTAACCGATGTTTATGTGTGTTTTTTCAGCCATGGACCTGCGTTCAGCACTGGGAAGCCTTCTGTTTGTCCTCGGGCTGTGTGAGATTTGTACTGGATTTGTTCAGGGTGAGCTGAATCACACTGTCATCTCTATTTCTTTAAAACAGACACGCATACACACATACAGTGCAGTATTATATGAGCTTATTGTAAGTATTACATTTCATATGTTATTTTGCCAAATCTAACTCAAACATCTGCCTCCAGTCCATACAGAAGTATTGTATTGCCCTCTTCTGGCGGCTGGTGGGACGGCAGCAACTCGTATAACTGTTCTGTTAGATGTGTACTCCAGACGTCTGACAGGCTGCTATTGAGATCGAACCATGAAGCTCCTTTGGTTGAGATTTATTAAGTTAAATATCCAGCAGTCAGTGAAAAAGCCTTCTGGCATAAACAAAAGTTGCTGGATCTAATCCTGGACATTCTGGAAACTTTTAGATGGAGCGTATATAGAAGGTTAGAGTGGCTAAACTGGAATTAAACTCCTTACTGTAGCCTCTGTTTTCTCATAGGTGTATGATGGGAAACATAGCTGTTTCATAATTTCAGCTTCAGCTTCCATAGTGTTAGAAAAATCCAACTCAGTGACACAGAGCAGCATGGAAAAATACTGGAGGTCTGGCACGATGTCCTCTGGGCAGCTTTTAATCCCTGAGCTACTGGTCAAATACGGGAAGAGAACATCCAATAAGGAGGGAGGGGAAGACAAACATATTTGTATAATACCTTCAACAACTGCAACGAGCGCCTTACATAAGACAGAAAGATCAATCTAAAAGAAACAAAGATGTACAAGACAGGTTCAGATTTACAGCATGCTAATGAATATTTCCTAATCCATGGAAGTAAAAATATACAGATGGTTGACAAATCTAAGTAAGGCGTTAGACAGACTTGTCCCACCAGAACAGCTTCAATGTGCCTTGGCCTTGATTCTACAAGTCTCTTAAAAGCTACCAGAGGGGTGGTGGTGGAGAGCGCTGTCAAACACATCGCCCTTTGGATAGGGGCACTGTTAACGCTGTTAACATGACAAATCAATTCTTTACTGATGTTTGTGTGTTTCAGAGAATTGCATCGACTACCAGCTCCAGTTTGCAAGAGTTTTCTCTGTACCTGGGGACGTGGCTATGCTTAACAGCACCCTGGTTTGTCCTAAAGTCTTCAACATCACCAGCGACCCTTATAACATCACATGGTACAACTCAAAGACCAGCAAAGAAATGCGCGACCAGCCCGGTCGAATCCTGGTGCGCAGGGAGACTCTGTGGTTTCTTAACGTACTGCCGGACGATGGAGGGGAATATGTGACCATACTGAGGTAAGGTAACACCAGTTTTTAAAAGTTGAGAGAAAATGTGTCCATATGTGAGTGTGTGTAGAAATAACAGTATACTGCCTTAAGAAATATTTTTTCTGCTGTTTTAAAGGAGCAATTTGTAAAATATTACCAGATTTTTGTTTAAAGTTTAGTTCCCGTAGTTTCAATTCAGAGATATAGTTCAGTGGTAAGTTTGCAGCCTAGTCTAATAATTAAAAATAATAAACTCACAAAATGTCAAGAAAGGAAATATTTTACACCCTTTTCCTAACTAAAAAGACTAATACAGCAGTACACTGAGACAAAATACATTTCCTCATTAACTAATAGTGACGCTCAATTCAAACTAAATAAAACTCACCAAAACAGTCTTTTTCCGCTATCACCTCTGGTTTGGTCCAAGTAGAAATAAAAAACAGAATAAACTTTGAAAGGAATCCATCTCATCATGTTATTTTTTGCCAGCTGCTGACACCAAACTTAGTGCTCTGCCGCCACATGCCTCTCCTGTCCCTGCCTGCCGTGTCTTCTCGTCCCCTGAGTCATAGTCCTGTCCAAGACGCAGTAAATCGCCTCCATACTGTATTCCCGCTTTTCAAACTGGCATCCGTCAGTCTCAGCAGCTGTGCTTTTATTTTTTTGCTAGCTGTGTCTAACAGCAGCCATCTACAGCCACACATAGCTACAGCAGAGAGTATAGTAAAGAGCAGTTGTCGATTACTCTGGTGATATGCTGCCCCCTACAAATTACACCTTTAAAATTATCATTGTTGAGTAAAGGTTTGTGAGGAATTTGTTGTTGTTAACCTGAGAGGCTCCCGATTTAACTGCCAGAAGGTGAACAGATAAACTGTTACGAAACAAAAGGAATTTGCCTTTATTTTCAACAGAACTCCCACTGGGTGCTACAGACAGGCCACTAAGCTGGTGGTTGACGAGCCAGTTGCTGGAGAGTGTGGAAGGCCAAGGAAAGCTGGTCAAACGCTAAACAAAGGCGTCACCGACATGCTGTCCTGCCCCCTGAAGGACTACATCAGTACACTGGACAGCTACAACATCACTTCCTCCCTCAAGTGGTACAGAGTGAGTAACGGGGAAGTCTAGTCACCGTCTAGAGTTTCCTCCAGTTACTGTTTTTGCTGGACCAGATCTCACTTTGCACCAAAACACTATCCAGTAAACTGTATACTAGATCAGAGAAAGGCCATTTTATAGGTTATAAATAGGATTATAGGATAAATTCTTCAATGTATCCAGTAATATACCTGGAGAAAGCAATCCAACATAGATATAAATGACCTTAATAACAATTGTGGTGAAGTTTATTTCAATCTACCTGCAAGATTTTAGTTCAATTTCTGCTGGAAACATAATTTTGAAGTCTGTCTTTGTCTACTCTGCATGGTGGCTATCACTGTTCATGCTAACTACCTAGTTATTCTCTTGATTACTGAGGAATATGTCAAGCAGTCAGTCTGAATTAGATTTGGTTACTGCCCAGAGGTATTTGGCTGACTTTCATGTTTCCTTTCCTCATCCAGGGTTGTGACCCCATAGTGGATGGGACAGACCCATATACCTACATGGATAAAACCAAACTGAAGATTGATGGGGTGGAACTTCAAAACAACGGCTCCTACACTTGTACTCTGACCTTTACTCTAGGGGGCGTCACAGGATCCGTGTCTGAGACCATAGACGCATGGGTCAGAGGTTAGAATGGATCTAAGTACTTTAATGAGCAAGATATCTAGATGTTAGCAACAAAAAACTCAGTTCACGCAAGGTGGAAATGATTCCCCTGACAAGAAACTGTGTATAATTTGAATGATGATCTGCAAAATGAGCCTCAATCTCTGTTCTTGTACTATCTTTTCAGAGGAGTACTCTATGGTTCCACAAGTGCATGAACCAGCCAATGAGATAATCAAGGCAGAGATGGGTGAGTCCCCGTCTGTACCATGTTCTGAGAATTATGGTGTTTTGGACTGACTGAGGGTTCTGAACTTAACACAGTTGCACTTTGTTAAAAACCCACATCATTAACCATTGTGACACCATTTTGTTAGCATGACACGACGCGTAAATGCAGTTGCACATTTCAGCTAGAATATTTGGCACCATTAACTGCAGCACCCATCAGCTCAGTGAGCAGGGTGATTGTAGCCGTGATACAATCTGAATAATATGTAAAAACTTAAAATTCAGGTTTGTGATTAAGAGAAAAATATGACTTGTGTTATTGTTTATGAATGTTTTCAGGGTCAAATTTCACCAAGAGGTGCCTCGTGTTCGTGCCATGTGTCGGGGCGCCCTTCGCTGAAGTCATTTGGATAGTCAACGATGAATACCTTTTCAATACCGATCCCTCTGAAGGACTCTACACGTCTGAAAAACGGTCAGCACCCTCATCTTTCCTTTTGTTTTGCTCGATCTGCTCCTTTTAGGGTACAATGAATGAGAAATGCTCAATTTTGTATGAGCAAAATTCAAAGACATACGACATCAATTAGAACCAAGCACATTAATGTCACATTTGGTTGCATTACATATCTTTTTCCTCATCTGTCTGTCCTCACCAGTTCATGGAGGGAGGATGTTCCTCGCAAAGGTGTGTGGATAGAGAGGATGCTGATCATTTCGGAGCTGCAGGAGGAGAATTTCAACATAAACTACACTTGTCAGGCGATGAGTCCTCGGGGCTTTCCTCGGCAATATTTCACTTTGCTTCCAGCAGGTAAAGACACAGAGATTACCTGACTAACATTAAAATACATTATGTAGGTTGCACAGTTACTTCATGAATCCTACCGCTGCGAAAGGATGACCTGCACTGCTCTGCCTCTGATTGCCTTACCTGGATATTCTTATCCTGACCAATCATCACTCCCCATTCCTGTACCTAACCAGCCCAACCAAATGAGGCAATGAGTACTGGCCACTCAGAGGCAGAGTAGCGCAAATCTTGCTTATACCATTATAGCATTTGTAATTTAGCATCAGGGCACATATCTGGCAGCCATATTGGAGAATATCCAACTCTACCTTCCAGAGACCAAGTTGACACTTCACATTGTTTGTTTTACTGGGACTCCAAAGAACAGATGAAACATTTTCCCATCATAGAATATAAAAAAAAGCACATATGAGAAGGGAGGACAAAGAAGCTTCTTGCAGTTTTTTTTCTCCAAATTATCAATTTTATTGTGACTGACTTTCAGCTCTAGTGATAAGGCTGTCAGTTTTTCTAAAAATGTGGAACAATTTATCTAAAAAAAAATTGTTTGACTAAATTTGAATGGCCAGCTGTGCCCATCTGTCTGTGGTTAGGTGTGGTTAGACTGTTTTATCCTTTAGTGTGGACACAGTATACGAGTTGAGACTGTGTTGCAACTTGGAGTATTATATTGTGACTTCAGTTTCATCGTGAGATTCTGAAACCCCTCTCCTGAATCAATGCCAATGGGTCGCATGTCCTTGCACAAAGCTTGCTGTCTAATTGGTGATGCCATTTCTGGGTTGCTTAAAGAAAAAGTTTTAAAACAAAAACGATTTCTCTCCTGATGAGCTTTTTAACTTAACAGTCCTGAAAACACAAATCACGCGACAGACAACAAAGTACTAAGGATGATATTTACTACTAACTCGCTTTACTACTACTTCTTAACTAACTTCTAATATATGTTACAGGTACTGAGGCAACATAATTTTTCCTGAAAAAAAGACAGAAAGGACGAGTCAGGGAAACGTGACTGCTCTCCCCAGAATCCTCCTCGAAAATGCTATTTTAAAAATTAAAAATCGTTGTCAACATCACTGTGCTTCTGTCTGTTTTCCATCACTTCGTTTTCACTGTCCTTTGGTGTCTTTGGAAATACAGAAAACACTACATCCATTCTGACAATGTACAAACTCAAACACTCCACAATATCGTAACATATAGGATACTCTGTGTTCACGTCTGGCATTCCCTATACACACACTTATTCTTTATACTAAAATTTCATTAAACATACTTAAAAAAGGAATGACCCTTTCTCTTAAATGTATCATTATCACTGTACAAATTTACAATACCTTTACAGAAAGACAGTATTTCAGCTGGTGAGGCTAATGCTGAATAAGCTGTTAAAAAACTGAAAACTATCAAATACTGGTAAACTTTTAAACATTAGTCCCATTCTCACTGCCTTTTGAAGGTAGGAATATTGCACCATTATTCTACCTCATTGTTTGAATGAAAGTAACAGAGGTGGAATGAGGGGACAGTTTCCAACAGTGTAGGAAGTATCAGAGGTGAGACGACGTCTGTGTGTTAGGGAAAGCCGGCAGGACAGGGGGGTGTTGGTCTGATGGTTATCACAGTCCGACAGCTAAACAGAACCTTCACTTGTCAAATAAAAGCCCAAAGCAACATTACAGGACCAAACAACAGTAATCCGATAGCTGTTGGTGTCTTTGTCTGTTATCCTGTCTGTTCTACTGACTCCTCGTCACATTTCCTCCTGAAAAAGATCGTCTGTCTCCGGCAGCAGAGCCCGGCGACTCCTGGTGTTTCCCGGCAGTGATTATGTGACATAATTTAGAGCAAAAAACTTGAACCCACATGATAATCCTTTTTTTTTTTAGAAAGATGTCCAGTAGAGTTGACACTTTTCCTGCCTTTAAATAAAGGCACCCACCGGCCTATATACAGGCATTACAAATGAAACCACTGAAAATCAGCTGTAAAGACTGAGTGCATTTTTAAATGTTTACATGTGCCATAAAAGGAGCCATAGAAATCAATTGTCAGGATGTTATCTGCATGCTGTTCGGGGAGTCAGACAGCTTTGCCAGAAAGGGTCACTAATGCAAGGACACAAAACGCCTGCACACATATTTTGACACATGGACACAGCCTAAAACTGTTTGTTTGGTATGTGTGCTTTTCATCTCTACAGATCCCAACATCATACTTCCCATTGGATCTGTGTTTGGTGGTGTGACGGCCCTCTTTATCATCAGTGTCGTCATCTACTACCTCTTCAAGGTGGACATTGTGCTGTGGTTCAGGACAGCGTTTCCGGTCCTCTACACAAATAAAGGTAAGGCCTCACAGCAGGTGTGCCGTAACATAGTACAGTGTACAGTGTAATGTGAATGTCAGCCCTCAAAGAATACTGCTACACTAAACCCACAGTGCTTCAAGATGGAAAAACCAATAGTTATAAATGACTTTGCACAGTGCCCACACAGACATAACGACACGGAGAATCTTAGCCTCTGCCTTTTACCTGACCGCATGTGTCACAGGGAGAACAAATAGGGGAACAGCCTAACCACAGGGCTTCCTGCAGTATTTCTGATTAAATGTCATCCGCCTATTTGCAACAGAAAAACCCTCTACCACTCAGGACTGCATGTTAAGATCTGCCTGAGGTCTTCAAAATCACACTTTGATGTAAGAATATGTAAGAATTGGCCACGTTCATACTTCTAACAAATACGGGGCAGCACATAACCAGGCTAACCACCGACTGGTGCTAATTGTAGCGGTTGTTAGCATATCAGGTCACCTAACTGAGCCATTAGTGCTCATAGACACAGTATAGTTTCTGTGTCTACGCAAGCCAGCTCTGCTCGGAGAAACAGAAGAGCCAGCACAAGGGTTTCGCGTGACCAATGTCAAAATTTACAGTTGTATTTTTCTTTTATTAGGAAAAAGGTGCAAGAATAGGCTAATTTCCCTATCCTGGCATTCGAGTTTAGTCTGTTTATTTTGAATAGGGTAACACAGCTACGTTGTGGTGGCCTGAGCTATATTATTGGACTACAGCTGCAATAAGAGCAAAGTAGTATTACAAGACAGGACGCGCGGGTCAATACATTGATGTGTTTTTGTCACATTGCACCTTAATGAATAAAAAATGGTGGATGTGTTTATCACGTGCTCATGCTGCTTGAAATGGAGGGAAAATAACAAAAAGCACTGAGACAGAAATCAACTGTGTGACCAGTTTAATGACAGGCTCAGATTTGAACTTTACTGCAAAATTAAATTCTGTGCAGTTCTGAAACATTTCAAAAGAAAATGCCTTTAGTGAGAGAAAGTTTTAACTTATGGAGAATTTGTTCTCCCCCCATATCGAGGAGGCTCCTGGGCTCTGGCTCATCATGTTGATCTTTAGAGACCAGATAGAGACTGCACACTAACCTGCACTCTTAGCTTGCGATGCTGACTCGGCAGCATGTGGTTAAGAGAAGTGAAACTGCCTGCTGACTAGCTAATGGTAGGTAGTTGGACGTCTGTGGATATCAGGTTGACACAGCAGAATAATTCGAGCGGATGTGGAAGCTGTGTGGGACGATTTTGCACAATTAAGAAAAAAAATCTTACTGCTCAACAGAATTTCTATCCAAAGAAACATGATATTTCAGATAAGTTTTGTTAAATAGCTCAAGCATGTTGGCAGGATTAATCAGCCCCAAACTTATTGAGACTTGAATCAGTTCTGCAGGGCCTAATGTGCACTTCAGTTCTGTTATTTCCTTGATACACCCTCACCAGAGCAAAAGACGCAGCGCTGCAAATACAATTAATGAGTGTTTTTCTTATTTTCCCGTGTCAGATTTGGATGGGAAGCTGTACGACGCCTACGTGGCGTACCCACCGCCCTGTGCCGTCGGATACAGTAAGGCAGTGGAGACCTTTGCCATCGACACACTGCCTCAAGTGTTGGAAAGGGCCTGTGGCTACAAACTCTTCATTGCAAGCCGCGACTGCCTGCCCGGCCAGGGTAAGTCACATACTGTAGCTGAGCAGGTGTTGTAGTCTTACTTGCCTCCAAAAGGGGGTGACGAATGTCATTTAAGTAAAAAAAATCATCAGTTTTTTCTGTAACTCTCATTATTTGAAAAAACCTCAAGGTTCTTATAAAAAGGTAGAGCAGAGGCCCTTTTCTTGGGTTGTCACTACTCCTTTTATATTGTCACCCTTAGCAAAAAGTATAGTATATACAGTATAGTATACTTGAAGTTCATTTTATCAAGTATGCTTGAGTATAAGTATAAGTATAGCAAGTATACTATGGACCATGTACTTGTAGCGTACTAGAAAGTATACTAATTTAATACTTCTTCGGACTAAATTGGAACATTTTAAGTTTATAAAAGTATACTTTAAGTATACTTTATAAGGTCATTTAAGTTTACAGAAGTACACTTTCAAGTATACAACAAGTACACTCATCTATATACTACTAGTGTACTAAGTATATACTTCTAGTCCACATTTTAGTTTATTAACATGTAAGTTTATAACAGGAGTAATACCTCAAAGCAAATGTGTGTAGTGAAAAACATTTTTATTCTGTTAACTTAAATATAAGCACAAGTCAATGACTTGACCTTAAGATTTAATAAGTGTTATTACTTGTAATTTGACAAGTTCTAGCTAAAAATTCACCATTTATTATCACTTACGCTAATAGCTTAACAGACGGGAAGTCTCTCCCAGAAAACTCCCCTTCAATCACGGTGCCAACAATTTTATCATCTTTGTTAAGTCGACACAATTTAACCACAGAACAAGGATGTGAATTAACCCGCAACCGTCTTACACTTCATCTTATTCACAACCACATTCACGAACCATAATTACACCAACAACAACAGAATACCCAAGAGTCTTTGCGCCACAGTCCACAAGGGGCGTTACAGTATACTAAAGTATAAGCTTTAGTATTAAAGTATAAGTGTAGGTCTAAGTATTAATGTACTTTTCAGTATAAGCCAAGTATACTTCACTATACTTTTCTTAAGTATATAAAATATAGTATATAAAAAGTACACTTCAAGTATACTGCCTCAGTTTTTGTATAAAATAAGTATACTTGTTGTACACTTGAATAAACTACTTTTTGCTCATACACCCAGTAAACATTTCTCTACAACAGTACTCAAATGTTGGTTTTGGCTTAAGGACAGGGCCTTATTTTGAGCTACAGACACTGTGCAGGCTGCTATCCAAGTTACTGAACAACGTTTTTTATTTAGTTTACAATTTATGAGTTAGACAAAGCTCAGGGGAACACTGGCTGATAACATATTTTTCAGAAAACAAGACTAAATCATTGGTTCATAACCAATGTCCAGCTTTGGTTTGGTTTAGTTTAGTTTAGCGAGTAGTAGCAAGTAAGTCTGATATGTTTTGTGGAGAGGATGATGTTCTCCTAGCTTGTTATCCTGTAGATTATCTTGGGGTCCAGGCCCGCAGGTCAGGGACCCCTGGCCCAACACAGAGTCTCTTCAACCTGCGTTTCCTCCCTGCAGCCATCGTGGATTCTGTGGAGGAGAACATACAAGCCAGTCGCCGGCTCCTTCTGCTCTACACCGCCTCCACTTTCGTGAGCAAAAGACACACGAGCAGCACGAGTAGCAACAACAACAACATCATCTCCAAGAGCAGCAACACCAGCGGTAACACCGAAGGCAAGGCCGGAGACAGCGGTAGCAACATGTGCTTTGATGACAGCGAAGACCTCTATCAAGACACAAGGCAGCAGCTGGAGTGCGTGGCAGCGATGCACAGAGCGCTGCTGGAGGGATCTCTCAAGGTGAGGAAACAGACCTTAAGTACAACAACATCTAAGTCCTTTTACTTCTGGAGGAGGTGGGACTATGTCGGCACCACAGTGGTGCATGTGTCAACTTGCTGTTGGAGAGGAGAGCTAGTGTATCCTACTGGAAAATCAATAATATGAAAACACGAGTATTGATGGCACTTTAAATATTCAGTTTGATACAATATTGACAACAGGAGACAGTACACTACCCACTCAGCACCAAACAGCAGACAGACAAATTGAGAGACTAGCTTTTATTGGAGATGGAACACATAGCAGCTTTAGAGCCAATAGTTGGTAGAGGAACAAAAGGAGAGTAAAGGTGAACTTACATTCACCGGTTTCACAGGACTGCGATCAATACAAGCTAATTTTACTCTCTGTCTGCATCTTTTTTTTTGCTGGCCGCAATGTGAGGTGTTAGATACTGAGTACTGTATCTGCCTCCACAGAGTCTGATCTGACTTGTTTTTACCAGAGTGTTGGTAATGATCTGTAACAAATGATCTTTGACAGAGCACTTTAACCAGACAACAGACAAGTTCAACTCTGGCCTGGTGCCAACTTACTCTTGGAATCCCTATCCCTTTGTCGCGTTAACCAGCGAAAGTGACAGTAACTGCTGGCTAAGACTGAGGAGCTACTCGCTGATCTGTACACCGGTCTCTGTCAGTTAGAAAGGAGCTGAGATAACAGATCTGCAGCTGAGCCCAATGAATCTGTGAATTCACAACCTCAGGGACACTCATGATATGCCCCAATAACTTTTCACATTCAAAAACTCACTTTTCAGCTGTTGATATTTATATATATATATAAAGATGAATTGTTGTTTTAAGGTGATGAGGCTTACTGTGATGATAAGGAAACCAGAAATTAGTCACAATCATCAAAATAATCACAGCTCTACAACATTTACAGCACAAGGCTTGTATCTAATCGTATTTGCTGGAAAGAGAGATCCAGGGTGATTCAGTGGTTTCAGTAATTTCTTTAGTTCCGCATCAGTTCTCTTTCATTGTTACATGCTTAAGAAGTCTCCCTGATTCTAATTTGTATCTGCTTTCCAGGTGGTTCTGGTTGAGTTGGAAGAGATCACCCCGGCTCAGCTGGCTCTCTTCCCAGAGTCAGTGCGTCACCTGAGGAAGAAGCAGGGCGCTGTGTGTTGGTGGAAGAACATGAGGCCGAAGCAGAGGTGGAGGACTTGTGTGAGGAGGAGAGATGACGAGGAGAGAGGTGGACAGGACATGCCGTTGTCACCGCCCCTCTCCCCTTCCTTCAGGTTTTGGAAGGAGATGAGGTATCATATGCCGGTGAGGGGCAAGAGAGCGGTGTACCCTGAGTAAACTTCCATGCTCAACTTATGATGGGTTTGATGTATGTGTCACTGTTGGACCAGAGACTTGCTGGCTTCCAATACGAATGTCTATGGTAGTAAATGCCCTCACAAAGAGACAACTCAGAAGTCAAGGTTACACCACTGGAGCGTCCAAAATGTGAAACTTCTACAAGTAGCACATTTGTGTCATTATTGTGCCATGTACAGCATGTGCTGAAGGAGTAGCTGGATGAGAGAGCGCAGAAGATACTTTGCTATAAAAACTCGACCACAGTGGCTCACACATGATGTGCGGATCATCACGGTGTCTGGGCCGTCCTGAGAGTCCCGTATAAACTGTTGACATCCTCCGGCAGGTGGACAGAGACGGACAGATGAAACCGAATGAAAATGTGTAAAATGTACATATGTATATGTGGAAAGTGTAAGTATGTAAAAAAGATGACAAATCTACCTTAGCATAAGAAGTCAAGTAACAAGCTGTGAGTTTCATATTAAATGTAATGCCAATGTTGTACAGTTATTAAAGAGCAGCTGCCACTGGATGTGTTCTCATTAAATGTCATTATCTGCTGCCAAGCTAAAATGAGGGGGAAACATCACACTGTGTGCTGAATATTTTCATCATGGTTTTTTTGGGGTTTTTTTTTATGCTGCACAATTTTTTGTGTTTTGTGTTTCGCTTAAGCCAACTTCAGACCACAGATTTGCAAATGAGACGATTTGAAACCTGCAACTACTACTTATACTGCAGTGGCATTTGTAGTAATAATGAAATGGTGAAAAAAACTAAGTGAGTGTGTTGGAGAGAAAGGGACAGTACGGTGAAGCATGGTTGAGTAAGAGAAAGAAGGGAAAAAGACGTGAAGCTGTCCATAAAGTAGTGGGCGCTAAATTACATTGATTACGTGCATTACTGTCTAAAACCAGACACCGGCCACTTGACAAGCGGGGCTGCAGGTGACACCATCAGCCGAGTCGAGCTGCAACAGGTCAGCTCAAACTGGTGCAGCTTACCACTGCATCATTCTGAAACAGTTTCATTGGTCTGAACTGGGCTGTATAATTTTGTTCTTAGCAGTAAGCAGAAGCTTCTGAAATAGCACAGGAAACTCAACAGTTTCATTTAGTATTCTGTATAAAAGCTTGACTCTTCTGTCAATAAACGGGACATTTACAAACGAAATTGTGGTTCAAGTGATTGAAAATAAAAATCAGCACTACCATTAAACAGTTTATGCTATTATTCTTGCCACATGGACCTTCGGGGCAGGACGCCCTCCTTCAGCATGTGTTTCCGGCAAATGTTCAGTCAAACCACACAGGTGTGCTAATTAAAGGGTTATCCGAAACTGCACAACAGATTCTGTATATAAACCAATGGAGGAGCTGTATCCCATTCAAGGAGAGCCCAACAAAATAGTACATATTTATATCACAAGAAACAATCAAATTACATGTCCTCATTCATTCCTTTGGAATCAGAGCGTCCGGGAAGTCTATCCAACACTCTGTTCCTGTCCCCGGTCTCCCAGTCACCCTTCCTGCCTCACTGCCTCAATGAAGTTGACTCAAACTATGATTGTGACTGTTGAAGTTTCTAGTCACTGATGATCATAACATCGGAGTTACGAATACAGCACTTGTGCGCGCAGTTTCATTTCTTTGGCCCCTGTTTTGTTTTACCTACATAATACATTTAACAGGTAAACCACGTGTTAAGTGTTGAGTGTAACAGACCTTAATAACGACAACTGATGGATGGTTAAAATGATTCCCGTTAATCACAGAACTGCAGTGTACACAGTTATGGCAAGGGAAATTACCACTGGGGATCTGAGACAAGACCTCTTCGGCAAATCTGACTGGTGGAAAGTATTTCTGTCCTTTGTTTACAGTTCAGTCTGAACACAAGTTTTCACAAAAACATCTCAAATTAAAATACGATAAAGATCATTACACAATGTGAATTTCACAGACTCCATTGTTGACTTAATGAAAGTATGGAACTCATTTACATCTTTCGTTTTTTCCACTCCAAATGAAAATGAAGCCATTTATGTACATAAGATAGCTTTTGATAAACTTAGAGTAGGGATTGTTGTCACAGATAAAGTTCGACTCAAATTTCTCCATAACTAAACAAATGTCATTTGGAGCTACTGAGGATCCCATGGTACAGCTTTGAGCTTGAAGATAGTATTGATATTGGAAAATGAAAACATTTCTTGTCAACACCTCATTGGTTAAAGATAATTCGTCCACTCTTTGAGTGAACTGAGAAATAGCTCAGAGCCTCAAGATCATTTATGTGAGGTAAACTGGGTACAAGCTGGACACGTCCATAGTACATGGAAGAAGTCTTTCAACTTCTTTAAAAAGTCTGAAGTGTTTTTGAGATGTGAAGGTAATGCGAGAGTCCACATACTAGAGTGTGGCTCTGTGAGAGATCCATTAACAGGCACAATTGGTCTTCCTGGAGGACGTAGCAAGTCCTCGTGAATTTTGGGAACAGTGTATATAACAGGTGTAACCGGATTATCCTGAACCATGTATTTATATTCATTATAACTAATTTGACCCTCTCATAAGCCCAGTTTTAAGATCCGGTGATTAAACATGTGTTAGGTTATGACCAAAAATGTTTCACACACTTCACATTCCTGCTGAACAATTATTAAAGAATACAAAACATTCTGGATTACCTTACAGGTAGCTGAAATTAGCTGCGCTTGAAATCGACCTGGTCTTGGTAATATTTGTGTCAAAGTCACATGATAATGTTGTGATGAAGACTTACTGAAAACTACAGTTACATCTGTAGAGAGAGGACATGAGTTGATGAGGATGGAGAAAGCAGTTATAAATGTCTAATCATTACATGACAAAATAAAACAGTAAAGCGGGCTGTATTGGTCATTTCAGTAAAAAAGATGAACTGATTTCTGGAATAAGCATATCTTAAAGAAGCGTCTAACAATACAATATGTGGTCTTTTAATATGTTAGTAGATTTGAAGGTATATGGAGAAAACTGACTCACTCTACACGTTTTCATTGTATTAGGGCAATAAAGAGCTGTCCCTTCCATATCTGGAGCAAATGTGTTCTGGTGGCCTATTTCTAACCCGAAGCTCTATTGGGGAGGGGATGAGTCAGTGCACCTACACTGCGAAGCAAAATGTACTTCTTGTTGTGTCGGGTGGAAATTTCATGCAGGTGTTAGAGGAACAGTATAAATTGCTGCGAAGACAGGAGGTGGGAAAACCCACAGCGCCTCAGAAGACTGTTACAAGCAACAAAATCTCAACCCTCAGCAGGGTAGGTCTGAATGTACTACTGAAGCCTTTCTTTACTGTGCGGCGCACTTAGAGGTGTGTGGTGAGTTTACAGAAGGGTTTATGATTATACTACAGGATATTTACACTGTTATATAAGTAAGTACTGAATTTTTTATCTAGATGATCAGTGTTGCTGGTTTCATATTGACTGAACCTTCCTCTAGTTCCCTTTTTGTGGTGTTTGGTTGTTAAATCTGAATTTTTAATTGGCAGCTTTTGATTAAATAGAAATGCATGTGTTCATAAAATCCACTGAATTTATGTGTAAGTTTTGTAAATAAACGTGCCTAACAAGTTAACAAGTGCTCTGACATCTTACATTAGCCAGTCCAGTGTTTTTTGTGAAAAAAGACTACTACTAACAAAGGATAATTTAATTAATAACCTGTAAAGTATATATCATTTCCCAGCTACTTAAAAAGCGGCGCTCTTTTTACCTCCGCTAACCAGGTCATGTTCTCAGTGAGTCCGTCAGTCGGCCTTTTGGTTTGTCAGCAGGTTTTTACAAAACTACACAACTTATCCCTGTGAAAGGTGGATGGAGGATGGGTCTCGGCCCAGAATAGACCATATTAACTTCTGGTGTGGATTTAGATAAAGGGATGGATCCAGCATTTCTTCTCAAATTCGTGCGTGTTTTTCGACATTTGTTTCTCAGGGAATAATGCATGGATCCTGATGAAAAAAAAAGTAGGTGTATTTAGTTGGCTGGTGTCTATAAGTCCAATTTGATTAAGATCTAGATCTGGTCATCTTAAATTATGGTTAGGCAGTTATGGGTGGTATAAAATCTAGAGTGCTACCGGCCCATCCAGCTGGACATTGGATTGAACTTGATTGAATGAAAGGAGACTGTTGGGCCTTGGTGGAGGTATGCACTCTACTGAGTGCCATTCTAGTTCAGTATTTAATTTGCAATAGATTGGCACGGTTAATATCCCTCACACTGTGCACATACGTACATGAAATTATTTCTATTCAATCCAATTCTCACATGACAGTGAGTGATTAAAAAGCAAAGTACAAATTAGAATTGAGTTATTACAGTTACGTTTTTATTTTCTCCAGGATACAACATGAATAGCTGAGTGAATTTCAGTCCCAACAGTCTCAATTGTAAGAAACCATACTGTAAATCTAAGTTTAAAGTACTAAAATGAATGACTAAGCGGGTTGAATCAGTTCTTTGGGATAGACAGAAAGAGAAAGAGAATGAAAGAGATTGACAGAGAGACCTCCTGTAAACCTTTGACGTTTTCCATACAAACATTAACCAGTGGAATTTCCTGGGACTTCACTGGGAGTGTTTTAGCCCAGCCTTCCTTGTGTTAGCTGCGTAAACTGCACCTCTCACTTCCCTTTAAAAGAATTCTATTCAGTCAGTTTACCCCTCAGGAAATGTGTCAACAAGCCTTCCTTATTGTAGATAGCTGGTGTGGCCGCTAACGTTAGCCATGCCTGAGGAAAATCAAGGGGAATTAAATGAAACGCAACCTGTCTTTTCCCACAGACAAGGACGATGACAGCAGCAGGCTGGGTCTTCATGCTGGCTGCCCTGACGTCTCTGCAATCTGCTGTGGCTCACAGTGAGTACTGATCCCCACCATTCTTCTTCTGAACTCCATACAGACTAAAAACTTAGAAGCTGTTTGATACAATTTCTAAAGCCAAACTCTGCCTACTCTACAGAGAACTTACAACACATAGCTGCTGTCCAACGGCTGATTTGAGTTGTTTACTGACTCTCAGGATTGAGCATTTTCAGTTTCAGTATTCTTCCAGGCAAATAATCAACATTGCCATCAACAGCAATAAAAAACTACTAACATCAACTTCTGAACCTATGTTGGGTAAAGATAGGGTAGTCTTGAATTGAGGTGAAAACCACAAACCATTCTGGCACATCTTAAAAAATAAGCTGAAAGTTACAGCACATGACGGGTGTTGCAACACTGCTTTTCCTGTTTATAACCTGTTAAACAGGCACTAAAAACAACATGCTCAAGCATTTCTTCTCAGGGGGTTCCCTCCTTAAGTGAGATATCCAGCATCGACCTGCATTTTAGCATGATTACATTTTCCATAACAGATAATAAAATGTAACTGTCATAATTACATTTTCACAAACGTATGTATCAACTTAATAGTTTCTGCCAGGGTTGGGAGCTCAGAGCACAGAGGGACTGTCAGCGTTTAAAAAAAGGAGGACATTTTCAGGCTCGGGGTGTTGGGGATCCAGAGGGAATTGTTGATGGGGAGCGCGGTGGGAGAGTCAGCCAGTAGGACATCTAGCTGCACAGCTAACTGAGCGGACTAGCTTACGGCAGTTGCAGCTGGCACCAGTAACTTTAGCAGCAAGCTATCTGTCCATCAGGAAACTCAGGAAATCACTGAGAGGCAGAGCAGGCGGACATCAGAGGGAAATCCAGAAAATATGGACTCCATGAATATAATACACATCAAAAATTGCAGTTTTTCATGATGTTGCTTGAAACCCCTGGTATGTCCACAACCGAATACAAGTTAAGCGGTTTAGCTGTGTTTCAGACAACTGTCAGGATGTGAGAACAGCCAGGAGGAAAGGCAATCAGTGACTTACTATTAAATGACTGCTAAATCATTGACATTTAAAAAAGACCATCTTTTGGGAGCTTTGGTCATGGTCATGTTCAAGGGCCACAACATGATAACTCTACCTAAAGGTTGGAATGTAAGCGGCTCAACACTCAATAACTGTGATACATTTTCCTCTGACAATCACAGGATATCAAACAATGACAGGAAAGAGAAAGAAGTCAAGGTTTAAGTTTAAATTAATTTGATCACATGGGACGTGGGCCCTGGTCTTCCGTGCGACCTTGTCCAGTACTGTTTGCCTAATAGAAGGCTACTTCCAGACTTATGTATGATGTACTTATTTTACTCTTTTCTATATCTAACAAAGTTTAATTCTTTGCGCCTGAAGTTCTCAGGTAGGTTTGGTGCTTACCTGCAACATTTGTCTTAATTTCTAACTTAAAGCTCCTGTTTGTAAGATGGTAAAACTGACGCTTTGGGTTTCCCAACTCGTCAGATACTGACGCTTTAGGATTGCAGGTCGGGTCGTCACCATCTGAAAGCGTCAGTATCTGACGAGTTGGGAAACCCAAAGCGTCAGTTTTACCATCTTACAAACAGGAGCTTTAAGTTATCAATACTGGACAGGTAGTACAGGTAGTTATAACATGCAGCTAAGTCAAATTATTATTGTACCTTACTTACTTACTTGTATCTTAATGTAAATGTCCTTTGAAGAATGAGGAAAGGAAAGATTCTGGGATTTGATTAACTAGACGATGACTCTAAAAAATTCCAAGATAACTTTCATGCCAACGCAGAAGCCAGCTTTCTGTCGGGACTTCCAGGAAGGAGTAAATGAAGGAGCGGGCGCCAAGGTCATATAAGCGGCCAACCATATGGTTAAAACCATATGTGTGAGTAAAAATCACAAGTAGCCCACTGACTTTATTGATCGTTTTGAATCGCAAATCAGATGTTGATTTTTTTTTCTTTTAAAGAAGCGTCGTCCACTTCTTTGGTCTTCTTCTTTGGTCTTCATGTGCAAAAGATTTGACATCGTTTTTATGTGCCAGGTCTCTTTAATCTGCTCTGTACTGGGAACGCATAGATCATTTTTGTCTCCGTTTTGTTTTTGTGTGTGTGTGTGTTTGTGCTGTGTGATGTGTTTTCTGTGTTTGTGTACTGCAGTGAAAAGATTATGGTGTTGGGTATGGACTCCAGGAAGAATAGCAATGGCTTTGCCAAAGCTAATGGAGATCCAAATAAAAGATAAAAGATAAAAGTACACCTCTACTGGGACTTTAGTGTCAGGGGGTACTTTCAACCTTCGTCCTATGCTAATTAAATAGGTCAAAGATGGCAAACATTGATTGTGACACTTTTATTGTTTTGACTTCATCTCCAGGAAGTCTCTCAAAGAAAGACGTCAGCACTGCACCACAAAGGACATGTGTGAAGCTTTACGCTAAAACACAGCTGAGGCTATATCTGCTGTGAAAACATATTCAGTAGCTCATCACACCTCGATTAAGTTTTCTTTTGGTGTGAGGGTAAGATAACTTTTTGGAGCTCCATTTCTCTCTCATACTATGTGAAATTACAGCTATGAGCAAGAAACATTTTATAAACTCATTACATGTGGGTCAGCTTATAAAACAACCCAGTGTTACCCAGTTAAGAAATGTGACCGGCGTTGTGATGCATTGTGTATCTAAAACAAGATGACTTTCATTCTGTCCCGAAATAAAGTGAAACCGATGGTTGCATGATGAAGAGTAATCATCTTGCAACTTGTGTGCTCTCTAAAAAAGTAATCAGTAATCTGTGGTGAATGAAATAGACACAGAAAATGCAGTGTTCTTTAAGCCTGAAGTGTTCTTTGAATACATACAAAATCTTGCCAGAGTACTCAGATATTTGAAAAATCATGGCAAACTAAACTTTTTCTTCAAAGAAAATGTGAGACAAAAGAACCTGCCAGTCAATTTAGAAATTGTAGATTAGAAATTGTAATTAGAAATTTTTTTTTCCTTCAATATTCCATCTCAGTTTTATTTATTCCTTTTCATTGACCTCAGCTTTAATTTCAGCTCTTCGGCCTCTTGTTGGACAGCAACAAACTGGCCCAGTGGGCTGATACAGTCAAGCGTAATTTTTGGTAAGCACCATAAATCGCAGCTGTAAGAAGTCTTCCACTGATAACATTTATCCATGCCTAAAATGTATTTACATCGGTGCCAGTAAGTGGTAAACTGAGCTCTTCCTCATTGTTTGAAGAACTCATGTAAATTTATCTGGCATTCCAGGAAAACATGGTCCTGTATGATACATTATGGGAAAACTAAAACAATCGCCTCATCAGCCAGTCAGGTTACAGTTTATATCCACGTCTGTGCAGAATCATAACATACTGTGGGAATGTTATACAAGGTATTAAGTGTTTTTGGCAAAATTGAACCTCCTATATTGAAATGTATGATTCCAGTTAATCATCTCTAGTGAAAAACATGCTGTCTTCACTTAGAGACGAGGAGCACAGAGGACTGATAGAGAGCTTCATCACATAGAGTTATATATGATTCTTTTAAGGTAGCCTATGGAAATAGCGCGCCAACAAATAGATAAGTATCGCTCTCATCACCATGATAAATGATAACACAATGCTGTGATTTCTAACCCAAACGTGTCTGTTGCTCTGTTGCCTGTGAGCCTCTTTGATCCAACTGTTCACGTATAAAAAGAAACAGCAAATATTTAAAAACAAGAGAAGGAAATCAGTCAAGCAAATGAATGGGCTTTGAATACATGACAGCTGATAAGGCAAGGATACCAAACAACACATGCTCAAAACTGAAACCATAGAAAAGGAGAATGAGCTCAAGCACAAATTGTACAATGAAAAACTGTGCACACAGATCAATTCCAAAGTAATTCAGTAATGCTTTCTTTGAAGTACACTCAACCTTTATTATTTATCACTTTTACACAAAATAAATGCAACACTTTTCACAAGATGATTCACAAGACTAAAGACGGTAAAGGTTTGCAAATGGCGTGATTTTAAGAGTTGTGGGACTTGAGGAACTTAAAAAGCTTCGCGAAAATGTTAAGAACAATTCTTAATCATAGGTGCCTTCTTTTAAATTTGGCATTAAATGCAATATGTTAAGTTGTTTATTTCTGTGTCAAAAGTATCAGCATCGCTGCAAACGTCCACGCATCTCACCTCCCAGCTGTTGTTCAGACTCACTGTTTCAACTGATTTCACCGTTTACACTAAATTTATTAGAGAATATAACATAATGACTGTAACGTGTCAAATTTTACAAATCCAGTTAACGGAATGTAATATAGGCCATTTGTTTTGAGGAAGAAAAAAGTGGAGAAGTCACCAGTTTCCCTTTAAAAAAGAGCTTAATTTTGAGACTTGTTGCATTCTGATAAACTGTATAAACTTTGTAATCACTTGATTATGTATCAGAAAAGTCTGAAAACATTCGTTGTTCTCCAAAGATAAATGTTTGCACTTTGTTTTTTCAAATGGGTAACCTTTCTTGTCGCATGCACTTTCACTTCACATTTATAGTGTTGGCAATTTCGGCCCTTGAATTACTTGGTATCAGATCGAAACCACAGTTTGTGCTAGCGTTGGGTCATAAACAGGAGCAACTGAGTGGGAAAACATGTTTAGACTGCTTGCTAGAATTAGCCCTATTGAAATAATAAGAGGTGTGGGGAATGTTTTATAACGCCATGCAGATAATTTTCTGACAAAAATACACACGGTAAACAGAATCGAGCAGCCTCTTGACATTATTAGGCTACAAACTTTGCAGCTTTTTAAACATGTCATACAGATGGCCTATGTCTATCTTAACTAACCCCTGCAAAAAATTTAACCCATATGTTTTAACTGCCTTAATCAACATTTCCATCTACATTTCCATCTACATCTACGTAGATAAGAATAACATGGACTTAAACTTTTGTTCTAAGGAATATGTTTCCTTTGTAACTTACAAGTTTTCATTCAAATCACTTTAGGCTCTGAGCGCTGGCAATCAGCTACAAGTGGCACTTTCATTTGAATGATTGTTTTCAGGGTTGGCTATGAGAGGTGTTTGCAGTACTGTACTCTGTTTTACAGTTGAAAACGGGGATTAAAACAGCGACGCTGAACAGTCATTTCACTCTGCATGACTTTGAAGGCGTTGGCATTTGATGCTGGCATCACTGTTCACAGTCATTTTGGTATTTTGGCTGTGGGTCCTTCCTTTTGCTGCCTTTGCTGTAAAGTTTTTGTATTAGTTTCTTATATGGTGAATATTCTCACATGTGTTCTGTACATGTAGGACTGGAACCTGGGTTTTCAGAAGTGAATGAGCATTATCTTTATCTCATCATCAGTGCTTGCAATGTGTACTGATGCTGATCAGTGGTTAGCAAAAATGTCTTCATTGTTAGTGTAAAGAAGAAAAAAATATTTTCTTTTGCCATTTTTCAATATGCCCGTTCTTTCATCAGCTTTTTTTCAAATAACGGGAAACACAGAAATGTTTAAGCAGCTTTTGCATCACAGCATATTAAAATGGGCAGAGAGTATGCCTTCACCAGTGCTGTTCACTCCTCTATTATCCTCTAATAATCTGTTCTTCTCATATTAGTATATCCTATAAGAGAGAAGACTCTCTCTTAAGAAGTGCTCTCTTTGTAATTGTCCACATTGTCTTGCTATCAGCACCAAATACCAATTAGTCAGTTTTGAAGATATTTTGCTTTTAAACAACAAACAGGAAACAACTTCCTTTGCTGAGATAATGAATGGATGAATGGATTCAATTCATATTAACTGGTCTTATACTCTAATATGGAGCAACGTGCTTATTTGTGCAGGTGAACTTTTTAAAATCTGAAGCCTAAAATCAACTCCTCAAATTCTGTCCACTCCTCTGATGCAGCAGCATTTCATCTCTGTGTACTCAAGTTTAAATGTTCTCCCACTGGCACCTGACTGGTCTCTCCTTGCACTGTCACATCCAGACCACAGTGGGGAGACAGACACCTACCATGTGAGTGTTGGCCACCTTTTTGTGCTGAGGTGTCCCAGAGTTGACGCTCACACCAATGTGACCTGGAGCAGAGGGGAGAGGCACAACCTGATGCTGCCCAGCGGAGTGGAAGTCAGGGACGGGTTACTGTGGTTCCTGCCTGTGCAGATGTCTCATAATGGATCCTACACCTGTGAGAAAAGGTATGGATGCTCCTGTTTGTCTTAATGTGCTCTACTGCATCTGATCCTGACTGCATAACAAACTCAAAGCTGCTTTGTGAAGTGCAGAGAGGTGTTTTATAATATTTGGTCCACACCAAGGACAACTGAATTCATGTTTTTTGGAGGCTGTAGTTTCTGGTTTTGTTATGTTGTGCTGTGGAGTTAACAGCAGCATATGGCAAATGGAGCCAAACAGTTCCCCAAAAAGTAATTTCTTTAGATCCCGCTTGTCCAACATTTCCATCTCCTCTCATCCAGGTTATTGTTCCATCTTAGTCCTCAATAACCTCTTATTTAGAACTATTTCTTTCAGTCAGTACCTGATTAACTGCACATAGGCTTAGAGAACAATAAAATCGAATAATGTTTACTAAGGATTAGGGTAGGGTTAGGGTTAGGGTTTTATTAATTTATTTTGTTTTCTTTTAGGGACGTGACTGGATCACGGATTAAGTTTCTGGTGTCAGTGTCCAGTGAAGAGTGTCCTGAGCCATCTGAGACTGAAACCGTCAATCAGGAAGTCGTAGTGAGCCTTCCTTGCAAACAGGAAGAGATCTTCAAACTGAATAACATAAGTAACATAAGATGGATGAAGGTATGCACAGCTCCATTATAGTCATGTGCTGTATTCACTTTGTTTATACGTTGTTCTATATGTCTTTCCTTCTTATTTAGCTTCAAGTTCAGCTTGTTTTAAATACAAAGAATGCATGGGGATCAGTGGGACCAGTTTGTGCTGTTAAAAGCTGACAAGAGTAGGAATCCACTTGTTCAGTAGTCACTCGGGAAGTTTGTAATAACCTAGCGATGGAAAAGAACGTAATGAAGAGTGCACAGAAATGATCAGTGACATGACTTGATAAATGCTACACTGCCCCCTCCTGGAACATGTGAAAGTGTGCTGACATCTAAGTGAAGGTTGCACAAAACGTCTGCTGTCTGCGTGATGTTGACTTTGGTTTATAGATTTCATATTGCTGTAGATAACTACAGACAACAGGGTCTACACGGGGCCCATACAGGCCATGCAGCACACAGTATGTAGTAGGGATGTAACAATACTGATATACTTGACAGAAAATATGCAATAACCACACTGAGGCTTCAATGTGGGAACACATGTAGTGTCAATTTTTATTACACTTACATGTCAACTACAGAGCATGACATAAAGGACACTTCCCCCTTTGTCCCTGAAACACCAGTGTAAACTTATATTAAATACATGTACACCATTACGGTACAGGTCAATCAATGAAATAGCTTACAAAAAACTCATGGTGCAGTATCATTTATGATACAATATTTATCATATCATATTTAAAAACACAGAAGCAGATGACTTCATCAGTCTCCTTCAATGATAAATGTGAATGACAGCATTTATTATTTTGTATACAGTTTCTTTTTATATATACTTCTGCTTTTCTACCATAGAAAAATTACAAATACATAAACTTCTAACAATCAGCTTCTGCAAATACAGATCACAGCTGTATATGAGGCCTGTAAGCTCCAAAATCCCCATTAAATCCAGTGCAAAGACTGCTCCTACGTACAGTGGGTACGGAAAGTATTCAGACCCCTTTAAATTTTTCACTCTTTGTTTCATTGCAGCCATTTGCTAAAATCAAAAAGGTTCATTTTATTTCTCATTAATGTACACTCAGCACCCCATCTTGACAGAAAAAAACAGAAATGTAGAAATTTTTGCAAATTTATTAAAAAAGAAAAACTGAAATATCACATGGTCATAAGTGTTCAGACCCTTTGCTGTGACACTCATATTTAACTCACATGCTGTCCATTTCTTCTGATCCTCCTTGAGATGGTTCTGCTCCTTCATTGGAGTCCAGCTGTGTTTAATTAAACTGACTGGACTTGATTAGGAAAGGCACACACCTGTCTATATAAGACCTTACAGCTCACAGTGCATGTCAGAGCAAATGAGAATCATGAGGTCGAAGGAACTGCCCAAGGAGCTCAGAGACAGAAGTGTGGCAAGGCACAGATCTGGCCAAGGTTACAAAAGAATTTCTGCAGCACGCAAGGTTCCTAAGAGCACAGTGGCCTCCATAATCCTTAAATGGAAGAAGTTTGGGGCGACCAGAACTCTTCCTAGACCTGGCCGTCCAGCCAAACTGAGCAATCGTGGGAGAAGAGCCTTGGTGAGAGAGGTAAAGAAGAACCCAAAGATCACTGTGGCTGAGCTCCAGAGATGCAGTAGGGAGATGGGAGAAAGTTCCACAAAGTCAACTATCACTGCAGCCCTCCACCAGTCAGGGCTTTATGGCAGAGTGGCCCAACGGAAGCCTCTCCTCAGTGCAAGACATATGAAAGCCCGCATAGAGTTTGCCAAAAAACACATGACGGACTCCCAGACTATGAGAAATAAGATTTTCTGGTCTGATGAGACCAAGATTGAACTTTTTGGCGTTAATTCTAAGCGGTATGTGTGGAGAAAACCAGGCACTGCTCATCACCTGCCCAATACAATCTCAACAGTGAAACATGGTGGTGGCAGCATCATGCTATGGGGATGTTTTTCAGCTGCAGGGACAGTACGACTGGTTGCAATTGAAGGAAAGATGAATGCGGCCAAGCACAGAGATATCCTGGAAGAAAACCTCTTCCAGAGTGCTCAGGACCTCAGACTGGGCCAAAGGTTCACCTTCCAACAAGACAATGACCCTAAGCACACAGCTAAAATAACAAAGGAGTGGCTTCGAAACAACTTTGTGGCCATTCTTGACTGGCCCAGCCAGAGCCCTGACCTAAACCCAATTGAGCATCTCTGGAGAGACCTGAAAATGGCTGTTCACCAACGTTCACCATCCAACCTGACAGAACTGGAGAGGATCTGCAAGGAAGAATGGCAGAGGATCCCCAAATCCAGGTGTGCAATCCAGGTTGCATCATTCCCAAGAAGACTCATGGCTGTACTAGCTCAAACGGGTGCTTCTACTCAATACTGAGCAAAGGGTCTGAATACTTATGACCATGTGATATTTCAGTTTTTCTTTTTTAATAAATTTGCAAAAAATTTTACATTTCTGTTTTTTTCTGTCAAGATGGGGTGCTGAGTGTACATTAATGAGAAATAAAATGAACTTTTTTGATTTTAGCAAATGGCTGCAATGAAACAAAGAGTGAAAAATTTAAAGGGGTCTGAATACTTTCCGTACCCACTGTAAGAATAACCAGTCTGCTGGGAGTGCTGTCCTTTTTTTGTTTGTTTATGCACCATATGGGCACAAATTGATTTCAAATAACTGTTCCTAAAACTTAATTTTTACACAAAGACTCCATACGACAGATCTTACTGTTCAAGCCCCAATAAGTCTTCACCGCATTCAGTCAAGTAAATGATGAAGGAGAATAAACTTTATTACATTTATGTATTTACTTACAGTCATTGTGCTTTTTGCTGCTACCAGATCTATATCAAAATGTTGCCTTATTATGGTTAATAACTTCCCTATTATGCACTTATTAACAGTTTTTGAAAGATGATTTTCTGGGGCTTTTGCCTTAAGGACAATAGCAGAAGAGGTGAGGGGCAAGTGCTCAATTATCGGCGGATATATCGATCTCCAGTAGAATAGTAGATCTCCAATAGACCATAGACAAGGTCTATTGGTTATTGTGTATGTCTAGCAAGTGCCAGTTCTTTGGCTGTGGAAGCGTAAAGAACTGGTTCTAGAGTAGGCACTGGCTCCAGACAAGCACCTTGGTCAAAAAGGGGTACGAGTGATAGAACTAACGCTTTGTTATAAATACATAGAAAATAAACAGTACTGCAGTGCTGGACTCAGGAGGGCACCCATTAGCAACTCTGAAGCTCCCGAATTAACACAATATATCATATTTGCTAAATCCATATTCAATCCAGGGTTAAAATGTAAGTCTGCTCCTGTTTAACCTTATTTCATTTTCATGTTTGCTTTAATGCTTGTTGGTAGTTTATGTGCTCTCTTGTGTGTGGCACTTTTTGAAAAAGTGCTCTATAAATAAATGTTGTCCTCATCATCACGCTGCGAAAATCACACACGTGTCTTTGTTTCTGTGTGTAGGACTGCCAGCCATTGGAGCTGCAGGGGGTGGACATCTCTGTGGACAAGGACGGCCTCATGAGACGTCCTGCAGCCTCAGAGAGGGATGCTGGGACGTACACCTGCCTGGTAGACATTAGCTTGGGCGGCAGGAAGTACACGGCTGGACGCAGCATCAGGCTGAACATTAACAACGGTATGTACTGTAGATCATTTTAGCCTGAAGTTTCATCAGACTGAGTCCTAAAACTGGAATTATTTATTTTTTGTTGTGATGATTTTACATTTAATTCTCCTTATTTTACATTATCAGAGGCTTTTTATGTAAATCAATAGGTTATGATGGAAATGATTTATGCACTGGATTGTAAAAGTCATATTAGGATTTTCATTTTCTAATATAAGAAGTTTCGTCAGGCCTAGAGCAGCGGGGTGTGTTGTGAAAGTGATGCAGTAACACTCCCACTTAGTTTCCTCTGAATTGTATGTTTCCGTAGCTGCGGTGACTTCCCCACAGAAATTGTCTGAGTAACATTGCCACTCTGTCAGTATATTGTCTTGTGTTTTACTGTATTGTACCCTTTTCTCTTACACTGATCATGCGTCTTTCTGTGGTATAGATCCACCTTTTGTGACGCCTGTGGTGGTGTATCCACAAGGGGAAACGGTTGTGGTTGAAGTAGGCAAGTACCTTTTTACAGTTTTTAACCCCTGTCATAGTGACACACACACACACACACACACACACACACACACACACACAGTACATCTGTCTGGTCTGAGTTATGACATGCTCTCAGAGTGTCATTTTACAAGTTTGTTTTCAGCATTCTTCATGGTGCAACATTTTGGAGCTGGTTACAGTGCAGATACACATTTGACAGTCACAATATCATCGAGCACCAGGATGTGTGAAATGACAGCTCCTTTGTTTTTTAATCTGACCAATGACCAGGAACAAGAGCTGAGCTGAAGTGTAAGGCCCTCATAGGCTACATTGAGGATAGTGAGACCCAAATCTATTGGACTGTTGATTCGACCCACACCAATGACTACAAGGAACTCAATGAGTCCAGGAATTAGTAAGTTACAGTCTGTACATGGACATGAGAGAGATTTTATACAAGACAAGATTGACACTGTCACACTTCTTTGAAAAACAGCACAGATTACAGTATAATTCTCTCTTGAGAATCTTTCTGCCTCCTAGCTGCAAAGTATTGCTATAGCTGCTTATATACAAAGCAAAACAAAAGAATATTTCATTTTGACGACATTAATGATTGCCTGATCTATGAACTGACTGATTGATACGCTATTTGACAGATGACTGATTGATTGACTGGTCCTGTCTCTTAGTGTTCATGAAGGAAACAGGGTGTACCTTCATTCCACTCTGTCCATCTCAAAAGTTCCTCGTCATTTCCTGAATGTCCCCATTCAGTGCTTCGTAGAGAACCCAGCTGAACAGGCGGTCGGCTTGATGTGGCTTCAAGAAGGTATTCCCCTCTCTTCTCTTCTGTTCTCTTCACTGTAACAAGTGTACCTTAAAATAACAGCTTCATAACCACTTTGAGAGTTGTTATTGTCCTTGGTTCGGGTTGACTTAACTCAACTGTTCTTAGTTGTATGAAGCACTTGAGCAAACTTAGGGCCACAGGGCAAAAAGTGCCTGAGCATTAATGTTTAATTCAAGATAGCAGTGTTTTAATGTGGCAAGTTTTTGTTTAAGTAAGCCTTTAATGTTACATGACACCCTACATATTGTGACAGAAGCCTTTGGATTTATAACAGTTACAGTTAGTAGTGCATGTACAAACTGTAGGAGGCACCAAAAGGCAAAAAAATGGATTTGTTGCTTTAAAGGCGAGGGTGCTTTGAGGCCAATCAGGAAACACGACATGGTCTACCTCCATGAGAAAGAAGCAGACATTCTTCCCGGACTATTACTTTATTCTCATTTTGTTTATATGTTCTCAAACCAGATTTGAATATTAAATTTGTCTGTCTTCTCCCCTCTCCAGCTGACCACAGTGCCCTCCACGCTATTGTTGCCTGCTGCCTCTCTGCCACCCTGGTCACTCTGGCCCTGGTTGCTGGCTTCCTCTTATTTAAAGTAGAGCTGGCGTTGGCTCACAGGAAACTGTTGAGACAGTTTGCCAAGCCTCAAGGTAAAGATCTTAACTTTAGACGAAGGACATTTCTCCGGAATGCTTTTTTTGTTTCTGCTAGGAACTGAAATTACCGCATAATTTAACAAGTTCACTAGAAAGTGAACCAACATGCATTGAAAGGTGTGATAAAATCTTCTCTACAGCTCAAGATGGGAAACTCTACGACGCCTACGTGAGCTATTTGCATGCCGACACCAGCTCAGCTGAGACATCAAGCTTTGCCCTGCACGTCCTGCCTGAGGAGCTGGAGACACAACATGGCTATTCCCTGTACATCAGAGGACGTGACGACTGCCCCGGGGAAGGTCAGGAATGCTATACTGACAGCCTCATAACCATGGCGAACACATTTCGTACCTCATAAAAATATTTGCGAAGCCAATTTTTTGACCTAGTTTTCTTTATTGTGTTGGCTCCATAATCTGTGATCTACACTGGTTATCATACCACCCACAGCAAAATATCACAGATACCTTCAGAAACTTTGTTGGTGACCAATTTGTAAACACCCGACATGTAGACACTGGTTGATTTGACTTGCTGGTACTTGAGGCAGGTAATTCATCACAGTCAATCATTCCCCACCTATTTTCATGCTTTATTGCAATTGTTCCTTAATGATGCATTTAAAGGGGGAATGTCTAAGATGTGGCCAGAATTGTAGTTAAGAACTTTCAATATATGAACTAACATTATCAACAGAGTGTGGAGAAACAACAGAGTTGACGTAAGGTCAAAGACGTCTATGCTGTTTGATGAAATATACTGATGTTAGCGTGCTGACCACCTATCCCCAGCCTGTCCTCTTTAGAAATACCAATCTGTGGTCCAGTTGCCCCAGTTGTTTTCTTGTTTCTCAGAATATTCTACAGGCCCCAAAAGATAGAATGTCTTGATTTAACTTGGTTAAACCTGCTGTTAACACTGACAAAATAAACAAAGGTGATACAGTGTTTACTGTCATACTTTGTCTTTCAGGGCTTTGTGAATTTAAACCAATTGCATTCCCAGAAACAGAAGAAGAAATTCTGCCCAGCAGAAGTAGGAAAGTTTGTTTTCGATGTGCAGAGATAGGATTTTACCCAGCAGTGCTGACTTGTTTTGTTTCCTGTGATTAATCTCTTACAGCGGTGCATGATGCCATTGCTGCTACAATGCAGCAGTGCCGCAGACTGATAATCATCCTGTCGCGTGACGGTAAATCTTTCAATCATGGCAGTAAAGAAGACGAACCATTGTCTGTGAACCAAAACCAGCTGTGCTTTGAGCAAAAAATCGGCCTCTACGATGCTTTGACTCAGAACGACCCCAAAGTGATCCTGGTGGAAATAGGTGAGTGCAGATTTTGTGGAGCACCTGGCTGCTCTTTAAACCACTAGAAGTTGCAAAGTGATTTCATGATGATGTATTTGGATACATCTGCTGCAGCCCTCCTTTGCTTCAGAAGTGAACATATTACATTCTTCTCTATCTATGGACAAAGGTGACTGTTTTTACTTAGCCTGTTTAAGAGATGAAGCCTCTTGGGGTCTGTAAAGTTTAACTTGTACACACATAAACATAACCTGAGACAAGTCTATTCTATTCTCTTCCGATTGACGCGTGTACCTACAGTACAGCGACTGATTGAGTGCGTGTGACCTTTATCTCCACGCTGTGCCTGAAGACATCCTGTGTAGACCACACTTGAACAACACAGGAGACATGTGACAACAACACACGACTCTACTCAGACAGAGTTAATCTCAAAATAGTTTGGATCATGGGAAACTAGTGAGAGTGAGACATGGATTGTTGTGTTATCTAAGTGTGGTTGTGTGCCTGAACCTGAACTATTCCTTTGTGTGGGTATAAACCTGTTACACTACAGCTTAAGTGGCGGAGTTGATCAAAGAACTAACAACTAAACAGGCAGAGAGCTCTAATGGGTGCCATTGGGAAACATGCTATGTTGTTTCACTAACTACTCTGAAGTTGTAAAGGTTTTATATCAGGATTTAACATATTCATTTGAGTTATATGATCAACACTTTGTTCTATTCTATCAGATGGTCCGGTGGATTACAGTTGCCTGCCAGAGTCTCTGCGCTATATCAAGAGGAAACAAGGATCTCTGAAGTGGACGAAACCTTCCCCTCAAACCCACAAGCTCACCAGATTGTGCTCAAACAGAAGCTTCTGGAAGAATCTGAGGTACCACATGCCCTCAGTGCCTAGAGGGAAATGCAACACTACCGTCTAAACCAAGTGAAAAGCTAAACGTTTTCATGAAAGAAAATTAAACAGAGACGTTTTGGTTGGACCTACAGGACTGTTTCCTGGAAACAGTGCTTTTTGACATGACACATTACTGTAAACAGACTTGGTGAGGTTGCTCATGGCAGCACGCATAGTGAATTCCACAGTGTGTAAAGCCACAATGACTTCTTCTGGATTTCTTCCTGGTGCAGGGCAGGGATGCCTCCGGACATCATCCCTGTCCCAGACACCACAGCCTGTCATCCTTTGGACTCATCTCCTCCTTTAATTTGAGCATTTTCTTCTAAACTTTCCTTTCCGCCTTGACGGGAACTTTATGGACTATAAGCTTTTAGAGAAAGCGAGAAAAACATTTCAGCTTCACTCTGCTTTTCAGTCATCAGATATCGATCAGAACAGACACACTGATGAAGATCGGCACACTCTCAGCTACCTTTTCCTCCGGCAGAAAACAGCATGGTCTCTCAAGGTCTATGAGACACAATGACATCCTCGTTATGATGCGGGCCAGCTGTACTGCAGTTTGCACTTGAATTTTTTTAAGACAAGACTTGTAATTGGTTCTAAGGTATTTTAAGGATATTTAAGTTTATATTGATAAGAATGCTGTGTTGATTACTGATAAGCTTGCTGTATATTGGCTACAGAGTGTTAAACACAGGTTTTACCTCACCTAGAAACTGATATAAATGTTTATTTATATTATGATTTTTATGTACTTGGTCCTCATATGAGAGATGATTAAAGACACTTTATAAACTTATTAGGGTTGGGTATTTTGTGTTGGTTCAATTTTTTCTTCCAATGTTGCGTAATGAATCTGGATCTTCATCAAATTCTTGGAATACGTTATTATACATAATTTAAAGATGTTATTGATCACATTCAGACACTAAGTGGGGCATTCCACCTTGGCCCTTCCACTGCATTAACACCACAACACCACTGCTGTTCCAATCATCCGCCCCCTCAAGTGGTTGCCAGTTTGTGCACTTACTAATGTTTAATGTTAATGGCGTTAGCACTATTAGCTAGCATATTTGCCAGCCAACTGTGCCAATGCTAGCTAGCAAACTAGGTAGCTAGCTGGTTGACGTTAACACTGTTAGCTAACGTTAACATTTTTAGCTAACGTTAACACTGTTAGCTAACGTTAACATTGCCAAGGCTCATAGCAAGACTCTTGATTGCTGACAAAACATGGATACCATGTAACACCAACAGAGTTGTCCTATTGGGTGACAAACCTTGTTAAAAGCTAGAACCAACCGTCTGCATTCTTATACAGAAGATGAAAATATTAAAATTCACAATCACCATAATGTTTTTAAGGAAAAGAGACTATTTCTATTCAGCACCTTTCTACAAGCTATGTAAATTAATTATTCCAGAAAATCGATTTGTCTACATGGAAATGTTATCAATATAACAAAAATATGATTAGAAAAAAAACCCATTTCAGTTCATTTTAAAAGAGAACATTTATTTTCAGTAGATTTACTTAGCTATGAGCATTGACCTCTCATTACCACTGAGATGTATTTTGTGATTCTTTGCTTTGGGCCAAAGAATTAAGGGGATTACCAATCATACAACACATTGGATTTAGGGTATCAGCTGCTGTAATAACTGATGTGCTTCCAGTAATCCTGGTTTCTAGAAAAGTAGATTAACTGCAAGCCTCACTGATGAGAGGTGACTCCATGAATTTGTTGCTGTGTATTGTGGCTGGTTGACTAACTTTTCAGCTCACTGGAATCTGCCCTGACTCATATGTGCCAAATTGTGTGTGGGAACCTAATGTGTTTGCCCTCTGATGGGAAGATGCCCTTTTAAGCCTTACATAGCCCTAGTGAAGTGTTGCTGCCAGGGTGCGGTGTCGATGTTGTTGATGTTTTCCTTGAGTAGAGTCAATGAATGGGTGCTTATGCCACAGCTGTACATTGTTCAGTGGTGTGAGTGTGGATTTGAAGCTTTCTGTCCTGCCTCTGCTCTGTTTCCCTTTACTCCATCATATTCCTTCAGTTGCTTTAAATGGAACAATTCCACATTTTTTACACCAAATGGACTTGTTTTTTTCTTCTTCTTTTATACAAATATCCTCCATACAGTGGATGCTCTGAAACTGTGAAATTGAGCATACATGTCTGATTGTCTCATGTGCATCCATAATTACAGTATCAATAAACAATCGGTTGGTTACTTTTAATCGATATAACATTTTTCAATAGTCAGCTCTGCAACAGATGAATGGTGGCGGTTGGGGAAATGAAAAGACAAACTAGGAGCATGTGACACACTCTCATTAGATGTTTTGAAAGATTGCTCGTACATACATCTTACATGCAGCATTTGTGGCAAAGAACATTGAATCGACTATAGTGAGGTTTAACCAGACTTCTGTGCACACTGTCATTAGAGCAGAGTTTCACTGTGTTAGTGTATGTGTGCAGGCTGAGAGAGCTGCTCTGGCTCTGTCCCTAGCAGCTGGTAGCTCCTCTCAATTATGCTTCAATCTTAGTTTCATTTTTTAGGCTTTATTGCTGAAAAACGCAGTGCCCATGGCAGAGGTAGTGTCATCATCACTGGAGAAGAAAGCATGTGTTTTGGATATAAGAGCAGCGGCCTATACGACTATCACGGCCAACAGCGTTTTTCAAACATCCAACCTGACCATTTGGAGGATGAGAGTAAGAATAACAGCCAAGATGCTAATCTATCTTGGTTTAAGGCCGCTCCTGACCAATGTCTGATCACAGTAAAAGGAAATGGACAAAACAGGACTCAGGCTGGCAAAACAATGTGAATTCAGAGACTGCTGTGCCGACAGAGACCTGCCTCCAACACCCCATCTCAGATCAAGCCATTGCACTTTATAGGCGGACCGTAATCTAAAATGACAGGGCACAGAAACTCCCTCCCCAAACACATCAGAGACTGTACGGACGTCAATACCTTCAAAACACTCACCAAAACTCACCTTTTTAAAATTGCTTTTAATGTATAACTTGTCTCCTTCTTTATATTGTTAGATTTTTAACCTGTAAAGTGTCTTTGTGAACCCTGAAAAGGGCTATATAAAATACATGTATTAATATTATTATTATTATTACATGCAAGAATGCTCAGCAGCATGGCTCAATAAAAAGCTGTCACGCACCTGCAGATTAATTAAAATGCCTTTTCATAACACATCATGGTGGTTTGCAGATCAGCTATGGAGTTTCTTATCAGGCACGCACGTCAATGAGCAAGGTGTGTTCACATTTCAATCATGAGTTCTCGCGCATGTCCTCACCTGTTCGCTTCAGTCGGGGAGGGATTTGGATTTGACTACTGCTTATGAGGGAGAACTATTGCTCTTCTTAATTCTAAAGGATTAAAGAGGGTTATTTCCCATGATTGACTAAAATCTGTGATGTTGCTAGAGGTGGAAGACGAACCCAGATCTTAAAGTATGAGTTCACCCAAAAAGTTAGGTAAAGTTTCATTGCTGAAGTTTCACAACCAAACAGCATTCAGTAACAACTGAGCTGATTTGGACTTTACATTTGAAATGTAAAAAACAACCAAAAAAGCCATGAAATTGCTCCATACAGCTCATACATCCCATACAAGCCCCGAGATCCAAATTGATTTAAAAAGACGTTTTTTACATCCACCACAACGGGTCACGCTGGTGCACCCACTTACTGGCTGCACGCTAAGATATTTATATCAGCAGCTACAGTGAAGGTTTTGACTTAAAAGGAGTGTACTTCTTTTTTTTTTTTTTTTTTTTTGTTCAATTTAAAACAAGTCCCCCGCTAATTCAGTTGTTAAGAGAATGCTGCAATACTGCAAAGCTCCGGAAAATGTTTTGTGGACTATGGAAGGTGTAGCGGTGACTGAGCCGGGGCTTGTTGATGAGGCCACCTGCAGATGCGAATAAAGGGCAGGGTAGTAATTCATCACTGGGGGAGTCTGGACTGTTGTTATGTTGTGCACTGAATGTTCGCACTGTGTTTATTATACAGTGGGAACAGTGATGTGACCAGGCTCAGATATATACAGTGTCAACATTGTGGTGTCCTGAATGTTTTTTGTAAAGCCCTCTGTACATGTAAGATATGATTAGTAGGATCTTAAATTCTAATCTTACAGACAGGATTTATTCTTGATTTCGCTCTGATGACATCAGTGCTCGTAATAATACACACATCACACTGCCATCTGCCCTCTTTGGGGAGGAAAGTAAGTAACAGTTGTGTCAAAACTATATATATGTATATAAATGATTTTATATTCTCATTTAGCGTAAACATGGACTGCAGAGTATGAGCGAGTTGGACTTGACATCTTTTCTGTGTGTTGAAGTACAACTTTTCTGCCGCACCACAGGTACATGAGATAGCCTTGTCGCCACTAGTTCTTTGATGGCAATTTGGTGGGTGTGGACCCTTTAGAAGCTTTCTGAACACATTCAGCTTGTGTGCGTGCGTACGTGTGTGAGAGAGAGTTTGTTATCTGTTTTCCGTGATCTTCACAGTTTCTACCGCTGGCGCTGATAAATGAGCATTTCCCTGTGACATTTACTGTTAAAATGCTCTTTAGCGCTTCCGCTGTGAAATACACGGAACTGTGAAAATACATTCAACAAGTGTTGCAAGAAACCATGCTTACATAAAGTGTGAGTTGAAATTCTCCAGAAAGTAGTAGTTAGTGAGAAAAGCATGGCTAAACTAAATATAGCTTCCACAGCATACAGAGAGGGATCATGTAAACGCCTTACTGGTACTCTGAACCCAACCGGACTCAACAAAAGATGATTCAGAAAATGAGCACTGCACTGTGGGGAAACGGCTAGTCATCCAGAAGTCCTTTTAATCGGAAAGCACTTACAGCAGCACACCGTACGTCTTACTTAGAGGGGTTTTATGAGTTTATGTTATAGCTCTGTTAGAAGTCTCAAGGAATCCCATGGATAAATAATGCATGAAGCTGTTAGAAGCATCATCCTGCGAAATTCCACAGTAACGTGGTCTGTTGTTACTGTCACCTGAGATTAGGGGAAATTGCTCATACCTGATGAGCAGGTGGGCCTTGACCTATAAAGGTGATATTGTGAGTGAGACATTCCTCTGGCCCATATCCAGGAAACTCAGGCTTCAGCATACTGAATAACTTTTGTCTACATGGGAATCATAGCCCAAATCCTAGTCATCACCACCTTTGTTTCCATGGAAACAGGTCAATATAATCTATAACTATATTAAAAACATACACAGCAAAATTACCACTGCACTGATGATTAAGCCCTGTGTCATAGGTTTTTGTATTTACTCACAATATCCGATATATTCCATCATTGCAAATTACCCAAAGACTTACTGTTCATGTATTCAACGTGTTGTTCGTGTGTAAAAAATGAGAGAAGAGAACACATTTTGGTTCAGAATAGGTTCAATTAATACAGTCATCAATAATTGGTACATTTATAGTTAAATAAGCTCCATTTAATACACATATTTTACTGTTAAGAATGAAATGCTTCTTAAACCATGTATGAAGCAGTTAATTGATGAGATGTTATGAATTATTTACAAACATATTTGTGTAATTCATCTATAAACATTCTTTGGACAGACATTGTAAAGTTACAACTGATGTTTGTTAACAATTGCTTGACAAATGGCTTATTAAGTATTTCACTGTTTTCAACAATAAGATAACTAACTTAAGTACACTTTAAGAAACTATGCATCTACTGTTAATTAGCAATGGTTATTATCAAGTGTTACCAAAATAATCCACGCCATTTCATATATTGCTTTTAGCATTTGACTGCTATATTCATTTTCTCTTTTCTTTCTTTCTGGTAGGTTTAAGTAAAAAAACAAAAAGAATTTTGGAAAGGACAATCAAGGAAATGGGAGGAGGGAGGCAGAGCGTGTGGGTGTCTTCATGAATGAATGTATAATTATATGAATGTCTCCCTCTCTGTTATGTGTGTGTGTGTGTGTGTGAGGGTGTGACTGATTTCCTCTCTCTAGTCTTCATATTGAACTGATGCCACTCATTCACTCCACTGAACTCAGCGGTAACACACAGTCTGACAGCTGCAACACACAGTCTGACTGAATCCACTCCAGCTGGCAATACGCACTTTTATGAGGTAAGTGAGCATTTCTATTAGACTGAAAAACTACTTTTCCTACTGCAACTTTTTAAAAACATTTTGATGAGTATGCTGCTAGGTCACTGAGTGCCTGAATGACAAAAACTTGAAGGCAAAAGATAGTTACTGATGTACATGAAGGCTGGATGAAAAGATATAAAACAATTGTTTTTAGTATATTTTGTGATTTTAAATTGAGACCGTCAAATAATGTGAGACTTCCACTTCATTCAGCCGGGCAATAATAGAGCCAAGTTTTCCAAATCGTGTCTCATTTTCTACAGCTTAAGCACATCATGCAAATGGTTATAGTGGCCTTTTCTATGTATGAACTCATCTGTTTCCACAGCACTCAGTGTTATAAACTATGTTAATGTACTGTATGTAAAATTGTGCCAGAGTTTATAGCATAGGTGCCATGACAACAGCCCAGCGAGGGAGCCGGAAACATACAGTAGTATTTCACAAGACAGGTACAGCATTGTTAAAATATTATCATCCAACTCCCTTTAGCTGCTTTGAGATCACTATTTTGGTTGTCTGCACATTAACTCCACTCTCATCAAGCCACTTTATTCCATGAACAAACTCTGTTAAATGTACCTTACCACCTGCTCAGCACCAAATGGCTGACAGACGCAGTAAGCTATTAGCTGGTGCTTCACATCAGAGCTGAAACAAGATAGTGAGTGAGTAACAGCCTAAAACGTCACCTAATCTAAGCGGAAGGAAACACTTCCTTTCTGTTATCATGTGTTTAACGCGTTAGAAATAGGACAAATACCTTTATTATTAAATTCATAACTTAAGATGATGACCCTTTATATGATGACCCAAAGTGATGTTCAACTGTGCATGTTTGAATGTTTAATTGAACCAGCAGCTTTCCAGTCATATCAGAGGAACTGACTGAATCCACTGCACGCTTGTGCAAATGCTGTCACATGTTTGTCACTTGGAATTGACTAGAATATCTTTTCAATTTGATATGAAGTTAACCACGTTATCTGCACCTACCTACTCTGTTATAAAGTACAATTTCATTAGTTGTCACAAGTGTTAAACTAGATGGAATGAGACTGAACCAAAAATATTGTTGCACTTATATTGAAACACAAGAACTACATATTGCCGTCGATGTCCTGCCGGACACACAGGCTGATAGAGGGGAGCTTTTGGAGTGACTTGCTCTCTGTCTCTGTAAAGTTGTCACTTTGATGAAGCTGTACTGATCTACTAGAAGTTTGGACTCAGCTTACAAGGTAAAGCTTCAGCCTTTGAAAAGACCTGTCTTGAGGTCATCTTAGTGTATTTTTGAGGTCATACTTGTCTTCATCCATCTGATTCACTCACAGCATAACAAATTACTAAATATACTTCCTGCAGATTGGCCCAAACAAATTGCTGACGCCTGTCTGTCTTCATGATACCTGTGACTATACACCATAAGATGTTATGATATTATCTGCCCAAGAAGATGTTGACATATTCAACTAAGACATCCATTTTTATATATGAACCATGGCAAAATACTTATGAAGCATATGCAAGTAAGCAAAATAATTCAAAAGGAAAGCAATCTAACTGGGCGATCGCACATCCTGTCCTCAAACATGGCAGCACGATGTCCTTACATGATTAAATCATCTAACATCCAGTGTGTGGCTTTTCTCATAAGTAATTTTGAAAAAATCCTGATTGTATCGTATTGTGGTGGTGACGGTATACTGTGTACAGGCAGTTTCAGGAAGCAACGTTGTGGTTGATGGTTCCTAGAGCACTGACAGTGCATGATTAAGCCAGTTTACACAGCAGGCCACATTATTTATCTATCAAGAAGAAAAACTGAGTGGAGTAACACTGAATGTACTCCCTCTCAAGTGTACTATCTCTTTGTGAATGTAACCCTTTCAGCAAATGGATCCTTCCCGACTTCTCTTCCTCATCTTCACGTTGATGTCTCCATTTGAATGCTCAGGTAGGATATACATTCCACTGAAATGGTATGCACAGATAAGAATAGCGCTGTCTACTTCTGTGGCAATAATCATGTCAGAGGTCATCCACGTTGATCCACACATGCATTATATCCACTCATAGCTGCACATACGGTATGAAGGTAGGCTCTTTTAAAGAGATAACTGTGACCATGAAACATATTAATGAAGGGTTAGGGTTAGTGATCATATGACAATAGTCACGATATTTTGAAGAGACAAGACCAGAAGATGACGGTCAAGAATTGTATCCGGTCAGTATTAGTGTTTTAAAGGAGCAGGTTGTCAGAAATGAGCAGCATTTCAGTTTTAAACATTCGGAAACTCAACTTACATTATCAACATAGTGAGGGGAAACCAGTCAGTGTTGTTGTTCTGTCAAAGACGTCTCTGTTCTGTGTTGCAGAGATCTCTACTGAAGTTAGCGTAATATAAATTATAGGACTGTAATACATTGAAATCACAGAAAGTTCTCCTCCTCTTGGTTTCAAGTGTGCTTCTTAAAAACTTCTGTTTGGAGCACCATGTGACCCTAACACTTCGCCCTGCCCCTCCGTCCTACACACAGTTGGGACCATATGTGGAAATCATGCGGCCAGGGGGATCCTAACTTTCAGGGTTAAACAGAGTTGTCCCCCTCAACAGCCTATACCATTGTAACATATCATTTAAATAATATATGCATAAAAAACACTTGCTAATTGTGCTAATTGTAAGGTTTAATTATAGGAAGTTACCCTTATAAGTGTTATAAGGGTTATAAGGGTAACCCTGACCCTTAAAATGTTTTAAACTTTTCGTAAACTACTAGCCAACTTAATCTTTGTTTTATTGACCTTTTCAATGCAATTAAAAATCAAAAATCAATTGACTTAACTAGGTGAAACAAACTGTAACTGCACTACTGTTAGTTAAAAATAACTGAAAAGAAACCTAGTATTGAACCTCGTCAAGAAAATGCATTCCAAGTTCTGCTTCAATCTTCCTCTCCTTACTCGCCAGGAGCTTACTCGTGTAGTAGGGCAATGCCGATGTTAACTCTTGTTTTGATTCTGTTGCTGTCACTTCTTTTCTTCGAACGTTGGCTCCTGATCGTGGCCTCTTGCTGGGAGCAGGTGGTGGTGGTGATAATTGTCACTTTCCAAGAGCTTCAGCGATTGTTGTGTTTGCTGTTCCATTCATTGACATCGAATCATTAATGGACTAGCTGGGGACAGTAACTTCAACGTGATTGACAAGAGGTTAGACTACTTCCACAGGGCAGTAACTAAATGGAGCACTGAACATTACTTTGACTCACTATCACCTTTGGGGTCTAAAGTGATATTATGGGACAGGACGGGGCTAGTTGGTTAGCATGCTAACTTCAGTAGGTATCTCTGCAACACAATACTTTGACAAACTATTTTTCACATTGTGTTTTGTGTTAACATTGTTGGACTAAACTTCTTTGTTACAGATCACTTAAAACTTTTTAAAAACTCTTGGACTCCTTTGTTTCCCACCAGCGATGCAGCGATTCAAAACTGCAAAGTGCAGCATCTGTCTACCTACGCATTTACGAGTGCAGGAAATTATAGTATTGTGCTTTTCACCTGTATCATCATCACCATTATAACTATCGCCTTCTCCATTTTCAGAGCCAGCCAAGCTCCAATGCGTGGAATCTGACAAAGAAAGATTCATCCTCCTTGAAGGGGAAGCCTTTTATATTATGCCTTACGATCTGACTGAAACATATTATCCTGATGAAGAGTTCACATGGTACAAAAATGACTCCCGGATCTCCAATGACGAGAGCAAGAACGTACATTACCACGGTGGTGCACTTTATTTCTTAAACGTCAGTGCTGAGGACTCTGGCTTTTATCATGCCCGGTAAGAATACTTACCAATCTCTATAAAGGTTTTAGCATTCTTAGTTTTAAAATATATATATATTTTTTTCATTAACTATAAGACCAAACTCATCTCTGCACTTTTCTTCTTCTGCAAACAGTCTTTCCCTTCAGATGATCTGTTAATACAGCCCCTGATCCGAATCACAGAGACATTTTGTTTCTTTTCTAGACGTAATTACTCATCGGGAAACTGCTCCAACCATTATGTAGTAATTAAGGTGGTGGATGATATCAACAAAGCACTCTACGTGGGCGAAAATAACTCTCACGGGAGCCTACTACTCTACTGTCCAAATACTGTCACCGCGATATGTGAGGTGTTCAGAGGAAACTTAAGCTGGATGAAGGTATGGCCACCTGTGATTGCACTAACATGATGTGTGGATAGCAGTGAAGAGGAATGATGAGGATTTTAAATATGGACAATAGATATGACTTTTTTGAATCAAACTGATAATCTTACATTAAAATTGTATTACAGTAGCGACCCAGAAGTTCAGATTCAAATGCAGAACATGTAAAATGAGCAGGTCAGATTCAAAATGGAACGAACAGACAGGAAGTCCAGGTGGAACATCCTAAGAGGAACAGGCAAGCAGATCAAAAGAAAACTTGTAATGCTATGGCTTCAGATGCACCTTACATAATCTGGCAGAGGGTTAGCGTTAGTACAGGGGGCTTATGTGTTGAATAGGGGAATACAGGGGAATGAGGGCCAGGTAATATATCAGTTATCTGGTGAATGGCAACCACAACTGGGTACTACTGCTGGGTGGGAGGGAGCAGAAGTTGTTAGAACTGGCATGGAGGGATTTTGAGCAGAGAAGTACTCAATTATGGAGATGTGACCATAACAGTTTTAACTTGATGATGATATGTTTATTTCTCCATTAAAGCAACATTTTTGAGTCAAAAACTGGTGCTTTGGGATTGTAGGACGGGTAGCATCATTTTTTGACTAGCTGGGAATGACACTCAAAATTCAACTTCAATTTGTTTTTGGATGATTAAATAAAATCATTGTTCATGAACTTATTTCTATCTTTTTACTAACTGCCTTGCCCGTCCTTATGTCTTTTCTTGTCCTGTCTCTGCAGGACTTCAAACTTCTTCAAGATCAGAAGGATGAAGATTTGTGGATTGAAAATATTGTTAAAGAAGACGCAGGCATCTACACCTGTACTTGTACCTGGGAACACAATCAACGGGTGTACAAGTCGTCAGGCTCTAGGAGGTTTAAACCTGAAAGTGAGAGAACGTCTTCAGGTTTTTTACAAGCCTTAAAAGTAGGGAATCTTAAATGAATGCAGGAGAACACCTTAATTTAACTGTTAACTGATGATGTATAAACCAAAATCATCCATGTGTTTGCTGGTGGATGGTTCATGCTATTAGCTAATGCTTATTCTTACACAGAACACTAATATAATTCATGACAAGACGGTTAGGAATGCATTTCAAAATCTTGGTAAGCCTGTAGTATTACATACATTGTCATGCTTGCATATTAAGCTTTAGCGCTGTTACTGTCATGTTTCAGTTTGTGGTTCTCTCATTTCCTGTTTTATTTTGAAGTTCTGCCCTCATGTGTCGTGTGTTGCTTTTCATTTCCTCCTTTTGTGTGATTCCTGCCCTTCATCCGTGTTTTCTCCTGCATCTTGTTTGTTAGTCAGCCCCTGTATGTAGCTCCCTCCCCTTTATTCCTCAAAGTTTATTTGGATTTTTACTTTGCTTTTGGTTGTACCTTGTTTTAGCTTTTGTGTTGCTACTTTGGAATTTGCACTTGTTGTGTTTTTTGTTTTATGGATGCTATTATTTAGGGATTTCTGTTTGTTAGTAAAGCTTGCTTTTTGTTCTATATCCTGAATGCCTCCTGTGTGTCTTGTATTTGTGTCCTCACTAGGGCTGCAGTAGTCCTCATTTAGGGCCATTAGTTACCTAGTTAATCCAGCCTATGGATTCAACAGGCGCACGCACATAGAGTTGCCTGCAGTGTGGCAAATGTGTTGGAAAAAACAGCCAGGAGAGACTGAACAATTAGATTTTTAGCACAGTATTACATCCTATTAACTCACGAGACCAAGGCAATAACTTATTAAAACTCTGACTTTTACCACAAGCACGAAGCATTCCACCTTTCATCAACACCGGCAAAGCAATAAAAGCAGTACATTATTCTGATTCTGAATATGTCGGGAAAAAAGCAAGGAGACTGTCGGAACAATTATTAAACTGACAACACAGCATAACATCATCAACTTGCCCCATGAATGTCTCACACCAACATAATAACATATTGTCAGGCCTGGACTAAAAGGAGGACTCAGATGCAGGGCAGAATCAAAATTCAACAGGCTTTTATTCTGAAATTTCATGCAGCCAGACAGAGTGATAACCAAAAAGGCTATACAAAACCTGAACCTGACTGAACCTGAAAGGCGAAGCAGAAAACAAAAGAACAAGGAGAAAACAAAACCACACCAACGGTGGGATCTCAACGAGTAAACGGAAAACACACAACTAAACCTGACTAATCTGATTCTTAAAAATTACAACAGAAAACACTCTCAAAGAGGAAAACACGGCTATAAACAACTGACTAAACTAGAAAAACAAGAAAACTCAAAATCGCTCCAAACTGGAGGAAAGCAAACAGGCTAAACAAAAACTGTGAGCTAAGCTACACTTCCAAAAAGGGATACAACAAAAAAATCACTCTACTCGAGGCATAACAAATGACAGAAACAAAAACCAATGAATTTCAAAACTTTCAACAAGACAAGACTGATACTTAGCAAGATGAGGCTGTGACGAAGGGCTTAGGTGAACGACAGACGAAACACTTTGGCATAAGACAAGGGGAGACACAGACTTAAATACACAGAAGGGTAATGGGGAACAGGTGGAAACAATCAGGGATCAGGGTTGACGTCAGACCAGGGACACATGAGGAAGGGCAAGTGACCTGAAACGAGAGGGTAATTAGAATTTTCAAAATAAAACAGGAAATACACGAGACAAAACACCTAAGATGAGACAACTTCACCGCTGTGTGACACATATGAATGATAAATAAATTGAAAGCAGCCTGTAAAACTAGTAAAAAATATTTGTGTCTTTTCTTTTTAGAATATGAATAATAAAACAAATGAACGAATGGGCATAGCAAACTGAATGATTCAACAAATGATATTTAAAAGACATTTCCTTTTTTTGGTGGCTCAAAAGCAAACAAAAATAAAATAGGCTAAAAGAAAATAACCAACAACATTAACAAATGAATGAATAGGCACACAGCCAACAAAAAACACCTGAGAAAATATAATAACGTAGATTAATTTAAGGCTGCTGACTCTGTAGAGTCATCCCTGCAGTTTATTGGATGCATCTATAGACAAATACACATTGAGTTAGACTTGCATCACGCAAAAATAATTTAGCTTCTCAAGTAAAGTTACCCACTGACACTTGGATAAGCCAAATAGCACATATGACGATAGGCTATCTAAAGTGAGAGCAGCCATGTTGAGTGGCTAATGGGCATGTAGGCTAGTACCTACATTTGTCAGATGATACATCAGGTGTGTACTCGACGAATAATAGGCAAATATTTGCCTGTAGAGCTTACATATCACGTCCTTGGGGTCATCCTTTACTGTCTCAGAATGGTCCCACACTTTTGATTTCCAGCCCGACATATTAACTAGTTATGTTAACCTGTCAGCCACTTCCTGTGTATGCAAATGACATTCCCACATGGTTGAGGCATACTGGCAGCTCCTTATAAAGTGTCACGTTGTTGTTTTTTACTTCTTTTTCTCTCATTTTACCTTGATTTTTTATTTTCATTTTTTTGCAACTTTTTGCAACTAAGCGACCAAAGAAATCTTCGAACTAATGACCTGTCGGGATGATCTAAGCTTTGGTCATCTATAAGGGGGCAGCCCTAGTATTTACATTTTCCTCACAAGAGGCTGAAGTGTTGGCAGAGAGCCCACTGTCACCATAATCCCCATTCACACTGCCGTTTGGATGCGGGGATCCTGCGCCGATTCTCCGCCTCTGCCTCTCGGATGCGGCGAGGGGGGAAATTTCGCTCGAGGTAGTATCAGGGACGCATTATTGGTGAACTGAACCGGTGTGAACGGATGAGGCGGCTGCGCATGTTGGGGCCATGTTGATCGGACAGTGTGATAACTACACAAGTCCCTCACTCACTTAATACAGAGAAATTTCCCACAAAGTAAAGTTACATGATGAAACAAAAGTAACATATTAACTGTAACTGTCTTTGGCAACTTATATGAGGAGAAAAATACCACAGCTGTGCCTGGAGAAGTGTCTGTCCTTCCGCCGTCCTACTGACTCTTAGTCACATTTCTGCCCAAAAAACAACATCTGTCACCAGCAAAAAACCACCGAGTGGTTGTGTTGGAGAAAAATCTCTGTGATGGTAAGTCCTCCTGACCAAGACTTCAGTAAACTTTCCCCCAGAAAACAGCCTCTGTCCTCGCGAGTGAGAGAGTCAGATAGTCCTGTTTACTGATGGAATTATTTATGTAATTATTATGTAATTTAGATTGACAGGGGGGACACCAGGGAAACACCTTGAAAACACACACACATCATCATCATGACGTGTACCGCCACGCCTCTTTAAGACCCACAGTGCCGGCTTTCTGTGTGACTTACACAGCGGTTCATCTTTAAGGTAGACATGGTTAGCAGGGAGATATCAATTTCTACTCCTTTTCAGTGTTATGCTCAAATTAACTTAGCATATAAAGATATGGTTAAACCATCCAATCATTAGAGTACAAAGATTTATATAAATTATATTTTTCCTGTTTGTAAAATTGTGTTTAGAACAGACAGATCGAAGATGTGTACTGTGATGTTTGCTGCTGATTCTGACTTCAGTTTGTTGGCATGTTCAGTCTGCTGCTGATTCAGACTGTTCATGACGTTCATAGCTTAGCAACGTTTAGTATTATTGACAGATTTTATGTCATCATCATTATTCACTGTCTGTATGAAAAAGTAATGTACAATGACTCCCAGATGAGCTGATCCACTGCTTCAAGCTACTGCTTCAGTCAGTGACAATGGTGGTTTAATACGCTCTGTTGTAATTTTTCATTACACACAGAGACCAACAATAAAGGCACAGGTCAGTGCATTAGATAGAGAGATTACAGAGGGATAAAGCTGCCACATAGTCTGAGCTCCAAGCAGTTAGAGATACATGATCTTATTACACTTTACACAGATCTTACACGGTCATCGTTGTTCAGAACACTGTTTCATCAAAGTGCTGTAGTTTCAGATTTCATTGTCATTAGACATCCACTGTGCCACGATCACCTTGAGTTACAGAAATTGTCAAGAGTTGATCCCTTTAGCGGGTATGAAATAATTATGCCTTAAGGTTGGACACAAGCATTCACTGTTGTGTTTTATTTGTGCTTTCCTACAGTTCGAGAGCATCACCAGCCTCGACCAGTGATCATCTCTCCGGCTGAAAAGGAGATCTTTGCTGATGAAGGTAGGAAAACATAATATATATATTGTGAAACTGATAAAAGCAAAGTTTTGTCATGCGTATCGACTAAACCACCCAAACCTTGAAAATAAATGTGCTTCTCAGTGAGATCGCTGTGACCTGTATATGTGTGTAAAATAGAAAAGTTGGGTATTGTTACAGTGTAGTGATAAGTTCCTCCAGATCCATTAAAAGACATAAAAGTGTGGTGGAGGAACTACTCAGGCCAAGGCCAGAGAAAACAGCTGCTTTTAATGTGGATTCAGGGTTGGGCTGAATTTGAGATCAGGAAGTTGGTTCCATCTGTGTGCATCATGGTAACTGGCCGCAACCCCATGTGGTTTTGCTCAGACTCAGGGGACTAGCAATTTGACTTTTTGCTAAAGATCTCAGGCCCATTATGAATTATTTACAAACTAGCAGCAGCACTTTGGAATCTATTCTCTGAGTATCAGTGCAGTGTAAAGATTTTAGGAGTGATGTGCTCAGCTCTGTTGGTTCTCGATGTGCCGCAGCTTTCTGAAAGAGCTGAAGTTGTCCTTTTGGGAAACCAAAGAAGAAACCATTACAATAGTCCACTCTGACCAAAATAAAGCATGACTGACTTTTTCTCTAAATCTTGTATGGACATTTTTTTGAGATGGTAAAATGTGGATTTAGTGAGCTCAGGTCTCAGTTTACTGGAAAGCAAGACTTCTAGGTAACTCTGGAATCAAGCTGGGCAAAAACTTCTGATCTTTCCTCTGTGATGGCAAATCCAAATTACATCTTGTCTTCTTTTTTTAACTGGAGGAAATTCCATTCAGCTATTAACTTGTTCTAAACCTTGACTGGTCTGAGACCACATGATAACTTGGTGAAGAGCTACAGTAATTAACTCTGAGTGTTGAAAATCAATTACTTTGCATTATAATATCAAAATCCAGCCTTTATTTTTCCTGTAAAACAAAATGTCACATGTCCTCACAATGGTTTGAACCAACCAGTTTCAACCAATAACATCAGGCCATCCACACATTGATCCCATTGCAACTTGAAGCTGTGAGCGAGTAGCACAGAGCTCAGATTTCATGTCAGGAAGACACAGAGTGCTTCTGGCTGGGCCTCACTGATTAATGTACAAAAGCACTTATGTATACTTACTAACTTCATTCATTGATTTGGGTTAAACAGGATGGTACTTTATGGAGGACAATGTTTTCTGGTTTTCCTTTGAATTGTGAGCATCTAAATTTCCAGCATAATCCACCTTAATTGGAGACGACATCCGCTTGAGTTTCTCCAGTTGTAACCTTGTCTGACACAGCAACTCGACAATTCAGTCATTTGACTTTGGCGGTGATGCATGTTCCTCATACGCCTGTCTTACAGCATGGCCCCACTGGACACTGTGGCGGCTGCATTGCTGAGCTGCTGCTGCTGCTCACTTGCCTTTTTGTGTTCGCACAGGCAGCTGTTTACATGGAGTTTGACTTTGATTATTATCAATAAAAATGATGGGATTTTTCTTTACTGCCGTTAAAAGAGCGAAAAATCAGGAGGGAGGGCGCAGGAGAAAGAAAAAGAATGCACAGGAAGAAGAAACCCTCTCCTGTTGTGTGTACTGCCATCATGTCTGTGACATATTCTACACATACAATTTGAATTTAAAACTGTAGTGAAACACTTCTATGGTGTCCATACGACTGTCTACAGGTTATTTTCAGCTCTACTTTTGCTGAGAACTGTGCGCGTGTTGCCGTTAAAAATAGGTCAAACTCTGAATCTCTAGATGACACTATGATAACAAAATCATTAATTATTATTGATAATTATCTAAAAATAATAACCTGAATCAGTGTGGATGTAGAAATTGCCAATTATGACAAGATATTCACAATACGTTGTGATAACAGGAAGCAACAGCCAAGTCAACCAAATTTGTAGAGGACGCTACTGGAGGACTCCAAATTCATAACAGCAAGATTTTTGTTGCTCTTTTGAAGACAGTGCAAAGATATTCACAGGAGGTGAAATCACCACAAGATAACTGTTTGCACTGAAATGACTCCTTAAATGTGTGCCAAGTCTCCCCACACGTAGCAGGACAAAGTAAAACAAATGTGTCCAGGTGAACTGTTTTGAGACTTCTCAGTATGGACACACACTTTGAGGGTTAAATGTCTTTCATTATATATGTGTTGTTCTTCCTACCAGGCTACGGGATCACGCTGAACTGCACAGTCCTCTGTGGAACTAACGTAGAACGTGACTGTCATGCTTCCTGGGAGCCTGTCAATGGACCGGCCTTCAAAGAGAGGCATGGATACCATGTAAAAACCTCAGTGTAAGCCTGATCAGAAGCACGACTGCAACAGTTAAAAAACTAATATTCAAATATCATTTCTGCAAGCTGTGTCAATGTTACTGTTACTATTTGTATACTGTTGATCCACATTTATAATACACTCTACACATGACTATCTGATGGCTCACACTCCATCAGCTACAGAATGAACAAGACACAGGGTGTGTACACAAGAAATACTCAGATTTCGACTACATTGGCAAGAGATTCTGAGAATGCAGCGGGAGCTTACCGCACATACTCAGCCGCAAAGGATTATTTGTTTGTGCAAAAGTTGATGCAATCCACACACAGAAGTTGTTGTGACACTTTACTTGAATCTCAAATGTTCCACTGGCCTCTGGCACTGGCTGGTCATTTAAATATATCTTTAAGGTAACCGTCTGTTCCAAATCGTGCCAATGGAGTCCTGCAGTGATGACATATTTTTGAAGTCTATCCAACCATCTGACCGAGCTTGATATTTCTAGAACGACTGCAAGGGCTACAAACCTTTCAGTAACTCTAAAATAATTCAATTCAAATTTAGTTTTTGTGTGTTTCTTTTGGCAGCCAGACTCTCCTCAGTCTCTTTAATCAACGACAATCCATGTCACTGTTTCTGTCATGAACCAAATCCTGCTTATTTAAGTTGTTTTATTTTACATCCTTTATCAGAGCCAACGAAAGAAACAACACGTATGCCACTGCAGTCCTGACGATTGACAGAGTGTCCTCTGAAGATTTGCAGACTGAATTTAAATGCACTGGCAAGGGCTTTTACGACGAGGCACTCAAAGGACTCAGGATTAATGGCAGAGGTAAGTGACATAGCTAAAATGATATCATTCCTGTTATTCAGTGATTCATACAAGCGTTTTAATTCAAACGTTGTATTTGTGTTCGTTTCCAGTGTCAATCGTTGCGCTTGCCATCCGGGGAGCGTGTGTGTTGTTTATTGCAGTGCTTGGCGCCGTGCTGGTCAAGTGCTTCGCCATCGACCTGACCCTGTGCTTCAGACGCTACTGCCCACGAAGAAGTCAGAAAAAAGGTAAAAAAGACGAGAATTTTTTTTATCTGCAACGGAAGCATTTAGAAGTCAAAGGATGGTTTAGTTATCTTTAGGGATGTCCCGATCCGATCTGTAGGATCGGGATCGGAGCCGATCTGGGCATTTTTCCGCTGATCGGAATCGGCAATTTTGAACGTGGACCCGAGCCCGATTTTTTTTTTTTTCTCTTTCATTCTCTTAACGTCAGAGCACAATTTGTGGCCGAGCGCAGACGCGCGTGTGGTGTTACTCTGGCAAACCTGTGAATAAAGTGTCTGCAGTGTGGAAATAACGTCAATTAGAAAGCGAAAGCAGTCCAACGGCGACTTGTAACATCTGCCATACGGCCGTTTCGCGGAGCTGCATTTTACTACTCATATGATACAGCATATACAAAACAAAAACTCAAAGAATACAACGTGTTCACTCGAGAGTACAGGCAAGGAGACCAAAGCAGCAAACAGTCGCGGATACTTTCAGTTAGGAGAAATATCCTCAGCGACATGTCCACAAATAATACAGAGAGGGTCATCAAATTAATCGCTCTGGATAACCAGCTCATCTCCGTAGTAGAGGATGAGGGTTTTCTTCGTCACCTGGAGTTTTTGAATCCCCGGTATGTCCTACCATCTCTGCATTACATTTATTCCACTTTCGAGTTACATGCCGGTATATGCGCACTAGTTTCGTGGGTCTCATACAGCAGAGCATGTAAAGCAGGCAATCCAGGAGATGCTGAACGCGTTAATAGACAAGCAACGTGTCCACGTCATTTTATGTGACAACGTAAAGTACATGAAATAGCAAAAGATTATATGGAGGTACCAAGCGTGAGCTGCGTCTCACACACACTTCAGCTGGCTGTACACGAGGGTCTGCTGTCACAGTGCAGCGTCACACACTCACCTGCTAACACAAGGAAGGTGGAGGCCTATGTTGTTATAGCATATGCAGAATAAGAAAGAGCTATATTAAAGTATATACTTTGTTTCAACAAAATAATAAAAACCTATTAAGGAACAGCTTAGATGCAGGTTAATTTTTTCTTAATGCAGCTGTATTATCTAGGAAAATATTAGTTAAGGCCAAGTATCGGATCGGGACTCGGTATCGGCAGATACTAAATATTAAAGGACTCGGATCGGGATCGGGGTAAAAAAAACCTGATCGGGACATCCCTAGTTATCTTTAAAAAATATAACGTTTTGTTTTTCTCAGATCACTCTCAAATCACTGGCAGTTTTCCATTTGTTTGTGTACAGATCGAACAAACCAGGTGTCCCACTTATTAAAGCTTGGGGCAAGTTATTCAAGAAACCGTTTTATCTGTTGAAAATCTTTTAACATCCCAACAGCGTTCAACAACAACCACGTATGTTGATTAGGATCAGCTTAATAAAAAGAACCAACTGCTACAGCAACACACTTCTAAAGAGGCTAACATTAGCACAAAGCACACACATACAGGTGTTAACTGTTCCGTCAGGTAGCCTTTATGGATGTATGGATATATTTGTGAATGCGATTTTGCTTGTGTTTATATGACAGTAGCATTTAATAGAGTTGTTTCATTTATCAGACTAAAATACACTTAAACGCAAAGAGAGCTTGTTGAACGTAGCAAACTAGCCGCTAAAACATCTCCCTGCTGGCCGGTGAGGACAGTGTGCGTCGGAGCAGTCAGGCAGCGAGCGTTCAATGGTTTTTCTGTTGGATACTTTCAAAATGTAGCATGCCTTTGCTGGTATCTACTGTCTTAACAACCACAGCTTTAATTAGACAGCTTTAGAAGTGCATGTGGGTATTTTCTTTTTCTTTTTTCAACTTTTAACAGACCCAGGCCAACTATCAGACTGGCTAACCACTAGTTACCCCCTGCTTTGGTCTACGCATCCAAGTCTGTCTGCACCAGCACTCCTCAAGACCTGTAAACTCTGACAGATGACCTCAAGTGATGTCAGAGGAATGGATATAGAGGAATAATTCGAGGAATAAAGTCTCGCTACTCCGACTTTGCCTGGAGCAACAAAAGGGGACTATAATACTAATAGCAACGCATCCTAAACAGCTGCATAGGTCGATTGCCAATGACCCTTCCAAAATATATATTTGACAGTACAAATGACACAAATAGGTCTATTATGACTACAATGTGGCAGGCAGACCGTGGTTTACTTTGACAAACAGTTGCACTTTGGCGACAAAAACGAACTGGCAGTGTTGGGCAAGCTACTCAGAAAGTGTAGTGAGCTAAGCTACAAGTTACTCTACATTAAATTAAGCTTCACTACACCGAAGCTACTCCCCAGAGAAATGTAGCAAGCTAAGCTACAGCAAAATGGCAAAAGTAGCTTAACTACATCGAAGCAATTTTTTTTTTTTTATATTGGAACAACTTCATTCCAAGTCAAAGCTATCTCAGTGATCAATAAAACTATCAATCAGACAGATAAGCAGGCAAAATGTTACATTCAACTGTTTATTAAACAATAATCTGTGCTCTCACTATTGTGTATATTGTATTATTCAACTATCAATGCACACTTAATTCTAACATCCATGGACAGTCATTCACCTTGCTACCACAGCAATATCCACCTGACTTACACTGATGGACAGAGTCCTACACTGTAGCATATTAACATAATTTAACAGTGTATACTCAGCAAATAGTATATTATAGTTGTAGTTTTCGTTAAGGTTCTCTAGTCTGTGTTCTAGTTTCAGCTTTATGATTTATATTTGATATTTGAGTTAGTCTATTTAGTTATTGTATATAATTCAGCCTTTAATTGTATTGTTTCTTTTTTCTACCTCATTGTTTTTGTATTCTGATTTATGTCAAGTGGCTTTAACACTTTAATTTCCCTTTGAGATTAATGAAGTACTCTGTCCATCAACCAGTGTCTCATATAACTGTACCCTGTGCTGGTTAAAAATTACAAAAGTAATAATTCAGAGTAATGTAAACTTTTCAAATGTTTCTCTGTTCCCTTATTTCCCCACCTCTTAACTCCTATATGTAACGTTACTGTATTTCAAGTTTGTCTTTTGCATCCCTCGGGATCAACTCGTCTCCGTCCTCCTCACTCTCTGCCATCTTTCTATCAAGTAACGTAACTCACTCAAGCTAACCTGTCTGTATTCCCGTGCAGCAGAGACGTATGCAAGGATTAGTCCGTGGTGTCACTGTCATACGGGAGTGCTTCTGTCGGCTCACATACACGGCCATGTATGGTGGTGGCATCACTGGCTTATCCTTTCATTTCAGACCGCGACAGACAGCTCCACTGCGCTGAGCTTCAGAGGTGTTCGTAAAAATGTAGCTTGTGTGGACGCTACCACGCTACTTGGTCAATAATAGAGTTAAGCTACTGAAAAGTTCATTCAGAAAGTAGCGACGCTACCACCACGCTACTGAAAAATGTAGTTTAACTAGTAACGCCGCTACTTGTAGCGACGTTACTTGTAGCAACGTTACTGCCCAACACTGCGAATTGGTTAGGTTTAGGAAAAGAATCATGTTTTGTGTTAAAATGAGTAAGCTACATTAGCTGTCTGAACCAGCAGTCCCAGCCCTGCTCTTGTGCTGTCTTTGACCCTGTTGTATTACATCACCAGACTTCCTCCTTTACACCTCTCGTAATAACAACCACTATAGGTCGCCACCTAAAAATGAATACAGGTCGTTCTAAGCTGATTGTACACAGATATGAGACTGATATCAGCTTTCAAATCATGTTTGTTTTATGCGATGTGGGTGTTGGTATATTCATTTTAAAAATGGAACAGAAAGTACTTTTGTTTTTCAAATGAAATCGTGATTCATGATTAAATTATAAAATGTGTTAAAAAATCAAGCTAGTTATGTCAAAAGGAAATGTTAATCAGAGATGTTTGGCTGTTTTCTTTCTTGCTTGTACAGACTTTGGGTGTGACATATAACGCAGGCTGCACAACGTGTTGTCGAGATTTGTGACGTCAGTGATTCAGCTCCTCTGTGAAAGCCTTTGTGTGGTGGTCTGTCACTTAGCGTCTTCTCTGCTTCCAACTGACAGACTAATGCGACTATTCCCAGGAACCTTACTCCATCCGGCCACATGCTTTGGAAATGTTACTCATGAGTTACTACTCAGAAATTGTTGCTCATTGTAATGCCGTCTCACTCTGACTGCTTTGATTTCCTCTCCAATCATTCTTATGGAGCCACTAGAAGTTAATTAAAATGGAAAACAAAACAGTGAGGTAGAGTGTTAGACAAAGAAACATCTGTCTCTCTTGCATGCGTTGGCCACTGGTCAACATAAACATTTTTGTTCCAGTCATTTAGCCTTTCAGGAGCACTTTGACCAGAGGCACTGCTGGGTTTTCCCATGATAGATTTGTTGCATGCTATGGTTAGATTCTTGAGTCATAAATCTGCGTACGTAAACCGTAGGAGACAGGCTGTGGTTGCAAGTTTGCATCAAGTTTGGTCATGACAACCTCAGAGGAAAAACATGATGAGGACAAAACTGCAATCAATCGAAGCAATGCTTCAACCCCACCGACAAACTCACATGGAACACACGCGTACAAATTCGAGGTACTTTGCTTGAATATTTTCTTTTCACGTTCTACTTGTCCTCACCTGCACATCACAGTTATTCATAGTTTTACTCCACTGCAATTATCTGACAGCTTTGGTTGATAGTTATTGTTCCAAAACAAATATTTTGGTTTGTGTTAAAGTCAAAAACACCTTATGTGAGGTTTTCTTAGTAATTAAATTGGCAAACAGTGTATACAAGCACAGCTGAAATACTCAGTCGAAGAATCAGTTAGAAAATTAAATTGGCAATTATTTTCATAATTGTCTCATTGTCTCATTTTTCATGTCGAAACATTTCAGGGCTGTAGCTTCACAAATGTGGTGATATGCTGCTTTTCCTCTCCTTTTAAAGAATTTGAGGTTCAGAGTATGGCTTGAGAAAAACAAGCATTGTGAAAGCAAAGCAAAGAAAAAATGGAGCTCGTCGTGCCTCGGCAAATCTCTGGAGGCCCCGAGATCCCAAATTAATTTGAAAAGAAAATATTTACACCATACGGTCATGCTTGTGTACCTACTTCAGACGGGGTGCACGCTAACGCTTATTGCTCAGAACTACACCTAAGATTTTTGGGTGTAAATAACATCTTTTCAAATCATCTTTTAGAATCTCAGGGCTTCTGGACATTTGGATTACACAGTGTAAGCAGTAAGGAGCCTTTTTCCAAGTATTTTCTACATTTAAAAAAAGAAAAATTCCCCAGCTACTCCAGTTGTTTAGGAGAATGCTGCAGCGCTGTTGTGCCATGAAGCTCCAGAAAGGTTTAGAGGACTACAGAGCTTCACCTGACTTTCCATCATGGTCCCGGTCCAATTTCACCAACCACAGGTGTCATGTGAAAACTCGAAGCTTCTAGTGCAAACACACTGAGAATGGACTCCTATATTTTATATGTATAACAGCCTGTAGAGACAGTAACAGCAGGAGAGAGAGAGGTAGGAATCAAACCCAGACTGCTGCTGAGGACTGACCACATGTGTGGAGGGGATCTTTGAGTAAAGTGTCCGATTACTTCTTCCACCATTGGGTTTGCCCACATCCTTTAATCAAAACACATTTTCTTGTATTTTCCAGATGTGGGGATGTACGATGCCTACGTGGTCTATCAAATGCAGAGCATGGACAAAGCCACTGAGGAGACACTCTGTCAGTTCATCTCAAACCACCTGCCCTCTGTCCTCGAGGAGAAGTGTGGATATCGACTGTTCATCCACGGGAGGGACGACATACCCGGGGAAGGTCAGACATTAATGCTCTATTTGAGTGCTGCTCGATTTTCTTTTCTTTTTTCTTGCGCACGGTTCACATTTGCATCATGACGGCATAGGCGTAAAGTCATTGCAGTTTCTGCATTCCATTTTCCTCTTCGCTGTCACACCCTTCTCCTTCTCTTCTTTTCTTCGTCTTTAGATTGTGTTGATTTACAGGACTCCAACATACAACGGATGTGTAAAAATTAGCAAAAGTAAAAATCCCACATGGTGAACCACTCTGAAAGGTCCTTTGCAACATTTGTAAGCCTTTGTTCTGACCCCACGCACAGACCATCTGGAGCTGGTGGAGGCCCGCATGAAGCAGAGCAGGAGGCTGATGGTCATCCTCACCCCGGGTTCAGGATCTGGGTGTGACATCACTGACCAACACCCAGCGTCGCCCCATTCCTCAATGACTGAAGGGCTTGACTGGCAGGTAGGATTTTAACACATCTAGAGATAAGAAATGTTGGCAGTAATTAGATTTTTTAATTGACTTTTTTTTTTGCTGGCTGCAAACTGTGTTAGTTTTGAATAATACTGAATTTTACTTGAACACTTTTAACACAAAAGTGATGTATACTGAAAAGGACTCAGGACTTGCTAATGCTCTGGGATGTATCCTTCCCCGCTTCACCAACATGAATGCATTATTAAAGCAGTAATAGCTCAGGGCTCAGGTGTTACATCCCATTATTATCTCTATTTCTCTATTGTAGTCAGTTTGTCGCGGCACATTGTCAGACAGTGTGGTCCAGTGCTGGCTCAGTCTGAGACAGGCTCACCTTTAATAATGCACACCGTGACTCCTCTAAATCTCTATCGTCCACTCTCCAACAATAGCCCACTTAAGGACATAAACGTAATAGACGTAAAAGTTGGCAGGAACAATTCACTTGCGGCTTTGGTCCACAGTCTGCACCTGTCATGACCTGACATGAGATGATGAAGTTTAATTTGTAGAAATGAAAGCTAAAACAACAACAACTGCTTCTGATCATTTTGCAGCTGGGGCTCCACCGTGCGCTGGTCCAGAGGGAGATGAGTGTGATTCTGATAGAGATTGGGGACATTGGACGAGAGGGATACAAACACCTTCCCCCTGGATTGCAGCACCTGATTCTCCACAGGGCCCCCATCAGGTGGCCCGAGGGTTCGCGGGGCGCAGCCTCATGGAACTCACGCTTCTGGAAGAGAGTGCGATTCCAGATGCCGGCCACACCTGCTAATGAATGTTCACAGTCTGCGATTATCTGAAACCCTGAAGGACTTGACTTTGACACTTGCTGGAGTGAAAGATATGTACGCTATCATGTGTCCCAGTCCTGTCCCACCCTGTATACATATATGTGGGAATAATCCCAGGCGTCAGTTCAATGTATATGTCAGGTATTTAGATTGACTGTCAGATTTGTAACTAAGTAACAAATGAATATAGTATGTGTTTGGTCCTGAAACTAGTAGCCGTGTGAGCAGTATATATATATATATATATATATATGTATATATATATATATGTATATATATATATATATATATATATATATATATATATATATATATATATATGTCAGATTTGTAACTAAGTAACAAATGAATATAGTATGTGTTTGGTCCTGAAACTAGTAGCCGTGTGAGCAGTACATATATATATATATATATATATATATATATATATATATATATATATACATATATATATATATATATATATATATATATATATATAGAGAGAGAGAGAGAGAGGGAGAGAGAGAGAGAGAGAGAGAGAGAGAGAGAGAGATTTATGGACGGATCCCATTATTATTTACTCAACAGGATGGGAAGGCTTTCAGTGAGTTTAATGATGAAACACTGGAGCTGTTGTGAATATCAGCAGGTCGGCCCGCAGTGTTGAGTGCCATCCAGCTTCCTGTTCCGCTCAGGTTCATCATTCTGAACATATTTCGACCACTGTCCATGGTGCTGATCCCAGCAGCACACCGGAGGAGGGTCAGCTAGAGACTTCTCACAGGCACCATTTTCCCTGCTGACAGAGGTGATGAAGCTTTGAACTCAGCCGACTGCTGCTGTTTTTTTGTGCTTGTTTATTCTGCTGTTTCTATCCCCAACTCCATCCTTGCAACCTAACAGTTTTGTTGTGAACTTTTATTTTGAAATGTGTTTGTCAGAGGTGCAGCATCTGTTGGAGGCTACCCATTTATATGTAACCCCGACTGTACAGTATATTCTATAAACACACAGCAGTCTGGTGTGTTTAGTGTATGTTGTTCTGTAAGCTAGAAATCAATACATTGGAACAAAACAAAAACACGTAAAAACATGTAATTATCTTTAATGATGGGTTGAGTGATTGTAAATATAAACCTACGTATATTTGAATATAATTTATTTTCTCAAAGACTTTTTTGTTTTGTGTTAAAGACTTGCTCCTGTCACCAACATCAGAGTAAAGAAGGCCTACTTGTTTTCAACAGGCCTAATTGTTTTTCAAAAACAAGTGTAAATGATATGGTATCTGGTGTGCTGTGCTTTACTAAAACCTGTATACATTATAATGTGCTTTGGTAATATAGCCTACATCAATAAAATCATGTTGATTGAGTTGCCAAGTCCTCTTCAGTTTGGGCTGTAGTGATGGACTGTGAATGTGATAGAGAGACTTCTCTGTCTCTGTACTGCAGAAATCACAGTCATTAAACAGAACAAAGCAGGGAACCACTCTTTTCCCAGCACACAACTGTTATTATCTCCAGGCAGGATTTACCTCTGGGGTTCGGCGGGGAAGGCGGACCCGAATGCATGAGACGGCAGGCGGGAAATGCAGTGGGTGAGGTGTAATAGGATAGCAACACCAGAGGAACCCAGGTGACCCAGGTGACAGAGCCGAACGGCCTGTTTGAAACGAGGCCGGTGTGGAGGGAAACATCAGGCTGGTGAGGAAAACTGGAGAGAAAACAGAACACTGGAAGAGGGTTCCAAAACAGCCAGAAGGCACATTGTTGACCTGCAGCATCACATCTGCATTCAGACTGTAGTTACAGCCTTCATCCAGCAGAGGGAGACACATTTCCCCGTTTAATACTGCACATCTTAACCCAGCGAATAAACGTATTTTCATGCACACATCTTGTCAGACAGAGGTTTTATGCAGGGGCGGTTTTGGGGGGGCAACAGGGGCCAGTGCCCCTGACAGGGAGTCTGCATCAATAATACAATGACAGATTTCTTGCAATGATTTTGTTTTGAAGGGAAAGACAGAAATAAAGTGTATCAGCAGTTTACTACCCAATTAAAATGGTTGAAATTGTAAACACTGTTTTAAGTTCCATTTATCCCTTGTCTGAATGAGGGATTTATCTTTTTTTCCCGGGTTGTATGTGCCCCCCAACAAAAAAGCCTGCGCCAACCTGGCCCCCCTATTAAAACTGGTCTAGAACCGCCACTGTGTCGGTCAGCCAGTAGGCTAATGACGCTGAATTCTCTCATTGGCCTTCCGTGCAAATGTTTTACTGTATTAAACTTTTAGATCTTAGAATTTTAGAGACGGAAATGAAAGAGTGTAACACACGCACTAGATTAAAAAAGACATTTAAACACAAGATGATGAACAAATACAAAGCGCAAGTATGAAGCGCAGAGTGTACATATAATGAGTTTGGGGTTTTTTGTATTCAAACGCGTGTATTCTTGTTTGTTTGTTTGATTGATTGATTGATTGATTGATTGATTGACCGACTTGTTTTTCCGAAGTTAGAAAGCATTAAGTTGATTTATTCTCTGTCCAACAGTGTATTTGCGTTTTTGAGAGACAGAGAGAGAGAGGGGGAGAGAGAGGGAGAGAGAGAGAGTGTGTGTGTGTGTCCTTGCAGCGCTCGGCCGGTGGGTGGAGACAGTGTGACAGGTTCAGGTCGGACACCTCCACCTCCCTGCTCCGTCTTGAGCTCCTGCACACATGCAGTCGGAGGGTTCCACCGTATTATTTCGACGTTGTCATTCGGCAGCTGCTGCCTGCGATTCCTGCTCCGCCCGCTGCTGCTGCTGCTCGGAGCCGGTGTGTGATGGAGGAGTGATCCAGCAGGACGGGACTGATGCCGTGTTGAAGTAAGTGGTCACCTGTCAGCCCTGTTGTTACTGTCACTGTCAGTTCTATTAACACATGTGAAATGTTGTGTCTAACAGTAACTGTAATATAGGAAGTCAAACAGCAGGATTGATGATAAGATACCACTATACCACTACATGAAGTGGAGTAAAAACATAATGAAGAATAAACAAGTGTGTACCACAGACACACTTAGAGACCAGCACAGTGTGGACATAATGTAGCACAGCTGTGGGGATCTTATATCAGAAGCAGTCAAGTGTTTAATGAACTCGTGTTGGCTGCTGCTGATGTGCATGATGAACTCAAAAGAAGACCTTGAAGACTTTTGTGTCTTAATGCAACAGAGCAGAGTTCAGCTGTGTCACGTCATTTAGTTGAAGAATAAGCGTATAGAATTAGAGCAGTGTTTACTGTGGGAGAAAGGAGCGATCTGCTGCTCCAAACTTTGGCCTTTTTACCTCTCAGATCTTTTTACATGCACACGAACCAATAGCACACTGAAGGAGAGCCCATATAGACTGGGAAAACATGTGCATGACACAAGTAGCAACTGTTCCTACTATTATTGTAAATTATTATTACTCTGCCTTTACTATAGAGGTATTGTTGCTCTGTATTTTTCGGTATAGAATCAAGGACAAGCTGTAGTGAGTCGATGCACAGAAAATGCCATACACATACGGTATATACACTGGTCTGTGCGACAGATTGTTCGGAAACAAGAAAATGTAAAGAGTTGGTTCATTTAGATTGAAAAGAATATACACAGAGAGTTTTACATTCGAACCCAGGTTTTCAGATTGTCCTTCTCCAGTTCAATAGAGGTGGAGTAAATGGGGGGAAGAATTAACGACGGCAGATAATTGCAGGGCAAACATCCTTGTCGTTCTGGGTAATTCACAGAACACGTTTCAAACTCTGCTTAGGGGCTAATTTATTTGGTAGAAAGCGGTTCACGTGAGAACAGCTCACACTGAGTTTGTGGAGACTCAGAGGATGTCAGGGGCAGATAACTCCACAACAGATCCCAGATATACTTCAGAAAAGTACAATTGTTGAGGATCCTTGCCTTATACGTGAGGCTTCTGAGCCTAAAGACTGTACTGTTATACTGTATGTTAATTTGAGTCGTTATTATGTGCATTATATACATATGTTTTTATATTTGGGCAATCAAAACACAGTATTTATTTGAAAGGAAAGCAAATACTTTCACTTAAGAAAATATACAACTATTTTGGCAGTATAAAACTACTGTATGAAACTACTAGACTAGTTTACTGAGGGCACACGTGATGTTACAGTCATGGCTGTGTGCCTGACACTCCAAATGTTTCGCTGTGTTTTTCCCTGTCCCTGTGTTCAGTGCCCTGTGTCTCTCTCTGTGGCCACAACACTTTAAATTCTACTTTTATAAAGTAAAAACTGTGCTAGACATACAATGTCTTCACCATCATTTTATAAATCACCGTCATTATATAAAAGTATGCTAAGTTAAAAATGTGCTAAGAAAAATAACTTGTACCAAGAAATGTTAACTAACAAATTAGATCAAATTAATTTTAAATGCATTTTATGCAATAGTTCTGTAAACCATATTATAACTGTATACCTTAACCCCATCTGTATCCCACCAACCACATTACATCGCCTGAAATTTAACCAAAGAAATCACCTATAAGTTGTTGTATAGTAGCAGTACTAATAAAACTTGTGTACTCAAAATTGACTAATCTTACTGTGGAAAGGTTGACAGAGTCACTATACATAGATTTGTACCAAGAAGGAAGTAGTTCACTTGCAAGTATTCTACTAGTGCACTGATATTAGTGTGCTTACTACATGAAAAAGGCTTGAACTGTCCTTATGTTTACTTGATAAAGCTAATTTGAAGTATACACACTTTTTTTAGAGAGTCAAAATGCTGTCAGGTCCTGTGCAGCTGCTCGGACGTGTGAGTTCAGATGTTAGTCCGTGTAGTGCATTTGCATCCATGCCTGCTCTGCATATGTCCCCATGTGCCCTTTCACCCTCTTTGCCCGCTGCAGAGAGCTCTAGACATGACCGCCGGATGGGACATGTGTGTGTCTGTGTGAGTGTGTGTGTGTAAATGTGCATGTGTCAGCAAAAGCAGGACAGCGGCACGCTCCCTTTGAAAAGGCAGGGGGATGGGGGGGGGGGGTGGTCCTGGATGACGTTTGGCCCGGCAGCTGGGAGCTGCTTCGTGCCTTTGTTCCTCTCTGACCCCTGCTGACCCGGCACTCGCCCCGGTGTCACACACACACACAAACACACACACACGCACACACACACACACACCTGGACGCAGTCAGACACACACTCACACACACACACACACACACACGTAAATGTGAATATTTGCTAATACACAATACAGACACATGCACACATGCTCACAAACTGTTCAATAGGCCAGGCCCTGTGGGGACGATCTATCATGACTTAATCAGGGACTGGGAATTTGTGTGTGTGTGTGTGTGTGTGTGTGTGTGTGTGTGTGTATACTATGAAAGACATTTCATCCTAACAGTAGAGCTATGATGTGAAATTCCACCATGTTTTGCATTATTTTCCATTATCATATCAAAGCAGCTCCATCATCGTCGTTGAACAATTCCAACGTTTTCCTCGACTCTCGTTTGGAAACCTTCACAGTTGGAACAGTTTTAAACTGAAGATAAAAATGTTTAAGAATATTTTACATTAATTTGATGATTCACTTTTCATATTTTCAAATATTCAGGACAGAGAAGAATGGTCATAGGTTTATTTTTTCCTGAAATACTTCTTAAAGAATATCTAGCCCTAGTGTTTTGTGTTGTGTTTCATTGTACTGTAAGGTTGTTACAATACCAGAATTGTAATCTTTGTTACATTACTTGGTTTGATACAATGGCACACATTTGAATCAAGTCTGAGGGACCCCCAAAATTGTTTTTTGTTTGCACCCCGCTAATGGTAATTTGCAGAAAAATTCATTGAACTCATACCAGCACATTTGTAATGAGGTACAAATCTGTGCTGCCTTGAATGAAAAATGTGAATGTAGACCTGTTTTTTTTGTTTTTTTTGGACTTTCAGTACAACCAACTGCAGCATTGTTTTAAATGTGTTGTATCAGAGAAGTATCTAAGTATTTAAACTTCTGGAAACTTTCTTGTGCTAGCAAAGACATGGTGTAGGATGTCTGCGGTAGTTCTCAGCAAACATTTCAATACAAGGACAGAGCTCTGCTGAACCGATTTATCAGACAAAAATAAGAATTCATCACACAATTAGCAAATTCCAGATTCACAAATGTGACAATTTGTTTTATATGGTTCTAGATAAAATGTCTTTGGATTTTGAATACTTTTTCTAAACATAAATGTTTGATTAGAACAGAATAATTACTGGCAGTCCTATGCTCCTCTTTAAAAAGTACAATTCCAAAGGTGCTGACCAGGTTGCTGTGGAAATTTTATTGGCCCAAGTTATGTGGTAAATCTCAGCAATGTGTCTTGCTCTGTGTGGCTGCTGGACCACTCCATCTCCATTACACCAAACACGAGCCAGCGCGAACAGCAGGTGGTGTGTGCCTGTGTGTGTGTGCACATGTCTTCATGCTGCCTCCTTGCCTCCTTAAGTGACCCAGAGGGCACTAGGCCTAAGGCCAACCTTTTGTGCCTTCAAAGTCCTCAGTGACCCTGTCCCATCCCCCTCCACACACACACACACACACACACACACACACACACACACACACACACACACACACACACACACACACCCCATGTGGTCTGGTCTGGTTTGTTTGGCTCCCCTCTCCACAGGTATAGAGGAACATGTGTGGGGGCTGTTAGTATAGCACCATGCGGGTTAAGTGTGTGAGGATGATAGCAGCTGGACTACCTTCTTCCTCTGCCTGTATCCACCACGCAGGCCTTGTTAAGGGGCTGGACTAATCCCTGCTGCCTGGATCAGTATTTACCCTGTGGGCTGAAGGACGAGCTGCTGCAGCCTCTGCTCCTGCTGTTTAATCACTGACACATCCATCCTGGATTAACTTCACACCTTCTTTCTTCTGTCCTTTGTCGTCTTTCCTCATCAGTCAGTTGAACGATTTCAGTCAGTGCGAAAAGGGTGACACTGGACTTTCTCTGTAAGCAAAGTAGTAGGAATTATTTTGTGGAGAGGACTGCTGTGACATGTGTCTTTGCAGAAAGAGGTTGTTAAAGCCAGACCGATAAAACTTTTGGCTGATATTGGTGTATCACACACATATTGGAGATGTATTGGTGCATACGTCGCTCAACATGTGGCAGTATTAAGATTTCTTCTTTTCTTTCGTTTTTATAGAACATAATGTAGAATAGGACACACACACATGTATAATATATGTATAAATATAATTAATCGACTGGTTTCTCTCTTACAAATGTTGAAACGCGGTCTCGAACAATGGTCTCTGGCTTTCTCACCCAGCAGTAACCATTACCTCCACCTCCCAACATTAAAGTCAACTCATATATATGTAACGTGAGCGTATGACACGTGCAAATTTGAACATATATATATATATATATATATATATATATATATATATATAACCCTAACCCTAACCCTTATTAAAAAATACACTTTGTCAATGTTATAAATATTTTGTGGACTTTAACGACTCAGAACTCTAATAACAGGCTTTACTTTCATGGCTCTGATCATTCTGCCAGATTTGGTGGAACCTCCATATGTTTCCTCTTTTGTTTGAGGTAGAAATGCCACACAGGTCAAACAGAACTACTCAGATTTAGCTTGTGTAAACAGTAGCAATGCTGCGCAGCGCTGTGCCGTGCTGCGTTCAAGAGGCTTGGTAAGGTGCAGGCAGGCGGCGGGGAGCAGGACACCTGTTCATCCTGCGATCAGAAGCAGATGGCCCACATGGCTCCTGCTCCCCGAGGGGAAAACCTGTCAGCTGAGCCCCAATTAAGGAGTCACTGCAAGTCAGAGAGGAGCAGGGTGGGGGTGGCTGACAGAGAGTAGAGAGGAAAATCAGTCCGATAGTAAAATGACTGTAATGTGTACTAATTGGATTTTAGTGCAGTACATTTACTGTTTGGTTTGTTTGTGTCCCAGATGTCTTGTTCCCCTTCATGCTGCAGTGAATCAGTTCCCATGGTGGAATGATGCAAACTGCAGAGATTTATGTCAGGATATGAAAGTACCTAAACAGTGCAAAAATGTGTTTGCTAGATAAAGTATCAAGGTGAAAGCTGTACTATTTGAACAACATAATACCTTGTCAAAATCAGAATCAAAGTCATGTAATGATTATTGTGAAAAGATTTTGCATTGCTTCATTAAACAGTAATTAGGGACTTGTACATGTGAAATCCTCTGCACTATTCACAAAAGGAACTGAACACACATAGAAGATAAATAGAGCAGGTTGTTGTTCTGTCGGGCCAGTTTTGTTTTGTTATGTATGCGAAATACTGTACGCCTCGAGGTACAAGACACATTTCAGACAAATCTCGCAATAGTGAATTGGAATCAGAGAAAACACATAATTATACACATAATTGTCAGAACAGCACAATTAATACCAATATAACAGAAATTGCATAAAGGCCAAGTGCAATATCTGAACATTAGAACCTAGTTTTTTTTCATTTTTCATTGTAAATGAAAATAGCGATGCAAAATTATCATTCCCACTCACTTTGATAATGAATCACAATATCTGTCAAAAAAAAATCGCTCTTTTTTCTTGATGTCATACAGCCAAAGTAAAAACACAATATTGCTGGCTTACTTTGAGATCCATTTTTGAAAGATGTGAATAGTCATGGACAGAATCATAGTAGAATCATGATTTATTCTCTCTACGTAACCTAATAATAATAATAATAGTCATTATAATAATAATAGTAATGATAATAACCAAATATCCTCTGTGTGTACCAAAAAATAGGCAGTGGATTTTCTGTCTACTGTCTATTCAACTAACGCGGAGCGGTTGGTGTGCAGGTTTTGTGTATTCTGGGTTGGCACACTGTTGGCATGAAGTGACAGGCTCATACACCTAAAAACATTTAAATTCCCTGGAAAATAGTAGTTTCCCACCTCCCATTTCTGCAAACCACTGATACCTATACATTTGTGTTGTCATTATGTACCCCATTTTAAGCCATGATGGTTTCCTGACCCTTACCACAAGTTTTTTATACCTAAACCTAACTAGGCCATAAGCACGATGTTTTAACATTATAAAATAAAAAGATTGAACCTTGTGAAATACAAAGTTCAAACATATCACTGCCAGTATACCGGCAACTGTGTTGGTGCTATATCTGTTTCCACCCTGATTTTTCGGTGGCATGAGCAGTGATAACCATAAATCACGCTGATGCTGTCAACTGATGTGGATGAGGATGAATAGACGCTTCATTCCAGGGAGGCGTATTTGCATATTTATATCAGGGACATTTACTGTAAAACTTCTAAATAAGTACCGAGCCCTGATCAGGTTGATGTTTTGGGTTAGTTTTGACTAAAGTGGCAGCTACGCCCAGCAGATTTGCATGTTTCGACTTTGGCTTTCAATGAGACGTGGGCTTGACTGATTTACAAGCGGTATGGACTGGAGTTTTATAGATTTTATGGATTAAATTAAGGGTTTGTTTGTTGAATGTTTAGTAAGCATGCAAAGGCCTGCATCACGCTACCTCCGTGCTGCCAACAAGCCGGTGCTGACGGTTGCCAGAATTAACGGCATCAGGTCATAATGATGATAAAAATCAAAAGATCTGCTTCCCATGTTTAAGTGGTTAAACTGAGAACCATTTGTTTATTGGTTATTCCCACATGCACACACAGACACACCTGGAGGATTACATACACACTCAGATGTTTCATTCTGACTGTATTTCTTGAAGTTTAACCGACAAACAGGCTCATAAGCTTACAAGTAATCTTGTTATTTCAGCCAGAACAGACAAGTGAATGACGTCAAGACGCCTACGATGCAGCACTTAGAAAGACGTCAAGATATGGACAGATATACTATTTATAAAGGTAGCTGATATGTGATAATTGAGTCTTTCAGGAGGTTTTTAGCACTTATACTCTACAGGGAGGTTTTGTCAGTGAAGGCCATCTGCCCTGAGCAACAGCAAGACAAATCCCCACATGAAGTCCAGACGCTGGAGGTGGTGGTGGCTGATCACTCTGATCACTGATGAAATGATGAAACTGATTAATCTGTGAAGACTGGGTGGTCATGGGGAGGTTGAAGGGGCAGGTAAAAAGACTGATGCGAACAGCTGACACCTCAATTGGCAGCCCCCGTTAATGACTGCAGTGATCGTGAGTGCGCATGTGTGAGAGGCGTGAGTGGCGGGATAGTATGGAAAAGGCAGAAGCAAGCAAAAGAATAGTCTTCCTGACCGCACTGTAGCGAAAGACTCTTTGGAACAAACTGCTCAATTTCACGAAGAAGGCAACAAAACCCAGACAGACATCAATCAATGAACTAGGTATTTGCAGGGTATAGGTATACTGTTGAGGTAAATGAGGCTAAGTTGCTCCCTATATAGGATATACAGCATCCTGGGTCTGCGATGAACCCACTAGTGTCAGTCTCAGCCTTATGACAGAGTTACAGTGCTCGTACAAGAGCACATGCCAATGAGGAACCTACCCCACTCGACCAACCAATGGTGTAATTTCATCACTCACTCAGTCAGGGACAAACTTGCGCATTTACATGGCTGGCCAGGATTGCTGTGGTCAAGTCAAAAGTGCTTGAGGGTAGCCCTGCGAAAGGCACTGTTGGTAAGTCCACCACTTTTGCCTAGATCGAGAGACGTTGTAAAGTTAGAGTTCGAATAGTTTGTATCTAAAGACGGACTGGTGAGTAGATGAGAAGAGAAGCAGAGAAGGTGACGAGGTTGAGGTTGTTCTTTCCCTTGTTCTTTGCCTTGGACTGTAGTCAGGCTGCCAGCGGTAGCCATGTTGCCAGTGGCGTAAGTATCGGCGGTGCAACCGGTGCACCGGGGCCCAGATGCCGTCAGGGGCCCATGAAGGAAGAAAAAAAAACAGCTGTCCAGAATTGCCACAGGCCCCAGGAAATGATAAATTGCCCAATCAGTCAGTCATGATGAGTTGCGTCTCGTCACCTCTCTGCGGTGTCTGCAGCTGAGCACTGTGGGCCGAGCCGATGCATGTCTCTCTCCCCGGGCCAGGAGAATTATCATACCGTAAAATACCAAATGAAAATGTCACAAACTTCGACAGCTTCTCGGTGAACTATCTGGCATCCCTCTGGGCAATATTTGTGTCAAAAAAAGCGTCTTCTGCAAGTGAAGTTGTTGTGGCGGAGGAAATGATTCAGCCAACCAGCACTCGCGGAAAACTCCTCATCTCTGCTGTCACTCACGGTGGCGTACATTTGTTGCGCCATCGTCCTGATCATTTTGTGGGACATTCTCTCGTGGCGTGCCCATTTGCTGATAACCCATTCCCGCATGTTTATCTCAAGCTCCTCGCTAGCCTTCTTCCTCCCTCCAGCTGGCCCTGTTGCTGTCCTCCTCAGACAGACGCTGAAGCTCAGTTTGATTTTTTCGCCAATCTCTCACTCTCTTGGGGTCGACAGAGAAACGTCTAGCGGCTGCTTCTCCCGAGTTTTCCTCTGCATATTTTAAGACGGACGATAAAATTTCAAGTCGTACTTTTTATTTTTTTGCTGTACCGGAGCCATGGCGATCATCAGTGTGATATTGACTGACAGAAAGCAAGCACAACACGTGAAAAAGGTGCAGTGTCAGTGGTCACGTCTTCTTCCTTGATGTTTTAAAAGAATAAATTAGACTCGGCATTTATTTGGAACCGGCGGTTATTTATCCAAATATACACCTGCACCCACCGTTTAAAGGGGACCCTGTGGTTAATTGAAACCCAGCTATTATTTGGTAATATATGGTAGTTACCAAGGCAAGGCGCAGAAGAAAAAATAAATAAATGAATGAATAAATGAATGAATGAATAAATAAATAAATACATAAAAATAAATAAAATAAAAAACGGCCATCCATCGGCCCATTATTGATCGGCCCACCGGGAAAAATCCTGGTACTCCCGATGGCCAGTCCACCCCTGCAATAGCAGTTCTCTCGAGTGGCTGTGTGACTGTGTGTGTGTGTTGGTGTGTGTGTGTGTGTGTGTGTGTGTGCGTGCAGTGAGCACGAGCATGCGATTGTGTTTAGGGCGGGGGTAGGGGCACAAATAAAAAAAAATTGCACCGGGGGCCTCTCACCATGATGTTACGCTACTGCATGTTGCTAATGCTGTCTTTAGGACAATGACAGTAATACCATATGGAAACACTAGCAGGGGGAGTTTTCACTCTAAAGATGTTGACCTAGAGATATCTCCCCTTTAGATAGGTCATACACTATGGTGTATTTTATTTTGTTCTATTCCAGCATTTGCACTAATATTTGATGCATAATTGGACAAGGATTCATTTTCTTCTTGACAGGTTGTTTTGGCATGTATGTCTGTGCTCTTCTGTATTGAAGGGTAAATCATGTTTTGTTCCATTGACAGTGTTTGGAAAAATAATAAACCTCTTCCTTTTTGAGGGTAAAATGAGCCTGGTAACTGGAACTGTTTAAGTCCAGCCTGACTGGCAGCCAGTCTTTGTATCGTTGTCCTCAGAGCCTAAAAGTAATACCCCTCCTCATAATCTGAGGCCTTTAAAAAGATGCCGCCATTTTGTCAGGGCCGTAGCCGAACAATAAAGCCCTTCTCTCGCTTTTTCTTCCCCTTTTCTGTCTTTTCCTTTGGCTTTTCTGCCTCTTGTTAGTTTGAAGGCTTTTTCCCTTCACAGCTTCCTTCCCCACCTGCTAACTTTCTGTCAGACACACACACACACAGGCAGTCACACTCTGAACACCCATTTTGGGAGCACACACTACTTTTTACATAATTTGCCTCATTGTCTGAGTCAAACCAATCCCCCATCCATGAAACAAAGAGGTCGAAGGCGGCAGCCGTCCCCAGTGGGCCAGGTGTTCCGCAGGGCTCAATTCTGAGTCCTGTGTTTTTTTCACTCACTCTTTCTCCTCGTGTGTGTGTGCGCGTGTAATGGCCCTGAGCATGGTATGTGTGTGTGCAGCTGCTCGCCACGGGCCCTCCTTTGTGTCCCCCTCCCCACCATTGTCAACTCACGCCTTCTCGTCCATTCATGTGCTCGAGCTGGCGGATGGGTTTGTTGTGTTGTGGTGGTGTGTCTGTGTGTGTGTGTGTGTGTGTGTGTGTGTGTATGTGTGTGTGTGAGTGTGTGCATGTATGTGGAGTTTGAGGTTGGGGGATGCAGGGGGAGGAGATGTCCTAGCTTAGTGTCCCTTTCCATTGGTGGAGAGGGGGGTCATTGGTGTGTGTACAGAATAAGCTTTGGTGAAGACAGGAAAGTGAGACGTGTGTGTTTGTTGTCAGATTTCTGCGTCGGTATTGGTCGGTAGGCAGACTCAGCATGAGGAGGGGATGGTAGATGTCTCACACTCCATCTGTTGTCAGTCACACTGCTGAACCTGCAGCCTCAGGACACTGCACTCTGCTTCTCAACCAAAAAGGGGAACTTGAAGGCTGATCTCTTAGGATTGCTACCAGGAAACCAACTTTGCTCAGCCCCACTTGGATTGAAAGCTTTACTTCTCCAGCTCTTGAGTGGATACTGAGATTTGACTTATTTATTTTTTGCTTTAAAAAAGGAATCGTGTTGAACACCTGGGCTTGCTTTACATCCAGCAATATTACTGGGAAATTCCCTCTGAAGTTTTTTGACTTTGTGGAATGACCAAAGACAGCCTTTCATGACAGAAATTGTAGGAGTTCTTGCATTTTCTCCATTTTTGCTTCCTTGCTACTTCTCCTGAAGCTGTGTGGTAAGTGTTTGTGTTTACTTTCCTTGTCTTTCTAACCTCGGGGTTGCCCAAATTTTGCACAATTTAGAATATTTAAAGTGCTGTTATCATGCTTTGTCACACTTGCATTGCAATGTTGTGAGTGTTATTATTTATATGTTATCTTCTATCATGAAATCTCCCTGGCCACACTGTCCAAAACGATGTTGTTACGCAGCTCACAGTGATCAGTAACAACAGCCTACATGTGCAAAATGCTCTGAAGTAATGCTGCAACTAAAGAGAGCTTCAGAGCTGTGGGGATTATGTTCTTCTGTCTATAGTAACATTTTTAACATGTTAAAAGTTTCAGATACTATATTAACTGTTCTTAAAAGATTGAACCCATTAACTGCCAGTACCTACAGGGGTAAAATAATAGTTTTGTTGCCAGTATACCACTCCAGGATGGTCCAGAATGAAATGTCTCAAATCTCAAAAACTATGTTTTTTTAGGATTGCATCTTTCATTTTGGAAGATTTAAGTGTAGATAAATGTGCCCACAAGTGAAATTAAGACAGACAGACTTTGTATGGTTCTCAGCCAGGGCTCTTTGGGGGATTCCTTGGGGTTCCCCTACAACAAAAGAAATTTGAGCAGCTTTAATTCCTTCCATTTTATGTAATCAAACAAATCACAGAATGCTACATATAATAATGAGAGTGTTGATGATCAGTGATTGCAGGCTCTCCACTATTTTCACATATGACAGCATGTGGCATGTCTGCTCCTGGGCTTAGGGAGGCAGAACCAGACGTAACCAACTGGGACTCTGCACAAGTCAGAGGTGAAAGTGAGTGCTACCCACAGCCCCCTACCAAAGAGGTCACATGATAGACAGTGGTGATATGTATTACTGACGATGAATCTGCACGCCACCAGTTGCAGCAGAGAAGTAGGGGATGGTGGAGGAGGGTGGAGGAGGATGCTTTCAGGGAGGTCCCCTGTGGCTTCAGCAGGCATCTGTTGCCCCCGCTGTCCATATATACCCCACCCCCCACCCTCTATGCCCCCTTTGTCCGACCCCCCCCCCCCCCCCCCCCCCCCCCACACACACACCACACACACACACACACACATACGCACACACACACACACACACACACACACTCCCAGCTGGTCACTGGCGTGGCAGACTGGCTCACTGCCAGCAAATGGCACGGCCCTGAGGGACTGGTCAGGGTCTGGCCTCGGGGGAGCTCATCCCCCCGTACACCCCCAAGGGGGCTAACCCTGGACCATGACACATACAGAGATACACAGAGTGCAGCGGCAGTGCAGGCAGGCTGGGTCACTAAGGTGGAGGCTGCAGCATCTGCTCACTATGGAAGGCTCCCTCCTTCCACTAAACACATACACAGCTATAGAATGATTCGGTAGATGAGTTATTCTTTACGTGTTATGTTCTTACAAACCAGAGTTTTGAGAAGCATGTCGAAATTATCAACCATGAACCTAAAGAATCTCTATTGTCTTTCTACGGTATTGTGGTGCAGGTTTTAATTGTTTTCTTCATGAAATGCACTTAAAGAATTTCATATTGAGCCTGTAACAAATCTAAATGAATCAGAAAAATGTTGGGTGTAATAGTAAATATCTTGCTCAACAGAAAAGTTGCACCAAAATACAAGTGCCAATGCACCCCATACTTTACTATATCAATAACTGAAAATAAATTGAACTGTATGAGTTTATTGATACAGAAAAACAGGCTTAGGGTAGATGTAGCTCAATGTTGCTGTGGTCTGTGTAGCTTAGACGTGCAGAGAACAGCATTAACCACCATACCATTCTATGGTATTTACTCTGGAAATCTCAACCTAAGAGACCAAGCTATCGTTTTGAAGTCCAGACATCTTGTCACAGCAGAATCTATCCAAATCTAGATTCACAAAGAAAAGTACATAAACTCTGTATGTGTAGATGTACATTACTGTGTATAATGTGAATGGTTTTATGCTGCAGCTCAAGTCCAGGTCTGAACAGAGACGATACGCCATTACTTGGTAACACTTCATAATAACCATCATTAATAAATGGTTAATTTATAGTTGATTAAACTTTAGTTAATAGTTATTTGACTGTCAACAAACAATTAAGTACTTTGTAAACCATTTATTAAGCAATTTTAAAGTTTTATAGAGTCTGTTGCAGCTATATGAGAGAAATCCAACTAATGTCTATTGATGAACTACACATAATTTATGAACCATTTACAAAGTATTAAAAACATCAGTTGCAACTTGACAATAAACAGTAAAGCTTTAGGCAAAACATATTTGAAATAAAATATGTCAGGGTCGTAGAATTTGGTTGGTTTGGGTAAATAAATTGTTTAATGTATAACATCTGTGTCCTTATTATGATTTTAGTGTGTTGTTTTTATTATTGTGTTTTAAGTTTCTTTGAATACATTGAAAAGCACTATATAAAACACATATTAATATTATCATTATTATTATTATTATTATTTTTACTTGAAGTAGTTTAACTAATTTGATCAAACACATAGACAATCATAATGCCTTCACACTTGTGGTGGTTTTGTAAAAGAAGAGCCTTCTTTTCCCCACACTTGATATATTTTGGTGTCACCACAGCATAGTGTCTGAATTGCAGCTGTCTCTCTGCAATATTGCAGAGCATATGTTTTTTACCTTGTTTTTATTATATACTGTATATTTCTAAGACTCAGTCACAGCGAGACAGCAAAAGTCATCCAGACTGTAAAGACTGCGGTGATAACGCCTTCAGTTCTCTTTCTGGCTGGTGTTTTACACTTGCTGTGTCACAGTCATGTTTCTGCTGACTCCTCAAAGATTCCGTCTGACATCCTGTGACCGAGGCGAGTGTGACTGCTGAATTACCAGGCATCATGTGCAAAAGTGTGTGTGTGTGTGTGTTTGTGTGTGTGTGTGTGTGTGTCTTGCTGGAGGTGAACAGGTTTAAAAAACCCCAGGCTCCGTCTGTGCATGCTGCTCAAGCTGAGGGAACAATGCTCCCGTCACAGAGGGACAGATTGGGTGGCAGCTGCATTGTTGAGAGACGGCAAGCCAGACACACTTCTTTCCCCCACCCCCTGACACACACACACACACACACACACACACACACACACACACACACACACACACAAACACAATCTCGCTCTTTCCTTTTGTGTCTCTTTTGTTGTTGGTGGACTAAATTATTCCAGCTCTCTTGTGGCATTCAGGGTGACAAACAGCGGCGCGGCAGCTTAGACGTCGGGGTCGGGACATTAAGAGGCCCCTGCTTTCCGGTGCTTTAGCCTGAGATCCAAGAGACTCCTCATTACAACTGCTGCTGAAATATAACCACATATACACATGAATAAAATGTCTGAGCTGAGCTCTTTTGAGGTTGGCAGCAGCCTGGTTGATAAATAGTCAGCAGAGAATATTTGAATATTCTTGTTCAGTCTGGTATTGCCAGGAGCTTATTGTGGCTTTTTTTTTTAACTAGGAGACATTTGCTGTCTCTTGTCTTTGGTCCGGTTTGTCTTGCTCTGACTGTGGTCGCCTAATGATGATTTCTTTAAAGCAAAAGCATCAAGTAATGGACACTGGTGGTCCCAGCTGCTTCTGTTCACGTAGTCTCACTTTAATTCCTGCGGTTTCATTATGTTTTTGCACGAATTTTGAATAGAATATATTGGTTGGCTGGTTCTATTGGCTGATATGTGCAACAAAAAAAACCTTTTTGGATTAGAAGATTACAATGCAGAAAAAGATGCTTGGGATAATTCCCCTGTGAACTTTGCTGTTTCACTGCCTCAATGTTATTTCATCAATAAGGTTTATTATGAAACTGTAAAATATCCTGCCTTTCATACATATCGTGGTCACCAGTGTTTGATAACCTCATTCTTGGAATTGCTGTAAAATACATACGGTACATATTGATACATCAATACTGGAATTAGTGTCTCTCTCCCCATTTGTATTTGCGACAGCTGCAAAAATCATGTATCTTTCAGGTTTTCATCTGTCTAGTTTTTGTTTTGTTGGAGCTTTAACACAGCCATGTCAAACTAAGTTAGGTGTCAGTTTAAATCAGGGGGTTTTCAGGGCTGCAACGGTTAGTTTTGTCCACAAGCCAAAGATACTCAGTTTACTGCCACAGAGGAGCAAATAAACCAGAAAATATTCACATCAAAAAAGCTTGAATCAGAGAATTTTTTATTTTGTTTCATCAATCACCTTGACCAATTATGATGATTAAGATGATTAATGGTTGACAAATACTTATTTGATTCCTAATTGCAGATCTAAATCCTTGACGATGCAAACAGCAGTTAAACCGAATCCGAGATGCTTCCTCGTGTCTTTTTTTGACAGAGACCTGTCAAAGCTGTAAATATCATACATACATACTTCTTTCACAGACCTGGGAGCAGTTAGATTTTTGGAAGTACCCCTCATGGGTATTTCCACAGATAAACAAGCGTCCGCACAAACACTGAAATTTGTTTGCGGTGTTGAAGCAGCCCGAGCAGGCCCACGGCCTCTCCGTCCACATCATACCAGTAATCACAGGTGCTGTGTTGTATCCTCTTATCACATGACTGGCCTTTGACTCAATTCCTTTGTGCACAGCCATCTTTGAAGAATGTGTTTGTGCACTGAGCAAAAAGATGACTAGAGGCAACTAGAAGAACGACCTTCTCATTGTTCCCCTTTTTCTTAATCTTCAACACAATGAGCTCAGATGTACTGAGGTTGACCTCGTGCGTCAAACAAAACTGAACTAGATTCAAGGATTAAGGACAGTAAAGTGAAAACAGTATTGTCATTATGTAGTAATCATGTGTTTATATATAAATGTGTTTGTGTGATCTTTGTATAGTAGTAGAATGTGGGAGCAAAGAGCACACATTGTTTTTTTTAAACTGGTCATGTAAAGTAATGTCACATCACAACAGATCCCTCTTTGTTTCACCCAATCGTGGACCCCCATAGAAGAAAAAGAGGCTGTAAGGACCGTTAGAGTTCCTTCAAACTGATTCAATAGGAGTGAGTGAGAATAAATCCTTCCATGGCTTCACTGTCTCAAGCTTATATGTAATGGCACAACCTTAGAAACTGTTTGAAATCAAACACAGACTGCATTGATGCATTCAAGTGTTCTTGCAAGTTTGCTTGTTAGAGCAGATCTTCAGGAGGGCCAGATTTGAAATGAGGGGCCAAAGGGACATTTACACTCCCTCTTTTAATGAATTTAAATGCATTGAAACAATGCATGTTTCGTTCTTTCTCTGTTTTTGTTATCGTTGTTTTGTTTTCACAATTGGTAAAGAAACATCATAAATACAGAACTACAGAAAAAAGGCACCTTTAATGTGTTGCTTAATGGCTCAAACTTTTAAATGAAAAGATTAAGAAAAATTAATTTAGTTGTTAGTAACAGACTAGCCTGCAAACAGAATAATCACATGGCCAGAATGGGCTCACTACATGATACTGTCGTAAATAGGTAAATAGTAAAATGACATGACTCCCCCCTTTTTAGAGTCCAAACATCATGTTCAGGAAAATATACAATTTTCCTGCCCCCTGTCTACTTGGCAGCTGCCTAAAGCAGCAAGCAACTGTAAGATTCTTAATTTGACTTTGAAACTCCAATCTGAGTTCTATGAAAATGCAGAGTAAAACACAAGGACAAAGAACAGCAGTCTTGAGTCCCGTTGGTAAGAGGACACACAAATCAAACAGACTTTAACAAAACACCGGAGCGCTCTCTGTCGAGTGAATGTCCGTCTGATCACTCCTGTTTTTCAATCACTGTCCCTCTTCACCTTCTCTACCTCCTCCATCAGCAGAGTTGATTATCTTTTCTTTTGCAGAGCAGAGTTACACAGTTATATATACTATTTCTTAACTGTAGATAGCACAACTGCTTTTGTTGCTTAAAGGTAGTGTTGGTTGGACTGGAACAGCACCTACTGTTGAAGCTTTGAAAATGTATAATATTGGCCACATAATCACTGTATATTAATAAGAAGTGACTAGTAAAATAATAGATTTCCAGTTTCATCTTTTAAATAGCAATTTTAAAGCATGACATTCAGATATACTCACTGTCACTCTGTCACTTTCTAAAATAATGACAATGTCTTTCAGATGGCTAACTACATCTTGGAATTGTTCCATGACCTTCCATTCAGTCATTTGCAACACTTTCTTAAACCTGCTTTTATACCAAGCACAGGAGTCATACTGTTTCTCTGATGTCGCGGCACTTCTTTTCATGCACACCCAAGCGTCTCAGACAGAACTTTGTCAGCTTCTCTCTTTATTGGCAGCGCACTAAGATCATTTCTTGCCACTGCTTGTGGGCCTTTAATGTTTTGCTGTTTGGAAAAAAAAAGGTTTACTGCTCAAGAAAAAAAGAAAGGGGAAGTTACTCCCCCACATAGCTCTGGAGGTAGCTGGCACGTATTCTTACTTAAGCACAAATGCACTGTGAAACCCTGCATCCAGAACATCAATAAACTTTGTAGATTCTGAAGTAGAACTGGACCTTTTTTTGCCGTGGGAACTTACTGAAACATGCCATTAATGACAATATGCATGTGTCCATGTCATTTTCCCACACAACTCTTATCTAACTTTCTCTTCCCTTAAGCGTTACTCCGTGGTATACTGGTGACAGTTTCACCAAGACAGCATGAGCAACAAGGCTATGGCTAACAGCCACGGCCACAGTCCAAAGCAAAAGACAACTGTCAGAATCCCAGTCTGATTTAGAAAGCCTGATCTCAGTGCTGTGAAAAGTAAAGTAAAAAAGTAAAACACTGGGTTGTATCAATAAGTAGGCAAGTTTCATTTCTTATTGATCACGTAGAAAGAATGCCGGTTTTGAACCGTCTCATGTCCTGGTGGTAAGAGGGAACACAGGTCAGCAGGGGGGAACAGACACAACAACACCATATCATATGTGTCTGTGTATGTTAGAATTCTATCTAGTTATTGGGTGCTTAAACTTAAAGAAATAGACAACTGTATCCATGTTAATGACTTGTGTTGGTAGTAATGTCAGATTTGGCTTATCATGCGTGTTTGTTGGCCAAGGTGCATGGCAAATACATGTCAGCGACGTGGTTCGACCTTTGTTCTCTGTTCTTTTCTATTTTGCCTCTAGTCTAATTGATGTTTCTTTGACGCTCAGCTGATCGCTGCTAAAATGCAAATCAGCAGAGGTGGAACAGCAGGTACAGGAGGTTACAGTTTCAAAGTTTAACTCTAAGAAGCCTGGTCCATTTCAGTGAAGTTCATAAAACGTTTCTCCTTTTAAGGTTTAGTTTTAGCTGCACCCTCATGATACTTTTGCATTAAAGATCTGATATTAATTAAAAGGGTTCTTGTTATCTCAATAAGTCAATATGTAAATGTGGCTGACAGAAGTGATGAAGAGATTGTGTGAAGGTTTTTGTAGGGTTTGCCAGGATGATGTCAGGAAGAGGCAAAGTGCGGTGACTTATCATTTGTTGGACGGATGTGTGTTTCCGGACTGTACTGAGTTCTTTTACACCTGTCTGAGATCCGAACACCTTCAGACCTAATAGCATCCTGATTGCAATACATACTGCATACAATTAAATCCTGCAATAACTTTATTATTTATCCAAAAAAAATACAAAAGCGAAACAGAACAATCTGCACACCACCACTTTCATGCGTTCCTCAGAAATATAACCAGTTGATTCTTGTCTCTCTCAAGCTTCACCCTCAGGACCCATCAGTGAGCTGTTAACTATCAGCAGTAACCGTGGGGTCTGTCAGGTGCCTGGGAGGTAACGGAGGGCGTGGAGCTGGATGTATGAGACGGCTTCATGGGCGTGAATGACCATCTGGAGGATGGGACGGGCCACATCCTCAGCCTGGGGCTGGATCTGGACTACCTCCATGTGGATGGTGCTGAGCGGCAGGCTGGCCTGAGCACTGCGACAGGCACTGGGAGTATAGGGGTCTTACTTGTCAGAGCTGGTGCTCCAAGTCACAGCACTGATAGTAGCAGTATTACTCATTCAAGCTACAGCAGCAGGAGTAGTTGTAGTAACTTCTCTGAGGAGAGTGCTGTGTCCGACAGTGATGATGAGCGGCTCCAAATTGGGTCTGGATCTGAATCTCAAAACCCTCACCACGATCAGCCTCCGCCCCTACAACACCAAGAGACCTCCTGTCAGAGAGTCAGGCTGGACCTGGCACCAAATCGACCCCCTGGAGACCCCCCACAGCTAGAAGCATCATCTCCCACTGACCCTGCCACAGACTACCGCACCAAGGTGGAGTTTGCTCTCAAGCTGGGCTACTCTGAGGAGCTGGTGCTGCTGGTGCTGAGGAAACTGGGCCCACATGCACTCATCAATGACATCCTAGGTGAACTGGTCAAACTGGGAACCAAGACGGAGATCGAGCAGCAAGGAGGTTCGACTGCTTCCCAGTTTCCCTCCTCCTCGTTGTCATCCTCTTTGGCCTCCTCCAACTCCTCTCTGGACTCCTGCCGGCTGCTGTCTCCGTCACAGATGCTGGAGGACAGAGAAAACCTCCGGCCTGTTGTGGTGGATGGGAGCAACGTAGCCATGAGGTAAGGATGAGAGATTTTTGGAAACAACGGGTTTATGCTCTTCTGCCCTCTACTTACACATACACGTACTGTAGCCACGTTGTGCATGATTTACTGATGCTGCATCACGCAATGAAAGTATAGTAGGGTAAGTAAGGAAAGAGTGGTTAATCACTAATATGACCAATTTCTGATAAAATAAACATGCCTGTTTTTTGGGTCAATGATCAAATAAAACAGCGAACTGTTATCTGGCTGTTGTTAGCTGCTAAGATACGTTAGCCACTGCAGCCGAGTAAGCAACCGTTAGACACATGTTGTATGACACAATACCGCGTGACACATATTTGTTACATTGCTAGCTATATAAAGGGTAAGTCTTCATTTATAGTGTCTCCAAAGCTTGGGGCTTGTACACATAACCAAGAAAGAAATGGTCACACCTACTGGCACCACATAAAACTCTGTGTCTATAATTATTCAGTTTCGGTAGACTGATTTATAAAACATGTTCAGGCACACTATGGACAGACAGTTCTTGCTAAAATACAGATTGTAAAATTGAACCAGAAACATTCATCCAGCCCACATGTTGCATGGAACGATGGAGCCTAGGCCGTCCACTACTGTCTGCCAGATCTGAGCCACCAGCAGACCATATCTTGGCCACATGTCAGCCAAGAGCAATCCGAATAAGCAGACCAAATGAATCATAACTGACCCAAGTCTGGACCACAGTTCGTCTCTGTTATTTTTCATTTGCCTATTATAACTGACTTTGTATGACAAGAAAGTCATAATTACGTAGTTTATAAAACCAAGGTTTTAAAGATAACTGGAACAGAATAATAAGATATTTCTGTTTTAACAGTGATTAACTGGGAGATGATTTGAAATGAGCCTCTATTATTATTACCTGCTGCGACAGCATGTGTGTCATCATGGTAAAATGGGGTCCTGGAGACACATTTTGAAGTGAGAACTATCATAGTGTTTTGGCTAGTATATTATGTCAAAATGAAGGCAGAGCTCAAAGACGTTCTGAGTAAGGTGGCTGAAATTATGGGAGTGTGCCCCCCTCACACTTTACGCCACTTGCCGACATTACTTTTTAAGTATTCATGAAACTTTACAGGTGTGTAGATGAGATCAAAATGAAGGTCAAGTTTAAAGATAGGTGTGGTCCAGCCCGAGTACCGAGCACATAATAATGTAGTAATGACTAATAAGCAGTTACAGGTGGGAACGGGGGTCACAGCTGGTGTGACCCCATCACAAGATGTCACTCGTGTTTTAATTGTAAAATCCTCCAACAGTAATACTTTGTATTATCATCAGTCATCATTGTCTGCATAAGTCACTTGCAGCATAGGTTGCCATAGTGATATATCCCAATCAAGTTTAGCCCAAAGGTAGGTTTTTGTGATGAAGACATTAATTCTGAGAGGTGCATTTTCAAAAGGAAGGATCTGACGCTCTAGTATGGAGGTGACACTGCAGTCACTGCAGTCCCTGGGATTTAAATCATACCTCTCCTTCCTGTTTCTGATTCTTCTCTGCTATCTCTGCGTACACTAGATTGTTAGTTGCTGTTTCATCATCCACCGATGAAATACAAACATATCAAAACTTACAACACAAAATATAGATATACAGAACATTGTGCCACATCTGTTTGTGGTGAGCATGACACAAGAATGTTCAGAAAGTGTATGTGTATCTGGTGTTTCTTCCTTGGAAGGTTTCAGTTTGTCTCACCAATCTGTCAGATCGTTGATCCTTTTTATAATCATAGGCATTGATATTGACACATGTCCATTCTTACTTTTATTCAACATTGCAAGATAGGGCATTCTTCAAAAGTTTTGTTCATTTCCCAGGGAATAATGCATTGCTGATTTTAAATTAAGCATATTTAGGTGGTTGGTATCAATGAGTGGGTACAATTTGATGCTAGATCCTAGATCTGGTGCGCTTAATTAATGGTTAAGCAGTTATTGGTAATATAGAATATAGAGAAGTACAGGGCTATCAAGTTTGATACTGGATTAGGATCTTTAGTAGTTTTTGGTGTGTATTTTGCTTTTCTGTGACTTCCGTCAAGTTGTGTATGTAGTTTGGCCAGTACCTGGACTATATGAGGTAGTGCATGTGTGTGGTTGAAACACCACCCACTAAATGTCAGTGCTGAATGCAGGAGAGAAGATTAAATGTCTGAATAATGCCTCAACACGTTTATTGAACAAACAGCATTATAGCCGTCACAGGGTTATAAAAATAAATGTCAAGCCCATCATAATTATCTACTTCCCACTTGACAAGTGTTGATTTCCTCAATTACTTCAGGCCATGTTCTTGTTGTCAAAAATGAAATGTGGGAACAAAGCAAAGAGTTCCCTCGTTGTTTTCCCTTAATAAGCTGATGTCACTCTCGGTGGATGCATAATTCTGACAGCACCTTTATTTCATGCCAGCTTCTCAACCATTTCTTTAACTTGCAACATTCCTGGTGTTATTTTATGATGTCTGTAACTGTTTTGTCATGCCAACAAATGAACCCCGGTGACTGTGAAGAAAAAATTATTTTATTTTTTTTATCTATGACATCATACAATACAGTAATAATTGCAAGGTGTTAATTTAAAATGTCTCTTTTCATTCCTTGCAAATGTGTTTCAATTGATGCAAATCAAATAGTCGTATCAGGTTTTGAATCAGGTTTTATATTTTGGTGGTTACTGATTGTCTTGCATCTCTCTCTTCCAGTCATGGAAATAAGGAAGTGTTCTCCTGTCAAGGCATTCAATTGGCTGTTGATTGGTTCTTGGAACAAGGTCATCGTGACATCACTGTTTTTGTTCCTGCCTGGAGAAAGGAGCAATCACGACCTGATGCCCTCATCACGGGTAAGGGCAACTATAGTTTTTAGCGAGGATTTAAAGTCACAATCAGCAATCTAAAGCAAGCAAAGCATGTGCCTAAATCCTCTACTTCATGAGGGATTGTTATCTTTTTCAATACAAAAATGAACATTTATCAATTTTTTTTGGCCTTTTATGTTGAACTGTCTTCTTCTCCAGATCAAGAGATCCTAAGGCGACTAGAGAAAGATAAGATCCTGGTCTTCACTCCATCTCGCCGTGTGCAGGGACGCCGTGTGGTGTGCTATGATGACCGCTTCATCGTCAAACTGGCTTATGAGTCAGATGGCATCATTGTTTCCAACGACAACTACCGTGACCTCGCCAATGAGAAGCCAGAGTGGAAGAAATTCATTGATGAGCGTCTACTGATGTACTCTTTTGTGAATGACAAGTAAGAAACTCATGCCAAAGGAAATAGTAAATGGGTGAAGGACCAAATACGGAGGTGTAGGAGCTTGGCTGCTATGTGTGAGCAATGAAACCAAAAGCTTTCACATCTGTTATCTAAATTATCTGAGGACTTCCTGTTTATTTATCAGACACTTGATTTCCTCACCTCAGTTCCTATGATCTAGTTTACTTCTCTTGAGTTTTGTTTATTGATCAAATCCACTCACCACACTGGAGAGGACTTTCTTTAGTTTTTGGATTGTGTCCCATATTAGTTCAGTGATCTATTGTTACAGTGCTTTTGGATGCCACCTGGCCTTTGTTCTTATTAGAAGACCTGTTGATTTGTCAAGCTGCTGTTGCTGTAAATGTTATTAGATATTGTTTTTCCAGTTAATACAAACTCCAAAAATTAACTCCTTTGACATTTTTTAGGATTTTAATACACTTGCATGGACCAGGATCTGCTGTCATCCAAAAAATAAAACTTAAGTGTGTCCGGATCCGTCAGAGCAGAACATCCCTGATGTTGTCAGAATGACTGAATCCACAGTGAAAATATATATTTTCAGGTTGTTAAAGCTATTTTGTTACATTTGGGGTTAATAGATTTCTTAATCCTTCATTGTGTGTTTAGGTTTATGCCACCAGATGACCCGCTGGGACGCCATGGACCCAGTCTGGAGAACTTTCTGAGAAAGAAGCCTGTTATTCCTGAACACAGGAAGCAGCCATGTCCTTACGGTAAAAATATGCACTTATATACACTTCTGTCAGTGCAGAACATCAAGCCAATGAGATAACTGTAATATTTTGAAAAATAGTCATCTGTTGAGAGTCGCACATGTGCAGTAATTATTGGGCAGGGTAAACAGATGGTGGCAGTCTGCTAGCTAGAAGGGAACACCCCCAGTGTCCGACAATGACTGGAAGGTTGGAAACAGGGAATAACAGTATGAAGGGGATTTTCTTTCCTCGAGTTTGGCTCCTGGCATTCAGGGGCTGAATCAGCTAATAGTAGTGCCTTTATACTTTTTCCCTGTTGTCAAACTGGCCTTTTAACATTTAATGACATCTTGATGATGAGTCAAAATTGTATCTCTGTAGTTGAGGTTTATTATTTATCGTAACACAAAGAGCTTGTGGAATAAACACAAGATAAAAAAAGATATAAATACTATGCACTAAATTTTATAAAACATTTTGGTTCCAGCAAATTAGTGAGAAAAGCTTTCCTTTTTTCTTCATTTAGGGAAGAAGTGCACATATGGACACAAGTGCAAGTTTTATCACCCTGAAAGGGGAAGCCAGCCCCAGCGTGCTGTGGCTGATGAGCTCCGTGCCAGTGCCAAAATTTCATCAGTAGCTTCCAGAGGCCTGCTGGAAGATGCCCTGATGGTGAAGAGCCAAAGTTCAGGAATGGCAGAGACTGAGCAAAGTCGGGGTACTCCAAAGAAACAGCCAATTCCCAGCAGCCCCAGAAGCTCCTTCAATGACCTCCTTGAGGACAGGCTTCGGGTACAGGAAGGACGTAGGGGAAGCAACAGCAGTAGCAGTAGCTGTAGCAGCAGCTTTCTAGGGTATCCTACTCTAGGGGGACCTCCTTCTTCAGGAAGCCTGGACCAATGGGAGCACCCTGGGGGAGGTGGTGGAGGCAGCTCCAGGTTTGCTGGCACCTCAGGAACAAGCTTTGCTGAAACTTACCACAGATGTGAGTCCCCAGACCCGGGCTACAGCTCACTGGTTAAGGCCTGCTCTGGCCTCAGTTTGGTAGTACCACAAAGTCCTGAGTGCTTCTTTCCTGCTGATCTGCGAGCAGGATCACTGCCCTCAGACTGTAGCAGTGAAAGCAGTGTCAGCTCAGACTCCTTCTCTCCTGATCCCTTGTTAGACGATGGCCCCAAGTGCCACCATCACCACCACCATACCCATCACCATCCTCACTGCTCTGGGCAGTATGCTCACCCTGTAAGCCGTGCCCCTCCTGGTCTGGGCCAGCATACTCCTCATGGCTATCCCATTCCTCAAGCATCACGAAGACAACATGGTTTTGTCTTGGAAGAATCCACACCTTCTGTTACTACTCATGCATCTCCACGTCCCTTCAAGCCCCCTTCAGCTTGCATCCCACCGCTCCCTCAACACCCATTGCTGAGCAGTTTCCCAGGAGAATTCCAAGCTCATTCACCACGTCCACCCCAAACATCTGTCGCTCACTCCCTCTCTCAGAGCTCCCCTCTCGGCCGCAGTGTGACGGAGTCCCTTTGGCAAGAAGGTGGGCTCCAGGACTCCAATATGTACCAAGGGTCACCACTTCATTCCAGACGAAACCTATCTGGACTGAACCAACTACCACAGCATCAGTTAAACTGGGGCTCCCATTACCAGCAGTCCCCTAAACCTTGCTATGATCTGTTTGCCTTCCATTGCCTACCAGAAGTCCATGAGAAGGCTTTGCTCTCTCCTTGGGGTAGGCAAGCCCATTCATCACCCCGTGGCCTTCCATCATCAAGTCTTCCACCACTCCCGCAGCTCTCCCTTCCACCTATCCCTACCCACAAAAGCCACTTGCCCTCAGTGCCCCAGCACCCGGAGCCCTCTGCCTTTGGTCGGTACCAGGAGCTTAGGGAGAGGGTGTTTGTAAACTTGGGTCGCATCTTCCCTCCAGATTTGGTGAGGATGGTGATGGCCAGGAACCCTCATTCTACGGATGCTCAGGAGCTTGCAGCTGCGATTTTGTTGGAGAAATCACAGCGCGGTCCTTGAATTGAACCAGATTTTGAAGTTCCAGCTTCATCTTTACTGGTCTCATGTCTGTAGGTTTATTCCCTGCAATCATCCTCGAAGTCAGGTTCAACATTACCAAACCACAAGCACAAGATATAAAACTCATTAAGTGGTTAATGGACTGCTTGTTTTAATTGCAGGGAAGTTGTCTCATTAATTTTAATGGTATTTTGTGTAAAGGGAAATCCCCAAATTGCCATATTTATGCCTGCTATTTCAGCACTTAAGATCAGGAAAGGTTGGGGTTTAATGTGCATGTTTGAGCTTTTGGTTATGAGTCTAGACATCGGTATTCGTAGGGAGGCTTTTAATGTGTTTTAAGGGTGACAGTATTGTTCATTTTAAATTAATTTATATGTTGCATTTTAATTTATTTACATATTTTAAAATTATTGTTTCTGGCACTTTTTTTAATGTTGTTCCTCCTCAGCTTTGTTTTTCTTTTTTCTTTTTTTTCTTTTTTGGCAATCATATCAGGGTATAAGTGTAGCTCAAATTCATACTTTCTGTTTGAGTAAAAGTTTTCAGTTTTCCAGTCACTAAGATGACGGCATGGAATATTATATTGTGAAGTTTCACTGGCAAACTGCGAACACATTCCTGCCAAATTTAATGCTTGAATTAGCTCAACAAATGTTCTTTCTTTACTGACAGGTGGTAGATCAGATGCTGTAGTGAGATTTTGCGGATTTCCCCCAAAAGGAAGTGAAACTCAGTCGGCAACCACAAAAGAAGATAGCAAAAACTCCATTAGAAAACCCCAAGCTGTTGTTCACTTTTGAATTAGAGTTTATTTCCTCTGCTAGGATAGCCCTGTCAGCTGACTTGACGGTTCATTAGCTTTTAGTGTTGATTTTTAATTTTTTTTTTAAACCCACCATGTGTCCTTTTACATCTTTAAACCATATCAAAGTTTGAGTTGAGAACATGGTCACCACGAATGTTTAGGTTGGATTAGGATTGTTATTATTATTTTAATCTAAAATATGTGTTAATTTATTACCATTTTAAATGTGTTAATGTCTGTGGTGCATGACACACAGGGTTTCCTTTATTAGTGGTGACACCACTGCGAGTGTTTAGGCATCTCAAACAGGGTGTAACTCTTTTGTACCCTTCTGTTGAATACAAAGAGATCTACATTTGCAGTAATAGACAGGAACAGACTGGCAAGAGTTGGAAAAAACCTTACTAAAATATTTTTTTTTCCCGGGCAGATGCCAGATGCTTAATATCCTTTGGTGGGAACACCTACTTATAACAGTCTTTAGTTCTACAAACTTTTCTCAGAGGCGCTAATCTCATTGCTTTAATTAAAACTCAGTTAATTAAAATAAATCCTTTTTTAGGTACAAAATATAAGTGGTAATACCTTTCTTAAAGGAACCGATGACCCAATAATGAAAATTGAGTCTTTATACTGATGGAAAGTTGGTGATGTTTTATAGTCCACAGAACATTATTTAAACCCTTTTTTCAGGCCCAAATCTTCACTGCTAGGCTAAACATTTTAGTGTGCACAGCGTCTAAAGTGAGGGAATCTGGTGGATTGCTTTTTTTTCCTGTTGTTTTTAAATTTTTTGAAACGAGTCCCCAGAGACTTGAGTTGTTTAGGAAAATGCCGCACCGCTGTAAAGCTTCAGAAATGTTCTGTGGACTATAACACTTCACTCGACCATACATCAGCATAGAGGTGAGGAGATAATGACTGAATTTTCATTTTTGGTAGAACCATTTCTTTAATTGATTCATAAGAAGATTAACTGACTTGGACAGCAGTAAGCTTAAATGACTGTTCAGTACATTCACTGTTATTAACAATTCGAAGAAAGTCAAATAAATGTCAGATGATAGTAAAATCACCCATCACATCTTTGCAGGTTTGCAAGGTGACTTGCTTGTTTGTCCAAAAAATTATTATTATAAATACTTTCCTGTCAGTGTTTGTACTACTCTTGTCTGCTCTCTCTTTAAAAAAAATAATTAAGCTGTCTTCTCTTAAAGCACTTTGAACTGCATTGGTTGTGGGAAGTAACAATATTCTTATTTTTGTAATTATCTCCACCAATGGGATTATTTAAATCCGAGGAAGTGTTTGTAAAACTAAACCTCTTGCCTGGTTAGCACAATATCTAGCAGCCAGATGATACCTCTCTTTGTTGATACAAATTGTATCCTATGAACTTTTTAAACAAGATCATTGTTTTATATGAAAATATTTAAACAAAAAAAATATTTCGAGCTGAATATTTTGAGTATTTGTGGCAAACTTTGTCACCTTTTGTACTTTGCCTTTTATTTATATGAGGGGGCTTTTTATTGCTTTTTTTCCCCAAGTGCAGCAAAGAGAAAGTCTCAAATGCACTTTCTGGAAACAGCTATAGCTATTGTTTATGTTGTCCATGAACTGAAAGCATGGAACTGTGCAGTCCCAAACTGCCTCAATCTCAACCAGTTGAGGGCGGAGGTGTAGTCAGCCCAACTGTGGCGTAAGCACGTATTGAACCTGACTGTGGTTAAACATGATCTGTCCTCATTAGTCAAAAGTCCTTGTCATATTTGCTCCCCAGGGTTGAAATCTTCAAAGATGCCTTTCCCATAAATCTGAAACCACAACCACGTTTATATTTGTCCCAGCGCTGTCTTACTTGAAGAGCATTCCCCTCCAGGGCTGTAATATGACCTGAAAGGTGTCACCTCTGGAAAAAAGTCCTCAGTACTTCCTGTTAATCCCATCGTCCAACAAGTCTGTCAGTTGATTTACTTCTCTCTGACACTCTAATGGCTTTGTGCTCTCACCCTGCTGGTCTGGCTGGCACTGTGTGCTTGTGTGTGCAGCAGGGTTGGTTTACTGCAGTTTAATTAAACAAACCTCTAAAGGTGTTGTGTTAACATTCCTGTGGATATTAAAAATCCTATTTACTGTATGGGGGCAAATAATATTTTTCTATTATTGTGAACTTGTTAAAGAGCTATTTTTCTAATTGTACATGATGTTTATCCGCAATAAGAGATTGTAGTCCATGGAGGTCAGTGTTGCTGAATAAGGGGATGTGTACAATGCTAACTGTGCAAATGTGTTTTTGTGTTTGGATTTCACCACAAATGTTACTTGATTGTGTTCAGACTGAATGTGAAACAAGCACTTTCCCACATCATTTCAAGTGTTTTAGTGCACCAGATTCTTCGCCATGAACAGCGGACGTTGGCTGTAGCTGTTGGTTAGCTAGCATCATACACACCAGACGTGTGTGCGACAGCGCGGACACCCGAGACTTCCCAGGTGTTGTGTGTCAGCATCAAACCAAGTGCGTCAATACGCCTAGCACAGGCACAGGTGTTACTGATGACGTTAAAAGGGCAATTTATGAGATATGGCCAGAATAATAGCTTAAAACATTAAAAAAAATGAACTCACTGTCAAAAGGAACAACAGTGCTGACATCCGGATAGCTGTGCTGAGGGATGTCTGCAGAATTTAGCATGCTAGCAAGTTGGCCCTGTCCTGCCTCCTGATACCTTCTCCCATACCACAGGGCAGGAGGCTGATACGCTTCTTTTGGGAGATGTAAAAGCTGCAAGTTCACTACTAGTCTAAGAGATGAACTAAATAATCAACAAATGGCAAGAGAATACATATTTGTACACCTTTTTTCTAACCGTACAGCATCTGAATTCAAGCTTCTCTCTTTTGGTGGGCTAAAACGATGTTTAACATTGACTCATCATATAACACGCTTAGTTCAAACTCAACATAAATTAGATAAAAATCACCAAAACAGTTTGTCTTTCCACGATCACCTCTGGTTTGGTCGGAATAAAATCCTCCATTTACAGTGTAAGGCGACAAATTATTCCAGACTCCCGTCGGCTAATAGGGATGCCGAGCTCCATGGCTACATGCTAACAGCAGCTAGCCAAAGATGGCAGCATCAGGAAAAAAGTAGCGAGTCAGTCAGTAAAGTGGGCGGCAGTAAGGAGTTATGTTGCCCCCGACAGCTTTTGTGCTGACTTTGAAATCTGACTATTTCTTACAAATGTCTCCTCTGTTCTAGTCAAGTGTCCCATTCAACCAGGACAGTGCGAGCGTGAGCCAGCATGCACAGCGCCAGCCATCTGAAACCGAAGCAGTCTAGCTGAACTTTATTGCCATTAGTTATGTCATTTAACACCTGTGCTTTTCTCCTTTGAGGTGTCAACACTTATCTGTCATCTGTGCAGCCTGCTGCTTTTTACAACTTCAGCCAAGCAGCACTTGATTTTTGTTTGTACCTGATTTGACCGATTTGTCGAAGCATGACTTTAACCCGCCACTACGCGTATTTTCACAGAGCTTCTGTGTGAATGTTAGCAAAAAACATTTGAAAAATCATACTTATGTACGAGCCGTCCCGCTCTCAGAAGCTAAACGGACGTTACTCCGGTTTTTCACAGGGAACATGCGTCCATTGTCTTGCATTTAGTCATTCTGCCTAAAATCTGATTCACGTTCAGTCTGAACACACCTTTAAGAATTCATGTGTCAAAATCCTGTTTTTGTTTGTTGCTACAATGGCCTCAAATCCAGCAATTTTACCCAATGGGGAAGAAACTTAAAATGTCAACAATGTCCCTGTTTGTCCGTTTATTCCCGCCTTTATTTCTGATGTGCTTTAAGACAGGATCGTCTGTGGTACAGAGATCATTTAAGTGCCACCACTTCAGGGACCAAAGCCAGGTAAAAGGCCGTGTGTTGCTTTCAGATGTTTCCCCTTGCTCAGGTCAATAGTGGTGATATTAAACCAAAATAAAAAAGCAGCTATTAAAAGCGTTTGACCCCGCTGCTGTTTCGCAGTGCGTTGACGCAGGCAGGCGAAGAGTTTTATTCCAAAAGACAGCCCAATTACCCAAAGCTGTCACAGACAACTGTGCTGATTAATAGGGTATATTGATTTAACCCAGTCAAATTATGCTGCGTAGTGTGCGATGTCTGAAACAAAAAATTTAGATTCAGATTTTTGCTCCACGAACAAGTTTTACCTCCATGTCATGACTTGTTTCTTAGCCTGTCTTGTTACTTCTAGATGTAATGAGAACATAATTTCAGAGTGAGCGTTAAAAGCCCCACAGGGCCGTGGAGCCTGAGCTTTAGTCGATGAAACCCAAAACAAAAGCATGAAAAGCAAATCTGTCAAACCTTTAGATTCTGGGACACTGTGGCCATATGAGGCAATGTTGACTGTTCTTGTGTTTGATGTAAAAGTGATTAAAGTGAGCAATAAAAGCCCTACTCAAGCTTTCATGTGTCGTCTCGTCCATGCGAGGCTCTTTATTGTCTGTCGAATGATAAAGCAGCGGAGATCCAGCCGGAGACATGATGTGTGTTTGAGAATATGAGTTTCACGTCCTTGATTGTAGCGGTGCCACCGATGGGAGTGGGATAAAAGGATGTAATCTGATATAATGAGTCCAAATAGAAATTTACCCTTGACTGTTCTGAATGTACGGATAACTGCAAAACAACCAATAATTTATCAATTATCAAAATACGTTAATGGCGCCGGAATTTCTCATCTTGCAGAATATTTGTGGCATGATTTGATTTTATTAGCGGACTTTGCTTGTCTTCTTGAACCTCTTGACATCTGCAGTTGTTTCCCAGGTGAGGATTTATTACTACTGTGTCTTTTTATTGGGTTCTGGATCTGGCGACACATTTATCTAATTTATGTAAGTTGATTGATCGTTCCCAGAATACCAACGCTTCGGGTGTTGAGACGAAACACCAGCAACCAATCACTGACTAATGAAGTCGTCAAAGGTAGACGCTGGAAGGAGATTTCACAATCAGCTCAACAGTCTCTCTCTTGGACTGCCTGCTGCAACTTCAATAAATGCACTATATCATTTCTTTAACCAAACCACAATTGTCTCCATAGGAACCTGCAAAACATAGCAATTGCTGTTTGTACCAATAAATCGTGTGTTATCTTCACTTGCATTAATAACCGGTGAAGCCGTCTGTTCTTGTTATTTTAAAGATTCTTCTGGTCGCAGTGAAGAGTGACTGTATTTAATTAAATCAGCAAGTGACGGTATCTAATCGTTTGTTAATGTTAATGAAAAAGACTTCAAGATGTTGTTAAAGGGGAACAGGTCTTGAGGAGTGCCACTGCATATGTGAAAAAGTAGTTTTTTATAGACGTTTTCTGGTTTTGTGTTGTCTTTTGCCTTTTTCCAGTCTTGTTTTCCCTCCTGTCTTCTCGTGGTCCTCACCAGTCGGCCTTCCGTCCTTCCAGTGTGTCTCTGCTTTTTCAACCTATCCCTTTTCCCTGGAGTTTTTCCGTTCATTTCTCTCAGCTGTGTTTCTCCGAAATCTCCAAATTCAAGATTAGACTGAATTTTATATGTGGATGCACGATATATATCAGACAGATAAAATGATCAGCCGGTTAATGGAAAATGTACATAATCTGTTAACGGCAGATAATACAATTATAACCAATAATACAAAGCCAAACCACTTTAGTTGACCTAGCACATGCAGAATTTACACCCAGTATGTGGCGGTATGCACCTTTAAAGTTGGTGTGCCAGCCGCCAATAAACACTGAGGAGAAGAAGATCAACAGCGCTGTTGTCGCGTTCATGACGTAGAGCTGCTGCACCTGTGTAGAGCCACGCAGTGTAGACATGAGCCACACATGTCGTCACTGGAATACGTAACTTTGCAACACGTGTTCCACAAGTGTTCATAGAGGAGGGAGAACGAGTTTAACATGATAAATGTTATTAGAGGTATGAATGACAAATCGTCCATCTTCACCTGCTGCATCTGAGCCTTTTTCCCAACTGCAGGTTGTACACTTATTTTTAAAATACAAAAATGTCAAATCACTGTTGTTATCAGTATCCTCCATGAGAGTAAGGTAATTATTGTGTGTGTCAGGTTCAGATGTAGGTACAGCCAGCTCCACTGGCTCCAGCCTCAGTCAGGACCCTCAAGATCATTCTGTGGCTGCATAGTTGGAAATATAAATTCATTCTTTATTGTGGGCCAAAATACATATCTGAACAAATGTCTCAGTGGATGGAGAATGCCATCACAAGGAGAATGTTAAACCAGCTAATTTAGTTTGCATATCTGCTCGCTCACAACTCTCAGGCTGCCATTCAAGAGGATGCGTTAGCTGATGCAACATCAACAGAACTCGACGGCTAACTTTCCCAACACAACGTGACAAACAGTGATACTAGACGGAAAGGAAATGAGACAAATAAGGCGTTTTTTTTTAACAAATGATTTAAATTTTTCAACTGATGACAAAAGAAGTAAAGGTAAGGTACAGATATTAAAGCTTTACAGACAAGCGTGCCAGCAACATTAACAAGCTACAGATGGCCATTTCATTTTGTTGCATAAAAGCACGATATCAACCAATTCAGTCCAGCCTCATGTTGTCTAACAGTCCTGTTGTTTAATTATCATACATGCAAGCGTTAACTGTCAGTATTGTAGAGGGGACAGGTCCATGGTTGACAGGATATGTTGCTTGCTATTTTTCTGTCAGATTAAAAGACGTGTGCCTGGTGGGGGTTTGGGGCGGAGCTCTAAAAAGCAGGTAGCGGTGTGATTGGCCAAATGCTGCTGGGCAGAGCTTTGGCGAGGCTGAAGCTACAAAGCCCGTTAGCCGGTCTTTCTCCTGGGTAGAAAAATAAGCAGGAGTTCCTGGGGTGGCAGCAGGTTTTGGGCTTTACAGGGAAAGCGAGGCGTTGACATGGCAACGAGACAAACTGTCTCTTTTCATCGTCGCGTCCACCCGTCTTCCCGGCTCACATGGACTCAAACTCATCAATGCGCTGCTTGGTGTTGCCCTGGCGGATCTGGCGCAGGGTTTTGTACTTGTCTCTGCCTGCCCTGACGTTCTCGGCGTGAAGCATGTCATTCTGCGTTTTCTTGGTCTCATCCCGGGCCTCGGCCAACTCTGAACTCAGAGCCTGGTGGGGGAACACACACAGAGAGAGGGGGATGATGAGAGACAGCAAAATAACTGATATCACGGTGTATAAAAAACATTTGAGGACATCATCGCGGGCTTTGGGAAACACGTACTGACATTTTTCACAATGTCAATCAGTGTTTGGTTTCACCAAACTAATCGATTAATCAGAAAAATAATCCACAGATTCATCAACAATAAGATAATCATTAGTTACAGCACTGCATGGTTAATTTAACCAAGCAGTACATTTTGTAACGGTTTCATTTTATGTAAAAATGTTAAATTGTGTCATAGCTCCCCTATAAGACCATCAAAAGTAATAGTCAAACACTAGGACACAGCACCAAGTACAAACATTCTAGCCAATCTTAATTAAGCCAGAATTTGAAAAGATGCAGCACATAAAAACACATCCATCTCTATTTCTGACAAACCTCGATGAGTGACATTTCATGGACAGATGGAAGAGGATGGTGTGTGATGTGTGAGGAGCACAGGCTGACAATTTAAGTCCTTCCTGATGCTGTGTAATGTGCCTGAAATCAATATTACCAATAATCATTTTTGGTTTTCATATAATTGTCATGATCTGCCAAATGTATGCAAAGTAACGTATAAAAAGCTTAAACGGATTGTTAATGCAATGCACTGTTTCACTTTTGCTGTTTCATAAGCAGACTTCTGAAAGTATCACTTCATGTCTGAACACAGTTACACCAACAATTATTATTGAATTATACACTGAATATACATTATACAGTGATTCAACAGCACCATCTCTTTCAGCCTTGTTATGTTTTGTCTTATAGGTCTTACCAACTAGAAATAATCAAACAACTGGATAACCTAAGTGTTACATGTTCTCCATGCAACAATATATCATATTTGCATTTTGGAAGTCGCTACTCCCGACGTCCAATTTACAGTAAATGCTTCCTAGTGTATTTGCTTAGGAAAACATGGACGCCTGCAGCAAATGGATGCTTATATGGAAATTCTATTAACTCGCTAAAGTTTCTGTCCAAGAGTTACAACTAAGTCCTTTTATTATGAGCTCCCAGTACAATGGAATGCAGCATAAAATAGCACGTTCAGCCTTCCCGGTAGCTTTAAGAGAAAATAATGTCACTACACTAATATGTGTGTCTCATATGTGCTAATATAGTTGGTAAAACTGAAGCCATGTCACACAGCTGTATTCAGTGTGTAAGATCACACCTTATGTTTTCTATGATTGCGTGTTTTGAGAAGTGTTAGAAGTTGAGTCACTGGATCCCGACAGTAAGTGGTGTCGCACTTCTTCCCTTTACTTACTGAAAATGATGAAGTTGTTGTTTCCACTTTTGCAAAACACTGAAAGTGGTTCGTAATGTGTCTCGATCTTGTTTAATTCACAAATGGCAACTTTGTGATCCTCCTACAGTGAAGAAAAGTCTGCTAGCCAGAGCTTTTTGTTGTTCTGTGGCCACTTTAGGAGGTAAACTTGTGATAGATTTCTGTGAAAACAAAGGGTACTCCATTCTTGCTAACAGGTATGGCATGTAAAAGTTGCCTGTTTGTTCTCCGTGCTGCATACATTGTTTTGTCCTACTTTAGTTTTTCTGTCTGAGCATGCCCAGAAATCAGGAACCTCACTCGTCACCCTTACTTAAACAGAATCAAGATGTAAATGGCTTGTCACACGTGGGCTCTCCTAGAAACATGTTTTCTTTAAAAATATACAACATCGCAGTTATTTTCTACCTGTAGCTGCTTCTTGACTCGTTCGTTCTTCTGCGCTTCGGTGATGCGCTCCTCTTCACTGCGGTGGCTGGTGACGCCCTCGCTGAGCAGCTCGGCGCTTGCCTCTGCGTTCGTTTCGTCGTGCTCGTCGTGTTCTGGGGCCGGCGGAGACGTCATGGCCGTCTTCAGCTCCTCCCTGGTCTTCTCCAGGTCGTCTTGTGCTGCCAGAGCCTGGAAAACAAGACACGTGTATTCAGATGATATTCATGTGTATAGACAGAAACAGACACTGAGGGCTTACAGATATGAATATATAGAGATATGGAAAGATGCGGATAGTGGAGATCAAACTCCACTGTCTGCTTTATGATAATATTCAGTGCAGACAAGCATTGAATAACAGATGTATTTCCTATTTTCCTATTACATGCTTTGTTAAAAACATCTCAGCTGGATATTCAAGGGATCTTCCTTTCCAAACAACGCCTCAGTTATCATCTCATACGCACACAATGACTTACAAAAAAATAGTTAACACTTTGAAAGAGACTACCGTATTTTCCGGACTATAAGTCGCACCAGAGTATAAGTCGCATCAGTCAAAAAATGCGCCATGAAGAGGAAAAAAACATGTATAAGTCGCACCTGACTATAAGTCGCAGGACCAGCCAAACTATGAAAAAAAGTGCAACTTATAGTCTGGAAAATACGGAATTTCAAATTGACAATTGACTGTTTCAATGTATGAACACCTCAATCCCGGGAAACTCCAATAATTCTTTTTTTTCTCTTTTACGTCATTCAACTAAACTGCCAGTGACTGAAACATAATCCCGCACTGTCTTCCCACCCAGGAAAACTTTGCTTTTTTTGTTGTTTTTAAAATAAAAGAACATTTTCCACATCCAGCTTTTTAGTAATTCACTTAGCCAGAATAATGCTTATATATAAAAAAAATCATTTTCCTTTTTTTTTAATAAAAAAAACTAAAAGCAGAGAATAATGAGCACATAAACACATCACATACACACACAGGGGTAGCATTACTTTGTGTTGCCATTCTGTTGCTTCATCTTCTTTTTTCCTCTTGGCCTCCTCAAGCAGAGCAATTTTGGCGGTGAACTCTGCTAACTCAGCGGCCTGTCAACAAAGACAACACGTGTTAGGGAAGGAATAACAGAACTGAGCTCAGTGTGGTGTCAAACCAACAGTCCCAAAACACAAAGGTATCTGCGCTGTACAGTCACATGAAACAGAACTAGTGACTTATTTGATGAACTGTGCTTTTTTTCTTTAATGATTTATTTATTTATTTGAATAGACCTCTACATTCACCATATGAATAAACCCAGAACAACATCATTTTAATACTGCTGGTTATGACTTTAATACACTGTATGTATATAAACAAAACGTATTTCTTTTACTACATATAAAAACAGTGTTTAGTGTGATTCTAAAAATTCACATTTTGTCACAAATAAATTATCAGTCCGAGAAGCAAAACACATAGATGGAATACAGTCATCGGTTTAACAAAAGCAGCTTTCCTACTGGCTGATACTTCATATTTCTCAATAAAAATAATTAACTGTATTACTTCAAGTTTGTGCTGTGCTTAGATAGTCCAGATTATTCCATAAAAAGCATGAGGACTCACTGATCACAACCCAGATCTCTGTAAACTGTAGAATTATTATTAATTGGTGGTGTGGTTTTGATTTATTTTGATTAAAAAGCTGCTTGAATTTACAATTCCTCATTCAATAATTAACTAAATATAAATCATTCCATTCAACATTTCTGTCATATTTGGTCCTAGATAGAACCAGACATAATGTTTTGATGGCAGGGTGACTGTTGGTTGTCGCAGCCTGACCTAAACCAAACCAGTGAATGTGGAGTTAGGACAGTGGCTGTGACTGATGTGAGTGCAGGTGCTGTACCAGCTGTTCCTGGTTCTTCATCTGGTCGGCAGCCTGCTGAGCCAGCGATGCTTTGGCTTCCTCGGCCGCCTGCCTCTCCTTCTCCAGCCGTTCTGCCTCCTCCTTTGCCCGCTTCCTCTCCTGCTCCAACTCCAGCGCCTTACGAGTCTGCTCCTCCAGCTCTGCGAGCACACACACGTTGTACATGTGACTTACAGACCACCTGAAACTGGTGCGACTACATGAAGCTGCCTCTTCTCATTGGCACACTGAAGCTGAAGTTAGTTTATAAATGGATGATTTTCTTTAGCCTCGCTATCCACCGTGCATACACACTGCTCTGTGTGAATTTATGCTCATTTACACACATCGAATCAGATTGATCAGTTTCATCAAATGTTTTAAAAGTACAACACCGCCATGTTTTCCGTTCAACTTCTTTATTTGTCAAAAGGATTATGGAAAAGCTGACATAATTTTCATTGCTGATGTTTAAATCATCCCTCAGAAACCTGGTGAAACAGCTGCAGTGTGTGAGCGTCACACACCGGGCTGTTAAGAGGAGGTAAACAGACGTCCTTTCAACTTTGGGAAATATCTAAACATGCAAATTAGGGAATGTTAGTGTGCTGGAGTTTCCAATTTGTTTTTTAATGCCTGAATAGTTTTCATTTTACTTCAATTTCAGTTGGGTTACTTGTGACTTTTTAGATTTTTTTTGTGTGTTTTCCACATAAAATGTTTGTTTAAAAAAAAATAAAAAAATAAAAATAATAATATAATATATATATATATATATATATATATATATATATATATATATATATATATATATATATATAGATATATATATATATATATATATATGTATGTATGTATGTATGTATGTATATATGTTTTTCTACTTAATCCTTTAACAAAAGAAGCTAAAGTTGTTAGATGGTTAGAAACACAAGAAATCCAAGAATTCTGCCAAAACAAAGAGTCCAAAACGATAAGGTAATAAATCGACAAAACTATGAATCAAGCTAGACATTCGAAGGCAACTTTCAGCGTCTTCTTGTCAAACAACTCTTTGAACTCAACTCTCTTCTAAAAGTCAGCTGTCTGTGGACACACAGGAACACACACTGTGCTGTGCTTGACGTCGGTGGAGTCGTACCTTTCTGAGCTCTCTGCGTCTGCTCTTCAATCTGCCTCAGCCTCTCGATCAGCTCGTCCTTCTCTCGCTCTATCCGCTCCTTCTCCTTCTCCGCATGCTCGCGCTTCTTCTTCTCGTTCTCCAGCTGCGCTCTGCAGAAAATAACACAGAATCAGCATTATCTGAATGTAAACATGTTACAATTCTAGGTGTGCATGTATTTGGTTTTGGTGACATTATTTCAGATATTTCTGATATGAGTAGCTTCATTATCCGAAAATATCTGGACACAAATCACACGATTTTCACATCTTAATAAAGTAGAAGATAAGGCACACTAAATGAGACTCCAGTCATTCATCTGATTCCATCGGTGTGTTTTTGTACTAAAAAAAAAAAAGATTTGGACAATAGAGGGTGGTATTTTCTACCATTGAGTGTAACAACAAGCCACCTCACCCATCCTACTAGTGTTAAATTACTCTATAGTTTTCCTCTAGTTACAGACAGTTTAACAAACCAGGCTTTGTTTTCCAATGAAACAGCAGCTGCTGTGCTACCAGATCCAAGCCTGCAGATGTGTAACAGGAGCTTGATGTTTGCAACGCAGCGACGCCCCCTGCTGCTCACAAAGCTTTATCCACCATCCTCCACGCTACAGATCAGTTTGTATTTGTTTATATGAAGCACCAAGCAACACACACTGGGTGCTGTTTCCTGAACATGGCTTTTTGACCTCTCTGCTGAAACCTCTGAAACTTCTTGTGTCATCATTGATACAGTGTCATTTTGATTGTGCCTGCTGTGCCTGGTACAGTGGTTTGACAGGAACAAACTGCAGGTGATGCAAATTAATGATACACAGTTTTTATTAAATGCATCTCCTCAAACTCAACACAACAGAAGCTGCATCACAATATGATCAATGGGTTTGCTCCAAAACCATTGATCTGTGACTGTGACTCCAGGGCCAGTGCTGTTCCCAGTGAATAATGCAGCAGAGTTCTTTATTCTACACTGGTGCAATGCCTTGGAACAGCTTTCAGATACACATCAAGTTGTTCATTATTAAAGTCAGGCAAGAACTTTTTTACTGAACAAGGAAAGAGATTTTTACAGTAATCAAAGCTGCAATGATATTGGTACTTTAGGTGTCCTTGGTATTTATTATGGGAGTAATTTCTTAAATTGTGACATTACTAAATAAAACCAATCAATCAGTCAATTAAATCAAAGTTTATATGGTTGGACGCTCCTGGTGGCCGATGGCCTACAACAGTACCCGCAGTCATCCATGTCTTGTGAGTAATTCTTGCAGCAGGAAACACTTCAGACCTCTGGTTTAATAAGCCATTATATTAAACTCCAGCCATTCAGGTGTGTACTGAGTTCTGCCCATCCATTATCTACAATGGTTTGTCCTCTGAATGGTCAGACTGGAACCAATCGTTGCTGAGTTCGGACGAGAGGCGGGGTATACCTTTGACAGGCTACCGGTCAATTACAGATTAATTGGATAAATGTTCCACATGTCAGGCTAGATTACTAGAGAGTAATTAAGTGAATGACAGAACAGGATGGCCGTAAACTGACAGCCAGCTGGATCACCGTGATTTTAACATTAGTTAGTTTACTGACTAATGAAGGACATTGTTATACTGACTTCAGTTTAATTTAGAAAATTATTAAAACAGATCAATTTGAACTGAAGGCCCTTCTTATTTTTTTTAACTCTTCTAAAAATGTAATATAACCTGTACAGATTAATTTCTAAAATCAGAGGTAAAGAAGCTGCAGTCTGTACGTGTGCCGTGGTACCAGAATATGTTCATTCTAACACTGCAAAAACAGAAAAACTACCATTTCTAGCAGGAAAACATGCTTTTATATTTCAACCTATAGTTATATTAGAGCAGGGGGTACTGTACCTCTCCATCTGTTTGTGGTGCTTCTCCTCTCTGGCCTGAGCCTTCATCTGCTGCACCTCGATGGTGTCGGGCTTCCTCCTCCTCATGTACAGCTCATGGTTCCCCATACACAACGCCAGGATGCGCTTGTTGATCCGCAACCGAGGGGCGTAGAACACAAAGTCCTGGCGCAGAGACAGAGGACAGATTTTATTTATTTTTATTATTTTTTTTTTATATTAAAAAAAAACATAAAAAATCACACATTGTACCAACACTTACTGGAGCTTTCTTGTCAATGGGTTTGATGACAAACTTCTTGTCGTTGAAGGAAATATTTCTGATCTCACTCCAGGGGAAACCAATCTTTGGTGACAACCTGAGGCAGCAGAGGGGAGATTTTTAATTAATGATTAAAAAGTAGATGAATGATTCAGTCGCTTTACTTATTTTTAAAAGCTGGGCATCTGAACAAAGCTTCTTTATTTGGTTGTTCACAGCTGTGCTGTGTATCACCAAAAGAGGGCGCTGTGGTCAAACAAATGCAATCCAAGGTCATCAGGGAGGTGGACAGTCTGCAGCTCCTGTTCTTACACCAGATGTAGTATAGCTACTGACAGGTGCAACACTTGATGACATACTTTGCAAGACAAAGTTATTGTTCTAATTTGTTGCTTTTGAAGGGAAGTTCAAACCATGAAATTTCAGATTAAGACACATTGCCACTTCATATAACTTCATAAGAGAAAAAGTAAAGTCAACGGCAATCAAGTCATCACTTACTGCAGCGGTGAATCGACTGCAGCAGTGACTCTTCCTAAAATAAACTATGTGAGAGGGCGTTATTGCTGTCACTGACAGTAACTTCTCTTGTGGTTTCACTTTCTTCCTCTTTATCATCAGTTCCAGTTTCAATGAGGTTTTGAGTGATCACATCAACTGGAGCAGTTCTCATCTGCTTAGCCTCATGCGCATATGGTCAGAAACAAGAGGGTAATCTTGTGCAGCAGAACAACAGGTTTTCTTTCTCTACTAATATTAATAATGATAATAATGATAATACATTGGACTTATATGGCACCTTTTTGAATACTTAAAGAAGCTTAACAAAGAACAACAGAGCAAAGAAAACAATACAAAGATGGAATAATCCATGAGAAGGGGAACAGAGCAGAGAAGGATGATGTGGCTGCAGGCAGTGCTGAAGAAGTGTGTTTTTAGGGATTTCTTGAAGGTGGCGAGTGAGGATGAGTCTCTGATGCTGGGGGATGGAGAGTGCGGGGTGTGTGAGAAGACAAGCAGCAGAATTCTGGATAGATTGTAGTTTCTTGAGTGTTTTGGACGATGAGCTGTTGATGAGACTACTTCAGTGGTCCAGTCTGGAAGTGGTGAATGCGTGGACGAGGGTCTCAGAAGCAGAAAGAGGAGAGGGTTGGACGATGGGCAGCGTTTTTGAAATGGAAAAAGGCTGTGTTGGCGATGTGTTTGATGGTCGAGGGAGAGGGCTTGATCAAACGTGACACCGAGGTTATGGACTTGGGGGGAAGGGAGCACGGTGGAGCCGGTTTGAGGAAGTGGGTTTGAAGTCAGGATTTCAATTAGATGATGCAGTTGGTGATGGTAGAGTGAATTGCAGAAGTGATGGCTTTGGGGGCGATGCAAAGCTGAACGTCATTGGCAAAGCGATGAAACTGTGAACTATTTTGGGAACCCTCAGCTTCATCTGGTGACCCTTGAAGGGCTCCTAACTAGACTAGACCGTACCAACCAGATCACATATGCTGGAAAAGAGTCCTGTCAAGCTTTGAATCCAAACTGTGTTACTAATTAATACTGAATATTGATGAGGTTTGAAACTGCAATGAATGAATCTAAGTAGCCCTCATTACTCTGTATGAATGATGCCACTGAGTTTGTATATAAGTGTATTGGCTGGTTACTTGTCTTCGTGCTCGTAGATGTTGAGTCCCAGGGCGTCGACGCCCAGCCACAGCTCCGTGCCCTTCTTGTTTTTGATTTCAAAGTAGTTGACACCGTACATCTCCAGGTCCTGAGCGATCTTCAGGTACTCCATCATCGCATCCTCTCTGCACACACACAAACACACACACGGAGAAAAAAATCCCATATGAACCAACTTTAAACACACGAGAAATGTGTCTTTGTCTTCATTATTCATGATTTTCAACACACACACACACACGTACCTGAGCATGCTTCTGTGTTCCTCATGCCAGGTCTGTATTCTGTCCTCCCATTGCTCCTTTGTCAGCTTGTGTTGCTCCAGGACTCTGCAGGACAACAAGGACAGTTATAGACTGAACTCATAATACCATGACAACCGTGTTTTCCAGTGTGGCTCAGGAGCAGAGTTGTCTGTTACTGACATGTTTGCTGTTAGTTCTCCAGCTGAACATAGTAAAGTAAACCGTGATCTGGGTTGATACTCGATTGTGATTAACTCCTGCTGTATGGACATCTACGGAGCTGCTGAAATATTCCCATTCAAACTGTCTGTCGCTGTTCTAAACGAATGTGCTTTTATCCTGTATTCAGTATGAACATCTCATTTACAACGCTGGTGTCGTCCTTCAGTCGATCATCCTCTGAACACCACAGGATGGTGACTGTAACACAAGTTAGTTAGGAGTTCATGGACTACAGTGTGGCCTCCACATCATCCTAACAATGGACACCTTTCTAGATGTTAACCCTTGTGTATATAAGTTTGTATTTTATTACAGTATAAAGTTCGTATAGTATACTGGTATACTATAGTACAGTTGTACAGCGCAGTACAGTGTGTATGTATATGTGCTGTACCTTTGTGGCAGTAGCCGGTCAGAGGCCAGGTAGCCAGGCTTGTGAAGGTCTTTGCTGTAATCTCCATACTTGGCCTGGACAGCGTAGGAGGCCACCAACACGGCTGTCTCTGGGGGACAGTAGTTCTCATCATTCAGAATGGCCTCTTTCACCTGCCAGGAGGACACACACACACACACACACACACACACACACACACACACACACACACACACACAGACAGACGCGGTCAGTAGTAGTCTGTAGTTTAAACTTCAGGTGGTTTCCATGCTGAGATGATTAGTGTTAGTAAACCTGAGATATAAATATATAAAGCAGCAGTCTGCACGTGTGGAATATATAATATATATGGGACATTAAAACATTAGTCCAAATCTTCTGGCTGTTTGACTAGCAGGAATACATTTTCACTTTTCTTTTATTTAAAAAAAAAAGAAAAAAAGTGAAAATGAATGTCACCAAGTATAATCTGTTTCCTAGCTGTCTTTGTTCAGAAAAAGAATACACGTTTCCAAACACTGAATGCTAAACTCAAGCAGAACTTTGTCTGATACATTACAGTCTAAAATTGGCAGCATTTTGATATAAATTAGGAAGTAAAACCACACATTAAATTTCATTCCAGCTTTATTACTTGGCAGTTGCCAAATTCTCATCTAGAAGAGGCCAAAATCCTGCTCACAGAGTTGTAAGTCATAGCCCAGTTTTCCACCATATGTCAACCTCACGGTCGTGTGATTTCAGTCGACCTAACCACCAAAGCATCTTGGCAGGCTGAGTGATCTCTTGGTCGTTCAGTACCTGCAGGAAGAAGAGCTTCTGTGTGATCTCCTGGATGAGCTCCTCAGAAACATCCTCTGGGAAGAACTTTGCTCTGAACTTGAACTGCAGAGGATTCTCCTTCTTCACATCCTGCTGGGTCACCTGGAGAGCACACACACACACACACACACACACACACCACATTTTTCTCTTACCCTTCACATGTCCTCACAGTATGTAAACATATAAATAAGTGATCAAAATCTGTGTCTTCATTTAAAACAAGATTAAAGAGACATAAATAGATAAACATGGTTTACTGCTGCTGGTTTCAGACACACAGGATTAAAGCTTGGACCAAACTGAATATTAAAGTGAGATCATACACACACAGCTTTCTAGCATGATACAGTCCAAACCACAGGGGGATAAGTGTTTATCGCAAACAGGCTTTCAAAACCGTCATATTTTCAAGTTTTGGGAATTTATTTATTCACACGAATCATGAATGAACACATGAATGGAAGATGAACTAGTGAGCAGAAAGTCTTTGACTGGTTGTGTTTAGAGTCTCTTACCTTTTTATTGAGTTTGAGCCATGTGACGTAGCCTTTACTGTCTGTGTACTGCAGGCCGAAGAACCAGACCTCCCTCAGACCCACCGTCTTCACCACCTGGAACCACACAAAGGATTTTCATCAGGCTTTCAGTTGAGCTCATATAGAAAAGCTTCCCTCGAACATTTCTTTGGAGTTTTATGATTTATTAAGACAAAACTCTCTATGGGAAAGCTTTATGACTGGTTGACTTCATTTTTCACATTGATTTAACACCCTGTGAAGACATAATCACGAGCAATCCATTGAGGGAAACCACAATGGTCGCACTCAATACCTGCGGCAGGAGGAGGTAAAGCCTGTGCATCATCTCATCGCTGTCATTTATTGACAGTAATTATGTGGAGGCATTACAGTCTCTTCTGTGGAATACTGATAATTAAACTCTGCATGCGTTAGCGCTTTAAGGACCATTTTCTTTGGCTTTCCACACAGACAAAGGCTGAATGTCACACCAAACGGACCGAATGTCTAGTGCACTGTCCAGAAGCATGTGAAAACCAGAGCCATGTATAAAGACAGCCAAACCTCACACCCCTAAAGCAGAGCAGTGTCTTCCCTCCGGCTGTGAGACTCCTGAATTCTTCATCTCTTCACCTCGTCTGATAAAATCCGTTTTTCATTTTGGTGACTTATTATTTAGTCATCCATTTTTATGATTCTGTTTTATAAGCGACATTAAAGTGACCACAGCCATCATTTTGATGTCAGTCCTGGTTAAATAATCCTAATGAAATGATCTTGATTACTGTAATCGGTTGCTAAGACAGCGTCCACTCCTCTGGAGAGACTTTCCACCAGATCTCTGAACATGGCTGCAGGGACTTCCTTACATACAGCCACAAGAGCAAAGGTGAGGTCCTCCTCTGATGGCGGGTGATGAGTCAGTGTCCCAGCTCATCTCACAGATGTAAGCCATGACTCTGTATGCAGGCAGTTAAAGTAAACCATTTCTTCACGGACCTGGCTTTGTGCGAGGAGCTTTGTCATGTTTCACAAATTTGGCAAAACACTATCGTCTAAAATACAACTATATGCTTTAAACAGGCTTAGCACCAAATGTACATACAATTATGAGGACACAGCATTAACTATATAAATGTAGACCAACGCAAAGTGTGTAAACCTGCATTCTTTCTAATAGTGAGGTGACTCTACTGGTCTCAAACAGATATCTGATTGCATATTAGCTTGTGAGAAAATGACCCTTCTTCTCACTTGGCTTAATTATGGCTAAATTGTGATACAAAATAGATCAATATATTGAAATCTCCTCGAAATCTACTTCATAAATGCCAGGACAGGGTGACAAAATGAATCATCAAAATATACTTGATGAAAGAACTCAAGATCTATATTGCAGGGATGATTATTACACAATGAGAATCATCAGCAATGTGGATATAGTGACAAAGAGGGAAAACACAAGTATTAGAACAAGTGGAACCGTCTGGTAAGCTCAGAAAATGACATCACTTTACTGTAATGAGCCTTTAAAACCAGGGGAGGACAACACTGATGTTATATCATGATACAAAGAGATCCAAAATCTGAGAAAAAATATAGTCTCATATCACCATATATGTATATCACAATAAAATCCCATTAAGAGTACAATAAATGAAGGGCGCGCTTTAAGGCAAGGCTAGTTTATGATAGATGTTGTTACCACAGTGTGTCCTCGGGTTCTCAGTCAGATCTAATCAAGAAATCCCCCCCAAGCTCCACCCTGTCATCTAAATATGGTCACTTCTGGCTCCAAAAAACACAAGATGGTGATGACCTCTAAAGGCCTCTAAACAGCGGTCCACAAACCTATGTGTGTCATCACAGTGTGTTGGGATACATCCTTCCACTGACTTTAGAGTGTATTTCAATTTAGACTTACTGTCTATGATTAATAGATGTTGAGGCAGCATACAAACAGAGTAACAACATCAGGACAGCTCATCTGATGGGAAAACTGCAAGGTAACAGTTTTGTGGTGCTCATCCAGCCCCCGCTGTTCTTTCCTCTATCCGTTCCCTCTCATCTTTTCTCCTTTTTTTTCTCTCCCCTTCAAGTCTGACTCCGTCCTCCCTCCCTACTCTCTCAAACGTTCCCACACACTTTGTCATTCACAAACTGTTGTCCCATTTACAGAGAGAGAGCGAGAGAGAGAGAGACAGTCCCTGAGGGGATGCGGGTGCTTACTCAGACTCTAATGTGATTTACACAGTCAATACGACGGCACTCACTGACATATAATTAACTCTCGCTCAAGCTCAAGACACAGAAAGACATGCTCACATAAACACGTTAAAAGCCCATGTGTATCAAATCATCACAGGCATAAAGAAAGGCAAGCCGTCCAAAAAACGTTGGTGCAGTAGTAACTGTAAAACCAATCACAGCGCGCGCACACACAGACACAGACACACACATACACACAGGGCCTCCAGTGGGGCTGGGAATGCGGTATGCAGAGGCAGCTATGCGGATGCTGAGAGCTCAGCATGCAGATTTGGGGTTGCGGGATGAGAGAGAGGGAATAATAAGTGGAGGAGTGGAGAGGAAAGACGGGGAACATAAGAGGGACAGAAGAATTAGGCTGTTGGGGCAACTGTGGTGTTCATGCAGACAACTTACAAAAGTGTGTGTGTGTCCATCAAAGTGTTCACGCCCCTGAGGGCTTACACTCTGGTGTTTGGGCTAGTTTGATTAAAAAGCTTTCCTATCTCGCTAAGTGTGTTCATCTGTGCGTGTGCGTGTGTGTGCGTGGGAGAGTGAGAGAGAGAGAGCTTAGGGGTTATATATTTAGCCGGACAGCCTCTTTATCAATGGACGCCCTCTCTTCATTCATGTGAATGTGCACCATTTAAAAATGGAACAGCTTTCAGGTCCAACTGAAGGCTTCTTGCATGACTCATTACCTCACAGCTCACCCGTCACTCCTGGACTGTATGTGACCTCAACACGCTGCAGCGGAGTGACCACAAGGAGACAACAGCGCATGTGCATGCTGAAGAAATATAATTAGCAGAAGCTGTTAATCCTGAATCAGTCCGGGTTTGTCAGCTTACAAGCTCCGGAAAACTTGATGTGTTCCTTTAGGATGTCACATGATTTCAGCAGAGGCTTCCTGTATGTTTGCTCACGCTGGTGATCATTCTGTGTCGTTTACATCCAGGGGGTATCTATTTTACCTCCATTTATTTTTAGTTGACGATGGACAAATGACACTGCACACCGTCATCCACCACCGGGTTCTATCATTATGTCATTACTTCTACACCTGTCAGCTCTCCTCGCCTATCCCCGAGTCAAGCCTGTGTAACAAACCCTTCTCACCATCTCTTAATCTGTTGATTATTTTTTTTGTGTGTGTATAGAATATCAGACATTTGTGAGAAACTAGTTCCCAAGGGCCAAAGGACGTCAAATAGCATGTTTACTCCGACCAAAGTTAAATCTTCACTTTTGAATTCTGAGAACCTGCAAATATTTGGTGATGCTGTTTAACAAGATGCTTAAATCAATCCAAGTCTCTGTCAAATAACTTGATTGATCAACCCAGCACTCACGGGACAGTTTTTCACAACAGCTACTGCTCTAAGAAAAGTATGGTTCCACAATGCTACTTTGAAAGACTTTCCTCAAAGAATCTCTTTGTTAAGAGAACGTTTCTTTGGGTTCTCCATACTTAACCTTAATTTGTTCTCATTTAAGTTGACTGATGGTGGGTGAGGGCATGAAATCATAATTAAAACCAATAACTTTTCTTCATAGTTGTGTTGGAGGGGTTGGCTAGCTAATTCACAATATAACAAATAAATACAAAACCCTTCTAACACAGATACCGCTAACTATTCAGGTGGAAATGTTGCTAACTCATGTTCTGCAATCTGACTTGTTTTCTATGTTTCTGCTTTCCAGTGACACACAAACACAGCCGAGGGCAGTGAGGGGGAGCAGGTGCTGCTGCTGGTGAGACTGAGCTTGTTTCGTTAATGCTATTCATCTGTCATCATTAAATCAAGGCCTGCGCTACTTTGCTTGCAATCGGGGTTGCAGTCAGCACTAAAGCTTCATACTTACCTTAACGCTAGTTAGCAATAGCCTTAGCCAAGGTGTGGTGAAGTAAGCAGGCTCACTAACACAAATATTCAAAAAAACACAAGGCTACCTTTACAGTAGGAGATTTGAAGATAGTATTTTTGATATCACTTGCATTTGCTGTAGTAAACTATGTTGTTAAATTGCCACCTGTTTTCATAAAGTTCATTCAGCTAACCCTCAACATCAGCATAATGTCAAACTTAGCTCCCATTAGTTGTTAAATGTTAGCAAAATAATATGTCTAGTAAAGTCAATACTCCTCCTAATTCACCGATTCAAGTATCACAGTCATTCTTCCCCCTTACCAACAACTCATGATTTACTCTGATACGACAGGAGTGTTTTCAGGCCACTCAGACTTGTCCTGTGCAGGATTAAAGCTTGTCTGTGGCTTGATCTCGTACTATAAAGCAGAACAGAATCAAAAGAGCAAGAGCGAGTAAAAAAACTGAAAACAAAGATTCTCTCTTTCATGCCGTCTTCCTCCTCTTCGTCACCACAACCTCAACAAGCCTTCCAGCCTGACATGAAACAATGCTGAAAGCTGCCCTTTTACTTCCCAGACACACATTCACACACAGACCCACACCATCCACCCAGCACTTACATCCACGGTCTCCTGAGAGCCGCCAGTTCAGACAATGAGCACTTTGTGCGTCATCTTCGTACAGAACCAGTACCGACCCAAACCCGGCCCAGCACCCACTGGCACACACACGCACTCACTTTCGGTATTGCTTTTCATTAGGATTGGAAACAACAAACAATGTGATTCTTCCCCCCGGCCACAGAGGTCCCTCTGAAAGACCAAATGTGAAGTTGAATTCTGACTCTCTCCTCCCGCCCGGTGACAGATGTATATTTTGCACTCTTGTCACTGCTGTATCGTCCTCACAACTGAACTGAATATGAATCATGCTGACAGCATGTGTGTCTCATACCTGGTCGAAGAGCTGTTTGCCTGTTGTGTTGGGCTGGATGGCAAACTCCAGCTCAGCGTCCATGGTGGTGACGCGCACATTGATCTGCAGAGAAGAGGAAAATAACACATCAGTTAGGTTTATCATTCACATAAACATGCTCTCTCTTTCCTGCTACACGGTTTAAAGTTCATTTTTATTTGTTCATTATTTAACTTCATAACTACAACATTTGTACAGTGACTATTTGAAAAATGTATATTTGAAATGCTGAATTCAATGGCAGCATGACGTGGCACTGGGAGTCACACACACACGCACACACACGCACACACACACACACACACACACACACAGAAACATACAGCATGTAGTCCGATGATTCAGTAGTTCTGAACCCAGTGAACTTACACTATACAGGCTGACTGGAGAAAACCTGAATCCTGAAATTGTAGGGCTTTGTACAGAGAATGAGTCATGATCACTGGCTTTGAATGGAGAGGGTGGAAAAATATCTTTAAAAAGCCATTCAAAAGAAATGAATACTGAAGTGAAAACAGGAGATTAACAGTGAAATGAAACAGTAGAAATGTTAAACAAAAGGCGAAACAAAATGTGGAGACGTAAACATTGTTTCAAAGTAAAAGATGGAAAAAATATAAAGAAGAAATGTACAACAAACTGTGCAAAGGAGTGAAACAACAACCCTCAAAATGTTAAGAAAAATTGTGAAATAACTTCAAAACGTGTGATGGGAGAGTCGATAACAAAATCTAAAGGAAAGGTTTACAAAATAAAGAACAAAAACTGGGGAAGAAGTAGAAGTAAAGCCTGACCAACTGTGACCCTCTGCTCACGGGACAGCCGGTGCCAGCACTGTGTCTTCCTAGTCAGACTTCTATAAATATGCCTAACACATAGTGCACGTACACACACACACACACACACACACACACACACACACACACACACACACTCTGTGTTACAGCCAGTGTCCATGTAAGGCTCCGGCTGTTTACACTGCTCCTCCTGCCAGGAAGCCCAGAGAGGAAGTCACTTTCACTTCACTCTAATGAGGGGAAATTATCAGGAACTCTACTGAGCGTTTGCAGCAGCCTACTAAAAATACCTTCCCACGCAGTCATGTTTAACATAAAAAGACTGTCTGTGAGATGACAGACAAGAGAGATGGCCACGCAGAGCGAACACAAAGACAATGACATCTGCTCTAAGAAGCACTTCAACTGGCTCTTCAGGCTCCACAGGCCATCTGCACTTAAACACCTCAGGAGTGAAAGTTTGCACCAGAACAGCCATTTGGCGAATGTGTCATTTCTGAGGCAAGCCGATAAACGATGTCCAAATGGACGGGGCTGAGAGGGAAAAAACATCACCACATGCCACGTCATGAGTGATTGGGAGAAAGGATGAATCAACCAGTGCTACAGATGAATATCACAGCTTATTCAAATCAACGCAAACATCTGCCGCTATTTCACACACTTCAACTTCTTCTCAGTTTAGAATACTTACTTCTAAATGCAGTGTGCATGTCTTATTTTCAAACTCATTTGCAGTTTTTTTTATCTTTATCTTTTATCTTATCTTTCTCAATAAGATACTGGGCTCCTACTGTACACTTCATTGTTATGCTCAACTGGCAAACTTGTTATTTCTGTGGTCATTTTCAATCGTAACTGTAACATTCAAAGACATATAGTGGTTGTGACGTACCCTTTCTAGTATTCTAATGTTTCTGCTGTGCTCATTTCAAGCACTCTGTTTGCTCTGCTAGAGTCTCTGATATCTAACCAACAGCGACGTTTGTGGCACACAGGTGAAGCAGTTCTCCAACTTAAACCGAAACTCTCGCTAAAAAGCAACCGAGGCTTTATTTGGGATTAAATATGAGTCAAACCTTCGTGTAAAAGCATAATTACGGCGAAAGAGGCACTTTTAAGATTTACCGTAGTTTCGGTTTTTGGCACGTTAATTTTGAATGGGAGAGCTAGGGGCACGACATGCTAGCATCAAAAACGCTATTTTTAAAACACTAAGAAGGCTCGACACAACATGAAACTTTGCTCGTAGCATCACTAGGGTCTCTACACATGAACAAGAGCATTGAGAACATTGTTTGTGTACACAGAGTTTACTAAAAAGAAGGTTTTTGAACTACTCACGTTGGTTGCTGAATCTCCTGCGTCGCCGTCATGGCAGACAAAAAGTGTTGATCCCCGAGTGCGACCTGACAGGCAGGAGAGTAACGGTGAACCGCTCCTCAAGCGTGCCTGTCAGGTCGCACTCAGGGATCGACACTTTTTGTCTGGCGTGACGGCAACGCGCAGGAGATGCAGCAGCTAACGTGAGTAGTTCAAAAACCTTCTTTTTCATAAACTCTGTGTACACAAACAATGTTCTCAATGCTCTTGTTCATGAGTAGAGACCCTGGTGATGCTATGAGCAAAGTTTCATGCTGTGTCGAGCCTTCTTAGTGTTTTAAAAATAGCGATTTTGATGCTAGCGTGTCGTGCCCCTAGCTCTCCCGTTCAAAATTTACGTGCCCAAAACCGAAACTACGGTAAATCTTAAAGGTGCCTCTTTCGTCGTAATTATGCTTTTACACGAAGGTTTGACTCATATTCAATCCCAAATAAAGCCTCAGTTGCTTTTTGGCGAGAGTTTCGCTTTAACGTTAGTGAAAGTGCTATTATTATAAGAAAGCATCAAAAATTGTGACTGTGTAACATAATCTACATACACACATTCATCAGTGTGAATACTGTAATGAACGAGCTCCTCTTAGGCCTGTTTTCACTCTCTCTGCACTCTATTTGCTTATTTGTTTTTCGATGGTGATTTTATCCCGAAGCTGAAACAGAAGTTGAACTCAAAAATAGGCGCATGATCTTGAATTATTCATGATGATAAAATAAGTAGATGTTTTATTGCCACTGGGAAGGCAGCAGTGAGGTGACATGGAAAAAATAAGAATCCAGGCGCAAGAACGAAAGTCGGTAAAGAAAGGGATTGTGGGAGTTGCGTGCAGTCAGGTGTGACTTCACAGTCACATATCAGCATCTGGAAACTTCATTCAGGACTGCTGCTACGACGACCTGCATGCCGATTGTGAAACTTGAATTCCGACAATGACGTAATGACGTGTGTGAGTGCGTATCCGTGTGTGTGTTTGTGTGTATAATGTTGCAGCAAGAAATCACAAGAACACCGGGCTTCAAACCAGCAGCAGTGCTCGTGGAAACCAAACCAGCGTCTGACCGCAACCCCTCCCTGTTCACAGCACCGGACTACACACACAAACACACTTATCTGAGTGTGTGTGTGTGTGTGTGGTTGTGTGTGTATTATCCTATCCCACTGCAGGTGTGATACATTAGGCTGTTCTGTGCTGCAGTAAGCAAACCAACACTGTCCTTGAGAAACCCTGATGGAGAGCGAGAGACCCAAAGAAAAACATAGAGAGAGAGAGAGAGAGCAGATGAGAAAAGGGCAACAATGGTACAGTTAAAACGTGCAACCTGCCTCAGGCACAAAACTGCTGCATCAGCAGTGCCTGTGTGTGTGTGTGTGTTTGTGTATGTGTGTGTGTGTGTGTGTTATTCAGGTCACTTGAGCCATCTATAAGTCTGCTACATTCTGTCTGCTTGTTTCTTATGATTGATGCGCTCCGTTCACCTCAGGCGTTATCTGTCTATCTGTCTTTGTCTTCCTCTCTCTCTCTCTCTTTGTCTGTCTCACACACACACACACACACACACACACACACTCGCGCAAAGCATGTTCTTCAGACAAAAGCAACGGCACTCTACCCCCAACCATGCCTTCTGTACACACACACACACCGCAATGTCTTTGCAAACAAAAGAAATGGCAAATATTTTTATTTGATAGTCACATATCCAAACTGATTATCTCTAAAGCTGCAATTATTGTCAATTAATCTGTCGTCTTGTTTGGTATATAAATTGTCAGAAAATGGTGAAAAACATCAATTGGTGTTTCCCAAAGACCAAGATGACGTCCTCAAATGTCTTGTTTTGTGTTACATTCACATTCAGGAGGCTGGAATCAGATCATTTAGATTTTTCTTCCCTAAAACGCAAACCAATTCAATGATTATCAAAAAGAGAGAGGTATTCTGACCAAACCTCCCTTCAGTTTAAATAAATCCATGACACGACTGTAGTGAAGTCATGAATGAAGTTTTATAACTAGGTTCGGGAACAAAGACCACGCCCCGAACTCATCTCATTTCCGCCCAAAACATATTTAAGCACACCTCATCCGTTCACTCCCTCTTTGACTAATTCTCTACATCCCTCCCTCCCAATCCCCTTCTCTCTTTTTGTTTTCTCTCTCTTATCCATATACAGGAACCACTGGGTCTCACGAAGAGATTAGAGACGGTTCCCCCACTTAGCGTCTCAACACCCACTACGTTCCTCCCGATCATCTCGCCGAACTCCCCCCTCCATCCACTCATCCTACCAGGTTCTCTCCCTTTCTTTCAACCCTCACCCGTCCTTCCCTCGACCCCTTCCCCATCCCTCGACCCCTACCCAATCATCCCTTCATCCTTCCATCCACTCCATCCCTCGACCTTTTCCCTCCCAGTATCTCACATATGTCCATTACGAGTAATACATTTCTGTTCGTATTCCAAACAGCCTTTGGCGTGGTCTTTGTTAGTGAATTGAAGATATTCATGCTGTTCATGCTTCCATTTAACCCTGTTTGCTTTAACGTGTTGCTGTCCTCGTACGAGTACTTATGAAGAAGAAGACAGGTTTGGCTTTGTGTGTGTTCCACATTTGATAAAGATAAAGAAGGAATAGTGAGTTTAGGTCACCTCATCTTCTTTCATTGTTTCATTATTTTCCTTTTGTTATCTGGTTCACGTCATTGTCTCCTGCAGGCCTTTCTAACAACCTGCCGTTTAAATGATTCAGGTGCTGACTATAAGAAAGGCTTCTTAATATTTCCTTCCTCATGTGACACATGCTCTTATATTTGGAGTGCCAGGATTGCAGAAACTGTTTGGACAGTAGATGTTGGGAAAGTATGAGAACACAACCATATGGGAGTGGTGGCGTGTGTAATGTGTGTGTGTGTGTGTGTGTGTGCCGCAGCAAGGCAGACATCTGTGTGTATGTATGGGAGTGAAGCCATATGGTGACCTCTCACACACGTACAACATGCACACACAATATGGCTGTTTTTGTGAATGCATCATAACAGGTCATGTGTCTCTGTGCTGCTGATAAAGTCGCCATAGCAACAGTCCTTGTGGCTGATTTTAATGTGATTTTCCACAAAGCCTCGTGGGCTTCTTAGAGAGGGACTTAACACTTGACAGGATGACCTGGAGAGGATTGACTCCTCAGAGGTGAGATACAGGCGGACAACAGCAACGAGAACATCGAATCTGTAGTTCAGTTTGTCGGGGCTGCCTATTCCATTTGTTTAAATCATCTCTTAATTTGACAGTTGTTTATATTGTATTCTTATTTTGCATTGATACATCCTTGTGTCCAGAAATAAAATCAGAAGACAGAGAGAAAATGGTCAACATGACTTACTAAAGATAATGTAATGCCCTCAAATTGCTTCTTGTTTGAGTCCAAAACTCAAATATATTCAGTTCTAAATGAAAAGCAGCAAATCCCCACATCTGAGAAGGTTATGTGACACAAAAAGATGTACAGAAAGTGATATCAAGGATTTTTTTATATTTTACTCTCAGCAAGTTTAACATTAAAGCATTAACAACATAATCTCTGTAGATTTTATGCTCATATCCTAAATATACATCACACACGCTGTTTATGGTCCTTACTAAAACAAGGAGTTACTTTCTTTTAAATGTCGGTCTCAGCAAAATAACACGACCGAGGGGAGAAAGCAAACACTAATCATGAAAACACTCTGCAGCTCTATGCAGAGCTAATAACATCAAGTTTCTTTGTGCAATGCAGTAAAAAGAGCTCCTCTGATACAATGTGCTGGTGTCTGTGGGGGGGGGAATTGTGTGTGAATGTGTGTGACTGCACACAGATACAGAGTGGGAGCAACATGTCTTCTAGCTGATAGCAACAAAACGTTAGCAGATAAAGCAGGCGGCCTGAGCCTGACTGCTGACCACAGTCCTTCACTCCACTGCTGGCTGACTGATACCGCTCACACCCTCTTCTGTCTGCATGTGTCAGGGACATACAAATATCATTTTGTGTAACATATACACAAAAAGATACCAATATGGTATCTGCAGTCCTGTACTACAAGTAATCCATTAGTTATGATCACTGCTGCCTCTGCGTATGCCACAGCACTCACTGCTCAGACTGCTGCAAACACCGCCAAGACCAGCACAAACATCAGTACTACAATATTCATCATGGAAATCTACTTGCACGGATAACATAATCAAGTTCAGCTGGGAATCATTTAATATTAATTATTATTATCATTATTATTTACAGGGATGCAGTGAGTTCTCTGCTTTCAGGTAGGTTTCCAGAGCGGATCAGGAGTACTGTCGGTGTGTTTTAACTTAACATAGTTATACAAATCTTCACACTGAAAGGGGGGTTCAGTGTCTTATAAACAACCACTCCTATCACACAGCATTTTACATTAATGATATCAGGACCTACTACAGAGGTGTTATCAAGTATTGTTATAGTTGTTGTTAGAGTACAATTATTATTTTGACACTAGGGTTTAAGTTTAGGCAACAAAAAAAACGTGGTAAGTTTCGGAAAGGTAAGGACAGACCCTTTCACAATGTTCAGCACATGTAAGAACGAATAACTTCTTTCATGTGCAAATATTTCTGGTCTTTTTTCTGAATTGCGAAGCTGCGACATAACAAATATATGATCGGTTGGTTGCAATGACGGTCCTGGAGCGACACCAGCACAGATCATGCCCCTCTCACTTATAGAGCTTTTAGGAAATTGAGCCTTTTCGCCATTTTACATCTGCTTGACATCATTGTTTTCCCTTTTTTGTCTGAGGATAATTTTGACATATGTTTTGAAAATGTCATGACCTCCGGAGTGACAGCAGGACTGTGAAATAATCAAAAACAGAAATGTACAAATTGGTATGAGCCACACAGGTGCGAGCTACTGCGAAGCTTCCATAAACAATAGAGGGAAATATTTATTTGTTGGATTGTTTTTATTAAGATACATGATTTTGCAGTGTAAAAAGCTGCAGAGCTGCAGAGCCAAATCTTTCCCCGTGAGGCTCTGTGGAATACTGAGCGTGCGCGTCTGTCTCAGTGTGGCTGGCTGTGTTTACCAGCATCCTCCATGCCTCCGTGTTATTCATAACAACCAGTGACAGCTAAATAGTAGGCTAGTGTGTACAGGCAGAGGCCGCCCACGCAACACGGCCCACCTGTTGATTGTGTTTGTGTGTGTGTGTGTGAGAGACTCAGACAGCCATAATTAAAAGCTGTTGGTAGCTAAGCCGGTTAACAGAAGCTTTAAAGGCAACCAGGGCGACACTGCCTTTTTCACCTTTTCTCTTATCGGTTTTCCATCATCCACTCTTTACACTCATCTGCTTAACATTTCCCTCCCTGACACTCTTCCTTTCTTCACCTCCGCTCCTCTCTGTGTCCTCCGCCACTCGTTCTCTCCTCACCTCTCCTCTTTTCAGCCCAGGCTTTTCCTCGTCAAAACACTTTCCCGCGCCACGCTTCTATTTTAATTAGTTTAGTCCTGGCACATATTAATTTAAGCATTTATCAGTCTTGTTTTTTTTTGGCTTGTTTCATAAAGGCTGTTACGAACAGAGGGCATCAAGGATGTATGAGAAAATCCATCAGCACAGTGTCAGACCACACAAGTCCACTCAGTCCTGGAGCCGAGAGCAGCACATCTTTTTCTTTCACAGATCTGTGGGCTGGCTTGGATCGGAGCAGGAGGAGTAAAAAGAATACATCTCTATGCAAGAATGACGAGTGATAGGCAGCACACAAGTAATAATAATAATCAGGGCTTTCAATATAACACGTTCATTTTAATTAATTCATTACAGAAAAAAATAATGTGTCTGAAAATAGCGCAGATTAATCGTGCTCTATGACGGCCCGCGACCTTACGTAACTGAACACGGCACAAAGCGGCGTGCTGATGGCCCCATTCCCTTCTTTCAACACCAAGTGTTTCAGAAACATTTATTTTCCTTGGGTGGGTAAAACCTGTGGTGTACATATATATATATATATATATATATATATATATATATATATATATATATATATATATATATATATATAACAGCTGCCCAAGTATGTCTGCCGACCCACTTCAGCATTTTACAATTTTTGGAATCTGTCAGCAGGAAACACGCCATCGGTGAACAGTTAACTTGTGGACAATCTGCCCTCGCTCTTACCCTCCTGTCAATCTTGCTCTGCAGACAGAAAGAGACATTCCTCCTGTGACTGTGAGGCGACCGCTGCTATTTACTGCAGGGCTACTTACGCCGTTGTTTTGTACAAACTTGTGAGTGTACCTGCCATGTCGTCTGGTGCACGTTGGTTTTGATCGGCGACATAATTACGGATCTGTGTTGATACCCATGTGACTCGATTCAACTAATTAAAAGAGTTGATCAATTGCTTCAGCGCTAATTAGCATTGACTAATCGCTGTAGCTATGTGTGATTAATGACTGTGTTCATAATGGAATGCAAACTACATGGCCAACAGCATGTGGACACCCAAACATGGAACCTGGCTGGATGTATTTTGCTCCCATTCAGCTACAAGAGCATTAATGAGATCCACCACTGATAACTGGTGGTCAAGTCTGGCTCTGAGTTGGTGTTCCAGTTTATCCTGATGGTGTTGGATTGGGTTAGTTCAGGGCCCTGCACAGGCCAGTCAAGATCTCAGTTATGTCGTGGCTTTAATATTTCCCTGAAATTGAACCGAGGGGTCAAGACTGAACCATTACAAACTGCGCCACACCAAATGTACAGGGGAGTCTGCATACATTTGGCCATGTAGTGTACTTCTGTATATCACCTCGAGTGCAGTTAATGTTCATGTTTTATCCCAATGCTTTAGCGATAAAGCTTTTTTAGTACATTCCATTAGGCAGTGGGTGAATTTAGTGGGGGTTAGGGAGAGGCGGTGGGAGAGGCGGTGAACTTCACACCCTCCCTCTAATTAGATTTAGTGACTTGGATAATTCCCATTATATAAATGAAAATGGCCCTCTGAAATATTTAAAGCCTCCGGTGCAGGCTTGCTGCCCCCCCTCCACCAGCCCGCAGCCCCCAGGGACACCATCGCCAGGAGGGGCAACATGTGCAAAACGCAGCAATAAATCAATAATGTACGACGTCCCACTGCATATCACACCCTGGAAGAACAGGCCTGATGCATGCTTATTCAGACACACACACACACGCACACTGTAAGTGCCATATTGACCAAATAAATATGTATTAACACGTGTACGCACCTTTTATTCATGAGGTTTGACACATACACAGGCCTATGCGCTCTAACACAGATCCTACACACACACACACTCACATTGCCTTTAGGGAGATGCATACACTGACCAAAACATATGGGAAATCAATACAACCTATCCAGCAACATTTAACCCCTCAGGGTGTGTTGTTAGATGAGTAGAATATATTTTTTTCTCTTTTTTTCTCCCTTTTCATTTTCTCATGTCTCCGCTCTTTGTCCTCCACCCTCCTCAAAAGCATTGTCTGCAGCTGTAAAGGGGTCAGTCTGCCTCCAGCTAAACGCTGTCCTCCAGTAACACATTTATCACCTCAATCGTTGCCCCTTTTATGCAAAATCAGTTTCATAAACTAGGAAAGCGCGTACAAAAAGCTTGCTGAAAAATGTCAATTTGTTGTAATAATCAATAAAAATGGAAGGTGACAATCACTTTGACCAAACGGGCCCGACTTTGATATCGTTTTGCAACAATATCTTAAGGATAATATCTGTACTTTTACAAAATACTAAATAAAAATAAATAAATAATGTGTAAGTGGGTAAAAAAAAAAAAAGGTTTGAGAACACGCACACCAGTCTGGTAAGTAAATGGCATCACTTTAATGTAATGCAGCCACTGTGTTATGATTGTGTCACATCACGCTATAAAGTTATCCAAAATGTAAGACAGTGTATAGTCTCATATCACGATTTCAATATATGTTGTATATATTGCCAAGCCCTAAAGTTTAACGATATTACATATTCCATGAATGGAGCATCCTCCTTACATCATTATTGGGGAGTCAGCAAATATGACTAATTATCTACATATCATATCTTGATTTAGTTCCTTATAACAAACTTTACAGAAGACACATTTAAGGCCAATCCACATTGGTCCAACTTTTGTCTTGCTATAAACCAAGTCAGAAAACACTTTTAATACTCTTCAGACCTTGGAAGAAATGGAATAAAAATTGATCATCACAAATACTCTATTTGTGTTCAGAGTCCGAGTGTCTATATGAAAGCACAGAGTGCTGTTCGGCCAAACAATTAATCTGTATCAGTTTCAAAGGTGCTGCTCTACTTTACCCTGCCCTTGACCTCTCTGAACTGCTGGTGAGTACATGCAGGAGAAACAGGAGAACTGAAATAAAGGGGGAAAACATTTGTGCTGTGCTTAGCTGTGTAGTACTGTGTAGAGGTGATTTCACAAGACGCAAGAAATGTGACTCTGAATCCCACTAGAACACAAGTTAAACCTTTGACTTTGGGACTCTGCAAATTAATCCTTTAAATATAGAAATATAGAAAAAAAAATCCCCTCTCTGGCATAGCCCTGTGTACCAACACATACTATAAACAATACATGAACAGATAAGATTGTTTCGTGGTATTTCCTTTTCCTAACTTGATAAAATCACCTCCTGTTTGTCCACCATTCCCTTTCTGGTTGGCCTGCTGACACGGAGTGCCTTTTGTACAGACCCCCTTTGAACAACATGAAAGCTGTGAGTACCAGGGGACACCCGTGTTATGTTAGGGGTGTATGCACACACAAAAACACCATTAAATCAGAGCCTTGAGGAGGGTCACGGTCCAGACCAAACTCACTTTTTAATGGCCTGCCTCAGGCTAGCTAGCTCATAGCCTGTCTCGCCTTTCAGGGAGACAACAGACTGGTTCTGAGTGGCTCAACTAAACACAGCCTCTTTGTTGCTCTGGTGCGTGGTTAGCTCACCTCACCTGCAATATTGTCAAAGTGTTTTTTCCGCTCTATATTTTGTTCTTTTGTTGCTTGACATTAGCTTCGAGCTGATGGAGCCAAAGCTAGCTTACTTGTTCAATGATTAGCCTAGAAAGCGGGCCTGCTGGGGCCACTCGGTTTGAGCTTTTAATCCAGTGTGACATTTAAGTGTTTTCATGGCAAAAACAACCAGAGAAATGGCCTGACGAGGCAGTGAAAGGGCTGACGTGTTTACCGTCCGACTGCTCGGCTTAATGTCAAAGTATAGCCTAATGTAACCGGAGTGGGAGTTCCCCTCGAGGGCGGCCTGGGTGTCGTTTTTCTGGACTGGATATGAACAAAGTGCCTGTCACTCAGTCCTCTCCCAAATCCTCTTTTATCCCTTTGTGCGCCTTTATTCTTCCCTACGGTGTGTCTGGATCATCAGAGCTCCACTCCATCGTTCCAACTTTCTCTTCTGCTTATGTTTGTAGATTACCCATCCACCTGTGCATCCACGAGGCTCTATCTCTTATCTCCCGACACATCTTTCACCTGCTGTTCCTCTCTCATTCAATCCACTGATTTCTTTTGCATTGATGTTTCTCATTATTGCATGTTTGCTCCTCTCTCGCTCTCTCTCTCTCTCTCCTCCTATGAGCTTTTTCATGTCATCCCCTCTCCTCTCATCTTCCTCACTCCATTTCTGTCACCTTCTATCTCTCATTCTCTCCCTCTCTCTTCAGCTCCCATCCTCTCGTTACTTTTCCAATCACATGTCCCTGGTCTCTTTCCAGGAATTGGACCTGGCCTAATTCCCCATTACTGAGATTGATGTACCGGGGGCTCGGTGCAATCGCTATAGCTGGCTGTAGCTAAGTGTGTAAGCCGCCAGCGCGTACAGGACTGTGAAACACCCTGCAACTACAAGCTCCCTATCCAATCTGTAGTTTTCACTGACCTCTATCCATCTATTTTTGGTTTGGTTAGAATTTGGAGTAGGTTTACAGTCGGGCATTGCTTAGGAGTTGCTTAAAGGGTCACTCCACCAATCTTCCACATGAAAGTGTGTTAACAGGTCTTGGCTCCAAATGAAGCTGCATGTCATCTGATAAATTGCCTCAAGTGATGTCACTTGTGAGTCACCTCTTCTGTTGTGTGTTTTTTTTCTTGGAATAAAAAAGGTGATCTCTCTGGTTCTGATGCATCGATTTTGATCATGTGTTTTCAAACCGTCCATAATGAGTCCAACAGTGTTACAGGAGTTCAATGTCAACTTAACTTTTCTTTTAAACCTGTCGCCTACATTACCCACAATGCAATTTAGACACTGAGGGACACAACTAGAGGCAGTTTATCAGATGACGTGCAGCTTCTCCTCTGGAGCCACAAAAGGCTTTGTGCGACTTTTTTCACATATGCAGTATGACAGTATTGTACAGTTATTGTTAAACTACCACCACTGCTGATGAAAATCTACCTGATGTTACCCTAGCAGAAATGTTCAGAGACGAGGTCATGTTTTAAAGTTTTATTTATGTTACGTTTAGTCATATTTGCCCGCTGCCTTTCTCACTCGTTGACTTGTCATCTGATGTTTACCTGGAACTTATTGTGACAGGCGACCGAAATGAAACCCACTGTTACCTTTAATAATACTACAGATTTCTCTGGGTTTGGGACTGTGTAAATATACAACTCAATTGTATAAACAACACAGGTCTAGTTTGTTTTATATTTTAATGCAGAAATGTTTAATATAATTTTTTTAGAGAGTTGAAAGGAATTCAACATTTTTCTCTAATTTCTGGAATCACTTGTCTTCAGTTTTGTCAGACCTTGTTAAACTGCTATAATAATAAAAAATAATTTAAAATGTTAAAACATCCAACTTGTGACCTCGAATCATGGATGTAGTCATATTGCAGGACAAAGCTAGGTTCCATTCTGAGGCTCTATCACCGAGAAGACTCCTGGAGTTTCTGTTCGTGCCTCCAAGGTTAAAAACACAGTAAAGGTAATATAATAAATGGCTCCACGGCCCTCAAACTATAATCCTGTTATTTAAGCTGCAGTGCAAACTCAGCCTGTATGTGTTTGTGTCAGGGCAACATGAAAGCTCCCACTGTCCTTCAGTCCCAAAAATAGAGCAGAGAAAGCCCTCTTTGTGTTCGCTCCTTTCAACAGACAGGACAGATCCACAAAGTGACCGACTATGTGAGTGCGTGTTTTCCCAAAACTCTGTGCACTCCTGTAACACATTACCTCTGGCTGGAAGAGCTGATGACAGGCTCTGGGCTCACATTAAAAAAAAAACAGATATAGCCAGTGTGGTTAGCTGGAATAAAGAACAATGGCTCATTTCTATTTCTTTCTTACCTATTTCTTATCAGTGCCTGAAAGCCGTCCTGAACTTACAGTCAACCTCTCTTCTGAGCCAGGAACTTTAACCTCCTGAGTACTATTCAATGAGGTCAAAACAGAAAGCATTGTTTGAGTTTAAGCTAAACTGATAATCTTTGCCGCGATCAGTAAAGAGCCAGTTCATGGTGTTAGCCTCTGTTTTTACAGCAGGATCTCAGTCTTTGATGTTATAAAGAACCAAATTGAGTATCTGTGACTCAAAACTGTTAGTTGTGTGTGAACTTCTGAGATCAGCGTGACGGCTGATGCAGTCAGACTCCGGCTGCGTCTCATCACTTCGTAAGATCCCTTATACGTGCAGAGTATTGGCGCTTCTCCATACACATGTGCTGGCCTGGCTCAACTCGGTTTGACTCCGTGCGGTAGCCCAGTGTGGCAGGGATTCGCATGTTCATTAAAACAAGGCGTGTCTTTAACTAATGCGCTCACCTTGAGCTGAAGTCGGGTCGATGGCTGTGACTAACGGTCAACGGAGCAGCTGTAAATACTCCTCCTCCCTGCACACAGAATCACTGGCAACAAAGCTCACGTTTTTTTTCCCGTCGTACACCGTAGTTACATTTCCTATAAATACCTCACAACAAATTCTCACTACATAAGGATCAACATCATGTTGGGCTTTAATTAGCAGTAACTTAACAAGACTCATGAAACAGCTGAATGATGAAATGGTAAAATACAGCAGATGTTTGAAATTTAAGTGACACAGGAGAGAAACTTCAAACTTTAAACTACAAGAGTAGTGATATGAGATATGAGTTGAGTCTTGCAACACTTGTTTAAGTGTGAGACAGGGGGTCAATGCCGGCTGACTGTGGTCGCGAGACATGCATGCAGCCTGCTGGTTGGGCGCACTTTGACTTTCCTCCGGAGAGGGTCAATCTCAGGCCCAGCTCAGCACCACTCCGCATGGTTTAAGTGATAATGGAAACGTAAATCGGCTCGGCATGGTTTGACCCAGCACACCCAAATGTGCGAGTGGAAAAAAACCCAGAAATTCTTTGTCTGCAGCTTCATGTCACATTAAGGTTACCCAAGGCAGTGGCTAGTGGGCCTGGCTAACACCAACTCTATTCAGAAACAACATATATGCATTTACTATTGAGTTCGAGTCAGAGGTAGTTTATTGGAAGTCCACTTTACTTTATGTAAGTCCTAAGTCCTTCGTCAACCATGTAGACGCCACGACAATGGGATCTTTTAACTACAAGGAGTTACAGGCCACAGCTTTAAGAAATTAACAAAAATCTTAACTCACACAGAAGCTGCAGTGAATGGAGGATGGAGAAAGTGAGCTCACATGCAAAAATGCTCTAAAACAGGGAATTCATACACGTGTATTAACTATAAAATGATGCCAACTATTCCCTGGAATTCTGCAGCCCGGAAAATCTGATACTGAGGAATGCAGCAGATAGGTGGGATTAAAGAATAGGAGTGCCAGCAGCAACTCTGTTCATGAGAGGTGCTCAGGGGTGGTGGTGGTGCTGCAAATCAGCCATTAATCTCTATATTTGTCTGGTACTGACCGGTTTGGGCATCTTTCTCCTCTCTCCGCCCGTCCCCTGTTGCTGAGAAAACAGAAAGAATTCGTCCTCCGTCTTACTTCCTCTCTACGGGGCACCAGCTCCTGCAACACAGCAACAACAGAAACATATGAACCAACGTCAACGTAAACATCACAGTGTGTCCTTCAAGATGTCACGCAGTGTACCTTGCTTTTTCTCTGTCTATTTTATTTCATTTGCCTCTCTCTATGTATGTTCAGTGACGCCTGTTGTCACTGTTGAGAGAGACAATGACAGGAGACAATCAAAGGCAAGATCCAAACGTCAGAGTAAAAACAGGGAAAGAGTGAGAACAGAGAGAGAGTTAGATAACGAGCAAAACTGACAGGAGGCAGGAAAGAAAAGACAACTCAATTGGAGACTACACAGCTTTTTCATTTCATTTCATGAGGATCATCTGTCACTGGTTTAGTCCTTAAAATGCCAGAGAATAGTTGTAAGTCAAAATATAATCAGTTTATGCTGATATTAAACTGACAAAAGCAGAAGATTCTTGCATGTGAAAACCTTGAACTGTCAAATTGTTGTTTTTTTTTTGTTTAACAGATTATTACTGACATGCTCTCCGATGGTTGTTTCCACACTTGGAAAAACAAGCCAGCCAATCAGAGCTCTGTAGGCGGCATTAGGAATTGAGGTTCCACTTTCATGTGCCAAAGCCAGATAAGCAGAAATCCACAGAAAAAAATGTGCATAACAATCGACAATGTGCGGATGAGATTGACACAGTTTACAAGTCAGACATCATTTGCTGCTGATTAGTGAGGGCAAACTGTGCCCCCTCCCAAACAGAAAACAACACAGACACCTGCATAAAAACATCAGCAATCAGTCATTGTTGCGTTGACGGTGGCACAATTTTAGCTTATTTCCAAGTTGTGTTAAAACGTGCATCGGTGAGAAGAACTACTGAAATTGGCCTGGATGTGAACTGAATCCGGTAGACGCTTGCTGTCTTCCAAGCAAATTGTTATTCAGAGTCACCCAAAGGAACACACGCAGTCTTTTCAGCTCAGTCCAACTGCAGTTAAAATGGCAGAAGTGTATCAGGACTTTTACCGGCACAGCGCACAACTTGTTTGGTGGCAATTTGGGAAGGACAAAAGAGTAACAGAGAGTAGAGAAGAAAGGAGCGGCCAGATAGAGAGAGAAGTGGGCAAGAAAATAAAACTCCACCGAGACACAGAGATCACAGAGAGTGGAAAGTTTCTTCTGTTTTGCTTTAATTCTTCCCCTAACCCCATGTAAGGTTACCGTTTACCTGCTGTACACTGCTGTTGAAGTGATGGTTATCTGGACAGTGTGTGTTTGACCAGAAGTGCACGTCAGCTAAATGAATAGACTCTAAAATGGAGAGAGCAGTTGGTAGGTGTCCCTTAGGTGCCAGATCTTTGTGATATGCAAGGCCAGAAATAGACCTTTCTCAAGTGTCAGCACAGGGAATTAAAGCAGGCTCAATCACAAGCTCAGTCTGAGGGCAGGAGCAGAGCCGAAAACCGGTGTTACTGCACGACTGTGAATCTAAACTGCTCAGACTTGTATGCTGAGTAACTCTACACAACACCTACCAGCTAGGAATGTTTACATTACTTCAGTATATTTTCATAACCAACATGTTAAGCATCCTTTTTGACGTGTTGTGTAGATTATTTGTAAAGTGTCAGACAGAGGTCTTTTGTGTGGTTTGTGGTGATTACCGTCTTGTTCAAAAAATATAAGTATGGCCACCTGTTGAATTCATATGCCAAAGAAATGGGGGGCAGCATATCCCCACAACTGGTAACATACAACTAGTCCAGACAAGTAACTGCCACTAACTGTGGCTGCTGTTGGCTGGTCAGCTCAGTCAAGTGTATGCACAGCTGGCACGGATGCTTTGGACCACCGGGAAGAGGAGGTTCTCAGGCCCAGGACGGGGACACTCAGTGGGGGATGCAAGAATGGTTACCAGAACCAAAGCAGTGCCTGTGGGCAGCAGAAATCTGCTGTGAAAACTGCTGGTGCGTGACTGAGGCTGGTTCAGGGGTGAGAGTGAGATCAGGCATCAGTCAGTCTGAGCCACACTATCGGACTGCGCCTCTCAATGTACAAAGTGGTATAATGAGACAGGGCAGGTCAAGGCTAGCCGATTAGCATGCTAACTTCACATTCTGTTGAAAAGTAATTTTGTCTATAATAAAAATGGATCGCCTCCCTTGTCCCGCGTACGGAAGCCCTAAACGGTCATGCATTCATACATTTTATTTCCTCCGTTTTCCTGTGATAACGAGTTAATTTCCTCCGTTTTCCAGAGATAACGAGATAATTTTCTCGAGCAGCAGACAAAAATGTCTGTATGTAACAATGTGAACGCTGAGAATTTCATTGTTATATATCAGTTACAATGCAATTAACATTTACTGATATGCTGAAGCTTAAAACAGTTTTCAACTTTAAAACGTCGCAATGACAGAAGCACAAGTCAGTCTTTCCAATGATTACAACACAATTATTAGACTAAATAATATGTATATATATATATATATATATATATATATATATACACACACACACACACACACACACACACACACACACACTGACAGGACAGCAGGCTACAAAAATCCAATATCATCAGTATATGTGTGTGTTGGACTTTCAAGTTACTTTATTAGTACCCAGAGGTAGATTTTGTTTGCAGTAGCAGAGTCCTCATACACACATATGGGTAAACAAACATCTATACTGAATATGTGACATCAGTTTGGTCAGTAACAAACTGCTGCAAACTTAACCAGAGCTGTGTAGCTCATACAACTCCATGTAGGTCGCAGCTTTCTTAACTGTCCTTAAAGCTTCCATTTCCATCAGAATGGTATTCCAGATGGGAGGGGGAGGATTTATACATATTTGAAATGTACTGAATATTCTTGAGGCAAACTGCAAATTTCATAATCACATCAGAGAGCGTTATGAGTATACTTTGAAAAAGTGGCCTATTTTAGCCCTAATTCTCTCTTTCACATAAGTCCACAGAAAATTCACTTTGATGTGTCACATAACTGAGGAGCACTTCCTCTGAATCAATGCACGGACCCTCTGTCATCCTGTCAGTATCCCTCTGCAGCCGAATCCTCAAGGTACAAGAAGCCTGGAATATGTCAAATTGAACAGCAGCAATCAAACCAACCCAATTCCCATTCCCAGGTCACAAACGCAGCTCAACTACGACAGCCATTCTCATTCTCATTTGACGCCATTTACTCTACATTCTACAATTATTCTACAGTGGGAAACAAAACATATGTTTCCACTATCATCACTGAATATTATGACATGTTACCCACCACTTTGCAGTGTTGGGAACATATTTCACTAACACTATCAGATGTAGCTGTCAATGTTATTTCATATAACAGTGTATGTATAGGCAGTGACCAAGTTCTGCACGGGCACCCAACCTTGACCTCCACCTATGTATTAAAAACCTGAACCTGCTGAACTAGACAGCCGAGTACTGCTAAGCTGGAGGTCGAATGTCAGTCCAGATTGTATTCAAGCTTTATTTCATTCACTACTTTCATTATGGGGCCGGGCTAATGTAACACAATCAGTCTAACTACACTGTCTTCCCAGCTTCCCATGACTGCGAAAGAGTGGAGCTTTTTAATCGTTTCATTTACAAGAAATACTCCAACCCAAACCTGCCCAAAGACTGAAGCTTATGCAAAAAAAAAAAACAGCTCGAACCAGCATAGACACACCAAACCATCAATGAACTGGTAGCGACATAGGCTGAAAAAAGCTACACACGCCACACAAGACTGTAGCCAACAGCTGCGTTGGAGGAAATGCTTCTCCATACCACCACGTTAGCTGTAGTCTGTATTTGTCATTCATCAAACACCATCCTCGCTAATATAGCCACTTCTTGTCAAGAATATGTCAGAAAAAGTTTCAAATATCAAAGCATAAGGGGAAACTGCACTTCATGGATGTTACTAGTCATCTCTCTGTAAAAGCAAATAACCTCTGTCTGTCTGTCCGTGTGTGTGTGTGTGTGTGTGTGTGTGTGTGTGTGTATTCCTCAAATATCTCTGCGGATCAGGATCAGACTGACCTGAGTGTTTCAACATGGCTGTTGCTTGGTTCAAGGGTGTGCTATTTCGCATTTGTTTGGACTGCAATGATACCGTTAATAAATTATTTCATAAATGCTTTACAAATTCCACGAGCATTGTCCACCGGAGCCACTACAGTCACGTGCGCACCAGAGCCAATAACTGCACACCGTGGCCACGCGCGCACCAGAGCCAATCACTGCAGAGCCCACCGCGACCCCCCTCCTTAAGAAACAAGCAGATTTATACCTGCAGCGGCGCGAGCTGGACCGGGATTTTGCCGGCGGTTCAGTCCCGTTCCATTTTGTTCTGTGCATCTAAACTGACTGTTGTGGATTAATGAGATTAAACGAGTCCGGACCGAGTCTGTTCGGGTCTGAGGAGATCCGGACAACAAAGTGGAATCGGAATCTGTGGATGTTCGTGTGTAGCTAGCCGCTAGCTAGCAGCTAGCGTTTTTTTGTTTAATGAGTCAGAATAATGAGGAGAAGCTGAATGTGGAGCAGGCAGTGCAGCTCTTCATTCAGCAGGAAGGAGCTCAGGCAGACCTGAGCATTGCCTGCATTTAAATGTAAATAGTTACATATAACTTTGTAAATGTTTTAAATGTATGCACATATTTAGATAAACAACCATTTATATTTGCATTATAAGTAAAAAAAAAAAATGGTTTGTTAAACATATTTGTGGTTTTCACAGTAAGAAAATCTAACTTTTTCTACTCGGATTTCATGTTTTTTTGTGATTTTAGGTCCATTGTGTTAATACAGTATGTCAAAATAAAAAAAATAACTGTACAGTCACACATGTGAGGTTGTGCTGAAAATAATGACACCAAGTAAATAGCTTTTAAGATGAAATATAATGGCAAAATCAAAAATAGTCAAAAACAGCCAATTATACCCTGGAATATCGGATTTCACAACAAACCTAAATATCCCTGACGTCCCAGCTTCAAACACAGCCTCATTTGGCCATCCATGAAAAAGCTCCATAACCTCCCACTTTTTTTTATAGGAATACACTTTTCTTACGGGCACTGCACTAATTTCATTGATACAACATAAACAGGCTCCAGGGGCTTTCCCTGTCCCTTTCTCTTTCCTTTCTCTTCTAGCGCACTGATTCAATGAACTGCCTATCACAGCGATTTTCTCTCACAGGACAGGTTTATCAGATGATTCTACATGCTCAATCATCCAAAAAGCAGATGACAGGGGCCAACTAGTAGCAACGGCACCACCGCAACTATGGTCACGGACGCTGAATGACAGCCCAAATATTTGGCCGACAGCCGACCATCGGGGCCCACAATATCTGTCAAAATAAATGCTGATGTTGTTTTTTGTATATTGTTTAGCCTCTTTTTGCAGGTCAGTGGATTGGATCAGCATTATTTATAATCCGTGCATGGGTGTGACTAATTAACTGCTGAGTCCACTGGTTCCTTCCATGACTGCAGACTGGAAAGATAAAAGCAGCACACACATCCTCAATGTGTCGTTGGCACCTAATTTAATATCAGCCACACTCTGAACCTTTATCAGTGTAAGTCCCTGAGCTAGATGCCTAAAATCTAAAGCAGGCAGCCTTAATGACACTACACAATATGCAGCCTGTCGTGACTTTATCAGCTGACTCTCCCTTGTGCAATTTCCCTCCACCTCTATATCTCCTTTCCTTCTGCTACGTCTTCATATTAGACCTAATCAATGGTGAGAGACGGTGAGATAGTGGGTAGAATGAAGCACTGGGAGGGACGATAAGAATTCAAAGCTTGCCTTGACCTATATACCTGCAGCCAGGAAGATAGGTAAAGACACAGAATACTAAAATAACTGAGAGACTTTAAGCTGTCTGACTGCTTTTCTTAGGAAGCCGGAATACAGAAAGTTAGGGATGATGGCTCCTGCTCCGGCTCCTTTGAAAGACAAGAGTATGCATGGCTCTATTGATCCATAGTACACGTTTTATAATATTCAGAGTTCTACTTGATATAGCTATACAATCCCGTATGAACTCTAAATAAAAAAAAAATGCCTCTTCCATCTTCACGCTTGCCATCTCTTCCCCCTCTGTTCTGTGTTCATTCTTCAGGTCGAACGGCCACCACATCGATAACATCGGCTTTGCTGTCCATTCGGCAAGGTGAAAGTGATTTGCATCTGCAAATTGTAACAGATTTAAATGCTCCAGGCTTTATGGAAACACATGACCCCCAGGCCGACACACACACACACACACACACAAACTGACACCTCACAGGGTGACCTTTAGTGTGTGCTGTAGCTGAGAGCATCCAGGGCTTTCCAAGAGAACACAGGTCTGCCCTGTGTAGCAACGCACTACCTTGTCAACCTGGATGTATACGCCTTCAGGGTCTGTTTTTTTATATGTGTGTGTGTGTGTGTGTGTGTGTGTGCGTGCGTGCGTGCGTGCGTGTGTGTTTGTGTGTCCCTTCATTCAGTGAAACCAGAGGGTCGCTCCCAAGCGGATGCAGCTTCCAGGTCACCATTCATGCAGAAAGGAACCCTGCTCTCTGCGCACATTAAACTCTTTCATCTCTCTCTGTCTTGTTTTGTCCGAATCCTTTTCAGCACACTGTTGAGTTTTACACACACTTTTATAGAGTGTCCTGTAACACTGCTTCACAGAATCCTGCTCCTCCTCCTCTGCATTCCTCCCCTCTTTAACAACACCACTAATGAGGTTGTGTTGGATATCATTCAGAGGTGATCGATCGGGCAGCGAAAGCAACACTTGTCTGAATAAAGAAAGCTGTTTTGTGTCTGGTTAAAATGTAAAATAAAAGGAAAAGAATCTCTTACTGGAGTTGGAGATTGATTGCCGGGGATTATAACCACAATAGGGACATCATGAATGCTGCATTCTTCAGAGCTGTCCAAACCAAGAACGATAATTTTAGCTAAATACAAATTGTTTTAACTCAAATGGATGGTGGAGATCATACCACAACTAGAACAATGACAGTGGTAAACAATAGCGTTACTTTCAGAGCGATTTGAAGAACGATAGAAACACAGCAAGCCTATCAGAATCTGAATCCACATGAATTTACTGTTTTCATCACTTAGCTGTTCACTTCTCTCTCTGCATGTCATCTTTCATTTGGAATGATTTTCTATTTGCTTGTTTTTTGAATTCATGGTTTTTTGATCTTTGCACAGATAAATATTTAGCTTCTTTTCTTGTCATCTAGGGAAAGCTTTGTGGCTGCTTAACATTGTTTTGGTTGATGGTTTGAGGTTTGGCATTTAAGAGGTGCTTGTGGTTTTGTGTGTGTGTGTGCACGCGTGCGTGTGTGTGTGTGTGTGTTAGTGCTTGCATGTGTTCTTGACATTTTGTAAAATCTTTGTGGCTTCCAAATTTCTACATAAACGACAATGAAGACAACAATGAAGCTGACCATTTTAAAATTGTGTTCACTTGTGTTAAGTCTGTCATTACACATGTGTTATCAGAGGCTACAAAATGTCCTGCTGTAAGTGCCAGAGATGACACATAACACACACAAACACACTCACACACACACACACACACACACACTTCCAACAGCTGTTATAACAGCATGAAACTTGACCAACTGCTTTGCTTGACAACAAGGTTTTACTTGTACAACAGTGGAGCCAACTGACTCCTGGTGGAGTGTGAGGAGGAGAGTGTTTGTCTAACAGCACAAATGGCTGGTTCATGGTGTGAAAAAAAAAATAACACTGCAAAATAATGCTGCCACCTTAAATGACATTTAAAGCAACTTTGGTGCCACTGAAAAGACTTTTCTGAATGTTACAATTTGAACCAAATGCATTGTGTGCTTACAGCTTTCTTAATATCACTTCTTACCTGGCGAAACATGCAGATGAAACAAGAGGGAAAGAAGAGAATGAAAAAAATTACCAAACATCAGTCTGAATCTTGATCACAGTAGTCAAGCACTGTGCAAGCAGCTTAACATAAATGAATGGATCCAGGGATTGCAACACTATGAGATAATCAGAGTAGAAATTATTGTGGTTTTATGGTCTCATAGTATACAGCATTACACAATCATTATTATCATCTGTTGCAATGGCGGGAATGAACATATACTTCATTACAATTTCACAAAATATCATCTCCTGACAATTAAACCCCAGCTGACCTTTATAATTGGGTGAACTTAAGTTACTAACACTAAAATGTTAGAATTCAGTACACATAACACATAAGCAATTGTGTGTACAACCTACATAACTGTCAATATTCATTTCACGGTATAAACTGAGAGTGGTTTATCACTGCAACCCTGGATCCAAGTTAACCAAAACTGACAAAGCCATGTCAAGAGTGGACAGAGTAAATCTAAAAGCTTGGGACAAATTATGAAATTGTGATGCAGTTGAACAAAAGTCTAAATCTGGGATGGCAAAAAGTGATGAAAGAAGAAACCACAGACTACCTGGAGAAACCACAAAGATGGCTACTATGAGACAGTTTTTTCACTTTCAATCTTTGTTCAGTAACCAACAACGTCAACAGGATTCAGTATTATTATTATCAGACATCTGATCAAAATCGACTGTAATAAATGTTCAGTGGACTGACAGACGGTGACATATAACAGTCAACATGTTCCAACAGCTGTTAATATGAACGGAAATCTGAGATGAATGGCATCATCATTCCTGTCTTCTCATGCACTGAGCTGACACTCATCCAGGCTGACGTAAAATGAGTCAAAGGTTGACGTTTGCCCAAGGACACAGGAATTATGTTGGACTGAACACTACCTGTTGTGCAAGTTAAACATGAGACCATCAGACTACTCTGCATATTCCTTTGTCCTCTCCCATACACTCTCTGTCAGAATACTTCACATCCCAAGTGACTTAATCTGCTGTATGATGTCACGTTTCAGAACAGCAGAGCTGGACTGACGGAGATGCAAAAACAGAAAAAGAAAGTGGAAGAAATCAAACGGGAGACAACTATGACAAATGTGAGATGCTAAAAGTGAGAGACGGAAAGAGAAACTAGATAGTGACTGTCAGTGAAGCTGGCTGTGATGTGGGTTGTGAAACTGAAGCGTTTGCTCCCTGTCACCAACTGAAACCAACCAAGTGCCACAACTGCACTGTAACTTTAGAGATGCAGCTCACGATTATCTCTATTATGAATTCATCTGAAAATTATTTTCTTGATTCACTGAAAACTGGTTGGTTTGTATGTCAAAATGTCTGATTAATGTCTGTTACAATTTCACACGGTCCAAAGTGATATAGCTAACTGGCATATATGACAGCTAAAAACATAAAATCCTAACATTTGAGTAGCAAAGAGCTCATCCAAAGAGCAGAAGCTGGCTTGTCAGATTAGTCGGTGTGTTTACTGGGGAAACTAGGGCTCACAATCCCCCATATTAGTACCGCCGCTAAGCACCAGAAGAGAAGCTGAAAAAAAGACATCACCTAGCGGATCAATCACAGTTGTTGCACTTCTTGGAAGGTGTATTTCATGCTATGGCATAGACTACGGTGTAGAATATGCATCTGATTTAATGCAGAAACATAAATCAAGCTCAAGGCAGACGGGATTTAAGATGGCTTTTTCATTTTCCATTAAAAAAAATGCAATTTCACATAATTATGGACCAATGTTATTGCCAACTGTGTACAAAAAGTTACAAAAGCAGACAAAAGATAAGCAACTCAAATAATCTTAATAATGAAACTGTCTGAATAAATCCACTGAGAACAAACTACAACCATTAGTACTAAGTTCTTTAATCAGTTTGGATCTTCTCCACTTTGATAAATTCACCTGAGGTGTGCCCAAAACGGTTCTGGTTCTGTGCCTAAACCTCGTAACGGTACAGAAAAAACTGTTTATTGTTAATTTATTTAAAATGATTTTCTTTTTGAGTTCTATTTGAGTTGGTTATGATACATTTACCTTAAAAAAGGCTTAATAACTAAGTGCGTCAGGCATCAGTGTTTGGATACCACTTAAACTATACGATCTCAACCATCTGATTTGAAATACCCAGTGCTGAAAGTCTTACTTAAACTTTTGATTTTAATATCCCCTGCAATGCAGAGCTGGTTCAAATTCGACCTACTGTACTTATTACTAGTGCATGCATGCACTTGTACATTACAGTGAATGACTATAATGGGTATTTCTGGTACATTCACTTTTGTTATATCTATTCTTTTATTTGGGGGTTAACAGACTGGGCATGTAGCCATGGTAACAAAAGAAACATAGGGAAATAACTGCCAATTTTCAAACGAGGAAAGGTAGATACAAATTTCCTTTAACAAGCTCCAGCACCTAAATCTCAACTATTCAGCTAGAGAAGCTGACCAGACACCACAACTAACCCAGAGATATTTCAGACAGTCTCACAGTGGCAGCTGGCATGCAAAGAGATGGTCAAGATTCAGCCAACTTCACATGCGGAATCTGATTCGTCTGCTCGTTTTTGTGTGCAAAATAGTCTGAATGTGTTTGAGCATACAGCAAAGCAACCCTGGTCCTCTGACTTCTCCAGGGGAGAATCCATCTATCTCCACAGACAGTTTCACTCTTCATAGAACTAAGAGTTTATTTTCAAGTTCATAGATAATGATGAGCAGATAAAGATTCACTCTGGGTCGTTGTAGTAGCCAACAGGTATGACTTCAACTGAGTTCAGACCTGCCCTGAGGCTGTAAAACGGCACAAAAACAACTATTAAAGTTCACGTCTGGCCAGGACATGACTACATTCTCCCGCTCTGGTCTGGAGCCATGAGATTATTCAACAGGTTACAAAAAATAGCGCTGCTGGGAGAAATCTAAAACCAGCCGTCAGAGGTATCTCGTGTCATGATGGAGGAGCCTCTTTCTCAAATGAGTTGTAACTCGGTCCCCGGAGGAGGCGGAGCCGGGAGCAACAGGAAGATTTGACCGACAGGGATAATAGCCAATAAAGTCACTCCCCCAGCCCTAATGAGGCCAATCAGAGGCTCGCTAATTTCCCTGACGCCGACGGAGCATCTGTTTGTGCCAGATGGAGCTGCCAGCATCATGTGTGGGCGCCTTAATGTATGCGGCTGTATTCAGGACCGCCGTCTACGTAGAAAAGCTGAACTAGCCCGTGTGTAACACGGTGCAGCCCTGCGTGGTCTCCAGGACGGAGGGTAGAGCCACTTGTAGTCACCCAAAGTTAACGTAGTAACGAGGAGGGGGAGACTTAACATACTGTTTACAACACAGCGTCAGTCTCCGTCACGTACATGTGTTTTTTTTTAGCATGAACGAGTGTCGGACCGGTTTCTCTCACGATACACGCGAGTTTGTTGTTGTCTGTCTCAAAGTTGAAGCGGTGTGTGTGACTTCTGCCGACACAGACGCAAAGAGTAGCGGAATTCTGTATCGACCACAGGTACTTCAGAGAAGCCGGAGCATAAATATGAACAGTGAGAGCCATGACAGCTCCACTGTGACAGCGTGCTAATCGTGTTAGCGGCGGCTGTTTGTTTGCTGCATTGTTTGGAGGGGGTAAAAAGGAAAAAAAGGCGCGTCGTCAGCAGCGGCAGGGACCCGCGGCTGAAGTTGCCAACGGCGCAGGAAACATTGTTACCGCCCGGAGCGTCACAAAAGAGCAGCGGGGAGCCAACACAACACTGACCCGAGGAATTCCAACTCCGGAGCGAAATAACGAGCCGCGAGGCGCTGACACGCGCCCGTGGGGCGGCTGTCCGCGTGTACACAATTGGTTTGAACACCTTACACAAGAGCTGGTCTCTGACCCGCCTTTTTGCTCGTTTTTGGGAAAAGAGGACAAGCATGTCATTACCCTGACTCTTAATGTAAGCCCTGCTCTGTTGCATAACATCTGAACTGACACACGGCACCTCAGCGCAAAGTGACACCGGTTCACTCACCCCGTCCTCCCGTCCTGAAACGTGCAAGAAGCCGGTTAGAGGAGGAGGTGAAGGGGGGCAAACCAGCCTCCACTCCGCCTTCAGCCTGCCTGTCAGATAGGTGTGTGTTATATAAAATAAAGAAGTTAGAAGCGCTGCGGCTCGTTAACGGGCCTGCGTAAAAAAACAGCGCTCAGCAGCTCCTGGAAGAGAAAATAAATCCCCCCCTTCGGTTGAACGGCTTAAAGGAAGCCAAGGCAGAGATGAAGGCGATCAAACTCACCTCTATAGGCTGCGCCGAGGATGTGTCCAACTGTCAGCCCCTCCAGCTGGCAGCCCTACTTTATATATCCACCGCGGGTAAAAATAGAGCTTCACCTCCCCGTCCTCTCTGCGCTGTTTACCGGACACGGTGCGCACCGGCAGGCTGCAGTGCTGGAGACTCCTCCGCCAGGCAGCAGGCTCCCACGAGCGTAGAAGAGGTACAGACAGTCAATATGGCTGACGAACTTACCGTACCGAGGCGTGGTGAGCCGAGTCCTGCAGATTCACCCCCTCCCTCCCTCCTGCCCTCCCTCTCTCACCCCGTGACTGACGCTGTGCAGAGCGGCCTGCTGCGGGGTGCACCCCGGGGTCCCAAACTTTAACAGAGCGAAGAGGGGGGGCGTCTGCACCCCCGAGGTCCTTCTGGTAAATGTGTCAGGTCACTGCCAACTCCACGCTTACTAACAGCTCGTAATGCGCCAGTAATGGTTTATAAAGTGGTTCGGTGAGTGTAAAATCGATACAGAGGCTTCACTCAGTGGTTATTAACCCAGCTCTCTCCAAATACAAAGATTTTAGCAGTGAAATGTCTTACTGAAGTAGATGTACACAGACCTGCCTGACGCTGATAGGGGTTCACTCTACAATCTCAAGTGATCTTCTCATCTTCACTGAAAATACATGTTTGCCTCAGAGCAACAACAATGTATTGATTAGCTGAGTAGTCATCATCTATCAGTTTAATGGCCAACTGTTTTCGTGCTGGAGTCATTGGTATGAGTACATTTTGAAGAAACAAATGTCAGTATTTTCTGGTGTCTTTGTCAGTAAGCTGGATGTCTCCGGATTGTGAACACACAACACGTTAGAATGTCACTCTGGGCTTTGACACACTGATTGACAATTCTAAACATTTTCTGCCGTTCTGTGGGTAATAACACATCGATCAGTCGAGAAACTAGCTGTTTAATCGACAGTACAAATAAGGGTTCGAAATCAATAGAAAATGAAACATCAGCTTCAATATTAAAGCATTGCGAAATAAAAGTTGTGAAACTTTTACTACGAAGAAGGAAAGAGAAGTGGAGTCTCGACTCTCTACGTTACTCGTGCAAAAGCCAGAATTATGGGAAGCAAAAAGTTTCTTGTAGTGCTCAGACACTTTCTGCGGGTGGGTGACGATGCTGTTTAGCACCATGTAACACCACCGTTATATTATATCATCAGATGTATTGATCACATATCTAAGAGATGATTAGAGGCTCATCGGCAGCATTGCAATTTAAAGTTACCATGTGGGAAAATCCATCTGACAGGACTCAGCAAATAACATCGAGGTGGTGAAGATGATGATGTGAACGTGACAGCTCCACCTATTTCTTCCTTATTGTGATGGATGGTTTTAGATAAATCACTTTTAATACATCAGTTTGCCAATAACAGATGACAACACTAAACTGTACTTTTAGAAATATAAGTACAAATCATTGCAGACCGGCTGCATGCCTCCTCATGCTGTGACGGGAAAACAACAAGAAATGACAGATGTGTCAATGCCGTTTCGTCCATTCATTTGTAGGCTCTCAGTTTCACATGTCAAACAGAGAATTTACTCCTGAGCTGTATAGAAATCATAATCCTTGTGACTTTTTACTGTAAGAATAAACATCACTGAAAGTGGAGGTTCAGTAAACAACTATAGTACCCACACGTGTCTCTGGAGTTTTCCCTCCGCCTCACCATGCCCTGCTGCTCATCTCCAACTCCTGAAAAAGCTCTCCCTTCATCACCGCCTGTAAATGAGAGTAGCCGTGTTGTGAAACAGAGCCCATGTGGCTGTGAGGAGGAGAGATGTGTCATCTTTGAGCTGTGAGTCACTGACATGCAGCTTGCCCAAACCTGAAGTCATAATGAGAGAAACACACCAGGAAACTCCCACCAGTGGTATACAGTACTGTGTGCTGCGTGCGCTCTCTTAGCTTTGGAGCCAATTCTGATGTCTGAATTTGATAACATGTGCACACATGTAGAATTGCACATCATTTCCACAAAATGTAAAAATGAAAAAACAAATGTAGCTTCCTGGAGGAAGATGAATGATTCTCATCCTCAGGTCGGCAGATACTGACACTTTGGGTTAGTGACTGATCCGACCTGCTTTAATGGAGATGGTTGCAATTTTAGAATCAAATGTATTTCATTATTAGTCATTATTAGTGCATCTCTGCCAAGAAGGGGATCCATTACTGGTATAAATACACTACATGACACCGCTCAGTACCACGGCACAAAAATGAGATTTTTATTACCAACCCACACACAGTGGGTCTGTCACTTGTTTCTTTCTTGTATCTTGTATCAGTGAGAGGATAGGACCCAGGAAGTGAATTCGTCATTTACTCCTCTCATTTTACTCATACAGTATTTGAGATGATCCATTTTTAGGACATGTCTCATATTTTCACATCAGAAGTTGTTCATGTCTGGTTCTGAATCCAGACTACAGCAGCTTGCAGTAGCGTGTGTGTGTGTGTGTGCTGCACTGCTACATAGGATTCCAGCCGCTTCATCACAAGCAGAAAGAGAAAGAAGTCAGTTAAAAATGGAGGCTGGATTATGACGACAGATCTCTGGGGAGGCAGAATCATCTGTTTGGATCTCTGGCCTATTTTAATGTCACTGACATACATGTGAGACATTGTGAGGTGAATGAACAATGCTGCGTGGCCACGATGTGAAACAGACGATTAGATAACTGGACGCAGTTATTCCTACACCGTTACTCTAAAACACGCCACATGATGCAGCAGGTTAAAACACTGACAGAGTTATCATCTTGTGAAAGGGAGGACACGCAGTGTGTCACAGGTTCAACCTGGTAACAGCTGTCTCCACGCTAAACACCGAACATGTCCTCATCTCCTCAGCGTGGAGCTGTCTGTTAGAAGAAACGTCAGCTCAGTGCCTCACACATTAACATCTTCTCCACATTCCTCCCACATTGGGTTCCACGTCTTCAAGGCCTCGCCCTCGTCATCCTCCAGCGCGGTTTCACAGTTTTAGAAAGTAATGTAGTACATTGAATGGGATTACAGTAATCTCGTGGATGTATTCCAAAAACAAAGCTCGTAGCGTAATTCTTTTCCACTAACACAGGTGAACTGAGGTCTTTCTAGTCTTTTAAGCCTTTCGCAAACTCAACTTATCCCTTCATTGAAAGTGTCTTCATGTTTTCATGGAAAAAAACTGTTTAACAGGCTGCTGTTTAACAGTATCTGACATGCTACTAAACTCCTTCATTAACAAGTTTGTTGGTAGGAATTTTGATTTCATCAAATTTTACCGAGCTGATATATTTTATTCAGATTTAGTCTGCTTGCAATTTTGGTAATCTGTTTGTTTAATTTAATTTATTTTCAAATGTTAAATAGCACACTGAATTGTATGCGTGATCCACTAAAGAGTCTATAGTGTATAATTACTTTGTGCTTTATTGAGTCATTATGGTGCGCCTGTTATTAAGAGCCTGGGACATGTTCAGGTGTCATGGGTGCTGACTCCTTGGCGGGGAGTTTCGCCATGTTTTTGCTGTGCAACACTGACACCATGTGGCCGCTTATGGATATGCCAACAGTTTGTTCATCTCCAGGGCAACAGGAGATACAAAGGCACTGCAGTAAAAACTTGGTTCACAGCAGAGCACCACTTAATTTCTCTTCCATGTTCCAGCCCATCAGTCATCTATTGTATGTGAATAATTGTAAATATTACACACACACAAATAATGAGCGACTATTCCAAAAATCCTTCAGAGGTAAAGATCATTTGGTAACAGTTCGGTGTGAAAATTTTTTTCTTTAGCATCTAAATTCCTTATTTCCTTCTCCTCCATGACTGCATTACTGCAGCGGTGTGAATGTGTCGAGGGCAGAGTGTAAACCATCCCCCAAACAGAGGAGTCCATTCAAACACTGTCAGGCTGTCTCTGAGCTGCACACTGAGTATAAGCTTGTATTCTTCAACTGTACCTGCTTCCATGTGAAGGTCACAAAGAGACAAAAACACACTGATCATAATGAGAGAATAAGGTAGACAGATTAGAGCCATCCATCTCTGCTCTCTAGTCCAGCTGAACTGGTAGAATAAGGCAGAAATACTGGAATCGTGCAAACACTAGAGGGTGTAGCTTGACACGTCTCCTTCCCATGATCGTAAATAAGGTGTTCTCTGGCCTCATTCATCATTTAAAAACGCATTTAATGAGATCATGTCTGTCCCCAGAGCAACTGTGTCCCTGATAGTTCATTAAAAACAAAACGACAACAACACCTCCAGTCACATATACACACGTTTGGAGAGTAAAGTCGTGATGCAAAGTGAAGTCAAATAGATCAACGACAAAGCATGTGAAGCCCTGAAGTGTGTCTGCTATCAGCACGCACACAGGGCTTCACCCTCACTGTATTACAACCAAAGTAAGGTTTTATTTTGGGAGTGAGTTTGAAGAATCTATATCAGTGAAAACGTATCATTAATTATATAGTGATATGCATTAAAACACACACACACTGCTAATTATAGACACAAAGCAGTGTGTTTTTTAAAGATCAGTTCCCCCCTCCGTATGCCTGTGTCAGAGCAGTGGTCTCTGAGTGTTGTAGTGGTGCCGGCTGATGGTGGTAATCAGCTTCTTTGCAAACGTTCACTGGAAACAAAAGATGGTGTTTTTCTTTTGTCACTTAGGTTCGGGTTTAAGCACGAAAATACTTGGAAAAACAGAGCTCCTGGTTTAGAATAGCTACCTGTTTGGGACGGCACAAACGCAGCTGCAGACGGTCTGACTTCCGATCAAAAATAACACCAGAAATATCCACCGTCCCCTCCACCTCCTGACGTGAAACTCAGTCAGTGGTTTGGTTTTACACTTTTCCTGGTATTTTGTGATCTTGCATCTGTCCCTTTATGTATAGATAGGTGAATGTCTTTTGTGTTGTCCTTCTGGAGTAAGTGTAATTGTGTCGAAATGAATGCTGAATGCTTTACTTCTTTAATGCTTGAATTATTTCACAGTGTTCAATCTGACACATCTGCCTCCAACACTCACATCTGGAGTTGACAAAACAGAGCTCGGCAGATCTGCTCCCGACTCTGGCTGCACGTATGTGCATGCATGGAATCAGATCTTTGAGCTGTCCTGTGGCATTACTCAATCCCAAGGAAAGGTTACATCGCATTGACCTTCCAACGGTGGTTCAGGCTAATCTTCCCATGTGATTATTATTGTTGCCAGTCTGCAGGTCTTCCTCTTCCTGGAAGAAATATCAGGGCGAGACCTGCAGGCAGACATCCACCTGCCGCCCGTCAGACAAGAGTAAAGTTAGCATTCTGATCAAACTCCATTTAACTCCTCCTGAGACTGAAATTAATTTGTTGAGACACATTTTGTGAACTAAGCAGCATCGCAAAAACATAAAGGTCCCACCAAACAACAGGAGGAAGAGCAGATACAGCCTCACTTACTCAGATGTGATCACACAGACAGCAGGACAGCACTTTAGTTCACACAAGTACTGTCTGTTTTATAGGAAGAAGTTCAATTTATCACTATTTACAGGTCAGCACTTGGCAGCTGTAGCTGTATTATAGAACAAGGTTACAACTTGGAGTAACTTGATAGAGAAGAGTGCTTAAATGCTTCATTTGTTGTCATTTTTGCTAATTGTTTATTAATTAATAAGTGGATTGACCAAAATTTCGTTAATCAATTGTTATTTTGATCAGGCAGAAATGTAAAAAATGTGAAAATATTCCACTCCAGCTTCTCAGATCAAAAAGTAAATTTTTTTTTTCTGTTTTATACAATTTAAACATTAATGAATAAATAAATAGATTTTCTTGGTTACTGGACTGTCGATCAAACAATTTGAAGATTTCCAGCTGGGCTCTTGAAGGGCACTTTTCACTATCCTCTTCTTTTTATGGGCACCAATCAACAGAAAACGAGTTACAATATACATAGAAAGTGTTTGAACTATTTTATCTTGATTCAGTTTATCTGTCTTCTGTATCCATGATGAGTTTTATAACTGTTGTCCGTGGTCACCACAGGCTAAACGGTTGACATTGTTTTTTTGGTTGGTTTCGGATGCTGTCATGTTAAATGGTTGGGGGAAGGCTGTTCTTTAAAAATGGTCAACTAATCCGGACTGTGAAACATTTTGGAATAAACAACATCGTCTTTTTTCTTTTCTTTTTTTTTTTCTTTCCAGAGGTGAATTTTTAAAAATTGGATTTGAACACATTTTAATGTCATTCATAAACTCTCTCACAGGAAAATGAGAACAGCACCAAAAATGCCCAGAGGAACTAAGGCATGTGAGGTCAGTGACTTCAGATTAGAGTCAACAAAACGATGTGACCAGGTGAGCTACGTAGGTGAACATTATTGTGAAATGACCTTTTGATTGTCAGCCCATCTCAGAGAAGGACCTGTCAGAGGGAAACTCTGGTTTAAGATCTGATTCGAAGCTTCCTCTTCAACCACAAGGGGGCAGCAGCTCACCACCAGCTGTTAGAGACACACCTCTGGATCCCTCTGACCTCTGAAGCACTAAACAAACACTGTAACCCTGGTTTGCACGTGGCATTCTTCAGCTATTGATTCCTTCAAGTTTAAAGCAAACAGAGGCTTTGTCGTGTTTGATAGGAAAATCAATAGAGCGCTCAGCTGCCATTATGTCCTCATTATGATTTACAGCACGGTACATTACAGCTCACAATAGGCAGCGTGTTTACACATGGAGGTGGTGTGATATTGTGTGTTGGTGTGACTGAATGCTCTCTGACCACCATTGAATCTTGCGGCATTTACACAGCAGGTAAAGGTTACAACAGACTAAGACACGTATCGATTCAACTTGTTCTAACCTCAGAACACCTTTTGAACATTTTCACTCTTCATATCAATCATTTTCAAACATTATTATCAGGGGTGCAGATCCGATGTCAGGATTGACGGGGACACAAAAGTGATCTTTGCTTTTTTTTGCTCGCATGCAACTCATACCATGCCACCATAAATCACAACTTCCTAGAGGCTCGCCATATGATTTGAAAAGTACTGCACAGAGAATCATTTATTGTGCTTACCTTTCTTGTTTATTTGTCCTAAACAGCCAACAGCGCGTATCACTAACCCTCCCAGATCCCCAGTTCTTCTCACCATCTTCCTTTTCTCCCAGTGTATGGGACTACTTTTTGCATGATTAATTGATATGGATGAATATCAAAATATGAAGCCCTAACCAAGTTGTGTAAACTAACTGATCATGTTTTTACAATGCCAGTTACGCTGGTAAACAGTTCCTAAAAGAAAACACAGTTCTAAGAGCACAATATGTAAGATGTAAGATAATGGAATGGAATGTGGAGTCAGAAATATATTTGTCAAACATTATTTGTTCGACCATTTCAATAATTTCTTTTTAGATGTGAATCTAAAATGTGAAGAATGCAAAGTCTGAAAATACATTTGTTCAATTTTGAATAATTTAGGGTATTTTTATTGGGGGGGACAATTCACGTTTTTCATCTCTGCACCCATGATTATTATATTTGCGGGCATCTGTTGTTTTCATATGGCCATTTTTCTCTATTTGGTAACATTAACTGTAACGGATCTACATGCTGAAGTACTGATCACAACCAGTAACCTGTATTATTGTAGTGTCCTTTAAGACATTGTATGAACTTTTTTATTATTTGGCTCTGCTGAAGCAACTAATCAACACGTTTTCGATTGAGACTACTAATACAAGTTAATCACATTGTGAAGTGCTCATCCACAAGATCCATAGGTCACCTAGGAGTCCAACAGTTTCTGTTGCTGGCACTGTTGTATTTGTCATTTCAGCTGTGATAGCTACCACTGCCTGGCACAAAGGAGCTGTGGAGAAATAAAATAATCTCCCATGAAAAAACCAAAACCAGCAATAAATGAATCCTGTCAACGAGTACTGTTAGTACCGACAGAGTCTTTCACTGTTTCTTCATCACAGTGAATACACACACTGTGGTTTATTTGAACTGTTGACCAATCACATAGCATTTTTCTGCTGCTAGAAATAAGCACAGAATGTGGATCAATCTTAATATGTAGCAATGGAAATGAATCAAGTCTTCTGTCACACAATTTTGAACACAACATAAACTGAATCCACAGTTACCCAGTGTCAGTCCTGAAGTTCCTCTCACAGGGACTCGTGTGCTGATGGGTTATTGGGACACAAACACACAGGAACAAACAGCAGCTCCACCACAGTAAATGCTCAACATCTATGAAATAAATGCTTCTGTGGAATCATAAAGATTAATGTTGAAGATGAAGGTGACCACTGCTACAACCTCTAAAATTCAAAATCCAACATTCAAAGACGACATCATAACTTTACAGTCCAGCTTTTTAACACATATTATTGGAAACAGGACTTCTGACATGTGGAATGTGAAGAAGTGTAATTACTAATCCATATACGTGTTTGAACAACTCTTATTATCAACTCTTATTGACCACAAAAACAAACAGAATAATCTATGGATATTACAGATAACAGAAATCGCAGCCATAATTAACACAAACTTAAAATCAATATGTGAGGAACCTGTATTCAACTTTCCAACAAGTTTGTCTTACGCTAATTTAGACAACAATTTCTGCAATTATCTACAGTCAAAAAATCACAATGAAGGAATAAAATTGAGTTTTTTGCCCGTAAAGAGCTGAAATAATGTATATAACAGTATATCACAGTAATCTGGTTTGATGACAGTAAACAAATACAGGTGAATTATTACATCAGCAATCACTGAATGTATTTCACACATTGGAAATGTATTACTTTTAAACTTGGATAACTAAAAGTTGAAGTATGAAGTTTGAAAACCTCAGTTTGTTCCCAAGCCTTTGAAAATGGTTTAAAAAAACAAAAATCTGCAGATAAAAGTTTTACAATCATCCCATAAAATCTACTCGTCCCAGTTCTTGCTGCGACACCATTTTGGAAATAAAGCTCCACACATGAATCCTACATGTATGCTTTAGTTTCTCATTCTGAGCAGTTATTCCTCATATCCACCTTACAACCTCATAACTTTAGTTCAAGCATCTATAATATTTCAGTTGCTGGTTGCTGTGTGGACCTTACTGCTGCCCACCACTTCGCAGAAAACAGGCCAAGAAAATAACCCTGCTTTTCTTAATTTTCCTCAACTAGATATCCTCAGATAAACGACTTTAACTCTCATCAGATATCCACTCCTCCATATATCATTTGGACACATTTCATCTTGTAAATGTCAGCTACATGAGGTTTGTTTGGGTGTCGAGCTCTGGCAACCAACCTTAAACAGACTTTGATAGTCTACACAGAGTTTTGGCTTCCTCGGCAGGGTGACGTGATGTTTTCAGCAGTGTAGTGGAGAAACTGGGAGACCAGCCATCAGTGCTCCTGAACGCCAAATGGAATATTATTCAGGTGGAATAATGTGCTGCTGGCTGGAAAAACGTACAGAAATCAAATTATGCCCCTAACTGGAATCAGAATGGGAGTTGATAACAAATAAATAGAAACTATTTGAAATTACTGTTTGCCGACGGGAACAGAACTCGGAGAATACTTTTTAATGTGTGGAATGAAAAGTGGATTTATCTTCACTCCTGTTAATCAACCTGACTGTGCACGACAAGGTTGATTGCTGTCTTCTTAGATGGAGGGCAGATGTATGTCATGACTGTAATGTTACAGAGAGAAGAGGGGAACAGGGCCGGAGTCTCTGGTGAGTCCTGAGTTCAGTCATTGACGGGAATGAAACTACACAGACACACATGCCCTCTGTGCATGCTGTTGCTCACTGTCTTTCTTTGTGGGTAATGAAAACGTAATTAAACAACTACAATTAATGTTGGAAATCTGACATGACTCAACCCTGAACTGTCACAACTGTGGTGGTGTTTTAAAGCTTAACTAACACTAAGTTCAGCCTCTGACTTTGTTCCTCACTCTCAGCCGCAAGTTAAAGCATCACACAAAATGAAACGCACCGTTAGTTTGAGTAAATGTGGGGATTTATCTGGTTTGGACATTGTTGGAAACATTCCGGATACTGTAAGTCATCTTCTTGACATTTTAATGCAGAAATGTTAGATATAATATGAATAATATAACACTCAACCCCAGTGTTATCTAACCTGACAGATATGTTATACTTTATGGGACCAGTTATAAGATATATAACCCTTGACATATGTGAACGGAAATTAATTGAAATAGGTCAAAACTTTTTCAAAAATGTAATTTTGAAACACTTCATATTCATATTATACATTTATACTATGTAATAATAATAATAAAAATAATAATAACTTTATTTATACAGCACCTTTCAAAAGCATGTTACAAGGTGCTGAACAACAGAATAAAAACAGAAATAAAAACATACCAAATACAATTGCCTGACAATAACAACAACAGCAACAACAAAAAATAAAAAATAATAAAATAAAATAAAAACATGATAAAACCGCCAAGAAATAAAATTGGAATAAAAAAAAAAATAGAAAAAAAAAAAAAAACAACACCCCACACATCCTCAACAAGGTAATCATACAACAAATAATAAAACAAAATTAAGATTTATTTTACCATGCAATAATTTCATATTCATATTCCTTCCTTATTGCACAGATACAGTAACACCATCAGGTTATTATACATCACAGTCTTATACACTCAACAATTCTACTACACATTACAATAAAGTAAATAACTGCTGTAAACAAACAGCAAACCTGGTTATTCATTGTCAAAGGGCTTTGTGCCATGTTGCCAGCAGGAGATTGTTTGTGTATTGTTTCTCCATATTAGTTATTGTAGGATTGTTGTCACAGTTTTACTCAGAGGGGCACTTTCTCATGCAGCCCCATCAGTCAAAGTGGCATGTGGCACGTGCCGCCTTCAGCCCAGGACCCTCAGTGTCTCCGTGGCTTTATGTGGTGGAATCACCACAGCAAAAAAGAGCACAGGGCCAGAAACAGAGAGGTGAAGGGGAAGACGGGGGGTGGGACGAGGGCAGGAGGACAAAATGTGAACTGAGGATGAAACGGAAATTCAAAGTGACAAGAAGCAGGAGAGGAGGACACAAACACAGAGCTGGAGAGTCGGGGAGAGAGCGAACAGCGGGAGAGGAGAGAGGGAGAATACAGTCATTCAGCAACATGACTCCTGTGGCTTCCTGATACACGAATCCAAGAGTTTCTCTGATTTTAAAAAAATATCTGATATGTCATGTTGTTTGCTGGTTTGATACTACTTGTTTCAAACCTCTTGTAGTTTCGGCCGTCGTTTCTATCGTTAATCGTCTAAAGTTAATAGCTGAGACACGAAAGGGGGCAACAAATGTGAGTGGTCAGTCGATGGATTACTATTGATAGGAAAAAAAAGATGTCTCTGTTGAAACGATACAACTCAGCTGCAGGTGAAGTCAGTTTCAGAATGTCAGCATTGGCCTTCAAAAGCACGTACACAGTTGCTGTAACCAAGGTCGTGCGCTTGTCATGTCCTCACCCACCACCCCGCCTCACTGTCCCACAGCTCTGACCTATTTTGGTATGGGGATGATAACATCGTCTTCGCTGGGAATCTTCAGGCAGAGAGAGAGAGAGAGAGAGAGAGAGAGAGAGAGAGAGAGAGAGGACCTTGTTTCAGTCAGCCCTCTGTGTGAATCCCCTTGCCCTGGAGTGTATGTTTGCTTGTCATCATGAGAATTGGATTGCTAAGGAGTTGATTGTAGATGATAATATCACTAATTATTAAGAAAAGAAAAAAGTATGTTTTGGGCTGCTAAGTTCAGGCACCCTTACACGTTTCAGCTACATTTTTTGCCCTCTCTACTTCATTTCTGATGAGCTCACTGTATTTGCTGATGAAACTGTTTATTCACGTGCACAGGGATACTCATGCTCACAGTATGAAGATGTAAACATTGTGGGTGTACACAGCTTAAAAGATAAAATTCCACTCTTGCGAACTGCCGGAAGATAGGCTCTGAGCTCAGACTGCCAGGAAACTCCGCTAGAAAACGTGACTGCAGACGTAAAACCCTGTATTTTTGTTTGGAGTTGTTTAAAACTGGTATCATGGTGTACATATTTGTAAAAGAGGGCGAGATTAACAAAGTCCGGTCAGGCTTCTGTCATGTTTGGTTTATATTTGCTGGAGACACTCACACAGAGAACCACTTTAAAGAACTAGATTTACATTGCAGAACTTGTTTTTATCAATTCAGTCACAGAGTATTTTCATAGAAGATGGGAGGAAATATCAAACTACAGCAGTGGAATCTCCAAGTGGGACACATTTGGGGCATTGAAGGCTGCTGCAAGGTCCACCCTACCAGCAGTATCAAGTGAAAGAGGGTCCCGTTTTTCTTCACCTACGCATGCAAAGTACACATATTCATTGATAAATATGTAAAATCATGTTAGACTTTTAAAATAAAGCTCACCCAGGACCATTTCAGCAAACAGCCATCCATCAGGAACTTATCACAAACTCCATTTCATGTTATGTTTTCAAACATATATCAGAACAGAAGAAAAAGGCAATAATCCGAAAATCGCTGTTTGAATCACTGCTTTTCTAAATTCTTTCATCCGCAGGTACGTTGCAGGTCACAGTTGCCGTAGTAACACCACATGTTTTCTGACTCAGATGTTTCTTAAATAACGAGGTATCAAGGCTTATTCATCGTCATCATTCATTCGTCACTTTACAACACAGGGTTGTAAGCTACACACAAATTGACAATGAATACAAATATTTATGATGGGTCGAATACAATACGATGAAATACAACAATACATACAGTAACTCATCAGTGTAAAATACCATGTCCTTTATATATGTTGGATTGCTGAGGCTGAGGAGTCTCGCAGCCTGGAGGTATGGCGAGGAAACTTCTGTATCACTTGCCAGCGTGGCTTGCAGTGGCTGCGGTTGGTATTGTATTTTAGCATTGTTTGCGATGTCATCCCCAAACTTCACGACAGAGTAGAGTTCATGTCATGTGTGTTCGACGGGGTTTAACGCTCAGACTGTATGTGTGGGTGGGAGATACCAGTATCCAGCTGCAGAGTGTGGTACTCAGCGTGCAGTCCCTTTTCATCAGTTTTATTGGTGAGATTGTGTTGAATGCAAATCAACAAACGGCATTTTTTCAGGTTTGTGCAGACTGAGTGGGCAAGTGGGTACGGCCACCTCTGTGCATCTGTTCTGATTGCATGCTGGTGAGGGTCCAGGCCTGCAGGGATGTTATCTTTGATGTGCTGAAGAATCAGTTCCTCAAAACACCCAAGACCAGACACAGCAGACTTTTTAGACACAGGAGCAATATCGCTTGAAGCGGACCCTTGTCAGAAACAAACGCGCCCCATGCGGTGTGCTGAGGCTAATGCTTTTCGATCTGTGACATTTTATTGCTCTCCAGGCTGCCCCGCTATTGTTTTTTCACCGAACATTTGGCAACAGGGCTTGTTGTTTAAATGTCGTTCTTATATTTGACTTGGCAACTGAACAGACCCTGCAGACCTCTGTGTTGGCATTCTTTCTATGTGCTCATGAAGACAATCCTAAAGATCTAGGCTCGCTGCCAAGTGTATGAGTCTCTTGGCTGTGCAAACACACGCACACACCTGTTCTCTGACCTGTTTTGTATTGTATGTACACCTGCTTGTAGGTATTCGAATGAAAACTGAAATGAAAGAAAAGGAAAAAATGTTGGAAGCCTGGAAAAATGTATCAATCATGCTGAAATTCACAACAAAGTTTTTAGTCTTTTCTCTGTTGTTCTATCTATCTATCTATCTATCTATCTATCTATCTATCTATCTATCTATCTATCTATCTATCTATCCATCTATCTAAATGTTTTAGAACAGAGGAGTTACTTTCCAACACCCCATACATATAATTTTGGAAACCTTCAAAAAGTCCAGAGGCTGAAGGTCAACAGTGAATTCTGCTTTCACTCATTTTAATTAGAAGGTTCCTTCTCTGTCTTCTTCCATCACAGTTCAAACTCTAACCTTTGACCTCTCCTCAACCCTGCCAGGACTCAACACTGTGGGCCTTTTGAACATGACAGCTCTTTCACTCTGTGTCTTCCTTTCCATCTGGTTTTCTTAAATTTTTCCTCCTCCTCCCGCTCGTGTTTTGTTTTTGCTTTCACATGATCCTCAATTTGTATCAAAAACATTCCTCATCTCTCCTGATTTCCCCCCAGAGAAAACAGGTGTCACTGTTATTTCAGAATGTTCTCCACCTTATTTCACCGACTGATGATCTTATGTCTTTTTGTTTTTTTTCGGTTTTGTAACAGCGCATTCAGTTGTACTGTATGTCACATGGGAGCAGCAGAAGGCGATGCATGAAGCATGTGCCTCTATTAGATCCAAGATGGCAGATGTTAAACCGGGAGGGATGCCGTCAGAGCTGGCCCCTCGCAGCGACACGTGAGCTGGAGAGAAAACCGAGCTGTGGGGAATAACATTTTAGCCACGGGCCAAAGTGAATCACATCACTGGAACGGGGAATTGCCTTCACAGCTGACCTCTGTGACTGATTGAACCCTGCATGCCCAGGCACAGCCTGCCAGGTGATGTCTCGGCTAAATGTTCTCAGCATGTCATGCTCCTGTCATTTTCATTTCATTATGCGTGTCTTTAATAGCTATCTTCTGGTCTTGTGTTGTCTTTTGCCCTTTTTCAAGTGTTCTGTTTTCCCTCCTTCCATGGTTTTGCGTTTCTCTCCCTCACATGTCCTTTCCCCGCCTCGCTCCACCTGCACCTCATCCCTTCATTAGCTTTGTTTGTTTTCGAGCCTGTGTGCTTCAATCAGTCTTTGTCAGTTTGTTCCTGTGTTGCCACACTGTTTCTCACCTGTGTGACTTCTAGTGTCTCCCCGTGTCTCCCTGTGGTATGCTCTCTGGTTTTTGTTCCCGGCTTTATGTTTCTTTTTTTTGTGTGTTTGCGTGTCGTTTATTTTTTTTATTTTTTTTTTTACTGGATTCTTGGTTTTTGGTTCTTTCAGCATTAGGTATTAAAGCTCGCCTTTTGTTTCTTAATCCTGTCTGCCTCCCATGTGTTTCTGCGTTTGGGTCCTCACCTTTTCACAAAGCGTAACACATTAATCGTGTTTACAGAAACCATCTGCAATCAGCCACAGTACGTGCTTCGAAACTTTCCTTGGGCTTAAAATCCTCCTTTTCAGTGCACATTATTTCCATTCCTCTGTTCATCTCCTGATTAATATGTTTACCAGGCTCGTCTACTGGAGGGACTCACGACGAATCTGTTTGGTGTTTGTATGAGAAGGGAGAATTTTCCATCAGTACTGTCAGTATTTCAGTGAACTCATTCCCATAATCTTTGAAGTGGTTATCAGGATTATTCTGTTGTGTCCTTCAAGAGGCTACATCTTCAAGAGGACTTATTAAGGCATGCTATGCTAGCATTTAACTGGTTGATAAATACAAGGCTTGAAGGTTCACGCTACATGCACATTTCAGATTTGAAATATGACCTGTCACGGAGGACACACGGAGGAGGCGAGAGCTGAACAGTTTGCCGACAAAGGTAAGTCACCAGGGGCTGTCTATTTATACCTCAAGCATTGGTGACAACTTAGTATTTCATATGGCTTTAATGTTACACTATTTCCTCTATCGCCTGGACTGGACAGCAAACATAACATGATTTTGTCCATGCCAAGTAAACAGAGCCTGTCCGCATCAGAAAAAAATACCATACAGGTCAAAAATGCAAGCAGCTTCTGGAGGCCTATATTTAGGCTTGGTGTCAGGTGGAGATCTCCAGCAGCCGTAGTATTTATTACAGCTCCAAAGGTGGAAGTGAGAAGAAGAAGAATAAAGAGCGGAAAGTCCTATAGACAGGAGATCGGGCTAAACCAGGAACAACACTGGACTGTCATTCAGGACGCTGCTGTTTATGTCCAGTACGAAACAAAAAGTCAACGATAAGTAATTCTAAATTACTAACACAGTGAAGTCACGTCACATGTGAGGTAACATAAGTGACTCAAGTAATGTAGGTACATTTGTAACATTTCACCAAATTTGCTGTAATTTAAATGTCCCTCTCACTCTGCTGTCCATCTCTTTCTGCTTCCAAAACCTTTTGGACCGTCAGAGGACTTGTCTCGTTTTGTCGGACGAAGGGAGGAAGTTGTGTGAGGAATGTTGGGTTTGTGAGACCAAGCAGGGAGTGCTCTGGTCAAGGAAGTGGGTGGCTTGGCTTCTGGATGACCCCTCTGCACGCATGCTTCTCCTACTTGATCCTTGCTTTCCAACCGGTGCAAAGTCTGGGAGGCTATGGGAAGAAATTGCTGGTTTTGATGCCGAGCCTGCCAAACGGACAAAGAGAATTTACTTCCAACACCTGCTCGGACCCCTGAGTTGTTGTTGTAGATGTTGTTGATGATGCAGTAGTAGCACACTGCAGTTAATCCACTTTAAGTCATTTGACTTTGCTTTAACATGATGTTTCACTTTATGACACAACCTTACATTCCTCCAGCCCTAAATACACTAAGAGGCAGGGTATCAACACAAGGTGACATATTTGTGAAGGGCTGAGTCTGAATGTGTAGAAGCTAACATGCAGCTGTTTCTCAAACACACGGAGAACCTTTGGAGGAACCTATGACCTTTCCCTGCGCTTTGAATGGAGGAACCAATGACAAATCTTCAGCTCCTATAAGATAGATCAAGTCCCTTCTTTAGAGGTAGTTCTTGGCGATGGTTTGAGATCCATTAGAGCAGAGTTTGCAGGGCTGACTGTCACCGTCTTTATTCCGAAAATAGGAAAGCCCTGAGTGACTCCAGTATTAATATTGGGATCCAGTGTGGGTGCTTCTTATTCATTCACCATTCGGCTTTACCGTCACGTTAATTTGCAGGGCTTCTAGATGATCACATACCCCTTAACAGTTTCTAGCGGTGCCTCTCCAGGTGGTTCTGTGTAACAAACCGTCTGGTGGTGCATCAGGTGAGTCGCCCGCCTGATTAGATAAGACGAGCCGGATATATAAAGAGGGCGAGCGAGAGGGAGCAGCAATAAGAGAACAAAACAAGTGAGCACGAGGAAATGAAAGTGAATCTGCTGACTCCTTCATCGTGGTTAAGCGGAAAATAGTCGTGGAACACTCAGCAGTTGTCTTCTAGCTCTGGAGCTTTTAGCCTTCTTTTCAACCTCTGCATGTCTCCTTCTTATTTATCAATTACACCCAACTGAAACATTTAAATTGACAAGAGCTACGGGAAAAGGACAAAATGATGACTGTGCTGGTCATCGGTCTAATTGGCCTCAGCTGCACGGTTCTTCAGATGCAGTGGAAACAGTTCATAAGCCACTCTCTGTTTCTGGTTTTATCCCCGTGGTTCCATTGTTGCTGAAGCTTCTCAGCTGAACGTGGCTGTTTGACTCTGCTGAATACTTTGCACAAGGTCCGACTTTAGTCTTTACCATAAATCATAGATTGAAATCATTTTCAACACTGTGTCTCTGAGAGCAATGTGTTATGTCAGATATAACCCAGTGTTATTGGGCTGGACAAGCTGGACCTGGCCTATAAACCTGTGCGAACTCACACACACACACACACACACACACGCACAGAGGGATAAGCATGCTGATAATCACAATTTCATCCCAGCAAATAGGCTGGTGAATGACAGCTGGTGAACTCTGTCTGCCCCGACAACCCCTGGGCTGTAAGCCAATAGAAAATCAGAAAGTGGGTCAGCATTGCTAGATTATACTCCCATCAGTGATGGAAACATGGCTGAATATTAGTTTTCCTCTCTTATTGTTCAGTTAGTCAGATATGAACTGAACTGGGCCAAAGCCTCTTAAGGCCACTTACACTGATTATATTAATCAGATTTGAGGGTATTTGTAAATCAAATCCCTCTGAAGGATTAATTGAGCTGATGAAAAGTAGAAATTGTACTGTGATAGCAGCTGGAGATGTTATCTGATAATGTGGTAGCTATTGTTCAGATATAATCTATGTATTAATCGGTCAAAAATGTCAATTAACACTTATGCTAACTCTGTTTCCCACAGAACTGGTTTATATATTTTTCTGTTTGTTAAAACCAAAACAAAATTCTTCAGATTCTCTATTTTTTCATTTTCTTGTATTCCCGTTGTTTACACGAACAAACAGCTTTGCTCAGTCAGTGGGCCTAAATGCATTCATCTGTTTCAGCACATGAATGTAACATTAATAGGAAATAAATTATGTGTCCAGATTGTATTACATCATTTATGTTAGTAGAAATGTATTTTGTAGAATACACACTTTTACTGGGTGGTTTACATGATTATATACATATAGTATATGTTAAAAAAATGTCTCTATGTGAGGGTAAAGAGGGAACTAACAAAGAAATACTGCTTAAGCCATAAGTGACATTTCATTTGTTGTCTTGGTTCTCTTTTTCTTCTTCAGCTGTTTAAGTCGAGGATGAGAGTCAGAGTAAGAGCCACGATGCTAATCCAGCTTTAAGACCGCTCCTGGCTCATGTCCAGTCACGGGAAAAGGAAAAAGTCAAAATTGAATTCAGGCTGGCGAAGCAATGTGACATCAGAGACTGTTGTGCCCACAGAGAGCTGTCTCCATCGCAACTTTACACAAAACCTGTCTCCACTACAGAGCGCAGGACGACAGCCAAATGAGGAGAGATGGACTCTGTGTTTATAATATTGATGTTCGGTGCTCACACACAGTCAAAGCTGATGGACAGTGTTTCCCAGACGTCAAACTTTTGAAGTGTTTATGTTTATTTCTATGTACATTATTAGCTGTATATATGTTCTGTAATTTGTGTAGCATGAAGGAGTCAACTTTGTGTTATGTAATGATAAATAAATTACCTTGTTTCTTGTTCCCTGTCGTGTACCCTGGATACTGTTACTCTCTGGCTACACTGACCTGGAATCTTTTTTGTGATGGCTACACCTGCAGCCTACGTACGGAGTGTGCGTCACAGGCACGGCAAGACGGTGAGCTTTTGTTTGAGGGATTCTGTCTCACAGTGTTTGGACCCAGCACCTGTCGAGTTTGCGTGATATGGGTGAGTTAACATCTACAGGCTACAGTAAGCTAAATAAAGTTTCTAAGCAACCAGCCACTGCTAATCAGTGGCGGTTCTAGACCAGTTTTAATAGGGGGGCCAGGTCGGGCCGGTTTTTTTGTTAGGGGCACATACAACCCGGGAAAAAAAGATAAATCCCTCATTCAGACAAAACAGTGTTTACAATTTCAGCAATTTTGATTGGGTAGTAAACTGCTGAGACACTTTATTTCTGCCTTTCCCTTCAAAACAAAATCATTGCAAGAAATCTGTCATTGTATTATTGATGCAGACTCCCTGTCAGGGGGGCCACAGGGGGGTCAGACTCAGAGTTACGGGGGCACTGGCCCCTGTTGCCCCCCCCCCTAGAACCGCCCCTGCTGCTAATTACTTTAATGCTGGCGAAGTTATCACGGCCCCAAAGTGAAAGTCAGCGAGAGTCATTTCCAGTTTACAGGTTGAATTTACCAAAATACTGTCATTTTCTGATCCATGTTTGTATAATTCAGCACACCCTGCACAAACAACAGAATTAAAGCTGGTCTATTTTTACGCTTTGTACGCTGCTCTCACAGCTGGTGTGGCCAGTTTCATTGATTACAGCTCCACGTACACCACAATGGACTTGTTGTGTAGTAACGAGCTTGTTAAAGGGTCACCAGCTTTATGCAGTCAGTGTCGATTAGCAGCTGCATCACCAACTTGCATAATTCTGTTTTAGTTCTTCAAAAGATTCTAAAGAACACAACAGAAACCAACAGTATAACAAGGGGTTATTAATAATACGTTTTAATAATGTTACAGCCCTTGTGGTTACAAAGAATATACACATTTGCATTTATTCTTTTAAAAAGTGTCATGGATTATTTCTCTCTGTATCTTTGTTAGATGCTGTAGTTCTGGCTTGTTTTAGGATGTCACATGGTGAAGAAATCAGCAATCCGTATAACCATATTAATTCTCAGATTGTCCATTGGCCAAGCTCCTGAAAAACAGTACGTTGTTGTGTGGTAATTTCAGCACAGCGGCCACGCTGTGCCAACCATTATTTCATGTCTTGCTGGTAAATTACAGAAACTGCTTCATGCATGCTAGCAGTCCCAGAAAACCTATAGATGACTGTGACAGTTCACTTTTAGCCCTTTGTTTCAGTCAAACCAAACTGACTAGTTATGTAACCATGATGTCATCTACAGTGTTGACTATAACAGCCAGCTGGGGAACCCTAAATCCTCGGTTGGGGTTGGGGGTAGCTGTGCTTTCTTCTTCATTAACAAAAATAATGTTCTACTGAATTGGAGCCAGACAGTGTGTTACATCACTAATTACATAACAAATGGCTTTTGTACTGTATCAAAAGGCCCCTTTAGGCTATGGCAGCATGCGATTGCCCTGTTAAATAAAATCCTGGAGGACGAACATGGTAACAATGAAAAGTACACGAGAAATCTGACTCACCTTCCTGAGTGTGACTCCAAAGGGAGGAGAGAGGTTGAGACTGAGTAAGGCAAAGTTCATGAGGGTTATTTTCACATGCTGGAAGACAGAGAGTGAACAGAAGGGTGAGGAGGTTGGATTAAAAATGGGAGAAAATACGGAGGGGAAAGAGGGATTTGGCTTCTAAATCCCAAAATGGGTCACTTGTAAAATGGAAAGAACAACAAGGTCGGATAAAATCTAATCATCAGGATGATGCAGCTCAGTATTCAATTTCTTGGTTCTGATTTTTCTATTAAATAAATAAACTACTCTGTATCTTTTACTTCAGTCTATTTTTAAATCTGAAAAAGGAATAAATACACCTTAAAGGAGAACTTCGGTCTATTTAAACATGCAGCTTCATTGCTCAAGCTACCCTTGACTTGCCAGTACCGAAGACGCGAACAAATTTGGTCCAGCCATTACAGAGCTCCGTGAACGGAGATGTAGCATTGACAGCTAACAGCATGGGGTCAGAACTTTACACTGTGTTTTAAGCGTCTTAACATGCTCCACATCTCACACCAAAAGTTATGCAACATCAGCAGACACCTTAGCACACAGCACTGTAGCGTGTATGACTCAAAATGAATAAAAAAGTAGTTAAAACAGTGTGTTTGTGCAAGGAGCTACTTACCTGTTTGTTGACATCCGTGTCTTCCGGTAGCTAGACCAAACTAGTCAATCCGTCGAGCGTGCACTTACTCCCTCACTGGCGGAGACGGAAACGTAATCCAGCATTTTCGTGTTTCTGTTCATAATGTACATGTCCATGTTACAGCCTGTCATGAGCCATGAGCCTTACAATAGCCTGTTAAGCCTGTTAAGTGCACACTCGACGGATTGACTAGTTTGGTCTAGCTACCGGAAGACACGGATGTCAACAAACAGGTAAGTAGCTGCTTGCACAAACACACTGTTTTAACTACTTTTTTATTCATTTTGAGTCATACACGCTACCGTGCTGTGTGCTAAGGTGTCTGCTGATGTTGCATAACGTTTGGTGTGAGATGTGGAGCATGTTAAGACGCTTAAAACACAGTGTAAAGTTCTGACCCCATGCTGTTAGCGTTCAATGCTACATCTCCGTTCACGGAGCTCTGTAATGGCTGGACCAAATTTGTTTGCGTCTTCGGTACTGGCAAGTCAAGGGTAGCTTGAGCAATGAAGCTGCGTGTTTAAATCGACCGAAGTTCTCCTTTAAGGAAACTCATCGCTCTGAGCATCCACATCTTCCATCGCTAGCAACTATTAGAGCATCACATTCTCACTCCCAACTCGTCAAATACAGCAGCTTAGTCAGTGGCCCTCAAACCGTGAGCGTCTACATGCCCCTCTACCAATAGCTTTGCATGTGAAGGCCTGCGCAGTCAAGTTAGAAATAATAGTAACAAACAGATCACATATTATGGCATATTATGAATTTTGGTATGTTAATAACATGATGAGACTTGTGGTTTAGGAACAATGACTTTCCTAAATGTCAGGTTTAGGGAAAAGATCTAACTCTGGTTTAAAAATAACTTTGTTCAGTCATGTCACGTATGTTAGGTCATTCACATACGCTAACTTAATTATGTCACACAGTCTTTACTCTCAATCACACACAGGACATGAACCTCCCCCTCTACTGCGCTAGGGTACCAGACTAGAGGGGACACTGAGGTGACTACAGACTGGAGTTGGAGTGCGGTCAGAACAGGCTGAAGCAGAGAAAGAGGAGAGACTGTGATCGTGTGACTGTGACTGAGCCAACGTTTTCTAAATACAGACATATGGATTACTGTGCTGGTGAGCTCTGCTGAGACCAACGTTTAATCCATCCATCATTTTTCGGCACAGATAAGTCACATCCTCCAAGATGTTCCCAGGCCACATGAGATGCACTGTACTATCCCTCCAACCTATTCTCGGTCCGCCCTGTGGTCTCTTCCCAGCGGGATTTGCCCAGAATACCCTCAGAAGGACAAATCCAGGAGGCATCCTTATCAGATTGTTGTACCATTTCATGCACAATCTCACTCCGTGTTCGATACCCCCATTCTAAACCTCAAGTATCTGTGCACAGGCCCTGTTGCACAAGAGATGTAGACCTTTTCCTTCAGACTGTGTTGGATCCCTTGAAAGCCAAAAGTGAGTCACTTCTTGGAAAGCAGTGCAAAGTGAGCTGTTATATTTTGGCCATATCAAACGTTTTGAAACTGTAAAAAGGCCTGAGTGTAGTAAACAGAGAAGCTTATGTAAGAGGGTCGCAGGTCATGAGTGTAATGGCCACCCATGGCCAGGTAATAGGAAGAAAAACACACGCTCCCTCTTAAGTCCCGGCAATGGTTTCAACTATACCTCACATGCACGCCAAGATCTTGCTCGGAGGTCATGCTGCTGAATCTCATCCCTCGTACTCACACAAACATGTTATTATAGTCAACAGAGAATGCTGTCCATTTATCTATCTATCTCTACTGAGCTTAAACTCTTGGTTTGTGGCCTTTATTTTCCTCAACTGCAGAGACAGGCTTTTGAAACATGCGTATACAAGAGCCAAGTCATTCCTAATTGTCCCTTTATGAAAAGTACATTATATGATCACATTTACATGATATTTGAGTCAAACGCTGCTTGCTGTCAACTCTTTCTCCCTGTCAAGAGTTGACATCATGTGTTTTGTGGTTTCACTGTAAAAGAGGGTGGGTTTGGATCATAGGGGTCGGTGTGCATTATGTAAGGTATGTGCATGTGTTTGTGAGTGTGTGTGTGTGTGTGTGTGTGCAGGAACACATCAAAAGGTTCAGTTGCTAATAAGGGGTAATAAGTGAGACGGATGGTTTTTTGTGGTGTAAATTACACGCTGACTGAACAGGGCAGTGACTCTCCCTGTTGCTTTCATAATGTTCAAAAATGAGTTACATCAGGCATTATGACCGACCTGACGGGCAGCTCGGTATCTGCCCCGGACAGAAAAATGTGCCTGGAGCAGTCCTGTAAAAACTAGATTCTTGGTAATGTTAGCAGATGTTGCTCAGGCAAACATACACAAACACACACACACACACACACACACACACACACACACACACACGCACGCATGCATGCCTGCACACCATGAGAACAGAGCGCTCTATTGACGGTAAAATGTTGAAGCAACTTTTGAAAGAAAAAGTAATCTGCTGTCTGTTGCATGCCGACAAAAATGGCCACGGGATCAAAAGATGGCCGACACATGCATTGGTCTATAAATAGGAACAAAAGAGAACACTTTATTCCTTCAACATGAATAACTTTGACCTGCCACCAAACATGACTCACATACGTGTCACCATCAGAGAGGTACATGGGGTGAAGGTGTTGACCGGGGGAGAGCTGTGTGCTTTTGAAGCCTTGATGTTGGGCAGTGGGGTATTTCTGGTTCTTGATGACTTCAGCCTTACTCATAGGGCATGGCAGCACCCCTACCTCACCTGCCATTTCCTCCACCTCTCATGTTTCCTTCCGTGTTTCACTGTCTGTCGCAAATTGCAACAAAGTGCATCCTAAATCTGCTTCTTTATTGAGCCACACATGAAAACTCCTGGCTGGCGAGGCAAAGAAATCAATGCTCAGGAAAGGGGTTGTAGAGATCAGGCTGCAGGACACTTCCACAGACTGACATGCACTAAAACCAAAGTGAGCAGGTGTCAAGAGTAAATTAATCATAAAAAGAGAGGTCCCCTGGCCATTACAGAGTATTTGTGGTCCACTGTGTCTGCTGCAGACCATAGTAAGAACATTTCTGTGTTTGTTTTTTTAATTACAGTTTTACAGTACAAATTAAGTGACTCATCGAAATCATGTTGTGATGTTGTCCTGTTGTTGCTCAGCCGTCATAATCCCGATGAGAAAAGCTCCGAGCTGAGCTGAGGGCTTAGCCAAAAAATGCAGTTTTACCTTCTCAGAGGAGCCATTTGTGAGATATGGCCAGAATTTCAGTTGAAAACATTTAAAAAAAAGGAACTAATGTTATCAACAGAATGAGAAAACGAAGGTCTTATGTCAAAGATGTCTCTGGTCTGTGCTGGAGAGATGTCTTTGGAAGTTAGCATGCTAACCAGCTAGCCCCAGCCCGTCCTGTCTCCTAATACCACTTTGTACCTCTTGAGGTGACCGCTGATAGCCCCTGTAGTTTCACCTGGGAGATGCATGTTAGTAGTAGTCGCTTTGTGTATTTAATGAATTCAAGAGAAGCTTTATCACCTCATTAACTCATCGTACATCATGCAGTAAAACTCACCAACACAGTGTTAGTTTGACTTTCAACAACCATCTCAGGGTTGATCGAGGTAAATCCTCAATTCACAGAGTAAGATGTGAAAATTGTGTGGCTCTACACATCATTTTACCCTTACCCTCCTGCACACCTCTCCCTTAACTGCCTGCCGTATCTTCTCGTCAAAGTGTCAAAGTGCTGGCCAGAGCTGCTGTAAATCACCTCTGTATCTTATCTCCTGTCTTCAAACTGACCTCCATGAGTCTCAGGCCCTGTACATCCGTATGTGCGTATTTCTTAAAACATAACTTTTTGTATGCATTTTGGCATTCTGTACACACACACACAGAAAAAAAGTCAAAAAATTTTGTCTGTGTATCTGTGTGTATGTAAAACGGAGCGTTTCAGCTTCTCCATAAAGGTAAGGAAATATGCGTCAAATACCTGTCGTAAAACAGTAATTTAGCGATTACTGTTACGACTACTATTGTTTCTAAGTCACTACTGCAAAAGGCAAAACATTCACTCCGCATGCTCAGCATGTTCTTCTCTGGGTTTTTGATGTGTCGGTGATGAAGACTTTATTGATACCTGTTGGCTCAGCATGCCTGTTTCAGCGTTTGTATTCACATTGGAGCAGATCACAGCTGACAATGGGCGAGCGATGGAGTCGCCATCGGCTGCAAATGAATGACAAGTTTACCTAAGTAGCATGTCTTTAGACTGGGGGAGAGGTTGGAGTACCTGGAGATGCAGATGTGGAGAGCGTGCAAACACCGCACAGACAGGCCCTGCCAGCTCTCTAGCCCAGGATCTTCTTGCTGTGAGGCTGTGAGATAGGATCGCCAGAGTAACGCAAGAGACAAGACAAGGCAAGAGGCATGTTGGTAATGTCCAGTTGTGCCTGTTTACAAAAACTGAAAATGACATTAAGCCATATTGTCACATCATTTTTTTTTACTGATTAAATGCCACTGTTGAATTCAGGTATATCGACACATTTCATCACAAAGTCTTCCACTTGGTGGATTTAAATGTATATAAATGTATGGAGTGACATCCACAGTTTTGTTTCTCCTGACTTCCCCCAATTTTCCAGCCATCAAAATACTGAGTGATGTGCTCCGCATCTTTACAACAATCAAGATCTCTGTATAAAGGGATTTCCCAAGGAATATTCTGGGGCTCCCCTGGTAGAGTGGGGAAAAAGGGGATCTTCAAAGCATTTTGGCATTTATTCCAAGGGGAACATGGATGAGAGCGTTGGTGGTGATGACAAAGAGGTAGATGAAAGTTTGGCCTAATCCGTTTCTTTTAATGCCAGCAAAGGTCAGAGTCATGTGTCCTCCCACCCACCTTCACCAGTACACACATGAAAGGAACGTGAGCACAAAAGCATACACAGCAGCATGTGGAAAAACAGCTGGGAAGCCGTCCGGCGGTTTCCCCATGCAAGAGATAGGAGACTGAAGTGTGAATGTGTGTGTGTCTGCATGTGCATGTCTACATGTGAGCTTCTTAATATAAAGATTTGTTTAAGGCAGAGAGCTAGTTATTGTGTGTGTTTGCTTTCTGTGGCTTAGAAAGGGATGTGTGTTAATGTGGCTGTACAGAGAAGATGGAGAATAATTGTTCAAAAGAGAGCTGTAGGCAGGAATCCAATAGAGACTCCAGCCTTTGTAGATGAGAGGAAAAGTCCATCTAATGTTGGACGCTTTTATCCGATGTGGCTCACAGCAGTGGGGGCGTGTGCCGTAAGAGCATGCCAGGCAAGCTCTGAGGGGAGCAAGTGCCAAACTTTGATGAGGGTTGTTTCATGGTTATAGAAATGGGATTTTTTTTAATTTGATACAGTCGACCCCACTAGCTATCTGCAACGGAGCGATACGCAGAAATAGAGGACATTAAAAGAGCTGCAGCTACTCCAAAAAGTGTGCAGTATTTGCTCAGCCACTATTTTGGAGGGTTTTCATTGGTTCTCGTATTTGAATGTGCATTAATTGCCTGTTGCCTCCTCCATTAGTTCAAGCAGAGCAGTGAAGTCATGCAAACTGTCAGCTAATCAGCATCAGTTCGCTTTGACAATGACCAGTCACATTCAAAATAAAGCGAGGGAGAGCACTGACATCCCTTTTTCATATGAAACCCTCAGCACCACTGAGTAACCACACAGCTGTGATTGCGTGTCATTTGAGAGACTTAAACCTGCTATTCATGGTTTTTGTGAATGCAGTGTAGTTTACACACCGCTGTGTATTTGATGGAAGGACAGCCCAGTATTGTATTTAATCAAAATGCTTGCAAGGTCCTGCCAGCAATTTGTCTGTGACTTTTTATTTATTTACTTCATGTGTGCTTCAATGGTAACTCATTTCATGTCGACAGTACGTGCAGATAACTTTTGTCCTATCGACCGAACCATCTGGCAGTGTTTGGAAAGTGAATTTGCCGTTCATAAGTCCTTTCTCCATTTCCTTTCACTTTCGCTTTTCAGTCCACCGTGTTTTTCCCGAACGCCAACCCTGCTTCTTCTTCTTCTGATTCCCTTTCTTATTCTTCTGCCACCCTCTGGATCAAGACTACAGATGCCATCGACGGCCATAAATTATACAATGCGCGTTTCTTTTATTTTTTTAATACCGAGCGTTAATCGCACGTTAAAAAAATTAAGGGCGTTAAGAGGATGTCGCGTTAACGAGTTATTAACACGTTAACTTTGACAGCCCTAATATATATATATATATATATATATATATATATATATATATATATATATATATATATATATATATATATATATATATATGTATCCTTACTCTAATATACTTATTAAACTTATGCTTTCTCTTTCAGCTGTCCCTGTTAATTCCAAACCTTACTCCCCTTTTCTACATCCAAACACACACACACACACACTCTCATACGCTAACTGTTAATATTTTGCAGTGAGAGAAACGAAAGCAGAGAAAGGAGTCTAGATGAGAAACTGGTCGGGGAAGAGCGGTCAACAGAGTTTATCTATTCCACAGCGAGAACCGCAGGTGATATTTTAACAGTATGTTAGCTAACATTCTAGCCAACTAGCTAACTCCTGTAGTGTCATCCCAGCCTATGCGAGGACAGCTGCCAAGAGAGAGAGACCATTGTTCAAGAAGCCACTTTTTAACAAGACATCAAGACATTTTCCCAGCCATGTTTGTGGCAACAGTAGCAGGACATTATCTTTTCAGAACCCTGACCAAAGGGTTCTTTGTGTCAAAAACCTAACCAGACCATATGCACAGTGTTGCCACAACATAAATCTGAAAACTGAAAATAAAGAAACAGAATCTTGTGACACAAACACATCAAACTTAAAGTGTTAACGTATATGTTGTTTGCAGAAATGTACACTGCCAACCTTTATTCTGGCGATTGATTTCAGAGGAGTTTCATGTTCACAATAGTTCAGAAAACATGACCTCAAAGCACATGTATGCTGTAAGTATGCACACACACACACACACACACACACAGTCTTCATTGTCTCTCTTATAGGTGTCTTTGTCCCTCTGCATACCCTAACTTCAGTTGACTCCATCCTCACGCGTAAATCTTCTCTTCAGTTACGTAACTGAACTCCGTCGGAGGTCTTAAATTCTTCTGTGCTGCGCCTACAATGTGCGGTATTTAGATGTAAAAATGTCAAACAGAAAACTGACATGTTTTTCTTCAAATGGTTCTGTGCAGTACCTCCACAGAGTCCCATAAACCACCACACAATCATATTTTGTGGGTCCCAGCCTGGAAAAAAACAATGCTTTAATACACTGGGTCCTTTTACAGCAGCCACGTCCATCATGTGGGATAGGATTGTAAAATATGATGCAAGTTGGCACAGAGATACTTCTCTGTCAGTGCCATTATTCTGTGATATTTTACACATGGAAACTTAATCAACATCAGATGCAGGTTCCTGTGGGGCTTAAAGGGGGATTTTACTTTTTGCCTGATTTTCATCGCAGCGTAATTGTTTCACCAAAGCTGCAGAATGTGTGTCAGAAAAACAATATGTGGGAATATCACCATTGCTGCTGTGAAGGGAGTAACATGCTTTTCAGAGTGGGTCAACAGTATCGCGTAGGGAGGAAAACACGACTAATTGCTGTTTTGACTGAAATTCACAAGCGGGGTAGATCATATCAGCCGTGACCTCATTGCACAGAGAGCTACGCGCTGGCAGAGGAATCTGGCGGAGAGGCCAAGCGGCCCTAAAACTCCCTAAAAATCCTCCTGAAAAACAAAAGCTAACGTAAATGTTGCCAAGAGGGCAGCTGAGGGTCTGAGAGTGTGAACTGCACCTGTAAAGCCAGCAACAAGCCCTCAGACTGAATGGACTCAGCACAACGAAAACACACATAAGAAAGAAATGCTCCAGCTCAAACCTATGTTGTAGGGGTTGAAGGCAGATCCTAAATGTTTGAAGCTTGCGTCTTTGTGGAGGATGGCAGCTGAAGTCAGGTTAGTCTCACCATCCATCCTTTGATGCTCACGGAAACAAACCCAGGACTTCATGGCTGTAAGGCTGCAGTGGTTCCAAAGGAATGTGAAGGTGACCCAGATTCACAATGCAATAAATACTCCGTAGAAAGTTCTTAAATCACTCCTGCTGTGTAATTAGCTTATCTCTCTGTCTATATATCATTGTTTCCCAAAGCCATTCCCATTCCCATTCATTTTTCTCAATAGTCAAGGGCTGACAGTTTGATACTCAGAACAGGATTTGGGCGTAGAAATAGAAAAGAGCACAAAGAAGTGGCTGCTCCAGATGCAGCTGGTGGTGGTGCATTGTGGATCAGGTATGGGGTTCAGCTGGTGACCTACTCTGCAATCTCAGCAGCACATAATAGGAGACATGGGAATGTTGGTATCTCACAGTTTATCTAAAGCACATGGTATCCGTGAACAGTGCAGTTGTCTTTGGTTTTAGGATACCCTCAGTGGGAATTGAACCCCTCACCCTGGCGCGTTTTGCTTTCTGCTGGACCGGCACAGGATGGGAACCAGAGTAGAAACCAGGCGGATGCAGCTGCACGTAAACCCACAGCTGCTGCAGATGCACGTTGTCTCTGTGGATCAGTGTGAAGTTTGATTATTTAGAAGGCGATTGACTCGTCACACGTGCCTCAACACAGGATCTGGACTGGCCGTGCATACCTGGTTGATATAAATGTCCTCACATATGATTTTGTTTTATTCCAGACATGCTTTTATGTTTTAATGTCTCTTTATCATTTAGTCATTATTGACATATTAAGCTTACTTTTTATTGTACTACATGGCCACTGTGCTTGTTTTAAGTTTAATGGTTTTGGGTTTACAAATCAAGTTGATTAATGAGAACTGACAGTGTGTTATAGTGCTGTAATATTTATTGGATCTTGGCTTGCACCATGACTAAAGAGTAGCATTATTCTAAGTGTGTAAAAGGTCAAGAAAGAACTTGGCCTTTTACACACTTAGAATAATGCTGCTTTGTTTAGTGATGATATTTACTGTATATGTGACGATAATAACTTACAATATATCTCTGGATATTGGTGGACATGGACCAGCATCGCTACAAGACATGTATGTGTAAAGTCTGTCTGCTAAGAGTTTTCCTCTTAGAATGTGAAGATATTACACCAACACCTTTGCTTATACGGCTGTGTTTCCACCTGCTAAACAGAGCCCCAGCTCTGAGGTTTAGGCCTAAAATGATTATGTACTCTGCACATCCTGAACCCATCCACAGAGAACATATAACCAACAGAGAATCAGCACCCAATGTTCCTGACATATCGACACGAGTTTCCTGCAGGCCCGTGCAGCAGGTACTGTAAACCACCAGCCAGGTATGTTGAGCTATAAATACCAGCAAAGAAGCCCGTTCCCCTCCCTGCTTACATCATCTTCCAGGTCCCAGGAGACACGGAGAGAGTCGACTCTAACTTAATAGACTGTCTGCAGAAAGTGTCTCAGAAGACGTCTTGACATTTCTGGTACAGTTTGTTCCTGTCAAAGTGTTCCTGTTGCTATGTGTTGAACGATGCAGCAATCCTGTGTAACAGCTGGTTGTTAACGTTTCAAGTCTAGCATTAGATCCGAGGCCCATACATCATGGAAATGTCTTCGTGGTTTGTTTCAGGTGGTGTTCCTATAGGTGGAGATGCCCTCAGACTGTGAACTCCATCGCCCTGGGGGGTTCAGAGTTCAGAGCCGCAGACTTTTAGGTGTTAAACGTGGTCTGATTTCAAGCGAGAGGCCAGAGACACATCTCTGCACACAGTGAGGATCCCCATACTCCCTCCACTTGATGAGCGGTCATAATCTTATTCACGTATATTTCGACCACGTCACAGGAAAGAAACCGTGCCTGTTCATTTTGAGGACTCATAACTCGTACGATTCAATGAAAACATTATCAACAACCAACACTTGTGAACACTGTGCTGGGTGCAACGAGTATTATTGAGCTTTATAAATACAATTACGTACGACCTCCTCAGCAGAATGAAGCATTAATTAGACAACACGGTGTGTAGACAATACAGACTCTACAGCAGCTACAGCCCGCAAGGACACGCATTAAAGTAAAAGGAGAACCTGCACAGCTTCTGCATATCAGGGAGAGCAGGACACACACATTGTTGGTGTCCTCTGCCTGTTCTACATTCATCAGTGGGTTTGTTGTTCAAACTCAACAGCCTGAGTGTCACACTTGTGCGCTGCAAAGCCTCACAGTCTGCCCGAGGCTTCCTCTCTGCTCTCCATGTTCAATACACAATACATCCAGTCCACTCGGCCTCCCTACACCGCTGCACTCCTCAAACTGAGTTCTGAGCAGAATGAGGCTCGGTTGTAGTGATGCGCTGTGTGATCCTACACAAGTCATTTTATGGTCTGTATGTCATTTAACCTCTCACGCACAGTCGTAGCATACTCACACACAACTACATCGCAAGGATGCACAATGCAAAAGTTCAAGCACCACCTGCAAGACACTTCGACGGGGCGTCAAGCAGCGGGATGTAAGGAGACGGAATGCCGCGCTTGTGAATCACGTTCATCATCCGAGCCCACACCGAACATGATCAGCTAGAAAGAGGTATGATAAGATGTAGGATTTTGCCTTCCTGATCACGAACTCAAGCAATACAGTGTTGACTAAAACCAGCCATGTGACAAATACTGTATGAACGACAAAACCAATATCCCTGACGTTTTAACAGCAAAACCAATGAAGATGAAGAATTATAGGTGGATTCGTCTGCTCTGATTTGCTACCTCACTCTCTCCGCTGGTGAAATATCATTTGCATCACCCACAGGTCCATGTAACTCAAGGGAGACAGGAGGAGTTGAGGTGTCTAGGAGCAGACAGTGCTATAAGAGGCAGACCCCTCACCAATTATTTAACATCTCCATAAAACAGATGAGAAATGTTAAGTAAATAAATAAAAAATAATATATGTCAAGGTGCGTTGAGGGACAGTTTTGCCTTGTCTTGGTTTCTATCCTTGTTGTCTCCTCCAACTCATCAGCTGCCTCTACATAATTCTGGTCTGCACAACTTTTCAGTGCCGGAATGTTCCGTCTCATCCGGTGACTCTCCAGCTCATTCGAGTATAGTATCTTGTGCTTTTTGATCCCTGGTGGAATTTTTCCTTGTTTTTGTAACACAGTGTTTTTACTGAGCTCAGATACGTTAGCTGTCTCTCTGCTCAGCAGTCGGCTTCACTGCCTTCACCTGCTCACCTGTGATTCCTGCCTCTCCCTGGACACCGAGTGAGATGGCTCCGCTCCGGCTCTCAGCTCCCAGCTCAAGATATGCCTGTAGATGTTTTAACACACGCACACTCACATACACACACACACACACACACACACAAATTCTCATTATGCAACAAATGATTTGGTTTACATCATCTAAACTGCTGAGCTGCCTTCGTGAGCAACATCAGGCCAGTGGAGCCACAGCAGTAAACAATATGTACATCTTAATGTCCTGAGCTGGTGGAAAATACCAGGAGAATAAGATACACTGGTGTACAAATCTGCAGGTTTTGACATCCCAGAATGTGGTTTTGAAATAAACGAGACGACCATGACCGCCGATGTTCTGTTTCTTGTTGTGCTGTGTGCTACCGGCTCACAGGAAAGCCCATAAATTAAAGGTTAGAGAAACAATTACAAAGCCACAGCTGATTCCTGTGTTAGTAAATTTTCGCTCTGAAAGTTTCCTTGCAGTAAATATGCATATCAGGTTAGCACTCATAACTCAAGGAGCCTAAACAAACCTGTCTGGGAGGCTGCAGACTGCAGTCAGAGGGGAACCGCACAGAATCCCTCCATAAATCGAATCACAAACCTCAACGAAATTATGTAATCCTCTTAAATTCTCCTGCCTCACCAACTGATGATGATTGACCAGAAAATGCACAAGAACCTACAAAGAATCTTATTTGAAATTCAAGTACATACCTAACAAGGCTGAAATCACAGAAAAGCTGTGCATAAAATGATTTTCTTCAAAGGTTAAACTGGCTATGATTGATATTTTTTCAACGTTGTATGAAACCACAATGTGACAGTGTGACAGTGTGACAGGGGTCATTTCAAAGGATGAACTTACAGAGATGTTCACTGATTCAGGAGCTCCCCTCTGATTTATAGTGAGTTAAAGCTCAACATCGAGCTGTCCGGTCTGCAGTTTCACTCTTTTCAGCCTCCAGTGGACACGGCAAGACCGGGACAGAACACGACCGCAGAGACGGTCAGTCCGATGACAGGAAATACAGTACTGCGGTGGTTTTCTGGCCGGGTTAAGCTCCTGGCATCGCTGGGCTGAGTCAACAAATATGATAGCTCACTGGGGCTACCTGCAGCTAACGATACATTTGGCAGCAGTTAGCGCTTAATTTAGCAACAAAGCTAACTGTAGCCGTCAACCAGGAAACTGCACAAATCGTCTTGGTACTGTGACTGGCCTCCGTTGCCATACAAACTCCGGGTTCTAACCTTATATGAACTATAATTTTTGTCATCATATGGGTTTAAAAGAAAATGTTAAGCAATTTTCTTCTGTTATTCTATATACGGGATAAACTGTTGGGGAATGTTTTTCATCAATGTATCTAAATGGCCGATGTTTCGACCTATAGGTAATTTCTGCTACCAGAGATCTCCTGAATGAAACAACAGGAAAGTTGTTTTCTGAGTGTTGAGTGGAGAACCAGATGATGATGGGTGCCTTTGCTACCTTAATACAACTAATGTAAGGTAAGGGAATCTGGCTGCTTTAAGCCACTTCCTACATATTATATCTTTGTGATTGTGACTATTTGTTTTACTGTGTTTAGAATGCATTCTTTCACGGTGTTTTATGGCAGGTTGCCGTTGACAAAATGAGCCTAACATCATTCCCAGCAGAGCACTGAAGTCCAAGTTGCACGCGCTGATCGGCATCTGCTGCCTCATTCATGCTTCACCGTCACTGGCTCATTAATCAGCTGTTGGCGACTACTGTGGCCAAATAGTAGCATCCAATCATGTTCATACATGCAAACATTGTGGCTATAATAAACCCGATTGTTGTAATCTGCTGAAATCTAAACTGTACGACCTTTCGCTAACATTGTTCAATTCAACGTACGTGAACTCATGTTCAACTATATTGCCAAAGTCTTCCTCTGTGAGCCTGCAGAAATATTTCCTTTACTCTTCAAGTAACAACACAAAGGAACCAAGTCAGGAAAGTAGTTTCACAAGAGCAACATTTATTAAAATCAATGATACCTTGTTCTCGTGAGCACTGGACATCAGATGTACACAATATACAAATGGTGCGTTTCGTAGCAAATATACTTTCTATAGAGACAGCAGCAGCAGAATTGGCATGTACAAAAATACACATTTGATTTTCTCACACAACACAACATACCAAAATAACAAGGTAATAGATTTATATATAATTATATATTTCTGTATCATAAATATGCAGAACTATACACGTTGGACACAATTCACTGTAATGAAGATAACAATTATAATATCATTAATACAGGATAAAGTACTTTTTGAGACCATTTATTCATAATGGCAACACTCAACATGACCTTATGCCAGTGGAAAAGCGATGTTAAGTTCATAATAACACTGTGTTAATACTCATACAAGGTACAAGCTAAAGTTAAAGTCAATTTTTAAAGAAAAAGTGAAATAAAGTTTGAGCCCTGCTACATCTATTTTGATCATGAAAACAGATCTTACGTTGCGCTAAGAATATATTATCTACTTTTTTGTTTTCATAGCAGTGAATGAGCACTGAGATAAGGTCAGTTATTAAGTGTCACCAAAGAAATCAGCGCTGCAATGGACGCAGCACTGGAACAAAAAATATCATACTTTTATAGATAACGCATACAACAGTTGGAGACGCACATGTTCACACACACACACACACTCACAGACACACTCAACAGGCTGTGTCCTTGTCATATTTGTGAGACTGAATGGTTTCTCGGTGAGAGAGTATTGATGGGCTATAAAAGCAAGAATACAGGAGACTTCTCCCTAAATGGCACAAGTTCTCTCACATTCCTGCTCAGGACACGCTGTCAGTGATCACATCATATTCAGCAACAATCTGACTTTCTTTCACACATACACACACACACGCACACACGCACACACGCACTCAACCGTTATTCCTTCGTACTCCCCCTCCCGTCCCCTCCCTCCCAGGTCACAGCGATATAAACCAGAGCTTTAGAGGACAACACTGTGTGCTGTGTGTCTGGAAACTCGGCTCATATGAATAAATACCGGCCCTATTCTATGGTTCAGACAGACAAACGCTTCACCCTCTGGGGAAGAATGTTTCACTTTACAGATGCACTTGGTCATAAAAGGTACAAACACCATTAAAAGAAGACGTCTAAGATGTTTTCAAAAGGAATAAGTATGTACAGTGGGGGCATATGCTCTAAAACTCTCCTCCTCTGGCACACAGGTGGCGTTGTAGATAAAACTAAAAGCATGTTCATAGTATTTGCATGAAGACAGCAGTCATCAGGACCATATTGTTGTGATTACTGCACCAGGGAGCAGCATTAAGGTTTGTTGCGTCTTAAGTCTCAATTTTTTATACAGATTTTGTTACATTTTGAGGGTTTTGCTGTTAAAAACAGACCACAGCCTGAATTTCCCATTAGTCTGCATGGAATTTGTGTTGATAAAAACGTACTTTGATTTTCTGAGTTTCCAGAAAATGAGCGAAGGCTTTATTGTCCTTTCTTTTTCATTTCTGAAGAACTCCCCTTCCTTCATTTTTCCTTAAGAGCTGAAAAAAAGCATCGACACATTCCAAAGGCAAAACAAGGAAACGCTGCCGGAGAAAAATATTTTTCAGAGGAACCAGATTTTGGCACAAGAGCTGTGACGCTGACCTGCCTTGACAACAGCTTCAACGCTTTCTTATCGATGTAGATGTCCCATTAAACTCCACCTTCTCTGCACTCAATCCATGTGCCATCCATTCTGAATACTTTTTAAAGTTACTTTAATGTCGAACAAATGAAAGCTCTTTTAAACTTAACTGTAAAATATTGTGATGTATAATCAACAACTTCACTACATGGAGGTTTGAAGCGCATCTGTACCTTATGAAATCGTACACCTTGGATGTACCGTTACAGTAACACCTTTCTGGACTGGACTCATTATACTGCTGCCAGAAGGAAAAAGAAGGTATGTGGAGGAATATTATCACATCAACAATGAAAACAGCTGTACACAAATGAACACATCAGATAAGAAGCAGTCTCTCTCTCTCACACAGTCTGTCTGTACAAAGTCCCTTTTTACACGTACGACTCTTCTGCAAAAAACAGCTGGTCGAACTCGTCCACCCGAGGGTCACTGCACCGCCTGCTCTGCCATTCCCTCTTCCCCTGCACGATAGCCAGCGCCACCTCCTGACTCCTCCTCAGGCAGGCGTCTGCATCCTCCTGACCCTGGGAGGAAAAGTAGTCCCTTACAGTCTGGGTGGCGGAGGGAGACAGGCAGAAGCGTGGCTCGGCGTGGTTGGGCTCTACCTCTGACACTCTCAGCCCGCCATCTTGGGGCTGGGCTCTTGAAGTGCGAGGTCTGTCCAGGGTGATGTTGGAGGCAGGGTTTGCAGTGACGTTGGCAGGGTCAGATGCTCGCCGGGGAAGGGGGAGGGTCTTCGCCCCTTTCGGTGCCTCCATGGCTGGAGTTAGGGACTGGGACTTCTGCCTCTGGAGGACCAGAGTGGTGGCGCTCTGTCCATAGAAAACACCCTGTGGGGGCTGCATGCAGTCATTTCTAGCCAGCCTCTGTGTGACCTCACTTCCTTTGTGTGGTTTGGGGTGGTTAGGGGGTTTGTAGGTGCAGACCTGGTCGTGGAGCTGCCTCAGCTCTCTGACCGTCAGAGGTTTCTCTGTCCCCCTGTAGAAAGGAGAGCGGCTGTGCTGCAGCTGCAGCAGGGCCTGCTGGTAGGACGGAGGGCTGCTGGATCTCCGTTGGCAGTTTCGATTCGATGCGACAGCCTCCTGGGCACCGCTGGAGTGGCCATTACTGGTTGTGTGGGTCTTCCCATTTACCACAGGCAAGTCCTCCTCCGCGTGTCCGTTATCAGGCTGCCTTAGTGACAGCCGGCGCTCCCTCTTGAGCCATGTGTTAGGGTGGAGGCCATGAGGATGGGAGGGGGTTTGGCTGCTCCGAGGGGGATGTGTGGGCTGTGGCCAATGAGGCGGAGCTTCCCTCTGAGGTGGGGAGCCTCTGGGTGACAGCTGGGGCCGACCAGGAAAGACAGGGGAGAGAGGAGCAGGCTCAGCCACTGGAATCACCCCATTGGTGGTGTAGTCAGTAGAGTACTGTGAGAAGGCGGAGTCTAAAGAGCTGAGGGAGGAGCCTGTGGGTGAGGTTGCCGGTGACGACAGACTGGAGAAGCTGGCATCCAGTCGCAGCGGAGGCGGAGGGGCGTGCTTCGTCTTCCTCCGCCCGCCATTCTGGACTTTAGCTCCTCCTTTCTCACATCCATCCTCTTCCTCCTCCTTCAGCTGCAGCCCGCTCAGCCGCTGCTCCAGAAACACCTCGTCCTCCTCCCCCTCCATCGCAGCATCATAGCTTGCCTTTCGCACTGGCAGGCAGTGGTTATCAATGTGAGCAGTCACTGCGCCTGATGGCGTTGTGATTGCCAAGGCGGGCTCTGAACTCCTCCTCAGCCTCCTGGGACCCTGTGACTGGCCGTTGGCCTGGCGGGTGCGGTTCTGTCGAACTGCAGGGCTGAACCTCCTGGGTCTGGCCAGCGGGGGGAGCTGCAGCAGGAGGTCGGTCTCAGGGTCGGGATCAGGGTCGCAATCACTGAGGGTGATGACGGAGTCGCGGCTGCGGCTGTCCGGCTTGTCTTTGTCACGAAGGGGCAGCTGCTCCTGGTAGGAAGACTCGGGGTCGTCGTTCAGCTCGTTCTCCAGACTATCGTAGGACGAGTCATTCATCTGGAAGGATGACACATCTGGAGGAGAAAGATGGAAAGGAAAGGGAGGGAGGGGAACAGATGAGAAAAGGAAGAGGAGATAAGGACTATTATTATGAGATTTTCACCAAATAAGCTGACAACTTTGGAATCATCAAATTAAGATCGAGAAAAAGACAATAATTTCGAAGACAAAATACACAATGCTTGTTTTACTTCACCATTACATTTCCTATAATGGTAAAGAAGTCCTCAAATTATACAGCCTCTGCACGGATCCCCTTTCATGCAACTATCCTACAATTTGGGGTTGTTCAACCTACCAGCTACCTAAACTAGCAATCTCAGTTGAGTCAGCGAAAATGTCATTCATTTATACGACCTTCACTTACAGAGCTCTCTCTCTCTCTCTAACGATAACAGAGTGAGAGCAGTCTGAAGGAAAAACGAAAGAATCTTGACCCCTGAAGCTAAACGGACAAAGCCACGGTTCACTGCTGGAGACGAGGAGAACAGCGGACAAAGAGTCGTCCTGCTGTGTGCTCCTTGACCCCCAGTGGTTATTTATAGCGCCAGGGAGAGAGTTAGTGCTATTTATGAATGAGGAGATTCAATGGTGCGTGAATCAGCACCTGTGACCCTGGCAATCACCGAAATTACCGCAGGTCGGTCTGCTGACCCCAATCAACAGGCCCGTCGAAGAGCCTGGGCCATTTAATTACACAGTACACTCAGTACCACAGTGAGCTAGTCAGTCCTCAACCCCCCTTTTTACGATATTTTGAGGCGTAAAACTGAGAGAGCAGCAGAAGTAGAGTAGGGACTGTTTATCCATGCAGACCTTGACCTTGATCGTGAGCTTCAGTAAGAACTACATCCAAATCTTCAGCATTACATTTGTCTGTTGTACAAACCGCCGCTTCATTTCTGCTACCTCTCTATGAAACATTCTGAAGTGATCTTAATTTCCTTGGCTCTCACCTGATCCGTGGTCGCTGCTGCTGCTCTTCTGGCTGAAGCTCCTGAACAGCGAGGTGACGTCCTCCCCCAGGACGCTGCAGCAGTTCTCTATGAGGAAGCGAACCAGCTCGCACACCTGCAGGGCAGAGAAGCAGGACCGGGTTAGAGCGTGAACCCTTTGACCGCTCTTTTCTTTCTCTGCAGCTGCCGACCATTCATTTGGACTGTTATACAGCTGGGTGGAGGTGTAATTCTGTTTATGCAGAGCTTCACTCGCTGAAGTAATTCTCAGGCAATCAGCCAAAGTTCAGCAGTAATTCACCAAGTAGTTTCCAAGTGTCGGCACAACATGTTGAGTAAACTCACAGATTTTCTAACTGGCACTGGCAACACACACATACACGCACACGCACACACACACACGCAGCTTCATTTTGTGGAATCATGACCTGAATAACAGTAATGGCATCAGCTCGGACAGCTGTCCAAAGTGGTGTTTTTATGTGCGTGTCCCATTAAATCACTCTGAGAAAAGTTTGTGTTCGTTTGTTTGCACTGATGTCGACCTTCCAGCTACAGAAGTATTTGCATTCCGCACCGACCATGAAAACATCAAACTCCCTCTCCCTGGTCCTGGATAATGTCCTGATAATAATGTATGACATCATGTATTGGCTTTGATCGCCATTTGCTTAAATGCTCGTTTAATGACTAAGACGGACAAACATAGTGTAAGAGTTTCTGACAGCAGCTTTCCTAAAAGGACAGCTTTGTTTATCTTCTAAGAAAATGAATTCCAAATGATTATCGTATTTGTCGTCGTATTAACAGCAAATACCCCAAATCCCTGTCAAGAATGCCAAAGAGAGGATTTCTCAAATGTCCTGCAATATGAATTGTTTGCTGTTTCTTAAAGGTGCAGTGTGTAGGATTTAGTGGCATCGAGCGGTGAGGTTACAGACTGCAACCAACTGAACACCCCTCGTCTCACACTCCCCTTTGAAGTTGAAGTTATACACTGTTGAAAACATAATTATGAATATTAAATTCATTTTTTTTCCAGAATATTAAATTCCATTGCTGCAAATCCCCCCTAAACCCTACACACTTGACCTTTCAAGATCTGGCAACACAACCAGCTGAAGTTCTGAGGCACGCAGACGGTGTCAGTGGTTTTTGGGAACTATCAGCCCAGTTGGAATCGGTCCTCAAACAAATCACAGTACTTGGCTGAAACCGCCGCCTTTTAAAACTAAGCAGACAAAATTGACTAAACACGTATGAAGTCCTGCGACACAAACAGTCGGTCAACGCCAGAGCCACTCAGAGACGCTGGAGTCATATCCTCCCCAGCTTGTGGAAAGTTTCCACTGAATTATGCCTGTTGTGTTTACAAATGAGTTGTTTTCCCTGCTGTTGCTGTGCCGCTGTGACACTGTGAAAAACAGAGACAAACACACTTTCAGGGCCTCCCTGTTTGTTTGTTGGTCGAGCCAGATGTTGTCTGTTCATTTGTCTGTATGCTGTCCATATGTGTCACATGACTCGGCGTTCAGAAAGAGTCTGCCCGGCTGATAAGTGCACAACCAGACTACACTGTGAAGTATCTGCTTATTACTGAACGCGTCATGAAGCCTATATGAGGGAAGAAGCTGCTCTGTAGTCTGCTGGTATGGCACTAAAACAATATTTATTTCATCAGCATCATCTTTTGTCCGCCGGGGCTGCCAGAATCACCAAAAAAAAAAAAAGAAAAAGAAAAAAAGGAATACATTTCCTCAAAACAAGAATCTGATTAGATCGCTAAACATGTTTCCACTGACAACAATTGAGTTTTGACAGAGCAGCACTGAAAACTAGACAAACAGGTCATACATGTACAAAATGACACACAGCGGAATCTTTCTCTCTCTCTCTCTCTCTCTTACACACACACACACAACAAACACACTTTTGGCGAAATTAAAAGCAGGGAGGTTCGAGTACAAAGCAAAGCTGTTAAAATGCTGAGTCAGCGGTCACAGAGCTGCATCCGATTCTGCAACCCTCGATTTCATCTCGAGGAGCAAATGAAAATTGTTCCCACGATGAGTGCTGTACTTTCAGTGGTTACGTAACTTAATAACTCCCCTGACAATCAGAGACAGTTAATCTCCTGCATCTTTTAGCCAGAGAACAAATGCAACATTGACCTTTTTTCCTTTTCATCCGCTCCGTGCACACCGCCTCTCCTCAGATGCCACATGCGCTAATGACTGCTGTATGCGTTTTTATGAGGCTTACGGAAAATTCTCCATAACCTGCCATGACATTTAAGATACACTTATGCAACGAGCTAATATGGCTGTACGGATGCCTCATCCGCCTGCCATCCTCCCTCGTAGCCTCCGACTTTGCTGACAGAGGCCTGCAGGTGGATTAGCCCACAGCTGCACGCCTCACCTCAACCTTTAAACTGCCATCAAAATGCACACAGAGGCATTTCCGTGCTGTGCTCCAGCGAGAGTGAAACTGCCCAATCATCCTTAGGAGAATTAAACCTGTTCCTAATTACAGCCAATATATCTTTACCTCTGGATACAGTTGCTACTCGTCGGTCTGCTATCAGAGCACAATGACATTCCACCGTGTCATTCCAGAACAGCCGCACATCACTCACTGACAGTGAAAGAAGAAAACCGGTTGGCGTGTGTTTATCACTGGAAAACAGTGCGATCAATGGCGGCAATCACCTAATCAATCAGTTGTGCCCCCAAATCAGTGTTTAACAGATTTAATGATTTACAGTAAAGGTCAAATGTCTACATGCCTCAGTAGGAAGCGGGCTGAATTCATCAATAGATGAAGCAGGACCTGACTGCAAGCTGAAGGATACTTGTGCCAGTGTTAGCTGTGCTCTTCCACTGAAGAAGGCACAGTGGATGCAAATATGTAATTACAGAGAAAAATATACTGAAATAAATAACAAATCCCACTCTGTAGCTACTATACAGTATATCCTCCACCACTGCATGTGAGTTTCAAAAAGAAGTGTTGTCAGACTATATATAAATCCAAGACTATCAGCAAAGTCAATACGCCAGTAATAGGCCTTTAATAATGAGCATTCCTTACAGTTATGTTGATGATACTGCTTTTTAAACCAATAGAGTTCTGCAAGGATGGCGTGGCATCACCCTGGTTCCCTCGTCAAAAAGGGAAAAGCGTGTTTTTTTCACCAGGCTCTATCAGGTTTATGACGCTTACACATTCTGTTCAGCAACATAGTTCTCACAGATGAAGCTTAAACGCAATCGGCAGAAGTTAAAAAGCCAATGTTAGGCTTTAAAAAAAACTACATCTACTCTCGGTAGACGATACGACACACGCTGTTCTATAAACGGACCAATGTACAAGTTGTAAAGTCAGAGTTAGAATGGTTTCCAACTAAAGTCGGCCCGTAAAGACGGACTGGTGATTAGATGAGCAGCCACTTTTTTTAAAGACGGCAGTGGGATAGAACAAAACATCTTAAGCTTCGGCCCAGCCTGTGTTCTTTCACCAAAATGCCTGATTAAAATCATTAAAGGAAACACGACATGTTGATTGTGCAACTCGTAACATAGCTCGCTGAAATACGAACCTTCTTAACGCCTCGTGTCTATTGTTTTCACACTTTCACCCCCGCCACGACTCTTGTTTTTTCCAGTTTTCTACTTCCCTCTCTTGATTCAATCTTTTCTCACCTCTCACTCTCTCCCTTTCTTTCAGCCTTCCTGCCTTCCTTCAATCACTCATGCGGCATTCCTCTCTGTCTCCCCGAGTGCTGCTACGTGACACACGGCACTGTAAGAAGGAGCCTGTGGGCATCCAGGAGACTTCAGCTCCATCAACAGCTCATGTACAGCTTTTTTCTCCCTCTTCCACACAAAGGGATGTTATCTTAAATCTCTGTCTCAACACTCGGACTGCAACAGTATAGTACACCACAGCAGGACACGTAGAGCATGCACTGTCTGCACATCTGTGTGGGTGTGTGTGTGTGTGTGTGTGTGTGTGTGTGCATTAAGAGGTGTCGCAGCTGTGTGTTGGTAGGTCATTTCCAGTCATCCAGAAGTTTGCAAAGGAATATCTATCAAGCTATCTGTGTTACATATCTCTGTCTTCTATCTGTTACCGTACGGTGGCAAAGCGACTGTGAGTAAAAAAAATCGAAACAGAGAAGAAGAAAAGTTTGGTCCACGTTTTGAGAACCAAGCTGAAGAGAAAAACAACATTATTTTGAATGATTTGTCTCTCTGTCTCCATCCTAAGTGATACACAGACTAAAGCTGTATTTACCTCAGGAACTCCTAAACGGCTACGTTCGGCCAGAAACATTTAAATTATATGCTGCATGAAAGAGGCAGGGACACTGAGGCTCAACAGAATTGGCCCAAACGGAGCGTTTACGTGTCTCCAGACACGGTTGGAAACCAGCCATTACACGGCCAGGGGCCCGCGCTGGCTTAAATTGGCCCCTGGCTCCGACCGCAAGGAGGGAAATGGCGAAATCTCACTTTGTTATTTTTCAAAGTTTTTTCCCAGAGAAACGGCCGCCTGCGCTCAGGCTGCACACACAAACAAGCAGTGTGCGAGAGGGAAAGTGTTATCGGGGGGGTATTTGTGAAAGAGATATTTAGGTATTTGTGGGCGCTGAGGGTATCTGTGCTGACAAGTGTGTCTGTGTGTCTGTGTGTGTGTGTGCGCACGCGTGTGTGCGGAGTGAAAGAGGAGAGTGTTTCAGCAACACAGTTTGCCGCTAAAGCACACACTTGGCCTCAGGATTCTGTAGGGAAATTCTTTGCATGTTTTCTCAATGAACCTCAACCACCTTAAGCATATGCACACACATACTACACACACACACACACACACACACAAATACACACACATACACGTTTTTTGAAAAGATAAGCAAACCAGCCACCCACAGAGATTGTGTGCAGCTCAATTGCTGTGACTTTCCAAATAGGCCACAAATCAAAAAGCTTTGTGTGCTCAGTGTCTTAGCCGCTACACAATGGGCGAGGGTGGGCGAGGGGGCTTTCCTCTGTGGGCTCTGGCAGCAGCCAGCGCTGCGGGAATTAAGTCATTTCAGGTTAACCTGGCAGGCTGAGATATGAGGGAGAGAGAGAGCAGGAGTGTTGCTCCACTGCTGAATTAACTCCACAAAAACATGATCACAGTCAGAGATTCTGTGTCAGAAAGTATTCAAAATATCAATATACTAAAAACCTGTTCCAAGTTTTTTCTTCAGATGCTCTCATTTCCAATCTGTCTGTTATGATCAAGTATCAGGACATCTGACATACGATTGGGTCGGAAGTTCTGCAGACATCTTCAGGAACAGCTTGACTGGACGATGAACATAAATTACATCAGAGAAACAGCCTCAACTGGTGAGTAAAGAAAGGTAAGTCAGTAAGTTTGAGAGGACTAACCCTTTAATGGCGCCATAATCTACTCTAAGTGGTTAAGTAGAAACAAATATTTTTCCTGTGTGCTTGTTGAGAGTAAGTCAGCGTGAAACTGTGAAGCTTTCCTCTTTCCTGTCAAGTCTTGCTCTAAGCTCGGGGATTTCAAGCTCAGCGGCGTGTAAGAATGTTGTGATTTCAGCTTATGAGTGATCGTCAGCCATGACATGTGAACGTGACTCAGCGTGTGTGTGTGTGTGTGTGTGTGTGTGTGAGGCTGGTTGAGTGTGTGTGTGTGTGTGTTACAGCTGTGTGTTAGTGGGTCATCTCCTGCTAGGAGGTCAACGCTCACATCCGCAGGGAAACCTTCAGTGTGCCGACAAACGGCTCTCGGGCTGACAGAGATTGAGTGTGCGTGTGAACACGTATGTGCTCATGCGCAGTCGACTCGCGTCCGCGCAGTCTGGATGTTCTAACTCGCCTGTCTGTCTCGCCGTGTGTGTTTCATAAGTCCCGGCAGCACGTACACACTCACGCTGAAGCCGTCTGCTACGACTGTTCCACTGAAATGTTAAATTCCTCAGAGTGTGCACACCGTCTCAGAAAAAACTCTCTATAACTGACACACACATACTTACAAACACACACCTGTCCAGTACACCTATTTGCTTTCTTGTCGAGAGTCAGGTGAGAAGATTGATACTGCTTTTAATATATGTACATTCGACAAAAAGCTGGAGGCAGCAGTTGTTTAGCTTAGCTTAGCTAAAAGACCAGAAACAGCTAGCCTGGTTCTCTCCAGAGGCCAGTAAATCTGCCTACAGCCATCCCTAAAAGTCACAAATTTTCACATTATATGTCATTTGTGAAATCTGCACAAGAACTGAAGTGGAAAAACAACAATTTGTGGTTTTGCAGAGAATCATCTGTGGGACTCATTTTTCTCCATAAGCAAAGACTTCTTGGAGCCGTCTCCTGTATTTTTTTTTTTTATTTGGCCGCTGGTTCAATTCCCGGCTCTTCCCAGCTGCATGCCGAAGTGTCGCTGAGCAAAATACTGAACCCCAAATAGTTCCTGATGAGCAGTTGGCACCTTGCATGGCAGGTTCTGCCATCAGTGCATGAACGTGTGTGTGTGAATGGGTGAATCTGACAAGTGTTGTAAAGCGGCTTTGTGCAGTCAGCTGACTGGAAAAGCGCTATAGAAGTACCGGTCCATTTATGAAAGTAGATTTTAGACTGTTGGTGAGATAAAACAAGCAAACTGAAGAATGCAAGTTGTGGCATTCTTTAAAGTCTTTAACATGTTATGAATTGTTTGACTGAGAAAAAGATCAGTGGATTAATCAACAATGACATGACTTTTGGTTGAAGCCCTATTATCGATCTTCGCATCTTGCTCTTAGCAAGAAAGTAAGTGTGTTTCCTAAATAGCGAACAGTTCCATTTAATAAAATCATCTACAAGATCCAAGATTAAATCTTTTGCACTAATAGCCAACAACAACCTCTGTTTGTGTGGGTGTGTGTGTCTGTATGTGTGTGTGTGTGATCCTCCTCACCTTTTTCGTGCCCTCCCCCTCCATCTCGGGTGTGCTCGGCGCCGGAGCCCAGAGCATGCTGGGTGCGATGCAGACGGACAAGTTGAAGGCGTTCATCTGGTTGTCGTGGGCGTTGCCTTGGATACAGTGCAGCACGGCGATCACGTGTCGCAGCAGGAGCAGGTTCTCGCTGGGCAGGAGGTGGAGCAACCTGAGAGAGAGGAGGACGGAGAGGGAGGAAGCAGAGGAGGAAGGACGGTAAACGACTACGACGACCACGGAAAACCTCCTAAAATACCCTGTGCCTGGTCTTCGCTCTCACAGTGTGTGTGCGTGTCTGTCTGTTTGTGTGTGTGTTGTCATGTTTTCTCCGCAGGAATTCCTCCGCAAGCATTTTCACTGTTGCTTCCATGTTACTTGTTTTTTATTTTCCTAAGCAGAAGGAATTTAGTTTGCTGTTCCGAACCGGTGCCCTCTCTCAGTCTGCCTGTCTCTCTCCAGACATTAAAAGTGAAATTAGAGGTAAAAACCTGTTTTTCGCAGTGAGGTGCCAATCCGCCACAAGACAGACCGACACAAACACTAACATGTTGTTTGTCATTGCTCTGAAATTAGCAGGAGGACGTAGACATTCATTTGGTGTCTGGCCATGAATTTCCTACCTCTGGACAGCCTGCATCCTCTCCTCTGCCGCCTCCCCTTCCATCACCTCCATCCACTGCTCATACAGATCCACACTCAGCACGCTGCCCGGGACGTTTCGCAGGAAGTCCTGTGTAATCAAGATACGTCATGCCAGTTTATTAACTGAATTTACTGACAAGCTCAAACATGCCTTACAAGTGACGTCTACGGCAAATGGTTGTTTTCTTCAACAATATTAACTTTGCATTGGTAACGGCTGTTCGATTAATTAGACTTTTTGTATTCTAGTTGGATTGTTTCATTTTGGTCTGGCTGCTCGCGTGCTTTGTTATGTCGGAATGTTGCATCATATAAGCTGTGTCCAGCAAATGTTTTGCATTTTTACTTTAATAAAAATGAAAAAACTCCTGCACACTGCTGGTAAATTTCATCCTTACTTGACAAACAGTAAGCCTTACAAAAGTTCTAACAACCCATCCCACAGCGCCACGTACGATTGGGTTATCTGGAGCATGAGACACCTTGAGGAATTAACAGAAATAGCCATCGAGGTAAAAAGGTCAAAAAGTAAAAAGAGGCATAAAAAGAGACCATGTGGAAATGAGAGCAAGGACACTATATATATACATTACACCTTGACTGGGAGGCTGTTTTCAATAATACATAAAAAAGGATCCTCCAACAACATTATTATAACAGTAAAATAATTAGAAATGATAAACAATATTCACTGTTTAGTGAAAACCTCCATGTTATTATTACAATCAGCAACAGTGGAGTTCCTGTCATTGGACTCATTCATTAAGTACAACACTGTTTTGTCTCTGGTCATGTGTCCACTGTGGAAGGTAGCGCATAACAAAGACTGGAGATGAATCAGCTCTGTATGAACCTGAAGCACCTCAGATGCTCCCTGGATGCCCGGCGCTGTGGTGGCTTTCTGGCCTGGATGCTGAACAATGAGCACCTTGTGTGTGTGTGACTGGCAGCCTGCCTGGCTGTGCACAGACAGATTATCCTGTCTGGACTTCTGTGACTTTGGACGCACATCAGTCGCTGCTGCTTTCTGTTGTCTGGTTTCAAACCAGTGGAACGGGTCAGAGTTGTGTGTGGTTGACTGTGTGTGTGTGTGTGGTTTGGAGTGCGTTACCTTGAGGACAGCGGCGATGACGAACACGGACTGGTGTGAGATCTCTGGGTCTTCGGTCCCGCTGTCCAGTCGGTCCCGAAGCTCCCGGCAGGCTTTGGCCCCGGCCGACCTCCTGAAGACACCCCTGGTGTACGGCCCCTCCAGGTACAGGAACACCAACATGTCCTAGAGCGCAGAGGGAGATGGAAGGTTACCCTCTGTGAAGGTCTGGACATTATATTTGTCAGTACTCTGAAAGGAACACAGGACCTTAAGTTTTCAAACAGCCCCGAGAAATGAGCAGGCTTTTATCGCTGACAGCTTCATTATAGCAGAAAGCATTTAATGTTTGACACCAAAGGACTTCACTTCTCAGAAAGCCTGCCAGAAGTCCAGAGATGTTTCACACCAAAGGAATCAAACAGACAGGGATTAAGTGAATTTAGCACCCTCAGCCCCTGCTGTTGCTTTTTGATTCACCATTTCCTAGAATCGGAATCTAATTTGAGCTAATAGGGTGAATCTGAGTTATTTTCTGCAGCTCCAAATGGGTTTTCATTATTACTCAGTGATTCGTCAATGTGGATTAGAGTTGATTCAATTGTAAACTATCAAACACTTTAAAAATAAATACTGTAGTTTCTTTCTTTTTGTCTTCAAGCAGTTCGGCCCGTCTTTAAGATTCTTCAGAGCACAATATGATAAAAGGGGAAACATTTCTGTTGATTGTGGAATCAGGACTGCTTAATCAACAGACCGAGGTTTCACTTCCCTACCGCCTCCAGCATGTGCATTACTTACTTCAGTTGTTGTTCAAAACCTAAACAATCTATCTGAGACATAACATATTGCACGCAATGCTAACTCTACGTCAGAATCTACTTCCCGACACCACTGCATCTGCCTTTCCCCAAATACACTGCAAACCCCAAATCATCCTCCGACCCCTCCAGACGGGGTCCTGACCCCCTCCTGCTGGCCTGTGTGACCCGCACTCGGCTCACCATGACAGGCTTGGGCAGGCCGGGCTCTGCAGAGCAGACGGAGCTCAGGGGTCGTCCGAACAGCCGTCCCTGAGTGGGGGAGAGCGAGGTCGGGGACAGGGGCAGGCCGTCCAGCTGTGTGTTGGAGCCTTTCCAGAAAGGCCAGTTGATCAGAGACCTCTTCCTCTTAAAAGTCTTCTGCTGACCGGGCTCTGTGGGGAGAGAGAAGGAGGAAGAGGTGAGCTGTGGTCTCAGACGGAAGCAAACCGCTGCAGCTTGAGTAATGCATGTTGAAATCACTGGAATGCAACTGCCAGCTGGAGCCTTTGTTATGGTTTTGTAATATTTATTTTTTTGCGTTCTCGGGGGTTGTGAATTGTTCAGCAGTTAGCCTCAAAGTCCCTGACGGTGGGCTTTATCCACACTCACATGAATGCTCGGTGTGTCCACACAGACACAGAGGGACGTTGTTACAGAGAAAGACAATTTTAGAAAGAACCACTGATTCAGAAACATGTAGAGAAGGGAGAACCATTTGAGGTTTGAGTGTGTGCGTGTGTGTGTGTGTGTGTTTGTGTGTGTGCGTGTGTCTTTATCCATGCTTGTGCTTTTGTGTGTGAAAGCACGTATGCATGTAAAGGGCTCTGTGTGTCTGTGACTGAGCCTGCCTTGTTGAGCGTTTGCTCAGCGTCACAACGTCTACCTGTGTTGCCTGTCGCCTGCATGTTCTCTGTGACATAACCGCTCAGCGTGTTCCTGCGGTTATGAAACTACATGCTGTGCGTGCGCTGAAGTATATGTTAATGAAGATGTACAGCAGACACTGTTACTGCTTGATCTAATCTAGATCTAACCAACAGGGCGGACTGATTCAAAGCCGTGTTGCCCTCAGGTGTCATACCGCAGAGAGCGACCGGGTTTAAAGACACAACTACAGGGAGACTTTCTAGTTGTGGTACCTGATTTGGAGTTGTAAGTTGTAATAAGGGTCATTTATCCCATACTATGGCCTTTTTTAGGTTCATATTTGGATATGAAGTGTTATGGGTGTCTACTAGAAAATGTTTACATCATTTAATGTTCATTATCATACTCTCCATTGCTGCACCACCTCCATTCACGCTCTGACTGAATGCTTCATTTCAGCTCCTGTTTCTTTAACGTCCCCTCCTAGAAAGCCCAGTCTGCTCTGATTGGTTAGCTCTCAGACGCCTGAGCAGGCACCATCCACCGTGTTTCTGCATCAACTCTGCCAATGTTTTTTTTTCCACAACTATGGCTGTGCTGAGGGTGGTGACTGTATAGCTGTGGCATCACAATGTTACAGAAGTCCTCGTTTTGAGGTGCAGCTTCTCCGTGGATCTAACTTCCTACAACATGGGCCCTTAAGCAAAATGACGAGCATTTGCCAGTTTCAGTGTCTGAAATGTGAAGATTTGCTTGTTTTTAACATCGCGTCGATTAAAAATATTCTATAGATGAATTGATAATGAAAATAATCTTTAATTACAGCCCTCCTCTGGATTCTGACTGCCGGAGCGGCTGGGGAAGTCTGTAAATTTGCTAACACTGCAGTAAATCTTTTAAAGGGCCATTGTGGCGTAATGGAATTGTAGCAACTCTGATCTGCAAACAATCATGAAGTGATAACATTTATGTTATTAAGCGACTGTGATTTATATCCAAGGGTGGGACTCTCCTAACAAACGAGGAATTCCTTCAGTGGGTGGAGGAGCCGGCTGCACGAAAGGCCAAAATACATGGCATACCTCACATAGATCCATTATTTGACGCTCTGCCGTGGCGTCGCGCCCGAATACACTCTGGAACAAAGTTCAGCGCCAACAGTGTTGCCAGGCTGCTCTGGCACTTCTCAGCAGGCCTCGCCATCATCGGAAGAAAAACACGACCTTGCCGTAAATCAGGCGTTACATCATTACAGCTTTCTAGTCAGGGAGCAGCTTGAGAGAGGGGGGACGAGGGAGCAGAGACAGACTGGGTGGGCGACGTCTGTCATCCTGCTGTAATCTCCTGCTGGTGCGTTACAGAACAGGTGCTCGCTGCAGTATTTCTCTTCGTGGCCAATAAAACATAAGACTAGGCGGGACTTGTTACGCCTGGGTTGTAATCATTTAATGGGAACCGCACATGATTAAATCAGTGTGAGTGTCTTTCCTCACCTGAACCAACCACAGTCATGTCACAAATAATAAGCATTCCTAATAAAGGAACTAATAAACACGATCATGTTGATAGAGAAGCCTGGTCACAACATTTCCTGATATTTCTACTCCACCAAAATGAGTCACAGTAAGACCTGTTTCGAGAAACAAACCAAACCTTGAATGCTCATTTCTTCCACATTGACCTCCATCCATTCATTCATTCATTCATTCATTCATTCCTTTGTCAGAGAGGTTTGTGATGGTGCTTTGGGTCCCCTCACATTTTTAAGATATGTACTGCATTGGTAATTCAGAAGGTCAGAAAGACATTTAATCTTCACACTGCCTCCACGATATGCCGCAAAATTGTAGCACTTTGGTTAAGGATCACCAGCGATGCTGCCACAACAGTGGAGGTACAGTAACTCAAGTCAGTCCCTGAAGCAAATGCAGCCTGTTGCAATAGCGTGTCTCGCAAAAACACCGGTGGAAAAGAAAATAACCTCACCAAAGTTTTCGAACGTTCAAGAGAGAGCTGCTTGCAGGGATTGTTTGAGAATAAATCCCGTACACGGCGGCTTCTGCCAGGGAATCCACTCAATCAACACACGCGTCTGTTAGTGTTCGTGCTGGGTGTGAGCGATCGGGCTTCGATGGCGGCGCTGCTATAGAGCGGTTATGTAAGACGCAATTATGCTCAAGGCAAAGCTTGTGGTTGGCACACTGAAGCCTCCTTGACTGGAAAACACACATTTTTTCTCCTCAACTTCTCCTTTTTCCACCTTGATCTCCGTGTCCCCATTACTCATCCCTGTTCCTGTCCACCGTCCTCACTGTTTTTCTTTCCCCTCCTCCTCATCGTTATTTTGTCCCTCTCTCTTTCGCGGTCCCCTTCTCATTCTCTCCTTCTGTTCATTCTTTTCTCTCCATGTTTCAGTCTGCTGTTTCTTTTTCCTTCACCTACGCTGACCTCCAGGCTTACTCAATAGCTGTGTCATCTCTTTTCACTTTCCATCTTCCTATTCTCACACACGTCCGTCCCCTCTGGGGTTTCTTCCTCTTTGTCTGTCTGGTGTTATTCTTGTTTTGACACTGCGTCTCTGCTAACCCCGGCTGTAACCTCTCGTCCGCTAACGTCTCCTCTCCCACCGTTCACATCGCCTCGTTTTCTTCCTGCTCACCTACCGGTCCATCCTCTGCACTAACAACGTGACTGTAAGTCCGAGAGTCAAGAATGTGCACGAACAGAGCGAAATGGTTTATGTAAGTGGAACAAATTCAGAGGAAGTACTTTCTGTTCTGCATTAGTACTTCTCCATCCTCATATTTCCTCTTGTGGTTTCATAGAGAATTAGATTTATGGATGGATTCCTGACACTGACCAACCATCCACATGAAAACCTCAGCTGTCGTGCTGATGGAAAGAACGCTATCATTATTATCATTATCATTCTGCTACTTGTGACGGCGCATACTTTCAGCGCTCTCGCTTCATCTTCACTCAGTGCATCAAGGTCCACGAGCAGATGGCCACTGATCAAAGTAGTTACATGGTCTGTTTTCCTGCTCCTCACCTGTGTTAGTTATCCCTCTTGTGTTTTTAAGCCCCTGTCTTCCGCTCCGTCTTCGTCTGTTGTGTTTGTCATGTATTTCCTGTTCCTGTTCCTGTCTGTATCCCTGCGTCAGTCCTGTTCCTCATGCGTGTTGTTTGAGTTTGGATCTTTGACCAGCGTGTGAATAAAGCTCGCTTTTTGTTTCTATCCATCCGCCATTTTGTGTCTTTGGCCGGGGGATCCTTACTGTTTAAACTTTAACAGTCCACTGGTCTAACATTGCCCTGCGTGTCATCACGACAGTTTAACAGTGAATGGTAAAAAGATCAGATTTTACGGAGAGGATAAAAAGCAAAAATGCCATCAGAAAATTCTGGTGCCTGCACTGACTTGCGGGACAGATCAATCATCATCAGTCTTATCAGCTCTTTTTCCCTTCCATTTAGCACCAGATATAATCCCCTGATTGTTGAATGTCTCTTGGTTTTTAAAGTTCAAAGTGCTTCAAAACTTTTACCTCGCAGTTATTTGACGTCACATGCAAACAAAGTTGCCTTTATTTCTGAAATAAACTTATTTGTGTTCTGAGGAATGTCTCATGACTTGTCCCAAAATGCCCTTATGTGATCCCATGCAAGCGGGTCTGACCCCCAGAATGTGAACTACAGTCCTGGCTGACTGTCTTACCTATGAGCGGAGACTGCACTGGGACAACCTTGCTGGGTTTGAGGATGAACTGGCACTGTGTGTCTGGTGGGAGACACTGGTCCAGCAGCAGCACCCCTGGACAGTCTGTGGGAGTGGATGGATCCCTCCCTGCTCCTCCACCACTGCTTCCACCATCCCGAATGTGGCTCATCTTAATGCTGAAGGGAAACTCGTGGCCTGAATGAGAGGTCGAGGTCCAGAGGTTAGAGGTCATTTGTATGTGCAATCGGTGCATGTGCCATGACAGCAAAGCCAAAATATGATACAAATTAGGGCACATCATGTTCAGGAATCAGCAGTTTCGAGTTGGGATGTTCGGAATTCTGTGTAAACTACAGAAAAAAGATCATAGTGAGGGATTGTCACAGAAATACCACTGTGATAAAAGATTAAGAGCCCTGAAATGCTCCCAGATGTTGACTTCTGTTGTACAATAGATGCTCATAGAGTACAGACCCCTGCTGTGGTGTTCCAAAGTATTCATCATGGGGGATGAGAGAGACGGGAGGTTCGTTGTCTAATGAATTAGTGAACTATAGAACTGTGCAAATACATGCACACTGATGTACACTTTGGTACTAGAGTCAATCATAATTATCATTGCTAGGAGGTGAATAAGCATCACTTGTAATGCAAAAAGGTAAAACTGTAGTTTCTTAAAACAATTCCAAACATATTCTACATGATCAGTCTATGACAGGCGAGCTCACCAATGAGAGGGTATGGGGGGTCGTCCTTACTGGAGCTCACCCACAACCGGTGGTCTTTAACGCAGCCCTGGAAAGAAAAAAAGAGAGAATCGGGTTTAATAAGTGTATCTCACATCTAAAAGGAAAAATCGGCCTCTTTTCATGCACATCTGTGGTGTAAAAATGCCTCTACAAATGCTGTTACAGTACAGACTGGTTTGGATCTTCAGCCACTGCTGTTTGCTGATATACTTAGCAATCAGGTGCAGATGTTGAACAAACCTTTATCTAAAGTCCAGGCTACGTTTTACACTGTCTGAGACTCTTTAGCGCCACATCAGGTATAATCACTGGATATCAGACATTTTAGTCATTTGGTCCATGTCTCAAGCAAGACCCAATGTCAAGTCAAGTCCCAAATCCAAGTCTGCCCTCCTCACTGCAGTCTAACCAGTGGAGAAAACCTGTCTAATAAGGACATCATTGGCTAATTTATCAGGCCTGATCCAAAATCATGACAAAGAATTGAATTTCTAGAGTAATTAATGTAATAAATAAATAACATAAATACATAAATAAATGCAATCAAACAAGAAACCTCCTCCAACAGTTTTGATTAGTGAAATACTGACAGCTAGACCTTAAAACCGCCTTAAAAATAAATTGAAAACATAAACTGAACACAGACAAGCGAAGTCTCACAAGCGCATCAACAGCAGTCACTGGTTACTCACTGATATGCCAAACTGCAGCAGAGCCATGCGGATGACATCGGTGGTGCTGTCATTGTTGCTGACCGCAAGCGTCTTGGCCTGGTGGAAACATTTTATGGAAATGTCTGGTTGCTTGTACGTTACATAAACGGGAGCGAGCGAGGTCATTAATTACCCACTTAGTGACAGACCAGACGATCGAAACAATATTTATTTTTGTGCTGATTGAAGCAATACAAGGAAAGAAGAGGCCCTTACATAAGCACAGTTTCCGATGTCCTTTGCAAATATCTTCAGAGGAATAGTCTTGGGGTCGTCCTTCTCTTTACCCTCAACCATCCGACTGTGTTGGGGAAAAACAAAGGAAAGATGTCATTTGAGTATAAATGAAGTTCATCCAGACCTGTGAAATGGGAGGCAAACATTTGGAGCTGCAAAAAATGAAATAATATATCTCATCGTATAATAGTTGTAGCTGTTCATTTCCACTGTATCTGATGAATTCATTGCATAACGTCTTGTTTGGCCAGCCAATTCCTGTTTATTCACTCCGTGTTTACTCTCATTCATGATAAACTGGCTTCTGTCTAATCACCACTGTTTCCATCCAAATCAAAACTCTCCTGCCCCGTAAGGACAATTTGATTTGTGAGATGATCTGTGAGCTAATCACCAAAACAAACCATTGCAAGGCAGCAGGGGAACAACTAAACATTTACCTTTTGATGAGTGCCAGCCACTTGTCCTTGAGCTCCTCAGAGCTGGGGAGAGAGTGACGAGAGATAAAAACATCATCAGAGTAAATCATTATAAAAGCATCAGTCTGTTTCGCTCGGTTATGTAACTCCGCCAGTTAAAACCTCAGACTTCACCTCGAGCTATGACTGGATTCCTTCTGATGGAAAATTTAATGAGTGGGTGTGATTAAGGACGAACGCGCGAACGCAATCGACAAACTTCAAATGTGCAGCACGGAATATATGAATGTATTTGCATGTGTGTTGCATGTTTGCGCGTGTTGCGCGTGTGTGTCTATACTCTAGCCTTACTGCAGTTGGGTCGGGCAGCTTTACGACTGGGAACTGCCTTTGCGCTTGAGGGTTTAGGGATTTTGTGGTTTAGTGTTCAGTTCCTAGTTCCCGTCCATAGCGTGCATTACCGCCTCGGAACACAGTGTACTCTTATAGAAGTGCACTGGAGTGACTCAGATAGGCATTTTAGAAATACATGTAGCGTGCTCGGCGTTAACAACTGTCAGGCAATGCGAGCAGAGGCACTGAATGGAGTTACATAAGAGGAAATGAAGTGGTATTGAATGCCTCCTGTTTGATCAAATTAAGATAATCTTACAGAGTATATTTCACTTTCCAGGAGTTGCTCTGTGTGTGAATGTGTGTACCTGAAGTTGGCCACATAGTTGCAGGTGGGCCAGCCCATGACGAAGCTCCTGTCTGGGCTGGTGCTTCCTTCACACACCTCCTCTATGCAGCTGGCCATCCACATCTCACACACTCGGACTTGGGCCTTCACTTTGAAATGAGTGGGAGACCTGCAGACAACACGGTTTGACACACTGTGACACCAGACTAGAGCTCCATCTTAGAGTTATTTTCACTGTCTGTAATTTGTCTTTGTCTCTAGAACCTAAGAAAACAGTAAAAATACCATGCACAATTTCCCCTTGCCTGACATGACATCTCCTTGTTGCTTTGTAATTTTGTTTAATTTACAGTGATTAAAAACAGAAAATGCTCGTCACATTTGAGCGAATGCAACCAGTAGTAATGTTGAACTGACTTAAAATAAAATAGATCTGTTTTCAAAATTCGTCCATCTAATCAATTAAAGCTGCAGAGTGCAAGAACTTTAGTTAAAAGCATCCAAAAATCAAGTAAAACAATAAGCAGAATGTGATTTACAGTTCTGACGTCTATGTATTATGTTGCACAGGTATTAGCTTAGCATGCTGACCAGCTATCCCATTGCAATCCCAGTCTAAACACCAACACTACCCTAGTTCTCTCAACTCCCTTACTAAACTAACTAGCTATGGGCAGTAAGCTGTTACTCTAGCCACGTGCTGCCTTGTATTCCTTTTTGAGTATCAATTTGATTCCTTACACCTTTAAACAACTAGAAATCTTTCCATGAGAGACGCCCTGAGAGTTTCTTTGTAAAATACTGCAGTGAAACCTACAAGTTCCTTATCAAGGTGTCCCACAGGGAACAAACTGGGGTCCCCGTCTATTTCAACCTAATTTTCTTCGTAAAGCATTCTTCCATTTGGTCATCACAGATGGTCGTCCCTCAAGAAATTCTTTATATAGATAAGAATTATTAAAAGAGCTGGTTTTATTTTCAGCACTGTAAGCTAGGCGTGCTCAGTGGAAGTTTATTTATCACCGGCTGCATCTGTGATTACAGAGGGACAGACTCCACACACACTCTCCCTGCTGTTACCCAGATATAAAAGCACACAAACACACATCATTTAACTTCTCCTCTTTCTCCTCTGCAAACACGCACATACCAACACATTCCTCCGAGTCACCCTGTGTTCAGCCACAATGTAATAGCCAATTATACAGCGTCTGCTCTGCGCTGGAAGGGGTCAGCTCCGCCCACTGGCACATGACCACAGAGGTCCTGCTGTGTCGTGTGTGTGTACAGTAAGTAAAGCACACGGAGCTTTGTTTCCCTCTCCACTTGTCTATGTGTTTATATGTGTGCGTTAGTGCACGTATGTGTGTTTGTGGACTTCAAAAACATATATGTGGTCTTTGAGTTTCTATTTTTGACTGTGTGTGTTGCAGTTTGCGGGTGGGGAGCCCCGTGCTGCAGGCCAGCGTGGCTTTGATCTGGGCCAGGCTTCATATGGATTTAATTGGCTGAGAAATAATTATATAGTGGGGAGAAAATAAGGGAGGGAGAAGTGAAAGAAGAGAGTAAAGGAAGGAGAACTGAGGGGAAAATAGCAGAGGGACAGCTTCAGAGAGACAACGAGGAGCAGACGAAATGTTGCTGCTTTGTTTCTCAAACGTGTTCCAATCTGCATTTTCCTGTTTGTGTCAAACAACCACATACACAGACATTTTCACAGAAGGACACTTACTTGGCCTTGGCGACGAGCAGAGTGTCAGTGAAGAGAAAGAGGTGTCTCTCTTGGGTCTGCAGGCCCGTCTTCAGTTGTGATTGAGCATGACCCAGGAACACACGGCCCGGACACTCAGCCAGGAAGGCCTGGACAAGGGGACAGGACTCTGGGCTGACTGGCGTCAGGCAGCTTTCCCTGAGGGACAAAAAACCAAGACAGACACACAAAGGATGAAATAAACTATTGATCCTCAGAGAAAAGATGTGAGCTCTGGATGTGTTGTCGAGGCATGCTACCAAACAATTATTTTTGCACCAGAACAGTGGATGTGACTGGACTCAAATGAAGGTCCATTCTATTTATATAAGACAATATTGCAAATTTGCCTCGAGCAGCAATATAAGGGAGAGAGAGATGGGTTACAAATAAACACATTTTCTTCATCTTCCTAAACAACTACTGCAAAATGTCCATTGAGCAAGGCACTGTGCCCATATCTACCGTGACAGTACTGCTGCTGAGTGACCATCAATGGGAGACTAGAGCAGTTCTGTAAATTACAAAACTGTGTAAACATACAATAAGTCATCACAGAAGAATGCTCAGTGCCTAGCTAATGTAAGATAGCTTACAAATTGCACTCAGTGTTCAATAATCTAATTGATTTGGTGTTTGCAGAGCAAAATTTATAAGCTAATTCGAAAACGAGCTATCAGTTAAACCCGAATAACCTTGAACTTTTTGTATTTGACTCTATGTACCCCAGTGTTTTTACAGTACCGGGGCATTTTCAGCAGCAACTTAAAAATGAAGCCATGTTGTGATGAGCCAAACTTAGAAAGGCTGTAAGACTTTAATAACCCAAACAGCATTGGAGCCTGATTTCAAATCCCCATTAAAATATTTACCTTATCATTTCCTGCATTTCCTGTGCTGATTCCTCAGAGTTGCAACTGCACACATAATCAAGGATAAATTAAGGCGGAACATTTGGACCTGCGGTGCGATCGTTTGTCTGCAACTGACTGATATTATTGTATTATTATTTGCATATAATAGAGCTGCACAGAAGTGGCTCTGTTAGCTCTGTTTATCCAAAAATAAACATGTTTGTCTTGTTTCTCTTTATTGTCCTGTCTTTCACTTTTGTTTCCTCTTTTTCTTCTCCCCATTCGATGCAGCACTGGTCACTGCTGTTTTCAAACATTCTATTGAGATCATGTCTTGCTTTCTTGCCAGTGACAGTTTTTTTTTTTTTTTGGGTTGAACTCAAATTGTGTGCCTCGTATCTGTTTCCCTGCTGTCAATCTGAGCCTCTGATGGACAGATGAAAACAGACAGGAAATTTGGGGAGGAAGAGGAAATGGTTGGAGGGCACCATCCTTTCCTGTTTACCAAGATAAAAGAGCTAAATCTCCACTTACACTCACATACACACATTTCTATCTCTGTCTCGGCCTTTCTGTGTACACAAACATGCGCACTCTCACGCATGTACACACCCACGTCTTAACATAGTTTCTGTCTCATTCCCTCCTCTTACACATGGATATCCTCAGAGGCCCGCACACAGCCACACACAATTCTGCTGGTAACACTTCCAACAGGCCATCCAGAAGTGGTCCAAGTCTTTCTGTGGAGGGGGCTTGGATTCTTTCATACACCAAAAATCCCTCCAACTTTGTTGCGTAATTGATTGGTTGCGCAATTAATTAATGAAGAACAGACCACTTCGCTGGAGTGCTTCCCTTTTGTGTGTCATCCAAAAATAAATCCAGAGAGGGCCGAGTCAGTTCAATTAACAGCGATGAATGCAACCAATTAGGCGCTGCTCCTCGGTGGGACGGGTCGCCCCGCAAGAGGCGCCGTCTGGGGGAAAAACACGGGTGATGGACGGGACACGAGGATCACGTCTCATCTTATCTCGCAGTAACAATTGTGGAACCTACAATTGCAAAACAACCAGCTATTGTTCCTGGAGAACAGAAAATATTTTCCATGCGGCATGCTGTACATAAATCACGCACCCTGCCAGCGCTATAAAATAAGCATTCCTTTCTTTCTTTGCAACAACATGCAAAGCGTCGTTGTTGGTGTGACAAGCCTCCATATTTTTCCCGTCCCTTTTGTCCTCATCTATCCTAAGAAATTCATAGGGTTCAAAATGAGTCTTCCCTGCTCTCGCCATGCGACTCCATCTTTGGGTTTTCTCAATACGGCAGTAAGTGCCCTCTTAATGTTGTGTCACATGCGCCTGCAGGAGGACTGCAGGGGGATAAAAGACCACCGCGGAGGGACGTCTGGCGGATTTTCAGGCTCACCATTACAGAGCAAAAGTCTCAGAAATCCCCGCTGAGTTCATCAACACGTCCTCCTCTGTTCTTATTGTCAACGCGGAACCGGGAAATGCTCCTGTCACCAGAGCCCACACACACACACACACACACACACACACACACACACAAACACACACTGATGCAAACAGACGAGCCTTTCCTGTAAAGCCCTTTTCACATCTCGCTGCCCCCAAAAAGACAACATCTTCCGTATTCACCACGCATCCCTCCCTCCTGAATGTGAGATTGACAGCTGAGCCGGCCGCCCTTTGAATCTGATGGATGTGCAGCTAATGGCTCCATTGTACGTCATGTGATGTTGATAAATTGAGTCTTCAGCCTGCCCGCGCATACATGGCCACCTTTGTAGAGGCACGGCTCTGTGGGGAGAACTGTTGACTTTTTTGGAACACAATGAGGGGCCGGCGTACAATGAACCACACAACACCGCATACTAATGTCCCAGCATGAATAATCAAGCGGCATCAGGAATGATCAGTACATAGAGGTTGATACATCACACAGTTCTCTATCCAAAGACCAGCGGTTCTTAGCCCTTTTTAATAAGATGCACACCCACAGATCCTACACTCTCATCGACACCGCCAGACCCAAATGCATACGTTTGATTTTCTGTCAAGTTCGATCTCATTTAACTATTGATCATGTAAAACTGGATGTAACATTATTTTCAGACGACGGAACAGTTAATGTCTGGTCAAGATTGCATTTGTGCTACCGCAACATGGAGTGGTAATAGTGGTGGATCATCCATCCATCACTTTTTAGTGGCCAATTTCAACAGTTTATCAATTACTTTTAGCTAAATAACTATCGTATCTGCTCTTTCCCCACTAGTTCTCACACACTTTTAAGGCTCTAACACACTGAAGCCGTTTTATTTGTGTCAGTTGTTCCACATAGAGAGCAATCATTACACACTAAAAAAAAATCATCATTATTTTTATTTATTTTTTCGGAACAAAGTCGTTTTTCTGAGCTTTCCCATCGCGTGAGAAAGGCCTCGTTGCTCAGGATGGACAATCACGTCACAGCTCATGACAGTGACGAGTCTGTCTATGTCGTTTAAGTCATCACCCTCTATTACACGACAAAGGACAAAAAAAATCATACAAATAATATTCCAAAGGTGACTTGGGACGAGTGATCTCTGCTGCTGCTACGTTGGATTTACTGACAGGGAACGCTGCATTTATTGGCTAGTTTGTTTGTGACTTTGGTGTTTTACCCTATTGACACATCTTAACCGACCCGGGCCGAGCCAATCAGTCCTGCGGATGAGAACAGGCTCTGATGCGACGTATTTTCAGGTGAGTACTTGGCACAGTTTTAATCTGACATGTGGTAATTAATCAGTTGAGCTGCCCCACAACCTCTCCCCGTATAGGTATGGTCTAAGAAATGATACAAAGTTACGAAATTAACAAAGAACATCGGCATCGTCATCACTTAGAGAAACCGCTTGAGTGGTGTTACTGGTCAGGATGAAACTCCGGCACCAGAGACAAGTGGACTGAGTGAGCTGCACCATTCATCAGCGCGCAAGCACAACTGAGTCCTCAACGACTGAGGATGTGTGAAGGGCTGGGGTGACCAAAATAAGTGAAGTCTTAGTCATGGAGAGAACCATGATGCGCGCGCACACACACAAACACACACACACACACACACACACACACCTGTAAGTATACACCCTGAGGACAACAGCTGGACAAACAGCTGCAACTTTCTCTCGCTCCTCTCTGTCCCTGGCGATCTTTTCTTTAGTCTGTTGACTGTTGACTTTTCCATCATGCCGTTTCTTTTTTTTTTTTTCAAATCTCTCTCCAGCCGTCACTCATCCATTCAATCTAGTGTTTTCTCTTTCTCTTTCATTCAGTTTCATCTGTTAAGACCTTGATGCAGCCAACAGCTCGACTGACATCGCCTCTACTCTACGACCGAGCAGACTGAGTCCCTCGGGGCAGCAGTGACACACGCTTATATAAGTCTGTCCATCTGCTCGGCTTTATTAATAACCCTGAGAGGGACTCTGTGTGTGTGTTTGTGTGTCTTTCTGTATCATCTGTTTGTCTGCAGCTGATGTGCCTCCGGTGGTGAATCTGACTCCAACACATTTTAAGTTTTTATGGCATCCGTCCAAGACGAACCGGAAAAAAAAGAAGTGAATGAACAGAGGGCTGCTGGCTGGAGAAGAAACCGTCAGCACGCGGCTTTGTTCCTTACACAACATGTGAACTCTGACTGGGATGAAAACACAGTTAAAGAGGAGAGTCAGAGATGTGACAGTGATTCATGGACGGTGTGTGTGTGTGTGTGTGTGTGTGTGTGTGTGTGTGTGTGTGTGTGTGTGTGTGTGTGTGTGTGTGTGTGGCCAAAAGACACGGAGGATGGCATCATCAGAAGTTTGACCTCTTTCTCCCAGATAAAGGCCCTCCAGACAAGCAACAACTGACGGCTCAGCGTGTGTGTGTGTGTGTGTGTGTGTGTGTGTGTGTGTGCGTGTGTGTTTGAGAGAGAGAGAGAGAGAGTGAACGTCTGTCATCATGCAAATTGTAGAAGACGTCATTTTGACCACCAATCTGTACCATCTCCTGACCCACAGTGGAGGCTTTTGTTCATTACTGGAACAAACACACCAGCAAATATGACAGCTAAGGCATATATTTATATATGTACACACTCCAATAATAAGTGACTAAAGGTATTTCTATCTGTATATTTCTTCTTGAAAAAAAAAAAAAATGAATAAACTGTGGCCTGCTGTATTCTTCAAACATAGATACCTAAGTTAACCCAGTTTTAGTGCTGATGATTTGACATGAGTCTGTGTTTTTCTGTTCTTTTTTTACAGAAATCCTCAAGCTAAAACCTGCAAATAGTCTCACTCGTTCATATTTGTTGAAAGGGTAGGTGCTGCCACTGGAAATCAGATTAATCATTTATTTTGTGAGCTGGAAAAAACACGAAACGAGCTGAAAAATCAAGTCACGCATTTCAAATTGCGCGCGTAATACATTGTTACTGAGAACTGAATCACTTGATTCTCAGTATCAATGTAATCATTAGTTCCAGAACTTCTTTCTGTAACTACTTATCTGCTTTAACATTTTCAGTTGTATTGATACTGCAGCTACTAGCCACTCAGACTAGGCAGGAGAAAAATCATCGATCCAAGAAATGTTAACTTCTTTGATGTAAAATCACAAGAAAAACGCCATCAGATTTTTTAGAATCAAACAGACTTCACATCTCCTTTACCGGCCGTCTGTTCCCTGGTCTCACCTGACTCCCCTCACGCTGAACTGACTCTGGCTGCCCACATTATTTCCATATAGGCAAACTATACTGTCATCGCTGGCTGACACACAATGCTCTCTACACAGCCGGAGGAAACACACACACACATACACAGGGACAGACGCACACACAGAGGGTGAGGTCAGAATATTGAAACCTTCCCCTTTTTTAAGCCAGTGAAAGAGAAGCGACCGCGGGCCGTCAGGCATGATATCTATAGCAGAGCTCATTATTAAAACCAGGAAATGTCTTTCGCATTACGTGTCGGCGGGCGCGTGTTCGTGTGTATCTTGCAAAAGAACATTTTGTGTGAGAGGTCGCTGTGGTGTATTCAAACATGAATGACATCTATGACGTGTGTGTGTGTGCGTGTGTGTGTGTGTGTAGACATTCAGGTGGCTTTTGGATTTGTGTGCACGCGCTTGTGTGTGTGTGTGTGTGTAGGTGTGTGTCACTTTTGTGGTGACACTGTGGCTTACAGTGAGTGAGAGTGTGAGGTCGGGGGTGTCAGCCAATCATATGTTTTCATGCTTCATGGTACGACCAACTTCCTCCCTGCAGTATAGATTTCACAGCCTGTGGGCGAGGGGGCCGATACTCCAGTCTGAACCCATGACACCCTGCACTGTAAACCTGGAGGCTGAAGGATGAGGTTATACTACTGGATGAGGTGTGTGTGTGTGTGTGTGTGTGTGTGTGGAGGTGATGTAAGTGGCTGAGCTGAAGACCAGAGAGCCTTTCAGCACCTCTTGGCCTGATGAGAAAGGCAGGACGCAGGGATCAGAGGAGGGAGGCATCTCAGAGATAAAGGGAGGACAAAAGTCCCTCTTGACAAAAAGGAAAAGTCGTCCAACGTTAGAAATGCATCGAACCCTGAAATTAAGAGGCTGGAACCAGCACATGTTACAAGTCAGCGGATGACTTTTTTGCTTGAAAAATGACTAAAACAAGGAATCGTCAAACTAGCAGGTGATTCATCTTTAATTTTTCAATCCGCTCATCTATCAGTGGACTAATTGTTGCTGCTCTACACCAACGCTGACAGTCACTGAAGTTGAAAGCCGCGCAAAAAGAAACGGTGAAAGAGAAAAAAGAAGATAAGCATTTCCCTTCAAAGTGGCTGCTCCTCAGGGTTTGCTGCTTTGCCCTGCTAACACAGGGCTAGCAACTAGCATGGTGGTGTTATTGTATCACATTATCGTTTGTTTCTTCAAGGAAACCACTAATAAAAAATAAGTCCTTCAATCTTGAGTCTGAAATTTAACTCTGATGATGAACTGACTGCTAGCTCGGTTACGCGGGCTTATTATCAGGAATGAGACAAGAGCATCACGCCAAAGTACAACCACTGCCACGTGGCCGAAATATTACTCAGGAATGAATGAATACATCAACAAAGATGACTTGTGTTGTAAAACCACAATGTGGATCCACCAGGCCGACTGGTTACTCTGTGAGTCAGTGCTGCCCTCGTGAAGAGAGAGGGCCTTAAAGATGCTGAGGCTGAAAAACGAGGAAACAGAAAGCCCTCCAGGTTGTGGGAGGAAAGCAGAACTCGCAGATCAGCCGTCTGTGATTTCTGCTTCTCGGTCGTTCTCAGAATAACACATATAACAGTAATGGATACACAATAATATATTAGTTACTTTCCAGCTTTTGCAATAAAGCCTGAGCCAGTGATTTATTTGGGTAAAGAGCACAGCGAGTAAGTCGATGCCAAGTACTGTTGGCAGAACTGATATATCCATTAAAACGGCATTAACGGGACTTTGGGGTGCTGGAGGTAGCAAAGCCTGGAGAGGGTCTGAAAAGCTTTCACAAACATCTGTAACTTCATTACAAGAAAGACCAATAACTTCACTAATCGGTCCTAAAACAATGGATGTCAATCTTAGCAAGAAAAAAGAAACTTAAATATAGTCACCGCCATGACCTCTCACCTTCACGTACCACGAGTCACCTGACCACTTCGACTCAATCTCTCGCCCGCTGAGGCCCCCTGCGCACACGTATCCGCATCCGGACATTAATGAACACCTCACACACTCACTGACATGGGAGGTGTTGACCCCAGGTGCCCCCCCCCCCCTCCCCGGCCCCTACACCTCCTGATGAGAGGTCAGAGGTTAAGGGAGACAGCTGAGAGTGTCAGGCCCTGGCTCCACACATCCTGAGACACACACACCGGTCAGACTAAGCAACCCTCACTCCACAGTTCCCCTGTCTCGCCCGCTCTCTGCGCCTGAGACGCAAGCTGACTACCTTACTTTGTTTTAGCGCACACATTCACGCACAAACACACACCCACACCGCCCGAGAGAGCACTGACCCACTTTACAGTGCGGAGTGTTTCCCTCAGCGCTGGTCTAAATGGTCCAACCTCACACTTCTCAGTCAGCCTGTTCTCCCTCTGCGGGCACTACAAACTGCCACTAGCTCGCACACACACACACACCGTAAACATGTCAGACAGTCGCGCCACATCCAGCCTCATCCCCAGGCAGTCGCTCACAAATGACGATGGCACAAAAACCTATTTTTCTGGAGCATTTTGAAGTGTTTCAGCCAGCGTCCATACGGAGGTCCACCACATTCCTGAAGGGATCCTGATACACTTACTTTAAATTTCACTTTCTAGCTCTTGTTTCTTCATAACAAGCTGATTTTATTCAGACACTAAAAGGTCGATGACAGTCCCTCCCGCAAATGCAGCATCTCAAAGGCATATGAGACAAAGGCTCTAGTAAATAAAGACCCTCCCTGAGGGGCTTGTAATGGCTCACTTCCGAGCCTGTTAAAGGAAGAGGAAGGGGTTTGTGCGATACGGGGGTGATGAACAGCCTGATAACTCGGCGAGAAGTAGGCATTTAAAGCCCCCCGTAAGCCATGAATGAGTCGGGGAGGCCGGGCTCTGAGTTCTGCAAAGCCACTTTGAAATGGTTTTAGTTTGCAATCTGTTTTAGTCTGAGGAGAACACACGTCTCCGAGTCACTCAGAGGAAGCATAACCATCTTCAGCACTTACCGGACATCCAGCGTGATGATTTCACAGAGAGAAATCACTGCTCCGCTGAGCACCGACAGCCAACAATGATGTCAGAACCACAGCAGCTCTTTGTAATGAAAGCAGGTTGTGCGTGCGTGTGCGTGCGTGTGTGTGCGGGTGTGTGCGTCCTCATACCTGGAGGTGCTTCTTGATCTGGTAAGTGCTTTGCTGATGACCAGAGAGGGAGCTGACTGTCGCCGCTGGGCCAAGGTCTTCATCTTCTACACGGAAAGAGAGAGAGAGAGAGGAGAGGGGTCAGTGCACGAGGTCAGTGGAGCTGATGGTTTGCTGGTTTGCATCCGATGATGAATAAAGTTGAGAGTTTTTTTGAGGGGCGGACGAAATGGTTGCAAAGCTCACAGTAAGCGCCGAGACAGAGAGAAAAATTGAAGCAAAAGGAGAAGCAGCAAAGAGAAGAAAAGGGGGAAAAGAGGAAGTGAGCTAAATGTTTAATGACTGCCACTGACTGAAAAAGAAGTGACAGAGAGCCACTGAAGTAGAGAATATGTGGCCAGAAGTTACACAATGTTTAAGATGAGTTCATATATTCCTCGCTGTAATATGGCAAACTGCGCGCTCCCTCACAGAAAGGCATGCCTGTGGCCACGCGGCTATTTCAATTAAAGCTAATTCATTTAAAACATACCAATGCCACGTGAGCCCTAAACATGCCGCAGCTGCCCCCGACACACCCATTCAGCGTGGAAAAAGGGTCGGGGAAAAAAGCTAATGGTCGCAGCAGAAATTGAATAAGACTTTGCTTCCTAAACTCATTTTGCAGTGACTTGTGGGTAAATTCCTCTCCTCTGGAACTGTTAAAGGAAGAATTTGACTCATGTTATTCCTACGGGCCAGGGTTACTACAGTGCAGCCCTGGACGGTGAAACTGAAGGATGGATGGACTTCACTTTTCTTCCAATCACACAGTTTCAAAGTGAAAAAAAAAAGCAAAAAGCCACTGTCCCTCATAAAAACAACACATTGTTAAACACTGCTATCAGGACTGCACGACGTAGTTAAAACGTTCATACTGTGACAGATATTGCGATATCTTGAATAAGTGGGAATGACCATTTTTTACATCATAATTCAAATTTTTAATTAAAAAAAAAAAAAAAAACAACTCATGATGATGTGACGTCTGTCTGGATCTGCACCGAAACCAAAATGCCTCCACCCGGAGAACAAGTTCTGTAGGCCAGGACATCTGCGCAGCACCACAGCACTTGTTATAATCATAACGCTGTTTTCAGCCCTGATTGCCATGATTCTGTTCAGACTTGTCGCGTAGCCACGAAATCGCCTTGACAACAATCCCATCACATTTCGGGTCAGCTTAAGTGGGTTTGTGGAAAGTGCCGCTGGTTTAGATTAGGATGAGGTTTCCATCCGTCTCAAATAAGACACTGACCCAGTTGAGTCAAAAGCCAGAAATGAAGATAAATCATAAATGAAATAGATAGTACTTGTTGTGAAATCAGGGCCCAAAGGCGACAGTGACATCTGCAAGAGGACATGCTTGTTCCTGCCGCAGGTGTGAGACCCTTGTGACATTTTTTTTTTGTTTTTGTCTTCGGCTCACTCTGCAGCACAAACACATAAAACATACACAGTGTAGACATGCGCCCGTCATACATGTCATGCACAGCCCAAGGTGAAGACGTCTCAATAAACACCTGAACACAAACGCCTCCTGAGAGAGAGTGCATGCATGTGGAGTTTCTGCATGCCTAAACTCCACATGCATGCACTCTCTCAGCGCCATGCCCAGCTTTAGTTTTTCTCTCCTCTCCGTGGATGCCGCACCGCACTTCACAAACAAAAGGGGGGCCACAGCATCAACGTTTCGTGGACACACGGGGCAGATTTTCACCAACAAACACTCCCAGGGACGGAGGAGCTGCTGGACAGGCTTACAGAAACTTTCACGAAAAAAAAAAAACGAAAAACAAAACAAAACACACGACTAACTGCCTTCTGGTGCCAAAAGTGACGCAAGGTTTACCCCCAGAGCGGTGCTTGTAGTGCAGCAACCGCACTGATTCTGATTCACCTTTAGCTCAGTTTACAGGGGGAAAACAAAAATGGCTTGATTATTTTGTGCATCAAATCTCCTCAGTTTTCTTTTTTTATTTTTACAGATAAAGGAAAAACAATAAAAGGCATTTCAAGGCACAAAAAAGAAGGCCTGGTAGTATAAGAAAAGGTTTATCCGGGAGACAACACTGAGGTTGAATGTGTCAGTAATGTTGCAGCTGCCTCTTATTTCTAACTTCTGCTGTTTTCCGTCAGATCTGCCTTCACGGCTCACCTCCAGCCCGCTGAGAGGTGCAGTTACACTGTTCGAACACGCGCTGGGTGGGGGCGCTGTTCACTGCACTTTGACCGACCAGCCGCTGCAGATTCACCTCTCTTTATCTATCAGCGCCTATCAGTGTGTGAGGGACCAAAGCATGAGAGGGGGGGCACAATGCATAACTGTGACAATGCAGGCTGCATTTACATGAAAGTCCGAGATTAGGAGTCAAATTTAGAAATAAGGAGCTACTCAAAGATAACCGATGGCTCCGCAGTGGAGGAATCACTGACTCCACTGTCTGATGAACAAATAGTCACAATCAGCACATTATTCTGCTGTGTTACTTGGTGCCTTTTTCGACGCCCGAGCACTTCATTCTGGACAGCGCAGACGAACTGAGGGGAAGTGAAATCGAATGTCAAAATGGAGATTTCGGGCGTTTGTAAATGGTTGTTTAATCAAGTTTGGGTTTTAATGGAAAAGCCTCGAAAGCCACCCGGAGGCTGTCTCCATGTTTGTGAAAATACTCGAATTTAAAACTACTCCGCCAAGAATTCCAAACGAGCTCTCACCGAGCGAAATTCCTCAAGTAAGTAACCATCATGCAGAATCGCAGATAAATGATCGGAATTAAAGTCCGATGGAAAACCTTCAAATAACTGCCCGTTGATCAAAATACAGCCACGACAGAGTTGACAGCTCACACCGTCAGCCTCATCAGTACCCAGTCCGAACTGACCCCGACCTCAAGCACAACTGCAGCCTCACGAGAATAATAACACAAAGAACTCCAAAACTAATTGCTAGAAAATAATGCAATCAAAGCAAAACGGGAGAGATTTTTTATATAAAGAAACATAGTGGCCTCACGCCTGTAAACAGACACATCATACTGAGAAGGTACAGGACTGTGACTTGGGTTTACATCCCCTGAGAGAGTAATTGGAATATATTAATGTATCCCTGATGAGCGCACCGGGCATCTCAGTGCGTAAAAACGCACACCGTGTCCACATACATCCACCAGCACCGTCAGTCCTACACAGCAGCGTCTGCGGTACCTTTTTGTTGCTTTCTCCCGTCAGAGAGTCGGACCTGTTCTGTCCCATGGTCCCCTGCTGCGGTGACATGGTTTCCATCAAGACAAGTATAGATCCACGGGGCCGAGCGCACGGACAGCAGCCTATATTATTCCCATGACACGCGAGTAAGTCCGAAGTTTATCCGGCGGAGAGGAGGGCACGAGCCCGAGGACTATCCATGGTGGAGAGTGAGGAGCGGATCCGGACGGAGGACGAGGAGGTGAAGCCTGAGAGCTGCGGGCTCCTCTGTGTCTCTGCGTCTGAGCGCGGTTTGATCTGAGCGCGGACACTCCGCTCCGCCTCAGCTCACCCTCATGCTGCGAAGCCAGCGGTGACGAGACACAGTACTTCCGCTCTTGCTTTTCAAAATAAACAGTGCACGCTGCGTAAGGTTTGGTTTCGGTAATTTGAGTAGTTGCGAATTTGTAAGGAAATGTTCATCATTTCAGTGCAGTAACAACAAAAGCAACTCGTGCATCATTATTACAGTGGGCCTGTTTTTCAATGTCTACTTTGAAGGGGCTTATTGTCTTTGTTTATTTTGGGCTCATTTGATGCTCGCACCAAGAAATGATGCGTGTAAGGTAATTCCTTCAAAAATCACAAATATGAAGTAGATTCCATTGGAGGAGCTCTGGTAACAGAGAGCCTAGTGAGGACTTGGAGGCGAGTACACATGCACAGAAGGTGGGAGGTGGGGGGTCATTAGGGGCCAGGTTTACCCACCATGACTGCATTAAAATCCGTTTTATTGGCCAAGTCGGTTTGCATGAAGGTAGTCATCTTGGAAATTTGCTTCAAAATGTTGAGAGAAGAGGGATATTACAACTGACACTGTTACTATTCAGGAGAAGATCTTCTTATGACTGTATTGTACAGAGAACTAAGATAAATGTAGCCCCCAAAACACTTTTCTCAACTGTTCCCTTGTATAGTGCACTGTTTAACGTAATGTACAGTAAAATGTTTGATACTTTCTGTCAGATTTGTGTTAGATTGAGCTTTTTTTTGCATAAACACACATATAATTTGTAACTTTCTGGTCTCTTATCTGCTTTGTTTGTGTTGCTTTTCTTTTGACTTTAATCTGAGTTGATTTTTTTCTCGTTCTATTATGATTTTTTTAACCATAAATATATATTTTAAAAAACTTGATTTAATATTGCAGTTTAGTTGGGCGTGCTATTATATTCTCTATAGAAGTTGGATGCTGCAGTTGATTTTTGCCTCCTCAAAGGATGTTCGGTTTTTGCCCCGTGTCCATTTATTGTTTGTCGGCAGGTTAACATAAAAATGGCTGAATAGAATTTGTGTAAACTTGGATGGAGGAAGAGTCTCGGCCCAGAATAGACCCCACAAACCTTTGGTGCAGATCCGGACAAGGGGATGGATCAGGGAATTTTTTCCCCTCTCTCTTTAGCATTGTGAGATTGGGAATTGTTTAACAATTTCATTAATTTCTCAGACAATACTGCATGGATCTTGGGGATAGAAATCTGTCACATTTAGTTAAGTGTTATCTATGTGTTATCTATGAGTGAGTAAAAATGGATCTCTTGGTCCATCGGGGAGGCTGTAGTTTTTATTTCTGTTTGATTGTATACCTGATGCACATGAGTTTCACCTGTGAAATCGGGTTACCTGTCTCTAAGGGAATCTATTTTACACACGTACCTTCACCCTGTTCGGCAACTCACAGATGGAATTAGAAGATGGGAGCTAACCTCTACACTCTGGTCGTCCGTTTACTCCCTCTTTTATTTTGAAGGCAGAACTAACGTCCGGTCGTGTCCTGACTTAGTCTGCATGTCTTGACGCAGGTCATGCATCTGAAAGCATGCATTGGTTTAAACTCTAGAGCCTGTCTGAGCACCTACAAGTGTGTGTGTTTGTATTTAAAGGACCCATCATGTGTTTTCCATGTCTGGCAGTCAGTGCCTTATAGAAGGTGACTGTTCTTGTGCGACAGGAAGGCGGTTTGCAGAGGGTCCGGGCCAGGTGTAAGAATGTTCTCCCAGAGCCAAGAATAACATGACTGATGAGGAGGAATGTCCACAGTATTTTTTCTTTACGCAGGCATGACGCTTGACACGTTGGCCTAATAGCTGCAGCTACAGTATACCTCACTGTAGGATCACTGCCTGAGCTGGTGGGAGTGTTTGCTTTTAAAAGTCTGAAGGCAAGGAGAGCGCACCCCTCCATCAAAGCTGGAGGTAAACTGACTTGTTGACCAGGCATACAGAGATTGAGCCTGTGGGATTAAATGTCTGTGTTACAGTTACTTTTTTTTTTTTTTTTTTTTTTTAATGTTATAAAGATACCAGGGAGTGGACAAAAAAAAAGAAACGAAAGAAAATGTGTTATGTGTTTGTGTACTATCCTTTAAACGGACAAGCCAACCCGTTATAACAGAGACATGAGTTTGTGTTTCTGCCACTGCAAAAAACGGTCCAATTCTTAAAGGGCCAGTTCTGCCAAAAATGAAAACTCGGTCATTATCTCTTCCCTCCCGCGCACGCTTGACAATGAAGTGGATGGGGACGACGTATGCAAACAACTGAAAAAAAATCAAACCTAATGGCTCCATACAGCTCGTTCAGAGTCTCTGAAAGCCCCCAGACTCCACACTGAACTGAAAAGTTGTACTTTGCATCCTCAACGCACCGCCAAGCTCCTGCTCCCACGCCAGACAGGGTGTGCATCGCCTTTAGCTTAGCAGCTACATTGAAGATATTTGCTTAAAGAATGTCTTTTTATTTCAAGAAATTCAATCAAAACTTATTATTATATCATTATACTATTATTACATGTATTTTAAAATTGTTTACATTCTAAAACAAGCCCTCAGATACTTCAGTTGTTTAGCAGCTGCTGTTTTGCTGTGAAGCTCCAGAAATGTTTTGTGGACTACGAAACTTCACCTGACTTTCCGACATTTTTTCGATTACTGGGTGAACTTTTCCTTTAAAAAGTGTCTACCTGACAGAATGACACTGCAGCCTGTTGTCGGCCATTGTCTCCTCTGCACAAACACAAAGTCATGCAACAATTGTTCCATCTTATCTGTCTCCTGAACGGCCACATGCAAAGAGCGATAAGAACATTGATAGCGCCCGGCCGTCTCCTTTGATCAGGTAACAAGCTGCATGGAACAACAGCCGGGGCACACTGTCGACTTCTGTCTGGAGAACGCCTTCAGCTCTCAATGCACAAACAAATGTGTCCGTTCTCTCCGCAGCTAAATCACCCTTTCATCAGAGGTCCTGTGCGGCCAAGTCGTATTTGTTCCTGAACCTAAACTGCGCTTCATGTTCCCTTCTTTTAGGGGTTAAATGACTGCTTTTGTTTCCCGCTGTTTGTCAGGAGTAGCCTGTCTGGAGAGATCCAAGGCAAAAAAGCGAGACTAAGTTGAGGGTGTGTCAGAAATGTGGTTGGAAACGCCACTGGTTGACCACGACTGCCAGTGCGCTGCGCTGTTTTGTTTCTGCCTCCTCATTGTTCCACTGTGTCACTGGAAGACGCCGGGTCGCAGCAGTAAAAAGTGTTTTTTTCTCTCTCGGTATCCATGGCAAAAGCAACACATCTCTCTCTGATAAGTTAAACACGCAGGTTTTTATTCAGACCGAGAAAAACCCAAAGTGGGTCACCCACCTCGCTGTCAGACGGCAGCCAAGCACTCCAAGATTCTCCTGGTGCCTGAGCCGAGCTCGGCCAGACGCTTCAGCTCAGGGACAAATGGGAATCTGCGCTAATGATTCTCCCCTCAAACGAAACAAAGAGAATCAATATGTGTCCCTGTGAATATCATCTGACATTTGCTTTGAAGTGAGTCTGAAAGAAAGGGAATGTCTCCGTCACGCCTGGGGAGTCAGGCTATTGAAAACCTGAGGACGAGGAGGGGATCGACTTGGACGGCAAACAGTTGATTCCAGAGGGAGAAAATGAGCTGGAGAGAGTCCAGAGCTGCACATGGAGGCTTTATTCCTGTCAGCGTAGGGTTAGGCTGTTAGGGGTTGCACTTTGCACTGTAAACACATGCACAAATTCACCTTCACATACACACACACACACACACTATACATAGCTGAATATGTATTTAAAGAGCACTCTATGCGTCCCCCTCTCCTAAAACAAACACACAGGGAGCTTGAGGTGAGGCCGCGAGGACTCGACGAGCAGTTTTAGGACCTCTAGTGGATAGATGGACAGATGGACGGAGGGACAGATGGAGTGAGTGTTGGATGTGTGACGGATGACGGAGATACTTCAGGCAGACAGGGAGTTGCTGTGACCCAAAACAGCTTCGACAACCCCAGGACGGACGCCCCCGCCCCACCTCCAACAACCACCGCTGCCGCCACCGCCGCTGCTGCTGCTGCTGCTGCTGCTGCTGCTGCTGCTGCTGCTACTTTAAGAAGCCAGACTTCCACGTTGCCTGCCAAAAATAAAGACCAACTGTTTCCTTTTTTTTTTTTTTTCCTTAGCAGCATATTCCAGAGGTTTTCTGGGTAGTGAATGTTTGAGGTATGGATCTACAAATTATGGAAAAAATGACATGTTGGTGGGAATTAATTTTCAATGCATTTTGCTGACCAGCAAAGCAGCAGAGAAACAATGTAAGTGCTGGTAATTGGCAGGTTTTTTTTTAAAAAAGTAGCATACAACTTGAGAATACATGGTAAGCACAGTGCACATCATGTTTACCTGTGTCTCTGATCTATATGCGTGAATCTGTAAAAATGTGTAAAGAAAAAGGCCAATAAATGTTCCAGCTTGTTGTTTCCAAACAACATATTTCTACTTTAATGACATATAATAACTCTTTAACAAGTACAGGTGGAATAATATGTCTTGGTTTATCTCACAGCCAACGTTCTGAGGTAATTCACTGTCCGCTAGTTTAGCTTCAGTGGCTTAACACAGCAGCACTTCAGAGGAGCAACACGGAACCACTTCCATTCAGGCTTGAACACCTAATTTTGTACCAGGGCACCTCGACCCAAAACTAAATTGATTCTGAAACTAGAAAATTGCCTCCAAGCTAGAACCAAAAGATAGCTGAAGTGGGTCGTTGGGCATTGTGCGACGCCCTCCATTTATGACACAGCCTTGATTACGATGGTTCCACTCATCACCAAGGTACCAAGGTTCTTGAGTGGAACCGGTTCGAGACCCATCGTTAAAAAGTGCTAATAAACTGTGGGTTCACACAGCCTCCATCCAGGGGATTTTGATTGCTGGTGTAGTGAGAATGTATAAATATGACAGCTTTGGAGCTCCACCTAACATGCTCCAAAGCATCTTCTCCCCCGAAAGCAGAGACATCAAACCGATCACCCTCGATCAAAGCCTCCGATCCCCCTAAATGTTAAAGTAGTGTTAGTTACTAGTAGTTGTTGAGCATTAATCTAATCAGTAACTATGAATTTTAAATTGTAATCCACTATTTGCCACTGAAAAATCCCATTACTGTACACCCTAATGGTGAGTTACGGCCTCCTGCCCGGCACAGGGCAGGCCACTATCATCCGTCTTCTGAAAGCATTACAAATGATCATAACAAAAACATCACTCATATGATTGTTTACTGATCCGCCACTACAATCGTGAAGGTTTGTTAAAGTTTTTGGCTACTGAAATGACCTGATTAATGTTCGGAAAAAATTTGGGGTTGTGATTAAGACAGACCGACGTTGACTCACTGGACATAAACTGTGGTAAGGCCGGCGGCTACCACAACTTTTTCCCTGAAAACGTTCTGCTGTGCTGCAACAAAGTCTCCCTGCCTCGACTTGGCCTCTCCGAGATACAAGTCATTATTCACGCGACCGCAAAATGTCAGGAGCCCGTTAATGGAGCGAAGTGTTTGAACGGTAGAACAATGCTGTCATTTTCTGATGAAGACAGTCTTCAGAAGGCCTTTATTAAAACCCTAACCCTTCGTGGTTGAGAAAAGACTGCACAAAGCCCTTTCACTGTTCGGCCGGTTTATTTCCAGTGCAAAATGGTTTACACACAACATGTAAAGCGCTTTGAATTGCTAACATTTACAGTTTGACTCTGCATTAAGGAGGAGCCCTTTACGAAAAGTGAAAGCGAAGATGTTCTCATGTCCTCATGATCACGGGCCCATCCTCTGTTTACTCCTCGGAGATTTACGGATCCGTCCTTTAAAGCCTCTAAGACAAACACCAGGGTTAGTTACACACTGAGAGGAGGCGGAAATGAAGCACCGCTCTCCTCCACAGCCAGCGCGTCTCCGTCTCTCTCGGTTCGTGTAAACATTGTGGCGCGGAGAGGCCGAGGCGGATCAGGCCGTGGAGACGTGTGGAGCAGACAGACGGAGGCAGCCTGGGTGAAGCAGACTGAGACAAAGCCTGCGGTGAGAGGCAGTGACTCAGGTGGAGGAGAGGGAGGGAAGACATCTGAACAACACTGTGTTGGAGATGGAAATTGTGGGTTCGCCGGCCACTGCCTCTGCAGGACCTGGCTGTAGCAGCGTGACGTTTTCAGGTTGTTGTTGTTTTTTTTTTTCAAGCTGTTCAGATCAGCCGTCAGCCGGGTTCACATCACGTCAAGGCCACTTCAGAGCAGATAGTGTCCTGAGAGCTGTGAGATGTGCTAACCATCTGTCTCTTTACTTGTTTTGAGCCAAACTGGGAACATTTTCATTTCTCACAAAAAAATGACACCCGTGGCTCGATGATTACAATCGTGTAAGTTAAAAGCAGCTCGTTCATTGGACAGTTGATGTAATCTGTCATCCTCTGGGTTATTTCCAGTACTGTAATTTATCTGACTTTCTTTTTTTTCTGTTCTTCGGAGGTGCCTCGTGAAAAATGAGCTGGATGTGCAATTGTGACTACAAAACCCTTGTAATTTGTGTCACCACAATTGTTCTGTAGAAAGCATAATCGTGTCAGGGATCGCTTTCACTGAGACTGTTTTTCAAGAAAATGCGGGAAGTGTGATTTTCCTTTTAATCGCAGAGAGGTAGCAGCAAGGGGCCGGTGTGAGGGCCGAGTGTTGAGTACCGGCAGCACTTTGACATCACAGTCAGGGGTCTGTGCCTTGCATCCCACATGTTATTACCTTTAACTGTGCTTGTCTACCAATTCAGGTGGTACAGGTCAGAGAAAGTCATTTTATGGCAACAAAAATGTACTATGTGGTATCAATAGTATAAGTAAAAGTAAATTATACAGTCAAGTAGAAGAAAATGGAAACACTCAAAGTTAAGTCGTACCTCGGTATGGTAGGTTAGGGTACTTATTGTTCAGCACTTGAGTTAATATATGACTATATAACTTACATCCATAAATAAACGTAATTCACTTATATCATATTCATACCATAGCTCACTATACAAATGTGAACCCAAACCAGGATCTATTCCTAAAGCTGAACATAGAGTTTTGCTCCCTAAACCTAACCAAACTGCCGCCTTTCAACAATGTTGTCTTCTCTTTTTTTTTCCCTTGTTACCATGACAATGAGAGCCACCAGGCTGAGATGATAAAGGTCACCTGATAATGGTTCTGCTCCTCACAGAAAGTTCATGGGAAGGACCGGTCTATCGCCTGCACGCAACATTAAGTTTTGGCATTTGAACGTTTAAAATCCTGTCATTTGTTCTGAGATTGATGAAATTATGCACAGCCAACCATTTACATAGACACCATTTGTTCAATGGGAATAATATTCAATGCTGGGAGCACAAAGAATACATTTCTTTTCACATCCGTTCAGTTGGGGTGGAAGCAGAAATCTGAGAGACAGAACCTTGGCAGGTTAAACCCAAACCATGAGAGGTAAATGGAAACATACGTGATTTTGTGGTTTGGCTAAAGTGACCCTTTAAGATGCCACTTGGCCATCGTTCCCTCATACTTCTGTGCTTGTCCTGAGCTCCACCCGTCCGAGACAGACGAACAGTGAGACACACAGACAGACGGGCAGGCGAACCAGTCAGACAGACAGAGAGACAGCGAGAAGGACATCAGAGAAACAGACGGTCTGAGCCTTGCTGTTGGTCGGTTACATCTGCTCTCTTGTTGGGCACACACACACACACACACACACACACACACACACGCACACACACAGACCCCTCCTCCACCTTCCAGACCCCCTAACCCTGCTAATCTGATTAGTCTCCCTACAGAGCGAGGGATGCTTTTGACACACTGCAATGTGCGTGTTTGCGCTTCATGGTGCTTGTAGTTGTTGTTGTTGTTGCTGTTGTTGTTGTTGTTGTGACGTTGTCCTGAACATGTGCCACCGTGTGTTCTCAGCAGCATGCGGTCTGAGCTGTATGGTCGAGTTTCACTGTGTACGTTACCTTACAATACCTAAAAATACACACAACACCCACATGTAAACACAGATCCGCGACACAGATCCAGACGGTGCGCTGTATTTATTTACTTTAAGTTGCATTCTAAATGTTTATGCGATTCTCAGTTTGCCTTTTTTTTGTATTGTTTTTTTTTTATTATCATATTATATTATTTGTTCTACCAGGATGTTGTATACGAAGCTCTAAACATTGTTTTAATATGCACCAAATAAACATGCAATAACAAAACAAAAGCAACTGATTACATTTTGGACTCACCTCACTTCTGAGTCTTAGCGCCTTTATCAAAACATGCGTGTGCTGTGTGCGTGCGCGTGTGCGAAGGTGTGTGTGCTGAGACAAAACAGAAGTCATTTTCAGGATGCAGTGGGACAGGTTGAGTAGTTTCCTCGGGCCGGACAGTGGCTGTTTGGAGGCGGAGGTCAGAACAACTGAACGGGGGCCTCCACGTGAGAGCCACAGGGGTCGTGTGCGAGCCTCGGGAGTTTGGATCAACCAATCGAACAGCAAAGGAGCTATCGCCGGGATTATGACGGGCACACAGTGTTAGCAACGGGGTACAGGGCTTCAATAACATGTGACAGTCTGATTTCTAAAGACATATTTGTTCTGATTTCTAGAGAATGAATCAGATGTTCACATGAAGAGAACGTGTCTTAAGCTCACCACATTCCCCAGAAAGGTGAGCATTAGACAAAAGGTGTCCCTCTCCTCTGTGGCTAGTGCGTCTGGCTTTTCAAGATGTGCAAATGAGTGAGATATCTGCCATCTTAACTGATACTACCTGTCATGTTGAGGTAGACCCCGCCAATCTGGTGCTCCCAGCAGTTTGAAACCAACATTGTGAGTAGTGTCATGGAACTGGCCTTTACTGTAAGTGAGCTCCTTCAAAGCAGCCCATTAATCATTGCACGTTTATGTTACCATTAGTGATTATCATCCCCTCCTCCATTGCTGTGAATGAGCATCTGCAACATTAACGCCACGATCCAGATGTGAGAATAGGTTTTTAATTTGTCACTGAAGCTCATCTAAAGGTTCTCAGTTGCCTGCAGTGTCCGTAAGCATGTACTGGACCTACAGGTTTACAATCCTGCAGCTGACCCCCGTGACCCCATCAGCAAAACAATGACAGCTCTAAACAGAGGTCATCCTCTAATTATCCTTCCCCAAACAGGCATCAGTCACGTCTGACCTCCATAAAAGTCTGCGCAACCCCTTCATCAGCGCTGTGCAGCTATCCTTCCATCAACAACGCAAAAAGAATCCAACAAGCGGCTAAAAAAAGATAAAGAATCTCTGCAGTGTGACGCCAAAATGAGATTCCTGTCTCAGCCGTCAGAAAGCACAAAGATGGTTTTGATAAGCGTTTGATTGCAAAGTGCAGCTATTGGGATCCAGATTCAGGGTTCAAGAGCGGGTTCGTGAAGATCTGACGCTGGTTGGATGCTCTCTCTTGAATCTGAGATGGACAATGTGTTTGCATTCACTGACACACAGTGTGGCTGTGTGTGCGGAGCTGCTTCAGAGTTGTTGATGTAATCTCAGTGGATCATCGTGCCGCTGGGAAATGTTTGCATACATCTCTGACATTTCTAACTTAATTGGCCGAAGTTTTGAGGCGGAGAAAGTCGAGTCAGCATCCTAAAGTTTACTTTACGTGTTTTCATGAAAACAATCCCTTTGGGCGGCGACTCTGACAGGTCCACGCGGAGGTCGCCGTTAAATCATCCGACCTACATTCTTTCCCAAATTAAATGTGGTGACATTCGATCCTTGGACTGCACACAGGACAAAAATTAGTCACTGAAAGGAAAAATGATCACAGTTTACAGCTACAGAGAGCAGAGAAGATGCCAGAAAAAAAAAAAAAAAAAAAGAGAGAAGAGATTCCAATTTAAGGTTGTCATGACGGCACTGAGATGTCAGATGACATGGATGGATTGCTCTCAAACAGTTTGACCTTCGTGCGGAGGATCAGCGGGCGACTCAGAAGCAGCATGCGGGAGCTCGCTCAGACATTTTTGTTGGCTTCCCTAAAGATCCGAGAACGAGGATGGCTGCCAGTGAAACGGCAACTTGTGTGGCTGTAGTGGGCGGGGAGCTGCACATTTAATGCAATCAGTCAATTAGCCTACAATTGTCATTTGTCAATCGGAAATGTTGAACATTTGCTGGTTCCAGTTTTGCGAAAGACAGACGCTGACTGGCAACAATGGTCACCAGTCCACCTCTCCTTGCTGCCTTGGGTTGTTTAGAAGTGGTCTAAACGTTGACCTTAATGGAGCTATAACTTAAGGTATTGTTACCGGTGCAAATGTTGTCAAAATTTCATTCATCAACATTCATTCATCCAATCAATCAAACTGCCCCCCTGCTAACAAACAATAATGTCACGAACCAGACAAGGCCATGTGATGTATGCTCATATCCGGCCATTCGGCTGAGCCCTCTGAGGGGGCTTTAAAACCCCTGACCTCGTCAGACCTGGCAGCATGGCATCTGACAGCTTGACAAGGTGGAGCAAGGAATTAGGCTGGTCCGAAAACAACACTTCCCTCAGCGTCATCATCGTGGTACTTTCTCGTCAGGTTTTGAATGTTCAAAAACAGCTCGCGAAGGAAATGTTGAGGGGAGTTCCTCATCATGATCTCTTCTGGTGTCTGTCTGAGAAGCTCGACACAGCCTTCTGTGGAGTTTCTGCAGAGATCTCTTGTTAATACTGCAATCTCCTTCTGCTGTTTGATTCAGATGCAGATGGATTTTATTTTCATCTCCAATATCTCTTTAAGAAATGCTGTTCATGATAATCCCTACCTGATATGATTGCATGATAACGGTCTAGTAGGTCCCTTACATCTGAAGGGGACAGTCAGCTAGTGGAAAATCCGGCGGGAACCAAACAAGATTATTCTTGGTTCTATACTGCACACAGATTCCTCTTCATGTCAGATTCGCCCAAAGTTTAGCCACGAATGATTTGTAGCCGACTGGGCATTTATTGTTATGAGAGAGTGGATCACTTGAGCGTCCCCTTCAAAAGGCCACAGAACAATATTGACTTGATTGTGATTGTCATTGACTAATGTGTCTGAGAGGACAGCAGGGAGACAGGAGGAGAGAGAGAGAGAGAGAGAGAGAGAGTCGCTCTGGATTGATGACAGCACTTGCTCTCTCGCTCTCTGCTGGAGGAGTCAGACAGGCCGCTGAGGAAGAGAAGCTAATCAGCTGGCTCAGAGGAGGGGATGAGTGTGTTTATGTATACTTCAGTCAGCAGCCTTAACCTTTTATCGCTCAGGGCGTATATATGCGTGTGTGTGTGTGTATGACTGCAGGGGAGAGAGTGTGCGTCTGGCTGTAAAGTCCGTCTGCCAGCGTGCTTGAGTGTAGATGGTGTTTGTGTGAGCGCGTCAGTCGGCGCCCGCATTCACAGCGTCGGCAGGACCCTGTGTGTGAGCTCCTATCACTACCAGCCGTCTCTTATCAGCCCACCGGAGGTTAAAGGTCGAGGGGGTCAAAGCCTGCATTCCACCAGAGGTCAGGATCATTAGTGGGCGCTGGACTCAGCCAACGGCCATGACAGAGATGTATAATTTCAGCATATCGTTTTTAGGTTTTACATCTATCCGATAGTTACGTCGTCTCAAACTCAGAATGAACTTCCTCTCCTTTGTGATGAACACCATTAAGAGCCAACCATCGGGGGTCAAAGGTCGGCGGCCGACAGTAGAAGACTGGGCTGAGCATGAATGTGACGCAGGGCTCACATGAGTGTAGAGACATAATGAATAACAGACACTCGGTGGTGGAAGAAGTTTAGACTATTTACTTCAGCAGAAGTAACAATATCACAGTGGATAAATACTGTTTCAATCAGCCTGCAATAAACATCTGACTTGAGTAAAAGTGCATACACAGCAAAATATACTGACAGTAAATGAAGTAAAAGCACTCAAGATGGCCCCATTCAGAGTGTACAAAAGTCTCTCCAACATTAGTTCAGACTCAGACTGAGTAAGTCTACCTGTGACAGATTATATACCTGATTCATTTAGACCAATTCATCTGGAAGCATTCAGTTCAATAGATGAACTTTTTAAAATGTTTTGGGTGTTTTCAGAATGCTTGGCAGACCTGGATTAGGTTTCAAATCTTGATCTGAAGTAACTAAAGTAAAGTAGTAACTATCACCATGAAGAAAATGTAGTTAAGTATGATACAAATGTAGTGGAGTAAAAGTATAAAGTATCCTAAAATATAAATCCTCAAGTTAATTACAAGCAGCGATGTGACGTCGATAAGTACATGAATTTAAGTACTTATGTACAGTTTGAGGTACTTGTACTTTAGCTGACTTTACACTTCCACTCCACTGAATTTGGAGGTAAGTATTGTACTTTAACTCAAAGAGTTATTTGATACTTTTAGTTGCTAGTCACTTTGCAGATATAATGCTGCATTAGAACCAAAGACACACATTTTTAATTCATTTATTCTATCAACAATCAAATAATTTAAACACTGATTCTGATGATCAGAAAATCCTCTTTTCAAACTTGAACACATTTAACATCGGACACTAAAAGAGTTTTGAGCCAATGCTAATGACATGGGTGACTTTTACTTTTAATTAAAGTAGTATTTCAAAAAATATATATCTTTACTTTGGCTCAAGTATGACTTCTGGGTACTTCTTTTTTTTTTTTACAACACTGAGCACAAGTATCTCAAGATTGTGCTGAAGTTAAAGCACTAACCCTCCACCGCCGCAGAGAGTAGAGCACAGTACGGGGATCACAGGTCCTACGAACATTTTGGTTCTTTCCGTTGTGAAATAACACAAATGAGTCAAACAGTCAGTCTGTAGCACTGACGCTGAGTGAGGATGGAGGCTGTGCAGCAGCTTGTCGGGGACAGCGAGAGAGAGGCCGGTCTGAGGACGAGGGAGCGGCTCCCTAACGTTGTAATTTGACGGGATCCTGTTCCGCTGCGGCTTCACTAACCCCGTCATGAACAGGGAAGGCACGGTCTGGATTTTATTAAAAGGCAAGGATGTGTGTGTGTGTGTGTGTGTGCGTGTGCGTGTGCGTGCGCGTGTCTAAATGAGACTCGATGGCACGTCTTGGCTGTACACTTCCAGAAATAAACCAGGATCTGGACCAGAATTGCAATGTTGAACTTTTTTCCATTTTCTAGCCACAATTAACCCGCCTTAATTTAGGAGCACACACACAAACTGCGAACACATGGCTACACACACGGCCACAAGCCCAGTAATCACATGCTGAACTTACACACACTCACAGTCAGAAAAATGTGTTGATGGTGCACAGAAACACACTCTCTCCCTCTCCGCTTCCAGGGGAACGCCTGTTGCTATTTTTAAAACGCGCTGCAGAACCTCTGTGGAGCCGGGAGGTGCTGTAATCGGTTTGGTTTTCTTCCTTGCTGCACATTCAGTCATGTGTCCTGTCAAAACAAAGCTGCGGAGAAACGTGCAGCGGCGGGCGGGAGCCAACTGTACATAACTGGACACACAATTCATCCCTCTGTGTCGGCATCAGTGTGCATGTTTGAATGTGTGTGTGTGTGTGGGTACATCATACTATAACATCATCGGCAACTTTTGTAAGTTTACAGCATTCAACAGGTAGAGCATCGAATACAGTGGGCAGCCCTGATATTTTAAGCAAATCATCCTAAAACAAAGCTCCTGGACCTTGAACCATCGAAATAACCGGACAGACTCTTCAAAGTAGTGGCTGCATGCAATAATTACCTCGGATCAGTTCCAAAAATGAGCCCTGCGCTCTCCCAGAAGCAGAGGATGGCTCCTAGTTTGAATGCTGGTAAATCGGCTGAATAACATATTTTTTGTATCCACGATATCATCACATAATCACAACCCGAATATGACCGACACCATTTTCTGTTTACTCATACGCAGTTCTGTTTTTAAGTCAAAGAAGGGAATTAAAGGGTGAGAAATGCCAGAAACAGGGTGACCTAAGGCCAGGAAAGTATTGAGTGGAAACAGTGAACCTTAGCATGGAGGTATGGTGCATGCAAAAATAGCATCATATACAGCAGATCCAGCTGTTATTTATATTTTCTGTTACAAGCCATTTAGTGGTAACTGAACTTGTGCATTTTTACAAACACTCCTACTAATCTCCAAACTCTATCTTTCCATTTTGTTCGTATCAAGATGTAAAGATTGGTTTATCTTTATTTTTGACCCTGTTGGACAGATAAAGACCATTTGTGTTTGCGGCTGGTGATTTTGCTCCTGATTGTGTCTGTTACTTTGCGGACTGTAACTTCAGATTCTATGAGTGCCGGTGCAGCCCTCTAAAGTTCTTACATTCATCCGTTTTATCTATCCGCTTGTTATCTAGACAATTTTTTTAACTTGTGTAACGCAAGTAACAACATGTTTGTTCTGAATAACTGTAATCTAAATACAAAATCTAGGAACAGTCATGCATTACAGATCAATGTGCAGCCTACACTGGTTACAGCATTAATTTCCATTTATATGTTTGCCTTCTAAAGATAGTGGGAGGAGGGCGAAGCAGGATTTTGGGTTCATGCTCCACAGGGTCAACACACAAAATGCACCCACTTTTGAGATCATGGCAACAACGCAGACGTTCAAGTTTACTGACTGACACAATGCAACAGTGTGAACACACTGCATCCTTAAACTGCTAATTAGTAGGCAGAATAGCTCGAGTTCTGTGGGCGGTGCTACTTAATTTTTCTGTTCAACCATGACATCTATCACTGCCCTAAACTGACTCCCAACACTTCCTCTGCTTTTTGATTGTCTGAAACGAAAAATCACATCAGGTTTTGCCACTGACCTCAAAATTGGGATCATTTCACAGTCAAAGTTCACAGAAGAAAGTGTGTGTTTCAACAAATGTGTATGTGTGTGTGAGAGAGAGAGAGAGAGAGAGAGAGAGAAAGGCACATGTGTGTGTTTCTTTGAAGACGGTCATACAGAGGAGACTAATGGACAGTTAGCAGCGCTCCGTAAAGGGGCAAAGGGACACTCACACACACAAACACACACACACACACACACACACACACCCCACACACACACACGCACACACACACAAAGGCTACAAATGTAAGTATTCCCATAAGTCATTAAAGCCTGTGTTGCCATAGCAGAGCTCCAGCTACTGTGGAGGAGATGTGGTGGCATCATGCAACGAGCCTCAGACTAAAAATAGCTCAGATGAACTGAGCGACTTGTCGTTCTCTCTGTTTTTATCTCAACCTCTCTCCTTCTCGGTAAGCAACCCTTCAGCCCTCTTAATCAACATGTGGAGAGCCACTGTCTTCTCTCGCTCCATCATCTCCGCTTGTCGGCTTCAACAGAAATGAAAGAGAAAGACCGAGAGAAACTTTAATCGGTTTTGACACGATCTATAATCTGGTTTAATATCTGGAGATGAGTCAACTTTGCCCTAGTGGACTACATGATGCACTCTGCAGTCACTCGCATGATTCTGTTTGCAGTGGAAAGCTGCGAGGCGTTGTGGAAAAAGAGCTGACATGGTGCAGACACCTTCCCCTGAGCAAACAAAGGTGCAAAACATTCATCTGCTCATTCCCTTTGGACCTGTCTGCAGAGTCAATGCAGCACATCTTTTTGCAGACGCTATCCGTGTTCTCTAAAGCCTTCCTGTCAGCAGCACTGTAAACCACCAGATTAATCTGTGGTATTTATCAAGCAAAACTCATCATCTGCCCCCGTTGTCTGTGTCCCCACAGAGACGCTGTGGCTGTGACATTTTGAGCAAAGGAGATCTCTCTGATCAGAACACAGGCAGCCACCGCAAAGACTGGCAGTAGTCATTTGGTTTCATCTCACCAATATTAGACATCTGTCTAACAGGAAGCTATATGTGATATCAGAAAGCCTGCAATATTCATCTACCCACTGTTATGTGTTGTTGTCTTAAACACTTGCACAGCCATGATGAAGTGTGTTTGCAGAGGTTTGTCCTATAGTGAACCCTTTTACGTTTGAAAGGTGAATGCCAGAAATATTCTGACTAACAAGGAGAGAGAGGAAGCTAATCAGGACAGCAATCCAGCAAAAACAGCTGTTTAGAGAGGTTATGTATCGCCTTTCTGAATGATGGAACAATAACACGCTTTATCAATTTATAATTCGCTTTTGGGGCTGGAAATTGAAATCAGAGGCCAAGAATTTCCGCATTCTGGCAAGGCGATCTTTAAAACATTTGTATTGATCCAACAAGGACAAAAAAAAAAAAACCAGTGTCAAGATTTTTCAGATACACATCAGTAGCAGTTGCTGCAGAGCCACATGATGCCACGGCACCACAGAATGTTGCAGCTGATTGTCTTGTAAACGCCACAAACCAAAATTCGAATGTTACAAGGCAAACACCGAAGCCTGCGATCTCTCGTGTAGCAACACGAAAAATGTTTACAACTTTCCAAAACCCCTCTGCTGTGTTGTCTGAGAGCGTCTGACCTAAACCCTTCCCTGCTATAAAAACATTTTTCCTGCTGCGTTCCGCCACATTTTCCTGAGCGCAATAAAATATATCATCCGCCGTTCTTTTTCCCTCCTTACTTCTCTCTGCTGTAATCCATCCCTGAGAATTCTTAAGCCAGATCACGCAAAGGCTTACAGATGAATCACTTTCTCCAATGTGTCTTTTTCTTTCTTGTTTTTTTTTTTTCCCTGTCTGTTTGGGTCACCCCACACATCTCCCTCCTCTACATAGATCCCATCTCTCCGTCTGTAGTGGACTCTTTCTCGCCTCCTATGGAGAAAATTCACAGAAACTCTGCTGGTGTATTATTTTGTTCCTATCTTCTCTACAACCCGCAATGCTATCAGGTTACACACACTGTGTTCGCACTGTTTATGTGTGTGCAGACCTCAAACAGCATGGATGAAAGTAGAGCTTTGCATGTTTTTACACTAGGTCACCCTCAAAAACCCATAATAATAACCCAGCCTAATGATCAAATTACTTCACGGACGGCTTAGGAGTGGGCCCCCACGTCTCCACGCACACATGCACACACATGCACACATTTACCCACACACTACGACAACAAAGCAAAAGCCCAATCTAAGTCTTCCATCTCCCTCTAACACTCTGGAAACAATCTGGACGAGCTCATCCGCTGCAGAGCTACAAGGCTCTCACTCTCTGAAGATAGGCTGCTGATAGGACGGCAGTTGTGTTTGGTTGCATCGCTATAGAAACAGGAAGTGGCATACTGTTTGGCCAAGCACACACACACTCCTCAGTCACTGCTTCATCCTTGCCATCGCTGATATTTTTACAATTATCTGAACCCGGTGGCTGCAGGATACATGAAACATACCACAGTCTCTACGCAAATAAGGTTTTTAGTTTGAGTGTCATTCTCAGCCAAAATTAATAATGAGGTTTTTTTTGTGATCGATTAGAAGCAAAACACTACTTGACCAATGCAGATATTCTACCAACAGTAGTGCCTCTTGTGAAAATAGCTGTGTCACTCAGTCACACATGCAGGTTGCAGGATGCAGCTCCCTCTTTTGCAGTAAAGTCGTCGTGCTGCTTAGGATGACAAATTGTTTTGTTAAATGACCAAATGTTTGCATTGTGGTAACTGATCCCCGACATTTGACACCCCTTCATTTCTAGGTATTGTATCATGTAAAGAATCAAAAACCCTGCATGCAAAAACCAACAAGTCAAAAGACACTGCTGCTGCTTTAACAAGTAAAGATATAATACCCTGCCGGTATGATAAGGACTGTGGGAACTTCATGTATGCACCTCATGCGTGGTAACGCCCTTATCAGTAAGACCACACAGAGCCATTTGTGAAGCCGCACAAGTTTAAGGCGAGTACCACAAAGACATTATTAGAGAGCACACAACAGAGAGAACAGAGAGGAAGCTCTTGAAATCCTGCAGGGGTTTAAAAGTACATCATCAGACGGGTTCATCATATTATTTAAAGCTGCTCAAAGTATGTAATTTTATTTGGTGATTCTGGCGGCCCCTGTGGACAGCTATGGTATGAGCAGGGTGAAGTGGGCAAGTTCTCTGTAATTATAATGGTGTACAGTGTGTAATATGTAGTGGCATCTAGCAGACTTGGCAGGAATGGAATATAATATTCTCAAGTATGTTTTAATTTGTGTATAATCACCCAAAAATAAGTACACAAGTTTAGTTATCATTCACTTAGAATGACGGCTTATATCTACATAGGGGACCACAGAGGATGCCATGTTGCTGCAGTAGCGCTGAACAGACAATCCTGGCACAAGTGAGTGCTGTTCATGTTTTGTGTGGCCGCCGGAAATGACCAGGATGGAAGACAAAGAAGAAGAAGAGCACGTGGCCGCTGTTTCCTGCCAAACAAACTGTATTGTGACAAGTGGCGGTAAGTATTGCGGATCATATTTATTTTGTGTAAGAGAAATCACAGTGCCGGTAATTGCTGTTGAAGAAACGAAAACTGTAAGACGCTACCTGCTAGACAGGTAAGAGTGATGTAAAAGATTACACTCGACCGTAATATATATTTCCCCTAGCTGCTGATGATACAGAACCTAGATAATGTACAATGTTTATTAGCAGTACAATAGTTTCAATGAAAAGTAATGCTAATACGTACAACGTTATATATTGGAACAGTAGCCTCAGGATGTGCCTCTCAGAGAAGTCTGCTCATCACTGCTCATTAAAAACTTAATAACTAAATACCTCTTCACTTCATCACTTGAATTCGTAGAATTACTCGACGCTGTTGTTAACAAGTCTATACTTAGAAAATTAGTTTCTTGTCTGCAAAAGCCACCGTAGCTTCAAGAGCTTCTCCAATGTCTTTGGAAACGGAGGGGTGAGCGCAAGAGTCTTGAGATCTATAACCTCACCGCTACATGCCGCTAAATATTTGATATGTTACACACTGTAACTGTAATAAAATGTTTCAGGGTAAGTAAAGGTGCAGTCTGTCATTTTTTGTTCAGGCTGTTCTGAATCGGTTCATGGCCACAGCAGCAGAGGGAGCTACCTCTCTCTCTGTAGTTGTTAAAGTTATAGGAGGGGCGGCCAAAACCTGTCAGATGCCATCTCATCAAAAACTTGATCCCTTTTCCTCCTTGTATCCTATCCTTGCTCCCTTCCCTAACGACCAACACTAACCTCGTCCTCTCCTCCCTTTTTCTGTCTCTACCCTGAAGCGTCACCTCCTCCTGTTGCTCTCTAACCTGGGAACCCAGGGTCAGTAGGATATAATCCCTCCTCTTACAGCTGGCCTAATACCTTCTGCCGCCACCCTGATGTCTCAGACTTCACAACCTGCCGTGTCATAACCACCGACTGAAGCCGTGGAGACTTAATGCACCCTGACGTTGAATCACCTGCTCTTGTTCTCTTTAAGGAAGTAAAGCTCTGATGATGACATGCAAGGAGGGTTCATCGAGGCATCATGGCCACCCATGATGGGAGGAAGCTGAGAGAAATTGTAGAGAAAAACTTTAGTTGATCAGGAAACAGAGTGCGTGGATCTGAAGTGGATCCTCAAGGGTTTAATCAATGGTGGGTCCCACTTTGATCACAATGGGGAAATTCACATCGGCCAAAGAGAGTGTCATGTCTGATACTGTTTTTACACCAACATTTACACCACCAACATTTACGAGTTTGCAGATGTCTTGCAGGTTTTTCAACAACGGTTAAACCCACAAAAAAATTATTCAGTTGACTTCTTTGCAAGGGGAACCAGAGAACAATAGAAAGCAGGACATACATGCTTCAAGCTAACGATGGAAGCTCCTCAGGCATGAGACATCTCGCTTCTTTCTCAACACTGTAGATGTGCAGTACCGATCCGGCAGCTGACAAGGATCTTTTACTCTTAAATACAAGTCTTAAGACAAGTCTTCAATGACAAGTCCAAGTCTCAAGTCTCAGGTTGTATCAAAATAAGTCTCAAGCCTTCGAAGAGTCCCAAGCAGGGCTGTAAACTAACTTTTTGGCTCACCTGCCAAGGGGACCGGTAGATGAAAGAATCTACCGGCCAAGTACATTTTTTACCGGCCAAAAAATAAATTGCCTCTTTTGTTGCATATACATCTGTTTCAGTACTTTTCATGGAGATAACAGTATTATACACCAATACATGCTTAGAAAAGAGGCCAAAGTATTATTTAGAAATACATTTTAATATTATTAATTACATTTCATAACATTGCAAATTGAAAACTTGAACAGTGCAAAACTTTGACAAAGGAAACACTCATTAATTAACTATCAGGCTCTGTAATAGACTTGTCAGTGGCGACTGTACCATAATAACATTTACACTGGATTTGATAGACCCATGGTTTTACACGTTTTGTGACGTGACAACTGTTCTCATATTAAGCCACTTGATTATCATACTGAAACCTAATTGAAGGAAGTCGTTTAGAAATTATGCGCAACTCAAGTACAACTTCCCTCAGCTCATGAGTTAGAGGTGTCGTCATTGCTGCGCTCGAATCACAGTCACTGCGCCAAACTTTTGAAGAGCGGTGACGCGCACGCTACGTTGCTTCTGATGGGGAACTATTTCCTACAGCGGTGACGTCGGGGGAGCTACTTCAGTGCGACACACAACAAATAGCCGGTTTAGCACTAACGTTTGCTACCGTCATAATTTATCACTTTACAGCTACTACAATGTTTTGCTATATCATGCATAATTTATTGCAAGAGCACAACCATCGGGGAAAAAACATTTACCTGCCCCGTGGCATGTATCCCTCCAAAATGAAGTTGCCAGGGGAATATTTTAGTCCCTTTCTCGAGTGGCGAACGCGAGTTTACAGCCCTGGTCCCAAGTATTGCCAGAGCAAGTCCAAGTCAGGTCTCAAGTCCTAAAGGGTCAAGTCTGACATTGAAGTAATTAATTACTTTATATTACATTACCAAGCCCTCTAAAAGTCCCTCTGGTCCATACTAAGCGAGGTGTGTGGCTTTACAAGACCTGCCTGATGACATTTCATTCATTGTTTGGATTTTCATCAGGCCAAAATGTCTTTGTTCTCAAGTCTTTAGGGAGACGAGTCTTACAGCAGTCGATTTCAAGTCAAGTGTTAAGTCTTAATTTGTGTGACCTCAGAATGACTTGAGTCCAAAGTCTCAGTCTGCAGCTCGGATAAACACCCCACAGCATTGATGCTAAAACACAAAGCCCCCCTAGATCAAACACATTCCCACCCCCCTCCATCTTTTCCCAACAAGCGCACCAAGCTTTAGCTCTGAAACATCTGAAGGTCACAGTTTTCAAAGATGTGACTTGATTTCTGTTTTTTTTTTTCAAGACTCTGGTGGGATTCCCCATCAAACAAGGACGCAGTGGGGAGATAAAACACCAAATCATCCACAGGAAATCTTCTACACACACAAACGCACTCACACACACACACACACACACACACACATACTGTACATGCATTAAATCAGTCACGTGAAAACTATCGCATACCCTCATATAGCATGATTGTTAACCCCTGAACCCTAACACACACACACACGCACACACAGACAAGCACACACAGGGCTGAATATATACACAGGCACCATACATGTCTAAATACATATACATCAGTATGGCCTGATCTGTTATGACTTAGGGGCAGTAATGATATACCTCGAAGACTCAGGAGATAACTTTAATGATATACTGAGCTTCACGGCTTTTGAACTTCAAACTCTTAATGCACATGTGTGTGCGTGTGTGCGTGTGTGTGTGTGTGCATGCACACATGTTGATGGCTGTATATCTGATGTAGCATCAGACCCGAGGCTCATACCATCACTGGGCTGTGTTGAACACAAACAGACCATCGTTCCCAGCACACACTGACCTCTGAGTCACACAACCTTCTCCATGGTTTTTCCTCCTCTACCTGCTCAAATATGTTGAAGCTAGAGTATTAAATTTTTAGCTCCTTAACTACAAATCATCAGTGCGTCCAGGCGGGAATTGCTTGAACAGTTACTTCACAGAATAAAAATCAACAAGGAGACTATTGGTTGCTTATCCATTACAATAAACCTTCAGTTGACATTTGTCGCTGCTACCTTATTGCTGTGTGCTAATGCTGCTTAAGTCTGGGTTATTGGCATGGTGTTTCCTGAGAATGACAAACGTTTGACAAGATGCAGACTGCCTGTTGACTGAAATGGTTTACAGAACTCAAACAAGTTTCAAGAGCGTGCTAATTCTTTTTTCAAATTTCACTGGAACAGTTGAACAGTGATGTAAGCTACCTGTGCTTCATAGTACTTGGGCGAAATGTTGATTAGCAAAACAGTGAGTCCATCATGGTCCAGGTCAGAATCAGTCTCCTGCCTTTCGGAGCTGAACACACTGTTGATTCAAAATTTCACTGAGAAAAACAACATTTAAATGTAATGGCAACATTAATGCCCCAAAATGAGTCTACATATGTTTCAGTTAGTGGCAGGCAGCTAAAATGGCAGAAGGATAAATTAAAGAGCCTAACTGGATTTTGGGGGCGCTGCTGGTATCCATTGTTGGGGATTTTTTTGCAATGATCCATCAATGTGCAATGTGGCCAAGATATGTGATGGAGGCATGATATTTTAAAGTTAAACAATAAACTTGATCATCTATAATGACATCAGTGGACTGACACAGTAAACTAAACAGAGAATTTAATGCTCAGAAATTACCCTGAGCAACTTTTTCCGCATCATTATTTTTCCCAACTGCGCATATCGGCAACAAAAATGTAAATCCCGATATATCTGTGATGGGCCAATATCGGCTGATATAATATCAGCCAACCAATACATCTGTTAGGCGCTAATCACTTACTCCAACTTGTGCTTTAATTGTAAATAACGCACTCAGTGAATGGGAGTTGTTAGTTTCCACAGATCTGCTACAGATTAGTTCACATTGCATGTTTTTGTGGTTCTTTTTTTATTGTTTGTTCTGATAACAACACAGCGGTGGATCGTTGCGGACGTAGTGTGCTCCACCATAGGGCACATGAAGTCATCGGGGATCATTAGTGCGTCTGTGTTTCAGGTGTGAGATGTTTATGGCCGGGACCTCCAGTGATTTTCAGAAAGGAGTTTAAAAACAACAAAGATTAACAATGAACTCACGGCCAAGTGGGACACTTTGAGGGCATGCCACTGCCGGCTGCGTGCCTGCTCCTTTACAGCACTGACCTGTTGAGCTAAGACAAAGGACAACAGCGGATCTGCCAGAATGAGGCTGCTAGCTCACCCGAAAATCTAAAATCACATTTCAGTGAATTATATTTCTCAGTGAAAATAAAAAATATAGGTGAAAAATATGTAATATATAAAACGAGAAATGCATGTGGAACGTTTCTTTTTTACGACCTTTGAGACGGTGTCACAAAGTAGAAGTAGGAGATGCAACCTCAGTATTATAGGCTACTGCTGAAGGAATTATTGAATTTTGCGAAACTAATTAACGATTGCTTATTTTTACATTTGAAAGACCAAATCCATCTATTTGTGCCATCTGTTGACTTATATGAATGCTTCTAGCTTCACAGAAATGTATTATGCAGCAGCAGCCCCTCAGCCAGGTTTCTGAACAAAGGGCCAGCGGTCTCCCTCCACACAAAAACAGCATTCCTCTGCGTCTGTCCGGTCTGTGAGCCACCTCACGTGATGCCACCTGACTTCCTACTGTACACACTGACTCACACTTACACCTCTGTAATCCCCATCAGTCCACATTTAATGTGTGTGCCCATAACATATCCAGAGGTTTACAGAATAACCTGAACACTCCATTGGCCCGCTAAAACACTGTGGCCATAACTCTCCTCAAACTCTCAAATAACTTTTAGGGTTTTGTAAGTTGATAAATATCTACATCAGTGTAAACCCTTTAGGGAGCATTGCAGTAGTCCATGTTTATGATTAATCACAGTCATAAATAATCTTTATAAGCAACCATAAAACATTTGATAGCCGGTGTTTCTTTCAAAAGGGAATCAAATGGACAGATGCATTAAAGTTGGACGGCTGCCTGACCGGTCTTAGAGAAGTGTTGGTCGACTGCTGCCAGTGTTGATCATAAGCAGACGTCTTCACAACCACCTGAACCCAATTCAGTGGTATCTTTTCCACAGGGGCCAAAAACGTGTCTGAAACTACAATACATCAGGTATCACTTTGTTTTCATAGTCCACTGTTGACTCTAACAGCCGTGTATCAGCTGACTGCCGTGAAGTGTTTCAACAACCATCAAATACTCAACATTATAGTGGCAATTTATAACAGTGCACCTGCTCAGGTTCCCCTGAGGACACAAGTAGCAAACACAAAGTAAAAAAAGCCATCTAAAAGTCTGCTCTTGTACTGTAGACTCACAGTTAGCATGGTGCGTTACATAAAAGATTGAACATACTGTCTACATAATTGTGTTTCTGTTTAAAGCACTGCCCTGTGAGATGATTGTGATATCCTGGATGATCAGCACTTTGCTTAACATTTTAGATTTCATCAAATCTGAATTTACCTTCCTCCAACACAGAGGAAGAGGTGGATCCATCCGAAATCAGACATTAATTAATGCAACATTAAAGTAAGTGTCACCCAACACAAACAGTGTTCCTCTCTGCTAATTAAGCACAGACCTGTTGCAAGACAACGCAGGGCAGAACTGGGAAAAAAACACACCACTTTGAGCGTTTTGAGCATCTGGCAGCGAGGCTCAGACCCTCCTCGAACAGCTCAGCTCTTTGCAATCACATACAAATCTCTTTTGGTCTGCTGGCTTTCACAGAGGCACAGTGAAGTGGTTGTAATAACGGTTGAACTTATCCTCCTAAATACCACCGGCATTATGTGTACTTTATTGTATTGTAGAGATTTGTATCAGCATGAAAACCCACAGAGTCCACGGTTATGAAACGAGGATTAAGCACACTTCTGGCCCTGGTTTCCAGCCTGCGGCCTGCAGTATTCTGTGTGTATATGTCTTTTTGTAAAGCACGTTGTGGCTGTATTTGAAAACTACTAGTAATATTTATCAGTGTCATGATGATACTATCATTTCTATCTTTCAGAATGATGCTGAATAGCCAATACACATCGTCACACATAATAATGAGTTTCATAAAAAAATCCCCAATGGCTGATGTGAAATCTTACGTTTGTTTCCAAAAGTTATTCATTCATTTTCTGTGAGTAAGAAATAAACAGTATTTCATTCCTGATTTGACCATTTTTACACTCAAACGCAACAAGTAGGAGCAACCAGCAGGAAAAAACATTCTAGTGTGTGTCCTGTGAAGTGATCAGTGAATCTCAGGAAGATTTTATTATTAGAAGCTGATTGTCAAACCTCCCTCTGTCCCCGTTCAACTGTAAAGGAAAAGAGCCCAAAGAAATCTTACTTTGATGCTGTAAAACTCCACACAGCTCCCGGCTCTGCTCCTGGCAGCGTTCACTTGCGTGTCCTCCATCCCTACTAACATCTCCATGTCTGAAAACCTCTGTCCTCCTGCTGGCATCGTGCAGGACTGCGGGTGTGTGTCTGTGTCAGAGTCAGATGTGCTTGGCTTGCGTCCTCCCTCTTTGAGTTTAGAGTCTTGCTTCCTGTCTTCCTTTCCCTCTGTGTATCTTCTGCTCTTCTTCTTCTTCTTCTTCTTCTTCTGGTCTTCTTTGGAGGTCCCAGGTTCAGAGGCCTCCTCTTCCACACCTTCAGCTATAGAGGTCCGTTGAGATGAAACAGGGAAGTTTCATTCAGCTGAAAACAATCTGTCCATCAACAAGCGAGAAAAATATGACTGTCTTTAACTCGGCTCACACACTCTCAGCCTCTCTGCTGCTGCCTGACTGCAAGGTGTTTGGTCCTGTCCAGTCAGTGACACCCCCCCCTTCCACTCCCCGGTCATTCCATGTCCAGACAAGCCCGTCTGGTCCCATTGGCTAGTCAGGTGGAACAGGGCAAACAGGGGGAGGGGCTGAGGGGAAAAAGGAGGAGGAGGAGGAGGAGGAGGAGGTATACAGAAATGGATGAAGGGGGGTTATAGAGGGGACTGACAGCGTCCCCCAAACTGTCACAGAGACAGAAAAGGAGGGAGAAAATGATCAACTGTGTTCAACTGTGCTGAGAATGAAAAGGGGGAGAAGGGGGTCCAAACTGAGTTGATTTTCACCTCCTCTCTACCGTCCCGAGGTGGAGGGGTCAACAAGAGAGCAGTAGCAACAAGCCTCTTCCTAGACTGTGAAACTAAACACAACAAAGGGGATCTAAGGGGGGGGGGGGGGAGCTACGAGGGCATCCTTGTAGCTTATTAAAATATGCTAAAGTGTAATGAGAGAAGAAGAACATAAACAAGAGAGAGACAGAGAACCCAAATCAGCTAACAAGTCAGACATACTGGTATGTGTGTGTGTGTGTGTGTGTGTGTGTGTGTGTGTGTGTGTGTGTGTCACCCAGTGCTCCCCTCCAAGAACAGATACTGTACCACAGTGGTGTTGTTTTCCTCCACCCATGGCTGCCCCTCTAGCCTTTGGTATTGAAATGCTGATGTGACAGTAGACGTCATTGTGTTGAGCCACATAACCCTAAAACACACACACACACACACACACTCATTTGAACAGGAAGAGGGTGTTTGTGTACAGTATGCTCTCACTGTTATTGTTATCTTTTCTCTGTCTCTCAGATATTTTGGTTGACAACCTAAAGAGCTGATGATGTCCCATCAGCCCCTGCTGTAGTTTGTGTTTGCCTCAAAAGAGCAAACGTTATGGTGCTAACATGCTTAACTAAGAGAAGGGGACATGGTAAACACTACACCTGCATTCCATAATCATGTACCCATTGTCAGCATGGGAGTTGCTGATCTGCCGTTGCCTCCATTGGTACGGTCATCTGTGACTTTGCTGTTATGACTGGAGTGGACTGAACCCCGAGGCCAGGCAGCTGAGATCAACCTGGTGAATACGGCCTCTCACCAGTGTGACCACAGAGACCTCTGAGGCTCAGGTCTGGGGCAGGTAAGTAAGTGATAATATAGCTGTTAGCAAATTTGTTTTTGCTCACCTCACAGCCAAAGTGAATATTTTTGATGTGAAATATTCACAGGCGAGTATTTCACCTTTTCATGTTGTTTATTTGTCGCTTCCCCAGTGTGTAAAGGTTTCACACGTAAGAAAACGTAATCATGAATATTATGTCCGATTTCTGCAAATAGACCCCCATTAATCCTACACAGGGTCCTTTAAATGCTTTCTTCAATTTTGTGATCTCACTCGGAAACCATTTGTACAGGCAATCTCATCACTCATGGAAAACTTCTGTTCTCCCTTAGATATTCTGTCAGTATTGCGCAGCCAGCGTTTGGCTCACATCCCCCCAAAGATGAAGTGTAACCTCAAATTGCAGACATAGACAAATGATCTCTGACATATGAGGCAGGGTTTTCATTTTCTCTTTCCAGGCTGATTGCTTGATTAATGAGCCCGCAGGAAGGAAGGTTGCAAGGTGTTCATTTAACAGTATCATGCGCAATAGGCAACCCTAACCCTTACCCGACAAGGTTACAGTAAAAAAAAAAAATATGATAGTAGATTTGCATGATACAAAAAAGCATTCCCATTCCATGCTTATCCTGTTTCTCCCCCCACCACCCCCGAAAAGCATCCCACTCGTGGTGACGAGCTGCAAACTGCAGAGACTAGGCATTAAGATAAGATAAGATAAGATATTTGGACAGTGTGTGATGGCTTGTTTGGACTCTTTCTCAAACCCGAGCCTAATGCCGTCTCTGGACTCTCTCCCTCCGTGTGTTTAGGTTCTTCTCATTCGCCTCGTGCTTCGGGTTTAACAGTTTATAGAAGCAATGTGTATGTATACGTAAGGATTACACGCCTGCTGCCGTCATGCTGAAAGAACGACGTATCTGTAAAACCCCGAGAGACATTTATTGTAAATTGTACATATCCACTGTACACTGTCGGTTGTCACATAAATGCCCCTAAATTTAGAAAAATAGTCCCTAAAAAAAATCTCCAGATTTAATGTCATCACATGTCTGGAAAATGAAACTAATGACATTAGTCCTTTACGCACACATCACAGTGGGAGACAATGTTCAGGGTCATACATATTTATACCCACAATGCATTTAAAGACCTGGAGTGGTTATGGAAATGCAGTGCAGGTGCTCGGGATGAAAACGTCCATTCAGGTACTGTAGCTGGTTTATCCAATCAAAGCTACCGACTGCCGCGCTGTCTGACTCCATACAAAGGAGACAATCTTACATAAGCCCACCGAATTGAGTGACTGGCCAACCTTTGGTCTGGGCCTGGATTTGACTAATTGGATCATGGCTCACTCAAGCTTTTATAATGCCAAACGGCCAGCTGACAAAGACAAGCAGACAAAGAGTTTAAAGTAGGCAGAGCAATACAAGATGTCTAATTAGCGTCTGCGTGGCGGTCAGCTATGTCTTACTTTAAGCCATCTGATGAATGATCGTACATTATTTGTATCCTTTTAAGTCAGAACGGGATGAATACTTTTATTTCATTATCGTCATTATTACCAGATTATCAGTAGGGAGTTTAGTTATTATTTCATTATTGAATTATTTTGAGAACAAGGAACTGAAACTGTATTGTGCTGGGGATTCACAGAAAATGATGCATACACGGTGCATGCACACACGTGATTTATTTGTCATCACACACCACCGGGTTGAGTAATGAAAGTTTGTAACTCCTTCATTCTACACAAACAAAGAACATATATACATTTATTTAGGCTATAAACATGTATAAATGAACAAGAATATATACCCAGGAAATAATTCTGTAGTATCTTACAAATCTGTGTCTGGGTTGGTGATGATAAAGCTGTCGGCATCTTCACATTTCAAGTTCACCAGCTAAACAGGTAAATACATACATCAGGATGTAAACACAGACTCCAACTCTCCTCGTCACACTGTAGTCCTGCGCTCTGGCGGCTCAGATCACCGGCCTCCCGCCAGGTGCACCAGCTTGAACCGAGATCTTGTGGTGGAGACAGGTCTCTGTAAAGATGTGTACACAACAGTCTACGATATACTGTTGTTTGGGCAACCTGAGTACCTTTCTGTCGATTTTATTTCCCTGCAACTGGCTATCATCCAGGAGCAGCCTTAAATCAAAGCTGGATGGCTCTTATTGCCACTGTCTTCCTCCCTGGGGTGAGAGCTGGTCAGGTTGGATCTGACTTTTGTGTTTTGGCAACAAAGCTGAAAAATGAACAGAAAAGTAACTAAATTGTGTTCGTCATGACATTTAATCATGTTTTCAGAGGAGCTGTGTCAGATTATACCGTTAAATCGTCATTACGAAACGCTGTGATGCGATGACTCCTAACTGTTTGTTTGGATGCACTTAAACTGAGACACAAGGTGCTCTTCTTCTGATGCAATTTTAGCAGAGTAGCTGTTCCAGGCGTGTTTGCTGCGCCCAGTGGTTGCTGCACATCATTTCAAACAGAACTCTGGTTATTATTAATCAAACACAGGTGTTGCAACCTCACCATCAGACAAGAGGGGAAGGTTTTTTAAAATGCATCCTCCCTCTCTCTTTTTCCCAAAGTGGAGTTAATAATTTCTTCATGGAAACAAAGCACTGTTACAGATAAAAAAAAAAAAAAAAGTTCAAAGCCTGACTGCAGTCTGTGATGGGATGTAAACTCTGGTCTCCTGTATGCTCATCCAGCCTCAGCCTCCAAAGAGTCAGGCAAAGGGCTCACTACCTCCTTTATCTTTATGATTACTCTACAACTTCAAGATTACTAAACACATGCAGCTGTCTGCAGTTGCCCCCATTCGTATCATCTTTCATATAAACTAGCCTGGAATAACAGTTACTTGGAAAACACAAATTAAAGATCTAGCTTTACAGAGAAAAGTGTCATCTCACAAAGCCAGACCTGCCTCCACAGAGTTGTGTCAACACTGAGGAAAGGTCCCGCGGCATTCACTAGAATTGCTGTAGTAGAAAAACGCCCCTGGCATTAAAATGGCTAACCACCTGATTCCAACCAGCACGCCTCTGTTACCTGGCATGTGCACCGCTGTTTTGTTCCGTCCTCCACACAAATTCATACCCAACTGAGAGCATTTCAGAAGTGGGGCATCATGCCTGCCGGATGTTGATGACTTGCTCAGATTGTGTTTATTTAATAATTTCCTCTTGATTTTTGTGCCTCTTTTGTGATTAAGTAGGCTATGTAGTTAAATTGTTTCGTTATGTGTCCTATTAAGTGTGTTGATTTGTTTATTTGTGTGCTGTAGAGCCCAAAGTGGTTTTTTTTTGTTCTTTTTTTTCAAATTGACCTGATGCACTATGCCATTCTGCTGCCTGACTTCCTGTCGACTCAATCTGCTCTATGTACTTTGACGCAGCTGCGGTCCACTTGCATCAAATATTGACTCGTCGCGTATTCTCCAAGGAGCAGAGCAGAGAGCTGATTCTGGAATTCTGCTGAAACATGCCATGGCCCAGCCGGGGGAAGCAGGAGCATTGTGTAGAAGGGCCATACTGCAGCCGTAATGTGTCTGTGTGACAGTCCCAGTGGACTCTGGAGGTTAGGGTGAGGGTAAGTTGCCATTTTCAGTGGCCAGTGGGGTGCTTATACCAACAGTCCACATCTGGTGAGTCAGACTGTGTTATGAGGAGCCGACATGAACATCTCTCGCTTCATGCAAGCACACTGATTGGTTGATCCAGCTCCTATTAGGAGCCAGAATCCAGATGAAAGATTACACTTGAATGTTTTTTTCTTTTATAAGCTACAAAAAAAATCTGTACTACTATAGAAAAACATTAAAAAGTATCCAAACTTGAATGCTGGCAATTGGATGAACATGTTCTTGCCTCAGCAGTTGTCTGACTGTTCATTTGCAGACAAAGGTGTTTTAATTGATCAGTTGTCGGTGCTGCCATCTTTACTGTCTCCATATCCCCTCTCCCTGTTGCCCCATCACTTCTATAATGATTCCGTCTGAAGGAGCAGCAGCAGTAGCGGTAGCAGCAGTATATGCTTGAATGTTGTTGTAGCACTTTGTATCTCAGCCATGTGATCTTCCCTGTTGGTACAAATCACTCAAGTACAAATTTCCGCAATAAAGCGAGGACGTTCATCAAGCTCCCGTCGCCATCTTATTAAATCTGGACAAATCACTAGCTTGGCTCATCTTATCGGACAGAATGCTATGCCCATATAAGGAAAGGAGCTTCCAAATGCTAACTCTTCGTTGGTCCCAAGTGTGAGCAGGAGACAGCGCTGACTGGATGTGAGTGAGTGATTGGACATCTGGCGTGAAGCCTCAGGACCCCTCCCTCCCCTCGCTCCGTCTCCCTTCCTCTCCTCACACCCTCTCCATCTCCCTCGCTCCCCCTCCGCACATGTTCTCACCCTCTTCATCCAAGCCCCCTCTCTCTCAGTCTGGTTTATATGAAAGCCGAGTCGAATCTTCATTTTTTCACCCCTGTCTCCTCCACTAAGTGTGTTTACCCATCTGAGATATTTTATGTCCATTCTAATGAGAGCTGTAAATTATAAATCTCTCCCTGTGGGGAGGGATGGTTTCTTTCCACTGACCTCACATCACATTTGACCACACTGCAGAATCATTTCGAATGATATGCAGTGGAAATATGTGGTTCAAGTGTTGAACGGAGCCATTCTATAACCTGAAGTGACAGCTGCCCACCCACAGATAAATGCAGGCAGATACTCCCTAAAGAGTTTTTTGTTTTGATGAATCAGTTTCTAAAGAATAAATATCAGTGTTAATGTTTTTCCCTGACGAGGAGCTGCTCAGGTGGGGATGTGTCACTCCGCTCTATCACAACTGTTAACCTTACAGCACATTTACGCCAAACATGACTTTACACACCTCTGATCTCATTCCAGCTCTACAAAATAGTTTCCTGGTAATGTCTCTGATAGCAGATGTAAAAGGTCAAAGGGCACATATGTTGGTTCTGCAATAAAGCAGACTGCGCAAGGTTAGGTTTGTACGGAGGACTGAAACAAGACAAAATCAGAAATACATAATGAAATAAATAGCTTGATTAATAAATGAATATGTCAGCCAATGCACCCAAAATAATATAGAATATAAATCTTACCATTCATAAATAAATAGAATGTGACATAAATAGATATTTCAGCTTTAAATTGCCTCTGTACTTATTAACCTTTTAATTCATTCAACTATTTATTCACTTTCCTATTCAAATTTCCATTTAATTTATTCATTTATTCATTTATTATTGCCCTACTTCCAAAGACATATTTATTTGTAGTTGTGTTGCCTCAACCTAAACAAATTGTGATTAACAACTGAGAATATTTGTTAATATTCCCCCACAAAAACAATAAACTCACTAAAATATGAAAATCAAAAACTTGTGACCACAGAAGGGACACGCTCTGGTAATCTGCACAGAAGTCATATCTATCATCCGGCACAACATGCTGAAAAAAGAGTCTTTGTCCATCATCACCTGTCTTCTTAAGGACTTTGCAGTAGGAAACTTCTTGTTTGACCACAGAAAAGGTCTTACAAGAGAGATTGTACAACGCGCACTCAGAGTGCGGGCTGAGAAGGTCATGGAGCGTGCGCTTACAGATCCTGCAAAACGACACACATCCACGTGAGCTGCCAAGGTTTCAGTGGGACCATGTTAATGATGTAGCCCATAGGCATTATTCGAAAAGGGTGAAAAAACAGTGAAGGTTATGAAAGACAGGTTGAATGACAACACTGCTGACACTGCAGCGATCTGACTGACAAACCCAAACTCGTCTGGACTACTGTTTAAGATGCCCTGACGATGTGCTCTATAACGCTGATGTCAACTAAGCTGTCAAGTTCTCCCCCTCTCTCTCCTAATTTTAGCTTTGGGGTCTTTGAACATGATCACAATCATTTAGCCACCAACAAAGGGCGCAGCAGGATCTGTGGGCGAAAGGAAGACCAGATGATAATTGTTGTGTGCTGGGAAGCACGTTGATTGTGGAGAGATTAGGCCTGTGCTGTAAGCAATGTGTCACTGTGAGAGGAGGGGGAGCGTAGAGTGAGAAGGACAAAGGGTTAAAGGTGAGTCACACAGCACATACAACAGATAAGGGTGGACAGCAATACAGAGAGGGATGCAGCCGGGTACGATGTAATCAATTGAGTGCGTGCATGAGTCAGAGGAGAGAGGACGTGCAGACGGCTTTTTATGTCCACAAGACATTCACTTATAGATTTCAAAATGTATTCTTTGTTTTGAGCCACTTCATGCTTCACTCAGACTTTTTCCTCCAACTGAGAAGACTCAAGGCAAAAAATGACATCCACAAATTATACTAGCATATGAATGTAATCATTCCTATAAAGTGGCTGCATTTAGTACCTGATTTTATGGCAGAGCTGGAGTTGGACAAAAAGGTACACAAGTAGTTTGAACTACATGTTCAAATCAGTACATTTACATGTTCAAAGGTGGGGTAAAAAGCCATCCGGCCATGGTGCATGCTCACATGAAAAGTGCCACAAATTGTCGTGTAACAAATGAAAAATGATAGCTCGAGACCGGCTGCCTCGTCAACTGAAGAGTGCGTGAGCGTCTGACTGCAAGTTTTTGGAAAGTTACAGAAATTGCTGGACACAGCCCCACTCACTCCACGTCAGAGGGATGTTTGTGTATTTGGGGCTATTTGAAAGCTTTCCGACGGTCCAAGCACTTATGCGGTACATGCAGTACACTGGGTCTTTAAGTCAGCTGTAGCGCTTATTAGCAAAATTACTCTCAACCTTGTGTTGAGCGAGAGTAAACACCCACGGAGAGAAAGAGGCCTTGTTTTGAGGGAATCAGAGTTTACACAGTTAGCATACAGCCTTTACTGTATATATGTTGCAACTGACCACAAACTGCAGCTGGTTTCTGATTGGGTGATTTCATCGAGGCACCTGTTGCCATTTCTTGACCTCTGTTGAAAAAATTATGAATTACAACAACAATGATTGCACTAATTTAATTAAACACGCCCTGCAAGTGCCTTTAAAGTGTCCTTTGCGGGCACCTCGCATTTGGCAAATGAAAATGTCAGCGACAGTTGACTGCTAAACAAAATAAAAAAGGTGCTGTGATAAAATTCCAGTGCACCCTCCCTGGCTCCAGCATCCGTGCTCCTGGCAGTTCCTTGTGCTGGCTGGCAGCAGAAGAAGAGATACGAAAATATTTCTCATTGTTTGGTGTGGATCTGTTTGGCTGGCCTCGTCGTGCACCAGACCTGCAGAGCAGAGTGTAAAGGCAACGTGAGAGAAAAGCAAGGACACCGAGTGCAGGCACCAAGAACTTACAGGCTGTGCCAACCCAGAGGTGGCTTTGCTTTCACTGGGCTCGTGTCACGTGTGTGCACACAGCACAGGTTCCCATGACGATGCAGTGTCATACACAATGTATATAAGTGCATCAGACAAATGAAAGAATACTTCCGTTTTTGCCAGATACCAGTACAAGTATCAGCCTCTCTAAGACTGTGATATCCAGTCACGTTGTCACAGGACCCAGGCAGACTAACATGTTGCAAGAATGCAGACTTGTCCATTATTTTGCCAAATCAATGTGAAAGCCTCTTTTGAATGCGAGACGAACTCCTGGCTGACCTCGAGCTCTCAGAGTGGAGGACAGAGATGGTCAGGCAAGCTTGGATAGACGCCTCCCAGCAGGTAAACATTCCTGAGCTGTGATCGGGCTGATGTGTGTGTTGTGTGAGTGTGAGTGTGGGAGGGAGGGGGGAGTCGTGCCATTCATCAGTCGAGTATGTAAGCTGTCAGTCAGAGGGAATCTTGTCCCTCAGGAACTTAGTTTGATCATATCAAAGATCGAGGTGGAAGCAGAAGCACAGACGCTACAGACGCATTGCTGTCACGAGCTGTGTCTTCACAAGGCATTTTGAAGAATATCGCATTAGTAGTGTTACGGAAAGGTTACATTCGAAAAAAAAACAAAATATAAAAAAACTTCCTCTAATACGCAGAAACCTTTCCACGCTTGCTTCAGGTGTTTTTTGTCTTTTGCAAATCAGAATTAAAGCACAAAATATTTGTTTTGATAGGAAAAGATTTGTCCAATGAACATTCAACTCACACGATTAGCTGACACGCAAGAACAATTACAACTATCGGAAGTAATTCCTGAAGACCTCTCTCCATTTTGTCTCCTTGTTTGTTTACCTCTAGACTCTGTTTGCTTCCACAGCACGCGTGACGTAGCCACGTGGCCTACACTGCATCATCCTCTGACGAAATTACGCCTTACGTAGTTCATTCGCTCAAAACAGTTTGCAGTTCTCACTCACACTCTCACTTTTATCTTTGTCAAACCTTTGTAATTTCTTTGATGATAAAACATGTTTTCTCTGGTGTCTTCATATATAAACTGGTCCTCTCTGAGCCTGCTAACTCCCAGAATGAGGAGAGCAAACGAGTCCTGCATGGTCTCTGCAGCCCACCCACTGGTAAAATGGCGCTCCTACAGGCTGTTCAGATTCAGCTCCTGTCGTTACGTATGTTGGTATGTACGAGTATGGTGAAGTCAGCTGGAAATTGGCTAACTAGTTAGCTCCGCTTCGGTCAACTATGCAATGGCGTTTGAAGCAAGTTAAATGTACATAACGATGGAGCCTGGTTGTCACAGTAGAAGGTCTGGAAACGTGCAGAGTGGAGACGGAGGCGATGCGAACAGTGTCCAAGAGTTTGGAGAATGTGTTGGATACAAACACAGCTTACGCTAGCTGTTAGCCATTAGCTACATGGTAGTAACCGTAACAACACATACGAACAAACTAAGTAACTTATTCAGACACACTAACCATTCTGAAATGTCCTGCTGCAGCCACAAAGTCTGTACTTCTTCAGGAGCCTCTCCCTCTGGGTCCAATTCTGGGTCAAACTGGTATGGTTGAACGACAACATCTCGGCGAGCCATAGCGATACATCCACGATAAAACATTAGCGCATGCTACCACTAGCGCATAGCCACGGGCATCGTCTCCCTGAGAGGGGCATGTAGCAGGCAAGGCAGGCGTTGACAGATGGAGCTCATTAGCATTTAAAGGTGCCGGCACAGAAACAGCCTGCTCTTAGTAGAGCCAGAGACGTTCTACTATTGTAGAAACAGATCACTCTGATCATTTTGAATGTGGAAATCTGCTACGCCAAAGATGGCGCATATCCCGCCCCTTTCACCAACAGCCAATCACCTGCGTTGTCACAGCCGAACCGGGAAAATTATAGCCCAATCATGTTGTTTCACCAGCGCATGCGCACAAGTAGTTTTTACGACATAGACCATAGAGCCAGAGCACAGCAGCCGGCACAGATTCAGCCGAACGATGGACGTCGGTGTCGTAAATCCACACGCATGTGCAGTGAAGTTCTCCCTGTAGGAAAAGAGCGTTTTAAAAATGATTTCTATGGTAAAGTCGATGTTTTTTGGTTTTTATTTGTATCTTATTTCACTGGCGAGCATGTCTGTATGTTTTTTCCGTCCTGCTATCACGTTAAAGGGTAGATTTAACCATACCTCCATTCATTTAGATAGAGGTCTGGTCTCTTTGGGCTTTTCGAGGCGTCGCCAAGATGGCCGCCGAGTGGCATGACTTGCCTAGAAGGACTTTGGTAGAGCTCACTTGAGCAACTTTTAGACAGCTGAAATTCAGGACCACGGATGGGTTTGGGGCAATGCATTTCCAATACAGAGTTGTTGGACCTCTGACAGCTGTGTGAAATTGATGAAAAACAGTATAATATGGGACCTTTAATGTTCCATGGTATTACGAATAAGTCCCGTGGCAATGATCAGACTGGTACAATCGAGAATTTAGTTAGATTTCATTACAATAATCCTGAAGCGAATGCTTCTAAAAACAACAAATAGTGAGAACAAAATAAGAGTAACAGGAGAATTTAAGGGGAATATGAATCAAATGAATGTCACAGCTAAGGGGAACTAATGTGGAACAAATGTTTTGTTTGTTTTTGTCTGTGTTCTAATACTGAACTGATTACCATGAAACTTGGATGGAAGGATGAGTCTCAGCCCAAAATAGACCACATTAACTTTTGGTGTGGATCCAGGAATATTTGCTTTAACATTTTAAGATAGAGAATAATGCATGGGTCTTTAAGATATCAGGGGTATTTATGTGGCTGGTATCTATGAGTGAGGACGATTTGGTGGTAAGAAAAATAATCCTGATTTAGCCAATTTAAATATGTTTCATTTGATTTTGGATTAGGCTTGATTGAATAAAAGCGGACTGTAAGGCCTTGACGGAGGAATGCAATGTACAAAGTGCCATTTTAGTCAGTACTGTTTTTTGGGATGTGGACTGTCAGGATAATCAAATGCATTATATTAAAAAGTGAGGGAAGAAAAATAAATGTTTAATTTTCTTTTGTTTTTATTTAGGTCTCTTTTTACATTTACTGCATGTGTTTTTAGTTTTTTATAGGATTATAGGATTTATTATAATCAATTTTTTTCCCTCCTCCAGAGAGGTTTTGCTTCGTAATCTGCACTTTTTCGTTTTATTAACTGTGACCCTGAACTCAACATTTCTCATCCAGTGGACTATCTGCCATCATTGTGTTGGTGTTGATCAGGAACACCATAATTCATTTTGCTCCATGAAATATCATTGAAACTGACCAGCCACATTTTTGTAATGTCATAGCTTTGCAACTTGGGGAAAAAGCAGTAAAAATACACACATGGGTGAAGTTATCCTCTCTAACACGTGTTTAACATCGTGAAAGGGTCTATTTTGACCAAAACCATGTTTCCATGAACCTATCAAACAAAGAACAACTGAAAAAGAAATGCAAAATAATAAGAAAACTTATTGTGAAAATAATAAGTGAACAGTGTTATAATCTTTTGCAGATGGTATACAAACTCTGAGTGAGAGTCCTGCACACAACCCACTCAACCATGAGGGCTTGCCCCAGGTGTGGTGTTCGACGCTGTTACGTAAATCGAAAAGAGGGTCCTGGAACAACATCAACACAGTCATATCAGATGCACCACATAAAGCAGCAGTTAAATAGAAACACCACATACTCTAAAGTCACCAAACACAAAGAGTAAAACATCTGACAACCTAAAAAATGCCAAATAATCATTCATAACTAATGTTATACTGAGTGAATGAGTGAAACAAAGAGTGCAGTGGAGTACTTGAGCTTCCTGTAGTACCACACAGAAAAAATGATAGCAAGACATGAGCCAACACACAAGTGATATATCTAAAGAATGTATGTTTCATGCCAGTCACCGTTATCATAAATCTCAAAACAAATAGTAGATAATCCTCCTCTCCGAGACACAGCACGCTGCGAAACCACAGCAACTCCGCATCCAGGGCTCTGGTTTGTGTCACTGTGCTGCAGCTGAAGGAAGCTTTCATCCAGAAGACCTTACAGGTGTCTTCATGAGTGGGCTAATAGACACGGAACACAGGTAGGGCTAATTGCCAGAGTAAACCAAGTTGCATTTTCAAACACAGTCATTAGAGCACGTGCAGAAGAGATGAACTCATCCTGACATCACGCCGCATCTCATTTGTGTGTCTCCCTTTATCCGTAACACTTCATTAAAAATCGTCCACTGATGCAGCACTCGGGTGATCATTTGCTTCCATGGGTGGACTCTAGTCTGTCTGATTACCTTGCTAGCTGAAACACCAGTTACCTGAAAGAGAATCACCTGGGATTTTGGGAATATTTAGGCTGACGTCTACGAGACGGCTGAAGAAGTTTTGTTTTCTTGTGTTGGTGTAAGTAAAGGGCGTGAGACCCTCCTCTGGCATGTTTCCAACACAATATATTTAGTGCTGGACCTGTGCAAACATGTGAAATGACTCGGGGCTTGTGCAGAATCTGATATCCTTCAAAGTGAAGTTATTCAGCAAGCTGCATTCATTTCCCTAGAGTTGTGAAATTTAGGTTTCATATGATGCAAAACAGGCAGATAAAGTTGTCATGGAACTATCTGCTGGAATTTGATTTGCATACACCGGTAAATGTGCGGTATTGTGCTCGTAATGCAGGAATGTAACCCCACATATTTCCAAGTATTGAAAGACAGAGACTTGAACCCGCAAACCCTCATTGTGATGGTGCCATGTTCTACATGACTGACGCACCACCCGTGACAGTGTTGACACAGTGATGAATGAAGCAGATAGGACCGGTCCGCAGCCTATTTCTGAAATGCCACACAGGTCTTATCAGTACGTGATTGGATTTCTGAAAGCCGGAGAGTCGGTGTTGTTCTTGGAGGTGAGTGAGGTTTTGCTGGGCTCACATCAGGCTGTACACAGTATTATTTTAGAAGCTGAGACTAATCTCACACTCACATCTTTACTCAAGGGAGAAAGAGACAGAAGAGGTGAGCACTGAGGTTGCCAGGTTTCCTTTTCCTGTCCGAGAATAGTGGTGTTGACAGACCTGCGAGCACACATAAGTCCACGCGTAAGGAACGCACACGTAAACCCCAAACACGCACGCTCTCCCAAAAACGTAAATCTCACCCCCATCTCGCTTCTAATCCCAGGATATTTATTGTTGAGATAAAGAGCTGAATCATTCCTGTTCTCAGGGGAGCTTTTAATAAGAGCGAAGAAAGTCAGAGGTGAGAAAAGAAATATGGATCCTGCGTAAAACAAGGACAGATGAGCCTTCAGTGGAGGGATACAGTCAAAATGTTTTATCTACCTGTGGAGTAGCATGTTCCTGGAAGTTACTGATATATAATTAGAAATATCCATAAACAGGCTTGTTTTAGGCCTGATATTGGTGTATAGGTGGGATATAGAACAAGACATACATGAAAAAAAAAAACACTTAACACTTAACACTTTAAGTGGAGGATCTGGATAACTCCTCCACCACAGCTTCCAGGTCCTGACACCGTTATTGTCCACTTCAGTTCAAATCTCACTGTGCATTAGTGCTCCGGGGGTACTTCTTTATTTCTGCATGAGCAGCCAAACTTCTGAAGATGGCTGCATGAGAAAAAAAAACAAATCCTCTTATCTCTTAGAAATAAACTTCTAGAGATCCTGTGCGAGGGGAGTTTTGAGCTTCAACAGTTGTGACTGCTGAATTCTACCAGCATACTTTAACTTGTGCAGAGTAAATAAACTCTTTCGGCCATATTACTCACACTTTTATTGCAGGGAGCAGCCGTTGCATCTTCCTCCTTCAGCTGTCAGAGTTTAAAAGAAACATCCCAGTAAAAAGATGCTTCATAAGAAATTCATGGCAGATTCTGAGTTCAGTGTTTATACTGATT